>NC_060120.1:888926925-890176925 GCF_021461395.2 Schistocerca americana
TTGGTTTGTGTATTTTGCTAGTTTCTGCTCGTTCTACAAAGAATTTTCTTAAATTGTCTACCTGTCCATAATGTAGGTTTTTTATGTCGATAAATCCCCTTCCTCCTTCCTTTCTGCTTAATGTGAATCTTTCAGTTGCTGAATGTATGTGATGTATTCTATATTTGTGGCATTGTGATCGTGTAAGTGTATTGAGTGCTTCTAGGTCTGTGTTACTCCATTTCACTACTCCAAATGAGTACGTCAATATTGGTATAGCATAAGTATTTACAGCTTTTGTCTTGTTTCTTGCTGTCAATTCTGTTTTCAGTATTATTGTTAGTCTTTGACTATATTTTTCTTTTAGTTCTTCTTTAATATTTGTATTATCTATTCCTATTTTTTGTCTGTATTCTAGATATTTATAGGCATCTGTTTTTTCCATCGCTTCTATGCAGTCGCTGTGGTTATCCAATATGTAAACTTCCTGTTTAGTGTGTTTTCCCTTGACTATGCTATTTTTCTTACATTTGTCTGTTCCAAAAGCCAGATTTATATCATTGCTGAATACTTCTGTTATCTTTAGTAATTGGTTGAGTTGTTGATTTGTTGCTGCCAGTAGTTTTAGATCATCCATGTATAGCAAGTGTGTGACTTTGTGTTGGTCACTTGATTATTATTATTATTATTATTATTATTATTATTATTAGTAGTAGTAGTAGTAGTAGTAGTAGTAGTAGTAGATGCCTGAATATCAAATACCTCACACTGAGACTGTTCTGTGTTAACAATGCCTTCCCATTTCCTTCTAATATGGCAGCCTGCTGTAGTATTGCATTCTGTGTAGGTTACCTACAAACCCTGATTTGGAGGTAGTAGTCGCTAGGTGGCATTGTCAACCACAGGTGGTGATTATAAGGCAGATGTTCTCAGTTTTGTGTGTAATGGTTGTAGCTGAATGTCACTGACACAATTTAGTAGGCAATCTGGTACTAACTGAGCTTCTAACAACCCTTGAAAGCACCAACTGAGTAACATACGTGAGCTGCATTGCCCCACACGATTGGGAATGCAGCATACTCCACCGCACAGTACTGAGAATTCATGTTTACACGAGGCCATGTATGAACACCAATGAACTACAAGTCATTATGGAATGCAAAACTTTGTTTGAGCTGTTGATAAATTATGTTGATACAACAGTTTGATTGCCTATAATTATTTTAGTTCTTTTTGTGTTATTAACACATGTTAGTTTTATCCCATTCCCCACACTACATATCAAATATTCTTTGCCATTCACCAATCTCTTGACGAATCAGTCGTTATTTCTGGTATTTACTGTGATTGATATTAATGCCAGTGTGAACACTAAGTACAACATCAAAAATGTTAGTTAATATTGTTTCAGTGATTATGTACTACTCCACATTAACTTGAAAATACGTATTTTCACTTGCCTGCACAATGAAGATTTTTGGTTTTCCAGCCAACGTGGTACATTTATCAGCCGTAAATGGTTTCCACAAGTAGTCAACAGAGTAAGGTACATCCTTTGAGAGAATATAACCTTCTTTCAAACCATGAGTTAGCACCGTTACTACGATGCAGTCAGCATCGGAGTGATCTTCCTTTGACACTGAAATCAAGAAAGTTTCTTTATAGCTGAATTCACATAGCGCATTATAAACAAGCATACAATGTATGTACACAGAAGAAACATTTTGTTGTTGTTTTCATTCATTTTCATATACCACAGATCAAGAACTGAAATTAGTCGAGACATACATCAACAAATGTAAGAATGTAAGTCTATGTTAGAAACAAATTACTACTAACCATTTTAAACTGCTATGAATGCTGTGCTCACTTTGACGAATTTGAAATCCTAAAATTAAAGCCTCTACTTTCTTAAAGCTACTTCCTCTGTCACATCAAATCAAGGTGGCCAGCTTAGCATCTAGATAAACATTGATATTTATCATAGAGCAACAGTTATGTCTCTGACATAAGGACATTGGGATGTTTAGCATAGGACTGTGTCCTGCAACTGAAAGAAGTTTTCAAATTTAATTCAGTTAAAAAAATCATTTGGAGCAGGACTGGGTAATACAACGCTTTATTAAATTCTTTTGAATTTATAGGGAGTCTCAGTTTCTTGCTTAATATAGGCCTATGTTGAAGTAATTTCCCATAATTAGCACCAATTAGATAAACACGAGTCAATTTTCTGTTGGATATTTTGCACATGTTACATGCAGTGGCTCCTTCTGGCTATTAATATTGTTTGAGAGAAAAGAAAAATAACGAAAAGACAGTATGAATGGCAACTACTGACCCTTAAGAGGTAAAAATTCAGTAATGCCAGTCATTGTCCCCTGTTCTAGTAACAGCTTGATCACTCTCATTCTCTGACTTCAGTGTGCCATTCCTTCTTTGTAACATTCACCAGTCTACCAGCTTTCCTCCCTGAGCAAAGAACTGCTAGAACAAACAGTTTGGCGGAAGACTCTGCTGTTCTTACCAGCACAGTACTGGAATTTTGATTCCTGAAGCTATGGCCATTCATCAGAGAAATATGAATAGAAAGAAAGAAACAGGTGGACAGAGGTGGAGAGTTTACAAAAAAATCTTCACTATATTCAGAATGTTAATTACCACCCATTTCTGCATCATAATTTTGAATTTCCTGCCTTTTACACTTTATGAAACAATGTTAGTGCAGACAAAAAGAACATGTAATTGAGGTTTCAGTTACTGTTCACTAACATTACCCAGTTAACTTTCTTTAACTGTTCTCCCCCTACTTCTAAATATGTTTGAATCTCAGGTTGGAACAGTGCTTTGTCCTCTGCCATTGCAAACATAACAGTAACTATTATGTGTTTAGTGACATTTGTATAGTTTCATTATTGAACAAAGTGATGGGTTGTGCTAAGACTTCAGTGTTAAGAGCCTTACTCGTGTACCAATTTATTGGCTGAAAGGCCAACAAATTACACAATGTAGGCTTGTTGGCTGATCAACCTATTTTTCCTGTCATGCAATCAGTTGAATATGACCACCTGACTGCCAACCCCTCACCACATCACCCCACAAGTTTCAATACTGTCACATCTGCCTGAGGTAGGTAGATAGGTAGGTTTGTTTGTTTGTTTAAAGGAGGGGGGAGGGGCGGGGTGGAAGGGACCAAACTGTGAGGTCATCGGTCCCTTGTTCCCAGAAAAATAATTGTACAAGGGAAAGAAGCAAAGAGAAGAAAAGAAAGACTGATCTCCATAAGCAGTTTCCGCGTAGCGTGTTTGGCCAGCTTGTCACGAAGTTCGTTGCCTGGTATTCTGACATGACCTGGGATCCAGACAAACACCACTGAGTGACTGGACCATTCCAGGGCATAGATGGACTCCTGCATGGTCGCTACCAAAGGATGACGAGGGTAGCACTGGTCGATAACTTTTAGGCTGCTCAAGGAGTCATACACAGAAGAAACAAGTCCCCAGGACGTGAACGGATGTGCTCAAGAGCACGAGATATAGCCACCAGCTTGGCAATGAAAACACTGCAGCAATCAAGCAAGGAATGCTGTTCAATATGTCCTCCATGGACATACGTGAAGCCGACATGATCATCAGCCATCGAGACGTCTGTGTGAACCACTTCATGGCCTTGGTACATGTCAAGAATCTGGAGGAAGTGGCAGCAGAAAGCCGCCGGGTCGAATCCTTAGGGCCACGTGAAAGGTCCAGGCAAAGCCACCACCTAGGTGTACACCATGGAGGTGTACGTGAATTAACCTCAAGTATAGGTGGTAAAGGCAAGGACACCAGTTCGGAAAGAAGGGATCGGACATAAACTGCAATTGGAAGCCCTGACCTGGGTCGCCAATGCAGGAGATGTACCACTGTGGGTGGGAAAAGGAGGTGGTAATTTGGATGCGCAGGAGAACTCTGCCTGAGGAAAGTTCATCATCTGTTACTGCACGCTGTACAAATAAGACTAACAGAACAGTGTCAGGAAGATATATACATATTTTTATGACAAAGTATGTTGACTATTTCAGTTTTTAGGTTCAAAAAAATGGCTCTGAGCACTATAGGACTTGACTTCTAAGGTCATCAGTCCCCTAGAACTTGGAACTACTTAAACCTAACTAACTTAAGGACATCACACACATCCATGCCCAAGGCAGGGTTCGAACCTGCAACCATAGCAGTCGCGCGGTTCCAGACTGTAGCGCCTAGAACCGCTCGGCCACCTCGGACGGCAGTTATTAGGTTTTATTTCTGATGCTTATCAAAAATAAAATCTAAAACACAAACACAAACACAAACACAAACACAAACACAAACACAAACACAAACACAAACACAAACACAAACACAAACACAAACACAAACACAAACACAAACACAAACACAAACACAAACACAAACACAAACACACAAATCAAAACTGTTATTTCAATTCTGATACCTATTAGAAATAAAATCTAAATACTGAAATATCGACAGTCAATGGACTTATCAATAAAATAGACTTGGTTCATTGTTAGAAATCCAGTCTATTGCCACTCCCTCTGCTATGATGAGCGAAGCATAATAAATTTTATGTTTCTAACTGTTGTTACGTGGTTGATTTCTTATGAATCTGTTGCTGTAAGCCTCTATATTACATGATGTGCATGACCAAAGTTTTTAGTCTTTCTTCCTCTAATCTGAAGCGAGTTTCTTAAACTTAACACACAATATCTTTTGTACTACATACATACATACATACATAAATACATAAATTGATAAAATCTGAATCATGACACATGAGGAGTTTATTTATGCAACTAAAGCATATTTCAAGTTGCAGGGATCATCTTAAATAATTGTGGGGATACAACTGCATTGACTAAGGTCCTCTTAATTTCTGCCAGGAGGTAGAAATCATAATGTAGTGAACAGTCCCCCCTTGCAGCTTACAAATCATCTTGTGACTGTTCTTTCCAACAAATATGGTTTGATGACACTCAGAAAAACTGAAGGACATGTTTCCTCCATTCTTAATTAATTCAGAATATCACTGGCTTCCAGCTGCATTACTAACATAGCATGGGTGAATTTCTTTCTTTGCATTAGCCATTTCTTTGCCCATAGCAAACGCGCACACACTGTCATTGCACAGAGCAGTTGGTCAGGCAGTGTGTGAGCTCTCTGGGCTATAGAAAAATTGGTCCATCAGTCAGCCAATAAACTGGGGCATGCCTAGAACCCATAGTGCCCTGTAGTAAAAATAAAAGTTCAGTTGGAAATGATAAACAAGAGTTGTGGTAGCACCTCTTCTGTATAATATAGTAACCACATTCGAACTGCTGCATGTGTGACACCTCGAGAGAAGTATGACAGTTTTTTCATAATATATAGTAATTTCTGGAGTTATTGTTACTTGGAACTACCAGCAAAGCCTGAACAATGTTCATAGAATGCCCCATAGCTGAAATGCACATATGTTGTCAGTGACTCTTGCATTTCATGCTGATGTTGGCAATTAGTTGACTTTGCTATAGCAACTAGGTAATAGTACACGGTAGCTAAAGAAAATCACATCTCTTAGCAACTTTCAGCAAAAGATACAAATTTATTATATTTGTTTCCAATACTAGGAGTGCCACAGTAACTTTCACTGACCTGGTTATTATGAATTTTACATGTCTCATTGATTTTAGTATTTCTTTGGTGATTGGAAAGTAGCATAGCCAGATACACCTATCTGTCACTGCAGTAACATACTTTTCTGGCTTGTTTCTGGTTGTACTGAAAATTCTACGTACATTTGACAGTTTGTCATGCTTACTCCCTGCGATTCATTTCGCAAACAATTGCCGACAGCAGCAAGCAACAGAAAAGCTGCTGACACCGCAAATGCAGTTTTACCATCCAGGTCTTTAATGCTTTTGAAATCCTGATCAATTTGAAGACAAATTCATCAGAGGAGACTGAACCACAATACTGGATTTAATATACAAGAATTACTATCAACATCTTCATGAAATGTAGAGCATGAACTTCAAAAATAATTTCCCATCAATTACATTTACCTGCAATTTTTATCATTTTTTAGCCCCTGATGCACATACAAGATGGATTTCACATTATGTTTTTGTGTAAATATTAACCTATTTGAAGTGTGGTTCTTAATTAGAAGCATATACCAATAACAAGTAATTGTAGAGCATAGTGAATAGTGAGTACAAATTTCTATGTCTTCTAAGAGGCTTTTTTCAAGATGTGGAGTTACCTACTTTACATCATGTCCTTGTTGCTCACTTTTACTGAAAGAATACTACTGCTTTAATAGCATTACACCTGAAGATAATTCTATGAAACACGAGGGCATGAATAATTGTTTAATGTAGTATTTCTAAAGTAAATCCAGTGATAGCTGATTCTAACTCATTAATTTAATTATTATGCAGTATCTTCACTGATATGGGAGTTCTTAATGTATACAGTAACAAGGGACAAGAAACTAGTTTGTGTTTACACTTTGTTACCAAGTTACCAATTAACTAGCACCATGCTGCTTAGTACTTTTGTGATTACATCACCTAAATGTAATAATGCTTTAAATGCATAATTGGCTAACAGATTCTGTAATAGTTTGCATGTTGACAATTATAACTGTAGTTTTTGAAGTGTGGTAATTCAGCTATTTGTTAACTTCTTTGTAATATATGAAAAGGTGCAAATAGAAAGAATGTACTGTTGTAAAATATGAACTGCAATGAGTAATTTAATAAAAATATTTCTTGGAATACACTAAATTTAATTTATGAAACACTTTAGCCAACCTTTCTGGTTCTGTTAAGTATTTATGAAAAATGAGTTTTTTGCTATTTCAGTTCAACTAACTGTTTCCATACTTTACCTGACGGTGTTTCAGTTATCGCAAAACGTCTCTAAGCCATTATGTTCGGCAATTCTACTTACAAGTCATTTCAGAAACTGGCATGTTCTGACTTTATGCAAAGTGTGAAACTAAGAAGCAGATTTTCTGCCATTCTCATGTGTCTCAAACTTCAATTAATTTCTCTCTATACATATAATTGTGAAACAGGGAATTTTTGCATCTCTCAAACTTACCTTATACCACTTACCGTATGTTATGCAATTGCATCAGTGATGATGCACAAAGACTTACATAATAGGGTTTTTTATATATTTTTTTGTTTAGTATTACCTTTCCCTGTTACTATTACAGAAATACTATAGGCTGTAATGGTTCCTAATAGTGAATTAAACTTGTAAAATCTGCTTCTGATTGTGATTATTTCCACTTCAAAGATGGTTAACCATGAGAGTACTAAAACGATGGACGGCTGTATGAAATACCCCTCTACATTGCATCCAGATGATGCCACATGACATCATAATATAGCAACCACTCAACGTCTCGTGGTCTGAAGGGCACAACCATGGCATTTTGATTTAACATTGAATCAGAAGGAAAGGTATCATTTGATTTCTTCCAATGACTGGGAGAAACTGGAAATTGTCTACAATTATGGTTGTTTCTTAGTGGTCAGAGGGGTGATTTAAATCACCAGTTAAGACAAATCTTTTCCACAATAATCTTTTCTTTTCCACAATCTCTTTCACAGTAACTGAGTATTTTCTTAGAATCAACTTTATTAACCTTACCTGTATTTAGAGTTATTAATCACAAAATCAGTGTACTTACATATAACTAATTAATTGAAATACATATAACTAGTAGGTAAAATACTCACAGTCCAGTAGTATCTTTTTTATTTCACTGTATTCTTTGTTATGGTGAACTGTAATTTCGAAGTCCAAAGCTGTGAAAAGACGGTTCAGATTTTTAACATCAGCATCTGAACCAGATCGGTTACTAACACCTGGTGTATCAAATGTGTCATTATTGAAAATGACTGCGTGTCCTCTACGAGGATGATTCATATTATATTCTTCAGCGTGTTTTGCAACAGGCATAACAGCCTCAATAACAGGACCACTGGAAAAAGAAAATAAAACTAGCCTTAATCTCTTACCCTTCAAAGATATTCAAAAAATCTCAGGGTAAATTACAACTACTGAACAAAAAAATAAAGTACTTAAGTAAGTACTTAACACTTCAGATCTAGTTTTTAAGTTCATCTTAAAATGCTAGGAATTCATGATAAACTTGAAGAAACAGTGAGTATGAAATGGTGATTTTCTTTACAACTGCCTAAGTATGAACACATTTCTGAACTATGAGAGGTTAAGTGTCTATTCCTTAACTCAATTAGACATTCAATGAAATACTACACACTTACATTTGATAAAATGCAAACAGAACAGTTTTACTCAGGATAACTATCATGACAACTACTTAAAGCAAACTTAGTTCATCAGTAATGATTGTGTTGTTCTGAACTTTTTAAGGAACACACCACTCAATCATGATCTCTTGTGGTGTTGACCTAACTGCAGGGATGATGGGCCATTTTCATTCCCATTGATGAAATGGAATCATATTTGGCAATGCAACCAAAGTACATAAATTTTAGTGCATCGAGTCACTACTTTTTCATGTTTCATTAAAACATATGACGCATTTCTGACCCTGTGATCTGACCAGGAGCAAATCATTATAGCCCATTAGTTACCTCTGCTCAAGTGAGGTGATGAGGAAGAGCAGAATTAATCTTTAATCTTTTCTCTCTTCCTCCCTTCCTTTGTTCAAAGAAAATAGTTTTAGAAACTTTATAATGAACACTTCTACTTGCCAGGAAACTAACATAACCTTTTGGTTCCTGAATCTGAATGTTCAAATAGTTTGTAGAAAAGTGGCTAATAAGGTATGTCTGATTTTCTTTCACACTGGAAGGATCCCCAATTTCTTGCTTTAAATTAGATGGTAGCTTGCTGAAAATCATAACATCAATGTACCTAACTCCATTCTAAATCCTGAACAAGGAGACTGAAGTCAACGTGAAAATTGTCATATTTGTCTCTTCTATATTGTAACAATGCACAACATAGTTCATGTTAAATTAATTTTTAGTATCAACAACAACAAAAAAAACAGTAAATGTATTGAAGTTAGTAAGAATTCAAACATCTTTGAAAATGCTGCTTAAAGAGACATGGTTATCTACACAGTATTCTTACAGCTCACTTCTGCTAAACTGACACTATTTTCACTATTTTCTGTAAGTGCACTGCTCAGAACATAATCCCGTAAGAGAACAGGAACTGGGAACACTCAGAATGATGCAATGCTCTTGCCTTTAGGTCAACAAAAGGAGAGATGTTTCTAAAAGCTGAACATGTTGAACTGAGCTGCTTAATTAGTGGCCCCAAAGGAACTTCACAGCTGCTTCATTCTGTGATAACCATTAATGGCTACTTATAGTGATGAACACTACTACTACTTGTTTAAAATTGCTTAATATGAGTCTCTGTGAGAGTAAGACAAACTGTTAGCTATGAACCATATGTTGGCTTCTTAAGCTGTCATCTGAGCTCTGTCTGCTACAGTTTAGTTTGAACCCTTGATTAATAGGTGTGTTTTTAAACTTGTCTTTTCAAGCTATTGAAGGATCCTATTTGTCCTACCTCTCTTTGACCAGGTCGATGCAATCTGCCGTGAAATCTTCCCTTGCCCCAACTTATTCACCTCCAAGTCACACTTATTCCCACCTTCCTCACTTATTATTTTTGGATATATTCCAATCTGTCTTCCCATGCAGTTCCTTTTAGTACTATGGAATTTATTTCCTGATATACTACCAGTTGTGCTACCACCCTGTCCCTTCATGTCAGTGTTTTCCATATTGTGTTTCCTTGCCCATTCCGTGGGGACATCTTCATTCCTTCTTAACATTCCACCTAATTCTCAGCATGCTTCTACAGCACATCTCAAATGCTCCAGTTCACTTTTTTTTTCAATTTTTCCTTCAATCTGTGATCCACTTGCATAGATCAATGTACTTCTTACTAACTTTCTGAAATTTCTTCTTCAAATTTTGGCCATTGTCTGATACCAGCAGACTACTTTTACGTATGCAATCCCTGTTTGCATTTGCTAGTCTGCTTTTCATATCTGCTTTGCTTTGTCTCTCATGTTACTTTGCTATGGAGGTAGCAGAATTTCTTCACTTCATTGGTCCCAATTCCATTGTATGTTTCTCTAATCTGATTTCTGCTACTTCATTATATTCATTTTTACTTTATTTACTTTCAATACACATTCTGTTATCAGCAGACTGTTCATTTCATTCAGTATATCACTTTCACTGAGAATAGCGATGTCATCAGCATATATTACTGGTATCAGCTCATCTTCAATTTTAATCCCAGTCCTGAACCTTTGTTATTTCTACCACTGCTTCTTTGATACAGAGACTGAATAGTAGGAGAGAAAGAGTAATTCTACTAAGGAGTTCTTTATCTTCCATGAATTGTTCCCTCTCATTTTTTGTGTATCACATGGCTTTCTGCATGTTTTACGCTACGTCTTACAGCAGTTTTTGTTGAGTATTTCCAACATACTGCGCCATTTGATATTGTCGAACTTTTTTTCCAAGTCAACAAATCCTGTGATCGCCTTGTTTTTCTTCCATTATCAAGCACAATGTCAGAACTACCGCCTTTGTGACTGTTTTCTAATGGCAAACATTGTCACCTAACAGATTATTAATTTCATTTTCTGTTGTTCTGTACATGTCAGACACTTCAGTGAGTGAGCTATAAAACTGAGTGCATGATAGCTCATGCACCTACTTGCCCTTCTTATCTTCGGGATGATCTAAATGATATTTTTATCCCAAAATCTGATGGTACATACCTGGCACATCCCCAGGTTCATGTATTTTGCAAATGAACTTTAAGAGTCATTTCGTTAGAACCTCCCCTAATGAGTTTAGAAATTCTTAAGGAACGTTATATTATTCCACCTCATTTGATCACAATGTTTTCAAGTGTTGTTTAACTGATGAGAACACGGCATGTGCCATAACCTGATTTCCTGCAAACTTCGCTCAGTGGATGAGGGGTCACAATAAACAAACACATGCCTTGGCTTATCCATAGATACTCTACTGTTTCTGAAAATGGTCAAAGTTTTTGAGGTATTGCATGTTACCTTCGTGGTATCCTCAGATATGGCACAGCAGTTAGTGCTGCGCCTCCTTAATTTTGTGACCTGTGTTCGAAACCCGATTATTACTTTTATATTTGTAGCATCTATATACCCATGTCTGAAGACTATTACTACATTAATACTTCCCAGCATATACTGATATAGCATTGTCCTTACTCATCTTCATTGGTCCCAATTTCCATGGTATGTTTATATATATATATATATATATATATATATATATATATATATATATATATATATATATATATATATATATATATATATATATATATATATATAAAAACACACGAAGAAGAATGAGAAAATTATTCGAAATTGTTTTCTGTGAACTTCCTTCACCACTGTTGCAATGTTTCTTTCCTGAGTGAGATTCATGCAAAGAAATGTCATACTGGCAAATCTACCTTCACACAATGCTCATGGTGTTCAGAATATCTGTATTTCAAATGTTTCTATGATTGGCATCATCCAAGGGAAGACACCAAATCTTTCTGAAGAATAAACATATTTTAAGAATTGAGACAAGGATGGAATATTAGAATATGGGAGTTTAAAAAGATTGAAATCCTTCAACATACCATATACACATCCATTATATAATAAATTTGTGACACCTATTGTGAAACCCAGTTTTTAATTCTACAGTTAATATAATACCCTTGTATCCCCTAATCTGATAAACATTCATATAGTAACCTTCTACAGACGTGAACAGACAACTTAAAACAATAAAAATAAAATAAATAAGAAGGTTAACTGGGTTTTGAACTCAGGGCACAAAATTAAGAAGCCATGATGCTAACCACTGAGCCACCATTTCATCTAAGGATATTGCAAGGAAAATAGCGTTTTAAGTGCCTCAAAAATACCTCAAAACCTGCCATTTTTCAAAAATGTTCAAGTATCTATGAATAACTAGACATGTTCACATATTTTCACTCCTCTTCCACTGAGTGAAGTTCTTGGGAAATTGGGTAATGGCACTTGCCATTTTCTCCTCATAATTTCTCTTTCTATCACGCAATTAGGCAAGCTTCTCCCTTGTAGATGCCATCAGCATACTGTTGTCACCCATCCTTTATCTCCTCTGTACTTATAACAGTGGAATGCTTCTTGCACCCTTAATCTTGATATCTTTGCTTTTAAATTCACTGAAGTTGGTTTTGACTTTTCTATATGCTGAACCAGTTCTTTCAATGACCTTTTGTATCAAATTCTTCATTCTTTTCCTGGAGCTATTTCAGCTTGGCTTTTCTGCACTTCCCACATATTTCAGTCTTAAGTGACTGTATAGCTATATTCTTATCTTTCCATAAACATTTTTGTACTTATTTTGTCCATTAGTTGAAGTATTTCTTCTGCTGTCCAAGGTTTCTCCACAATTACCTTCCTTGTATCTATGTTTATTTGTCCAACTTGTGTGATTTACCTTTTTAGAGATGTCCATTCTTCTTCAACTGAACTTGCTGTGTTGTATTCATTATCACAATAGGAGACACTTAATATGGGAACAATTAGATTGAGTGGCTAATACTTTTCATTGTGTGCTATTATGTGAAACAAACAACAGAAGCACAGGCATCTATTTCAATGAAAGTGGCATTTGTTGGTCTCCTTACGAAAGGAGCCACAACTGACAAAACGGAGAACCCTACACTGTAACACTGAAGATATTTTAAATTTAATTCGAGACACTGACACACATCAAGCCCCGACAACCTTTTCGGTACAATTTAAGTCATGACTTCTGTCATCACCACAAATTCCTTGTTTGAGGCCCATCGCTATTCCCATTGGAAATGTGGGACCAATTTCTTTGTAGAGTCAAAATTGTCAGTCTAATAAAGTGCTTTGCATTTTGTCGAAACACCAACCTTGATAGATGAAACATCTCGAAGTCCTATTGTCTACGAATTAAAAGACCTATGTACACAAATATAATGCACTATCTCAGCAGTTATAAAATAGGGCAAATTTGCAATGGCATGCTTAATCTGAGATTTTCTGGAACAACTTTGCATTGAAGCTGCTCTTATATCAGCATCAAATACAACGCAATATTGGGAGTAAGTATTACAGTTAACCCAGAACTCACTAGATGTATGTGGTCTCTCAGTCCGTGCAAAAATTTTCTAACTCGCTCTCCAAGGCCAGGTATAGTGGAATGCTTCTATATTCCCCCTGTCCTCCATAAATTGCCAAGCCTACAATGTTTTGTCATCGTTTGTCCTATCGCCTTCTGTGTTTAGTGTTGTTAAGTGTTTCTAATTGGTGTTTGAGTCTCTTAGACCACACCTCATGAACGCCTTACTGTTTTCTTCAGTACAGAGCTGTATAGCTCAAAGTGTGTTCACATGAATGTGTCAGTTGTAACTTTCTCTAGTTGGATGAAATTTTTAGTCAGTCTATGGAGGAAGGCATCATGATATAGATCAAGAAATAAACAAATAAGAAGACAATTTTACATTAGCTAGGGATCACAGTTCTGCTATCGAACAAGAGTATCATTCAGTGGAAGAACTTCAGGAAGGTGTAGTGGGGATCTGCCTGTTTCTTCAGTGATATACTTAAAAGTGTGTGTTAAAATCTAGTATGTTGAGTGGTGATAAGAAAAATATAGTTCCCAGCAATCAATGTGAATTTCAAAGCGTTTCCTTTTGTGCGTGTCGGGTGGAATCTCGATGTGAAAATTTAAATCCTGGAATTTAGTTCTATATGGAAATTGATTTGCTACAGAGATTGCACAATTTTTCAGAATGTAAATTTTTCAGAATGTAAAATTCAGTACTCTATCAGTCCATTTATGTGTACTATTTTAAACAACAGCACAAAATTATGTGCTTTTGGGTGATAAATAGTAAAAGCTGCAGACTTTGTTCAGTAAAATACAATAAGTTAGAAGCATTTTAACAACAATTAATTGTGAAAATAAATGTTATATAGCATACATTAAAAATTTCTAATGGTTTTTGCCTTATATCTCAGTTTACACATAGAGGGTCTCAGAGACACTGCCTTGTTGTATATGTTACAGGAAAGTCACCTCACACGTCATACTCGTGTGCATTTATGCCACTTCAGATCTGTCAAAATTGGTAGTTTATGTTGCTAGAGATATCTATGGTGTAGCTGCCAAATGTATTGTGTACACATTCTGAAATTACCAGTAACTGATGTGAGGCAATTTACCAGAAATGAACCCTTACAAATGCCACCCTTTCCCCTTAAAAATATGTATCTTGTGTGTTCGGCTTCTAGGTCTGAAAACTTTTTTGGAGATTTTCTTGGGCCACTGTTGTCTGAGCATACTTACGTGAGCTGGTATCTTCTTTCATTAGTTGCTGACGACCTTGGAAATTTATATTGTGCTGCAGCATTAGCAATTTGTGACTGTAGTTTCTCATTTCTTGCTGTTCTTGTGGCTAATGAAAATGGGAGTGAATAAGTGGATTTATTATTTCGATTATGCGGAACATGTAAGCATCCGTTACTTCTGGGGATCTTTAACCCTATTGCAGTCGCATGGGTTGAACACGTAACCCATTCGTGGAACATGAGAAGTCTGAAAGCTGGGTAGCGACAATGCTTTGAACCTTTGTGTACTTTGGAATGGATTGTTCTCAGACCCTCTTGAGTTTCAGACGAGCCATGATCATGTGTGGATGTGTCATAGCAGTTCCAAGAAATGTACATCTATCACTGTAGGCAGTGTGACCACTTCGGGATGTAGTTTTGAAATAATTTTCTAGTGCTTTTTTCACCCTATTTTTAGAAAACTTTTATTATATTCACCAGTGGTTTTAGACTGTATACAGATGTGAATCTGTAATTTTATTGAACTTTAACTAGATCATGGATTAGAGGCAGCTAACTAATCCTAGCATGGCTGAAGGAGACAGAACGAAGAACATATTCCTGGCATGTTCTAGCGATGAAGGTCTTTTAAGATCATTCTCACATTCGTTTGATGGAATATCAGCAATCAGCCTGGGGAATGAGACGGAGGAGTTCTGTGGATTGCTGCTCTGACTGCAGAAGAGTACGGATTAGAAGTATTTGGGAAGTGTGTAATAAATTCATTTGGTCCCATTTTTACAAGCTTGTCTGAATGTCTTCTTCTGAGGACCATTATTACATTATTATTTGTGAGAATATGTATTTTGTAAACTCAATCGATGCCATGCTGAAATAGTGAGTAATTAATTTTTGTTTTTTAAACATGGGGAATTGCGGAACTTCCTGGCAGATTAAAACTGTGTGCCAGACCGATACTTTAACTTGGGACTTTTGCCTTTCACGGGCAAGTGAAAGTCTCATTCTATGCGGAATTATTTTTACTTTCTGTTGAGAGTTCTTAGTGAACATTGCTACAGGCAACATATAAAACTTTTTTACAGAATTCAGTGGCTTCATTTTTTACTTGAGTAAATGGCATACCTGTGAACTGTAATCAATGCGACCACTTACATCTCTCTCCAGTTAACAACCAGTGCAGGTTCACTGGCCTAGTAGTATTAAAAACTCAGTTGCCCCGAAATACTACTTATATGAGCTCAGTAGCAAGATCACACACAGAATCTCATAGCATTTAGTTTCTTCCAGGTTGTGTGCAACATGTAAAAGTGCTGATGTCGCATGCATGTTGTTGCAGTGAAATAAGAAGTGGCTGTGGTAATCTAACGTCAAGAAAGAAATTGCGCAACTAAAAGCTTAACATTATTAGGTATACAGTAATAAAGTTGAAAAAGTGAAGGTATCTGAATTGACTTTTTAATCCCACATTATTCTGATTCTCCAATGGCTGGCACAAGGTGTTAGCAAACGACTTAAGTACCACGCTTCTTTGAGAGAGGTGGATTCCACGATGTGGTAGTTCTGTGGAGCTGATTCTTATGCCTGCCAACAGAGACGTTCCCGGTAGCAGCTGAATTACTACTGTCTTACAGCCCATACTATTTGGAACAGAACTAAGTTGACAGAGTCCTGACCTGTACCAATAGTGTTCTATTGTCCCTTTCAAGATTAGCTTGAAGAACCGGAAACTGTACTCAGATTATAAAATGTGAGCCACAGTGGTGAGAGAGGCTACGCTGCAAGCATGGCAAGGCTTTTCATGTACCTATGAAACAGGCAACACGGCAAGTACGTGGAGCGGGAGAAAGAACTTCGATTCGCTGGTGGGTGACCCCTTGCCACTCGGCTGACAAACTACAGACTAAGTTATTTTAATGGGAGTATAGAGCAGGACATCTTAAAATGTCGAGACTGGGGAGACTTCAGCTGCACTGTGCGAGTATATTTACCAACCAGTTGTAACATCAAACAGCTAGTAATTACTGCACGAACAGCTCTGTCCATGACCATGGAACAATATATCAAATGAACTTACATTTACCAATAAAATAAACAAAACTCAAAACACCATTTTCTACCACGGAATAAAACTATGCTCTAAACTAACGCAGGAAATTTAAGAAATTAATTTTATGAATTTAATTAGAAAAGCCCTTATCAAGTGCCTATTAAGCAATACCTTCTGTACCTTGAAGGCTTACTTTCTTAACACAGAGTAGGTATTTGTTGACAAATGTAACAAATAAGTAATAAGGATAATAAAGCATCCATCATTCCACGTAACATTTTCGCACTGTCATTCCTTTCTTTCTTTCTTTTCTGGAAAAACTTACTCTCGCAGCTATGCAATGTACAATGCTAGTATCTTATCCCCTCCCTGAGCTCAACATCTCACTCATTATAGAGGGATGTTGACTCAGTTTTTAAGGCTAGTGAATGGGAAGTTACAGTACACAAAATGGCCTTGATGTCAAAAGATTTGTGTGTGTGTGTGTGTGTGTGTGTGTGTGTGTGTGTGTGTGTGTGTGTGTAAAAAACACAGACACACACAGACACAGACAGACAGACACAGACACAGACACAGACACAGACAGACAGACAGACACACACAGACACAGACACAGACGCAGACACAGACACAGACACAGACACAGACAGACACACACAGACACAGACACAGACAGACAGACAGACACAGACACAGACACAGACAGACAGACACACACAGACACAGACACAGACACAGACAGACAGACAGACAGACACACACAGACAGACACACACAGACACAGACACAGACACAGACAGACAGACAGACACACACAGACAGACACACACAGACACAGACACAGACACAGACAGACAGACAGACACACACAGACAGACAGACACAGACACAGACAGACAGACAGACAGACACACACAGACACAGACACAGACAGACAGACAGACAGACACAGACAGACACAGACACAGACACAGACAGACAGACAGACAGACACAGACAGACAGACAGACACACACACACAGACACACACACACAGACACACACACACAGACACACACACACAGACACACACACACAGACACACACACACAGACACACACACACACACACACACACACACACACACACACACACACACACACACACACACAGACACACAGACAGAGAGAGAGAAATGAATGAACAGTGTAGCCTTTACATCATTAAGTAACTTATTTGTAGAACAGTACTATACAATGAGGATAAACCAGATGAGGCAGCATTGTTATAAACAGAGTGGCCTTATATTCAGGAGGGTGGAGCCTCCAATCTTCAGCCTTCCTTAGTTAGGATTTGCACAATTTCCCTAAATTAACACGGGCAAATGCCGGGACTGTTCCTACTATAAGGCCATGGTCGACTACCTGTGCGAACCTGGAAATGTAAGCACATATGAATGACCTTGCTTTTTGTTCTTAAGTTATGTATCATTGTAGAAGAGATCTATGGATGAATACCACCACCACCAAATGTCTATAAATTTATCTGTTTTCGGTGGATCACAGGTCACTGAAGTATAAAGTGGCAACAAGGGCTGATTAGCTTGCCATATACGTGGAACACTCGTTCCTAACTTGTCCAAACTAAATATTAGTTACTTCATCATAACATTGAGCACTCTGGAGTACTAGAGATATGAACTAGTGCCACATCATCACGTGAGCCTCCACGACTGGCAGCGATTTAATGTGTACATCAGTCCACTGTATGGAATCTACATACTATGTTGGGTCAATATGGACGTCTGGCAATGGCAGTAGTTGTCATGATTTGGACGTGCCAAAAACCACTCTGTGAATGAAGTTTGTGGATTTGTTGGTATGTCAATGAGTGATGTAGCGCGAAGTAGCATGGCTTAGAACTAGTGGTCGTAAAAATATCTTACCCAGTACGTACCAGAGACGCCAACTGGTTTAAAACCCGACAATTTTTGCTGGCAGCAAATGCAGGTACATGTTTGCCAGTTTTTTAACATTGTTAAGGGAATGGCGGGAAACAATGTTGGAGTTTGTCACCTCGCGAAAAATCAATTCTCACAGTGCACAGAAAGGTCCTTGTCTTCGATAAGCCAAACTGGACAACAGCAGTAGTTGATACGTCACCATTTTGGCTCTTTTCAGGTAATGTAAGAGAAGTGCAGCAGCACCTCAATGAGGCATTTAACATGGAGTGTGTGGAAGATATAGTTAGGTCATAGGTGGTTCTGCCATCTTTGATGCTACTTTGTATACCATGGCTTTGATTCACTCATTCAGATTATCATATACATGAACCAGGACTTTATTGCAAAATTCTATGTGACCATGTGTTGCCCTTCCTTCCACATCTGCATGTGGAGAATGCTGTGGACATTCCCAATTTCCAGGCTGCAAAGGTCGTTGTCACAGGACTGCAGGCATTATGTTCCTTGTTTGACGAACCCTCAGACACCCCATCACACTGGGCTGGTATGCTGCATTACCCATTTTTAATCCCACAGTAAATGTCAGACTATTAGGAACAGCAGATTAAACTTATCAATTAGCATCACAATTTTGTAGATTTATGGGGTCTAATTATCAGTGAGTGGCTTCAGATGGATATGGCACACCTGAAGGAACTTGGGGACATCTTTCTTCGCCAAAATGAGGTCGTTATCGATGCTGGTGGCCGTGCTTCAGGATGCTTCTGTGATTTCTCCTGGGGCTGACTAGTTCGTTGTGCGATGAGCTTATTTCTAAATCCCTTCCACAGTTTCATTACTATTGACTGCTTGAAGTTAAGGCAAAGGCAGAATGGTCAAAACTTTGTAATGGGAACGTTAATGTTAAAGGGTCTTCCTACGGAGTTCTCAAATGGTCTCAAGCGAAAGCAAATTGTTTTCACCAGAAGGTCAAGAGCAGGCCAAGAGGCGAAATGAAACACCTATTTTAAGTTAAAATCCTCTCTGACCAGCGATGACAATACAGCTTATAAGGATATTGTGAACTTTCCATGGAATGCATAAATTTTAAACTGAAAAAGCCTGAAGCCACACCAAAAGAAATTGGTCACATTTTGATTCACTTTTAGATAATCTGAAAATTTAACCTGTAAATGTAAGTTCTTTGTACTCTGTAAAACGTTTCTCCACTAATATCTTTAGTAAACATGAGAAGTGGGAAACGGAATGAAATTGAAAGGATGGAGGGTTTTTTTTTTATGACTGGAACCAGTTCTGTGTGTCTATGTTCATTATGAATTGTACAGATACCCCAAGAATGAAGTTTTCACTGTACAGCAGAGCGTGCTGATCTGAAACTTCCTGGCAGATTGAAACTGTGTGCCGGACTGGAACTCTGGTATCTTTGCCTATAGCAGGCAAGTACTCTGCCAACTGAGCTACACAACCACGACTCACAATCTGTTCTCAAAGCTTTACTTCAGCCAGTACCTCTTCTCCTCCTGGAAACATCCCCAGGTTGTGGTGAAGTCATATTCCCGCAGTATCCTTTCTTCCAGGAGCACTAGTCCTACAAGTATCACAAGACATCTTCTGTGAAGTTTGGAAGGTAGGAGATGAGGTACTGGCGGAAGTAAAGCTGTGGGGATATGTCTTGAGTCTTGCTTTGGTGTTCAGATGGTAGAGCGCTTGCCTGTGAAAGAACGAAAGGTCCCGGTTTCGAGTCCCAGTGTGACACAGTTTTTATCTGCCAGGGAGTTTTATGTACGGATAATTTTGATATGATCGGTATGTTGATGCCTTCTACATGCATTAGCTTTTAATTAATATTGTTTATTCTTTCACTGTAACACATCCACTTTTAAACCTTTTTAAGTCCTTCCATCACCATTGGGTAGTACCACCCAAGGGAAGATTATCATAGTCAACTTCATCAACTACCCCGGTCCTGTCGCTAAAATTTTGGCATTAAATGTTATTAGTTCTGACAGATCCATGCCCCTGCCCAGATTTGCCAAGGTAGGATTTTGAAGTCAACTGTTCCGCCTCAACCTGGAACACTAATGTTTTCCAGTTTTTGTGTTCCGAGTCAGTTGGCCATTTATCAAGGAACTCTGCCTCGCATTATCTTTGTTTGCTTGTCTGGAATTTTGATCCCTATCACTTATAACACCAATACGAAACATGGCTCCCATTTGGTGTTATTGACGGGGCCATGGGATAAGAAAAATTGGAAATACGGAAGCGTCCGATCCCACCCGTCTGCTTTGACCCATGACGTCACAAATATGGCGGAAACAAAAAACAAACACACACACTTTCCACAAGAAGCCTAATGACACTAACAGGACAAGCGCGGGAAATTGGGAGCTTTGGGTGGGGGGCAAACTAAATATAAACAAATTTAGACGCCTCGCGTAGCTACAACGTGTAAGTGAAGACAGCCATGCATGAATACCCACCCACCTCCCCAGGGGTCGTAACCCCTGCAACCCATAGAAGATAAAGATGCTTCAGTAGCTGATTAGTGTTTTTTGTCTTTTTAAAAAAAACCTCACGAGATAGAACGCACAGATCAGAAAAGTAAATAAAATAAGATAAAACGGAACTGGAGACCGCCACACTCAAACCAAACTCCGCGCCGTCATAACGTCTCACACGACAACACCCTTCCGTCACGGGTCAAAGCCGACGCGTTGGAACGGACGCTTCTGTCGACCCGAAAAACTTATGGTAGGTAAATATATTTTTTTTAATGTTGTAATCTACAGGCAAGTGGTCTTCGGTTGTTGTTGTTGTTGTTGTTGTTGTCTTCAGTTCTGAGACTGGTTTGATGCAGCTCTCCATGCTACTCTATCCTGTGCAAGCTTCTTCATCTCCCAGTACCTACTGCAGCCTACATCCTTCTAAATCTGTTTAGTGTATTCATCTCTGTCTCCCTCTACGATTTTTACCCTCCACACAGCCCTCCAGTACTACATTGGCGATCCATTGATGCCTCAGAACATGTCCTACCAACCGATCCCTTCTTCTAGTCAAGTTGTGCCACAAACTTCTCTTCTCCCCAATTTATTCAATACCTTCTCATTAGTTATGTGATCTACCTATCTAATCTTCAGCATTCTTCTGTAGCACCACATTTCGAAAGCTTCAATTCTCTTCTTGTGTAAACTATTTATCATCAATGTTTCATTTCCATACATTGCTAAACTCCATACAAATACTTTCAGAAAAGACTTTGTGACATAACCTGTACTCAATGGTAACCAATGTCTCTTCTTCAGAAACACTTTCCTTGCCATTGCCAGTCTACATTTTATATCCTCTCTACTTCGACGATCATGAGTTATTATGCTCCCCAAATAGCAAGACTCCTTTACTACTTTAAGTGTCTCATTTCCTAATCTAATTCCCGAAGCATCACCCGACTTAATTCGACTACATTCCATTATCCTCTTTTTTCTTTTGTTGATGTTCATCTTATACCCTCCTATCAAGACGCTGTCCATTCTGTTCAACTGCTCTTACGAGTCCTTTGCTGTCTCTGACAGAATTACAATATCATCGGCGAACCTCAACGTTTTTATTTCTTCTCCATGGACGTTAATACCTACTCCAAATTTTTCTTTTGTTTCCTTTACTGCTTGCTCAATATACAGACTGAATAACATCGGGGAGAGGCTACAACCTTGTCTCACTCCCCATCTAGTACTTCCCTTTCATGCCCATGAACTCGTAACTGCTATCTGCTTTCTGTACAAATTGTAAATAGCCTTTCGCTCCCTGTATTTTACCCCTGCCACCTTCAGAATTTGAAAGAGTATTCCAGTCAACATTGTCAAAAGCTTTCTCTACGTCTACAAATGCTAGAAATGTAGGTTTGCCTTTCCTTAATCTTTCTTCTAAGATATCGGTAACAACTATATTTCGTAAATTATGCCGATTAGATGGACTGTAAGTATATAATGCTAATAATAATAATAATAATATCAAAACGCCAACGGCAATAAAGCTGACGAAATGTGTCTAAATCCTGAACTTATTGTTCCAACTCGGTATGCTGTTTTTGTCCCAATTGGTTGCCTCCAGTCTCGCAATGGCATTTCACTGCTTTCTGTGGCGAGTGGCATGTGTTAAACTCAATGCACGAAATATGGAACATACAAACACGTATCTAACAATAAACATCGCCGTCCCCCTATATCACACACACACACACACACACACACACACACACACACACACACACACACACACACAACTTTCACATCCGCATGTTCCTCTGCGTTACTTTCCCCCCCCGTCATGCCTCTTTTTTTAAATTTTGTCCTTTGTTGTATGGGCCATTGCCTAAACCATTTAAAATGAAAATAAACTTTAATACATTGTACTGAACCTAATATAAATAACGTCTAGCAGCAAGCAAGTGTCAAAAAAAAAATAAAGAAGTCACCGTGAATTTATCGAACCGTAGAATACTCACCCGACGATCATGTCGTTAATGTCCTCGAACTGCTGGCTGATGGGGCCGGCATCAGTGGTCTCATTCTCCTCCATCTCCGTAGGTGCAGCATTCGCGCTGCCCTGGCATTCGTACTTGGCTCTAATATCGCAGCCGGCATCAGTTGTGTCGCTCACCCTGCAAGGTGTCGCCTTGGTTGGCTTCGTGTGCGACGGCGTCGAGTGGACGCTGCTGTAACCGGCGTCGGATGGGGGAGTGGCTGGCGGGGAGCTACTGCTGGACTTCCGCGAATAGCGACCGCTCTTATCCGAACTAAACGAGTCACCAATGGAGTCTATCACATCGGACATTCGCCTTGTCCGCTTCGGGTAACACTTCGTCTCAGTCTCGTGGTTCCTATTATTGTCTGCGACCACGTCCACATTGTTCTCCTTGTCCTCTTTGGCAGTCTTCTCGAAGTTGAAAAAGACTTCGTTCAAATCGCTTTCATCGCTGCTTCCGATGTACACCTTTCTCTCCAATTTTGCAGACAGATCCTGTCCATCTGATTTCACTATCCGAGTAGTGTCTGTGAGCTCATTGGTCACAACTCTTATTTTGGCAAGGTTATCTTTTTCACCCATTGTATCATTTACTTCCTCACTACCACGACTCTCTCTCCTCTTTCTCTGATGAGCACTGCGGTCCGTATAGCTACTGAATGCTTCAATGTTTTCCGATCCAGCGGAGCTATCTAACCCATTAGCTTCGGGTACTTGCACAGCTTCACTGGAGTAAGTTTTCGTCCCTGAAGTGTTGGACGCACTGCTCTGATGTCCTTTCGTATTATCAGTTTTCTGAAAAATAAAACAGAGCAGAATAATTAAAGTGCTTTTTACTATGTTGTGGCAAAAACTACATTACGATAAATCTAAATGAAATACTATTCTAATTTAGACGACAAATAATAAGTTCCAAATACAACAAACGGAAATAATTGGAATTCAGGTCCGCGTATTATGCAAACAGTGGCTCTTTTTAATAACCAACCATGTGTTTTCTAGAAAAACTGAATATTAACACCCATCAATGATGACACACAAGCGCAGAAACATGCCTGCGCATTAAAGAGAACGGTTTATTTAAGAAGAACTGAATTCTCACAATTTAGTCACCAATCACGACTGCTGCTACAACAGTTAAAATGAACCTGGTCCCTACCGCCCACTATTTTATAGTGGGCGTTCCCTCTGTCATGGTGGGCGATAGGGTAGGCGTTTTAAGAACGTTTTCATTAGATTTCGTTAAAAAAATTGACGAAAAATGTGGTTAGTAATGTGTGTTTTAACTAACGTTACTTCCCTACTTTATAAATCACCATTACTGTGCAAGCGATGCGCGGGTGATTTTACTACTAACAGAGGTACAAAAGTGGTCGGTGGATCAAAACGTTTGACTACCCCTGTGGTAAAGCTTCTAATTCGAACTACGAAAGGGAATTTCTAGGAACAAGCACAGCTGTTTCCACACGCTAGCTACAGGTCAAGAGAATCCTTGGCCACCGCTTTGGACTGCATCCTGAAACTATCTAGGATTTATGCATAGAATGTTTAGAGCAGTCATATCTATATTTTCGTTATAAACTGATTACCATTGCTTCCAAAAACAACGATTGGCCCAGACGGCTTGGGAAACGGATTCTGTACAGCGAAATCGATGGTAAGGATCAACTGACACATCAAGTTTCTTCTACCGTACCTCGTATGAACTAAAACTGTAGATGCCAATTCCTTTAAATACATGAGCATTTTATCAGAAGGCGGTGGTAACAGAATCTGTTCACCGGAGTATTTCGTTAGATCAAGCTTATTCACGTAGAATCACGCGTTAACGAACGAATGGCTGTCACCCTCGTTCTCTTGAACTTTCAATGTACCGACATCGTGCGGCATGTTCTCTAATGTTAATATCATATTTTCCTAACACGTACCGCACTGACTGGGTCTACGACAACAAAGAGAAACATCTGATGCGGGAGAAACTGCATGCACAAACGACCCCGGTGAGAGGAGGGGGGGATGGGGGGGGGGGGGGGGGGAGAGCACTTGCAGACCCCCCTCCCCCCCAAGTCGTGGGCGGGGAGTGGCTAGTTACGGTTTTACGCTTTCTCCTCTCCCCTCCCCCCCATACCATCAAATTCACTTACGGTGTGCACTAACTACAGGTAGAGGCAGCGATAAAAAAATTGAATGTACATCAACAAATAAGCAAATGGTATTTGGTTGACAGCAGTTTTTGGTTAAACAAACAGTCGAATCCTTTAAGCTACTACACGTCAGCCAATGTTAAATGCCCGAACTATATAATATCATGCCATAAGTTTCCGCGAAGTAATTGAAATCTTGTGAATCGAGGTGCTTTGCCTTATTCGTGGCTACAATACGAAGGAAAGAGTGTCTTCTCTGCTATGGCTCTCTCTCTCTCTCTCTCTCTCTCTCTCTCTCTCTCTCTCTCTCTCTCTCTCACACACACACACACACACACACACACACACACACACACACACACACACACACCTACCTTTTTGTAGAACACGATTACTGTTAACTGCATATGACGTGTAGAAAAGTACACGACAAAATCCCTTTTCGTCTCGAATTTGTCGGTATTACTGAATAAAGAGAAAATCGCACACGTGTGTTCCGCCAACTCACGCACCATCTGCTGGCCGCTCAAAAGGAAACTGCAATCGGGTTATCAGTAATTCAAGTTCACTCAGGTTCCTCAACAGTACGGGAAAGGTACTGAGGCGTCATGAAACAATCAATGGAAACCTCTTTACACTCTTCCGTAAGATGAGCGATTTACCTGAACTAAAAGATCTGGCTGAAGCGCCGCGAAATTTGGCCGACTCTAGCAATACTTATATTGGAAATTATGTATCACTTGAGACATCATGCGGCAAATAAAAAATTGGCCGTTTGACGCAATTGTGACAGATTCAACGACGGAGGTGGCTGACCAGGAGCAGTTTACTCGTACGGTTACTAGTCGACGATGAGACGCTTAAAGCAAAACCTTTTTTCTAGATTCGAACAGTCCTCTGGACTCTAGGTCGAAAATGCTGAGTGCCACCACGAAATTCTTCCTAATAATTTTACGAGGACTGATTTCTATTTACACACACACACACACACACACACACACACACACACACACAGTCATCATTGTTTTGATCTTTCATTACAGAAAGTTTCAAGAAGCTGTGATCCATTGTGCAATGTCTTGGCAACTTCTACGTAAGTCGGACCCAATGAGCTGCAAGTGTAAAATACTTGAAACATTTCAGGGAAATTTATGACTGGGTACAGAACAATGACCGGCGTATTGAGTGCACATGACTCAAGACTACGAAAGGTTGGTCAGTCCTGCGGGGCTATGCGAATCTGATCGAAAGGTTTGAGCCAATTTTCTATTAAAAAGTCGCTACTTCAGTGTTTACACTATACAAAGAACTGGCCAGACTTCTACAGACTATTCATTTTGATGCAACCTTAGTGAAACTAGGGTGAGCGCAGTAAACGCTGCGCTGAAGCAATCGCGTTTCTGCCATTGCGCGCATCACGTCAGAGGAACACTTCGCGCCCATGTGTGTATGTTGGAGGCTTTGTGATTTCGTGAGTGGTAAGGTTTTCCTTAGTTACCTTTATGTATGGAGTTGATATGGAAACTAACGTGTTTTGAGTATGAGCAAACAATACCAGGTTGCACTGTTTGCTGTAATACATACAGTCACAAGGCTAAATGAAGTAGTGCTGGAGTCTGCAGATTTGGCTGTCTAAATGCTCAAGAAAAGACTCAGTGTAGCTAATGCTACAATATGCTTTCAGTTCAGGGAAAGTGATTACGTTAGAGACCTGCATTCGGAATTCTACATTTAGCGCGTAAACGCGTGCTTAGGAGTGATGCACTCCCATCGTGTAATTTGCCTTGTAGTAGTAACGCGACTGATAGCACACCACGTATAACGGAAGAAAGGAAGGAACATTTCGACAAATAGTCGCAGATGAAGCAGCGAACCTCCAGAAAAGTTTTCAACACAGAAGAGTGCCCATAAATGTACATTTACACATGATGTTTGCAAGACTTCAGATAAAGCACGTTTACGTAACACCGTAGCGGCATTACAGAGAAGAAATGATCTGAAAAAACACGTCTTTGAAATCACGACCACGTGATGTTTTAGTTTGATTAGCTAGTTCATCTACGAGACGACGTCTGTACTATAAAGAAAGTAATAAAAATGCATTAACAAGTAATAAATGTACACTTGTGCCTCGTAAAATTAATCGAATACTGGGCAAAATATTTTCACTTAATAAAATTAGAAGTTTGGTATAACGGTCGAAACGGGTTCAATAGGTGAAGGAGCACATTTGCAAGTCCATTACGTTGTGCGCCATTTTGCAGAAAAGTTGAATGTTCTCAGGGAAATACTCTAATATCCTCCACCTGCAGTGTCAACCTTCCGATCTTTGACAAACAGCAGTTCCACCATTCTGAAATATTTTGAACGTATTTTGAGATATGTTTCAGTTAGATTTGCTAGTTCATATTCTTGCTACAAATAAAACGCATAATTTCCGGAGTGAAATAATTTCTATGGTGAAAATGACAGCGTCCACTTGTTAGTTGAATTTCTTTGAAACTTGTGACGAATACTAAATGATGGCCGTTATATCTTGTTTACACGTTAAAACGTTTCTTTGTGCCAGCTCAGAAAATTGCATACTCATTTCAAACAATTACCATGACAGAAAACTGGGCCTTTTGCATGTTTCGATTCGATAGATCTTTGAATTTTTTGGAGTGTTTAATAGCAGGACAAGCTGCAGAATGGAGCAGTAACATTCTAGCAACAGCAGAACAGCTGTTTACATTTCATTATTTCGGTATAAAACACAGCATAAATACATCGAATAAATGCGCTAACTACCCACTTTTTATGTGGGGCTTCAAGAGTATAACACTACAGGATGCTATGCTGGGACGGCTATGGCACGAATTCGATTACCGTCTTGAGGTCTGCCGGGTCACACATGGTTCACATATCGAATGTTTTTTTCTTCTTTTTGCAAACTTTCAGAGTTTCTCTTCAAAATGAAATGTATGACATCTGTATAATATTTAGTTTTTGTGCAATAAATAATTGGAAGTGTTCCCGGACTTCATGTACGCCCTGTGTTTAGCCACGGACAGGTGTGCCCACATGTGATAGCGCTGTTCCCGAGGCAGACGCTGTTCCTTAGTGACGTCACAGCGTCACCCAATAGCAGCACAGAAAACTTACCGACCAACCAACTGACCTTCGAGTGAAACGATCCGTTGATGTTCTGAAAGTGCTTTTTTGAATCATCGGTCCAGAAGCGTTTGATATACTGTTGGAGCCATATATTATTCCAAGAATCAAGAAAAATACCAGCGTGATTGTACCACACAGACAGTGTATTTGAAATTCTTACCACTTCCTGAATGTTTCACTGAAGGTTCAACCAAGAGAATCTAATGCGACTGTCGTATCTTTGAGAGAGTTTTGCTCCCAAACAAATCCTCTACCTACACGAAGTTTCCAGGAGTTCCTTCAGCGTGCACACACAATCTAGTTTAACCGGTACATATTTCACGCAGAATTCGAAATGCTGCGACCTATTACGACTGGTGTACAACCACGCAGTGTATTCCCCATGGCTGAACTTGCTGCCTAATGTGGGAGGGTTAAGTACCTATCTCAAGAAGTTATTCGCCTAATGACACTTCAACTGTCATCTGAGCGGTTATCCTGCGCCTTACTAACACCTGCATTTGTTAGTCTAGAGCCGAGTATCTTCTACTCCTCCATGTTTATCAAGACAGAGCTGTGAAAATTGAATTTGAAGAATTTGCTACCCCAAACGTGGGAAGGAAAACTACATTCTTAAACTGATTGTAACATTTTTGAAGTCTAAAAAGAAACTAAATAAATGCCTTCAAAACAACAACAAAACAATAGCAGTAAAAACTATATCAATGACCGATCGTGATTGCAGTCTGCAGTAAACCTGATGTACTGCTAGTCATCTCAGAGGAACTATGAGATATCTTTTCGAAGTTTAAGGATCGGAATTGTTTCTAAGAACCAGGACCAATGAAACTGGGCCCATATATGGGACCATTAAATTAGTGTGCTGAACGGTTCTGCTGCTAAGATTTACGTCTAATTCACACTATACAAATCTCTGAATAGGTTGGTACGCCACTGAGTACAATGGTTTTCGAAATGCGTTATCTGACTTAATTTTTTTTCTGTCTGCGCTGGTAAGATCTGTACTGAACACCTCGTCTGTCTTTCGATATTCAGACAAATACTTATCCTTGAAGAGTACATTTAATTAGTACACAGTTGGCAGCTTCATAACCTGGAGGGGAAGAACAAGCACACAGTATTTCAATAACGACCACACACTTATGGCTCTGATAATTTGACATACCTGTGTTTCTAGATATGAAGGAAGTTACTTTATTAACTATCCTACTTATAATAGTTTTAACTTTGTATGTCTGTCTTCATGTATCGTCACATGTCAACAATATTCCGTAAGTAGTTACGAGGTGTTGACAGTTGTCAGCTTCGAAGAGCAAACCCAGGCATTTAGTTAGCTGGAGTCGAGAAGGGGGAGGGGCGGGGTGAGTGTGGACCAATTTTGTTAACTTCGCGGGAAATGGCAAAACAGTTGAGAGATGTTACAACGGCTCTGGAAGTACTAGTTACTCGTCCACATTTTGGCTTCTTCGAACTGGTTCCCACACCGATACGTCTTCCTCGCGGGGCAGGATGCGAAATCCATTTTCGCTTTTCCTAGGGTTTTGGGTGGAGGAGGGCTCCCCACGCCCCCACCCCCTCCTGACACCTGGTCGGCTTGCGTTAACTTGTTCCTACTTGCCGTTACCTCATCTTCCGGAAGTACTCTATCGCTGTTAAGAGCGAAAAGAAAACTGGTATGTCAGTTTTTATTTTGGCTTGTTTGCTTTTACTCGTCCGAGAATCCCTCTAACCGTGGTGTCTGGTTTTGCCGACATTCCAGAAACCGTAGTACTCATGAGCGACTGTGTGCCGGTCAGATGAAGAAACAAACAGCTCGCGGCGTACGCTACCGCCACCGTGCGGCAGCTTGCTTGATTTACGCCTGGCATAAACCTGCTAATGTTTATAGAGGCGGAGAACAGATGGCGCGAGCGTAGCTCGACACGCCTCCGAGAAGACGTGCAGCGCGACGCTCCTTTGTGTACAAAGCCTGCACGTGCGGCGGATCGCTCAACCGCTGACGCATAACGACGCTCGCTATCAGTTCTTTGTTACTCCAAACCAGGCGGAGCGGCAGTGCCTCCCAACTCCTCCTCCCCCCCCCCCCATCCCTTCTCCTTCTCACCCCACTTTTTCACACCACACCACTGCAGCATCATGTGGCATGGAACATGTAAACACTGCTCGTCCCCACCCGTCGACCCCTGTAACGCCAAGGTCGATGACATGCTGCTAGATTGGCGCAATCCTTTAACCCGTTTCCCAGTGTGCTCGTGTTCGTTCTTACATGCGTTAATATTAAATCTTTTCCAAAATACGTTGTATTATTGGTTACGAAAATGACACACACACACACACACACACACACACACACACACACACACACAGAGAGAGAGAGAGAGAGAGAGAGAGAGAGAGAGAACGGTTTCCAAACTGTACTCACTGCACCTTCTGTTCTTTCGCTTGACTGATTTAACAACGCAGGCGAGAAAACTATTCCCCATCCTCTAGGCGTCTTTGAGGCTCCATGAATCATTGCGCGGCGAGTGAGGTGTTACTGGAATATGTTTTCGCCGGCCGCGGTGGTCTAGCGGTTCTAGGCGCTCAGTCCGGAACCGCGCGACTGCTACGGTCGCAGGTTCGAATCCTGCCTCGGGCATGGATGTTTGTGATGTCGTTAGGTTAGTTAGGTTTAAGTAGTTCTAAGTTCTAGGGGACTGATGACCGCAGGTGTTAAGTCCCATAGTGCTCAGAGCCATTTTTGAATATGTTGTCGGAGTATTAGTAATTTAATATATATTTCCTTCCGCGGAGTTATTTTCCTTGTTGTAACTGTGCGGCGGGCTGCTATAGCGCCCTTGTGGAATTTTCTTAACACGTCCCTAACCGTGCGAGAGCTGATTATTCTCTCTCTGGTGGCAGTGTTTGTCAGAAAAGAATGGCGGGACAGGATAGTGATTTCCACAAATCTAAGCATAGTATGGCACTCGGGAATGCGTAGATTATTCAAGAAGTTTTTACTACAGGAACGGTCGTTAGTCTGTCAAATTTGCTCACTAGGGGGCGGGCGAGCATTGTCTCTAGATGTGGCTGAACCTATGGGAATGTCTGTATGAGAAAAGAACCCAAGTATTTTTTAGCCACAGCGCTGACTGGCTAAAAAGCCAGACTGCAAGGTTTGCTTGGATCTCTCACAATCGGGATTAGCTCGCGTATCCTCAAGACGGGACTTACAGATGATTTGCAATAGAAACAACCGATCGGCAGATGTGTGTGTCGAAGTCAGTATAAGGTTACGTAACCCAAGTTGGTGGTGATGTTTCGGTGGTACACAACTAATAGCTGGCCCCCAAGCGAGCCGATTTTAGTGACATTTCCGTCGGATTCTGCGGAACATGCACGTCCAGCCTGCGCGTTGGTAGAGACGACATTCAGTTCGGTACCTGCACTTCTCGGAACGATGATCCCGCCTCCCCTGCTGGACACATACGAGCGGATTTCTGCGACGAGTTAAGTTTCCCCGTGCCTTCCAGGTGGCAGCAACTTTCAGCTGCTTCAAGGCTGATGGAGTGAGCCCATGACCACATCGATATGCTAGAATTGTAGCGCGAAAGACCTTGTTTGTGAAAATTCAGCCATGAGCATTATACGAACGAGAAAGTAAAAAAAATAGGGCGTGGCGAAGAGATGGCTGAAATATTTTTAAACGGCATTCCATCCGAAAACCAAAAGTTACAAACAGAGCGACAAAATTTGGAATCAAGTTTCAGGAAAGAGCTCAGATAGGTGCAGGCTTCTGAGAGAAGTGGTAAAGGGAGATGCGAGTTGTACAAACACTGACGATTATAAAAACTGCTTGTACTATGTTCATTATTGTATTACCTATTAACTGTTAGGTCCATTATTTTACAGGTATTTTAAGTTATTGTGCTTTACAAACAGGAATGCCCTGTTCCTAGCATAACAAATCTTCACGATTCTGACGAGGGAACCTCCCCATAGCACCCCCCCTCAGATTTAGTTATAAGTTGGTACAGTGGATAGGCCTTGAAAAACTAAACACAGATCAATCGAGAAAACAGGAAGAAGTTGTGTGCAACTATGAAAAAATATGCAAAATATACAAACTGAGTAGTCAATGCGCAACATATGGAACATCAAGGACAATGTGAGTTCTAGAGCGCCGTGGTCCCGTGGTTAGCGTGAGCGGCTCCCGAACGAGAGGTCCTTGGTTCAAGTCGTCCATCGACTGAAAGTTTAATGTTTTATTTTCAGACAATTATTATCTGTCCGTCCGTCCGTCCGATGCGAGGTAGCTGCGCCGTAGTATGGGGACGCCACACCTAAACAAACATCGAAACACACGACGTCAGTCGACTACAACGCACGGAAGAGAGAGTATTCCTGCTAACGAGGCTCCCTGGCTGGCAGTTGACTGTTCACTGCTTTAGACGAAAGTGCATTAAAATACGTGAGATGTATTCCGTGGGCAATATGAATCCAACAAATATAGCTCGCGACTTCAATAACAATCGCACGGTTTTGCAGTGCGGTCGCAAAACACAGACACAAATCTTATTACAGTGAACAGAGACGTCAATGAACGAACGGACAGATCATAACTTTGCGAAAATAAAATTTTCACTCGAGGGAAGACTTGAACCAAAGACCTCTCGTTCCAAAGCGCCTCACGCTAACCACGGGACCACGGCTATCCTAAGCTCAGACGGTCCTTGATGTTGCCTATCTTGCACATGGACTACTCAGATTGTATATTTTGCTTACTTTTTTCATAGTTCCACACAGCTTCTTGTTTTCTCGATTGATCTGTGTTCAGTTTTTCAAGGCCTATCCACTGTGCCAACTTATAACTAAATCTGATGGGGGTGCGATGGGGAGCTTCCCTTGTTAGGAGTGTCCACGATTCTGAAAGACCCATATAGATGGAATATTGCCTTCCGGAAATCCATATTTTTCATCCATATTTGAGTCCACAGGGTGCATACCCTCGGCGACTGCCACATTTTTTTTCCTTTTATCGTCCATACTAACTTTCTCCAAATGATATAAAGGACTTCCAGTATTCAAAATGTCTAGAAACGTCGCACTTTACACTGCACTTTCGGCGAGACAGCGGCAACTACTCGAATCCGTCGCCTGTGGCTTACTGAACACACCACAGTACAGCGTCCGCTGAGTAATAACGAAAATTCACGAACTTAACTACCAGTTCGCGCGCCAGCACACACGCAAGAGCCGCGCTTCGGAGCAGTTGGCGTGCCTGCACGTTAGTGAAAAATGACAGGCCTGAAAATGCTCCAATGTGTGTGAAATCTTATGGGACTTGACTGCTAAGGTCATCAGTCCCTAAGCTTACACACTACTTAACCTAAATTATCCTAAGGACAAACACACACACCCATACCCGAGGGAGGACTCTAACCTCCGCCGGGATCAGCCGCACAGTCCATGACTGCAGCGCCTCAGGCCGCTGGCTAATCCGACAGGCCTGAGATCGGCAGGCTGTGTCCGTCAGAGCTATCCGCGAAAGAGCTGGCACATCGCAGCAAACACCCCCCGCCCCCTTCCCACCGCCGTATATTGCCAGCTAATATCAAACTTCCACACATTGCAACTGTGTGCCGGACGAAAACTAACCAGGTGCCCTTGCCTTTCACGGGCAGTGCTCTGACCGAATGAGCTGCCAAGCAAGGCACGACTCATGAACCACCAGCAGAGCTTTTACTCCCGCCAGTAACGCTCGTTTTTTCCAAAGACACCGGTTTTGAGCCTCAGATCGGCACAAAGTTTCAATCTGTGAGGAAATTTCACAACATTGCGCAAACTGCTTTCTTTACAGAAATAATTTCTCCTCTGCGGCCAACAGGTGGCTAGGTGACTTATTAAGTGCTGTACGCAACTTCAAAGCAACACAAATTATACTATTCATCAATGTTGACACCAAGTCTCAAGGACGGTCAGAACGTTCTGCCCATCTTTCAGTTCCTCGACGGAGCCTCAATGTTGGTAGTTAAGCGACTGCTGCGGATCAGTTCATCGATTGAGTCCACATTGTCGCCTGCGTTCGATGTCTATGGCCTTCCTTCCCCATCAGTATCATTCACCTCTATGCGGCACTGCTCAAATTGTTGGGTCCATTTCACTATGGTAGGGCGCCACACGGCATTTGGCCCATATACCGCCGGAATTTCACGGTGAATGTGTGTTATTTATATGTTTTTCTCACAATAATCTTATGCCCCGCATACTTACGCTTTGGAGTACGTTCCCAGTTGCCGCAACATTTCAGTTCCACATTGATACATCTGTTACCCGTACTGAAGCAGAACTGTCTGTGCAGAACACGCAGAACAGTAAATCTCTTCTGATAATTCCTCATTCTTCGGCTCTATCATCGTAACGCGAGTCGAGAGTACAACTTACTTTCCTAAGTACCCCCGTACGAGGACTGTTTCGCATACTGCTTCAAAATCCAGTGTTTCCTGTTGCCGCCGCACGTGACAGAACATACGAAAAATATCCGGGTTAACTATGAACACTGGAATATGGAGATATCAGGATGTGTTACTTTACGGCAATACCTGCAAGAAACTGCCAGGCTGTTTGAGAACGAAACGTGTATAACCAGCAATGAATTAGGTAAGTGAATAGTGATCATGTAACCCTGATAGGATTCTACGGCAGCTGAAGGCATGTAACAGCAACCACGTCTCCACCACCACCACCACCACCACCACCACCACCACCACCACCGGGAAACGGGTGGCTTAGAATACACCACCGAAGCGGCTTTCTTTATTTGCTAAAAGCCGTAATAAATCAAACAATTGCGCGAATTAAGTACCCCCACTCACACAAAGAGAGTGCGTGTGTGCGTGCGTGCGTGCGTGCGTGCGCCATCACACGATTAAGTAGCCATAAAAAAAGGCTTATTGCGGCTATATAGTAGGTACGGAAAAGGAGGGGGGCGCGGTACTTTATTCATGGCAATTGTTCGATTCATTGTGGCTGTTAGCGATGTAATTGTAAATAGTCACCGTGATTAACAACTGCAACAATAGCTGACGTGCAGTAAAATTTTACAACACTGCACTGTCACAAGCATGAAATACTTATCGAAACGGTCGTCACTGCTGTCCGGTCAAGACCTCTTGACAACTCTAGGAAAGTTTATACTGAGACATTGTTTACATCCTCATGTGAACTGCAAGTCACCTTATGGTGTTTCACGAATGATACATAACGCACCAATACTGGCAACTCGTGAACTATGGATGTACGTATGTGGAGAAATTTTCAGTGACGCAGACTAAAAAGACTCGGAAACTCCTATCATCAATTTTTCCATGATACGTTCTCCGATAAGGTTGCTGCTGACGTTCCAGGATACAAACTTCAGGTATCTGAATACCACAGCCCATTTCTACGACATATAGGAAAAACTATTGGAAGTAGGCTGTTTAGGTTTGCTTAATGCTCTGTATGAAAATCGCTGACTGTGGCTAGTTGGACTCATTCGCTAGTGAAACGTTGGGCAGTTGGAGGTGAGCCGCCAGCAGTGGTGGTGGATGTGCGGAGAGAAATGCCAGAGTTTTGAGAGGTTACTATAAGCGGACGATCTGAACGCGTGTCCGTCGGAAGAAGGACATTTGTTTAATTGGATTTCACAAAATTATATATATATGACTTTTGAACGCTATTAAGGTAAGTACATTGTTTGTTCTCTATCAAAATCTTTCATTTGCTAACTACGCCTATCGGTAATCGCCTTCAGTAGTTAGAAACTTTTATTTAGGTGGCAGTATTAGCGCTCGCTGTATTGCAGTAGTTCGAGCCACGAAGATTTTTGTGAGGTAAGTGATTCATGAAAGGTATAGGTTATTGTTAGTCAGGGCCATTCTTTTATAGGAATTACTGAAAGTCAGATTGAGTTGCGCTAAAATATTGTGTCAGTAAAGAGAAAACTGAGTACGTTGAGTTTTGCTCAACTGTTTGAAAATCAAATAACTTACGAGTTTTTGCAGCACTGTCGTCCTTAACATTCAAAGGAGAAGTTTCACTATTAACATTTTTCTTACAAGGACGTCCTAAAATGTGTGTGGCGTATACTGTATACATAACTTCAACATGTGGATAGCCGACGATGCAGAAACCGATGTATGTGAACGTTTCATTGGCGATCCCACTCTTGAGAAACTCTTGAGTGAAGAGTCCACGAAAGCCTGTAGTAATTTCTTGCGAAGCGTTGGAACGCACAAATCATTTACAAGTAGCTCATTTTGTGAATGACAATCTTGAAGTATTGTGGCCTCAGGGTATTAAAGTAGTAATTTATTCGGATGCAGCAGCCTTCACCCTGGAGCTTCTTACGCGTATTTTATCAACATTTAACCCACTTCAGAATTCCAAAGGCGTACATTGCAAACATATTATCGAACAAGCCTGCGGTGGCTACCAAGAAGTAAATCAATACTTCCACATACCAAGGAAGTACGTCTCTAAAACCATTGTTCACCGGGCGTGCAGCTTTATCCGGTCAAGTTTGGCTTTTTACGGTCGCATGTCACTGAAAGAGTGGAGCAGAACTTCTGTCTAACCGAAGTTCTCCGAATTCTAAGAGACCTAAAAATGAAGTGCAATAATTTAGATCAAGCAGTAATATGTACAAATAAGGGGCAGTCAAATGGAATATGAAAACCCGTCACAACGGGACCATGCAATGGTTCCATTCCAAAGCAATTACCAGACGCGTTAAGACATTTATCCCACTGAAAATCGAGACGATCCATTTCTGTTTCGTAGAACGCGGTCGGCCGCTGACCGATCCACAACCACATCCACTCTTGCACTTCCTTGTCCGACTTACCGTCGTCCACGCATGTCATTCATCAGGTCGCCAAAGCTGTGCAAAATCACACGGTGGAAGATCCCGGCCGTACGGAGTATTTTGCAGTGTTTCCCAGCCAAACCGCTGAAGCGTAGCCTTCGTCTGATTGGGAGCGGGCGTGATCGCCCAACAGGTTGATTCCTTCCCAAGCATTCATGGGCGCTTTATGGTGCGTCGCAGTTTCTGCGAAGTGTCTTCATAGTGATGCACGCTGATCGTAGTTACGCGCAGAGGACCCCTACTGTCTAAGGAGGTCACGATAACGCCCGCCCCCACACTGCCAATCGGACGAAGACTGTACTTCAGCGATTTGGTTGGCTAACAGTGTAACATTCTCTGTACAGCCCGCATCCTTCACCGTGTGATCTTCGTACCTTTGCCCACGTTAAGACAGACGTGCGTGCACGTCTGAAACTCGGACGAGGAAGTAAAAGACTGCGTGCGGTTGTGGTGGCATGAGTGACCGACCACGTTCTACTAAACAGGGGTTGATCGTCACGTCTCTCAGTGGGATCAATGCCTTAACGCGTGTAGTGATTACTTTTTAATGTATCCATTCCTCGGTTCTGCTGTGGCCGGTGGCCGGTTTTCGTTTGACTGCTCATAATAATTGCCGTGGACTACAAATCCGGGACATGCGAGTTCAGCACCCAATTGAATTTCTTTCAGTGCATCACGTTAACCGATGTCCCAACCTGGAAACATGCAGCTGAAAATGCAGATATTTTATGTAGAAAAACAACGAGAAGTTCGATGACAAATTCTTCGATCTGTGGCAAATTTAGCGGGAAAAAAGTATGAGGTGACCAAAGTTAATGAAAATTTCTTTCGTTTTCTGTCTCATAGGAGACGATAATTTTTTTTACCTAGCTCAATGAAGAACATTTAGTTTATTTTGATCTAAGGTTGTCTTAGAGGACTGAGCGATTAAGAAGACTGAGCTCTTAGTTGCTCTCATAATCGTAAGGCTGTTTACTCATTTGTTTTAGCACCTTTAACGTTGCTCTCGCAAAAAGCTTACTATAATTGTTATTACTAATAGACTCAAAATATCATTTCTATTTATAATAGGTGGTCCTGCGTTTAGGGCAAAATGACGGGATGAATATAATGTCCAGTCCGGCTCTTCTACTTCTGAACCCGGCATCCCTAGTTTCTCATGGTGTGCCACTCTAAGGGACTTTCGAAACTAGCGTTGCCGCCTGAACCGATACTACACTCTAGAACTGCAGATAATTTGGACAAGAACCTGGGTGTTCCTTGCGCTTCAAAATCGCAATTCACAGCTCCAAGGTAATGTATCTTAGTAATTTCAGTGACGATTGAGATTTTAGTAAACAGAAGGGACAAAAAGTAGTTTTATTAACACAATAAAGACTTTCAAAAGAAATTAAGTACTATTAATTGTGGCTCCTTAATTACTTTACGTATTTCTGTCACTTGTGACTGCATATTACGTTGATATAGTAGTCTATAGTGTAATTCAGAGGTAAATTTCAGCTTTAACTATCGGTTTGTGTTGAATATTTTACAAAATATTTTCCTTATGTTAAATGTTTTCTTACATATTTTACCCATTTTAATTACGTAAATATGTACATACTTTGTGTGTTGACATTAAATAAAAACCCCGACTTTGAGGGTGTGTGTGTGTGTGTGTGTGTGTGTGTGTGTGTGTGTGTGTGTGTGTGTGTGTGTGTGTGCGTGAGAGAGAGAGAGAGAGAGAGAGAGAGAGAGAGAGAGAGAGAGAACGAAATTTCATCGGACAGACATCGCTACCGCCGTGCCTCAACACACGATACCGACTTCGCTGAAAGGAGTTTGTCAGTTTCTGTAAGTGACGATTCCGATTCCAGTTTCCCAGATAATATTTCACCGCCCATTGCTTGCTTATTTGTTAATTTCTTTGACGTACTAACGGCATTCAGTACTGTTTACCAGACAAAAGCGACAAAATCTGGCACTGCTCTTGGTCGTTCTCAATAATTACGTAACCCTTATCAGAAAACGTCCACCAATCACAATTTTGTCTACAAAAATTTGTGCGAAGATCTGTAGAGTAAATTACTGCCACCGATTCGACTTACCAACGTAATCCCTTGAAAGATGTTAAATTACGTTAAATAAATCCACAAAACACACGCACAATTGCGCAAAGACGTACTGATTTTTACGTGAAAATGGTTATGCTCCGCAGAATGTACCGCGAACGTTAAAAGCCGTTCATACTAGTACCGCGGATACTACTTCAGCAAGAGGTTAAAAAATGGCGCACTGAGGTTACAGAAAATCAGCACATCATGCCTGACTGCAACATACGCCAGATAATCCTGTGTGGTTGTGCTATTTTACTCAAAACCAGAACGTATGCACATCGAACGTGCGAAACAGGTTTCAAATCCCATATCGTTAATTAGGAGCGGCTCACCTGTGCATGCGTCGAAGTCCACAAAGAAATCATCACTTATTGAGAGCCATAGCCTTTTATCAACTGCAGTCTTCTTACATAGTAAACACTTGTTGTGGTCTTCAGTCCTGAGACTGGTTTGATGCAGCTCTCCATGCTACTATATCCTGTGGAAGCTTCATCTCCCAGTAACTACTGCAACCGACATCCTTCTGAATCTGTTTAGTGTATTCATCTCTTGGTCTCCCTCTACGATTTTTACCCTCCACGTTGCCCTCCAGTACTAAATTGGTGATCCCTTGATGCCTCAGAACATGTCCTGCCAACCGATCCCTTCTTCTGGTCAAGTTGTGCCGCAAACTCCTCTTCTCCCCAATTCTATTCAATACCTGCTCATTAGTTATGTGATCTATCCATCTAATCTTCAGCATTCTTCTGTAGCACCACAATCTCTTCTTGTCTAAACTATCTATCGTCCACGTTTCACTTCCATACATGGCTACACCCCATACAAATACGTTCAGAAACGACTTCCTGACAAATCTATACTCGGTGTTAACAAATTTCTCTTCTTCAGAAATACTTTCCTTGACATTGCCAGTCTACATTTTATATCCTCCCCACTTCGACCATCATCAGTTATTTTGTTCCCCAAATAGCAAAAATGCTTTACTACTTTAAGTGTCATTTCCCATTCTAATTCCTCAGCATCACCCGACTTAATTCGACTACATTCCATTATCCTCGTTTTGCTTTTGTTGATGTTCATCTTACATTCTCTCTTCAAGACACTGTCCATTCCGTTGAACTGCTCTTCCAAGTCCTATGCTGTCTCTGACAATTACAATGTCATCGGCAAACAAAGTTTTATTTCTTCTCCATGGATTTTAATACCTACTCCAAATTTTTCTTTTGTTTCCTTTACTGCTTGCTCAATATACAGATTGAGCAACATCGGGGACAGGCTACAACCCTGTCTCACTCCCTTCCCAATCACTGCTTCCCCTTCATGCCCCTCAATTATTATAACTGCCATCTGGTTTCTGTACAAATTGTAAATAGCCTTTCGCTCGCTGTATTTTACCCCTGCCACCTGCAGAATTTGAAATAGGGTATTCCAGTCAACATTGTGAAAAGCTTTCTCTAAATCTACAAATGCTAGAAACGTAGCTTTACCTTTCCTGAATCTATTTTCTAAGATAAGTCGTAGGGTTAGTATTGCCTTACGCGTTCCAATATTTCTACGGAATCCAAACTGATCTTCCGCGAGGTCGGCTTCCATTCGTCTGTAAAGAATTCGCGTTAGTATTTTGCAGCTATGACTTATTAAACTGATAGTTCGGTAATTTTCACATCTGTCCTCACCTGCTTTCTTTGGGATTGGAATTATTATATTCTTCTCGAAGTCTGAGGGTATTTCGCCTTTCTCATACATCTTGCTCATCAGATGGTAGAGTTTTGTCAGGACTGGCTCTCCCTGGCTGTCAGTAGTTCTAATGGAATGTTGTCTACTTCCGGGGCCTTGTTTCGACTCAGGTCTTTCAGTGCTCTGTCAAACTCTTCACGCAGTATCATACCTCCCCTTTCATCTCCATCTACCTCCTCTTTCATTTCCATAATATTGTCCTCAAGAGCATCGCCCCTGTATAGACCCTCTATGTACTCCTTCCACCTTTCTGCTTTCTCTTCTTTGCTTAGAACTGGGTTTCCATCTACACTTAAAATAACGAAGGTGGAAGAACGTGACCGGGGAGGGGGAGGTGAGATGTGAGGAAATGACTAACAACTAAAACATGAGTAGCGTAATGCCCATGTTATGTTCATTGCTGGACAGTGCATTTAGCACATAGAACCCCCTGCCGCCTCGGACGGCGGAAATAAAGACACTAGCGGCGGAGCACCGTATCAACTACCCACAGCTCATTCGGACTCAAAGCGACAGGTTCCGATGTGCGTGCATCCCTCTCCGCGTCAGCTGTGATCAATAGGATTGAGGTCAGGTGAGTTTCCTTGGGGGGGGGGGGGGGGGGACTATAGCCCGTTACACGGGTGGAGGATGTACTGCTGCGGAAACAATACGATGCCAACAGATGGGTATTCATTATGGCGACAACAGAATGGTCGCCCCCCTCCCTCTGAACTCTTCCTCTTTCTTCCGCCTTTTTAATTAAACCGCTAATTGGTCTGTACTGGAAAACAATCCCCCCTCTGAATCATACAGTTTTCTAAATAACTGTATATACCGCAGCTGTTTCAGATTCGGAGTGATGCTACGTTTGAGACGATTGTTGTCAGCTCGCAGTGTGTTAGGTCATTCCATGTGAAGGCGGGTGCAAAGAATCCAAGAAGGCAGATGGAACAAAGGGCGCACTGGCGACGCATTCTATTTGCGTCCCACTACTGCGCGTTGCACCTCTGCCTACATCCAGCTGCCGTGGTTTTATTTAGAAATCTCGCTCGTTCACTCGTTTTGTCCATCTGACAAGACTACACTATGAACGGGCTAATAAGTTTCTTTGTGTGTTAACGAAACAATTTTTTAGCTGTTGTTTAAGTGTTGCATTATTGATTATCTTCTGTAGATAGCCATCAACTTCCTCAGCAATCTTTCCGTCTGTATGGCTAGTACAGCGTATAGAAGGGAAACTGCGCCTCCGAGGTAACTTTTCTTGTTCTCACATCCAACGCTTATTTGTCGTGTGCAGTCTGTAGTCTCATTAGCATGTTCAGTAGTAGGGCTCAGATTTTGAATTATTGTAACATCTCTCTTCAGCGCAAGAACATTAAACCGGTGTTAAACACCATTTGATTTTATCCATTATGTACTTCTGTTACTAACAGCAAGTCACTTGTGAACTATGTTTAGCGTTAATAACAGATTCGCTAAAAACATGCAGAACTGAACAAATTCCGTACAACGAACAAGACAATACTTTCGAAGCGCGTCGATTCGATTTCTGTAACCTTCGCAAAATGCGAGTGTCTCCAAAACAAAGAGGCTTATGATGGGTTTCTGCTTATTGTTCTTCAGCTGTAGCAGCCCACGCGACCTGGTTATCGCGAAATCGTATCTTGGAATAACATAGTTAATGTGTTTTTCGCCACACACACACACACACACACCACACACACACACACACACACACACACACACACACACACACACACACACAATTTTGAAACGCATGTTAATGCTACAGTCGCAATATGTTTTTACATGAATGTCAAAAAGTCAGAAGTACTTAAACATCGAATTGGTTGCGTTAACCTTGAGAGTGACTAACTCACGTGCGAGTAAACAGCTTTTGTACAAATAAGCAGTCTAAACGCCTGATATAGACGGAGCCTGGCATTACAGTTTCTCTTGCCTTGTTCACACCGCACACTCAATAGCTGTTGCCTGCTGCCAAACAGCTCTATATCAAAACTTTTAGGATATTTTCATTAAGTCTCTATGCCAACTTTAACAAGCGATATATCGTTCTACTGGTGTTTTTAAAGAATATTCCAATGCCACTAGAAGGTTGGTTGGTTCACTGGGGGGGGGGGGGGGGGGGGGGGGGGGAGGGACTAAACATGGAAGTCTTCAGTTCCTCGGTCACGGGTTCTTTCATCTGGAGTAGACAGTGACGTCCTCCGGAATGTGCCCGGTAAGTAACGTTTGTAAGAGTGGTAAAAGCGATGCACTGAATGTGATATTGATACACTGACACTATGCTGTTAAGTAAATAACGTGTCACCTTAAGCGCAGACGCATAAAACCTGAACGGAAGAGACTATTTCGATAGCCAACTATCACATGACGGACACTAACAGCATAGGACATTCCACGCAGGTGTCTAACACACCCTTCCTTTTAGAATTCGCTGCATTCGAGGGCGTCGAGAGAAAGTGTGAGCTTGCAGAAACAGAAAATTGCACTCCTGCACATTGAATTATATACAATAGATGGATCACGAGGAAAGCCCTTGTCAGTCAAGTTTGTTATCGTAGCTGCGTACATGAAATAATTTCCATGTTTGAAAGTACTTACTGATGTGAACAGCTGTTTACTAGTATGAAATGTACGTATGGCATACTTGTCCGAGAGTCCCCTTTCGGGGAGTTCGGCCATCTGGTGTTTGACACCACTCCGCCGACTTTCGGGTCTATGACGAAATAATGACAACACCCAGTCCCCGAGCGAAGAATACCATCGACTCGGCCAGAAATCAAACCCGGGCTTTCGGCATGGCATTCAGCCACGCTGACCGCTCAGCTACGGAAGGTTAACGATTTTCAGTTCTGAAAGGTAATAAATTGATCAGATCCAAAATATTGGACATTCATCTTCGGTCAGTTTTGAAAGTAATTATTGCTAATACGTTTTATCCCGAAATGGAGAAGATACCGCCAGAAGGGCGATTTCAAGTCTCAGGAACAGAACCGTATTATTGACAATGGAGGAAAGTACAGCAATCGATAGCGAAGTCCATCGTTTCGTCACAGCAGATCTGGATTGGAACTACTTCATAATCATCTTCAGTGCATATAATAACAGGTGACAGTCCGAAGGGTCACGTAGTAAATACTATTGGTTGATGTTCATCATAAAGGAGTCTAATATCAAGTTCATGAGTTATGTTAGACTCCTGTCTGTTCATCAACCATGTTTATTACGTGACACTTCGGACAAACGTCACCTGTCATACGCGCTGGAGGTGACTACGTAATAGTTGAACCGAGACTCGACTCAGGACCTTTGCCTTTCGCTGTCCTCTGCCGACTGAGCTACCCAATCGAGACTCACGACTCGTCCTCACAGCTTTACTTCCTCACCAGTACCTCACCAGCCTCCCACTATGTCTCCGCAATATCCTTTCTTCCAGGAGTACTTAGTCCTGCCAAGTTTCGCAGGAGAACTTTTGCGAAGTTTGGAAGATGGGAGATGAGATACTGGCGCAAGCAAAGCTGCAATGACGGATCATGAGTCGTGCTTGGATAGCTCTATCATTACAGCACTTGCCTGCTGAAGGCAAAGGCTCAGAGTTCGAGTCCGTCCTACATACAGTTTTAACCTGCCAGTAAGTGCATCAACGCACACTCCAGGCCAGAGTGAAAAACAATTCATTATGGAATGCGAGTTTTGGCTACAAAATAACGGAACTATTGCTGTAAAACGTTTTATTTCGAAAATACATGTTTAGTTATTGTCGCAGTGAATATACTCTATTCCTAGAACGCACCATGCTACTTTTCCATTGATAAAATCAGTGATTGAAGTCTTGCTTTGTGAACTCTATGATTCGTGCGCCTTTTTCACTGCTTCAACAGGCTGGAGTCATACCTTTTAATGCAGATTTGACCTTTGTGAACGGCTAAAAGCTACAAGGTGCTGTGTCAGGGGAGTAAGGCAGGCGGTCTAACGCCGGGATGCTGCACTTCGCTATAACCTTCTTAAACAATGCAATATGAGCCGGTGCTTTGTCTTGATGACTGTTTTAAACTATTCCGGTCGTCTTATTTTTTCACGGAATTGAGGGACAACTGCGAGGTAGTAATGTTTATTAATAGTCTGATCTTCAGGAAGCCTATGAAGATACGCAATTCCATAAAAATCGAAAAAACAACCATCGCTTTGAATCTCTATTTACTCATTCGGACTTTTTTCACTCTCTGTGAAGCTGGGCCCTTCGAATGTATAGATTGACGCTTAGTTTCTGGATCATAAATGAAAAACCAAGATTCTTCACGGGTTATCACACCACCCAATAAGTTTGGATTATTTTCAGTGGTATTGGAAGTGTTAGTACAAGCATTTTCACAAACTGCCTTTGTTCGACAGACAGAATTTTCGCCTCTAGTTTCGAACACACTTTCCTCATATTAAATTGGTGACCTAAAATTTATCTTAAGCATTCTTTGTCAATTCCTAGTTTCAGCAATCGATCGAATACTAAACCGACGGTCAGGTCGAATCATTACATATGTTTTCGGTATTTTCATTTTTGGTGTTTAAGGGATGTGTGTGACACGTATTCAATGTCTTCTCGGTAATCTTGAAAACGCTTTAGCCTATCAAGAACTCGCATACGAGGTAAACAGTCTTCGCTATACGCTTTTTTTTTAGTAACATACAGATTTCAGCAGCAGTTTTTTCCAAGTAAGAAAATAACAGCTCTTACAGAAACGAAGGCCACAGTCGCAATGACTTGTCTACAGACGCCAGAGATGCTGCATTCGATTGAGAAGGCTTCACATTTCACGGCTATTTGTCGTTTATCTTTGGCGCATGCAAACCTACTGTGTGACAGCATCAGTCCTGTTACTTCATAGGAAAACCTCGTTTTACCGTTGTCCTCGTGCTTTTATAAGACATTTCTCTAAATAAATCTACGTATCTACGAAAGCTGATTTTGTAGTCTCTTTGCGGCCCGTCTAAGCTTACAACTTGTGTATTTGGCCCATGCCAGCTTTTCAGTGACATCCTTGATGTAACGTGCCAGCTCTGCTAGAGCGAGACAAGAATATTGTTCCCCGCACTTTTCCTCTCCCCCCGGCCTACCCGAGTTCTCGTTCGTTTACGCCTGCGGCCTACTGCCCCGTTATAGTGTCCTGCACTAGCGTGGCACGCCGCTAGAGGAGCCAAAACAACATGTCTCATCAAGTTGAAGTCGAGCCCCATGAGGAAGACAGACCGCGGCGCGTCCATCACAGCACGTGATGCCGCAGGTAAGTTAACTGCACGTTTAAATGCGTGCAAGCTTTCCATTGCATACGACAAAGTTTCACTGACATTTTCGGTGGGCCCTGCATGGAGCCGAGCGTTAGCGAATTATAGCGGACAAGGCTAGTAATGTGACTGTCTTCCGAAGTTCGTTGCTAAGCCCTTATTTCTCGTGGACTACGGATGGAGTACTGCCCAACCACGATATACTGCACTTTGCTTCTTGTAGCCGTCATCGAAAACAAGCAACGACGTTATGTTAAACAAGTACAGATGTGGCTAAGGAAAACGCATCGCACTTCTAATCCTCTCAGAATAGTTGTACATATCGTATGTAGTTGTGGAGCGGCTCCTCGTGAAATATCACCAATAGTACACTGCTGTGCTATCCATAATCACGAATAAGCCCGAGAGTGAAAAACACAGGAAGATAACAAGAAAGACACAGTCGTGAAAAAGGGCTTATATTCGAAGTGGTCCAATTTTGCAGAATCAAAATCCTGCTGGAAGAACATCCGCAACTGAGCATTATAGCAGAGGTTGAAAATACCGCTTCAGTTGTTAATTTCTTTGTCACACGACCTGTTTCGGAACAGCACAGCTACGACACCTGAAGATGGGCTTATAACAGTCCGAAACTGGTCGTGTGAAAATAAAATTTACAACAGAAGTGGCATTTTCAACCTCTGCTTTGCAGGATCAGTTGCTTTACTGAATGGAATCTTGCGGGCAGCAGAATAGGTACAGAAGTCGGAAAGGACAGCAGAATATGTTTTAAAGGACAGCAAGATAGAAGAAGAAACCGAGGAAAAGTTAAAACCCGTAGAAAACAATGGCGTTCTATAAAAGAAGTTTCTCTAGATGACTTCGATAAAGCATTTATTCGGAGAAAATTCTGGGTTTATTATAACCAGAAGGAGGAAGCTGCCTATATTTTCAAGAACAGAAATTTTCAGGGGGAAAGGAGAACATTTGGGGAAAATTTTTAGGTAGATGGGACTTCATTAGAGAAAACTGTGAAAATAAGGGAACCATCCCAACAGAACTTTCAGCCATCGTTGCAAATCGTGCAAAATATGTGAGAGGTATCAGAAATAACGAAAGGAGGCCAATATGAAACTTCCTGGCACATTAAAACTGTGTGCGGGACCGAGGCTCCAACTCGGGACCTTTGGCGTGCAAGTGCTCCACCATCTGAGCTATCCAAGCACGACTCTCGCCCCGTCCTCACAGCTTTCATATCAGCGCACACTCCGCTGCAGAGTGAAAATCTCATTCTGAAGGGAGGCCAGTTAAAACAGTGGTATTCACGGTCGAAACGTGTCGCGTACTTATCGTACCACGAAGAGAGCATGAAGTGCCTGATGTAATGACTTATAGCTATGCAGGCCAAACAGTGTTGTCCACGCTGTAGGAGCAATGGGTTTCAGAAAGGGAGCAGATTAGTTTCCGATTCGAAATCTGAATTCCGGGACTGTCACGTTGATATGAACGTGGATAATCATCAGTGGTTAGACGGGACACTGATTCCAAATATCCCAGCTGGTAGTATTACTGTACTTGGTAACGTGCAGTATCATAGTGTTGAGGCAAAATCCCAGTACTGAAACTCCGAAAAAGAACAGAGTGGCCCAGTCAGAACAAAATCAGCTTTGAACCGAGCTTAACAAGAAATGGTCTTTCACAAATTGTGCATTACAATTAGACAATGCCTGTTTTCAAAGCAGATGCTGTTTTAAAGTTTAAGGACCGTGCTTAAAGGCTAAGGGAGACACTGATCTGAGGCTCCCTCATACCAGTGATTTGAACCCTATGAAACTAATCTGAATATACAGGGTGTCCCAGCTATCTTGTCCACCCAAAATATCTCTGGAACAATAACAGCTATTGGAAAGCGACTTTCACCGGTATCAATGTAGGGCTGGGGCCCATGAATGTACATATTTGGAAACATTATAAAACGAAAGCATATGTGTTTAACACAAACTTATGTTTTTTTAAATGGACCTATATTTTTTCTTCAGCAATCCATAGCATGACAAAGCACATACACAATGGCGTTGATTGCATCGCAATATTCCCATTACATCCCGAGATATTAAGACGCGAAGTTGACGCTTGAAACACCCGACATGCGCTGCTAGCGCACGTCCTGAGGCTCAGGCGTGAACCCCATGCTGCCCGTAATCGCGATGTGATTGACATGTGTAATCACACCTCCATATTTATCAAGAGGTCCGAAGCGAATAATACGGTCTGCTGCAATCAACTTTCATAAGCACATAATGGTTTCCCTCTTGCACGTTTTACGTATCTACGTACACAATATGAACCAGTACCGATCGGTGTACACCCGTCAGGTTGTCTTATTTATCCTGCACACCCAAAATAAGGTTTATCTAATGCGTTATATTGAAACGTAACTCCGCCATCTCTCTCCCCACATCCACCACTGCTGGTGGCTCACCTCCACCTGCGCAACGCTACGCGCTGTTAACAGCCAACTGCCCAACACTACAATAGCCAACAACAATGCAAACCAGCCGCAGACTGCACACAGCACAGCCAGTGATTTTCATACAGAGCGCTATGTGGTGTTACCAATAAAAAAACCTATAGTCTACTTACAATATGACCCATTGTGCCTGTCGCGCAGGGCCTGGCTCTGCCTAGTCATGTGTCCAACGTAGTTCCCACTACTGCTATAGTTACCACTTCGCCTTTTTTATGATTTGCGACCCATGCAAACTCCTGTACTGGCAGCAGACCGTATTATTCGTCTCGGACCTCTTGATAAGTATGGAGGTGTGATTACGCATGTCAATCACATCGCGATTACGGGCAGCATGGGGTTCACGCCTGAGCCTCAGGACGTGCGCTAGCAGCGCATGTCGGGTGTTTCAAGCGTCAACTTCGCGTCTTAATATCTCGGGATGTAATGGGAATATTGCGATGCAATCAACGCCATTGTGTATGTGCTTTGTCATGCTATGGATTGCTGAAGAAAAAATATAGGTCCATTTAAAAAAAACATAAGTTTGTGTTAAACACATATGCTTTCGTTTTATAATGTTTCCAAATATGTACGTTCATGGGTCCCAGCCCGACATTGATACCGGTGAAAGTAGTTTTCCAATAGCTATTATTGTTCCAGAGATATTTTGGGTGGACAAGATAGCTGGGACACCCTGTATATACACCGTGGAACACAACTTATTGCTACCAGAATAGCAACGAAAGAATGCAATCAGTAAACAAATAGACCTGAACATAAATTTGATGATCATCTTTCACTACTGCTGTCACTAAATGTCAGCTACAGACATGTTTCCGACCACGACTAGAAGAAAGGTTAGAACACACTACAAAACGGATTATTAGAGCTACATTAAAATAATATCTGTAACAAATAGAAAGCAACAGGAACAACGAAGCGGCATGGAAGTCCGGATTTTAAGACATAACCTGATGATATATGGATATGATGTCTGTTCTTTCCGCTATGTCCGAAAGAACAGACACCATATCCATATAAGTATATAGTTCTGGCAACACGGCCATGACCACCTCGTCGTCCTGTGCGGATGCACACACATTCCCCGAACTCTTCCGGCACTTGGTAAGAATGTCTTCCACGAGTAGTGAGTGTGTTGGGGTGGGACACTACGAATGTAGTGTGTGGACATAAGGTGAGAATGTGGGTCTCGCGGGAGGCGTGCACGAGATAGTCCCTGCAGTCGCGCTATACTCTGTGCCCTCGGTGGCTCAGATGGATAGAGCGTCTGCCATGTAAGCAGGAGATCCCGGGTTACAGTCCCGGTCGGGGCACACATTTTCACCTGTCCTCGTTGATATATATCAACTGCCGTTAGCAGCTGAAGCAGGCCGATGATGATGAATACGTAATTGGTACTGTCATCTAGCGTAACACACTGCTTATAAACGAATAAGTCGTCCGTGTAACAGGAGACATTTTTGCATGTGGTGAAGCGTACTACTTACCACATTGTTCCGATAAGCCTATGGGATTTTGCTTCATTCCTCCACAGCGACCCGTATGTGGTCTGGTGGGTCAGAACGACTGCTAACCGCTCGTTTTAGCATGGCTCATACACGCTCAGTGTAAGTGAGATATGGAGAATATGGGGGCCATTCCATGTGACTGTGTCTACTCCACGAGGATAGTGTTAACAAGATTGTAACGATGTGAGCGTGCATTGTCGCTCATCAGCGTGAATCCCGCTCCAACATGTTCGTCCCGGTATTCCATACCAGTCATCTTCCCATGTTTTGCAGAAGGGGGTGTCTTGCGGCCATAAATGACTACTCCAAAACCTGATTGAACCGCTTTGATAAGGAAAATTGTCTAGAATACAGCTGGGGTGTTAAAGTTGTCCTCGTTGGCTCCACACACGGTTATCAGTAGTGCCAGGCTGGAGACTGATACGTGTCGCATCAGACAAGATCGTTGTGTGCCACTGGTGTCTAGCCCACATAGAGCGGTTTCGCGCCGATGCCACCTAAGCCCGTCTCCCAGCCCCGTTTAGAGGAGCCGCCTTGAGAAGTCTTCTGGTACGTAATCCCTGCTCACGGGGCCTCTTTCGTGTCATTTGTATTGACACCTGCACTCCTGCAGCTGTTTGCAACTGCCGTTACAGACATACCGCATTCTGTGGAGGTTGCGTACTTGCTGTTATTCGCAGATATCAGTCCTGCACACCCGTTTTCCTTCCGCGGCCACAACTATGACCATGCTCAACTGAACCTGTCACTACGATCTTGATCCGGACTCTAGAGACATCGCTTTGGTTCACAATGACATTCGCTGCGACGTACACCTCTCATTCGCCGCCTGCATTGGAGTGACTATACGGAACAACTGATTGCGCATCATTCTTATCGAAACCATCTTGAAGCAACAACTCTCTTGGTGACACAGAGCACGAGTACTGCAGTGTTTACAGGTGACACGGTTTACTTGAACTGCACATACTGCCCCTCACAGTAGAAACATTACAAACAAATGCATTAATATTATAACATGTCTCTGGATAACAACGTTCAATTTTTAAATTTTGGCAATATAAAACATTTTGACAACTGCATGAGTCACGCTTAAATTATGCATTTTTTGGATCGAGGTTTGCACTTACGCGAACCTTAAAGCCGAACACGAGTGCCCGCTCCCTATTCGATCGCGTGAGAAGTGTGGTGTCATGTTTGTTTAGACGCGCGCAGCCGGAGGCGACACGATGGTGTAGCGTACCGATAAGGCGCCGCCGCCTGTCCATCTAACCACAACGGAAGCTGTGGCGTCGCCTGCAAGTCCCGACTCGCCTCGCCGGAGGACAAGGGAACTTGTACTGACGAGGACGGCGAACCCGCCTCCTTGCTGGTCCTTTGTCTGGAGTTGCCAAGTCCTGGAAAACTAAGCCACACCTCTTCACTGGAGAGCGCTCGTGTGCGGCCTTTACTAAACGCGAACCAGTCCTCTCCCTATACTCCGCCATTCCTCAGTAGGTTCCTCCAAATCTGGCAGCGTTTATGCACCAAGTCAGGCCGATCATATTCATGTCCATGATGAAACAGATGATTTAAGTCGAGTAACGTTTGGGTCATTCACACAACCATCACCTTCAGAATAGTACTGTTGGTAGCGGAAACACCGATCTCAATGTTTCTACCACCTATTAAATGTATCCTAATGTCTGTTACTGTGTTTAGTATCCTCTTTCACTTTATCAACCAATACCGTTTTATTTGCGCCTTGGCGGAGGCAAGTCACACCTGAGGCAAGTCACACCTGAGGCAAGTCACACCTGAGGCAAGTCACACCTGAGGCAAGTCACACCTGAGGCAAGTCACACCTGAGGCAAGTCACACCTGAGGCAAGTCACACCTGAGGCAAGTCACACCTGAGGCAAGTCACACCTGAGGCAAGTCACACCTGAGGCAAGTCACACCTGAGGCAAGTCACACCTGAGGCAAGTCACACCTGAGGCAAGTCACACCTGAGGCAAGTCACACCTGAGGCAAGTCACACCTGAGGCAAGTCTGGAGAACAGCTGTGATCTTTTCTCTTAAAAGTAAGTATATGTACAGGGTGTGTGTGTGTGTGTGTGTGTGTGTGTGTGTGTGTGTGTGTGTGTGTGTGTGGAGTCGTCAGGCACATTTTCTCTCTCAGGTTCGGCAGGTATTTGCTATTTCGTTTTTTCATTGTGTAACTGGAGTCACACCAAACAAATACTGCTCATCACATCTTTCATGCGGCGTCCAGTGTGGATGGAAAGAGTCAGTTTGTTTCCCTTTACAAACAAAATTATTTTTAAATCGAATTGTACATGCCCATTCGATACAGCGCTCCCAGATTAGTCTTTATGCTACATTCGTGTTACCGATATGTAACGGGCAGTTAAAAACGAAGAATAGCGAGTACTCCAACAGCGACTGAGTAGCATGGCTACTGCATGGCGGTGGCAGTCAGGACGGGCGAGGGCGGTATTGTCGCAGCTGAAGGACTGGTTGGTCTTCACATTTTAATGTCCCTGTATACATATATCGACAGAACCACTACCGCACTAGACTATCTGGGAGCGCTCTATTGAATGGGCACGAAAAATGGCGCTTTAAAAGTATTTTTTTGTAACGGGATACAAACCGGCGCTTTCCGTCGAGAATGGGACTCGCATGAAAGACTTGGTAAGCAGTATTTGTTTGGGATGAATCCTGTCACACATTGAAAAAACGAAACTGCAAATATCTGCCGAAACACGAGAGAAAATGTGGCTGACGACTCAAGAGACTGTAAATTAGGTGGACAGGTAAGGTAAAACTGACAGTGCGCAGAATCGGCGAGTAAAGGAGTATATGGAAATCACTGGCAAGAAGGGACCGAATGATAGGACATCTGTTAAGACACGAGGAACTTCCATGGCACTAGAGGCAGCTGTAGAGAATAAGAATTTTAGAGAAAGACACATCTGAATGACGTCCAGCAAAAAATTGAGGACGTAGTAGATTGCAATTGCTACTCTGAGATAGAAATGGTGGTACAGAAGAGGAATTAGTGGCGGGCCATATCAAACCAGTCAAAAGACAGATGATTAAAAAAGTTTGGATTTTAAACTTGCTTCGTGTGGCGGCAGATCTGAATTACGTTGTGATTCAAGCCAACTTTTTCGTCGGCAAGAGGAAAAGCCTAATAAAAATGTGTGACGTATTTCCTTAGAATATTTCCATTAATATGAGGAGACAATGTCCTCCCTGTCACCAATGTAGAATTGGTTTCACTTGCAATTAAAGCCACGACCAACGTTAATTCTTTGCCATGCATGGGAAACCAGCGCACAGTTTTCGCTACGCCTACACCGCATACCTCTGTTCGTCCGCCTCATTTTAGCGCGGTGGCACGGCTCTCTAAAAAAAAGAAGTTGGGAAACTGCGTGCCAACCGGGGGGCGGGGAGGATGGGACAGAGGGAGGAGGAGGATGGGGCAGAGGGAGGAGGAGTATACAGTTTCTATGCTCTTCTCCCCCTCCCCTCCCCCCCCCCCCAAAAAAAATTCACTTACAGCTGTACACAATCTGACCCAGCTATAAAAATCATGTTTCACGTCTGCAGATATGGGATTAGTATTTTAGGTGAGACAGTAATTTCAGTTTAAACTGAAACTGTCGCATGGTTGCAACGGCTATCAGACAACATCAAGCGCCTTAATTCAGGATGTATACGCCGCGGGACAACCTGGATATATGGGAAAAACCCGGCAATTTTTTCATCCGGGAAAAACCTAGGAATTTTGTTGAATTAGGAGCATTTTTTCATTGCTTTGGTGCCCAATTAAATTTCTGTAATTTTGTTTGGTAAGAGCCGATACTCTAACAAAGAATTACGCTTTAGCCAGTTACTGCAGAATACTTTACTGCAGCTATGAAACAGAACCGAGAGAATAGTACCAAAATAAAACTTTGGAATTAAAGAAAACGTGCCTGTTACAGTAACAAAACACGATGCACACATAAGCGTCCGCCGACAGCAAAATGTGTCAGACTATGCAATACTTCGTAACAGCGAACTGCTTATAATGCGTCTTTCTCGTAGGTGTCGGTTTGGACTAGCGTGACATCACAACTGTTTGCATTTCTAATAGGTCGCAGGAAAATATTGCTAATAGTGATTTGAGAAGAGTTACTTTCAAAGTAAATTTATTTCTACGCAAGGTGAAATAGGTTACATGTGACAATATGTGATGCATTCATGAAATTACTGAGCGTTAGACTAACTCGAAACTTAATACTAAGCACCAGCCACTTCAAAAAATTTCAGTCCGAGCAGACCAGCCATACTGCCACGTACACCTTAACAGGTAACACCCGCTGAAGTTTCAAGGCTAGTTCTTCATGTTTATTTTAGTTCTTTCATAGGTTAAAAATTATAGAACTATGGTAAAGAGAATTAACCTTAAAAAAGTGCGAAGTTAGTTCTTGGGCAGTTTCACACGTAACTTTCTTTTCTATGGAAAAATCAAAGTCTTCGGCGGAAGATGTATTCAAGCCAGGTAACCCACGGAATGTTAGTTGCACAGCAGTGAAATTTATAACCGTGCTTGTTAGCAATTTATGCTGAGCGCTTAGGATCCTGCGTAACCACAACGGCGTGAAAATCAGCAACAAAATTTTTGAGACCAATGTTATGTGTGAAAGATTAGTCTTCTTGTAGCTATACTGTATGTATATTAATTTAAACCATTAACGTTTTCTGTATGTGTATTCGCGCTACTTAATGTGTTGGTGACATCACGCGTCCTATGCCCTGAATATCTGCTGCAGTTGGCTGGTGAGCTTTACAGCTCCGAAGTAAAGTTTGTCATTTAAAAGGGAAAAACTGTGGTTTCACTGGAGATAGTGTATTTTTTCCGGGAAAAATGTTCCTACACATGAGAAGTATTTTTAACCGGGAAATCCGAAAAAACTCGGGAATTTTTTCCTTGTCCGCGTATACACCATGTAACTACATTCTGTGTAGGTCTGCCAGCGAAGGAATGAAAGATGATGCAAGCCGTAATAGTTTGTCTCATCCGCGGCTGCAGTACAACGAGAAGAGTGACATCCCCTGCTACGACTGCAGTGGATGTACCCCACAGTGACAATGGAAGGTAATACAGAAACAATTGTATTTTACTGAAGTAGGTTACCGTAGCTGCAAGAAAAGCAACCCAACTTCGAAAGGCACGACAAGATCCCTTTCCACCGACAGTTTGTCGTAGCTATTCTGCGACGTGAAAATAGCATATGTATGATCGGCCAACTCACGCGCCACATGCTGGCCTCTAAGAAGAAAGCTGGAATCGCGTTACTAGTAATTACAAGTCATTCGGTTTCCCTGACTGAACAGGAAACTCAGTGACAACTGAACGGAACGATCACCGGAAACCTGACAGCGCTCTATCAGATTTGAAAGATCCGGCTGAAGCGTCGCGACACGCTGTTATCACTGAAACAAAACGATGTACTTGAAATTATGGCTCAAATGAGACTGTGCAGTAAATTAGAAGTTCTCCATTTCACGAAATTGAGGCACGTTAATTGACAGATATCGCTGTCCAATGACTGTTCACTCTGTAAGTTACTACACTACTGAGGCTCAAAGTAGTAGATTGTAGACTTTCTTCTGGGTTTGCTCAGTCTGCCAACTCCAGGGCACTAACTCTGGCAAATGCATCTTAAGACTCACTACAAACCATGTTTCTATCCGCCAACTGTTTCGAAAGTGTTGCTAATGTGACTGGGAGAAACAAGGATGTGACGGAAACCCTCCGAGACCATGCATCGAGCTGTTACACCCACTGGAGCAAACGTTGTTTACCTATTGCACTACACGAAGTTTCAACAAGCTGCGATCCATTGTGCGATGTCACTAACTTAAAAAGCGAATATATATTGTACATCTGTCTTGTCTGGTTAAATGTATGGGAGGGCCCGACGGCTCTAATGTTGCCAGCGTCATTAAACAGTTAAACACATAAATAAAAAGGTGCGCAAAAACACTTCAGGGGAAATTATGCAGTACAGAAAATAGCGACTTAAGTATTTAACGCACAGAGCTCGATAGATACGAAAGACGATCAGTGCAGAGGGAGCTACAGGAAACTGCTCGCGAAGTTTAAGATCGCACAGGGCTTCCATGAGGAGTACCCAGTGTTTAGGGATGCGACAGGAACGATCATTCGAAGCAAACTTAAGTCTAGTCAGCATCGGCTCTGAAATGCGTATCTTGCGACATATGAGCACTTGGCCAGAAGAAGGCGTGTTTCACAGTGACGGAAATAAGCAAGTGCTTCAACTTATTAAGATACGTGTTTTAGACTTTTTGCTTCGAATGATCGATCTTGTCATAACCCTGACTATTGAACATTAGCCGAGCGGTTCTAGGCGCTTCAGTCTGGAACCGCGCGACCGCTACGGTCGCAGGTTCGAATCCTGCCTCAGGCATGGATGTGTGCGATGTCCTTAGGTTAGTTAGGTTTAAGTAGTTCTAAGTTCTAGGGGACTGATGACCTCATCTGTGAAGTCCCATAGTGCTCAGAGCCATTTTGAACTATTGAACATTCCTCCTGGGACAAGTCTTGTTTGGGCTACACGAAGAACTGGCCATATCTCTACAGAATCCAAATTTCATCCAGCCGGAGTGGGGACGTTCTTTCGCCATTCTGAAAGCAGCTCTTGCCAATTTTAGATAAGGCGTTTGGTACGCTGTCAGAGAAAGCCAAAAACTGTAAGAACCTTAATCTGAGAGGTCCAAATATCTCATGGTCAAGAGGAATACTAGCTAGTTTGAAATAAAGCATGTGTTCACGAAAATTGTCACATGTTAACGTGTTTTAGTCCTACTGATTTAACTGGATTTCTTTTTTTTTTTTTTAAAGTGTGGGACTCTTGATCTCTTCCTAAATGCGACTTACCTGAAGTTCAACCAACAGGATGTAAATCGACTATCTCATCACGTAGGAGCACTTGTTACAAAATAGATCTCCAGCTTCGCGACATTTGCAAGAATTTGAGCATACCCGCGGCAGAGTTTAATTTGTACCGACCTTACGCACAGTTTAAAATGCTGCAAACAATTACGACTGGTGTGCAACGAAGTACTACATGCCCTGTATCTTCTTGCCTAACGTGACAGGGTTAAATAACTGTTTCAGGAAATTACTCTGTTCAGTATTCTAGTGACAGTTCCAACATGAGTAAGGATTCTGTGAGAGGTCATTCAGAGTCTCGTGCTAAGTTAAAACGTGCCTCAGATTCACAATCGACACTCACTCACATCCATGCTTTGTCAAGAAAGGGCTGCGAAAAATAATCTTACGGATGCAATGTAAGAATTTGTTTCCCACGACCGTTGAAAGGAAAGATACATTCGGATAACGTAAAAATTTTGGAGTTAACAGAAGAAATGCATTATTTTCCAAAGAAATTAGATTCTTTTTTTCCTTAATAGGCGATGCACAGCAGCGTTTTTAAAATATCGCAACAACAGCAGCAGTGATAATACGCTTATACGTTTTGCTGAAAGGTGTATGGGGGGGGGGGGGGGGGGGGGGGGAATGGATGGATGGCACGTGGCCAGTGAACACCTGCGTCACACCGCCTCTGGCGTGCGAAGAACGTCGGTAGGTATATCGATGCCAAGCATGTCTCGCTGCCGCTCTGATTACGTTTGGGAACATCTCTTTATGACAGGTTTTCGTCTGCACGTGGGATCAAGAACAGCGTGACGTATATGGGGAAAGAAACTACCCACACACAACGAAATGTGGGTCTTCCTCACCGATTTTTTTCAGGGGACGTATCTAAGCTTGGGCGGGATAACGACTGAATATGATTAGGGTGCTTCGTCAACGAAACACTTAAAGAGCTGCGTCAGCACGTCTTTTCGTCGTGAGAAATAGTATTCCCAATGTATGCTGTAGACAAAGTTACAAGCTTGTTACTGAGCTGGAAAGGCCATCTACTTTCTTTGAGTTCAACGGTTAATTGACAGGGCTTGGGAGAAACCCATTTAGTTTAATAGAGTTCGCTTGGGAGAAATATATTTCATCCTAAAATCGTGTCTTGAAAGGTGGTTTGCGAAATTACTTTAGCAAGACTGACTTTAGTTCTGTTTAGGAAACTATCCCGCGAAACACTGCAGATGCGTGCCGAATTGGTGTGGAGTGAAGCGTCAAAATGTATGAAGGGGCAAGGTGATTAAATAAACTAAATAACATCAGTCCTGGTATGTGCAGCATCAAGCTTCAGTGAACTATAATAATCATGGCGCTTTCTTCGGCAAGGGTTTAACTTTATTCCGAGGCGATGATATAGCGCCGTAAACTCTGCATACAGATCTATAAGATCGTTTGTCAACCTCCGTAGATAAGCCTGATTGTTTCCTTACAGAAGCGAAATTACAATCACATACCTAGTTCAAAGAGTCTATCCTTCCCAAAAAAAAAAGTGCAAAGTGTTGCCCTGGATGGCAAATCTCCCTTTCTACGACGAATCACAATCGGTCCATTGCGAAACGTGTGCAATGCCACATTAACTATTCAGGAGTTCCCAATTTTTTGCTAAGCTTATGTTCTCAAAACTGGGTCAGTGACTTTGTGAAACGGGTTTCCTTGGTCCCGGCAGGCGCAGCCACGAATGTTTGGCACGGGCGCAGGTATGCGGTCAACTCCTGCCAAGTCACCTTGACGTCGAAGCAGACGACTACGGGGACACCGCCCGCGCTTATGTGAACCCACGCAGGGGACATCTAGGCGGGAGTTGCCTAACGCCTGCACTGTCTGATTTTGCCACAGTCATACATGAATTAAACTGATGTTCGAGCCGTAAATCTTCATGAAACTGACGTTTTTGCCTTCGTAACAGGATGTCACGAAGTATCCCAATTCAACACCAACACTTACGTAACATACGATTTAAGAGAGTTCTGGAGGACTTGAGCTCAATGAAGGCAAACGGACGGATAACATTCCATTACATTTATTAAAATCATTGTGGGAAATGGCAACAGAAACGACTATTCAAGTTTCTGTGTAGAGCCCATGAGACTGGCAACGTACAACCAGACTTCTGTAAAAATGTCCACCACACAATTTCGAAGTTATCAAGAGCTGGTAACTGCGAGAACTTTCGCAGAGTCAGCTGAACAGTTCATGCATACTAGTTACTGACAAGAATATTGTACAAAAGAATGGAGAAGTAAATTTATGATCCGTTAGGTGATCAGTTTGGCTTTGAGAAAGGTAAAGGCATCAGAAGAGAGTCCTGACGTTTCGTCTGATAATGGAAGGAAGACTGAAGAAAAAAATCAAGACACGTTCATAAAATTTGTCGATCCAGAAAACGCGTTCAACACTGCAAAATGGTGCAACAGGCTCGAAATCCAGAGAAAAATGACTGTACGATGTAGGAAAAGACATAATTTGTACAAGAACCAAGAGAGAACAGTAAGAGTGAAAGATCAAAACGAAATGCTGGGATTAAAATGTGTGTAAGACAGAAATGCAGCCCGTATTGCTCCATCCACACATCGAAGAAACAATGAGAAAAATAAATGTTCAAGACTAGGATTAAAATTCAGAGTGTACAGATATCAATGACGAGATTCGTTGATGACATTACTATCCTCAGAATGGTGGAGTAGTATAAAATCTGTTGAATGGAATGATGTCTAATGAGTACAGAATAGGTATTGAGAGTAAAATGTAATGAGAAGTACCAGAAATGGTAACTGCGAGAAACTTACCAAAATTTGTGATCACGCCGTAGACGAAGTTACGGAATTTTGCTGCCTTAGAAACAAAATACTCTATGACGTACGAGGCAAGGACGTAAAAGGGAGACTAGTAAAAGCATTCCTGGCGAAGAAGAGTCTACATACGACCAATTTTGAGAAAGGAATTTTTTAGAATGTACGTTTGAAGCACAGCATTGGGTGATAGTGAATCATGAATAGGAGAAAGGAAGGGTGAGATCCGGTGCTAGAGAACAATGGTAAGGAAGGGTGAGATCCGGTGCTAGAGAACAATGGTAAGGAATGGTGACTTCACGCAATCGGCGAGTACAGGAACATATGGTTAGCACAAGAAGGAACAGAATTGCAAGATGCTTTTACAGGCGTCAGGAAATGAACTCCGTGGTGCAAGAGAGAGCTGTACAGGGTTAAAAACTGTAAGGGAAGACATTGAAACGCACGCAACTAATAACTGAAGACGTATGGTGCAAGTGCTACTCCGAGATGATGATTTAGCGCAGGAGAGAAATTCGTGGCGCTCCGCATCAAACCAAACTAAGAAGCATACAGTGCGTGAAATAAACGTTTTGGAGAACGAAAGCACAGTATTCCTTTTGGTAACACACTTCTAGCAGTCTAGTTAAGACAAATTCTTTGCAAACAAAGTAGCTACACAAGCTAGAATTGACTAGTGCTGGTATGTCTCCAGACTTATTTGGAGCTACCCGTCGTCAATGTTTCCTTCAGTGATTTGAAGGTGCACTGTGGCAAACTTCGTATAACATTCACGAAGGTAAAGTCTACAGCATTATTCAGTTCGCTTAAGATTGGTTTGGGGGAGGGGAACAAACAGCGAGGTAATCGGTCTCATCTGATTAGGGAAGGATGGGGAATGAAGTCGGCCGTGCCCTTTCAAAAGGAAATTGATGCTTTCGTGCCACGTCTTATTACGTGTCAACTATCGTCTCGGAATCTTCGGCCGACGTCTGTTATTCAACAAATGTCAGCTTAAAAGATCAAGACGTAAGTCAACTGGCAATATGTCACAACTGCAGAACTGTTGTTGTGGTCTTCAGTCCTGAGACTGGTTTGATGCAGCTCTCCATGCTACTCTATCCTGTGCAAGCTGCTTCATCTCCCAGTACCTACTGCAACCTACATCCTTCTGAATCTGCTTAGTGTATTCATCTCTTGGTCTCCCTCTACGATTTTTACCCTCCACGCTCCCCTCCAATGCTAAATTTGTGATCCCTTCACGACTCAGAACATGTCCTACCAACCGATCCTATCTTCTAGTTAAGTTGTGCCACAAACTTTTCTTCTCCCCAATCCTATTTGATACCTCCTCATTAGTTATATGATCTACCCATCTAATCTTCAGCATTCTTCTGTAGCACCACATTTCGGAAGCTTCTATTCTCTTCTTGTCCAAACTAGTTATCGTCCATGTTTCACTTCCATACATGGCTACGCTCCATACAAATACTTTCAGAAACGACTTCCTGACACTTAAATCTATACTCGATGTTAAATTTCTCTTCTTCAGAAACACTTCCCTTGCCATTGCCAGTCTACATTTTATATCCTCTCTACTTCGACCATCACCAGTTATTTTGCTCCCCAAATAGCAAAACTCCTTTACTACTTTAAGTGTCTCAGTTCCTAATTAATTCCCTCAGCATCACCCGACTTAATTCGACTACATTCCATTATCCTCGTTATGCTTTTGTTCATGTTCATCTTATACCCTCCTTTCATGACACTATCCATTCCGTTTAACTGCTCTTCCTAGTCCTTTGGTGTCTCTGAAAGAATTACAATGTCATCAGCGAACCTGGAAGTTTTTGTTTCTTCTCCATGGATTTTAATACCTACTACGAATTTTTCTTTTGTTTCCTTCACTGCTTGCTCAATATACAGATTGAATAACATCGGGGGAGAGGCTACAACCTTGTCTCACTCCCTTCCCAACCACTTCTCCCCTTTCATGACCCTCAACTCGTATAACTGCCATCTGGTTTCTGTACAAATTGTAAATAGCCTTTCGCTCCCTGTATTTTACCCCTGCCACCTTTAGGATTTGAAAGAGTATTCCAGTCAACATTGTCAAAAGCTTTCTCTATGTCTACAAATGCTAGAAACGTAGGTTTGCCTTTCCTTTATCTTCTAAGATAAGTCGTAGGGTCAATATTGCCTCACGTATTCCAATATTTCTACGAAATCCAAACTGATCTTCCCCGAGGTCGGCTTCTACCAGTTTTTCCATTCGTCTGTAAAGAATTCGCGTTAGTATTTTGCAGCCGTGACTTATGAAACTGATAGTTCGGTAATTTTCACATGTCAACACCTGCTTTCTTTGGGTTTGGAATAATTATATTCTTCTTGAAGTCTGAGGGAATTTCGCCTGTCTCCTACATCTTGCTCACCAGATGGTAGAGTTTTGTCAGGACTGGCTCTCCCAAGCCCGTCAGTAGTTCTAATGGAATGTTGTCTACTCCCGGGGCCTTGAATCGGCCATTTCTGCTGCTAATCGACAGGGCACTAATTTAAGGCTTTCTCGAGCGCGACTGCTCAGGACCGTTGACGAGGCTGCCGGCACGGGGCGTGGCTGGTAGGTTCTCCACCGCAGGGGTCACCGCTCTCGCCCGTCTCCCTTACCGAATTTGCTTTCAATTGGTGCTTTCCCCGGAGACACGCAGCATGTATTATTCATAGAACTGCACGTTTATGCGCGGGCGGTCGCTAGCGGGCGCACAGCCCAAGGCCGGTGATCGCGACAGCCATGCGACATCTCCACTGGACCAGCCGCCAAAGATGCACTGATTTTAGTAACACTATACTACAGTACGGTCGAGCCACATCCGCTGTCAGAGGGGCGTGGCGGTCATGGCAAGGGGAAGTGCCGGGGGTGCATGCGCAACAGCAGTAATCAAGTGCTAGCAGCAAACATCAGTCGCATCATTATAAAATGGGGAGTGCGCACTGTTGTGTTTCACTCTGCGGCTTCCGCGCCAGCTGAATACCTACATGATGCTTTGACTTCTCAATGACAGAGAGTGAACCTATCTACATTTACATCTATACTCCGCGAGCCACCTTACGGTGTGTGGCGGAGGGTACTTATTGTACCACTATCTGATCCCCCCTTCCCTGTTCCATTCACGAATTGTGCGTGGGAAGAACGACTGCTTGTAAGTCTCCGTATTTGCTCTAATTTCTCGGATCTTTTCGTTGTGATCATTACGCGAGATATATGTGGGCGGTAGTAATATGTTGCCCATCTCTTCCCGGAATGTGCTCTCTCGTAATTTCGATAATAAACCTCTCCGTATTGCGTAACGCCTTTCTTGAAGTGTCCGCCACTGGAGCTTGTTCAGCATCTCCGTAACGCTCTCGCGCTGACTAAATGTCCCCATGACGAATCGCGCTGCTTTTCGCTGGATCATGTCTATCTCTTCTATTAATCCAACCTGGTAAGGGTCCCATACTGATGAGCAATACTCAAGAATCGGACGAACAAGCGTTTTGTAAGCTACTTCTTTCGTCGATGAGTCACATTTTCTTAGAATTCTTCCTATGAATCTCAACCTGGCGCCTGCTTTTCCCACTATTTGTTTTATGTGATCATTCCACTTCAGATCGCTCCGGATAGTAACTCCTAAGTATTTTACGGTCGTTACCGCTTCCAATGATTTACCACCTATGGCATAATCGTACTGGAATGGCTTTCTGTCCCTATGTATGCGCATTATATTACATTTATCTACGTTTAGGGAAAGCTGCCAGCTGTCGCACCATGCATTAATCCTCTGCAGGTCCTCCTGGAGTACGTACGAGTCTTCTGATGTTGCTACTTTCTTGTAGACAACCGTGTCATCTGCAAATAGCCTCACGGAGCTACCGATGTTGTCAACTAAGTCATTTATGTATATTGTAAACAATAAAGGTCCTATCACGCTTCCCTGCGGTACTCCCGAAATTACCTCTACATCTGCAGATTTTGAACCGTTAAGAATGACATGTTGTGTTCTTTCTTCTAGGAAATCCTGAATCCAATCACAAACCTGGTCCGATATTCCGTAAGCTCGTATTTTTTTCACTAAACGTAAGTGCGGAACCGCATCAAATGCCTTCCTGAAGTCCAGGAATACGGCATCAATCTGCTCGCCAGTGTCTACGGCACTGTGAATTTCTTGGGCAAATAGGGCGAGCTGAGTTTCACATGATCTCTGTCCGCCAATTCTCTGTCTGTTCGACTCCACACTGCTAAAATACATATCAATGCGTGTAGTATTTATGGAACACGCTAATTCTCACTTCAGTATTCCGTTATTCACATAATTTACCAAAGGCGCCTGTACGTACTTACTCCTAACGTTAATGAGGACTATAACAATCGACCCACGTTCGTTCCGGAGTGCCTACAAAGACACGTGCGATGTAATGAACTTCATGGAGAGTGTCACTGGAGTTGCAACTGAGACTTCACATTCTTTGGGATTATTTTTATATGGTAGAAATTTTACTATGTCGTCATAGTCCTCAAGTCAGGCATCTTCAGTACTGTTTGCGACAACCATGAGCGAGCAGACAAATAATTCCATTAAATTTGAGGCTTTTCTCTCAATCGTCGCTCCATTCTTGTTTTTAATTTTGTCCTTTACTTCTGCATCGTTAGGGCTTTCATCACCATTGCCATTACTCAAACCAAGAAACGATATGCCATTTACTAGATGCGAAATACCGGGCCACGCATACGTTAGTTTTTTTCATATTACGCTTGGATCTTTGTGACAGTGTACACTCATTTCTGCATCCTATGGCTGCAGTGCCGTACTTACCCAGATTTTTACCCTCTGTATTTAGGATAATCTGTGTCAGTTGTGACTGCCACGCTTGTATAGCGTAGTTTCTCTAAATTTACTCTTTGTTTACAGTTATGAAAATTTTGCTGCTATTCGAATGTCCTACTAATAAACAAATCTAAACTTTTATGGTCTGGCAGATTGGCTGATTTGTTATCCGACTGTAACAACGGTTTAGATGTGGCATGTTCCACGTTATACGCTTTTATTAGCAGAAAAATTTTAAACTGAATCAAGAGCGTTAAAGTATATTTATTTTATTACAAAATCTACATATACATACTCTGCAGACAAATAGATACTTATCCATTCACTTATTTGCTTTTTTAAAATAATGTTCTGCAGGTTTTGCTACGTATCAGCTCTTTGTAACTGTTTTCCACTCAGCTGACATCGTTATTCCGATATTTAGATCATAACAGGGCTACCAACTGTTACACTTTCAGTCTCGGAATTACTTCACACATTCGCCAACCTACTCCAAGATGCACGGAAGGTAGGCGTAGAGTGTCATCGGCATCGAAATCAGATGGAACGCTTGCTCACCCGGCCCAGCGATAAATATTCCGGAAAGTCGGTATCAGAATGGTCGGATGTGGATCAGAACGCTAGAACACCGGAATACATACCAAATTAACCTGTACACCGCAGTTTCTGCTAGCAATTTAATTGGAGTTTATTTCAAGATCACACAGTTTGTTTAAATTATATATACTTTTCAGTATACTCCACAACTTGTTGGAAAGTAAGTTGCTTAACGCACTTAGTATGTAATAATTGAGGTTTACCATCTGATCGAGGCACATATTTCATTTGTGACATGTCAGTGGCCTCTCTTTGGCTATAATGCCCTATTCGAGACGCGTAACAATGTGTCATACATAGTCTTCACTCTCAGTGAAGCAATGTGGTAACAGACACGGGCACAAAATCTATCTGGAATATCCCGCGTACTGACGTAACAAAAAGTAGACTTGATAACATTTCGACTGGCGCTTCACTTACGATTTTGTTTATATATTTCACGTGTTGCACACTTACATAAATGATGAATTCTGTACATTTTCTTTCTTGTAACCGTTACCGAGTCAATTCGCATTAGACATGAACCGAGGTTTGTTTTTGTAGCTTGAATAGAACAGCTCGTCATTAAATTATTACTACAATAGGTTTCCTAAAACAAACATTGTTAGTACGGTAAGGGAAGTGTTGGTGTTTTAAGAATAAAAAGCGTTGCCTCCAAGTTTGTTACAAATGAAAGTTTTTGGAAGTTATACAAACCAAATACGTATAATCTAGTATAGTATACTGTAGTATAGTAGTCTAGAATTAATGACTGAACACGTTCTACCTTACATGTATTGAAAATCTCCGAGCTTTATCACGTAACACTAGGGTTGCAATATCTAGCTGGGACCTCGTCGGGGCACTGACATGGGGGTATAGAAATGAAGTAGAAAGTTAAATGTAACTTTATTTATAGAACAATTACATGGAACTTGCTGCGGAAGAAGTAATTGGTAGATCATATTTTTCGAAAGATTTCACCTTTTTCAGTAGGCCTTATTCCCTTTTACGTATTTATAAAACTCAATGCAAGTCAGCTTATAGTTAAACTGATTCCACAGTCCTCGATAGCGACAGATTTATGTTATCAATCCACTGGGCCAACATCAGCGAAAATACTCTTTCCACAGTGGCGTAGTGTGCGGGAATACAAAACAAATACCCGCATAATTTTAGCTGTCGGCATTTGCGTTCAGGATTTTCGGTTTCCTTAGGGCAACCTTTCTTCCACCGAATGTTTAGACTTCCATTCTTCCGAGTCACGCTCACTTTCTAAAACGCTCTTCATTACATATATTCCTGAAAACAACTGTCGCCGGAAATCGAACACCAATTTTAGTCAGATATACAGAAGTGTTTTCAGTCGGTGTCACCCGATCTGGGGCTTCAGACAGCGTCATCCAATCAAATACTCGATATTTGTTAAAGAAACAGCTCATTTCTCGGCAGAAACGCGAAGTATATTTGACTGATCGGACTACTGGCAATATTTGAAATTATTTTAGGTGCCTGTCTTCGCCGTCAAAAAATTATTTGAATGGAATCATAAACTTAAGAATTCTCTCAACTGCGGACATTAACGACAGCCATCTTATTTTTGAGTTGGAAAAGTATGATCATTGACATCAACGCTTAAGCAGGAATCTTCCAGTTTCTCTGTCCTTAATGTGTATATTGAAAAATGATTACATATTTTCATAACGATTATTTCAATGTAGACATTAAGGACTCCAGCAGCGCTTGATCTAGTATCATGGAGAATATGGGCTGGGCATCCAATTCCTTCTACATTTTTCCCTCTATTTCTTTAATTTGTTGAAACATTCCGCTGGCAGGGTAGATGAATCCCTACGAAGTTGGTATTATCTCCACAACAAGTGATTGCTTTATCTAATGGAATCTGCAGTTGTCTTTACGTATCTAGATAAAACTAAATTCTCTCCGAGGTTTCGATATTCAGCGAATCTAACTTCAACAGCTTCTGTTGGATTCCGTCAGTTCAGCAATGTATTGAACACGAAGAAATAATCTTTTCAGCCTTGTGGTTAGATACGTCGGTGCCTACGCCGTAAAATGAAACTTCTTGCAATTTTTTTATGCATGCGGACACGGAGTGGGGTGCGAGAATATTTTTAACAATAACTCTAGCCTCGATCCTGGGTGTGGACTGCTTTGCGGCGAGTGTGGAGCCCGGATACATTGCGGCATTCAGTTCTACGGTATAGTCAAGAGAATTGAAGGCTTGATGATGTTTGATAACTTTGTAAGTAGTAGTTAGTTCTGTAGCAGCAACGAGCAATTCTTCCAGGGTATCTTCTTAAATCTTGAATGTAGAAACAGGCTTTGATGTCGATGCTACCGCGAACCTACTTATATTTGTTTGCTTCTTCGTTGAGATGTGAAGCTTCACATCTGACTTACCTACGCGAATTACTGAAATGAAACAGCTGCAGATACCCCCCCTAATGCTTCCTGACCCGTGTGTCCTTTCTTGACGAAAGACCACTCTTTTCTATAATAATAATCCGAAAAGCGACACTTCGTCTTTCCACCCTTGGCGTTTTCGAAAGCTATGGTACAATAAGTTTATTAGACTGAACAGTAGACAATAACATTTTAGTTATCAAAGTGTGTGTAACAAGTGTGTATTCCCGCTATAAACACCTGAGACATTCCAGAATGAGATTTTCACTCTGCAGCGGAGTGTGCGCTGATATGAAACTTCCTGGCAGATTAAAACTGTGTGCCGGACCGAGACTCGAACTCGGGACCTTTGCCTTTCGCGGGCAAGCGCTCTACCAACTGAGCTACCCAAGCAAGACTCACGCCCCGTCCTCACAGCTTTACTTCTGCCAGTACCTCGTCTCCTACCATCCAAACTTTACAGAAGCTCTCCTGCGAACCTTGCAGAACTAGTACTGCTGAAAGAAAGGATATTGCGGAGACATGGCTTAGCCACAGCATGTCTCCGCAGTATCCTTTCTTTCAGAAGTGCTAGTTCTGCTAGGTTCGCAGGAGAGCTTCTGTAAAGTTTGGAAGGTAGGAGACGAGGTACTGGCAGAAGTAAAGCTGTGAGGACGGGGCGTGAGTCTTGCTTGGGTAGCTCAGTTGGTAGAGCGCTTGCCCGCGAAAGGCAAAGGTCCCGAGTTCGAGTCTCGGTCCGGCACACAGTTTTAATCTGCCAGTAAGTTTCACCTTAAACATTACTTACTTACACTCGCCGTTCGTATTACGTTTAGAAAAAATCGTCTTATCAGATCGCTGTTCAAATGGGAACTTCCCGATTCTTCCGCGTAGTGCTGCTGAAATAGTTCCAGCCCCATGCTACTGGAGAAATCTGGTATTTTCTCGAATTATGGCGCCATGTCTGAGACAGAATACGCAACACTCAACGCCACCTGTGAGACGACCTTGTCAAAATAGACTTGTTGACACAAATAACACAGGCTGCATTTACATTTTGCGCTAACAGATGGCGTTACTGCAGTACCTGAGCCAAGCTCATAACAGTGTTTTGCAAAATCGGGACAAAATGGGGTTTTGTCGGGGTGTCGGAACAAGATGGTCCATAACGGTGACGGTCCCGATATATCGGGACGGATGGCAAACATACGTAACACTGCTTTGTTTATTCTGCTATGAAGTTCATTGTTTAAAACCCAAGAAAAGACTTGAAATTGCTGACGCTGTCACAATCACTGAAACCAGTCAGGAAGCAGAAATTAGAGAGAAATAATATAATCTTTCGGTTGATACGTGCTCGAAAGGCAGTAAGAATCATTGTTAAAGAAGCATGTATAAAATTTCGCATTATTTACGTTGGCGAGTGACCACAGGAGCCGTTGAGCCACCTTATATAAAATAAAGATGCAACACACCAAGTGAAACGTGTTGAAGTTTGCATTTCTTCCGCGGTTTGTAGGTCACCTTTGGTATGTTATACATTGAAACTTCCCTTCTTTAGGAGATGCGCGATCTGATTTTTTCGCTGTAGTCACTGGCTCCTCACAACAAACGGAGTGCTCTCCATTATTGAATTAACATGATGCTGCGTCAAGACGTCGACCTAAGTAGTGATTTTCACTATTTCGTGGTTAATTTGGAAGTAAACATACACAACAGGAACAACATCAATACCTACATGGACTAATTTCTCGCTAGAAGGTAATGCACCAATTTTCGTGGCGGATACACAAACGCTGAAGCGCAGAATTAAAATTGAAAAATATTACACTGGGGCTATTGTGATGTCCCTTCCAGAATGCGATTTCCGTACCTTTGCGTGTCCTAGGTATTTTTCAACACTGTACATGCAGCTTTTCATTTTTTCACACTCGTAACTGTTTTGAAACTTTATTATAACCGAGAAGCGTCCATTGTAGTCATGTTATTTTCTTCACTTTAAATGTCGTACGGAAATACCGTTTCCGTTATTTCTGCCACTTTTACCCCGATTATGGCAGTGCTTTCCTTTAGCAATACAACAAAAATATTTTCCAATTGCATTGGGGGGGGGGGGGGTGACAACGGTTCAAACCCGCGCCCAGCCATCCTGATTTAGGGTTTTCGTGATTTCCCGAAATCTCTTCAGGCAAATGCCGGGATGGTTCCTTTGAAAGGGCACGGTCGATTTCCTTCCAATTCTCCCCAAATCCTACAGGACCGCTGAACACTGGTCCACAACCAACCAACCAACCCACACCAGAGTAAATAGAGTATTACGAAATCTTGTTTCACACGAAGTAAAATTCTTTAAGAGGGACCACAAAGTTGAACAGTTTGTCAGCTTGTGTCGGAGGCCCAGGGTATGAAGTATGTCACTGCGAACTGTACTTTGGAATTTTAAGTGTTCCGAGTTACAGCAGATTGGACTGAAGCCCCCTTAGTATTGTGAGGTAGTTTCAGCTGCATTTGAAGCTTGCAATACGGCTGGAGTTCAAGTCTTGAGGAAACAGATTGAAGACAAAAGGGAACGTTATTTGGTTTTACTAACTCAAGTAGTTAAGTTTAATAAATAGTCCATGTGGAAGGTATAAATGAATATAAATGTGTGACGTTTTCTGCACATTAATAAAGGTTGTTATGGTTGATGCTGGAAACGTTGTAGCTTTGTGTGTACCCACAGGCGCTTTAGGTAGAGCTACGTATGCCACTATACGACAAAACATTCCATCAGCTACTCGCGCTGTTTACTGCGCCGCTAATCCACTAGTTTACGTCCGCTCTGTAACATTGAAAAGAACAAGGAGAGAGAAAGAAGTATAGCCCAGTGTTCTTAATGCGCTTCACTGTATGTTAATGGGCCGTGAGCGCCCGCGATAAGAGCTATCATTCACGGCCTACAGAACAACTTCAGGGCAATAGGCCGCGAAGCTTCCGCCACAATGAGTGCGTGGGCCACAGGGAAAGCTATCAGAAGATAGATTCAGGCTACACAGGTTCTCACGGGGATGTGGCTGAGAATGGAGGCGGAAGATTATCGGTCACCTATAACGTGGGTTTTCGCACACGCTATCGTGTGACAGTTTGAAAGCCGCTTACGTCATCTTCATTTGTTATCTGTTCGAACAAAGAAGGTTATCCAATCTTTTATACTTGGACCTACTCTGGACTTTTAGCTCACGGTGTTCAGCTACGATTATATTTGCTACTCCAGCATGTTTCCGATCTGCCATACATTAGATCGCCTTCTAGGTGTTACTCCTGCTAACCCGGGAAATAATTTCCTCGATCCATTCACCACATAGCTTCTCACCCTATTCACCTCAATTTCGTTTCATTTACAGCTTTAATTACAATGGCGTATTGTTGAAAGAGTACATGTTCTGGGCTTCATCCAGAGATAATGCTACTGTGATCGGGTTAAATGTGCGAGTGCGAGTGAAATGGCGCGGCGATTGGAAACGTTCTCAAGTTTAAATAGGTTTCTCACTGGCAAAACATCTAAACTGCACACACATTCACGGTGAAATTCTGGCGGTGTAAGGGCCAATGACAATGTCTACCCGTAGTGAAATGGTGCCAGCAATTTGACGAAGCCTGCACACACGTGGCTAATATTGATCGGAAAGGAAGGCAATTGACACCGATCACAGAAGACAAAATCCAGGCAACGGACGAGAACAGATTCGCAGCAGTCACATATTTTCCAACGGTGAGGGCGTTCACGCAGCTGTTATCGAATGGCTCCGTGGTCAAGGACCCAACTTCTATCGTCAAGGAATTTAACGACTCTTAGGATGTGTCGACCGTCGTTAACAGGGACTTTAGGATGTACAAAAATAGTGCAAATTACGAGGTCTGTTCAAAAAATTCTGGAACATTCGAAATTTCGCACCAATGGTGTGTAGGAGCCAAAAGCGGTTGGCAACCCTGCACGCGCCTGTGTTTAATGTGTAACTGCAGGAAGATTCATTGTTGTATGTCAGTTATTCAGTGCTGTACTGGGAAGAACAGTGTGTTGCACAGTTCGCGAATTTCGAGACGGCAGAGTTAGTGTAGGGTGGCCAAACTATTTTCGGTGAAAACCGGGACACACTCACCCGGGTGCCAGTGGACACCTCATTCCACATGTACCCAGGTTTCTTAATTTTAAATTAATGTTTTGTTGATACATTTTGTTAACCCGATTATTATAACTAATAAGCGGATACAAAAGATTGATATAATCTAGATTATCTGTATAATTAATGACATTTAATAAACTTATACAGTAATAAAGAAATGTATTAGGATTTTCCAAAATTTTACAGCCATTCAACTCTTAATCAATTAATATTAACATGAGCTTTAATATTACTGAGCACTTGTAGATGGAATTGACTGTCCATGGAGAAAAGAATATTTTTCACTGACTCCAGCCTTGTTGATCAAGTCTTTGTTCTTTGAGACACAGTGATAAAACTCGGCACAATCCATTTTGTAGTTGTACAGGATCTGCAGGATTGTTTCAAGAGAGTCCACCTCCATTCTTGTTTCTTTCATCAGTCCACTAGATATTCATGAACGAAAATATTCTTTCCACTTTGGCATTATGGGCTGGGATTGCAAATAAATACCTTGCAATTATTACCAACTCAGAGTAATGCTGAAGAGAGTCACAGCTTTTAAAAAACTCACCCACTTCTCATGGCATTCCAATGGTGTTTTTTTTCATCATTCAACTTGTGAAGACTTTCTTCAACAAAATTTGCCAGTATGCCCAAGTGATCAAAGAGAATGGAATCATCGATTTCAATCTCTTTACTCTTCAAATAAGAAACTGTCTCTTCAACACTTTCCCATTTTGGCACTCTCTTCAGTAACATCCAATCAAACACCGGCGATGAGGGTAAATATGAGGCGCTCCACTTCCTGGGATATTCTACAGAAGTGTCATAAAACTTGTTAACTTCTCTAAAACTCCTTTCCGCTGCTTCTGATACTTCTGCTCTTTTAAGGACAGATTTAACATTAAAAGAAATGAACTGCCGTTCTCTCCTCATAGTAACAGTTTCCAGAGTATTTTTCAAAACATCATTTACCTCTATTACACTTTTCGTGCTTCCCTCAATTTCCTTTATCCCATGCTGCAAAGTGCTAAGCTGACTGAATGAACCATAAGTAGGCTTCACTTAAAGGGTTACCGAAAAACTGAATCAATATTTTGGGGGCTTTGTCTTCATTTAGGAAAAAATCGTTTAACGGTTCAAACAGGCGAATTACTCTCAACTGCTGGAAGCAGTGATAACCAGCGAGTTTTCGAGTGACATTACATTCATATATTCAGTTCCCACATAATCCCAAAACTCCTTAAGCCTCTCTGTTCGAACAGTAGATATGTAAAAAAAGTGAGAGTATACCTTCATGACGATAGTTTCAACATCACAGCTTAAACTGTCAGCAGATGTCTGCACGCTATTGTGTAAAACATGTGCAGGGCACCCTATGCCTTCAATGTTTTCATGCAATGTTGCCTTTAATTTGGTAAGTACGTTGCATTTGCCTTGTCTTTTTAAACCATCAAAGTTTGTGTTGGTGTTGTCTCCACAAAATGCCACACATTTATTTTTCTCAAGATCAAACATTTCGATAGTATTCATACAAAATCTTGAATTTTCGTCAGATGTTTCATTAGATAGGGAACTCACCTCCAAAGTTTGGTCTGAATTCCCTGATTAATATCGAAAAACTGAGCAACAAACGGAAATATTTTAGTGGCCTTGTGATTGCTGGCATCAGTGGATATCCCGTAGAAAGAAGACTTTTTGATGTATTCAAGGCTTTCCTTTACACTCTGGGGAGCAATAACTCCTTTCACTAAGGCTGACACTTTAGTTCTTGCTGAACTAAACTTTTTTGCAATGGAAGAATCATCAAACATAATGCTATTAAGCTTATTAGTACAGTCACTAGATCTGTAAGTTTGGTGATGTTTTACCGTGTGGTAGGCTAGTGTAAGCTCGGCTGTTCGAACTTTCGTCTCTTCACTTGACTGATGTTTCACAAAATAATTTTGTAGAGTTTTACTGCAGCTCGGTGCACTGTATGCGTTAATGTGTTTCTTTGACCTGATGTGATCAACTATGTCGGAACTTCCACCATGACTTATACTATAAAACAGTTACATACGGAACATACTGCTTCGTAACCAAAACGACCTTTCTTAATGAAATTCCATTCCTTGGAATAACAGTCATGAACTTGCAGGCACGTTTCGGCATTGCGTTTCACAGTACTGCAGCAATAATACCACTAATATGAGAAAAAACTATTGCAGTTTGTCTGACAAAACTTCAACTACTACACTGTTCTGACAATGAGTGTGTAAGTGGCGCGACAATCTGACGGTTTCATAGCTCTGTTACAATAATACAACTATTTGTTGGCCAAAGTATCGCTCAAAGTAAATTATTGCCCGAGTGTATCAATACTGATACTGTGATTACTAGTATGGGACAATGGAGGTTTTAAACAAATAAGCTAAAATATATTGATTTCTTGTGTTGTATTTCCTTTAATATAGCGAAATCCCAAAAATTTGAGAAAGTTTCACGAAATGTATTTGAAAACTGAATTCCGGGACTTTTGAGCGTCCCGAAAGAAATTTTCGGGACACCGAAACACAGGGATGAAAACCGAGACAATCCCGGTTTTCCGGGACGTTTGGTCACCCTAGGTTAGAGGAGCAACGCGAGCGCATTCAATTTTGCGTGAAACTCAAGAAAACCTTTAGAGAGACAAACCAAATGACGCAGGAAGCTTATGGTGATGAGTGCTTAAGTCGTAATCGGTGTTACGAATAGTTCAAGGAAGTTGAAGATGTCCCTTCGCTCATGTCAGAAACGTAAACGAAATTTCTCGTACCAATTGAAGACTGATTGTCGGACAGATTACAGGAGAATGTATTTCCAAATTTGGAAACCCCGTTGAAAGGACGAAGATTTGGAAAGAGACGTGATGAAAGAAAATTTGCACGATCTAGCAGGAGGCATACCTCCCGGAAATTGAAACGGTCTATCACTGTGGAGGAGAGTATTTCGAAGATCATTCACAATAAGTAAAAGGTGTCACTTGGCCTGCCACAATAATGTGTGTAACTTTTTCAAATTCCTCGTAGTTAATAGTATTGGCAGTATACACAATGTTTGAGAGATTTGTATGCCTTGATAGAAGAGCAGGAGTGGCTCGGCACCTGTCACTTATCAGTGTAATACCATTAATGATTCTGAATACTGAGTGGTTTACGGTAAGTACAGCTTTTATCAGTCAAGGGAAACTATTCTGCGACAACGACTTTTTTCTAGTCTCTACTATTAATAGCAAACGTTGTTCCCTCACCAGCTCTTATGATTTCAGCATCATGGGTGTATGTGCGTCGTCACTGTACTAAGGGAAGTCCATTGAATAGCGCTTTCCTTCTGGGGCTCTAAACACGCTTAGTTGTGGGATGTCTATCAAAAGCACTGCAGATCCGTTTTACTTTTCTGCTTCTTTTTCCTCTGTGCAAGGTGACCTTACAGACAGACACCTTCGGGTTTGTTCATAATTTAGCATTTCAAGCTCCGTGCTTGTACATCAGTTTCCCAAACCAATACGACGAATTCTTGAAAACTAAAACCTCTTCAGATGACCACATGATTTCCGTGCGTCTGTATTACAGAACATTTGCCGTTTCTTATAAGAACCGCTTTTAGCTAAACACAATTTTAATTCTTTGTCTCATAGTACTACGAATAATTTTTATACAGAATTTAAACTCTTGCATGGACACAATTTTGTGAACAAAAGCAACTCAGTACTGTTACTTAAAAAAGAAAGCATGTAAGTCTTGCTTGTTTGAGGTTCTTGATTCGATTTTTGCTAGTAGCAACTTTAACATTCTGTCTGTATCACGGAAACGTTAATCTGCAAATACTGAACCGTAATTTATGAAAAACAACATTTTGATCATTATTATCAAGCAAATGAATAAAAATTCTACACAGTGTGTTAAGCTGGCCCATGACCGAGTGAGGTTGTGGGGAAAGGAGGATGTAAGCCCTGTTCCCCGTTTCTCGCCGCCGTTTTTGGTCTGTTATAACAACAACAACAACAACAACAACACAGACCGACGATGGCGCCAACTTCTTAATTTCTGTGCACATCGCGAAGCGGGAGACCTGCAAGAGGTAAATTCTTCCGGCTTTTTATCCGGACATAGGTATCTTATCAAACGCTTATCTCCCAAGCCCGCTTTATAGCTCCTAGAGGCATGTTATAGTAACTGAGAAACTCCTGTATAACGTATAAATAAAATTGCTGCTAGTAAGAATAGATCGAAGGACATCTTGATTAGAAGACTTTTACGCTTTTTTTTTTTTTGAATTGCATCGTACTGGTTTAGGGAATCATTTTCCGTACAGTGTGGTTCCAGTCATGTAATTATGAAGAAAATTGAAGAGGATCTAGTTCGTAAGCTCTTCTTCGAAGTAATCAAAGATCACAGTTTAACGGCTCGTCGGCAACGAGGTCATTAGTATTGGAGCACGAACCGACTGGGAGCTATTCCATGAACCTTGACCTTTTGGGTAATCATTCCTGCGTTTCCCTCCAAAGATTTAACAGAACTATAGATCATCTAAAATTGGACGACCAGACTGCGTATTACAACTGCCGCCGTTTCTAATTTTCGTCCACCATCTCACGGGCGCTCGGTCACAACATTTTAGCCAGGCTTTTGCATGTACGTGGCTAGCTCAATCAGACCACTGTCCGCGGAAGGTAAGATCCCACACTTTGGACGAGGCAGGGAATTTCGTATGAGGGCACACCCAAATGCAAATAGATTCAATATTAATAGTTGATGCTTCTGGTGCATTTTGTTCTCTATGTCTGTTCATATCTGTAAAGTTGTAGATCGCCGATATTTAAATGGTAACACTTTCGTCATTTTACCCTTCATTTCCTTTTGGGCATTACTGCAGTTTCCGCTCTATTTGCAAGTTATTCGGTATCTTACAGTATTTACTCAATGCATGCCGTAGCACAGGTCAGCGTCATTTGTAACATCTGACTACAAAGCTGTGATGTTGACACTCACATGATGTTTCAAACTATCTACATCTACATACATACTCCGCAAGCCACCTGACTGTGCGTGATGGAGGGACACTCACATGAAAATGGCTATGGAGCCGAAATTGCTACTGTGTCCAAAAGGACTTTAAAGAACAGCCGGATGGCGTTAAGATAAAATTGGAATATTCAAGGTGACTGACGAAAGTAGGAAAATTCTCATCCATTATCTGGGAAAACATTCTAATAATTGTCTAAGGGGAATATGTTCTGATGCTTTGTTTCCATCGTTGAAATGAGGTGAACACGGACGCACAGAACTGAAGTAAAGAACTGTAGAGCCATCCCATTTTCTTCACATTTACCACGGAGAATTTTAAGTCACTTCTTTCAGAGTTGGTTGGAAGATTAATTTGGGCAAAGCTTGCACTTCCACGTAACTTTCCTATCTATTAAACCTGCAAGTCACACGTGAAAACAAAGGATTTCGATGATCAACACTTGACTCTTGTTAATGTCCTTCAGTTTCTTTGTTCTTTCCTTAAAGGGTTCGATGCGTAAGAGTGACATTTTTATCAGCTACTACACACCTTACACCACACTGCATTGTACCAGCTTCTGTTGATTCACAGCTGTCTGCACTTCGTATACGTCAGCAAATCTGTTTCTGATAAAATGAAGAGCATTGCGACATGGGAGTACCTGTCGGCGATAAAAGGAAACAAGGAGAAGGCCAAGACACACACACACACACACACACACACACACACACACACACACACACACACACACACACACACACAATTTAACCACCGGTATTCTTGAATCTTCGTGGCCAAGCACTGAAAATGTTTTGCATTTATCTACTAAGAAGAAGCCCTTCAGCTGATTGTTCATTCCACTGTTTTCTATTCACTTAGGGAACGCGGAAGGAACGACTTCGGTGGTAGCTACAGACACTTCTGTGCTAACTGTAATTTGCCCTATTCTGTCTTCATCAGCTCTGCGGCAGAGATACGTGGATGGACTTTTCCGAGGCGGGTCTTGCGAGATGCACGGCGTTGTATTTCACGAGGCTACTAGTAGGATAGTCCAACATTTTTTTGCCCTTTCACACGCGTCAAAAAAGCCTGTAACCATTCTAACCACCTTCGTGTAGGTTCGATGTCCCCTGTTAGTTCGATAAAGTAAGCGTCTCATATACTTTAGCAGTATGTAAGTATGAGTCGCACTATACCCGATTCAACGGATTAACGTTCCTGAAGTGAACACTTGCGTGGCGACTGGTCAACGGTCACAGCACACGATCACGGCCGTTGTCACACCACTTTAAGTAGACCCGTAATATATATATATTAGATTTTTGTGTTATACTGCCGCTAAAGAAACGAAGCTATAAAGCGTGAACAGACAGCAACAGTTTTGCTGATCGGTATGCTAAATGCTTACGCTGTGTATTTCTTGTGTCAAGTCTGAGTGTGCAGTCCCTTTCTCAGAACAATTCTGTACATGACTTTATGGCTAGTTCTGATCGATGAATGTCGGCTTGGTTTGAAAATGCTCTCTGTTTATTCTTTGAACATGAAACGTCGAAACGCTTCAGTTTTCACCTTCGTTTTACTAAATTTACGAAAAACGATTTAGCAGCACTGTTAGCGGTAGAGCTTAGTGGACTTTTAACTGACTTGTATATGAAAGGTTGTGGGTTCGATTCCACTTCAAGTTGATAGTTTTTAATGTTTATCGAAATGGCATCCTGCGTTTTACACTTTACAGTAAATCGACTGTGTGGAGGAAAATCAACCTTTGCATGTGACAATACGCAGATCACCATTCCTCACTTTGGAAGTGTTGATCTTTTAGTCCAGAAGCATTCATTCAGTTACACACGGTGTTCCGAAATTCCCATTACAAATTTCTAGGACTTGTAAAGGCTAGTGAGCACATTACACTCTGAAAAGGAACCAGTGTCCGGGAACGTACTGTTTCCATTCTAAGACCGTTTAAATTCTGATGTTTAATCCGGCTACTTCTGCTTGAGAAACTGAATTAGACGGCGAACCACCTACGAGGTACTAATTCGATAGGAAAGAACGAAACGTCCATTTGTCACTTAAGTGCATTTGTTTGTATTAACAATTAGACATTGAAGTGTTTACATTATTCCGAAACAAAAAAAGAACTCAGCATACTGTACGTACGTCACAGTGCTGATGGATTACAGCTCGCGACTCTATGTGGCGACCACCAACGCTGTTACAGACATTGCACACGTCATCCAATCTCTATCGCAGACCGGGACAAGAAACTGACTCTTCTCTTCCTCTCAGCAGACCTGGACGCGTCTGAATTGAAACGGTACGATTCCGGATATGGTTTCCTATTCAAAATATTATGTACTCTCTCCCCTCTATACGTCCTAGAAATTTTTAACGAGAATTTCCGAACATCCTGTGTACGCCATGCAGAAACAACATTGGAAGTGTAGAAGACGCTAAGAACTTACCCCGTTGGTGTTGCTTATGTTTGTTAATGTTTAAAAACAACGTCCTTCTTGGATAAAATGTTTAAAATTGGCTAACACCTTTTTATTCGAGTAAGTTTGTCAATTCCCGGAATCATACCACCTCTTTTTTCACTACTTCTGGGCTTACACTATTTTGCCCAAATGAGAGCGATTTATGTCAAGAAAGGCTGGCAACAAACTTAAGAAAACTAAAAAGGCTACAGAAGAATGTAAGTGAAAACCGCCCTATCCAGACACCGAGGGGAAACATTTATCACTGCCGTAACGATCAAACGTATGTCAGTTGGTTGTCTGCGCTGAACAGCTCAAGTCCGGATAGAGCGGAAAAAAAAAAAAAAAAAAAAAAAAAAAAAAAAAAAAAAAAAAAAACCTGAAGTCACCGCAGTAACTCATTTCACTGTTAGTTTGTTGAACGAAACAAGGAAATAATTCGCCAATTTTTTGTTATAACCAGTCCTCCCAATACGTCCACGAACATCTTTATAGCAAACTGTTTTGTCTTTCATTTTTTTGATTTTTTACGAGTCTCACAAGCATTTGACAATGTCATAACCTGTTTCGATGTGCCAGTGGTATAGGTAACTGCTGTTTGGTCTGAAACAGTTACAACATTGTGTAAAAAATACAAGACAACTGCTTAATCTCCCAGAAATTGTCATTGCATTCCGAGCTATTATAAATAGCAGCAGCGGTCACCGAGCTTCAGTGCAGTTATCAGTGTAGTTCATTTTGAAGGTTATAGAGAAACCTATCCCCCCCATCGTATTGCAAGAAACGTCGCCCGTGTAGCCCTCCACAAATGCCTTTGTCCTGGAGAAGAGCATTTTTCTCCAGCCTTAGACAGCACCGACCTCTCCACGATATAGTACGTCTGCAGAGTAACTGGGCGAAACCACTCAGCATTGGGCACGGTGCGAGTGTGGCCAATAAACATTGCCACGCTACTCGGGCGCGCAGCCAGCGTGGCCGACACGCAGATTTTTTTAATGTTTTATTTTTTACTTTAGTGGCCGGTCCAGCAGCGCAAGACACGGGACGACGCCACTAATTTGCGTGCCGGGGCCAGAGGGCGCGCGTAAAACATGAGAAGCGCGCGGATGAGCCGATTACGACATTCCGCCGGACACGGAGAGGCGCGACGAAACGCGGGCAGGCGGAAAGTGTGACGAGCCTGCAAGACGGACGTGCGGCGAAAAGCGCGTGCCGCCATTAAGCCACGTCCGTGTGTGCGCGCGCGCGCGCGCGCGCTCCGGAGAGAAGTGAGTGTGCGATAGTCTTCTGTCACGGCGAGTGCAGCAACGCCGTCATAAACGGCGTGATTTACTGCGCCGGACACGCAGGGAGACACGTCGAAGCAGTTGGCCCACTCGTCCCGTAGCAAGGAGGATGAGAAGGAGCAGGCAGCAAAAAGAGTCAAGTGGTGGTCACGGAAGGTGAGGGGCCACAGATAGCTGGGGGCTAGGGTCGCCGACGGCAGCGTCATTATCGCCACGGCGGCTGCTATTTATTATGAGCTCAGCCGTAATAGTCGGTCCTCCCGAGGGGCAGATGACGCTCTAGTGTCGCTCGTAAATCTCTGATATTCATTACGGAATTCTATTCACTTCAAATGGGGACGGGTAGCAACGGTGAGGAGGCGCTGCAGAACGTTGCTCTGTGCACAGGTAACGTCGCACCCTTCATAAACCCCGAATAAATGGGACCTCGGCAGCTCCTCAGCGCCGCTGATCGGGAGCTCGTGTTCAACAATCTGCACGCGGGCGGGCGTACGGTTGCTTTCTCACTTGTTAATGTGAACTGTTGGCAGTCAGAGGCTGTTCTAGGCAAGACAGACACAGCGAAATACAGAGAAACCCTTCTGATGAAATACACGGTGATTGTAATTAAACTTTCCCTGCTTGAGGCAGTGTAGATGGAGAACTACTTACCGTAAGGATACCAAACTTTACAGCAATGACATTCAGGATTTGCGTTATTATTAAGGGTGTATACAACCCGAGACAACCGGGAGATTCGGGAAAAACTAGGGAATTTTTCGTCCGGGGGAAAAACAGAATGCCCGGAATTTTTCATTGTTTTAGTTATCAGTTAAATTTTTGTGATTTTGTCTGGTAAGAACAAATACTCTAACAAAGGATATTACTGCACCCCGCTTCTCCAGAATAATACTGCAGCAACAACACATGAACGAGAGAAAAAAAAAACTTAAGTCGCAAAGGAAATGCGCCATATTCAACAACAAAACAGTGCTCATACAAGCTTCCTAACAACAAATTGCCTCCGATGAGCGTGACGTTTACATTAGATTTCGTTTGAGCAGTTGCGGGCGGGCTCTTGCGCATGCGCAGTTTAGTCGCTTCTGGCTACCGATGTGTGGCTGGACACCACTAATATTGCACCGGTTCGGAAATATCTTAGATCTGGGGCTGATGCACAGAGCAGTCTGAGTTGCAGTGGGGAGGTGGGTAGTCTCCACGTGACCTGTGTTTACGTTTAGTGATTTTGCTGTTTCCTCTTCATTAATTGCTCTCACATTAAATTAAAACAAAACTGATTTCTGTGCCCGGAAGCTACCAAACGAATTAAAATACGTTCGCATGATTACGGAAGGCTAAAATATGTTGTTAGTTTCAGGTTTTATTTCCACCTTTGACAGTCAAGCATTAATCGCCTTGCAGAACAATGAAGTTATTTTTGTCGGTTTACTAAAGAGATTTGGCTTTTATTGATCTTTTGCGCTGAGGCAGTCAATTTATTTGAAATGAAGTGTTCAATTTCACACTGTTGACTAGTTTTTATTGTTCGCTACATTTCAAGTGCACGTTTTCTATCTTCTAGTTCATATGGCATTATGCTATAATAAAGAACCAAACGTGAGATAATACAGTACTGGTACTCAAAATTTACATCCAAATCTGGACATACGAATGTGCACTTTAAGCCGAATTATGCATTTTAGTATGGTTCACGAAATTTCGATGCCCTTGAAGTATCCTCTGATGTCTTGTTTCTTTTATGACATAATGCAAGATCTTTTAATGTGTTACACGTACGAACATACGGGCTTCCCGCTTCATCGTAGCTGCGCAAGCGCATTGATGCCTGTTATCCGGCGCTGTAGTGCAATAGCTGAAACGAACCAATTTCTAACAGGTCACGGGAAAATATTGCGAATGGTGGTTTGAAAAGCGTTACTTCCGAAGTAAATTTCGTTTTACTAAAGATGAACTACGTGCGGAATATACGATAAATTTCTTAAATCACAGAGCGTTTGACTGTCTTAAAAATCAACTCTTTGAGGACGACCATCTAGAAGAATTTCGAGCCCAGAAGATCAGACATTTACGTCGTTATTGAACATTTTACTGGAACATTTTTGTGATGTACCTTAAAGTGTAACACGCGCAAAAAGAACAACAATATAGTATGTGGAAGCTTAGATTCTCTTGCACCTTATTAATCTTCGAGACCAATATTTTATGTGAAAGTTTTTCTTGTAGCAACACTGTATATTAATTTAAACCATTAACGTTTTTTAACTGTGTGTTCGCGCTACTAAGAGTGCTCTTGCTATTGGTTGACTACATCACGCGGCCTATGCTGTCATCAGCTGGCGAGATCACGTGACATGCGCTATGGCTGGCTTACAAAAGCGCGTCGCAATCTCGGTTTCAATGCTTCGGAAAGTAACATGCGATGTTTGGTGGAATTCGAATTTATACCTTCATAACACGAAAAAATGCAGCGTACGTGTTGCTGCACATCAAAGATCTTTCCAAAATGTGTTCTTCCCCCCCCCGAGTTTCGTTTTCGAAGGTGCATGGAAATTCTGCGTCGGTGTAGCAACATTCTAAGAATTGCTAAGTTTTACATTGTCGTGGAAAAACATACTGTCACTTAACACAGAGAAAGTGCATTTTCAAGCGGGAGAAAGTGCATTTTCAAGCGGGAGAAAGTGCATTTTCAAGCGGGAGAAAGTGCATTTTCAAGCGGGAGAAAGTGCATTTTCAAGCGGGAGAAAGTGCATTTTCAAGCGGGAGAAAGTGCATTTTCAAGCGGGAGAAAGTGCATTTTCAAGCGGGAGAAAGTGCATTTTCAAGCGGGAGAAAGTGCATTTTCAAGCGGGAGAAAGTGCATTTTCAAGCGGGAGAAAGTGCATTTTCAAGCGGGAGAAAGTGCATTTTCAAGCGGGAGAAAGTGCATTTTCAAGCGGGAGAAAGTGCATTTTCAAGCGGGAGAAAGTGCATTTTCAAGCGGGAGAAAGTGCATTTTCAAGCGGGAGAAAGTGCATTTTCAAGCGGGAGAAAGTGCATTTTCAAGCGGGAGAAAGTGCATTTTCAAGCGGGAGAAAGTGCATTTTCAAGCGGGAGAAAGTGCATTTTCAAGCGGGAGAAAGTGCATTTTCAAGCGGGAGAAAGTGCATTTTCAAGCGGGAGAAAGTGCATTTTCAAGCGGGAGAAAGTGCATTTTCAAGCGGGAGAAAGTGCATTTTCAAGCGGGAGAAAGTGCATTTTCAAGCGGGAGAAAGTGCATTTTCAAGCGGGAGAAAGTGCATTTTCAAGCGGGAGAAAGTGCATTTTCAAGCGGGAGAAAGTGCATTTTCAAGCGGGAGAAAGTGCATTTTCAAGCGGGAGAAAGTGCATTTTCAAGCGGGAGAAAGTGCATTTTCAAGCGGGAGAAAGTGCATTTTCAAGCGGGAGAAAGTGCATTTTCAAGCAGGAGAAAGTGCATTTTCAAGCAGGAGAAAGTGCATTTTCAAGCAGGAGAAAGTGCATTTTCAAGCAGGAGAAAGTGCATTTTCAAGCGGGAGAAAGTGAATTTTCAAGCGGGAGAAAGTGAATTTCCTTTCCTTGTCCACGTGTACACCCTGTTGTTAATGTTAGTGTCATGACTTGCCTTTATACGCACGTACGTTTGAAACAACCAAAGTATATTATGGTTGTGAACAGTCAACATGGGTCTGGACAAGGTGAGCAGGGCTTTACTCGTTAAGCTATTTTACCAAAATAGCAGCAATAGCGTTCTTCCTTCACGAGTATCAACGCATTAACACAATGCGTAGAGGTTGTTTCTGCACCGGCGTTGAACATGATTCAGTAGTTACAGTTTACTGGCGAATTGGGAATTAATGGTGGGAGAGGGCGACGGACAACTGCGCCACCAATTGTTGAAGTAATTGTTCCCATGGCTGAGAATACTGGACGCAATGTGCGATCTTTGAACAGTGCATGAGCTGTGTCACAACATCTGAACATTCCATGGTCCATCATTAGGAAAGTCCTGCGAACAATTGTGAAGGGTGTCTACTGTGGTTCCATGTTGTCGTGTATGCAGATAGTCACACTGAGGAACGTTCGTAACCTGGAACGTAAATATGATATGCAACTAACTAATGTTGCTCTCATGTGGAAGTTTAAATCTATTTCTTTAGGTGGTTTATTAGTTATTCCTCTTCCTTACGTCCTTACTATTGGTGAAACAAAGTTTCATTGTCCTACGATCACTCATTTTTACGAGGGTCCTCAAGTAGCTGAAGTTTATTTATAACCATGCTGCACATCTAATGTCTCTTCAAATCTTTTTTACTGTGGTAATGCAAATTTCGAAGTCAGAGCTTCGTCTAAATTGCTTCCAGAGGAAATTGCTGTTTACCTTCTAATAAAATGGTCAGAAGTTCAATGCGAATTACAAAATGATTAGACATACCTGCATGGTTCCAAAAAGCAGTTGACAGTAAAAGAGTGAGATCCACCACAGCAGTACTAAGATTTCAACTTTCCGATACACGACAAATCACACATTCAAAGTTATTCAGCTCAGTACTTTGAGATGAGAATTACGAACATCGTAAGTCGGAAACCACTTAATTGGAAAGACAGCGAAAAAATGCGTGGAAAACTAAGAAAATGCGTGGAAAACGAATCGAAACTGGGGCAATACTTAGATCAGCAAATATACTGAAGGAACTGCCTACACTACACTTGTCAGAGCTTTTTGAGTATTGCTGCGCAATATGGGGCCCTTACCCGATTGGATTGACGGAGGGCATCGAAAAGATTCGAAGAACAACAACCTTTTTCACTATCGCGAATTGTGGGGAGTGTCACGGGCATGCTACGCGAGTTAGGTTGGTACTTTCCGTTACTGGGAAATGTTTTTGCAGGATCCGTCACCAGCTTCCTCCTGCGACTGCAGATACATCTTGTTGACTTCCACCTTCATAACGAGAAATGATCTACATAATAAAGTAAGAAAAATCTGAGCTTGCACGGAAAGATTTAGGCGTTCATCTCCAGCCTACTACTCGACAGTGGAATGGTCGGGAATTAGTCTATGAACCCTCTGCCAAGCACGTGTGAGAACTGCACAGTAGTCCTGCAGCTGTAGCGCTTCTACTGTGTGAGGACATTCATTGTCATGTCAACACGTAAGAAACGTTTCTTTTGTATGTGTCGTCATAATGAAGTAACTCAAGTGTACACAAACACTACGGAAATGCAGATGTATTCCATTAGTAACTTTCCATTACTTTCATTGTGTATTTTAAAACGCTTTTAGAAAAAAAATGACTATGTATTAGACAGGCGAAACAACAGCAGATGCAATAATACGTAACACATTCAGACACATGAACTCTCGTGAACAGGTTACATGGAGATAAATTTGTTCAGAGCCGGTCGTGGGCTTTAGCACAATGATGCAAATATGGGATGAAACTATGAAAATCATTAACGGTGGGCATAGTCCCGCTGCATCGTGCAGCTTTCAGATCTGTTCTTATGAAGTAGATGCTTTAATTTCGTTTGGATCGTTATAAAAACCGTGTTCCCGATTTTATATATATAATTACACGGATGTTTAAGCCACGCTAACAAACATTGCCAGAATGATATTTTCACTCTGCAGCGGAGTGTGCACTGATATGGAAGTTCCTAACTTCCTGGCAGATTAAAACTGTGTGCCGGACCGAGACTCGAACTCGGGATCTTTGCCTTTCGCGGGTAAGTGCTCCACCAACTGAGCTACCCAGGAAAGCTACCCAAGCACGACTTACGCCCCGTCCTCACAGCTTTACTTCTGCCAGTACCTTGTCTCCCACCTTCCAAATTTTACAGAAGCCCTCCTGCAAACCTTGCAGAACTGGCACTCCTGAAAAAAGGATATTGCAGAGACGGGGCTTAGCCACAGCCTAGGGGATGTTCGGTCCGGCACACAGTTTTAATCTGCCAGGAAGTTTAATATACATTTGTAAGTAGGCTGTTTAGGTTTTTTTATTGGTAACGCCACCTCTGTATAAAAATCACTGGCTGTGCTGTGTGCAGTCTGTGTCTAGTTTGCATTGTTGTCTGCCATTGTAGTGTTGGGCAGCGGCAGCTGGATGTGAACAGCGCGTAGCGTTGGGCAGTTGGTGAGCCGCCAGCAGTGGTGGATGTGGGGAGAGAGATGGCGGAGTTTTGTAATTTGTCATGAACTGCTATATATATTATGACTATTAAGGTAAATACATTGTTTGTTCTCTATTAAAATCTTTCATTTGCTAACTATCCCTATCAGTAGTTAGTGCCTTCCGTAGTTTGAATCTTATTTAGCTGGCAGTAGTGGCGCTCGCTGTATTGCAGTAGTTCGAGTAACCAAGATTTTTGTGAGGTAAGTGATTTGTGAAATGTATAGGTTAATTTTAGTCAGGGCCATTCTTTTGTAGCGATTATTGAAAGTCAGATTGCGTTGCGCTAAAAATATTGTGAGTCAGTTTAAACACAGTAATGTATAATTTTTCAAAGGGGACGTTTCACATTGCCCTCTTAACTTTCCTTTCTTCTTTGACTAGGTTATTGGCGATGTGTCGGGCAGTCCTCAAAAAGCGAATTTTACAGACTACGGACGTTGACAGACTACTTGGAACTCTACGAGTACGTAACAAGAAGGAACTAGGTAAGACGAATTAGGAGTAAGGCGTAACAAATGGCATTACAAGAGAACTTACCAGTTTCACAAATTCATGTTCAAAGAGGTGTCTGCGCTTAAAAATTTAATTCTTGACTGAACATAAATTCAGAACTGGCTTCTAGTGAGATGATAATCGCATGACACTGAAGTTTGGTTTATGCTTCCTGTACACTCCAAGCTCTGACCAAACACTTTATTCGCTGCCTTTATGTCGCCGAAGTTACGCCCTACGACCAGTAGGTCTGTGACTTATTTTCGTCTCAAGTATCTGGTGCTTCGCAACAACTACGTCTTAGACGTTAACGCAGTGGTGTATCACGTGTCGTCCTCCCTTCATCCCAACCAAACGACTCGCTCGACACAGACAAAGGAAGCGGGAAACTCCAATGGAAGCATGTGTGCAGGTTGCTTTGACGTCATTCTAATAGAGCCACTGACGGCTAGCATTCGCTCCCCACCCCATTCCCCATTCCCCCTTCCCCTCCCCCAATCACGGCAATAGTCAGAAGGTGCCCCACCTACGTCACCTGACATTTCTCCAAAGAACATCGCTTGTAGCACTTCCCACTGCACAAAGGAAAGTGAGGATTCTCGCTCCAGATATACAAACTTCCGCACGGCTTCAATGACAGCAGGGTTTTACAGCGTTCATTATTTCCAGATTCTTTTAATTACCGTTTGAACCAAAGATGACGCCACAGAGGCTACATACACGTTAGAATCCAAGTAGTGTCCACGAGCTCTGGGTGGCTAGCGTGACACGTTCTCAGGATCAGTTTTTAAATTTGCTCTTATCACGTAGTGAAGTTGAGGTAAGGAGCAACATGACATTACAGACGAATCCAGCTTTTCAGTAAGAATGCATACTACAGTGAAAAGTGTCACGGAATTCATGAGAGCGAAGGTTCATTTCTAGCAATTGACTTGTCATTTCTTAACACTGTCTATAGGTTTCGGAGAGGTGATATGTGAACCCAAGCTAGTTAACTCTTCAGGTAGCTGCAACAGAGGTACAGTGGGAGTCATTGACACTTTCTGGAAACTTCGGTACATTACAATGAAATATTAACAGCCTCCTTCGTGGAGAGTATATCCATACGTAGTTCTGATTAACTGGCGCATGTGAAGTTTCAGGTATTCCCAACGAACGCAAAGTAACTGCAATTAAATTCTGCAGTTAATGTAAATCGTACTTGTTTAATTAGTCAATAGTAAAAACGTATGTGGTAATTTAATACGAAATATTGTAATTACTAATTTGGGGCTCCATTTCCCTACCAGGTATAATTCAAATTCTAACAGTTCCATTTAGCACCAGTGACATTACAGCAACCGTGCCTGGCGAAAGTACCGACGCGCAGAATTTTATCTGTTTAATATAATACGGCATCCAGTTTCTGTACATTATGATTCAGTATGCCTATAAACATCGTTTACAACGAAATGCATTGTAAGTATTCGCAGCAGATATTACGCTGAACACTGGCGCAATCTTAAAGCATTCTGTCGATCTGAAGCACAGAGATGTTTCAGACATTTTCTCTACGCTCTGACGTTCAAGTTTCAGGAGGAGCTAGTTCCTGCTTATGGGGTAACGGCAGTTCCCCAAACCGCAAGTAGTACGTAAAATATGTTAGGTTCATCCACAAATTTTCCTGGCGTAATGAGTATTCCATGGGATTTCGGAATTGCAGCTAAGTGACTTCTTGCCAGGCAGCTAATTTTACGAATGGAAACTAATAATGCGCCTAGCTATGTTTACAGAATATTAGGATTAGTCTCCAGTACCAATGCAATACGTTCAGAGGTAGATATTATTGAAGTAATCCAGACAAACGGAAGCCCAAAACGAGAAGTACAGAAACTTTATCATGAATAGGTTGCAGTTATGTACAAGACGTGCGATCTCAAATTTAGGAGGGTATTGACAGACGAAACGAAACTGTAATTGTATATGGTTAAACCATGAACGATAGTTCCGTACCCATTTTACACTCCCAGTTCGCAGTGTGTTCGAAGAGCATTCCATGCACTTTCTGAACTACTTGTCTAGTCGTGACCTACACCGTTGCTACATAATATTCCACAAGACAGTCGGGCTGTGACACATTACGAGCTTATCGGGTCGTACCCACAACATGCATCACGCCGTGCCAGCCCTATCGGATGCGAAGGGGCGACAGATTGTACTTACCATTGACCACAGAGGATTTGCAGCCTATCTCCAAAACACACCTTAATTTTGGTCTAGAACACCTGACTGTCGTACCATCACTTGTTTAACATACTTTAGACTCATCCAGTACTCACTCTCAGTAGAAAAAAAGGAAAACTAAGATTTTATCGCCACAAAAAAGGGGCAACTTAAAACTGTTTACCGAGTGGATGTCGTAAACATCCAAAAAGCGAAGATCCTAGCACGGAATAGGAACAACGAGAGCATGACTTTCTTGTTAAACAGTTTAGTCGTAATACAGCTTGCAAGGATGAAGCTTATGCGATTTCAGATTAGCTCCTCCTTAACACGAAAGCACGCTACAGAGAGGAAAAACAATAGTTCTGGGTATTGCCACAACTTTTTTACCGAACATATTTTTAAGTATCGACGTTGCAATACATTTCTGCATCAACAAAGATGTGGTTATGGCTCTCGGGTAGTGAAGTGTCACCGAAACACTTTGTCGAAACCCAGCTGGCTGTAGTGTCTAGACAGCACAGCTGGGGGGACGAGAAGCACCTGCCTCCTGCTACAGCCGCAGCTGCGCCGCCTTTCAATACGCCCAAGGACGGCGAACACCCCTCCTACAACAACTCGAGAACACATGCCATCTGCCAACTATGTGGCGCGTATGTACAGCTAACTACCCAGACTCAGAATCACCATAGGTATCTTACTGCGACCTTCGCTGACGACGTTCGGTATTTGCATTGGCGGATCGGTAAAGTACTTTGAAGAACCTCGCACGTGTATCCAGAGCCACTGAAGATTTCTACCAGTGATAGAGACAGTAGCAATCAAGTGAATATATAGATGACGTATTTTTCCACTTTATGCACCACGAGATCGGTTTCTCAAATAAGCACTCTGTCTTGACCGATCTCCAATGGGCTGCTGATTTTCACCTTAACTTTGGGGACAGTGGGAGTTATGACTGATTTCATTATCTCGTTATTTCTCTCTGCTTCATACGCTGTGTCTGATCACAATGAAATTATGTATGTTGTTGTTGTTGTTGTTGTAGTCTTCAGTCCTGAGACTGGTTTGATGCAGCTCTCCATGCTATTATATCCTCCGCAAACTGCTTCATCTCCCAGTACCTACTGCAACCTACATCCTTCTGAATCTGCTTAGTGTATTCATCTCTTGGTCTCCCTCTACGATTTTTACCCTCCACGCTCCCCTACAATACTAAATTCGTGATCCCTTGATGACGAAGAACAGGTCCTACCAACCGATCCCTTCTTCTAGTCAAGTTGTGCCACTAACTCCCCATATCCCAAATCTATTCAATACCTCTTCATTAGTTATGTGATCTACCCATCTAATCTTCAGCATTCTTCTGTAGCGCCACATTTGAAAAGCTTCTATTATCTTCTTGTCCAAACTATTTATCGTCCATGTTTCACTTCCATACATGGCTACACTCCATACAAATACTTTCAGAAACGACTTCCTGACACTTAAATCTATACTCGATGTTAACAAACTTTTCTTCAGAAACGCTTTCCTTCCCATTGTCAGTCAACATTTTGTATCTTCTCTACTTCGACCATCATCGGTTATTTTGCTCCCCAAATAGCAAAACTCCTTTAGTACTTGAAGTGTCTCATTTCCTAATCTAATTCCCTCAGCATCACCCGACTTAATTCGACTACATTCCATTATCCTCGTTTTGCTTTTGTTGATGTTCATCTTATATCCTCCTTTCAAGACACCATTCTTTCCGTTCAACTGCTCTTCCAAGTCCTTTGCTGTCTCTGACAGAATTACAATGTCATCGGCGAACCTCAAAGTTTTTATTTCTTCTCTGTATTATGTATAAGGAAACGAAAATAAGTAACAACTCAGAGAAACTGAACTATAAAACAGAAATCTTTGCTTTGTAAGGATACCAAACACGTCAAGATTTTATGACGAAACTTTCTTCAGACAAAATGGCGACGAAAATGTTTCCTGTCCTGTGGTCTTTGAGTATCTTCACGATACGAGGGGGGGGGGGGGGGGGGGAAGAGGGAGGGAGGGAGGGAGGGAGATACTGTTCACTTATTTCGGACATCCCAAACCAAAGGCGATTTATCATTGCACGGATGTCGTTAATTTAACTGTGTCTTTCATCAGAAAATAGTAGTTTTATTTTACCTATATGATGTCGGTTGAGCACCGCGTGTATTAATTTAGTTCTGATTATATCAACTTTTATTTCGTACACAGAACACTGATGTGTTGTGAAGATGCTACTACATACGAGTTTTTCTTGTGCAGATTATTTTAATGACTTGTGCCCCTCGTGTGCGCATGCCTGCACTGTAAAAAAAAGAATCCCTGTAAAAACTATTCAAGTTGTACTCCTTGTTGGAGCATAACTGCAGTGGACATTTGTGAAGCTGTAATTTTGTGACAGACAAGGAGCTGAACCAAGGTATGTATCTTTCATGGCAACCCACCATTGATAATTATATTACACAAGAAACCAAAATTGGCCATTCGCCTGTCCCACTAATTTGAATGCTCCCATGGTCCGGGGGTCTCCTGCCTGATGTATCTGCGTAATTCCCGAGGCTATGGTTAAATCTGTCTCCATATCTATCATTGTGGTGGAGTTGCCAGATCCTATGTGCAGCTTTGAAAGACTGGAGGAAACTAAAGACAAATTGAAGGTTTGATACGATTCCTGAGGTATGATTGGATAGCCAAGTGCGTTGTCCAGAAATAGCGGACCGGTATAGTTAAGATAAACACACACTGAAATTTATTAGTTGTAGTCTACAGGATCTGAGAAAGACAATCAAGCGAACATGGACAGCAAAATGTATTTTAAAACCTGTACGTTATGTTCGTCGCACTTCGTTCAAACGACTCTTCTAAGTCCTGAATGTCTACTGAAAGAGATCGTAGTGACTCAGTAGACTGCTGTTGCCTTACGTCTGCGTATCATCACGAAATGATCGTTGTATCCACTGGAGATCAGAAACGGAACGAGTACTAGTGTAATGTTGCGGGTTGAACTTCACTAACCAAGGTGCCGCTGTTACATCATTGTTAACGGCTTCCTTCGTTCCCGCTGCAGTTCCGCGAATATGAGTCACAACTGTGAGCCTCCGATCGCTCTTACTCGTCGACTCCGCCTTGTTCTCTCTTACTGAAGCGGGCAGGAGTTACTGACTGCTAGTACGGCAGACGAGTGCACTACCTTGCTGCTGTGAAGTAGCTTTAACTAGGCGAAATGACCGAATGTCTTATGAGATGGCGTAGCAAAACTGTGTTTTAAGACTGTGGATAGTATAACAAATTTATGCAATGTACAAAATTGCAAAAGTGTTCAATTAGAGCAGGAGTGATACCTCGTATACGTTTTATGCTATCGTCGACGCTTCAGATGAAAGCACACAAATTTATCTTGTTTATTCCACCTCCACCATGAGAAAACATAGGTGCTATCGAACGAAAACTGGGCACACAAATGTGTCACGTATATTCCCGCGACCTAAAAGTGCGGTATTTCTATGTTCTCTTGGCCCGTGCACCATGCGTTTATGAGTCAACAGCTGGATGTGTAGCTTAGCCTGTAATTCGTTTGTGTACATTTTTGGGAGACTGTCACAAATTTTTTGTAATAATAGAGGAATTAAGGACAAGTTGAAGGCTTGATGCGATCTCTGAAGTAGAGTGTCGTGAGATATCTCAGCTGGTACTGCGTTTTTCAGGATTTATATTTTAAACACGGTGGGCGGAAACAGACTGATAAGCTTTCAACGGTGTTGCAGGGTAGGTTGTGCTGAGAAAAGATCGTCAAGAAAAAATTCGATACGTTGCGCTGTTTCCGAGTTAATTTGCATTGACGTTAGCCAGTAAGGCCGTTGCGTGAGCGAATTCAAGCGGCCCGCAAGCGATAGTGTCGCTAAACGAATCCGAACAAGAAAGCAATACTAAAATTGGCTGGTTCAAATGGCTCTGAGCGCTATGGGACTTAACATCTGAGGTCATCAGTCCCCTAGAACTTAGAACTACTTAAACCTAACTAACCTAAGGACAACACACACATCCATGTCCGAGGCACGATTCGAAACTACGACCGTAGCGGTCGCGCGGTCCCAAACTGAAGCGCCTAGAACCGCTCGGCTACAACGGCCGGCACTAAAATTGGATATGGGACGTAGTAAGGATTGAATTGGAGCCAAAGGCTTAGCACTCTCGTGCGCTATCAACTACAGTATGAGAACAACTGACTAATTATACCCGGTGGGCCGCTTGAATTTGCGCACGAAAGAGCCTGACAGTCTAACTTCAATGCTAGTTAACTTGGAAACGGCGGAACAGTATCACTGCTAACCCATCAGTCATTACAATCTTGTGAAATAATCGTGTTGCCTAACGGTTGTTTATGTCATTTGGGCAGATCGGACATTTTGTGACATTTCAACTTGCACTTACTGTTGGTAACGGGCGATGCAATGTGGTAAGATGACCACTGACGCCAGAAACTAATTTCTACTTTAAATTTTACGTGATTGTGTCTGACAACAGTCTACGAAAAATAAAACTTCGCCCGTGTATTCGGTACCCGCTATTAAACATTTACGCGAAGGACTTAAGTTCATAGCGTAGGCTACAGATTGAATTCATGTTTAACGGGACGGGGGCCGGGAGGACGAAGCGTCTAATCGATTACTTCGGACGTGGGGAGTCTAGGAGGACACAATGCCCATTACGTAGCGGCATTCTAGGAGGAGGATCGATAATTGGTTTAGAAATAATAATTAATCAGAGGATCAGTCTTCTTGCAAGAACACAAATTTATTATGTTTTTCCTAACGCACAACTACGTTTCATCACCACTGTGGCATCTTCGCTTGGTTATTGTTACTATCTCAAACGTAGAGAGTGAAACAAAGTTCTGGTCAACACTTTAGGTAACATTCCTCACGCAAAGGAAGAAATTATGTTTTATGGATGGGGGGTTCGGAAACTATCTTTTAGATCTCATTTTCTGCTTTTCTTCGGGAGCTTATTAATCGTGGGAAACCCACAGAAATAGTCTCTTGGTTACGTATGGTTAGAATGTACAGTAAGCTGTAGACGGCCACAACCAGACCGGGCTCCGTACGGCCACTTGGCACTACCGAGAGTGGGGACCACCGTGTTCGGCGTATGGCTCTAGTGCATCGTGCTGCATCGGCAGCAGCAATTTGAGCAACGGTGGTACAACAGTGATACAACGGACTGTTACTTCAAATCTATTACTAATATGTTAGTTCTAGGCCAGACGTTCTGTAGCGTCGCATTTCACTGATCTCAAACCACTGCCATTTGCGACTTCATGGGTGACAAGCATGAGCTCATTGGAGGGTAAGGTGGAGGTTTGTGTTTTCTGATGGCACTGTTGTTCAGGAGGAGGCCTCTTGAGAACCTGCAACCAACATATCTGCGTACTAGACTCAATGGACCTACACTTGGGGGTGCCATTTCGTATAACAGGAGCGCACTCGTGGTTATCCCACGCAACCTGACTGCAAATTTGTACGTCAATTTGGTGACTCGATCTGTTGTGCTGCCATTCACGAAGTACATTCCAGAGGGTGTTTTCCAACAGGATAACGCTCGCCCACATATCGCTGTTGCAACCCAACATGTTCTACAGAGTGTCGACATGTTGCCTTGGCCTGCTCGGCCACCAGATCTGTCTCCAATCGAACACACATGGGACATCATCTGACAACTCCAGCGTCATTCACGAACGGCAATAACCGTCCCTGTATTGTCCGGAAAAGTGCAACAGGCATGGAACTATATCCCACAAGCAGACATACAGCGCAGAAGTTCTGACAGTTACACCGGTTGCTAATGTACCAGCAAATCACATTTGGAATGGCTTATCTTGCGCTTACATTAGCCTGTGGTCTTTCAGTGTTGATCACTTAATATGTTATCTACACAAATTTTCAGTAATTTCCTAAGTCGACATTGATAATTATTTTTTGGTGTTGCTATTTTCTTCCATCAGTGTATACATTGGTCAGCCAGAACATTATGACCAGCGACCTACTATCGATATAAAACCGTCCAGGCTACAGCAGCATCACCTGGCGAGGAATGACCACTTGCCAGACGCAGCACTGTGTATGAAGAATCTTGAAGGTGCTATCTGTGTGCAGACAGGGGAAGGCGCGCGATCTGCGTTTACAGATGGCAGACTGCGATGGTCCGGAGGCTCTGCTCGAGCATTTTGGAAACTGCACAACTTGTCGGGCGTTAGAGGAGTTCTGTAATGTCTTCAACACGTGGTGAAACCACGCCTAGAGGTCCTGGGGTTGGGCGGCCAGCCCTATTACAGATATCGGACGTCGTAGGCTGGGGAGACTGGAGAGGGACATGCGGCGAACTGTGGCGGAACTAACAACAGACTGTAATGCTGGGCAGTGTGACTGTGTGAACACAGTGCACCGAACACTCCTAGCGATGGACATCCGCGGCCGACGATCCATGTATGTGCCAATGTTAACACTGCGACATCGACAACTACGACTGAAATAATCACGTGACCACCGGCAGTGTCTTCTTCATGCCGATGGGAGTGCGCGACTCAGTTCTCTTCCAGGGGAACAGTTCGTGGATACCTGTACTCCGGGACAGACAAGCAGGCGGCTGTTCCATTAAGCTCTGGGAACATTCACGTGAACACCTGTGAGTCCAGTGCAGCTCGTTAAAAGCACCATGACGGCCAAGGAACATCGTATACTGATTTCAGACCACTTACACTCCTTCATGACGTTCATTTCTCCCGAGGGCAGTTTCATTTTTCAGTAAGATAATGCGCCGTATCACAAGACCAGGAGTGTGATGGAGTGGTTCGTGGAACACAATGGCGAGTTCCAATTCATGCGCTGGCCTCCATCTTGCCGATTGAACTCATCTGTGATGTGACTGAACGTGGGTTTAGAGCTCATCGCCCCCCATCCCCGGAATACACAGGAACTGGATGACTTGTATGCAAATGCGGTGCCAACTCCCTCCCAGCGACCTACCAAGGCCTCATTGCTTCCATGCCACCACGCGTCACCGCTGTTATCCGTGCCAAAGGCGGACCTACCGGCTATTAGGTAGGTGGTCATAATGCTCTGGCTCATCAGGGTATGCTCTGGTGTAGTAGTGGCTTAAGCCCTTTTTCTACGCTTACTATTGCTGTAGTTGTCCTTCATTGTACTTTTTTTATTTGCGTGCTAAATTTTTTATTGTTTTCATGTGTGACGTTACCTGTGGACATGGGTAAAAGTTTCTTTTTTGGAAAAAAAAAGAAAAGACGAAAGATGAAGCAGGAACTTCACGATATTGAGACCAACTTCAGGAAAAACAACAGCAGACACTTTTTCGAAATTCAAAAATAGTCTGATTGGATACAAGGGTAGAGATAAAGGGGAGCTGGCTGTTAGTGCGAAGGAGGACGGTCGGATTTTTGCAGAGCACTTTCACGACCTGCTGAAGTGTGACCCACCTGAAGAAATTTGCGAAGCAGGTAAAACCCCAAGGGGAAGGAGACTTTCCCTCCCCCCCCCCCCAGGCACTGAAAGAACACAAATGCGGCAACGAACACGACAGACAAGAAGAGTACAGATGAACACCAGACAGAAAGAAACAGAAGAAAAGAAGATGGCCGGAGACTGGTTGACTGACCACGAGAACAAAAAAAGGGAGAGAGTCAACCAGCCGACTACACACTAAAATCTGCAACCAAATATGAGAGACTCTGGGACAAGAGACACAGAAAGGGAAAGGTGCAGGACCTCCCTAAATGGAACCATAAAAAGAACTACCACGGATAAAATTTAAAACGTCATCAGCCATGGAGGCATCGTCGCATGAAACCAAAGGCAAAGTGCCCGGGAGATGAAAAGACTGCCGGAGGGTGCGCAGTCGGGGACACTCCAACAAAATGTGGGCGACCGTCAGCCGGGACCCACACCGACACAGGGGGGGGCATCATCCTGACGCAAAAGATGGCCGTGCGTCAGGTAGGTATGGCCGATGCGGAGCCGACACAGGATGACAGAGTCCCTGCGAGAAGCCCGCAGGGAGGAGCGCCACACATCGGTCGTCTCCTTAACAGCACGCAGTTGATTCGGGGATGTCATGCCACGCCACTCAGCAGTCCACATCCCAAGCACCTTACGGCGCAACACCAACTGCTGATCGCGAGCCGTGAGGCCGATCTCCAAAGCCGGGGCGGCGATCGCCCCTTAGGCTTTCGTTCCCCGGGATGCCAACGTGACCTGGCGTCCAAACAAAGACCACCGAACGACCAGAACGGGTAATGGCGGAAACAGACTCCTGAATGGAGGACACCAGAGGAGAAGAGGTATAGCAGCGGTCGATGGCCTGGAGGCTGCTCAGGGAGTCACTGCAGATGACGATGGACGTACCTGAGCAGGAACGCATATGCTCAAGAGCGCGCAATATGGCCACCAGAGAGCTGGCACTGGGACTGACACAGAAGAACAGAGGACTTGATGGAACTACACAAGAACTCATAAAAGAAATTCTGACACACACAAAAGCAAGGGTGAGATTCAGAGGAGCACTGTCAGAAGAATTTGAGATCAAGACTGGTGTTACACAGGGAGATGGACTATCACCATTGTTGTTCAATATAGCACTGGACGAAGTGATCAGGCAGTGGAGAGCAATAAACGAGGAAATGGGAATACCAAAGATCCATGTGGAGGACAAAAAGGACAACAGGGCTCAAGTGGACTGCCTAACCTTTGTAGACGACAAAGTGAGACGGAAGAAGACGCAAAGACAATTCGACAACTAAAGTAAGGTAGCCAGAAACATGGCACTGATGATCATCTATAACAAGACAAAGACATTAAATACCACTGCAGACTGGGAAACGCCGGGAGGCACTGTGCAAATGGTGGACAAATTTATATACCTGGGAGAATGTGTAACAGGAAGGAACAGGAGCAAGGAGGGAGTAACAGGATACAGAAGATGTCAGCCTTCTGCATGACGAGAGATAGACAATAAAAAGAATATATCCACAGAGGCAAAGCTACTACAAGGCAACGGTGAGGAATGCAGTATTATATGCTTCTGAGACTATGACACTAGGAAGAAATGGGGGCAGAACAACTAGAGAAAGGGGAGAGAAAAATACTAGGTCCCAAAAGAGGTGGATGCGAAGACCCAGGGAAGAATTGTACCCGAACATGAGAACAATATCCGGGTAAATCAGACTCGAAAGGGCAAGGTTTGCTGGACATGTAGTTAGGATGAGTATGGACAGAATGACGAAGATAGTGTGGGAAACAACAGGGAGGACAAGGGGAAAGACAGGAACCAAGTGGGTTGTTGAACTTCGGAAGGACTGGTTGCAATTGGGGATCAAGGTCGAAGGAAAGGAAAATTGGAGGAACAAATATACACCGACCAATATGCCAGAGATCAATGACAGAAGAATACAGGAAAAAATTAGAGTCACCAGTGAAGCCGACAGGAGAAACGGACACTGAAGATCTCTGTGGAAGAGTGGGAGAGAAGAGGAGAGAGAATGAAGAGGTTCTGGGAGAAGAAGAAAATGCAGTCCACGAAGGGGTTACCCATGGTCCTACAGAGGCCGTAAGGCAATAAGAAGAAAAAACCATCCATGAAGTCCTGAGATGACTAACTGAACTACTTGCGGAGCACACTGGTATTGAAAAACAAGAGAGCAGAGCCTGGCACATGAACGTAGCGAGAACAAGTCACTGGCTACGCCGCTTCCCTCCCTCCTCCTCCTCCCCCTCCCCTTTCTCTCGGTGTTCACGCGTGTCTCTCAACGCGCTCTATCACGCTTGATGGGACGAAGTGGTCGGACACGTGCGTAAACGGCGACGCAGCTGCGTACTCACGCACGACGCAGCACTGGCGGGGGGCGAGTGACCTCTCTGGCCGGTTAATCCGACCACCATGCGTCGCCACCACGTGCTGCCGTCACCGAAGAGGCCGCGATTCTTGCTCTTCTGTTCCGTCCAAGCCTAGATAGCAGGCTGGCCATAAACAAGTGTTGTCTGCCTGACTCAGATGCCTCACTGGCAAGCGAATTTAGGCGACTCTTCATTATTACGTTGCATGAGCAGCGCGAAGTTTACAGCGCCACTGAACAACAGCTGTTAGAGAAGTATTACAGCAACACCTAACGGAGTTCGGTATCGTCAGAGACAAAGCGGTGAAAGGTGGCAACTCTAGTAAGCGGACCATTTACGCAGCTAGGCATTCCTTTGTTTTCACTGACATAGCACAGAGAATCTAGATCGAAGTGAAGAACGCGGTTTGAGGTTCGCTAGTCGAGTTGTTTGTTAACCACGGTGCCACGCCCCCAGCTAGTAGTCAACTGCAATCTAATATCTTGATACCACTAATCAGGTCTGAAATACTGTCACGGAGTAGAGAAACACTACTATCACACCCCTCCTGTGGAGTTTCTTCGCCCCTATATTCCCGCCGCAGCCGTCTTCATCCCTTTTATGTTTCATGTTTATCTCTCCCATTAATCTCGAAAACCGATCTTACTACTTTCGCTGCACATGTCAAACAATTTCAGCTGTTGCCCACGGATAATTCACTTCATTAACATCGCGCATACGTTTTCCGTAGCTGTATTACAAACACTGTCCCCTCTGTGGCTTATTTTCTATGATATGGAAGTAAATTATATTTTAACGTCGGTATATTGAAAGAGCGAGACATCTTTATTCCCATCAGTCGTAGCTGAGTTCCGTCTGAATTAGATAGCTTGCTGATCCGTCTATTCTTAGATTTTTTCCCCCACTTTTTATTCGATTTAATGGATGGACGTATGTACGTAAACATCTTTTCTAATCTGTTTCCATAAACTGTGATATTTCTTATTTGATTTCAACACTCATCCCTCTTACTTTCTCCATCCCAGCCATCCCTACATTTACATAGGGCTTCAAGTCTGTCCCCTGAATACTTTCAACAATATCCAAACGATAAACTACGCAGGTGAACCGACTTCATTTGCGTCAGTTTACTACAAAAAGTTTACTACAGTCTTTTCGCAGTTAATAAATAGATTTAGATCTACGGCATATCTTGGAAATTTACAAAATACGTATTTAGAAGAAAGTAAAGAAACAGTTGATCTTGGAAGGTATTATTTTGCGTCTGAAACAGCACTGAAAATTTTAAGACTGAAGATGTTTACCACCACCAAACTGCAGCTATGTTAGCTGAGTGGAGGCGTTTGGTTTGGTTGCTCTGTATACACCGAATTTACTTTGTCCAGAAGTGAAATTGTGAGTGGTTCATTGCAGCCGTGTACAGTGTCCAATAGTTCATGAAGGTCCCTTAAAGTGTAACAACGCATACACTTTCACCCACGCCTCAACACGGAGGCAGTTTCATACTGTCTGCAAGAATGAATTTTTATCGAAGTCGTCACGTTTTTAAATCTCGCAATAGGGCATGAAACATATGGGAATTATATAGTGAAAAATTCGGAACATCACATACATAAAGGTCGTTTGGTCTTACCTTCAAGTACTGTGAAAGCTACACGGAGAATTAAGAGTACTACAGCAAAGAACGTCCTTGTCTGATTCTGGGAGGGATAGATTCATATTATGAATCTATAACTGAAGAGCATTCGAGTATATAACGCAAATTCATCTCAGTTCGTATTCATCCAGCGACAAGAACTCGGTAGCAGGGCTATAGTTTTATTAATCATAAAACAGTAACGCGTTTCACAGTTTACAGCGGGCTTAGTGATTTTTATCTATAAAAAATTCAAAGTAACTACACTAGAAACAAACTTTCCGGCAGATTACAACTGTGTTCCGGACCCCAAGTCATGCCTTTCGCGAGCAGTGCTCTTAACCGGATTATCTAGGTACGGACCTCGACCCTCCCTAAATGCTTTACTTGCACCCGTCTCTTCCCTGCTTCATAAACTTAACACAAGTTTGCCTGTGTACTTGCAGGAATAGTACTCCTGGTAGAAAGGAAGAGTAGGCATTGTCCGCGAAAGATAGTTCCGGGTGCTAGTTCGTGTCCGGCACACGATCTTTATCTGCCTGCCGGTTTAACAGTCAGTCACACTCTTCTCATCATGAGACATGATAAATCGTTTCTTCATCCTGAGCACCTTGCCGCAAATCCTGAACAGCTTCAATTACATTAATTCGCATGGCAGCTTGATTAGTGTCACGCTACCAACGCTAAAGATCGAGGTTCGATTCTTGTTTAGCCCAAGGATCTACTGTTTCCTTCTGATAACCTGACTTCATACCTGAACATATTCGGAATGCAAGAAATGACCGACTTGTGTTCGTAAAGAGGAAGGTACCAACAAAGACAGGTTTTCACGCTCCACTGCTGAAGATAACAATAGTGAGTAAACACAAGCTCTGAATGTGCAAGGATTGGGAAGGAAATGGGCTGCAATTAGGAGTCCAGTGTCTAGCAGACATCTCACTATAGTCCAATCCACAAACGATGGCGAATCGCTCATGTCGGGGAACAGAAGGGAATTTCATTGTTGATTTCTAGCGACGGTTGCTGTATGCGCATGCGCGTGCTTTCCTCTTTGAGAAAGTGTATATCCTGCAAATTATTTCTCAGTTGCTTATGCTGAATTTATCACTTACAACCATCATCAGCGACGCCAACTCGCAACAAATGGAACAGAAAAATCACTAAAGAACTCGCGACGATCACGTTTAATGCTCACATTGCCTGCGGCATCAACAGCAGAGCACTCAGAACAGTAATCAGTGCTGATTGGCTGTCTGAGAAAGTGTGACGTAGGTGCACACAACCACCTCAAACTCGACCGCCATCGTTCGCGACACCCAACTATAGTCTGAGGAAGGAGCACTCATGTCACTTCTGGTCGGCTGTATCTATTGAAGAATATGGCGCCCGAATTAATAATTGGCTTGATAAAAGAAGACTCACCTTCTCGTGAAGCGTGCTTTTGTCATTTGAGGGCTGTCAGGATCTTAAGTCTCATCGCAATTGTGTTTCGTATTAACTCTTGTCTCTCACGGGCTATGTTACTGCCGCAGTGCTCCTACACGGGATTGCCCGAACATTGGTTTTCCTCCCAGGGAATCACGCTTGTATGAGTAAGGTACTCCTGCGAAGTTTTCTAATCCAAGTCTGTGTTGGCGGTACTGATCTCTCAGTTGCTCGTTCAGATAGCTTATCAAGCATCAAGTGACGCACTGTGATTTCCTAACGATTTCGCATTCTGTGCGCTGACATGTTAGTAACGATTCCACGGTTTCCTTATTCTGAATTCAACGTCAACTATGTTTTCCACATACCGAATACTTGATTACATCCCACAAAATGATATGCGTAAAATTTTTTTTTAAAATCCTGACGAATACCAGCTTTACGTTTGTAAACGTTGTTAACATGTTCAGTTTTGAGTTATTTGCAGAGGTAGGTAGCCCAGCAGTTAAACGTAGCGCTCAGTGCCCTTAGTGCAGCGGACTCAATACGTTCTCATCACGGTTGTTAAAATGAAGTCTGATAAAAAGCGAGTAATTCTGCGTGAACGGAAATAGCACAGCTCAGTCCCGTTTCTGAAAAAAAAAAAAACACCAGACACAAAGCATTGCAGATCAATACCGTTAACATCCTAGTTTTGCAGGACTTTAAAGAATATTCGAAACTAATACGAAGTTCCTAGATTTGAAAAACATTGCATGCGATCGAAAGAAAAAAACAGTTTTGTGGAACAGTTGTCTTTGGTCGTGCTCTTTCGAAATTGTAGACCCAAGATCGTCTTCCACACTTTTAAAAACGCCTTTGAAACCGTACCACAATGGCCCATGATAACCACCACCACACAGCATACCTTCTGAAGTGTCAAAACGGGGAAGGGGGGGGGGCGAGCGCGTATCACTTTCGATATAGTAAGATTTTAAGTCGATTTATGCTGTAACAGTGTGAAATTATTGTTCAAGACCCTGTTGTTCAGCTACTGCAAACCTTTATGACATTCTGAACGTTCCTATTTGGGTCGAAGTACGTTTAAGGAAGTGGAGTTTCTACCTTCTATGCTGGAATGAAATACAAACGTACCTTATCTTTTGTAGGATCTCGGCTATCCATGGTTGTGGCGGAAACCAAAATACCAGGCTTGTTTATCCCCCCCCCCCCCCCCCCCCCCCCGGCATAGTCTAATCTGGCAGCATATGACTGATGTTTCCAGTTATTTTCTCTCAGTAGTTTTTGCGAAAAACATTGGCTTCTCTGGTGTACTGCATGAAATATCAATCGCTCAACGCAGGACATTGCCTTAACTTCGTTCACTACGAAGAACGAGCTGAGGACAATGCGGTGAGTACGATATCCTATCCTATCAGACAATATCCATATGTAATACTACCTGATGTGACGGCGTAATAAATTTCATTCCAATTGAAACTGTTCTAAACCGGTACACAGTATTTGTACACTACTGGCCAGTAAAATTGCTACACCAAGAAGAAATGAAGATGATAAACGGGTATTCGTTGGACAAATGTATTACACTAGAACTGACATGTGATTACATTTCCACGCAACTTGGGTGCATAGATACTGAGAAATCAGTGCCCAGAACAATCACCTCTGGCCGTAATAACGGCCTTGATATGCCTTGGCATTGAGTCAAACAGAGCTTGGATGGCGTGTACAGGTACAGCTGCCCATGCAGCTTCAACACGATACCACAGTTCATCAAGAGTAGTGACTGGCGTATTGTGAAGAGTCAGTTGCTCGGCCACCACTGACCAAACGTTTTCAATTGCTGAGGCATCTGGAGAATGTGCTGGTGAGGGCAGTGGTCGAACGTTTTCTGTATCCAGAAAGGCCCGTACGGGACCTGCAACATGCGGTCGTGCATTATCCTGCTGAAATGTAGTGTTTCGCAGTGATCGAATGAAGGGTAGAACCACGGGTCGTAACATATCTGAAATGTAACGTCCACTGTTCAAAGTGCCGTCAATGCGAACAAGAGGTGACCGAGACGTGTAACCAATGGCACCCCATACCATCACGCCGGGTTATACGCCAGTGTGGCGATGACGTATACACGCTTCCAAAGTGCGTTCACCGCGATGTCGCCAAACACGGATGCGACCAGCATGATGCTGTAAACAGAACCTGGATTCATCCGAAAAAATGACGTTTTGCCATTGGTGCACCCAGGTTCGTCGTTGAGTACACCGTCGCAGGCGCTCCTGTCTGTGAGGCAGCGTCAAGGGTAACCGCAGCCATCGTCTCCGAGCTGGTAGTCCATGCTGCTGCAAACGTCGTTGAACTGTTCGTGCAGATGGTTGTCGTCTTGTAAACGTCCCCGTCTGTTGACTCAGGGATCGAGACGTGGCTGCACGATCCGTTACAGCCATGCGGGTAAGATGCCTGTCATCTCGATTGCTGGTGATACGAGGCCGTTGAGATCCAGCACGGCGTTCCATATTACCCTCCTGAACCCACCGATTCCATTTTCTGCTAACAGTCATTGAATCTCGACCAACGCGAGCAGCAATGTCGCGATACGATAAATCGCAATCGTTATAGGCTACAATCCGTCCTTTATCAAAGTTGGAAACGTGATGGTACGCATTTCTCCTCCTTACACGAGGCATCACAACGTTTCACCGGCAACGGCGGTGAACTGCTGTTTGTGTATGAGAAATCGGTTGGAAACTTTTCTCATGTCAGCACGTTGTAGGTGCCGGCACCGGCGCCAACCTTGTGTGAATGCTCTGACAAGCGAACCATTTGCATATCACAGCATCTTCTTCCTGTCGGTTAAATTTCGCGTCTGTAGCACGTCATCTTCGTGGTGTACCAATTTTAATGGCCAGTAGTGTATATGAAGTCTGTCGCTGAGTAGAATTCAGAATCCAATGGCAGAAACAATGGTTTTGAAACTGATCGTGCTCACTAGTGGGTTTTACGAGCATTTGTTGTCCGCCTCGCAACTGTAGCATTTTCGCAGGTAGGAGGTGTTCAGTTAAGGGTCAAGGCCACGCGGCAAAGGGGCTGCAGCAACAACCTGTGCTGGCTTACCTGTGGCACCCTAAAAGGGACAGGGCTCCTACCTGCCTCCACACACCTGCGCGCAGCATCTGTGCAGGGGCCCGACTGACCCTCTGCACCTGCTCCAAGTCTGGCACTGCAGCGCATCAAGTCGACAGTTTCTAATGTTTCCATAGTAAGAAACGAGAGCTGTATAAATATATAAATCCTACAATTCTCAAATTCTTGTTTCTTACCGAAGTCAGTGTGAATTTAACATGCAAGTACCGTCGTGGTAATTTGATATTGCTTAACTGGTGTAGGCCGTAGCACGGAAATCACTAACCAATGCCATTGGTAGTTACTTAGTGACTACGTACAGTGGCAGCGAGATTCAACGATTTTGCGAAGACTGGACACTCAAAACTACCTCTGCTGTGCACGTACACCGTCTTTTAGAGAGTAAAAAAGCTTATAAACACCAGAACTTAGCGCCTCTTGCTTCACGTCTCTCGGGGCGCGGCGGAACGGGCGGAGAAGCAGAGTGTTCAGAGGTGGAAGTCTAGATTCAGCAGGACAGCAGGAGCATTTCTATACTAAGGAGAAACCACCAAAGACAGGATTTAGCGACTATGAGTGTTACAGGAATCGTGGTACCGAAGACAGAATGTAATTTCTGGCGTTCGTGATTTCTGGCACTGATAGCCTCTAACAACCTACATTAAAGGCGAACTGGGAACATTGAGCTCAATTCCGACCAAAGCACAACATTCTACAGTTAAAGTTAAAAAACCATAACGTTTTTAGATACTTTTTTGTGGTTTTAGGGCGCACAACTACAGTGGTCATTAGCGCCCAGGCTAAATTATGAATGCACTGCGAGGCACAGTGTTAAAACAGCAACTAAAAAGGACAACACTATAAAAGGCGCATTACCAGGCAAGGGATTAAAAGAAAACAGCATAATCAAATGTCCTTAGACAGGTTAGTCAAGTGGATAAAACGAAGAACGCGAGCAGCTGCTCCTGGGTCATCCGCTATAATTTCATCCAGAGTACATTGCAGGCCAAAATCAATGCGCAGTGTATTAAAATTCGGACAGGACGTTAAAATGTGGCGTACCGTCAGCTATTGCCCACATGGGCAGAACGGCGCCGGCGCAGCCGTCAGCAGATGGCGGTGGCTGAACCGGCAGTGTCCAATCCGTAACCAGGCCAAAACGACCTCCTCCCGTCGAGAGTTTTTAGATAGGGCCAAGTAAGGTCATAAAAAGGGCCAAGTCCCACAATGGTTTCATGACACCACTCAGACAATGTCGTGAGAACATACTAGCACTCTCGCAACAAAAGAACACAAGGAAACGAAGCTATCCCAGTTATATTTCATATTAAATACACACCGCTAATTCCCTATCCTAGGTCATGTTTATCGTGAATCTGTAACACAGCAAATACTCCAGCTTGACTACAGAATGTAGGTCACATACTAAGAACGGCCGCACAGAATTATAGACTAGTACTATTAGTGTCGATCTGTTAGAGGATCGCCGGCCGGAGTGATCGAGCGGGACTAGGCGCTACAGTCTGGAACCGCGCGACCGCTACGGTCGCAGGTTCGAATCCTGCATCGGGCATGGGTGTGTGTAATGTCCCTAGGTTAGTTAGGTTTAAGTAGTTCTAAGTTCTAGGGTACTGATGACCTCAGATGTTAAGTCCCATAGTGCTCAGAGCCATTTGTTAGAGGATCCTCCATCCTTAATGCCGTTCCTGGATGAAAAACCTACTCCTGCATACACTTTATTCGACCATGCAATTTCCAAACAGCGCATACTCTGCTGCAGAGGAAAGAGTTATTCTAGCTTAGAATCATCCAGCTGAGGCTGTGAGCGTAGTAGCCAACCAGACTTGGAACGTAACGTCCTCCAGAAGGAACGTCTACATTACTGCGAAACATTCCAACGAAATTGCACATATCCGGTTCACAGACAAATATCCCTTGAAACTTGCTTACGAAGCTCGAAACCGGTTGTGGCTAAATACGCAGTTACCGAAAATTGCGTGAACACGCGGTTTTATACTGATATTCCACAATGATGACCTCCAGTGTGTAATTAAAGAACGATAATGTAGAGAAACCAAGTCAACGGTCACAATTATCAGCTGCAGTTTTGGTATTAGCACCCTACGGCGATAACAGAAGACCTCAGGATCGGCGAAAATTATCTTCACAGGTGTCAGTTTTGAAGAGACTGTGTGAAGTATTTGAGCATGGAACAACACTTATCTAGTACGTGTGTTCGCCTGCCCATTGAAATCAGTATTACTGTTAGTAAGCAAAACGTAACCAAGCCAACAACATGGCAATTTTCTTTTTGTTTACAGGAGTTCTAGATAGCTAACTTTAATAGTCTGCCACCGAAAGACGTGGATTGAAGTAGCATAACTTATTATTAGCCAAATTTAAGTTCTGTGCTCCACTGTCAAGAAAACGACGTTATGAATCAGGAACAATTTTATCAGCCACGACGAGGCCAGGAATGGAAGCTTTGAGAGAAAAACACTTTATCTCGAGTAATTTAAGAGAGATTCTCGTTTGAGCGCCTCAGCAGGGCATAATTTTAAGAGAAATGGAGCCTTCGACAGCCAAAGCGACAACAGCTAAGTAGCAAAACTAAGCCCTCGATTACCGAGGTCAACCGTAAAAACAGTATTACGTCTCGAGATTTATATGCGGACGACTGAAAATTTAATATATCAGGTGGTAGGGGGAGGGGGGGGGGGGAGAGGGAGGGAGATTAAAAAACTGGGCTTCAGATCGACGTTCAATAGTGCCAAGAGTACATACAAATTTCAAGAACCACACAGTTCTCCTGTGGCTATTTAAGAGCTCTAACTTAACCGAGACATTTCCAAAATCTGTTTTTCAATCCTAATGAGAATTTATGGAAAACTCATCTCAGAATAGGTGAAAGGCCAACTTCGGGAACAATAGAGAAAGTTGAATAAAAAATGAAAATAGAAACCTTACGAGCTAGAGTCAGGAACCATTAAAAGAAGTAAAGTGTTAAACATCGATATTGTTACAGCACAGAGAATGAATATCTATGGCGTGAGCATAGCTAACGGCACATCAAACGAATTGTCACGTAGCTAGTATGGTCTAACGTTTTCAATTCGCAGTAAAACCTGAACTTTTAACGTTAAACGTATTTTCCTTAATTTTTCACTTTTCTTTGTAAGTGGGGTTGCTAGGGAAGTAAACTGAAGTAAGTCAATGGAGAATTTTTACTTTTCGTGGGTAATTAGAGTTTGCTAAGAGAAGCAGTATGTATTGAAAAATATGTAGATCGTGTAAGCAACAGCTCTGTGTTGTAGGGATAATTTATGTGACCGACGTAATACAGTGCTTTCCGCGTACCACGCAAGGGTTGTGTTCGGCATTGCACCGGAACCAACGGCTACATAGCTACGCTCACATCGACGCATGACGATCGGGTCCGTTGCACAAAGTGGCAGCGGCGTATCGATTTTGTCTTGGAGTAAACTATAGGAGCAAAAATCGTGCGCCATTCGGAATTACAAATGGGTGTGTCAAACGTTTGTTCCGAGTGCTCGGCACGAACACCACTGATCTTTTGGAGTAACCGTAGGGCATCGACTGGTCAATTTAGGTGTTGCTCTGTCAGTAGCTTCGCTGTTGGCGGTTCCAAGCCCGGATGGAAAAGGACGGATATAACAACCTCAGGAAAATAAAAAGAAAGTACGTCATTTGGCCCGGCTAATAAAACCCTGCGAGTGCTCCTACCTAGGGTTACAAGGGAAACAATCAACGACCATGAAGGCAGATAAAGACTAACCTCAGCGGTGGACGGGACGGATAAGTCTTCTGCAGCATCTGTACTCCGTGTTGGCGGCGGCTGCACCTTAGGAGCGGGGTTGCAACGTACTTGGTAGACGGTAAGAAGGCAATAGGAAACACTTCCATATTTGCTAAGAAACTTACAGTAAACAGGGTAAGCGTATAGCTCAGTTTTTTTTTTGTGGTTTTAGGGCGCAAAACTTCTATGGTCATTAGCGCCCAGCCCGTGACTTAGGAAACAGGAAAAAACCGAAATTTAAGACCAGCAGCAATGGGAACAAAGTCATAAAATTTGAGAAACTAAAAGCAGAAGGAATGCTTAAAAATCCACTACAGAAAGGGGGTGGTTGTCCCCAAAAAAAGCTTCAAATGACTGAAGTCATTTCACTGTCACTAATAAACTGGAGAACGCGGTCGGCTGAGCGCGTGTCATCTGCTAAAATCGACGATAGATCAGGCGATAGCTGTAGACGGGAGCGTAACGGATTAAAATAGGGGCATTCAATTAAAAGGTGTCTGACCGTCCACAGCTGAGAGCAGTGGGGACAGAGTGGGGGAGGATCGCCGCTTAAAAGATGTCGATGGCTAAAAAGACAGTGCCCTATCCGGAGTCTAGCTAAAATTACCTCCTCCCGACGACGCGTTCGGGAGGAAGAGGTCCAAGTGCAAGGAAGGGCTTTCACTTCCCGCAATTTATTATGGGGAAGTGTTGACCAATGCGCATGCCATAAATGAGCAACTTGGCGACATAAACCGCTCCGTAGATCGGTGAAGGGAAGCGACTGAATAGCTGGCCGAAGAAGAGAGACTGCAGCCTTGGCCGCTATATCGGCCGCCTCATTCCACAGATACCAGCGTGTCCCGGGAGCCAGAGGAACGCCACCGAGACGCCCCCTAGGTGGAGCAAGCGCAGACAGTCCTGAATCCGGTGGACCAGAGGGTGCACAGGGTAAAGAGCTTGGAGACTGAGGAGAGAGCTGAGAGAATCTGAGCAGATTACGTACTGTATCCGCTGATGGCGGCGGATGTAGTGGACAGCCTGGAGAACAGCGTAAAGCTCCGCAGTATAAACCGAACACTGGTCGGGAAGCCGAAAGTGACTTGGGGTGTCGCCAACAATATAGGCACTCCCTACGCCTAACGATGTTTTCGAGCCGTCGGTGTAAATAAATGTGGCGTCAGTCATTTGTGCACATAGAGCAGCAAATGCCCGACGGTAAACAAGTGTAGGGGTACCATCCTTGGGAAATTGACATAGGTCACGAAGCAAGTAGATCCGGGGACGGAGCCAAGGCGGTGCTGTACCCCAAGTTGTCAAGAAGGTTTTAGGGAAGCGGAAGGAAAGAGAATGGAGCAGTTGACGGAAGCGGACTCCCGGGGGTAGTAGGGAGGAGGAGCGGCCTGCATAACCTACATCAAAGGAGGCGTCGTAAAAAAGGTCATGGGCTGGATTAGCAGGCATGGAAGACAGATGGCTAGCATAACGACTCAGAAGGACTGCCCGCCGATTGGACAGCGGAGGTTCAGCAGTCTCAACATAAAGGCTTTCCACAGGGCTGGTGTAAAAAGCTCCAGACACTAAACGTAATCCACAGTGGTTCGAGACGCCGAAGAATAGACGGCCGAGCAGAGGAGTAGACTATGCTTCCATAATCCAATTTCGAGCGCACTAAGGCGCGATAGAGGCGGAGAAGGACCACTCGGTCCGCTCCCCAGGAGGTACCATTCAGGACACGGAGGGTGTTAAGGGAACGCAGACAGCGAGCCGAAAGATAGGAAACGTGGGAGGACCAGCACAGTTTTCTGTCAAACATAAGACCCAAGAATTTAGCGACGTCGGAAAACGGAAGGTTGACAGGACCTAGATGTAAGGAGGGCGAAAGAAACTCCTTACGTAGCCAAAAATTAACACAAACGGTCTTACTGGGTGAGAAACGGAAGCCGGTTTCGATGCTCCACGAGTGGAGGCGATCGAGACATCCTTGAAGACGTCGTTCAATAAGGCTTGTCCATTGAGAGCTGTAGTAGATCGCAAAATCGTCCACAAAGAAGGAGCCCGAGACATCAGGAAGGACACAATCCGTAATTGGATTTATGGCGATGGCAAAAAGTGCAACACTTAGCACGGAGCCCTGGGGTACCCCGTTTTCTTGGGAGAAAGTACGGGAGAGAGTAGTGTTCACCCGCACCCTAAATGTGCGCTCTGCCATAAATTCGCGAAGAAAAAGGGGCAGCCGGCCTCGAAAGCCCCAAGAGAACAGTGTGCGGAGGATGCCTGTCCTCCAACAGGTATCGTATGCTCTCTCCAGATCAAAAAATATTGCTACCGTTTGGCGTTTCCGGAGAAAATTGTTCATGATATAAGTGGAGAGAGCAACAAGATGGTCAACTGCAGAACGATGCTTTCGGAATCCGCATTGGGCAGGTGTTAAAAGACTGCGGGATTCCAGCCACCAAGCTAAACGGTAATTCACCATACGCTCTAAAACCTTACAGACACTACTCGTGAGAGAAATGGGGCGATCGCTAGAGGGGAGATGTTTGTCCTTTCCAGGTTTCGGAACGGGAACGACGATAGCTTCCCGCCATTGTCTGGGAAAAGTACTGTCGGTCCAAATTCGATTATAAAGGCGAAGGAGGAAACGCAGACTATGGGTGGATAAATGCAGCAACATTTGGACATGGATACCATCCGGTCCTGGGGCGGAGGAGCGAGAAGAAGAGAGGGCATGTTGGAGTTCCCGCATGGAGAAAACAGTATTGTAGCTTTCGTGATTTTGAGAGGAGAAAGCAAGATGTCGCACTTCCGCTGCACGTTTCTTCGGGAGAAATGCTGGCGGGTAATTGGAAGAGCTCGAAATCTCAGCAAAGTGCTGACCCAATGAGTTAGAAATTGCGACGGGGTCCACTATGGTATCATGCGCGACAGTGAGCCCAGAGACCGGGGAGAAACTAGGCGCGCCTGAGAACCGTCGAAGCCGACTCCAAACTTCCGAAGAGGGAGTGAAGGTGTTAAATGAGCTAATAAAGAATTTCCAGCTTGCCTTCTTGCTATCGCGGATGACGCGACGGCATCGCGCACGGAGCTGCTTATAGCGGATACAGTTGGCCAAAGTAGGATGGTGACGGAAAATACGAAGAGCACGTCGCCGCTCACGTATTGCGTCACGGCATGCCTCGTTCCACCAAGGAACTGGGGGGCGCCGGGGCAATTCGGAGGTGCGTGGTATTGAACGTTCCGCAGCTGTAAGAATAACAGCGGTAATATGTGTGACCTCATCGTCGACGCTGGGTGGTGGTGGTGGTTAGTGTTTAACGTCCCGTCGACAACGAGGTCATTAGAGACGGAGCGCAAGCTCGGGTTAGGGAAGGATTGGGAAGGAAATCGGCCGTGCCCTTTCAAAGGAACCATCCCGGCATTTGCCTGAAACGATTTAGGGAAATCACGGAAAACCTAAATCAGGATGGCCGGAGACGGGATTGAACCGTCGTCCTCCCGAATGCGAGTCCAGTGTGCTAACAACTGCGCCACCTCGCTCGGTCGACGCTGGGAAAGCGACGGTCATCGAATGTCGCTAGAGACGAAAAAAGTGTCCAATCGGCTTGGACAAACTTCCAGCGTCGCGGGCGCATATATGGCAGTTGAGGCTGCAGTCTAAGGACACATGGAAAATGGTCACTCGAGTGTGTATCATCAAGGGCGAACAATTCGAAGCGCCGAGCTAGCGGAACAGTACCGACCGCAAGGTCCAAATGAGATAAATGTGTCGTGGAGGCAGACAAAAATGTGGGGACCCCAGTGTTGAGGCAAACTAGATCCGCTTGGTGGAAGACGTCTAGCAATAGGGAGCCACGTGGACAAGGATGTGGAGATCCCCAAAGCGGGTGGTGGGCATTGAAGTCCCCAACCAGCAAATAGGGGGGTGGAAGCTGACCAAGAAGATGAAGGAGATCAGCTCGTGCCATTGGTGTGGACGATGGAATGTATACAGTACAAAGAGAGAACGTGTATCCAGAAAGAGAAAGACGGACGGCGACAGCTTGGAAGGAACTGTTTAAGGGGATTGGGTGATAATGGAGAGTTTCATGGAGAAGAATCATGAGTCCTCCATGTGCTGGGGTGCCTTCAACAGAGGGGAGGTCATATCGGACGGACTGAAAATGAGGGAGAACAAAGCGGTCATGGGGACGCAGCTTTGTTTCCTGAAGACAGAAGATGACCGCCGAGTAGGATCGTAAGAGGATCGACAATTCATCCCGATTGGCTCGAATGCCGCGGATATTCCAGTGAATAATGGACATAGGGTGAACAGAAAATTGAGGACTGTGACCAAGGTCGCTGTCAACTCAACGACTGCTCAGAGCTTGCGACCGACAGCATGAAATGGCATTCAGCCGAAGGCAGAAGATCGTGATCCATAGGTTGGTCAGGAGCAGCTCCTGCCACCAGCGATCGGCCGGTTGACCGGCCACCAGCAGTGCGCCTCGGCGACACAGAGGACGGCCGAGGGCGATTTCCGCCAGGTGGTGCTGTAGATGGGACACGCCTTGGCGGAGAAGGAGAGGAACTGGGTTTCTTTGTAGCCTTCTTTGAAACATGATGTTTAGATGAAGGAGGAACCGATGGTTGTGAAGTTGCGGTACGTAAAAACTCTTCACGAGTATGCTCTGTTTTCGAAGACTTCGTGTCTGACTTGTGGGCTCGAGATTTAGCAGAACTCGACGAAGGGTGAACCATAGAGTGGGCAGGCGAAAGCGGGGAGGTTGAACGGGCGATCTTTGCGCTGGCCAATCTGACGACCGTGGCACTAAAAGTGAGGTCGCAAGTCTGCGTGGCCGCCTCCTTTGTTGGCCGAGGAGAAGCAAGGACAGTGCTGTATTTTCCTTTGAGGCACGGTGGGCTGTCGACTGGCATAATTTTCGAGCAGCAAAGGTCGACACCTTTTCCTTTACTCTGATTTCCTGGATGAGCTTTTCGTCCTTAAAAACGGGACAATCTCGAGAGGAAGCAGCGTGGTCACCCATACAGTTGATGCAGTGAGGGGATGGAGGTGGACAAGCACCCTCATGGGCATCCTTGCCACACGTAACACATTTGGCCGGATTGGAACAGGACTGGCTGGTGTGATTGAACCGCTGACACCGATAGCAACGCGCAGGGTTTGGAACGTAAGGGCGAACGGAAATTATCTCATAGCCTGCTTTGATTTTTGATGGGAGTTGAACTTTGTCAAATGTCAAGAAGACAGTGCGGGTTGGAATGATGTTTGTGTCAACCCTCTTCATAACCCTACGAACAGCCGTTACGCCCTGGTCAGACAGGTAGTGCTGAATTTCTTCGTCAGACAAGCCATCGAGAGAGCGTGTATAAACGACTCCACGCGAGGAATTTGAAGTACGGTGCGGTTCCACCCGGACAGGGAAGGTGTGTAGTAGTGAGGTACGCAGCAATTTTTGTGCCTGGAGGGCACTGACTGTTTCTAACAACAGGGTGCCATTCCGTAATCTGGAACAAGACTTTACAGGACCTGCAATTGCGTCGACACCTTTCTGAATAATGAAAGGACCGTGGAGAAGTCGTGACCTTCATCAGACCGAGAAACAACAAGGAACTGTGGCAACGATGGAAGAACTGACTGTGGCTGAGACTCAGTGAACTTACGTTTGTGAGCAGACAAAGTGGAAGGTGAGGAAACCATTGCGGAAGAATCCCCCATGATTACCGGCGTCTCCGATGGCGCGCTCCTCCCTTGTGGGGGCCCTCTCTGAGGGCACTCCCGCCTTAGGTGATTGTTCACACCTCAGGTCACACCTCCCGACAAACGGACGGAGGGACCAATCGGCACTTTCGGAAGGTATCAGCTCGGGTAATCACCCCTCCCTGGGCCTGGCCGTTACCAGGGGGTACGTACGTGTCCTACCTGTCTACACTGGGCGGGGAATTACGCGTTACCCCGTCACCGGCTACGCATGGAAGTGCGTGGGTCGGCCTTCAGACACGCACAGGGAGGAAGAAAGAGAAAGGGAAAGGAAAGAAGAGGGGGTCTCAAACGCCGCAGCGGAGAAAAGAGGTAAGGAACAGAGGTAAGGAACAGAGGTAAGGAACAGAGGTAAGGAACAGAGGTAAGGAACAGAGGTAAGGAACAGAGGTAAGGAACAGAGGTAAGGAACAGAGGTAAGGAACAGAGGTAAGGAACAGAGGTAAGGAACAGAGGTAAGGAACAGAGGTAAGGAACAGAGGTAAGGAACAGAGGTAAGGAACAGAGGTAAGGAACAGAGGTAAGGAACAGAGGTAAGGAACAGAGGTAAGGAACAGAGGTAAGGAACAGAGGTAAGGAACAGAGGTAAGGAACAGAGGTAAGGAACAGAGGTAAGGAACAGAGGTAAGGAACAGAGGTAAGGAACAGAGGTAAGGAACAGAGGTAAGGAACAGAGGTAAGGAACAGAGGTAAGGAACAGAGGTAAGGAACAGAGGTAAGGAACAGAGGTAAGGAACAGAGGTAAGGAACAGAGGTAAGGAACAGAGGTAAGGAACAGAGGTAAGGAACAGAGGTAAGGAACAGAGGTAAGGAACAGAGGTAAGGAACAGAGGTAAGGAACAGAGGTAAGGAACAGAGGTAAGGAACAGAGGTAAGGAACAGAGGTAAGGAACAGAGGTAAGGAACAGAGGTAAGGAACAGAGGTAAGGAACAGAGGTAAGGAACAGAGGTAAGGAACAGAGGTAAGGAACAGAGGTAAGGAACAGAGGTAAGGAACAGAGGTAAGGAACAGAGGTAAGGAACAGAGGTAAGGAACAGAGGTAAGGAACAGAGGTAAGGAACAGAGGTAAGGAACAGAGGTAAGGAACAGAGGTAAGGAACAGAGGTAAGGAACAGAGGTAAGGAACAGAGGTAAGGAACAGAGGTAAGGAACAGAGGTAAGGAACAGAGGTAAGGAACAGAGGTAAGGAACAGAGGTAAGGAACAGAGGTAAGGAACAGAGGTAAGGAACAGAGGTAAGGAACAGAGGTAAGGAACAGAGGTAAGGAACAGAGGTAAGGAACAGAGGTAAGGAACAGAGGTAAGGAACAGAGGTAAGGAACAGAGGTAAGGAACAGAGGTAAGGAACAGAGGTAAGGAACAGAGGTAAGGAACAGAGGTAAGGAACAGAGGTAAGGAACAGAGGTAAGGAACAGAGGTAAGGAACAGAGGTAAGGAACAGAGGTAAGGAACAGAGGTAAGGAACAGAGGTAAGGAACAGAGGTAAGGAACAGAGGTAAGGAACAGAGGTAAGGAACAGAGGTAAGGAACAGAGGTAAGGAACAGAGGTAAGGAACAGAGGTAAGGAACAGAGGTAAGGAACAGAGGTAAGGAACAGAGGTAAGGAACAGAGGTAAGGAACAGAGGTAAGGAACAGAGGTAAGGAACAGAGGTAAGGAACAGAGGTAAGGAACAGAGGTAAGGAACAGAGGTAAGGAACAGAGGTAAGGAACAGAGGTAAGGAACAGAGGTAAGGAACAGAGGTAAGGAACAGAGGTAAGGAACAGAGGTAAGGAACAGAGGTAAGGAACAGAGGTAAGGAACAGAGGTAAGGAACAGAGGTAAGGAACAGAGGTAAGGAACAGAGGTAAGGAACAGAGGTAAGGAACAGAGGTAAGGAACAGAGGTAAGGAACAGAGGTAAGGAACAGAGGTAAGGAACAGAGGTAAGGAACAGAGGTAAGGAACAGAGGTAAGGAACAGAGGTAAGGAACAGAGGTAAGGAACAGAGGTAAGGAACAGAGGTAAGGAACAGAGGTAAGGAACAGAGGTAAGGAACAGAGGTAAGGAACAGAGGTAAGGAACAGAGGTAAGGAACAGAGGTAAGGAACAGAGGTAAGGAACAGAGGTAAGGAACAGAGGTAAGGAACAGAGGTAAGGAACAGAGGTAAGGAACAGAGGTAAGGAACAGAGGTAAGGAACAGAGGTAAGGAACAGAGGTAAGGAACAGAGGTAAGGAACAGAGGTAAGGAACAGAGGTAAGGAAAAGAGGTAAGGAAAAGAGGTAAGGAAAAGAGGTAAGGAAAAGAGGTAAGGAAAAGAGGTAAGGAAAAGAGGTAAGGAAAAGAGGTAAGGAAAAGAGGCAAGGAAAAGAGGCAAGGAAAAGAGGCAAGGAAAAGAGGCAAGGAAAAGAGGCAAGGAAAAGAGGCAAGGAAAAGAGGTAAGGAAAAGAGGTAAGGAAAAGAGGTAAGGAAAAGAGGTAAGGAAAAGAGGTAAGGAAAAGAGGTAAGGAAAAGAGGTAAGGAAAAGAGGTAAGGAAAAGAGGTAAGGAAAAGAGGTAAGGAAAAGAGGTAAGGAAAAGAGGTAAGGAAAAGAGGTAAGGAAAAGAGGTAAGGAAAAGAGGTAAGGAAAAGAGGTAAGGAAAAGAGGTAAGGAAAAGAGGTAAGGAAAAGAGGTAAGGAAAAGAGGTAAGGAAAAGAGGTAAGGAAAAGAGGTAAGGAAAAGAGGTAAGGAAAAGAGGTAAGGAAAAGAGGTAAGGAAAAGAGGTAAGGAAAAGAGGTAAGGAAAAGAGGTAAGGAAAAGAGGTAAGGAAAAGAGGTAAGGAAAAGAGGTAAGGAAAAGAGGTAAGGAAAAGAGGTAAGGAAAAGAGGTAAGGAAAAGAGGTAAGGAAAAGAGGTAAGGAAAAGAGGTAAGGAAAAGAGGTAAGGAAAAGAGGTAAGGAAAAGAGGTAAGGAAAAGAGGTAAGGAAAAGAGGTAAGGAAAAGAGGTAAGGAAAAGAGGTAAGGAAAAGAGGTAAGGAAAAGAGGTAAGGAAAAGAGGTAAGGAAAAGAGGTAAGGAAAAGAGGTAAGGAAAAGAGGTAAGGAAAAGAGGTAAGGAAAAGAGGTAAGGAAAAGAGGTAAGGAAAAGAGGTAAGGAAAAGAGGTAAGGAAAAGAGGTAAGGAAAAGAGGTAAGGAAAAGAGGTAAGGAAAAGAGGTAAGGAAAAGAGGTAAGGAAAAGAGGTAAGGAAAAGAGGTAAGGAAAAGAGGTAAGGAAAAGAGGTAAGGAAAAGAGGTAAGGAAAAGAGGTAAGGAAAAGAGGTAAGGAAAAGAGGTAAGGAAAAGAGGTAAGGAAAAGAGGTAAGGAAAAGAGGTAAGGAAAAGAGGTAAGGAAAAGAGGTAAGGAAAAGAGGTAAGGAAAAGAGGTAAGGAAAAGAGGTAAGGAAAAGAGGTAAGGAAAAGAGGTAAGGAAAAGAGGTAAGGAAAAGAGGTAAGGAAAAGAGGTAAGGAAAAGAGGTAAGGAAAAGAGGTAAGGAAAAGAGGTAAGGAAAAGAGGTAAGGAAAAGAGGTAAGGAAAAGAGGTAAGGAAAAGAGGTAAGGAAAAGAGGTAAGGAAAAGAGGTAAGGAAAAGAGGTAAGGAAAAGAGGTAAGGAAAAGAGGTAAGGAAAAGAGGTAAGGAAAAGAGGTAAGGAAAAGAGGTAAGGAAAAGAGGTAAGGAAAAGAGGTAAGGAAAAGAGGTAAGGAAAAGAGGTAAGGAAAAGAGGTAAGGAAAAGAGGTAAGGAAAAGAGGTAAGGAAAAGAGGTAAGGAAAAGAGGTAAGGAAAAGAGGTAAGGAAAAGAGGTAAGGAAAAGAGGTAAGGAAAAGAGGTAAGGAAAAGAGGTAAGGAAAAGAGGTAAGGACAAAGGAAGGAAGGAAGAAGACAGACAAGCACGGACATAGGCACAAACCATACTCCCAGAGGGGGAGAACGGGAAGGAAAGAGCCAGAGGTGAGGGGGGGGGGGGCGAAGACAGGGGATGGGGAAGGATGCGGAAAGGGAAGGTATGCAGCCCGGAAAGGAAGGAAGGCCACATTAGCTCGGGGCCCCTTGCTCGCTACGAACGTATCCACAAAAGAGTTGTGGATCCCCTGGGGGGATAGCTCAGGTTGAGGAGCCTAAGTTGGAATGGGTGACCTCTGTCAGTTCTGTGACTGGCTATTACAGCCAGTGCCTGATAGATACTTTGATCCTGAAATATTTTCCTGGTTAAGCATGGCTGCATTTATTGAGGTACTTGGGCTGCATCTATTGGGGTACGTGAAGTGGTAAACACGTTTTGAGTTCTGAAAGTATTCCTTTATTTCAAAATCCACTGCAGTGTCGTCTGCTGATAATGGAATAGGAATTATTTGACCGATTTGTTTTCGACAAACCAGAATTTTTCGCATGTGAACAAGCAACTGTATCAATGGAAACTCAGGTGCGCCTGTTAAGCAACTATTTTTAATGACCCAACGTTCTTCGGTACTTTTGTGCCATCAGTGGCTACCCGCTGATGTGGCAAAGCACGTCTGGATATTAAAAAAGTTATTTGCATAACAAACTAACCTGAATCCCCATAATTTTATCTGCAGACATGACTGCTGTCGGCGTTTCACTAACAATCTAATAACCTTCGACCTCCAGAGAGCCAACAACTAACGAAACAGGTTACGGTTATTTCATGCAGGGCAACGGAAGAGCAAAGAACCTCAACGCGTCCATGGCAGCATTATGAAGGATGTTTGACGGTAAGTGACTAGTTAGGATAATTCCTACCAGTAAACACTCCACTCCTGTTGCCTTGTAATGGAATACTGACTTATGGAACACCTCTGCTGAATACGGATCAAATCGGAACAAACGTCATCCTCTTTTAAACTACGCAACTCTGACGAACTGACGATTAAGAATATACAGATCTAGTACTAATACAACAAGTCTTTCAGGTGTTAAGATCAGTATTTGATTTCAGCTTTAAATGAGAAACTAAATTGCGGCTCCACTTCATGTAGTGCGAAACGGCAGAAACAACACAGACAAATGTTTGCAATTTCGTTCTTTCAATATATAGTTGGAGTTACCGAAAACAAATACTCTTATTCACGCCTAATTCTACGCCTTGTGTCAGTGAAAAGGGTCTGTTTGTTGCAACACAATGATATTTGAAACAATATTTTACGTATTACGATATTCGTCTTACCGACTTTTATTAACAGGAACGTCAAAACACGAAAAATAACCAGTAACTCCGGCAGCGATTCGCCCGCCATGCAGCAGCGCTACTCCCTGATTTACTGTCACTTAACACGTAGCGATAAAACGATTCAGCACCAGAGTAATTGAGAATTGCACTACCGAGTGGGCACCAAAAATATTGCTTTAAGACTAATTGTCTGCGCGTAACAAACAATTCGTCGTTTTCAGTCGACAATGGGTGCCTCACGAAACACGTGATGAACATTATTTGTTTGGGCCTACAAACTCAAAGAACGAAATATCAAGTACCTGCCGAATCACTAGACAAAATATGCCTGGCGAGACTTACGATGTACCAGGTAATCAAAAAGTCAGTATAAATTTGAAAACTGAATAAGTCACGGAATAATGTAGATAGAGGGGTACAAATTGACACACATGGTTGGAATGACATGGGGTTTTTATTAGACCAAAAAAAATACCAAAGTTAAAAAATGACCGACACATGGGGCTTCATCTGATCAGAATAGCAATAATTAGCATAACAAAGTAAGACAAAGCAAAGATGACGATCTTTACAGGAAATGCTCAATATGTCCACCATCATTCCTCAACAATAGCTGTAGTCGAGGAATAATGTTGTGAACAGCACTGTAAAGCATGCCTGGAGTTAGGGTGAAGCATTGGCGTCGGATGTTCTCTTTCAGCATCCCTAGAGACGTCGATCGATCACGATACACTTGCGACTTCAGGTAACCCCAAAGCCAGTAATCGCACGGACTGAGGTCTGGGGACCTGGGAGGCCAAGCATGACGAAAGTGGCGGCTGAGCACACGCTCATCACCAAACGACGCGCGCAAGAGATCTTTCACGCGTCTAGCAATATGGGGTGGAGCGCCATCCTGCATAAACATCGTACGTTCCCGCAGGTGTTCATCAGCCAGGCTGGGGATTATGCGATTCTGTAACATATCGGCGTACCTCTCACCCGTCACGGTAGCAGTTACAAAACCAAAATCACGCATTTCCTCGAAGAAAAAAGGCCCGAAAACGGTGGATGTAAATCCAACCCATACCGTGACTTTCTCGTCGTGCAATGGACTTTCCACGACGGTCCTAGGATTTTCGGTAGCCCAAATTCTGCAGTTGTGGGCGTTGACAGACCCTCGGAGCGTGAAATGAGCGTCGGTCCACAACACGTTACTCAACCAATCGTCATCTTCCGCCATCTTTTGAAACGCCCACACCGCAAATGCCCTCCGCTTCACTAAATCGCCAGGTAACAGTTTATGATGCCGATGGACTTTGTACGGATAGCATCGGAGTTTACGTCTCAGTGCCAACCAAACAGTAGTGTATGGAATGCCGGTGCGACGTGCGACTGCACGAGCGCTGACTTCCCCGTGCATGGACGAACCCGCTACAGTCTCCATTTCTTCCTGAACTGTCTCAGCAGCATTACGCCTTGTGCTCGGTCGGCCACTACGGGGTCTACAGTCTAAGCAACCAGTGGCTTCGAACTTCGAAATCATTCTCGTTACAGCTGCATTTGTCAAAGGACCTTTACCCGTTCGAATCCCCTTCCTATGGCGATAGGATCGTAACGCTGAACTAGCACATTCCCCATTCTGATAATACAGTTTCACTAAAAGCGCCTTTTCAGGTAACGTCAACATGCTGCGACTGCTGGCGCATCTGATTCTCTCATTACAGCTCCTTTCATACACGATTGTCATGCGCAGTCACTGACATTTTGCTGTCCAGTGCCATCTGTAGGACATTTTGTGAACTGTTTTTTTTGGTTCTAATAAAACCCCATGTCTTTCCAAGAATGTGTGTCAATTTTTACCCCTCTATCTCCATTATTCCGTGGTTTATTAAGTGTTCAAATTTATACTGACTTTTTGATCACCCAGTACATATAATCTAAGCTCTCTGGAGTGGGCGCCAACGGCATCTGTAGTAGTGTCACTGAACTGATGTTAATATGACGTGTAGATTTTGCTTTAGGCGAAAATACCAGAATGCACATCAGACGTCTACAAATGAACTAGAACAACAGTCACTGAGTAACGCTGGAGTCCTCCAGGCGGCACCCGTTGTATGAGTCACCACTATATGGAAATAAAGAGCCTCTAGAGATGAAATCTAGAGTTGCATTTGCTAGTAATTATTCTGCATTTTGTAAAGACACCACTGTTTACTTCCCCTTTCCTGTCCAAGTCACGAACAGTGAGGGGTATAAATTGTTATTAAGCCTCTATGAACTGGACTCCTAATTTTATGAAGGCCGGTTAAGGCCTAAGCGGCAGAGGCCGACACTCCGGAGCGCTAAGCTCAGAGGAGCAGTGTAGTACAATATTTGTATACAGTGTGTATAAAAATTAGTACAGAAAATTGAGAAGGTTGATAGTGTACGAGGATAAAGAGGGGAAATTTCGGGTAAGTAGCTTGTCCGGAGATGATGTTCCCGTACCGGCCTGCGTCATAGTCCTTTCAGAAGATAAACACAAGAAGAAGCAATATACAGGGTGTTACAAAAAGGTACGGCCAAACTTTCAGGAAACATTTCTCACACACAAATAAAGAAAAGATGTTATGTGGACATGGGTCCGGAAACGCTTAATTTCCATATTAGAGCTCATTTTAGTTCCGTCAGTATGTATTGTACTTCCTCGGTTCACCGCCAGTTGGCCCAATTGAAGGAAGGTAATGTTGACTTCGGTGCTTGTGTTGACATGCGACTCATTGCTCTACAGTACTAGCATCAAGCGAATCAGTACATAACATCAACAGGTTAGTGTTCATTACGAACGTGGTTTTGCAGTCGGTGCAATGTTTACAAATGCGGAGTTGGCAGATGCCCATTTGATGTACGGATTAGCACGGGGCAATAGCCGTGGCGCGGTACGTTTGTATCGAGACAGATTTCCAGAACGAAGGTGTCCCGACAGGAAGACGTTCGAAGCAATTTATCGGCGTCTTAGGGAGCACGGAACATTCCAGCCTAAGACTCGCGACTGGGGAAGACCTAGAACGACGAGGACACCTGCAATGGACGAGGCAGTTATTCGTGCAGTTGACGATAACCCTAAAGTCAGCGTCAGAGAAGTTGCTGCTGTACAAGGTAACGTTGACCACGTCACTGTATGGAGTGTGCTAAGGGAGAACCAGTTGTTTCCGTACCATGTACAGGCACTATCGGCAGCTGATTGGCCTCCACGGGTACACTTCTGCGAATGGTTCATCCAACAATGTGTCAATCCTCATTTCAGTGCAAATGTTCTCTTTACGCATGAGGCTTCATTCCAACGCGGTCAAATTGTAAATTTTCAGAATCAACATGTGTGGGCTGACGAGAATCCGCACGCATTGTGCAATCACGTCATCAAGACAGATTTTCTGTTAACGTTTGGGCAGGCATTGTTGGTGATGTCTTGATTGGGCCCCATGTTCTTCCACCTACGCTCAATGGAGCACGTTATCATGATTTCATACGGGATACTCTACCTGTGCTGCTAGAACATGTGCCTTTACAAGTAGGACACAACATGTGGTTCATGCACGATGGAGCTCCTGCACATTTCAATCGAAGTGTTCGTACGCTTCTCAACAACAGATTCGGTGACCGATGGATTGGTAGAGGCGGACCAATTCCATGGCCTCCACGCTCTCCTGACCTCAACCCTCTTGACTTGCATTTATGGGGGCATTTGAAAACTCTTGTCTACGCAACCCCGGTACCAAGTGTAGAGACTCTTCGTGCTCGTATTGTGGACGGCTGTGATACAATACGCCATTCTCCAGGGCTGCATCAGCGCATCAGGGATTCCATGCGACGGAGGTTGGATGCATGTATCCTCGCTAACGGATGACATTTTGAACATTTCCTGTAACAAAGTGTTTGAAGTCACGCTGGTACGTTCTGTTGCTGTGTGTTTCCATTCGATGATTAATGTGATTTTAAGAGAAGTAATAAAATGAGCTCTAACATGGGAAGTTTCCAGACACATGTCCACGTAACATCTTTTCTTTATTTGTGTGTGAGGAATGTTTCCTGAAAGTTTGGCCGTACCTTTTTGTAACACCCTGTATAGATTGTCTCTTGTACGAAAGTACACTCCGTGAATTTTAACAGTAAAATACACCAACTCTGGGAGGAACCCCTATTATTTCACTGCTGAGTACCTAATTTCGGTAACGTACAACCGACTGACGTAACAGTGCAGCAGCTAGGTACAGCAGCGGCTGCCGCCACCAGACTTAAGAACTACGCTAACGTAAGGCCAACTGCGTGCGCCTGCTGTAGAGATGCGGACTGTAAACAAAGTCTGGCTGGGTAGCAGACGTAAATAGCAGCCGTTTAGCGGCAGAGTAGTAAGTGGCGGGGCCCACGCGCACTGCAAGGCCAGTGACCCGTACAAGGCTAGCCGCTGGAGCAGCGAACAGGTCTGTCGGCCACTGTGCCCGCTTCTTGCTCTCTTTGGCAGCCGCAACCATCGGCACGTCCGGGGCACGGCTGCGGAGATACACATTGTAGCGAAAGTGCGCAGCAGCGCGTTTCGAATCGCGACTTTGAAGGAACGAGAAATTCTAAAGGGTCCTACACACGCTCCAACCAGACTGGACATGAGTAGGTGTTTTGAACGACCAACGAACATTTCTTTCCGGGCTGTCGGCCGGGTTATGAACAAATTATCTACCCCCACTCGAAACAACTAACTGTGCTGTGCTGTGTGTAGCGCTGTCGTGCCAACAGTCCGATAGTTCGTCTTTTGCTAACTAAGCGCGGAATTAAATGCTGTTCTATTATACATGACAGTGTGAGGCAGGAGAAACTTTAATAGATTTTCTGAAGAAAAATGGTTCAAATGGCTCTGAGCACTATGGGACTTAACATCTGTGGTCATCAGTCCCCTAGAACTTAGAACTACTTAAACCTAACTAACCTAAGGACATCACACACATCCATGCCCGAGGCAGGATTCGAACCTGCGTCCGTAGCAAAATTTGAAGACTGCTGGTGTTTGTACGACATGTCTTACGAGGAAAGTAGCACGTCTTAAGACGAATGTAGCAATTAGATACATCAAATGAAGCATTTTTAACGAATCCTTTAAGTTTTCGTGTGACACAGAACAAAACTCCGTGGACCTCCCATATTTCTGTTTTTCCGACACATCTAGGAAATTAGATCTAAAACCCGAAATATCGACATTCACTCGACCTTACTTCAGAAAATATGCCTGATGCTTTGTTGTAAGTACAGCCCATATCTAAGCCTGTTGCTATGAAGAGCACAGAGTGGGTCCTTTCGTAACAGCAGCTAAATGCTTCTTTTCTTATGTATTTGTTGTATATATTAGATTATACGCGCCACCACCATTTGTAGTCTTTCTTCGCTTTTGAAATGGGTTTTTTAAACTTACAGGACCCTCTTTTTGCTACATACAGAAATAAACTAAAGTGTACATGGCTATCTTTTGCCTTATTCATTTTGCTTCACCATGACGTACTTCCTGAGAAATCTATAAATTACGTTGCAGGTTTCAGCAACCATTTTAATTAATAATTTTGGTGATACAACAGCACCGAATCTGAGGGCCTCAACTTCTGCAAGTAGCTAGAACTAAAGTAGCTATCAACTTATCCTCTCTTTACTATTCCTTTTCGTTAAGAATGGTTTGATGGTGTGCAGCAGCTCAGAAATGCATGTATCATACATTCTAAAATAATTACGGTCATCATAGACTTCCGGCTCCTTAAGTAACAGAACGTAGGTTGATTTCCTTCTTCGCATTAGCCACTTCTTTGTCCATAGCTCTCTCGGCTTTTTTTGACCTTGTACCTCTAAAATAGCCGAGGGAAATCCCAGTTTGTGCTTGTGTAAACCGGAAGGAGATCTCGCAAAACACACTCAATGAACTTTAAACAACAATAGGGCGAAAACAAACTCAATGAACTAAATCACGACAACAGGGCGGCGTTGAAACCGCTGAGTGCTTTTAGCCGGACGTATGTAGCGTGTCAAAAAATTGGTCGGTCCGTCGGTCGTTCAAATTATTGTGCGTGTAGAGGCCTTATACAGCGTGAACCCTAACTCCGACAACTTCGGAAACTCTGGGATATTTTCTGTATATTTTGGTACAAAGGAGCCGTGCGTGAGCTCCAATGTCTCTCTACAGAGTAATTTCATTCTCGTGTATTTCTCTCCCTCTTTGTCTTTATATTGCACTGACAGTATCTGCATAACAGCGCAAACATTAACAACATGAGTTGTGTGCCTTGTCCGGAAACGTTCACTCAGGGTACTAGTGTGTTGAACACCGTAATGTCACCTTTCTTCATTACCCTTCGCCCTTGCATTCGTACTTACTATTCTGTCGCTGGGTTGTTTTGTCCTCAGTGTTATTTAAACGTCAAAAGCAAAACTCAGCAGTCTGGATACGTTTAATGATTCGAGTTGCCCGGTATGCACTTTGTATATGGATTCACTGAACGTAATGGAAGAGAGCCAGTTCGACGCTGTGTATAACTGTTCCCGCAACGAAGCCAACAGCATCAGTTCTCTTTTTTATTTTTTTTACCGATACGTAGAAGCCTCCTATGTGTTGTGCGTTCTGATAATGGTGTATTAAAGGCTTTTTCATTGTTATACTATAAATCAATTACACTATTTCTCTTGCAACGAGCCACAGAAGACAGGTCCCTTATACCAAAATAATCAGACAATATACCCCGAACACACAAAATTATGGGATGAGTTCGGGTTAACCCTACAAAGTGAACGTCACATTGAAGCCAAAGTACAAGTAGTTTGAAGCTAATCAGGGGATTCCGTGCTGTTTTTGTTTCTTTTTCGAATTTACTGTATTGCAAGTGCTGCTTTTTCTGACTTCCGTGAGAGCACAATACAGTGCTATCAACATCCCGTAAGTACAAACTTTTCATGGTCGGGCTTGTAGCAACACCACGAGTACAGTCATTTCAGACCACGAAAACAAAAGTATTTAAGAGAATTCACAATGAACAGTGAAATACTTCTTATGGTCGGTGCACTGTTCTCTCACATGGGGCGGACTGTGATAATGACCACCTGAAACCGTGGTCGCTGTGGCACATCCATAGCGTAGCCTGACGTGTAGGCTAGGTTGTAATTGACTGGTTGAGAGTCGGCCGAAGGCAACTAATTTGAGTACGAGATGGGGTTGTAATAAAGTAATCTGTAACGTAGTCCGCTATCTATGTTCGCGTCTATTTACTTTATTAAAAAAATTGCAATGTAAATTCGGGAAAGCTAAATTGGATTACAAATCTCTGACGAGTGTTATGGTGCATGTATGTACTGTACACATACGTTACACACACAAACTGCGAGAAGTGCAATTTGGATTGGAGGGAAGATGGGGGGGGGGGGGGGGGGGGGGCACACACTACGTAACTCTTACCACTCTTCAATAATCGAGGCAGCCTCATTAACAAAGGGATACTTTTGCACTCTTTGCTCCTTTCACGGCAGTGAAGGTACGAAAACGAATACGGAGATTTTGCTGAGTGATGGTGGATCGAGAAACCAAGCTGACCTCGAACAATTTCCGCTTTCGCCTAAAGGATCGAAGGATATAAGGATATAAAATGACAGACTAAGGCCTCAGTAGCTCTAGGATGGGAAAGATAACCGAGTGTCTTATTCAGAGGAACCGTCCCAGAATAATCCGGAAGTATTTTAGCAAAATCAAGGAAAATAAAAGACGGGGGCGATGGGGGATTAGATTCCTCTCGAAACTGCTGTCGCATCGATACGCAATTTCAGTTTTACGAATCAGCAGGATGATTATACGTTGGGTCTAAAAAGAATCCACATGGGAAAATGACTATGCTTGATAGCACAAATTTACACTCCTTCCTCAATTAGCTTGGCCGGTAATCGTCTGTCAATCTCACAAATGACAACTCTGACATCGATATTAAGTTATCGCCGCACTGCGCGGGTAAAGGACCCTTGAGAATAGCGTTTAGCACACTTAGGGCGAAGCCTGCAGGGTGGGGAGGGAAAAACCAGTCCCCAACTTTCGTCGTAACAATACTGTATCATTTACATGCTAATATTACTCCTCTAACAAATAAACTATTCTCGTTTTTAACGAAACATGTTTCACGAAATTATTTTAGCCATCGTGTTTTTCTGCATTTCCATTACTTTACTTGTACTCTTCTCTGAATAATTTGTTTACACACATTTTCGAAACGTTCAGCGTAAACAGTCACCCTACATGGAACTTTTTTCCTAAAAAAAATTTTGCTACAAAAGATTAATAATTAACTTTACCTATGAGAAACAGTACTGAATAAATGAGGATGAATGGCTGCAAATATTAACATATTACATCGAGAGTAGTTTTCTTCCAAAACTCATGATGCGGTAACAAATCAATGGAATAATATGCAGATCTATGAGTCTTGCAACATGGACTGCACAATATAGCCAAGTTGTATTTTAATTGCAGTTTAACTACTACGAGATATTTCACACGATATTGTCTTTGTGTGGACGTAAGCTGTGAAAATATCACTGTCTTTAGCTACTATTGTGACACGTCTCCAACCAGTGTGGAACAATAAGAAGAGACGAGTACGCGAATGGGCTTTGGTGAGTTGTTCCTAGGTGCGTATCATTACATGAACTTCAGTATCCATCAACTGTTTCCATGTCTAAGAACTGGAAATTTGGCAGACGTACCACTGGAAAACTTTCACAGAGAGGAGGTGAGTATCTTTGGGGTGATCTTAAAGAATGTGGGGCAGCCTCCGTGATGACATCAGCCTCTGGGTATAAAAAATAAACACAAAATTATCAATGTTTACAATGTCATTTTCCTGACTAGTGGTTACACAGCTTATCAGTTCTGTGTTCGGGGAAAATTTGAAAGAATAGAAAAGCACGAATCAATTTGAAGTTATTTTCCAACGTGCGTTACTGAGGAAACAGTACAACTTGGGCCTCGAGCTTTCTGCAATACATGATCGCTCGTTCCTCATTGGAACCCTAAAGTCGACCCACAAAAACGGATTCGTCATCAGCTAGCTGTAGCCAAACTATCAAAAAACCTACGCAACTGGCATTACTAGCAGTGTGTGAGTCGCATGTACGATCTTCGAAACTTTCTGGCAGATTAAAACTGTGTGCCGAACCGCGACGAACTCTGGACCTTGTTCTGGAAATATCCCCCAGGCTGTGTGTAAGCCATGTCTTCGCAGTATACTTTCTTCCAGTAGTACTAGTCATGCAAGTTTCGCAGGAGAGCTTCTGTGAAGTTTGGAAGGTAGGAGACGAGGTACTGGCGGAAGTAAAGTTATGAGGACGGATCGTGAGGCGTGCTTGGGTAGCTCAGTTGGTAGAGCACTTGCCCGCCAAAGGCAAAGGTCCGGAGGTCGAGTCTCTGTACGGCACACAGCTTTAATCTGCCAGGAAGTTCCCAATCAACGCACACTCCGCAGCAGAGTGAAAATTTCATTCTGGTGTACTATCTTTATCCTACATCAAAGATCTAGTAACTACCGTTCAGTAGTTCTATAACAGTTTCATTTAGCGCAGAAGGTTGATAACATTCACCTCAGTATCTCGTCCGCTACCGAAACCTTTTGTATACAAACAAAACACTTTCAGGACGGCGTTAAGGTGCACTCAGTAGATTCATCTTATTCGGCACTTAATGACCATGTTTCGGCACATCTGTCCGGTTTACAGTGATTTCCTGTGTTTTAAAGGCCGTTCGTTAACAGGGTGGACAGCTAGTTAAAATTTGTGTCATTTTTGTCATCGCGCCCATGTTCTGGTTGTGAAGACGGCGGCGTAACAGCACATATTTACCAACAGAAATCAGGTTTGATAATAACTAGCGCCAATCTTTTAATTGTCTGCAAGCAGGCCTGCTATTGACAGCCTCAAACAAACGAATGATTTACGGTTAATTTATTTACACACTCACGTCTAGGTGTGAGAACTGAAGCGCAATCCCACGTCTTCATATACATTCGCAGTAGAAATTTCATGTAGGTCAATATTGTCAATGAAAATTAGAAACGCTCTTTTTAATGTAAGTGTAGAGGTTGCAAACGAAATCTAACACTGAATCCTAAAAGCCGCTCGTCGTATGCACACACAAAATCAACTATTGTATCTTATTTTTACTATCACCAGCCACAACGATAAAAGAACGTTCAATAAAAATTATTTCCAAATCCTGCAGTATTACAGGAGCTTAATAAAACTGCTAATGCTGTTTATTTGTAGATGTACGAAATACATCGCCACTTCCATGTGATGTAATATTTAAGGTAAGACTATTCTGTTCGTTCCAAATAGTTAGCAAAAATTTCCGTTTAAGAAGGACCAAGAACGTATTTCGCGGTTATGCATTAAAATTTACGTACATCTTTTAGAATCTCCTGATGTCGACAACAGAACGCCAGTAGCTCTTGTTTAACTGTGCCTCTGCTCATTATTAACGACCCAGATTGATTGCGCATCACGCCACCATCCGATTGTCGTCTTAACAGGTTTTATCCTGTGGAGCGGAATGCACGCGTCTGCTTAACATGTCAGAAACGGATTGCAGTGCTCACGAGCGATTTTCACGAAGCCTTAAGTCAGTTACGCAAAAGTATTTTGTTGAAATAAAACGAGGCAAAAAATGCGTTACGGTTATGGTATTGACACTCGTGTCAACTAACGCCTGTACTACAGTCTCTACGTTTGAGAGTATGGGGCCCTGTGGTTCACATTGGCAATATCTATACTAGCAACATCCACGACGCAGCCCGTTAAACGCTCTGTCGCTGTTCAAGAAGACTGAGAAATAGTGATTCATAAAGCGAATATTAAACCCACTGTTTTTACAACAAAAACCAAATTAAGACGCATTTCTCGGGCGCATTGTTTTCGTGCACGAATTACAATGTATCAAAGCAAAAAATGTAAACTTTTGAATGCGTTCCACACTTTACACATAACACTGCCGATAAAGTTGCATCATGTACATTCAGAAACCAAACAAAATCGCGCAGTAATGAACACTAATCCAAAAATGTTAGTCACAAACACTGCTACCTAAACGGAATTGGACGTTAAAAACTAAGCTAAGAATTCCAGCTCTTCAGAAAATAAACCACCTGAGGTCAAGAAGCGCGGAACTTTTACAGCGTTACGTACAGCGCTGAAAAGGTAGAATAACGTGTAGTATCTTTCGTGGTTTCACCGTCTATACGGAAGAAGGACCGATGTCTACGTTTTGAGGTGCAAATCCCGGTACACAAAGTAAAAGCATCGAACAAAAGATGAAAAACACGGTACTCACTACAGAAGGTATCCGCTGAGCAAGCAGAAGATAAGCCACAATCAGCACACTGCGTCAGGAGCTCGCAGACTGCGCCGTCCACTAAAGCACAACCTCTCGCCTCGAAGCCGCAGCTGATACTACAACAGCCTGACGCAGCAGCTCTTCACTATGACGGCTACTACAGGTCCACGCGTCTCTCCCCTCCACTCCGGCGCTCTCCTACTACGAGTACTACGAACCACCCCCCTCCCGCAGTGTCAGGTTTTTGTCGCGCTGTGTACCGGTTCCGCTCAGACGGCGACGCCATCTCTCGCCGATAGACTAAAGCAAGCGTGGCCTTGGAGCGGGGAAGTTTCACGGTTCTGCTAGCAGCAGCTGCGTTCGCAGTCGAGGCGGAAGGAACAGCATTAGGTAGAAACGTGTCCGTGCAAGGCGTAACGGACACCAAATTTCACGAAATTATGTAAAAAAAATGGGAAGTTGACAACAGCAGGCAAAGTAAACAAGGGTACTCGCGGACCGGCTCAGTTACAAGAAAAAAAAACCGAGGTAGTGATGGACTCACCGATTTGTGCCTGTGCCATATCGCCTCCGAGATGAAGATTGTGAGGGCCGTGGCGATGGCTGTGCAGACGCAAGCAAGAACATCCATCACCAGGTCGGCCACAGCTTTCTGCTCGCAAGGCAGTCGCGTGAAGGACCCCTCCGGACTGCGCGCACCTGAAGCACCGACCAACACTTACTGCAGCGCGCGGCACACCGCCACCGACTGCTCCGTAGTAATAGCGAACACTGTTTATGCGACTGAGGCACCCCACTGCTGCTAATGCCGAGCCAGGGGTGTCCAAGAGCATGCTGCTATATTTGTCTCCCAGTGGCGACTGACCGTCAGCTGTCGCCAAATGAACTAGCCAACGAGCGCACGCGTTCGCTTCCGAACCAGTACTTCGTGCCAACTGATTACCAGCGCAACACAGCGCCAACAGGTGGACGAAAGAGCAACTAAGTTTGGCGCGCCTGCGAAGTCGCTGCTATCGTTTGGCGGATTCGCCAGCCGCCTCTGACGTCGCAGTGTATGCGTCACGCAGCGCAGGCGCACGATTCACTGAAGTCCTTTCCTGTAAGACAGCTGACCTTTCCCTGTTCCACAATGTAGTAACTGTTATTACAATTATTGAATCATAGCGTTTACACGAGAATGTCACTAAACCTGTGTAACGAATTCGTTTCGTTGCAAAGTGATGGGGAGTGGTCAATGCTGAAGGAAGTGAATGCAGGGGTGTGGGAGGAGGGTGGTCAGGGGGGAATGGGCAGATATTCAGCCATACTAGAAAAGTTATTAACACCACATTAGATGAAGTAATCTTTTCTGCAACATACTCTCAATGAGGAAAAACATTAAATTGCCCCATCTGTATAAACGAACAACACAGAATTTCTCTGCACACACATAAAAGAGGATCGTTAGGTTGTTAATAGTATGAGAGTTGCACAAAAAAGTACTTAGTGAATAATACGAAAGTGAACTAGTTTGTAACATCTGGGCGACATGTTATAACTTCTCATCTAAAACTCAGATTCTCGATTTCAAAGAAACATAAAATATTTCAAAGTAACACCACCGAAGACGTAAACGATTTGTGTAACATTAAATTGTCTGTATAGCTCAACGATCTTTGCGTTGTTCATTTGTTCATGCATTATTTATGTTTCGTGAACGTTGGTGTGATTGAGATGGTCTCCGCATTGCCAGAATTTTAGCGTTCTGTAAGTAAATGTTGTTATGAGAATATCTGTAACTTACAGAAATGTATCGGCTGCGTATTATGTTCTTTTCCTTTGACAGCGAAATTAAATGCGAAGGATAACGATGCAAATTAGCTGTCGAGTCGTGGTTAGCTAGCGAAACATAAACCGCGAAAAGTAACGGCAATAATAAAAAATAGATGCTACTAAACTTCAAACCATACGAATTTCTATTTTTCTCTTTGGAAAACTAGTTTCCTAAAGTAACATTGCTTTTAACGATCAGATACTTTCCAACTACGATTTAATAACTGGTAACGTGAGACTGCCGGTTCTATAGGAAAAAACTTCCAACAGATTAAATACGCATCCCTTTTTTCTGTAATGACGAATCAGTTGACAGAAAAAAACAATAATGAAGAGAGTCAATCTGATTAGCTCATTGGTTTCGATCTAAATTTTTTCTTCTGCTTGTTGTATAACGTCACATTACAATACTGAGAGCAACAACTGTTTAGATCTGCTTTAACACTCTGTAGCAGCTACTCATATCGCAGCGTCGCTGGTTTTGTTGTTTCGTAATTAACTGATGCTATATGCCTCATATAGTAAGTAGTCATTCGACAGATGTAAGCGAAGGCGGCTGAAAAAGATTGAGTTTGAAGTGTTATTTCTAGTTTTTTTCTTGTTGTTACCTGAGAATCTGCTTTATTGTATGCGTGTAAGAAGTCGCACATTGTCTAGATTTGTCGCTTGTATTTCTATAAATCTCACACCAGTGGCAGCAGTTATAAGTATTCAATGCATAATAAAATCAGAGCTAAGTAACAAGAAATTAGAATTAAAACAACAAGTTTTATAAAGCAGTTAAATAAAAAGTATGTTGTGCGTATCATCATTTACCCAAGAGAATTTTTTCAGGTGCCTTTCGGCATGCAGCTACCTCAGTTTGCCTTGAACTTTACGTGAGCCAAATAAGCATACGAATCAGTTATGTACCTCAGTCTACATTTTCAGCAGCCATTATCAAAGAACTACGCCAGAATGTCTGTTCGGCTTTTACATTTAATCTGCGTATTACTATATGGTGTTCAGAGAGCTGTTATGTTGTAAGAACTCCTTCAGCTATTATGTGACTCGACAAACCTCTTGTTACAACTACGGAAATGTTAAACATATGATCGTATTATTAGCAACAGCATCCGTTTGCCAATTACTAGCTGTACTCAAGATAGTTCCAAGTACTACGGTCTTCAGCGATACGCATTCATACTAATTCTACATGTTTTCTAATGTCATCTACTCACCTTTCATTAGATAGCCGTCCCAGACTTTGCTTGTATCCTGGAAATCAGAAAGGAACTCGCATGGTCCATTTACCATCTATTCACCTGGCAACATGTCCTGCCTGCCTCTATTTAATTTTCAATACAATCGTAATTTGTAATGGGATTTTGTCGAATATTGACTTGGCGAGACCGAGACTGTGAAAACACAGGTTACTTGTAATAAATTGAGAACAGCAACAGATCGTTGTTAATAACGTTGTTTCTTAAGAACAAATAGCGTCGTTATCAGATTCGAACCGGCAGACACATCGATAGACAGCGGTTTGATGATGATGGTCCTGTTGGCTCGAAACTGGTGATGGCGTTATTTGTTCTTAATAAATAACGTTATTAACAGTGGCTGTTCGCTGTTTTTATTTTATTGTAATAATTAATCTGTATAACGGAAACTTACTGCTTCAAATACATCAGGAGCTTTTTACTGAAAACTCTTACTTAATTTACCGCAGGCCTTCTAGCTATTTTTACTCTTCCGTTCATTTATTTATTTATTTATTCCTGTCGTTGTTTTCAACTGACGTAAGTACAAAAACTCTTATGACGCAATTATTAAAGTTTGGTATTTTCTTTCCGGTGTATTGATTATATGCTATTTTAGTCTTATAGTAACTAATTTCAGACTCATTTTATTTTCAAATTTCTCTGTTAAGGTCTTCTATTTATTGCTGAAATTCGTACACACAAGCGGGAAACAGCATTAACACTGTCTTTCGCAAGGCGATAGTTGTTCTACTACGTTCCATTATAATCCGTGTTCTGTATTTGTTCTCCCACTTTCTCTAGGGCTGCTGCGAATAATTGTGATGTGTAATCTCCTTTCTGATTTCTCTCCCAGTTCTGAATTTCCCAGTATCCTAATCAAAACTAATAGAAGCTGTAGCATTGGTGAATTCAGTATACTAACGTATGTTAAACCAGCGCCTTGTTTTTCAGGTTTTGTTGGTGCAGATTTTGTTGAAACCGAGTCAAAAGTGTTCTCAGAATCTATGGATCCCAACAAAACGGTGTCTCTTATTCACTTTTTTACTTTTCTAATTCCTCTCAAGACTTGTAATTTCTGTAATGTACTCCTTTGCTTGACTAAAATGCAGTAATTATTTCGTATGAAGTTGGCGATGATTTTAATTAAATGAGGAAAGGTTTTTTCAGCTTATGTGGCTCCTTTCTTCTGAAGCGGAACAAAAACAGAATTGTTCCGTTACTAGGAACTTACTTCCCTAGCAGACAATCTGTAAGTAATTTCACAAGCTCCGACCCCACCATATCATGTTTGATTTGTTTTTACTAATTTTACTACTCCACTGCTGTTGTTACTAATTTAATAACTATATTATCCCTAAACGAAAAAGTACAAAAACCAGTCGCATCTATGAGGTCCTTGTTATTCTTATATTAATCTATGCTGACATCTGCGACTGTATTACAACATTTATAAAATAATTCTTCAGCTTCAGTCACTTTTATTTACCAATATCTATTAGCACCACGGGTTTCAGCAGCATGCTGCCATCATCAGGTCATTGACAGTTACATTTCACTAATTTTTAACTACAGGTACTTTTGGTGTGCGACAAGGTTTATTTGCTGTGTGTGCCAATGAACATACGCCCAGAATTTTCTCCCCGTACAGAAATATCGATTTATTTCACTGTGTACGTCAAGTGAGATGTATGTTCATATCATCTCAGTTATGTATTTACTTAAACATTTTCTGAATGTGTATTTGTTTGGCACGCAGAGCACAAGAATAAGCACAGGACCATCACTTAACACGAGTAAATTCAGTTGTTCACGTTCAGAAAATTATTAATTGCTAAGATAAGAATATTTTCAGTTGTTAAGATTATAAATACAATAAAAAGACAATATTTTTGTATAAACATATTTATGTTACGGCACATATTATATAATATGATTAACTAGTATTCCTTGTTTTTTCAGTATTGTTAAGACAATCTTATTTTTTTCAGTTGACTGAGTTCCTTTACGATAGTAGAACGAGCATTCCACACTGGAGAAATTTTTGAAGAACTTTACGTTATTACTTTCTAGCTAATCGGTAAGCAACCATGAATGGAACTTTCTAGTTTTCATTTAAGTCATCTGGTGTTCCTTGTCCGTTTTATGTTACATACGAAGATCATTTGCGACATCCTGGAATATGCTGACCAGGGTTGATCCCGTTGATGGCTACTGCCGACTTAACATAATGTGTCTGTGGTAGGCATTTATGTGTTCGTTGTTGTTTTTGGAAGTCTCTCCCAGTTTGCATACACTGAGAGCTTTATATACTACACACTACGCCAAAGCACGTGGGAGACACTTGGGTGCATGGCCTTTGTCCTGATCTCTCCCCACGCGATTATCACGTCTTTGGCCCTCTAAAAAAGGCTTTGAAGGGTCGGCGATTCCTGTTGGACGACGACGCGCAGAAGACATTTACGAACTTCTTCACGCAGCAGGACACGATCTTTTACCAAACGGGAATATTCAACTTAAAGAGTCGACGGGATGATTGCCTCAGTGCTCATGGCGATTTTACCTCACAGGCATTCCAATTCTAGACTGTCCGGCCTTCCAGCGGAAACATTTTGATCGCCCATTATACAGAGGGGTCCAAAAAATGTATCCACTGTTTAAAAGCCCATAACTTGCAAACTAATTGACGGAGTCGTCTCATTTTTGGTGAAAGTGTAGCTTAAAGTCCAACTTAAAGATATCACTGCAGATGTTCGAAATGGTCACCATTAACATCCACACACAAACGATGCCGCCGAACTGCAGCACGAACTACTGACTGCAACGTCTTAGGTTGCATATTTGCACTTGAATGTACGATGGATTCTCGAAGGTCATCCAATGTGCGTGGCTTTTGTCGATAAATGACGTCCTTTAGTGTTCCCCATAGGTAAAAATCCAGAGGAGTTAGGTCTGGGGAACGTGGTGGATACTCTACGGCCTATCCATCTTCCTGGTAGATTTTCGTCAAGATACGCCCTAACACGATTTTGGTAGTGGGCTGGGGCACCATCTTGTTGAAAGTAAACTCTTCCCTCTCCATAAAAGCCTCGGATGGCAGGTAAAATGGATGTCTGAAGTTTCTGAAGGTACACCTCACCGGTAATTGTGCCGTCAAAGAAGAATGGCCCAATCAAGCTCCGGTAAGACAACCCACACCATACATTTACTCCTGGCAGATTCACAGCTTTGTCTACATGGACGTTCGGATTTTCGGCGGCCCCGTAGATGCAATTGTGGCGATTTACTGTACCATTGAGTTTGAACTGTGCCTCGTCAGACCACACAATCATCTCTGCAAACTCTTCATCGTTGCGCATCATGTTAGTAAACTACTCGCAGTACTCTATTCTACGATCTGGGTCGTCCTCGTTCACTGCGTGTAGCTCTTTTGCTTCCCTGTCTTCAAAATTTGGCGAACACTTGAGCGACTCAACGCCAGTTTCACGGGCACACTGTCTCACAGACTTCTGTGGTGAGCGAGTGAATTGTTGTAACATAAGACTCCTACAGGTAGTCCAGATCGTTGTTTGTGTACATCTTTAACACAGCCTTCGGCTTCAAATTTGTCTCGAATGCGACGAATCGTTAAACGTGTCGGTGGCTCTGTTTGATACTCATTTCTCCATTGCCCTGGAACGTCATTAATGTTTTCGTACTTAAAATACCACTTCAAAACTGACTTCCTTCCATCGAATGTAAGCCTTGCGCCAGCCATGTTTACTCGAGTAACTAGGTGCAACTAAGAACAAAACACTGACTATCTGGTGACTGTCATCTGACAAAACAAAACGACGCAATACAACACTTGTGTGGCGATTGCCGGAACTGCAAACTACTACACTACCAGAGATGAGACAACTCCGTCAATTAGTTTGCCAGTTATGGACTTTTAAACAGTGGATACATTTTTTTGGACCCCTCTGTATTATACACTGGTGTACAAAACGTTTGGACGAAAGTAGCTGCCGTATGATGTGCCACTGCCAAGTAGCACTGATCGATGAAACTTGGGTCATACATAGACAGAACTTCCTCAGTGCAGTGCAGTACAGAAGGTAACCGAAAGAAATACGTAATGAGACAAACATAAATGACAGTTATTCAAGACATTAATTAATAATTACACTGAAGTCACCACGATTCGTGATGGTTCCATGGATATTACAAAAGGCGGGACATCGTTATTAATAGGGTGTGTGATCACCACGGACGGCAATGGATGCTCTGCAGCGTGCTCACAAGCACGTCACAAGGTTGGTAAAATTCTTGTGACAGGGCGTTCCATTCCTCTACCAGCGGATTTGACATCTGTTGGATGGTCGATGGTGCATGTGCATGTGTCGTAGTACATCTCTCTTACGCATGACACACGTGCACGATGGGTTTTAAGTCGGAAGAACGGGCAGGCCTGTTCATTCGTCGAACATCCTCTCGTTCCAAGAGTTGCTCCGGCCGCGCCATTCGATGCGGCCACACACTGCCCTTCATAAAAATGAAGTCCGGCCGAATGCACCCCTGAAATGACGCACATGGGGAAGGAGTACAGTGTCACAGTAACGTTGACTGTACTAAATACATCGAAACAAGTTTAGCATCACCTCGGTTCCGAGCGTTACGGAACCTGTACAGAAAATTGGAGTAGAGATCAACATAAACGACATTTCCGCTCTTTTTATTGCTCATGAAAAGCACACGTTGCATGTTGTACTACCATAAAGCGAGACCTTCAGAGATGGTGGTCTAGATTGCTGTACACACCGGTACCTCTAATACCCAGTAGCACATCCTCTTGCATTGATGCCTGGCTGTATTCGTCGTGGCATACTATCCACAAATTCATCAAGGCACTGTTGGTCCAGACTGTCCCACTCCTCAACGGCGATTTGGCGTAGATCCCTCAGAGTGGTTGGTGGGTCACGTCGTCCATAAACAGCCCTTTTCGATCTATCCCAGGCATGCTCCATGGGACTCTTGTCTGGAGAACACGCTGGCCACTCTAGTCGAGCGATGTCGTTATCCTGAAGGAAGTCATTCACAAGATGTGCACGATGGGGGCGCGAATTGTCGTCCATGAAGAAGAATGCCTCGTCAATGCGCTGTCGATATGGTTGCACTGTCGGTCGGAGGATGGCATTCACGTATCGAACAGCTGTTACCGTGCTTCCCATGACCACCAGCGGCCCCGCATAATACCACCCCAAAACAGCAGGGAACCTCCACCTTGCTGCACTCGCTGGACAGTATTTCTAAGGCGTTCAGCCTGACCGGGTTGCCTCCAAACACGTCTCCTACGATTGTCTGGTTGAAGGCATATGCGATACTCATCGGCGAAGAGAACGTGATGCCAATCCTGAGCGGTCCATTTGGCGTGTTGTTGGGCCCACCTGTACCGCGCTGCACGGTGTCATGGTTGCAAAGATGGACCTCGCCATGGAGTCGGGAGTGAAGTTGCACATCATGCAGCCTATTGTGCACAGTTTGAGTAGCGTTGCTGTCAGGGTTCCTCTGAGCCGTAACACGTAGGTAGCGGTCATCCACTCCTGTAGTAGCTCTTGGGCGGCCTTAGCGAGGTATATCATCGACAGTTCCTGTGTCTCTGTATCTCCTCCATGTCCGAACAACATCATTTTGGTTCACTCCGAGACGCCTGGACACTTCCCTTGTTGAGAGCCCTTCCTGGCACAAAGTAATAATGCGGACACGATCGAACCGCGGTATTGACCGTCTAGGCATGGTTGAACTACAGACAACACGAGCCGTGTACCTCCTTCCTGGTGGAAGTGACCCGGAGGATTTAACGGGTAGTAAATTTTCAAATATAAATATTTCTTTCAAGCAATACTTTCTACTCCACAAAAGTATTTCTTTCAAACTAATATTGGACGTGTGTGCTTTTCTTAGGACCTGACTAAATTAGAATTAAGATTTTCTTTTATATATTTAATGCCACTTGGCTTCTACACTCCTGGAAATTGAAACAAGAACACCGTGAATTCATTGTCCCAGGAAGGGGAAACTTTATTGACACATTCCTGGGGTCAGATACATCACATGATCACACTGACAGAACCACAGGCACATAGACACAGGCAACAGAGCATGCACAATGTCGGCACTAGTACAGTGTATATCCACCTTTCGCAGCAATGCAGGCTGCTATTCTCCCATGGAGACGATCGTAGAGATGCTGGATGTAGTCCTGTGGAACGGCTTGCCATGCCATTTCCACCTGGCGCCTCAGTTGGACCAGCGTTCGTGCTGGACGTGCAGACCGCGTGAGACGACGCTTCATCCAGTCCCAAACATGCTCAATGGGGGACAGATCCGGAGATCTTGCTGGCCAGGGTAGTTGACTTACACCTTCTAGAGCACGTTGGGTGGCACGGGATACATGCGGACGTGCATTGTCCTGTTGGAACAGCAAGTTCCCTTGCCGGTCTAGGAATGGTAGAACGATGGGTTCGATGACGGTTTGGATGTACCGTGCACTATTCAGTGTCCCCTCGACGATCACCAGTGGTGTACGGCCAGTGTAGGAGATCGCTCCCCACACCATGATGCCGGGTGTTGGCCCTGTGTGCCTCGGTCGTATGCAGTCCTGATTGTGGCGCTCACCTGCACGGCGCCAAACACGCATACGACCATCATTGGCACCAAGGCAGAAGCGACTCTCATCGCTGAAGACGACACGTCTCCATTCGTCCCTCCATTCACGCCTGTCGCGACACCACTGGAGGCGGGCTGCACGATGTTGGGGCGTGAGCGGAAGACGGCCTAACGGTGTGCGGGACCGTAGCCCAGCTTCATGGAGACGGTTGCGAATGGTCCTCGCCGATACCCCAGGAGCAACAGTGTCCCTAATTTGCTGGGAAGTGGCGGTGCGGTCCCCTACGGCACTGCGTAGGATCCTACGGTGTTGGCGTGCATCCGTGCGTCGCTGCGGTCCGGTCCCAGGTCGACGGGCACGTGCACCTTCCGCCGACCACTGGCGACAACATCGATGTACTGTGGAGACCTCACGCCCCACGTGTTGAGCAATTCGGCGGTACGTCCACCCGGCCTCCCGCATGCCCACTATACGCCCTCGCTCAAAGTCCGTCAACTGCACATACGGTTCACGTCCACGCTGTCGCGGCATGCTACCAGTGTTAAAGACTGCGATGGAGCTCCGTATGCCACGGCAAACTGGCTGACACTGACGGCGGCGGTGCACAAATGCTGCGCAGCTAGCGCCATTCGACGGCCAACACCGCGGTTCCTGATGTGTCCGCTGTGCCGTGCGTGTGATCATTGCTTGTACAGCCCTCTCGCAGTGTCCGGAGCAAGTATGGTGGGTCTGACACACCGGTGTCAATGTGTTCTTTTTTCCATTTCCAGGAGTGTACATAATCAGGCTGTTTATTCGTTCTGAAATCAGCTGTCTTTGTATTACACATAAATCATAATCTCATTTACATTCATGATGCTTATGTTCACATCCTTCAGCTTCAGATTATACGTACAGTAACGGCACATTTATCATTCATGTCAATGTCTGTAGCGAGACTCGAACCCACAATCTTCACATTAAGAGGTAGAGATTTTCTCTGGAGATTACGGAGGCAGCCTTAGCATTAATTTTTATCGCAGTTACAGGAAAAATAGGCATAGTACAACAACGTAAATGGCCACCATGTAATGACAGGAGCTCTTGAAGCGTGCATCAGATACATAGACTTTATAATATATAAGATACATTGCATCTAACAAAATGTTCTGAAATATGATGATTGGAACAAAAAAGAAAATAATACTAAGGAAAGCACGCTTCTGTTATGATTCTAGATATTTCCGCCTTTAAAATGCTTGTCTGGTTTTGCGACACAAAGCGGCCCCCTTTTAAGTCGTTGTGCGCTAGCCCTCTCGAGGACTTCTGCTTCCGATCAAACGGATTGTTTACTTCTTCTATGTTCCGTCCATTCGCAGCCGTTCGCAGTGTTACTCACTTGACCTTAAGTTCGGCAACGTACCGTTATTATCTCGCCAATATGTTCCTAAAAGTAGGCCATTACTGGCCGGAAGAGCAGGCCGTGTAGTGGGACTAGTGTGACTAAGACACAGGGCAGTCTCTCCTCGGATAACTTCCGCTGCTCTCTGTTCTCCGAGTATTTCTCAATACACCACAAATGCGCGCTCATTATGCTCTGAGAAGATTATGATTTGACAACACTGAGAGTAACGTTTCGGGTTCGTTCAGTACTGCATCTACTTTGGGTTTCAACGACACAACGGCGTATCGGTACATTTCATAGTCTCTCAAGATGTGGATAGTTGTAAACATGCAGAGCGCCTTATACAGCACCATCAACTTAATTCTTAAATTTCCAGGTACATGCCAAGGGGAACAGCAGGAAGAGTGTTGTTTTCATGATTTCCCCAGCACCAGCGCTGTAATGAGACTTATTCGTTTTGCACATTTTCATTATTCGATGTCATATTGGATGATAGTCTGAGGCAACCCTGTTCAGTCGCAAAACATATTTCTGGTTCAAAAGTTACGTATCAGGGCCATTGTATCTTCTCGGGTGTCGTAGTTAAATATTCTGTTAATGTTCCACGTACTGCTTGAAATTTGTTAACTCTAGTTAGCAGTACATTGGCTAAACTAAACACGCACAGAAGAGAATTTTAAAAGTTCGTTACATAAAACGGAAGTCAGGGCCTTTTAAGGTAAATAGCCAATGTTGTTGTTGTTGTGGTCTTCAGTCCTGAGACTGGTTTGATGCAGCTCTCCATGCTACTCTATCCTGTGCAAGCTTTTTCATCTCCCAGTACCTACTGCAACCTACATCCTTCTGAATCTGCTTAGTGTATTCATCTCTTGGTCTCCCTCTACGATTTTTACCCTCCACGCTGCCCTCCAATACTAAATTGGTGATCCCTTGATGCCTCAGAACATGTCCTACCAACCGATCCCTTCTTCTGGTCAAGTTGTGCCACAAACTTCTCTTCTCCCCAATCCTATTCAATACTTCCTCATTAGTTATGTGATCCACCCATCTAATCTTCAGCATTCTTCTGTAGCACCACATTTCGAAAGCTTCTATTCTCTTCTTGTCCAAACTATTTATCGTCCATGTTTCACTTCCATACATGGCTACACTCCATACGAATACTTTCAGAAATGACTTCCTGACACTTAAATCAATACTGGATGTTAACAAATTTCTCTTCTTCAGAAACGCTTTCCTTGCCATTGCCAGCCTACATTTTATGTCCTCTCTACTTCGACCATCATCAGTTATTTTGCTCCCCAAATAGCAAAACTCCTTTACTACTTTAAGTGCCTCATTTCCTAATCTAATTCCCTCAGCATCACCCGACTTAATTAGACTACATTCCATTATCCTTGTTTTGCTTTTGTTGATGTTCATCTTATATCCTCCTTTCAAGACACTGTCCATTCCATTCAACTGCTCCTCCAAGTCCTTTGCTGTCTCTGACAGAATTACAATGTCATCGGCGAACCTCAAAGTTTTTATTTCTTCTCCATGAATTTTAATACCTACTCCGAATTTTTCTTTTGTTTCCTTTACTGCTTGCTCAATATACAGATTGAACAACATCGGGGAGAGGCTACAACCCTGTCTTACTCCCTTCCCAACCACTGCTTCCCTTTCATGTCCCTCGACTCTTATAACTGACATCTGCTTTCTGTACAAATTGTAAATAGCCTTTCGCTCCCTGTATTTTACCCCTGCCACCTTTAGAATTTGAAAGAGAGTATTCCAGTCAACGTTGTCAAAAGCTTTCTCTAAGTCTACAAATGCTAGAAACGTAGGTTTGCCTTTCCTTAATCTTTCTTCTAAGATAAGTCGTAAGGTCAGTATTGCCTCACATGTTCCAGTGTTTCTACGGAATCCAAACTGATCTTCCCCGAGATTGGCTTCTACTAGTTTTTCCATTCGTCTGTAAAGAATTCGTGTTAGTATTTTGCAGCTGTGACTTATTAAGCTGATAGTTCGGTAATTTTCACATCTGTCAACACCTGCTTTCTTTGGGATTGGAATTATTATATTCTTCTTGAAGTCTGAGGGTATTTCGCCTGTTTCATACATCTTGCTCACCAGATGGTAGAGTTTTGTCAGGACTGGCTCTCCCACGGCCGTCAGTAGTTCCAATGGAATATTGTCTACTCCGGGGGCCTTGTTTCGACTCAGGTCTTTCAGTGCTCTGTTAAACTCTTCACGCAGTATCATATCTCCCATTTCATCTTCATCTACATCCTCTTCCATTTCCATAATATTGTCCTCAAGTACATCGCCCTTGTATAGAACCTCTATATACTCCTTCCACCTTTCTGCTTTCCCTTCTTTGCTTAGAACTGGGTTTCCATCTGAGCTCTTGATATTCATACAAGTCGTTCTCTTATCTCCAAAAGTCTCTTTAATTTTCCTGTAGGCGGTATCTATCTTACCCCTAGTGAGATAGGCCTCTACATCCTTACATTTGTCCTCTAGCCATCCCTGCTTAGCCATTTTGCACTTCCTGTCGATCTCATTTTTGAGACGTTTGTATTCCTTTTTGCCTGTTTCACTTACTGCATTTTTATATTTTCTCCTTTCATCAATTAAATTCAATATTTCTTCTGTTACCCAAGGATTTCTACTAGCCCTCGTCTTTTTACCTACTTGATCCTCTGCTGCCTTCACTACTTCATCCCTCAAAGCTACCCATTCTTCTTCTACTGTATTTACTTCCCCCATTCCTGTCAATTGCTCCCTTATGCTCTCCCTGAATCTCTGTACAACCTCTGGTTCTTTTAGTTTATCCAAATAGCCAATACCGTCGAAAATAGTAACTAACAACGAAGTAAAGGAGCATGTGTAACACAGTAAATGTCTTGGCTGCGACACTAGTTTATGATTATGATAATGATACTGATTTCAAATAATATTATTTCACTCCCTAAAATAGAATGACATATACAGACACTATATCCCTTACCATCTCATAACTTAAGCAACTTCCCAAACGCAATCGTTCTGATAGAAGGAAAGTGACTGATACCTCTCTAGAAGTGCACAAGGAACGCGTCTTGAGCTACAGTACCATGCTTTACATTCTCAAAACCCTTTGAATTTTTACTCTAAATGGGCGAGACGTACACAGCTAGTAACGGCACTAGACCAAAAACTACTGTAACACGGGAGCTATCACGGCTGTTTTAGCCAGTGTTTCTTCGCGACCTTCATGACACATGCTACAATTTGGCAAATATTTTGTGCACAGGGCTGCGCTTGTCTGCTCTTTCTCGTATCAGAGTGGTAGACCAGAAAGGAACGCTTAGCCCGTCTTCGGCAGAGGAACACTGTCCAATTGAAAACTTAAGATTTCGAATCACGAGTAAGTATGTACCGAATGGCTAGCTACAAGGCATATAAGACGGCCACAGATTTGGGGGGGGGGGGGGATAACCAAGGGCTTAGGGGAAATATTGTGTGGAATGAGTTTCTGAGGCGTCCTGCAGGTGAAATCAGGTCATGCGAATGTGGCGAGGCAGTTTCAGATAAAGAACAAACATTCAAGGAAATGAAATATGGGAATCGTTGAACGCTTAGCACTCTACACATTAACATTACCTTGGTGTTTTATGAGTGAATGCCGTTCTGCGAAGCCTTCCAGAAATAAATACGCTTCATTCACCGAATCTGTGGGAAATCTATTGCCATGATGCGAGAGAGACGATTCAGTACTGCAAAACTGAAGTGACAGCGAATATTGATAAATATTACAGCCAGCTGGACGAAATATGTCCACATCCACAAGCTGAAAGAACCTGAATAGTTGACAGATATGAAATGTTTGCTTCTGGAAACAGTGAACACCAGTGCGGCAAAAAGAAGACTGCAGGTTCGAATCCTGCCTCGGTGTGTGTATGTCCTTAGGTTAGTTAGGTTTAAGTAGTTCTAACTCTAGGGGACTGATGACCTCAGATGTTAAGTCCCATAGTGCTTAGAGCCATTTGAACCATTTAAACCAACACTGCAGAAGCTTCATGTGGGGCATAGAGATAGATTCTATACTATTCAAGGTCTCTTTCAGTCTCATTTCTGATATCGTAATTATGTACATTTTTTGCCATTGGAACTAATTACATGCAAATTCTGTAATGGCTACCACTATGTTGATATGAATGAGGTATATCACTCCGAAAGCACCAAGTGGGGTTAATAATAGAGTAGCCCGAGATGATTTGCAGGCATCATGGCTCGCAAGGAAGGAATTTTATGTTACTAGATAGATGCTGTCGTTTTAAGCCTAACTCTCTGTTATGCAAAAACGGGAAGCACGTGAATGCACATTATTCATTCAAACCTTAGGCTTTTGATTTGTCAGTATGTTTTTACGCAGACTTTTCCTCTTACGGTAAATCTCACAGCTATCGATTATGTGTTTATATAAAAACTATAGTCCTTCTTTCCATTTCTGACTGTTATCTAAGTTTATTAACTATACATCGAGTTATTGTTCTTCATCAAGAACAGGGAAAAAAGGAACTGCGTCGGCTGTGGACTAGATTAGTGGAATGGCTGCCATTTGACATGTGACTCAACTAACCTATTTCCTTTCTTCAGGTTAAAGTGGGACTAGGCTATTCAGATAGTTAATAGCTTTGAAATGAGCGCTTCTGGAAAGATAAGAGGACGGTAATAGTTCTTCTGCGGTGAGTCCGTTTCTGTGTCAACTTAGTTGTCTCATTTGCAGCTAACAGATGGCACATTTTCAACAGTCTGAAGGGTTACTGATCCAATTTTTCTAGTGTATAAATAACGGAGACAAGAAATCTGTGGACAGCCTGATCATAAGAAGGGAACAGTTGGTAGGACACATTCTGAGACATCAAAAGATGATCAGTTTAGTACTGGATGGAAATATGGGGGGAGTGGGGGTAAAAATCGGAGAGGGAGACCAAGAAGTGAATACAGTAAGCAGACTCAGGAGGATGTAGGTTGCAGTGCGTACTCGGAGATGAAGAGGCTAGCACAGAATAGAGTAGCATGGAGAGTTGCATCAAACCAGTCTTCGAACTGAAGACCACCACAACAACAACATGAATAACAACTGTATAGACAGTTTTCATCTATTTAGGGTGTAATAGGGGGAAAGGTCAATGTTCAGGCATATGACAGGAACTATCATTCGAAACAAAAAAGTCTAGTGAAAATGGGCTCTAGAAAGCGTAATTTGAAAGCTAGAGCACTTCTTCATTTTCGATACTGTCAAACAAACCTCTTCTGCTGTAAGCTCTTTACGTTCCATATTTTCAGAGGTTGTAATATGGATCAAAACTAGAAAAAAAATGTTTAGTAAATGCAGGTTCTAAAAAGCATTCCTCAAGGGCTGTGTGCACTTGCTCACTTCACTACTGTGAAATACATCTCTTCTACAGAACAACGGCTCTTAGCCCTTAAGGTAAGCATTTTAGTGCCCATGTTTACTAGACTTCTTTGCTTCGAATGGTGGCTCCTGTCATAGTCCTGAATTCTGACCATTCCTCCTGGGACACGCTGTATACATACTCATAAAGCCACTGTACAGTGCTTGTTGGAAAGTGTATCATACGTATATCACCGATTATCTGTACTATTCGCGTACTGAGCTAGGGGAGAATGACCGTCTATGTGCCTCTGTACGTCCTCCGAGCATTCTTACCCTATTGTCAATCTCGTTAAATGTACGATGGTGGCAGTAGTGTGCACTCATGATCTTCTTCGCATAGAGGGTCTCAGAATTTACCTAACAGGGCTTCGCGAGACCTATTTCGTGTTTCTTCCAAGGTCTCGCATTTAAGTTCCTTGAGCATTCCTGTTACATTTCCGTGAAAATTTACGTTAGCTATTTAAGAGGCATAAATTTTAAGTTCATGCCGCGAGTATATGCTCGCTATATTTAAGATGGGAACGTTAGTAGGAACGGTTATATGTTCGGATGCATGTACATGCCGCCAAAAGCACTGGTGTAATTCCTGCAATGCCACTAATTTGTAATATTGTCTGTGTGATGATACGCAGAAGAAAAAGCAGAAAAAAATTGCTCAGCTCCAGTACTTAACTCTATTCTGAAATTAACATCAAGATAGGAATTTAATTTTTGAAATGTATGTGCAAGTGAAAACTGTAACTGAAGAGGTTACATTTATTATCTTCTAAGTATAGAGAGTCGCAGATTTCTCTCTTTCGTATATATGCTGCCTGTTCTTTCCAGCATATCCGAAATAACAGACACAATTTTGATCCTGCAGTCATTATGAATCAATATATAAAGGAATTAAAGATATTAGCTGGCATGGGCATTAATTTATATCAATGGGAGAAGCTGAAAACTTGTACCAGACCGGGCTTCGAATGCAGGTCTTCTGTTTACTAGGCAGGCGTGCTGACCACTGCGCCATCCGGACATGGTAGTCACCACAACCACACGGGCTACCCTAGCACGCCTCCCGTCACTACATCAGTATTAAGTGGTATAATGTGAGAATTTGGTTCTGACGGGAGCTCTACCTAAGCGTCAGACCTGAAGATGTAAACACTGCAATCGCTCAGATGAGTGATGATCTGTCTTCAGTAGTGACATGGCCGAAAAACCTGGGGCTTAAACTAAATGCAAAATAGACGCAAGTAATCTTAATAGCCCATGAGAAATTAATAAGTTCAGATTTCCGCGAACGGCTACCTCCTATTCTGCTCGACGGTACTCCAATACCATATCAGAAAACAGTGAAGAACTTGGGTGTAACTTTGGATGAGCATCTCAACTGGGCGGAAAATACAGTCGCAGTGTGCCGAAAGACGTCTGCTTGTCTCTATGCTCTCAAAAAGTTTCGGAACATATTTCCACAGGACTTGAAACGCCAGCTCGTGCAAGCACTCGTTCTACCGAACCTCCACTATTGTGATGTGATTCAACAAGGCATGAGTAGTGAAAACAAAAGACGGCTAGAGCTAACCATGAATGCCTGTGTGCGTTACACCTGCAACATTCGCCGATATGATCATGTTAGTGCTTCATACTCCGAGCTAGGGTGGCTGCGCCCGGACAAATTGCGTGACTACCACACTCTATGTCTACTCCACCGACTCCTCGTCGCGCAAGCACCCCAGTATCTTGCTTCAGAGATTAAAAACCTGTCATGTCATCATAATCGAAACACGAGGTCGCTCTTATTTGGTATCCTAACTGTGCCCACTCACAAAACAAAAACTATTGCAAACTCCTTCTCAGTTGCCGCTGTCCGCCTCTGGAACAAACTGCCCCTTACCTTGCGCAAAATTCGATCTCCTGCTGCTTTTAAGAAGAAGTTGAAGCATTTCCTACTATCATCCTCACAAAGTTCTAAAATTAATGTACAAGGACAATCCCCTCATCTGTCAAATAGCAAAGCTAGCGTCTCCTATCTTGCTCCTGAGATGCCTTCCTCTTTATCTATCTCTATTAGCCACGCAATCTTCTTTTCCTTTATATTTCCTTAATTATGTTTCATCATGTCTCTATTCTTCTCCTCCCTTCACCATGAGTCTCCCTCATACTCCCTGCTGCCAGCACTCCTATCTAAAATCTGTCTCTTCAATAATGTCTAATTATAACAGTACTTGTGACCTAAGAATATAAAGTCTATATGTATGTATTTTTCCAGGTGTACCTTTCAAATTGTTTATTTCACTTTTTGTACTAGATGTAGTTTAACATGCCTACTAAAACATATGAATGTAAAATAAGTAGAATGCCTGGTTAGATGTAAGAGAGGGCCTGATGGCCCTAATCTTGCCAGGTTAAATAAATCAGTAAATAAATAAATAAATAAATATTTCGGGGTAGTCACAGGGATTGTGGTGACCAACGTGTCTGGATACCATAGAGGTCAGTACATCTGTCTAGTAGGCAGGAGACCCTAGTTCGAAACCCGTTCTGGCATAAATTTTGAATTTGCCTCGTTGATATAAATCAATGCCCACTGATAACTAATATCCTTAATTCCTTTGTATCTTACGTCATACAATTCATCGTTTGGTATCGTAAAAATCTGACATTCAGTTTTGTAGTTGCAACAGCACATTTGAAAAAATTGCGATTGATGGCGAACGTTTGGCAACGACCAAGAACAGTAACATCCCGTTGGAAGCTTAACACGCTTAACAAAATTGAACTCCATTTCTTCTTCTCATTCTTGTTTTCGATTTTGTTTGTTTCAAATTAAAGGCTCTGTTTACGCAGTTCACCCAAAAGCTTACAATGATGTGTAAATTACCGAGCAAAACGAGGTGGGAACCATGTTGCACCAAAATTGCATAACATGTTAGTTACGATAATCGTGAAAAAATAGTACTGTTAGAGAAATACACATCGGATCTAAATAAGTAATTAAGAGCCTGATACGCAGTTTCTCAGAGAGAATCGATTCCGAAAAAACAACTAAATGAAGGAGAAAGGAAAGCTAGTACAAAACGTCCAGCTAACACTGAAATAACTGGAATCGGAGCTCATAAGAATAGGAGAGAAACCATGACTCGACTTTCTTGAAGGAATGACACAGGTTCGTAAAAACATTTTAGGGAAATCATGGACAAAATAAGATTTGGTCCTCCGGAATTTGAGGCCCATCCCTTCCGAATATGAATGTGTTTGCCCTTAATAATGTTGGACTATAAGACTTGTTCTTTTGAGCTGGGCAAATTCCTACACGTACAACTGGCTATGGTCCTGATGGGAATGGTCTATTGTTGCATGTGGATCAGCTCAGAATGCCTGCAGTGCACAATTGCCTTCTGTCCATGAGACACTGTAAAAGTTTTTGAATTTAACGAGTTATAAATCAATTAGTAACTTAACTATGCCCTGCATTCTGAATACGAATATTCCTTGGCTTGAGCAACCGTAGAAATTTTTTCAAGTAGGGGGGAATGGGCAAGACTTAACCATCTTTTGTTATAGAAATAAGATAGTCAGTTTCGAGACGTGTCAGAACTAACTTTTATAGGCTACACAAGAAACTTAGTATATCCCAGAGAACTGATGGTTACCCCACTCAGCATTTTTATAGGCCCCAATAGATTACTGTGATACCTAAAAGGTAAGCGTGTTTTCATTATTAATTTCAAAGTACACCTTTTATACTATTAAAATTATTATGGGTGTGACACATTTTAAAGTTGATGATCGGAAATTATGGTTCAAATGGCTCTGAGCACTATGGGACTCAACTGCTGAGGTCATTAGTCCCCTAGAACTTAGAACTAGTTAAACCTAACTAACCTAAGGACATCACAATCAGCACGTTCAAGTTGTGCGGCAGCGAAAAGGGGACGGGCGTCCTTCTGGGAATTGGTGGCGACCTGCCAATGTGTTGGAGATGTCCATTTGTGTATTCCGACAAGAGCGGCTATGCGGAATCGAGAGAAAAAGATTGAGGGCTCTATTTAAGCACTCTCTTACAAAAGTCTGCATCTGCTTTAGCTTTATGTCAGCGCAAAAACGCAACTGCACAGTGGCGGACAGTGATGATGTGTTAATGTGTTACAGCACACTAAATATCGCATTTAAATTACACCATTTCTCTTAGCACTCGACTCAGAAATTGCATTAAAAGTACGCCATTTCTCTTCGAATGCGAACCGGAAATCGCATTAAAAGTACACCATTTCCATTCGAATGCTCCTAGTACGCAAATAAAACGGACGAAAACATGTTTTGTAGCGTTCTCTGTGTGATAACTAGAAACCAGTGCCGAGTGCTGAAATAATGGTGAGCCGCGCTTTGAGCAACTCAGAGAAGGGACGCAGCTGTCTGTTTTCGACTGCACATGCTCTGATGTGACGTCATCCCTTACGGCACTATGAGTCCTACGTTGCTCACAGCACCAGGTCAATAGTTTTCTTTGAAAGTGCATGTGAAGAATTGTACAAACGCGAGTATAGTTCTTGCAGAGCAGATGACGTAACGGTGCCGTGGCCCAATAGTCAAGCACACCAACTGCCAATTCATTGGCTCGGATTTAATTCCGGCTGGTACCATAATCGTTTTCCATTTTGTTTTATTCCTCGCACTGTTAACCTATTGATTATAAAATTTGAACATATTAAAACAGTTCACATTTACAATTACTTCCCGTGTAAGTTAAAAGGCTATAGGTGGTGGTAATAAAAACGAGTATATGAGGAAATTTCGTATGAAAGTGTCTGAAAAGAGCTGGATCCGCAGGTGTGATGTTTGCAGTGCACTTTCTTCTTTCCATGACTGTTATTTGGGAAAGGATGTGTGCGGTAAAGGAAGAGTGGAAGATCTAGGTCATATTAACGCAATAACAAAAAAAATTAGCACAAATTATAAACATATACACAACAAACTTGATCTTAGTGTATTAAGTAGAGCCAATATCGGAAAAGTCATGCCTCTCATTATGACACAGTGAAGCAATTTGCTTATTTTTGAAATATTGTACCATATGGGTACAGTTTTTCACGAGCAGCCACTGCAATTGCACCAGAAGAAGAAATTGCATAATTTTCATGAACATAGTGGCATCCAAACAAACATGAGTTATAGATCAATTACTAAAGCCATAGTACTGTCTCACTGCGATCAGCCACATAATGATACAATTGACTAGGCGAGAGCTTAAGCGGAATCATGGGAAATCACTTCTAGAAGTGTATGAGAATTCATTGATGGCTAAAACCTCTGTACTCCAGATCCAGGGGGAGGTGGTGGGTGCGCTCGTCTAAATTATACGTGCCTTTTTCGGTGCTCCTGCAGCAGCTTTCTGTCGTGCTTTGTGTACCATGGGGGATTAGTTCCGTCTGATATTAATTTATTTGGTATGAATCTCTCGAGTGCTGTTGATACTATTTCTTTGAACTTAAGCCATATATGGTCTTCATTTACATAGTTTGGAAGGATTGGAGACTGTCTCTTAGAAAGGCGTCAACCGAAATTTTAGTTGCTTTTGAAAATATATATATTTCGCGTTTAGTTTTGGTGAATTTTTTTTTACGGAATTGAGCCTCGCTACGACTGTGTGTTCACTAATTGCTGTACCCGTCTTGATGCTCAGGATTATTTGTGGCTAAGAGGTCAAGTGTGTTTTCCTAAGCGTTTACAATTTGAATGGCCTCGTGAACTAATTGTTCAAAATAATTTTATAAAAAGCATTTAGAACAATTATGGAAGTTGTTTTCTATCTACAGTATGGTCTGGAAATGTATTTTTGTCAACATACGGAAGGTAAATTGAAGTCACTGCCAACTATAATTGTACGAGTAGCGTACCTATTTGCGATGAGACTCGAGTTTTCTTTGAAATGTTCAGCAACTGTTGCATCTGAGACCGGGGGTTGGTAAAAGGAGCCAGTTATTAATTTATTCCGGCTGTCGTATATAACCTCTGTCCATACTAAGTCACAGGAACTACCTGCTTCAATGTCACTTGTGAGATGGAACACACATTACATTATTTTTCCTTAATTTGTGCTTCTTGTTTCTGTTGTAGTGGAGATCATTACAATTACGGTTTTCCCTCCAAAACCTAGGATGCTTTGTCTGTGACCAGAGCTAAACAATGTAGAACAACAACGTATGGTACAAGCATAGCATTCTGTATTACTTCATTTCCTTATTTCTAACATTTTAAAATTGTACGTCGACTTTACATGACATGTCAATCATAGATGTTCTTATCTCTGTTTATGAACGTACTTTCAGTCATGTTTTGAACATTGTCTAAAATAGCTCTGAGTACTATGGGACTTAACTGCTGAGGTCATCAGTCCCCTAGAACTTAGAACTACTTAAACCTAACTAACCTAAGGACATCACACACATCCATGCCCTAGGCAGGATTCGAACCTGCGACCGCAGCGGTCGCGCGGTTCCAGACTGTAGCGCCTATAACCGCTCGGCCACTCCGGCCGGCTGAACATTGTCCCGCTACACTTTATTAACTAATGTTTCGCCACAAGGGTTATCGGATTTTAGAGAGTAAATTAATATGGAGTATGTCGTTCTTCTTTTCAAACATTCACATGCCCATTTCTTCTTTCCTTATTGTCTTTTGGGCATGCAGTTGTAGTAATTAAAGTAGGCACAAATGCAGCGATCAAAAAGAAATGATTAGCGTACATTCGCATTCTGTTTACAGCGTACCTTTCTTGTTGCTCCAACGGCGATGGACTGTTTCTATCGCAAACAGTAAGCGTGAAAGGAAGCTACCGCACAGACAGAGGGATCTATATTTATACTTGGCAGAACTAATTACATAGTGATATAATCGTGGGAATTGCTTTCGTTTCCCAAAAGATATAAATATTGCGATTTCGGAAAAGAAGCTCTGTATTTCGCCAAGATGTCGAAGAAGAAGGTCCCTTACGTACTGGTTGTATCGATTAAGATGTGGAGACGGCGGTTTGAAAGTGGACAGAAGGGCGTCCCTTACCTGAGGGATTGCTACCTGGCGAAAGGGCAAGTGTGGCAGATGTCCGGAGTGGCAAATGTCCGGCATTCGGTGGTAAGGCCACCGCCTCCCCCCCCCCCCCCCCCTTCCGCCTACATCCCTGAGGACGCATATGATCCATGGGCCACTAGAATTCTCACTGGCTGCCTCCAGTTGGTCTTGTCCACTTGGCAACAATTTTGTGACTTTGACCACGGAATTGTGCTAGATTTGCATATAAGATTGACATTTCTTTACAGATGGTACCTGGTCACGACCACGCTTTGTTTTTACTTAGGCTACAGGTGAGATGCAGTGCGTCTGTGAGTCGTTACGTAACAGGGTAGCGTTGTGGACGCTGTAAACACATTAGTACGCTGAGCGAAGGTGGGAAAAAAGGCTAGAAAAGCGCGATTGCTAGTTCAGTGACAATCGTGCAACAGCGCTTTTTCTGCCGCCACCGAGGACACCAGTGGTGAGACGCTGTCTGGCAGCGAGTTGTACGCCGAGCATGGACGTAAAGTCCAAGGTGAGGCGTTCTGCCGGGATCTCCTTTCCACTGCACCAGCGCGAGCGTGGCCGGGCGGGTCTGCTGGAGAGCGTCCAACCCGCTCCTGGGGGCCGCTCAATGAGGCAGGCCTTGGCCGCGTGCTGCGTGCGTGAGTGCTCAATAATTCAGCCGCCTTTGTCGTTACTCCGGGGGCTGTCCGCAGCTCGCGTGAAACTGCCCCGTCCGCAGAACCGCGCAACGCAACAAGCCGACAAGTGACAAGGTGCCAGGCAGAAAGAGAGAAGGCGTTCACTCGCATTGCAGTTAGTCACTCGGGCACTCCGCCGCGCTTTAGGAGGTCGACGCCTTCTATACGGGCGCTAGCCCGTCCCTGCACACACAAACCGACTTCGACTCACTATAGACTCACTCATAGACACCGAGCCTTCAACAGCGGCAGTAGTTCGTGAAAAACTTTCTTTCGGTACGTCCGCACTAAGTATTCACATTGTTGTTGTTTTCTTAGCCTAGCGTTTGCCCACTTTGCTGCCTCCGCTCATGCGGAGGCTACTCAACATGGATATGATACTAGTTCTTGTGACGTCACTATCTCATTCTGAGAGAAGGGTGCAGGAGGGGGAGAGAGAGGAAAAGGTGTGGGGAGCGTTACGACTCCAAACGCTCATGACGAGAAATATAACCACACCATATTTCCTCCCTACATGAATTTCACTGCTCTCTGCGTCCACATAAAAACACCGAGCAAAACATTAATCACCCCCGTTAGTTGTTATTGTGCTATACAATCCGAAGACTGGTTTGATGAAGCTCTCTACGCTCTTTATTAAGCTTCTTCATTTCATAACTACTGCAACCTACATCCAGCTGAACCTGCTCACTGTATTAATGTCTAGCTCGTCCCCTAAAGTTGTTCCTCCCCCCCCCCCCCCCCCTCCCCCAAACTTTCCTACAATACCAAACTGACAGATCCTTGATGCCTCAGAAAGGGTCCTACCAACCGATCCCTTCTTTTAATCAAGTCGTGCCATAAGTTTCTTTTCTCCCCTCATTAATTACATCGTCTGTCCACATAAACTTCAGCATTCTTTTAAAGCACCACATTTCAATGGCTTATATTATCTTCTTGTCTGATTTGCTATCCGCCCATGTTTCACTTCCATACAATACCACACCCCAGGCAAATACCTTCACAAAACACTTCCAAACGCTTAAATTTACTAAATTTTTTCAGCATCTTTATCCAAATACGTTGGTATTTAATTACAGTATTCCATCCCGTACTAAGCCATTAAAATTTTGTTTTTGTGGAAATCCACAGCCTCTAAATGCTTAATAAAAGAAAACGTGGGCAGTAATAGGCTAGCCGGCCGGAGTGGCCGTGCGGTTCTGGGCGCTACAGTCTGGAGCCGCGTGACCGCTACGGTCGCAGGTTCGAATCCTGCCTCGGGCATGGATGTGTGTGATGTCCTTAGGTTAGTTAGGTTCAAGTAGTTCTAAGTTCTAGGGGACTGATGACCACAGCAGTTAAGTCCCATAGTGCTCAGAGCCATTTTTTTAGTAATAGGCTATAATGTAGACGAACTTTTTTCAAATCGTGCGCATAGATAATCTCGACGACTTTTCGTTTTCAAGCACCTGTAAAACCAACGTGCAAGAGTATCACATTGCCTACATGCATCCCCTAACTCGCCATGTATAAGCAACACATTACACAACTCGCATTAACATACTACCTACAGTGCAAAATTACTTCTTTCGTGTGTAATATGAACAAATTTCACAAAATAATTAATGAATTGTTCATATTTCAATATTTTGTGAAGTTTGTACCTATTTCATATATTGTTGGTAAAGTAATGTATAAAATATTTTGTTATGTTTGTATACCATTAAGTAGTCTTTGGCCCTTGATTGCCTGATATACAACACATCAACTAAGTCTGGCATGCCAGCAATGTTTGTAATGTGTCTCTGACAGTTTTTATCGTTTGTCCACCAATGTTTGGTTGAATTTGTATCTTTGACAACAAAATATCAGCTGCTGTTGGTTGTCAAGCTTTAGTACTTAGAGCAAAGTTCACAGTATGATCTTTAATGTTGTCACATTACGTTCAAAATGTAATGATGGAATATAACGTCCACTTTTTACGTGTAGCCGAAAAATAATTTGACAGTTACGACACGTAATACGTAATATTACACATGTAAGTGGGAACTTTGCGCGGTATGGTGGTATGTTAATGCGAGTTGTATAATTTGTTAATTAATACTTGACGATCTGTAGAGATGCATGCAGACGATGTGACACTCTTCCACATTGGTTTTGCATCTGCTTGAAAATGAAAAGTCGCCGGAATTAGTTAACTGCACGATTTAAATAAAGATCGTCTACATTACTGCCTACCGCAGACCGTGTTTTCTTCTACTGAGCTTAAATTTATATTAGATGCAAATAAACTTCTCTTTTTCAGAAACACTTTTCTTACTATCGCCGCTCTACATTTTATATCTTCCCTACTTCGGCCATCATCAATTATTTTGTTTCACAAATAGCAAACCTCATCTACTATCTTTAGTGATTCACTTCCTAATCTAATTCGCTCAGCATCGTCCAATTTAATTTAACTACATTCCGTTACCTTGTTTCATTTTTATTGACATTCAGCCCATAATCATTTTTCAAGACTCTACCTACTCCAGTCAGCTGCTCTTCAAAGTCCTTTGCCAGCTCTGAGAGACATGCAATGTCACTGGCAAGTTTTTTTTTCATCTCTCTGAATTTTAATTCACTTTCCATGAGATATCACACTAATTCCGCGTAACGCTGTCTCTCGCCTTCCTAATGACCTGAATTCGGCAAGGAAGAGAGAGACCACAAGTGTCTTCAAGTATGCTACATCGAACTGGAGCTAATAATTGATCATTAGATACCATACAGCTGCCAAACTGTGTGTTTGTTGATCGCTGTATTTCACCCACCATGCCAAAGAGTCCTAAACATTTTCAACTGGATTAAGATGGTGATGATGATGATGATGTTTGGTTTGTGGGGCGCTCAACTGCGCGGTTATCAGCGCCCGTAAAAATTCCGAACCATTGCTCCGTCCAATGATGATGAAATTATGAGGACAACACAAACATCCAGTCATCTCGAGGCAGGTGAAAATCCCTGACCCCGCCGGGAATCGAACCCGGGACCCCGCGCTCGGGAAGCGAGAACGCGATCCCGAGAACTGTATTAAGAAAGGGTGATTTAGCGGACCAGTCGCAGTGCGGTAAGGTGTCCGAGTGTTCATTAGATCAGAAACATAATTATGTTGTCATCTTTTGTGATGGGAGTGTCCACACCGTAGTCACCGTGAATATGTAGACGAAAGGACAAAATTGGTCACTGAGAACAATGAATTAATATCCTGGTTCGTGTCCACGGTAACCTTAGTAGGGAAATACAATCGTGGTATAAAATACACCCCCAAAACATCACTGAACTATCTACGGCAAGAAATATGCGGGAACCTGCGAGTCGCCTGTTTTTTTCTCCTGGCTGGTCTGACCGATACAGCTACGGAAACAGATCACTCCTCAGAAGCTAGTGCTCATTCATTAAGCTGCGCAACTGAATTGAACAACTGCGATCTGTTAAGGGATTCTGAACACTGTATCCTGAGTGGATCTCAGTTAATTTTCTTTTACTCCCACCTACGGACATGGATTTTATTAGCTGCAAAAGGAAAATCAGTGAGGAAAACTCATTTATAATTTATTCCACAGTTGTTATATTAAATTTTTAAGGAATTAAATTTTGATTATAAACAGTTTGGAAATAAGCAGCACATAGATAGCCTTGTTAATGACAGTAACGAATGGCTGACAAAGTTTGAGATTTAGTTATGCTGATTCACTATCATTGTTATTGTATCATGAAGTTAGATGATAAGTACACAATGATTGCAATGCATGAGGACGACAACAGATGAAGGCAAGTATATGGTTGAATCAGAACAACCGATAGAGGGTTTGTCACTACCATAAAAGTTAACAAGTTACTGTATCTATCCGTCCCTATCGTGCTGTTGCTTCAGTATGTTCGTACTGTAAGCAGCAGGAATCAGCGTTGAACAGTAGTGGCACAACTCGAGGGAGCCCTTTGCCTCCGTTGGTCGAGTGAGCGCTGCTCTGAATCTTCCTGTCTCCCTACAACCGTCCATCTTCGAATGTCCTCTTTCGAATCCTCGTCTCCAAATTTCTACTCCAACCGTCCGTCTCTAAATCTCTGTATTCAGTTCAATAAAATTTAATTTATGGCCACGATTTTTTAAAACTCTAAACAGGTCGATATAAATCTCTGTATCGGAATAATCTCAAAAACGCACTCTTCCAAGGCTGGCGGCTGTGTTTCACAAGCCTAGAATCTCCAGCCAAACACCACATTTTCCGCCAACATTGGCCAATGGTACAGTTTGTTAATTTTCTTCACCCTACCTCAGCGGGTCTGTAAAGCTAGTCTCCCTGCCAACTTCCTTACCGCTCTCGCAGGATAAAAAGTAGGACTAATGACCTACGTCATGGGCCACCTACCAACGCCGGATCGTCGTTTTCCACCAACGCGTTTGCGCCACCGTGGGAAAACAAAAAGGGAAAAAAGTCCTATTCTATGGGTGTTGGCTTGACTGGTCACCAGCCACGCAGTAAAGTCTCAGTCAGTGTTGTTTTTGGTACGCGGCCGGAACCTTTGCTGTTAAACACGCAGAGAAAGTGACAGCTTTTCTCTGAAATCTCTTCGACCACTGGTTACGTTTTTCTCGTTAACCTGGGGCACGTTGTACGGCCCGCAAGTTAGACTGGGGGGAACAGTGGGGGTTGCATTGCAACACCGTGGCTGTGTGCCTGTGTATTGTCCTCGGCACTTTTGGTCTGCGGCCCAGTGCTAGCCTGGCGACAGCTCGGTCGTCTGCACAAAATCCCGTTGTTCTGCTGTCCTTTGGCCGTGGATTCACTTCCACCTTGTAAGGACACCGTCTCCAGTGTTCCAAGGAACATCCCCCACTGCGGCCTTCGCTCTCCACAGCGTCCGCTGTCCTCTGAGCATCACCGTGTCCGTCTCTGCACATCATTATGTGGCATGCATTAAATCCCATCAGTATATAAAAGAACAGAGAATTGGACCCCCGCTGCAATCACTGTCATATCCGTCTTTAAGATTCGAAATGCAGTTAGCGCGTTACATTGTTATCAACATACTAATCTGTTCTATCACCGGTTACATGGATGAGATGTGGCTAGCTGGAATGGTTAACCACCTCTCAACTACACCGCCCACATATTGCGTGTGAAATGCCTCATTGTGCCACCAGTGCACTCGATGATCAGCTCATTTGAAAAGAAGCTAAATCGCAGTGAACTTTACTTAGTCAGGCACGCGACTCGAAACATCCATTGCATGATGTTCTCTTCGCAGTGTTCTCTCAGAAGGTGGTTGAAACTGACCTACATTCACTGTCATTAGCAATTTCCTGTTATGTCTGTAACTTTTTGTCATTTACAGTGGATGACAGTCGTCTCCAGACAGTTTCGGTTAGGATCCTTTTACTACAATTGTTCTTGCGCGTGACAGCTGCGAATGGAACACCATTCCTTGTAGACACGTTGTACAGGCCGCACTGGTATACAGGCGGCATTGGTATGCCAACAAATAGGGAAACTTTGTTTACACTGTGCTCACGGGCGCGTCCGAACACGATGGCCTCATTCTGTCATTCTGTCACATCTGCACGACGACCCATTTTACTACACTGATTCCATACAACAGACTGACACATACACGCCATGTACCTGCTAAGACATAAGTCAGTCGTCAGGACCACATGAACGTCTACAACGCTTCGAAGTGACCAGTGTGCTCTTTTAGGAAGGCCGGCCGCGGTGGCCAAGCGGTTCTAGGCGCGTCAGTCCGGAACCGCGCGACTGCTACGGTCGCAGGTTCGAATCCTGCCTCAGGCATGGATGTGTGTGATGTCCCTAGGTTAGTTAGGTTTAAGTAGTTCTAAGTTCTAGGGGACTGATGACCTCAGATGTTAAGTCCCATAGTGCTCAGAGCCATTTGAACCATTTATTTTAGGAAGGTGACTAATATTTTTTTGGCAAGCTTAGACCCTACTTGTAATATGTGTCCAAAGTTTCACGCTTTTGTAGACACATTGCGCGGAACAATGAGATTCGTTACTGCACTGTACTTGTTTCCGCTGTTTCCTGTTTTCGTGGATTTTTTTTTACCGCAGCATATTTAAGGAGAGAACAAAACACGTATTAGTCAAACGAAGGATATTGTTAACCACGTTTACGTACACCATGTCTAACACCATATGTGCTCGAAATGTGTACTCACTCTGTGTCGAGTTTTCTGACCAGACTCAGAATTCATTAGATGAATATTTTTTTCAACCCTGGACGGTGTCGAAAGACCAGAGTACGTGATCGGCCTGAATGGTTTTGGACTGTGGATGTTCTGTGTTGTATACGACTTCTGCACAATGGTAAGAAGAGGAGTGCTACAGAGTAGTGTAGCAGTTGTCGTCGTAGGAATGCTGGAAAGGAGCAGAAACGATCAGTGAACAAGTAACACAGAAAACAGGAGGTTTACATAACTTGTATTCCTCGAAACGTACGAAGATTCATTATAAAAATTAGTTCAAATGGCTCTGAGCACTATGGGACTTAACGTCTGAGGTTATCAGACCCCTAGAACGTAGAACTACTTAAACCTAACTAACCTAAGGACATCACACACATCCATGCCAGAGGCATGATTCGAACCTGCGACGGTCGCGGTTGCGAGGTTCCAGACTGAAGCGCCTAGAACCGCTCGGCCACAGAGGCCGGCAAGATTCATTACAAATGGTGTAAAAAGTAATAGAGTCTAGCTAACGATGTCACAAGAAAAAAGCACGAACGAAGCTGTCGTAGCGTAGTGGCTCCAAGCGCAAGTGAGCTGAGTCGCTGCTGCCAGTGATCCTATAATGTGGTAGCAGAGGTTACTCAAAGTACAGAGCTGCTGGAGGTGTGACTCAGTGGGCGCGCATCATTGGGTCCGCCAGATTCCGAGCGATCGCTAGTGGCGTCAGACGGAAACTTGCCATTCCGTTACCAGCTGTGGAATGCAAATTGGGTGGCATCGATACGTGATACCACATTCTGTCAGGTTTCTACTCCTGTATGAAATCGAAAACAGCTGGATTCGTTGTGTTTAGGATGTCAGTGTTCTCTGGCTGTGATTCCAAATAATAGGTCGACGGTTGAACGATGTAAGGTACATTCTGGTTTTCATGATCCCTTGGCAATGACTGTGGACTCAGTTCACACATCCATTCGGAGCGCGGTGTTGCTGTGTCCAGGACACTGTACTCCTGTGATTTGCATATGCTTCTGGTTAGAGAGTAGTTGACAGATGGCTACCGAAATGTCATTGATAGTCTTCAGTTGTGAAATCTAAGTCGTTTTTCCATGTCACCGTTTGACTTTACCACTCTTTCCAACTAGCCTTCTTGTGAACAAAATATGACTAGTATGACCAGCACAAATGGTTCAAATGGCTCTGAGCACTATGGGACTTAACTTCTAAGGTCATCAGTCCCCTAGAACTCAGAACTACTTAAACCTAACTAACCTAAGGACATCACACACATCTATGCCCGAGGCAGGATTCGAACCTGCGACCGTAGCGGTCGCGCAGTTCCAGACTGTAGCGCCAAGAACCGCTCGCCCACCCCGGCCGGCACTGACCAGCACAGCAGTTGGGTACATCTTCTCACTTCGCTCACTCGATATTTTCTAGTGGATACTGTAAGTCGAAGTACGGCCGTTAACGACTTAAAATGCAGTCGTTACAGAAATAGCTCCGACTGGGCAGTGGTATGGCAAGAAATAGTCCATGGCCTTGCTGAGGTATCTGCTATGGCATGCACGTCATGGGATTTGGGAGGATGTAAGAAATGTGAATCAATATGCCAGGGCGCGGACAGGAACTTCGCCAATTCGGGATATTAGGCTAGTGCCTTTCCTATTGTGTCACTTCACGCGAGAGATACTTCACGTGCATGAATATTGTTCACCAGCATATAACACGACTTCTGTATGTCGTTTCCCTTAAGGAAAATTGCACCATGTTTCTCGATGTCCAGAAAAATGTTAGTACTACTCCACATAATCTTAAACACACAAAATATATTCTAACGAAATGTCGGACCAAGTAAGCGACTTAATTGTGGGCAGTGGTCAGCGGACAGAACGAATCCATCGTCAGAAAAAGTAACATCGGGCTTGCCTCAAAGATTTGTGATGCTGTCATTACTATTCACAATATAAGTAAATGACTAAGTGATGAGATCTTCACGGTTGTGACACTGATAACTGACAGGGATGTTAGATACAGAGAGATACCACTGGTAGAAAATCGTTCCTCAATGTTGTTGTGATTGTAGACTATCAGTGCTTGTTGTAATGTGTGGCAGTTGATTCTTATTTTAAGAAACGTAATATCATGCAAGTGAAGGGATGAAAAGATCATATACCATTTAACTGATGACTCCCTTTAAATCTGTCACGAGGCAAACACAATCTGAGAGGAGGTTTAACAGCATCATACACATATCGCTGTAAAAACTGTATCAGTCTCCGGCGAAAGGTCGTATGCTATTGAGTGCCTTATCAGTTCAACAGATATAACATTGTGAGATGGGATTGTCAGGAAAAGATAATACGCAGTGATGAGCTACTTCAGCGAATGAAAGAAATGTAGAACACCAGCTGCGAGTTATTGCCGTATATTGACAACACGTACACCCGGTAATAGACTCTTTGTTATGGCAGAGCAATGTAGTCATCAGTGACAATAATTTTCAGCATATGCGCTTGAGATTCGTATGGAAGGGGTATGAAACAGTAACACACGCACGCTTCGTTACTCCTGCTGAGACGGTAGGTCTGTTACGGATCGTGTAGGCTCACATATCGTCCAACAAGAGTGTTACGGTTTTGCCAGTCCCTTCATATCAAAGTTTATGACAGAGGTTCCCAAACTGGGGGGTGGAGGGGCGTGATGATGTTGCAAGGGGGGCGCGGGTGGAGTTAGTGGTATAAACCTAATATTTCTTTTTAATATCGATATTTTAATAAAAATGAATGTGTAGGCATTAATGATAGATTATGGTGCTGAATGCAATCGTTTGGCGTCCCACTTCCCGCAATCTTATCCCAATAAGCTATCCTAGAACATACAGCTTTTGAAGATCACGTTTAGAATGTCACGTTTAGAATGTCACACACAGAAACTCTCAAAATTACGAAGGCGATATGCGTTAATTCTAATATATCAGATTTGTAAACAACTTACTTCTGACAATTGGAAAACAGAAAAGTCAGGTATTAACTATTCCGTACATTTGTACACATGAACTGAACGTAATCATGTCATAACTTTTAGCCGTAGTAGGCTATGTTCATCAGAGTAATAATCACTTACACTGTGTAACTGCAAAAATGCCGTTTTATTACCCTGTCAACCCGCGGATCCCCATGTGATGCGATTACAGTGACTTTAATAGACTGTATACGCTTCAGATGAACTGGCGGGTTCGTAATTTGGACGCCAGGGTTATGCCCTTTGTCACCAGAAAAATGTGCAGAACGTGAATGCGAAACTAGTACAAGTGTTCGCTCAAAGCAGAGTACTTCATACAGAAGTACGCTGGCTCTCAAAAGGAAATATGCTAGGAAGATTATTTGAACTTCGAGACGAAGTGATGCAGTTTTTGGAAAATAACAAACAAACTGAATTGTATGTGGAATTTAGAAAGCCAGGTGTTCGTGTTGCATTGGCTTATCTGTCAGATATTTTCGAATCTTTAAACACATTGAATTTGAAATTACAAGGTGGAGAGTCAAACATAATTTTTCATCGGGATACCATCAAAGCGTTTACTGATAAGTTGCAACTATGAAAACGCAAAAGTTTAGCCTGCAATTATTCCTGCTTTACCAGATTGTTTGGAATCCTGGAAGAAGCCCGATTTCAAAACGATTTTAAGGATACTGATACTGAGAGTAAAATATCAAACCATTTGCAGCACCTCACTGATGAATTCGAACGATACTTCCCTAACGGTTGTGATGATAAAGTTTATTATAGGTTAGCGACGGATCCATTTCACGTTGACGTGGATGTGTTGCCAGACAGACTTCAAGAGGAAGTCTTAGAAATTGAAAATGATTCTGCAGCGAAGTATGAGTTTGAGAAGATGGATAAGCCTTTATTTTGGGTGAAATGTCTCACGGTGTATCCCAGCACAGCGGAACAAGCACTGAAACTGTATTTACCATTTTCAAGCACTTATTTGTGCGAAAGAGCATTTTCAGCGGTAGTGGCGATAAAAAATAAGCTTAGAAGCAAACTCTGTATTGCCAATGATTTACGTTGCGCAGTTTCTACTATTCAGCCAAGAATTCAAAATTTTGTAAAGAAATATGCAAGCCCATCCTTCACATTGATTTATTTGTTTGTTTCTTGCCATATGTGTGTGGAAATAATATTTTATAATAAATACGTCACATTATAAGAGAACTTGTTATTTTCCTGCTAACTATCCTTACATGTAGGTAATACTGTAAAATTATAAAAAACCATTTCGAAGAACCATTATAAAATAAACATAGTGAATCTGATTTAAATATAAATACTGCGTGTGATCCTTAAGGATTCTGATGTTACGTATGGTATGTTATTTCAACTAATAATAGTATTTCTTCTGGATGAAGACACAGCGAAAGTTTATCCTAGATATGGCAAGCGAAGAGTAGTCCTAAAATCGTATACGGGTGAAGAAATGGTGTGCAGCAAGGGAATGTAATCAATGTAATGAAGTTGTTTTATTCATATTTTTTAAAGTTCTGTGTAGTCTGCACGATTATTGGGTAAAACTTATTTTTTATTTTTTGTCTGGTTCTGGGAAATGGGCCATTGTCGCCGTTCGGTAGCTGTCGTCGTTGACATAAATTCCAACCTATGCGCAACGACAATGGGGAGCGCTATAGGCGTACAAATCAGTGATGTTCGTTAACACCGTGACTGAGTGACTATTTTTTATAATGAGTGAAAGTAATAAGCTACACTCAACATAATAGCCCGCATCCACTAATCTGCAAAGGTCGCAAATATTTTTACTTGTTTACCAATGACTTTATTTGCTTTAGGAGTGGCTTATAATCACAAGACTGGACTGATGACGTAATAACTGCGACTCGATACATTAACAGCCCACCATGTTACATGACGTCACCATCACAAATTTTTCAATAGTTTCTTGATAATTAATAAAAATCTCTATATTTTTTTAGGGGGGGGGGGAGGCACGGTAGTTTTCTTTTCGGCAGAAGGGGGGCGTGACAAACAAAAGTTTGGGAACCTCTGGTTTATGAAAACTGTAACACGTAGATTACTTACCCTAAGAAGAACTGTATGCCACATATTACAGACAAGACACTAAACAATTGATTGACATTACGTAACTTCATTAGCTCTGACTCTGAGAATTCGTAATGGAGTGAAGCCGCCACGTGTCGCAGACTGAGCAACAAAAGATCACGACCTTCGATCTCAGTGTGTCTGGCGCGCGCTGTGTTTGAGAGGCCACAAAGGATCAATAGTGATTGTCGGAGAACCGTATCACAGACATGTTTCACTGGTATAAACATTCTACGTTTGCATGTTGCGTCAAACGTAGGTAAAATTTCGGACGTTTGACGAAATTCTCCGTCGTCTTTGTCAGAAACAAGTGACTATCGTGGCTGCTGTTGTGGTAACCATTTGTTGCCCGTAGACGACTTGCGACTGATCGAGGTACGTTGTAATTACGTCATGCTGCCAGGGTTGTGTTCATGTCTGCTCCTAGAATTTCCATCCTATATAGCCTATTAAAAAATCCACGAAGAATGGGTCCCACTGAGACCTATCAGAGAGCCAAACCTCGAATCAGGCTGACTCCCATAATTAGCTACTGTAAATATCGTATTAAAATCTCTCAGATGTTCATTGAGAAAATTGAGCAAATCAGTGTTGGCCCACACGATATTTTAGTCACAAACGCCACCTGCCACAACATAAGGTGATTTTCCTTAACACACGACCGATTTCATGCGTGTGCCCATCTTCAGGTGGTCAACACTCATGTATACGTTTCCATACTCAGTGTTGAAAATCACTGTTTAAATCAAAAACAAATAATGTTATGATGACTAAACAGACACAAGCGAAACATTTGGACGTGGCGAAGCGACTTGTGTTGTAAAATATTATAATACTACATATAGCTGATGTATTCATTTCACCTTCAAGTTACCTTTATCATCTTTTTTACCAAAATATTTCGTTTTCTACACGTTAACTGTATAGTAGCCACCATGCTAATTATTGGCACTTTCATGTTATGTCTTCGATAAAGTAGTGACACTTTAGATGTTAATAACTTCAGATGCACATTCTCTCACAACATTACACGTGTTTACACATGTGAAAGAACATGATCACTCAGCCACAGCCATTGAAGACAATCTGCAGATAGTGGGCACTGTCAGAAAACGAAACAAATTATTCTTGAAGCGCTCGAAATTTACATCCGTAACTCCAACTCACCACACCCAGTCCTCAATGAACAAGCAGATCTTAACAAGTCATTTCTACACATATTTAAAGAAATATTTTAAGGATCCAAAACTGTAACTCATGACCCATCACATCTAGCAACTGTCCGAAAAAAAGACAATACCAGCAACCATTCTGTATATTATAAATGACTGTGTGGTTTCACAATCATGCAACAATTTAATTTTCAAATTTGTAATATCTGTTATGTATCTGTATGTGGACCATCTCTGTACTTCTTTGACGTAAGCTGTTTTCAATGTAAACACGTTGGATGTTGTGAGTGCGTATGTTTCTTTAGTTATTAACATCTAAAGTGTCACTACTTTATCAGAGACGTAATTTGGAAACGCCAATAATTAGCGTGGTGACTAATATAAAGTTAAGGTGTAAGAAACGAAATATTTTTGTAGAAAAATTTGATAGATGTAATGTGAAAATGATATGGATAATTACACGAGCTGTATATAAGTACTCTATTATTTTACGACACATGTCGCTTAGCCATTTCCAAATATTTTATTTGTATCTATTTAGTCATCATCACATTAAGTTCTTTTTTATTTAAACAGTGATCTCTAAGTATGGGAACATGTACAAGAATGTAAACCACCTGAAGATGCGCACTAGCCCGAAACAGGTTGTGTGTTTAAAAAATTCACCTTCTTTTGTGACTGGTAGCGGTTATTATTCTACACCCTATAAATTAACAGTCACGGAGTTACACAGCATCCATTATGGATAAAATACATATTTTAGTCAGCCTGGATGTGGTGTCTCTGTTTGAAGTCCGTGTGGAGGACAAGGAAACACGTTAAACACTTTGGCAGGTCACGTTCCTCCTGAAATTGTAAAGTTTTTTAGTCATGTTTTGACGACAATCTACTTCTTTCATAGCGGTAAATTTCATGGAATGACTGACGGAATAGCCATTAGTTCTTTAACATTTTAGTGAGCTGCTGATATTTCGTAGTTAATAGCACTCGAAAATCTAATCTTTGAAGGTGATTTTATCAAGTTTTTTTTTAAATTGCGCCGTACTTCTGTAGTATATTGATATGCGGACACTTTTTCAATAACGTCGTACCTCTGTGGTCTATTGATGTCCGGCCACTGACCTTCAAATAAAATATTCCCCTTGTCAGTAACGTATTGCCCCTCTCGCCCCGTGCAAATTGTGAATTTTTTTTCTGTGGATGGTTTTTAATCAGTTCTGGAAAGCGTCCGGGGGCTGGTCTGCGTTTCAGCCATTCGAGCAAATGTAATGGACCGAACGTTGTAGATCTTCCCCCGCAGCGGTTCGTTTACCGCGCCAGCGGCACTTGAAAGGGTTCGCCACACGCGAAACAAACAGGCAGAATTTGCGGTAATCGATTTTCACCTGCGGGCGTCAATTAATTTAATTAAAAGGGTCGGGCGCTTGCGGCAGACGAGGAGTGCCTGTTTGCTCGGCGTTTCATCACAGGCGGAGGGGGCGCGCCGCTGCTACACCACGCAGCTAGCTGCCTGGGCAGGCTGCTCTCGGCAGAGTCGGTCTCCCTGGTGCAGCCACCACTTGCAGCCGTTTATCCTCACGCGCCTCCGGGTAACGCTCAACCTTGGGCGGCGCTCAGGTAGCCAGCGTACTGGTTTTATATTACAAACTTCCGACGTCTGATCTACAATGCAATCGCCCAGAACGCGTTAATCACTCTAGGTAAGCGAGGAATACGTCCCCTAACTCTGAAGGATAACGGCTCACAAACTACAGCAGCAAACGTATGTGATGAACAAAACGCCATAGAAGGTTAGATCACCGTTAGATCACAGCAATTAGAAGTTGTGTTCTTGGTCATTTAGAGGAGGCTCGAGTGTAGCTGTTGTCGTGGTCATTAATCCGAAGATGGTTTGATGCAGCTCTCCATGTACCTTATCCTGCACAAGCCCCTTCACCTCCGAATAACTACTGCAACCTACATCCTTCTAAATCTGCTTACTGTATTGATCTCTTTGTCTCTGTCTACGATCTTTACCCCCCCCCCCCTCCTCCCCCTCATTTCTCTCCAATACTAGAATGGTGAGTTCTTGATGTCTCCGAATTTATCCTGTCAACCGATCCCTTCTTCTAACCACAAATTTCTTTCCTCCCCAATTCTATTCAGTACCTCCTCATTAGTTACGTGATCTACCCATCTAATCTTCGCATTCTTCTGTAGCAGCACATTTCAAAACCTTCTGTTCTCTTGTTATCTAAATTATTAGCGATCATAAAGCGGTTACTGCATCGATGATTTCAGCCGTAAATAGAAATATTAAAAAAGGTAGGAAGATTTTTCTGTTTAGAAATTGTGACAAAAAGCAGATTTCAGAGTACTTGACTGCTCAACACACAAGTTTTGTCTCAAGTACAGATAGTGTTGATGATCAGTGGACAAAGTTCAAAACCATCGTACAATATGCATTAGATGAGTATGTGCCAAGCAAGATCGTTAAGAGATGGAAAAGATCCACCGTGGTACAACAACCGAGTTAGAAAACTACTGCGGAAGCAAAGGGAACTTCACAGTAGACATAAACATAGCCAAAGACTTGCAGACAAACAAAAATTACGCGAAGCGAAATGCAGTGCTAGGAAGGCTATGCGAGAGGCTTCAGTGAATTCGAAACTAAAGTTCTATGTACTGACTTGGCAGAAAATCCTAAGAAATTTTGGTCTTATGTCAAAGCGGTAGGTGGATCAAAACAAAATGTCCAGGCACTCTGTGACCAAAATGGTACGATAAAGAAACAATTAAAATCGCTCAAAAGAGGAAAGGCCGCTGGACCTGATGGGATACCAGTTCGATTTTACACAGAGTACGCGAGGGAACTTGCTTCCCTCCTTGCAGCGGCGTACCGTAGGTCTCTAGAAGAGCGTAGCGTACCAAAGGATTGGAAAAGGGCACAGGTCATCCCCGTTTTCAAGAAGGGACGTCGATTAGATGTGCAGAACTATAGACCTATATCTGTAACGTCGATCTGTTGTAGAATTTTGGAACACGTATTATGTTCGAGTATAACGACTTTTCTGGAGACTAGAAATCTACTCTTTAGGAATCAGTATGGGTTTCGAAAAAGACAATCGTGTGAAACCCAGCTTGCGCTATTCGCCCACGAGACTCAGAAGGCCATAGACACGGGTTCCCAGGTAGATGCCGTGTTTCTTGACTTCCGCAAGGCGTTCGATACCGTTCCCCACAGTCGTTTAATGAACAAAGTAAGACTATCAGACCAATTGTGTGATGGGATTGAAGAGTTCCTAGATGACAGAACGCAGTATGTCATTCTCAATGGAGAAAAGTCTTCCGAAGTAAGAGCGATTTCAGGTGTGCCGCAGGGGAGTGTCGTAGGACCGTTGCTATTCACAATATACATAAATGACCTAGTGGATAACATCGGAAGTTCACTGAGGCTTTTTGCCGATGATGCTGTAGTATATCGAGAGGTTGTAACAATGGAAAATTGTACTGAAATGCAGGAGGATCTGCAGCGAATTGACGCATGGTGCAGGGAATGGCAATTGAATCTCAATGTAGACAAGTGTAATGTGCTGCGAATACATAGAAAGAAAGATCCTTTATCATTCAGCTACAATATAGCAGGTCAGCAACTGGAAGCAGTTAATTGCATAAATTATCTGGGAGTAGGCATAAGGAGTGATTTGAAATGAAATGATCATATAAAGTTGATCGTCGGTAAAGGAGATGCCAAACTGAGATTCATTGGAAGAATCCTAAGGTAATGCAATCCGAAAACAAAGGAAGCAGGTTACAGTACACTTGTTTGCCCACTGATTGAATATTGCTCACCAGTGTGGGATCCGTACCAGATATGGTTGATAGAAGGGATAGAGAAGATCCAACGGAGAGTAGCGCGCTTCGTTACAGGATCATTTAGTAATCGCGAAAGCGTTACGGAGATGATAGATAAACTCCAGTGGAAGACTCTGCAGGAGAGACGCTCAGTAGCTCGGTACGGGCTTTTGTTGAAATTTCGAGAACATACTTTCATCGAGGAGTCAAACAGTATATTGCTCCCTCCCTCGTATATCTCGCGAAGAGACCATGAGGATAAAATCAGAGAGATTAGAGCCCACACAGAGGCATACCGACAATCTTTCTTTCCACGAACAATACGAGACTGGAATAGAAGGGAGAACTGATAAAGGTACTCAAAGTACCCTCCACCTCACACCGTCTGGTGGCTTGCGGAGTATGGGTGTAGATGTGGATGTAGATATTTGTCGTCCGTATTTCACTTCCATACATGGTTACACGGCATGCAAATACTTTCAGAAAAGACTTGCTGACACTTAAATCTGTATTCGATATTAACAAACTTCTTTTCCGAAACGTTTATCTGGTCATTTCCAGTCTACATTTTATTTCTTCTCTACTTCGGCCATCGTCAGTTGTTTTGCTACCCAAATCATCTACAACTTTAGGTCTCTCGTTTCCTAATTTAATTCCGTCAGCTTCACCTGATTTACTTCGACTACATTCCATTATCCTCGTTTTGCTTTTGTTGATGTTTATCTTATAGCCTCCTTTCAAGACCCTAATCATTCCGTTCAACTGCTCTTCGAAGTCCTTTGCTGTCTCTGATAGAATTACAGTGTCATCGGAAAAAGGCAAAATTTTTATTTCTTCTCTCTGAACTTTAATTCATGCTCCAAATTTTACTTTGGTTTCGTTTACTGCTTGCTCAATCCTCAGACTGAATAACATCGGCGATAGGCTACAACATTGCCTCACTCCCTTCTCAATCACTGCTTCCCTTTTATGTTGGTCGACTCACAACTGCCGTCTGGTTTTTGTGTAAGTTGTAAAATAGTCATTCTCTCCCTTTATTTTACCCCTGCTGCCTTCAGAATTTCAAAGAGAGCGCTGCAGTCAACATTATCGAAAGCTTTCTCTAAGTCTAGTGCCCCTAACCTATCTTCTGAGAGAAGTCGTAAGGTCAGTACCGACTGGTATGTTCCTACATTTCTCCGGAATCCAAAGTGATCTACCCCGAGGTGAGCTTCTACTAGTTTTTCCAGTCTTCTACAAAGAATTCGTGTTGATGTTTTGCAACCATGACTTATTAAACTGAATATTCACATCTGTCAGCAAGAGTAACCCTCCCAGCGGAAGAAACAAGCCATTCGCTTTGAAGTGATTTAAGGAAGCGTAGCCGGCCGCGGTGGTCTAGCGGTTCTAGGCGCTCAGTCCGGAACCGCGCGACTGCTACGGTCGCAGGTTCGAATCCTGCCTCGGGCATGGATGTGTGTGACGTCCTTAGGTTAGTTAGGTTTAAGTAGTTCTAAGTTCTAGGGGACTGATGACCACAAATGTTAAGTCCCATAGTGCTCAGAGCCATCTGAACCATTTTTTTAAGGAAGCGTGGTTGAACCTAGAGCAGGATACCGTACAAGAACTTGCTCCATATTTCTCCTGAACCTGTTCTTAAATACTGCTCAAGTGTTAGGGATCCGTACTAGGTCGGATTAAAAGAAGATACTGAAGCAATCCAGCGGCGGGCTTCTAGATTTGTTACTGGTAGGTTCGGACATCAAGCGAGTGCTTCGGGAACTCCAATGGGGATCCCTGGAGGGAAGACGATGTTCTTTTGGAGGTATGCTATCGAGAAAATTTAGAGAACTAGCATCTGAAGCTGACCGAATAACGATTCTACTGCCACCAACAAACATTTCGCGTAAGGACTACGAAGCTACGAGAAATTAGGGCTCATACGAAGGTTAAAACAAAGTCTTTTCTTTTTCACTTTACTTGCAATTGAAACGGGAAAGGAATGACAATCAGTTACAGTATATAAACCCAATCTAGTAGTGATGATGATGATGATGAGTCCCATACTCCTTTACAGAGCGTAGGGGAGCACGCGGGAGACCCGCGCCGCCTTACTAGGCAAGGTCCTAGTGGAGGTGGTTTGCCATTGCTTCTAGTAGTACAACATAAAAAATAAGAAATCATAAAAAAGAGCATATGGTTCAGGGTACCCTCCGCCACACATAGTACGATGACTTGCGGAGTATGTATGTTGATGTAGAACTCACCTCCTCATTGGGCTTTTCTGCCGCTGGACGCTAAAAGACAACATAAAAGCAAGGAAGCTTCGCTCTTCATCTGTTACGTCTCTTAACAAATAAAAACATGGAAAGAGATGTTTAGGGCTATAAAGAAGTGGTCAAAACATTTGGAAGTGGCACTTTTCGGTTTTAAAGGACAACGGTATCTTGTCTCGGTGTTACGGTAGTTCAACCACGTCATAGAACAAGAAAATGCTGTCTGATGATCGTGGAACGTCTATTCGAAATTTTTTTTAAAATTTTGATCGAACAAAAAATAAAATTACAACTTGCTGATTACCGGTTTCGGCTGGCTAACAACTATCTTCACATCATGCTTACTAAAGAATCACCGCCTATGTGTACTGTTGATGATAACCCTATCGTTACTAAGTGTAACTAATATCATGGTTATTAGGGAATTGGTAGTAAGTACAATGCTGGCCACATCATCCTCACAAAGTGTAACTCATCAACAGCAGAAGTTGGTCTGAGCTGTTAACGTCTATACCATCACAAGACCATGGTTTTATGCGTTAAGAGCCACACAGCAGACTGCTAACAATCGTCCGAGCATACGGAATAGGTTCCAGGTATGAGAGTGGCTCGACGAATTCTTAAGTAACCCAGTATCTTATCCTGGACGGCGAGTGTTCATCAGAGACAAGGTCATCGTCAGGAGTGCTCCAGGAAAGTGTGATACGATAGCTCTTGCTCTCTGTGTGCATAAACGATCTGAAGGATAGGGTGAGCAGCAAATTGCTGCTCTTTGCTAATATCGCTGCAGTGTGCGGAAAAGTGTTGTCTTTGATTGTAGGAGGATATCTTTTTGGATATCTTTGGATATCTTTTTGGTGTTGTGAATGGCATCTTGCTCTAAAGGTAAAAAAATGTAACTTAGGGCGAATGAGTAGGAAAAACAATTGTGCAGTGTTCGAACACAATATTAGTGGTATGCCGTTTTACATTATATATCTAGGCGTAACGATGGAACGAGCACATAAGGTCGGTGGTTGAGAAGGAGAACGGTCGACTTCGGTTTATTGCGGGAATTCTGCTCGCCTATGAAGGAGACCACGTATAGAACACTGGTATGGCCCATTCGTAACTACTGGTCGAGTGTCTGTGACATCGATGCAGCTCGCACCCAAACCTCCAGACGTTAGACACTCGGTATCAAACGTTGTGTTTCGATAGGGTATCAATCAAAACACCGATTTAGTTGATGCTGTGTGCTGTCGTAGATGGTAATTAAAAGTAACACCAGAACTACGGAATATAGGAAAAGCGTATCTGTCAGCTATGAAACTGAAAGTTTGTGGTAGTTGAGTTGGTAGAGTGTCAGATCGCAGTATTTAAGATCCTGAATTCGAAACCCTCTGATGGCGATTTTTCTTTAACAGTTTACGCTTGAAATTATTATATAGGAGAACATTTTTCTGACGCGTAAAAGGATGTTTCTGAGTTTGTTCTTTTGACAGTCTGCTTTCACCTCGTTAGTTCACTACTTTCAAGTAGCAAAGCTATAGCGTAAATCTGTATAGATTACACCACACCTATCTATACAAAATGTACTCTATAGGTTTGCTGCTTTCAACTAACGAAGCGAGGACATTGCTACAAACTCCGAAACGTCCTTTTACATGTCAGAAAAACGATTTCACGCTTAAACTGTTAAAAAGAAATCGCCACCAGTGGGTTTCGAACGCGAGCATTTTAGTACGACAATCTGGTGCACTACCAATTCACCTCCCACAGATCTTCGCATTGATGGGTCACAGACACGCTTTCGCTATACTCTGTAGTTCTGGTATTCCTTTTAATTACGGTTTACGCATTTTCTGCTGGTCTACTGGGCAGCACAGAGCACGAACTAAATCGGTGTTTTGGTTGATACTCTATCGACACACAACGTTTGGTACCGATCTGAGTGTCTGACATGTGGTGGTTTGGGTGTCAGTGGTATGCTGCTAGATTTGTTAGCGGTAGTATCGATCAACACGCGGACGTTACAGAGATGCTTTATAAACTCTAATGGAAATTCGTGGAGGGAAGACGACGTTATAAGCATCTCTAAGAAGACTGTGGTTCATTTTGTCTACATTTGTGACGTCACATTCACGTCCCCTTATCTATGACATCATCATGAGGATGTCACAAGCCACACCTCTTTTTCAGTGACGTCGCATCGGCGAGTAACTTAAAAGGAGATAGAAGAAGGAGCTAGTGCGACGTTCTTTTTTTAATGTTCAGGCCATCACAGTGCTTAAAAGGACAATGTGGGACTGGGTGGCGTAAATTTTTTAATCTGAAGCCGCCAATTGGGGAGCATTATATTTTGCCAAAGCCCAACGTGTTTAAAAGTATCGAACTACACTATGGTATTTCCACAAGCGTATTCACCTGAATTGGGCGCCATGTTCGAAAGTATACGACTATTTATCAAAATTTTCGCTTGTGCGAGCGCGCGTTCACACACACACACACACACACACACACACACACACACACACACACACACACACACACTTCATGCAGTCGCAGCCCCTGTACAATTGAAACTCAGAATATCCCTCATCATAGCTGCAATGTATATGATATGCTGTACTGAAGGTTTCATGTAGATTTATCTCATCGAATGCAGCCACTGCTACGACTGTAAGTAGCAACTGGTTCTAATATGAATGCTGTATCAGCATAAAACACGAATGGCAGTTTCAGTGTGTAAGTAAACTTGCTAAATTTCATAAACTCGTTCGTGCTTCTTGTCATCATACTGTGGACCATGTTAAATTGTGCACAGTAAACTTAATGTGCGTCTAATACTGTGGAATAAAAACAGCACAGACATCATTCATCTATCACAACTGATTGATGATAAGCAGTAGTGCTTCAAAGTGCTAACCTCGACAAGTTTTTTACACCATAGGAATGACATATATCTGTATTAGCAACCTGTAACATTAATAGATTTACCTATTTCTCGTGACGTGCTCTGTAGCGTGTTGCTGTACAACTCGAAATTATCTCTCACCATTTGTAACCATCCATTCATAATCAGAATATTGGATATCACAGACTTTTACAGAGACGTCTTCGTTCTTTTTTCGAAAATGTGTATGTGTTTCAACTCGTTAGGAAACAGTATGTTGCCAAATTGCAATTTGTTTGCAAATGGAGAATAGTCAGTCACTCATTCTGCATCGTTATTTACAGGATGTAAACCTGCTAAAATTGGCCACTTGAAACATTCATTGTCATCTGACTGAAAGTTTATTACTAGAGTTTTATTTGCTACCACCCTGGGCTGTTTGTGTACACTGAGGTGACAAAAATCATGGGATAGCGACATACACATACCGCGCACACGAAATGTGTACTGAAGGAACTGTCATTTGTACCCAGATGAATCTCGGGAAAAGGTTCCCGACGTGATTATGGCCGCACGACAGGTTTTAACAGACTTTGAACGCCCCGGTTGGTAGTTGGAGCTAGACGCATAGGATATTCCATTTCGAAAATCGTTAGGGAATTCAGTATTCCAAGATCCACAGTGTCAAGAGTGTGCGGAGAATATCAAATTCAGGCATTACCTCTCACCACGGAAAATGAAGTGGCCGATGGACTTCACTTAACGACCGAGGATAGTGGGGTTGGCGTAACGTTGTCAGTGCCAGCAGCAAAAAATGCTGCGTTCAATAAGCGCAAAAATCAATGTGGGACGTAGGACGAACTTATCTGTTAGGACAAAGCCGTGAAATCTGGCGTTAATTGGCTATGGCAACAGACAAGCGACGCGAGTGCCCTTGCTGACAGCACGACATCGCTTGCAGCGCCTCTCCAGGCTCGTGGCCATATCTGTTGGACCGTAGACGACTGGAAAACCGTGGTTTGGTCAGATGAGTCCCGATATCAGTTGGTAAAAGTTAACGGTAGGGTTCGAGTGTGGCGCAGATGAAGCCATGGACCCAAGTTGTCACAAAGGCACTTTGCAAGCTGGTGGTGGCTCCATAATGGTGTGGGATGTGATTACATGGAATGGACTGGGTCCTCCGGTCCAATTGAACCGATCATGGCTATGGAAATGGCTATGTTCGGAGACCATTTGCAGCCATTCGTGGACTTCATGTTCCCAAACAACGATGGAATTTTAATGGATGACAGTGCATCGTGTCACCGGGCTAAAATTGTTCGCAATTTGAACAACACTCTGGACATTTCGAGTGAATGGTTTGGCCACCCACATCGCCTGACGTGAATCCCATTAAACATTTGTGTGACATAATCGAGAGGTCAATGCGTGCACATAATCCGGCACCGGCAACATTTTCGCAATTATGGACGGCGGTAGGGGCAGCTTGACTCAGCATTTCTGCAGGAGACTTCCAACGACTTTTTGAGTCCTTACCAAGACGAGTTGGTGCACTACGCCGGATAAAGGGAGGTCCGGCACGATATTAGGAGGTAGCCCTTGACTAATGCGAAGCATTACGTTTATTGTTTGAAGTCTCCTGAGTGAGCGCACCAAGTATCCGTCACTTCCGTAGCTGTAGGACGGTTTCAAAAAGGCGTCTGTGGGTGATGTACGCTACAAGCAACGTGCTGTCATTGAATTTCTCACTGCAGAGAAAGAAACAGTGGGGAATATTCACAAATGCTTGTGCAAAGTCTATGGAGCATCTGCTGTCGACAGAAGTACAGTTAGTCGCTGGACACGGAGGGTGAGGTCATCAGAAGACGGTTCGGTGGAGCTCCACGATTTGCAGGGTTCGGGGAGACCATCTACGGCTATCACACCTGACCCAGCCGACTCGGATCTCCACTTGTTTGGACCATTAAAGGAGCCATTCGTGGAAGACATTTTGAGGACAACGGTTGGTACCGATAGGGCATACACGGTCTTGTTTCGCGCTGGAGGAAGGCCATAGAACGGGATGGGGATTACGTGGAAAAATAGGGTGTGTAGATAAAACACCATTCTTTCGTCCGTGTAATTCTCATTATGTTCAATAAAAAATTTCTGAAGAAAAAATGCGGTGCTTTGCTTTCTTGGGAAGCCTGGTATTTGTTTCCGTGACCAGCTGGAATCTCTTTCTTGAAATTCTCAAGGTTCTTTAAAAGCTTATCAATAACAGTAATTCAGTACCAGTCATCACTAATTTCAGACGGCATTTGACACCTATTCCTTCGTCTTATTTCTCCTGACATTGACAAGAGAAAGTTGAAGACTAGGTAAAGCTGATTTTAAGAGGTTGTTACTTGGATGGTCTCTGTTCTTAAAAACGCGAAACCAGGCGTCCAAGAAAGATGTGGGCTGTTTAAATCCAATACTATTATCTATCATACCTGTACATATTCGACTTGAAAATGTAGACTTAACAGCTGCCCATTCAAGATCATTGGTTGCATTTAATTTAATGCTTTTTAGTGTCTGTTCAACCATTGTTGCTAACTTGACACTAATACAATAATATTACTTGGTTATTCTCAAAGTTGTCGATGATGTTCACGATGTCCAGCCTGCCGAGAGAACTGTCTGGCGGATGTCTTCGTGGTTGCTGCTCTCAGATCGGGTACAATTAATGACGACCGCTGAAGTCTTTCAGCTGCTGCTCTGATCGGGTACGATCCAACACCAATGCTTGCAGATTCTGCAGTACTGAATGAAAAGCTGACTTTCAGCAAGCAAGTGAATTAGCTGCATTCATAGATGTAGCAGTCTCGAAACAGGCTGGAACACTATGAAATGCAATGCAGTTCAGAAATACATATAAGAAATGCCTGAATGATTGATAATGAACGATCTGCATAAGGAGATAATGATATGTTTCGAGAAGAAAAAGAAGAAGAAATAGTAGGTGGAAGATGTATGATTGTTAATAGTAATACACAGCGTGAATCACCTAAAAATCGTACTGCAGATATTGCGGTTTTCACGTAATGGATTAATAATCAGGGGCTCATACTGTTGGCCAAGAAACATATCGTAATAATACTTAGAAAGTGCATTTTTTTGGAAGAAAGTGTATTTTTATGGAAACATACACTTTTTTAAATAGAACAATGCCTATAGACTTTAAAAAACTAAGACTAGGGCAAATTAGAATGTAAGTGGTGTTTGTTGTGGAAGTGTAGTGCGAGTCATTTACGAGATATCGTATTTTTAAAAGTTTCCAGACCGATACTTGTTTGTGTCATTCAACCTGCGTAGATGTTGGGTACGATGTCGTATTTGCTGACAGTGTGGTTGTGTGTTCTTTGTGTGCATCGCGACTTGCTAGTCAGTGTGTGACAGTCCAAGCAGTAGGTCATGAGTGGACGAAGGGATTTACCAATGCAGAAAAGCCGACATGCTCGTGGTATATGGGGAGTGTAGGAAGAGTACTGTTCGTTCTTGAAGGTGTCTGCGACAAGATATACCAACAGACGCCAACCATCTCTGCAATTATGTGTCAGTCTCTTGAACCATTTATTTGAAAGTGGTAGAGTAACACCAGCAGCAATGTATGGGACTGAGTGTCGCTCTATGACGAAACAACAGGAGCAGATATTACACACCATGTAGGTGAAGATGCTTCGATGGTCCGTGGGGCTGACACGATGTGGCCACGTAAAAAATACAGACGTCCGGCAAAGGTTTGGTGTCGCGCCGATCACCGACAAAGTGAGGGAAGCCCGTCTCCGCTGGTACGTCCACGTCATGAGAACGCAAGACAACTCAGTTGCAAAAACAGCGCTCCACATCAGCCCAGGAGGAACAAGACCACCAGGAAGACCGGCAAAGCGATGGACTGAAAACGTCAGGGGAGACTTGCACGTTGTTGGATTAAGACCAGAAGATGTCAACGACAGGGAGTAATGGAGGAGATGTAGCAAAACAGCAGACCCCGCAAGTCGGGATTAATGTTTGGAAAGAGAGAGAGAGAGAGGGAAACACCGAGACAACGTAGCAGAAGGAAACATGTGGCGACAAAAGAGGGGGAATTAATGTTATTGCTGGTGTTAGAGCTAATCCGCACGTTAGCTACCACGCAATCGCACGAGGAACTGTCATGTGTCAGTCATGTGTCCTATGCATCATCCATCGACATAGTCTCCATCCTTATCACACCTCTGACCGTTAAGAGCTGCATGGAAACGATTATGAGAATCGTGTTAACTTCCATATATGGACATTAAGACTGGAGCCTCCACATGTATCATATATCTTGTTTAGTGCTAAAGCCACATTACCAATCATGGCCAGGTAAACCGCTGAAACATCCACTATTGGTCCGTTGAAAATCCTCGCTAGCTTCGTCACGTGGAACGTCAGCGTCCATGAGGAGTAAACGTGTGATATGGGAAAGTGAATCATGACCTCACAGACCTATTTTTCACAGTCGGGACACAGAACACGCACATGCGTCGCAGCCTAATGGCTGCCCAGCCCATAGTGCACGCAGTACTACAGCATGTCTCCACGAATTGTTTTCAAATCTTTGGATTGGACGCAGAGTATTGTGCCTTGACCGGCCCGTTCCCGGATTTCATGCCTGTAGAGTTTTTTCTGTGAGGATAGCTGAAGGACGCTGTCCACAACGACATACCTACTACACATGATATGCAACGATGTATTACTGCAGCCAGTCCGTACATCTCCCCTGGAATGCTAGCACATGTGCAACAGTCGTTCCATACCAGACTGGAAGCGTGTGCTGCCGCTGCCGGTGATCATTTTGAATACAACCTATGATGGTCAATTGTCTCGTTACTGATCAGAAAGCACATAAGTAGTGTATGCACTTGCGTCGCGTTTTCTTGTGTGCTACCACAGGTGTTGTAGAAGTATCGCTGTGGGAATTTTGCAAAATACGGTATCTCGTAAACGAACTGCAACGAATACCACTAACATTCTAATTTGCTGCACTTTTAGTCTGTGAATGTCAATAGGCGTAGTTCTATTTAAAAACTGTATGTTTGCCCAAAAAATACACTTTCGAAGTATTATTACAATCTTCTGATTGGCTAACAATACGAGCCCCCGACTACCAATCCATTCTGTAAAAACCCCACATCAACAGCACTTTCGATTCCCGTAATACTTGCGGGGCACGTTTTAGGGGATTCACCACGTACATGACAGACATGTTGCTTTGGAAAGTTGCTGCATATGGAAATTGGCATGTGTGTCATATTATGCCGAGCCAAGTAAACTGCATTATCGAGAATCGGGAGCCATACAACAAAACATGGAATATTTTCCAAAATGGTTCATAGAAACATTAACCATTATTCCGTTAAGCATCAATTACATCATTAACCTACGAGTGTGATAAATCATATAACATTATTAAAACATCCAACAATGGTTCGGGAACTTTTGAATATGACGGATATATACACAAATTCAGGCTGGCCGGATACTTTTGATCATGATGCCAATTTACACAAATTCAGATCGTTCGGTTGCTTTTGATCATGACGATAATTTAAGCAGAATTTAGGTCTCTCGGATTCTTTTGATCATGACGCTAATGTACATAAAACTCAGGTCGTTCGGATGCGTTTGAACGTGACGGCAGTTCGTACAAATTCTGATTGTTTAAACTTATATAGGTGACTCCAATTTGCGCACATTTATATCGCCTGGATACTTCTGTAGGAGGAGGAGATTAGTGTTTAACATCCCATTAGAGACGGATCACAAGCTCAGATTATGGTAGGATGGAGAAGGAAAGCGACCGGGCCCTTTCGAAGCACTCATCCCGCTATTTGCCTTAAGCCAATTAGGGAAATCACGGAAAACCTACATCAGGATGGCCGGATGCAGGTTTGAACCGTCGTCCTCCCGAATGCGAGTCCATTGTGCTAACCACTGCCCTACCTCGCTCGGTGGATGCCTCAATACATGGCGCAAATTTCAGATCGGATACCTTTGATACGAAGCCAAGATAAGATAAATTAGGGCTTGTACGGAGAGTTATAGACTGGCGTTTTGCCCTCGCTCCATTTGTGAGCACCCCAGGAAAGGGTTTGACTAGTAGTGGTGTCGGGTACCTTCCGCCGTGCACCGTGTGGTGTATTGCGACGTTGTATTTACATGTAGACCGTATTCGGGTAAGCATGATTTTGTTGATGGTTGTTAGTCAACCGAAACTGGTAATCAGCGAGTAGTAATGCTATTTTTTTATTGCGATAAGCGTATCGAAATTTTTAACATATAAACACTTCACTCTACCTCCCTTACCGGACGATATCAGGCCTTACAAATATCCGAAAACGGCTGGCTGTTATTTTCGCCGTAAGAGTAGTGATACAACATGTGGCGTGAGAATAATAAAAAGGAACAAATGGTGGGAGCGACACGCTGAACTGCTGAGTGCAAATGGTTCGTGCACGAGAAACCCCAATTTGGTCTTTCATCACGGTTAATTTCCCGGAAATTGATCGAAATAATTACTTGCTTGGACGTTCTTGAGAACTCTAAGGGTAGTCCTCACTGTGCACCATGTGACTTCGCCTTCTTTCCTCAAATGAAAATTTAGTTGAAATTACGCAGGTCGTCTCTAGATGTATAGTCGAAATACGGAGGCACTCAGCTGATAGATGACTGGTAAGTATTTTGGTGAATGTTACTGAACGACAAAGAGCTGGGTTATTGATAAGGGAAATTAGTTTGAAAGAAAAATATTACCGTGTAAACGGGTGTTCTGAGGTCTGACACATCGCGGCTGTTCTAGAAGACAAGAAGAAAAAGAAGAAGAAGATGATGAAGAAGATAAAGGTACAGTTTATACAGCGTATCGAGTCACAACATAATGTTCAAATTTTGCACACCACAGTTCGACGCTTAAAGCCTCGTTTTTAAGTTCGCGTCTTCTACGTGTGAGTGTGTTCATGTGAGCAATGTCTCTGTAGTGTGTAATTTGTTCAAGTGCTACATTGAGAAAGTAGTAAGGGAAATCAAAGAGAAATTTGGGAAAGCGATTAAAGTTCAGGGAGAAAAAAATTAAAACTTTTAAGATTTGCTGAGAGTTTTATAATTCTGTCAGAGACGACAAAGGACATGAAAGATCAGATGAACGGAACTGATAGTGAAAAAATTAATAAGATAAATGTCAACAGCAGTAAAACAAGGGTAATAGAATGTAGTCGGATAAACTCAGTAGATACTGAGGGAACTAGGAAATACGACAACAGATCGTCGTAGAGGAGTTTCTGTATTTAGGCAGCAAAATAATGGAGTATGGTCGAAATAGTGAGCATATAAAATGCAGATTGGCAATAACAAGAAAAGTGTTTATGAAGAAGAGAAATTTCTTAACTTATAACTGTAGTTTGGTTTCCGTACAAATTGTAGTCAACCTTTCACTACGTGCTACCTTCACAATTTCAAAAAGTAACTTGGATTTTTTCCCCTCCTATATCTTCTAAGACAAGTTGTAGAGTCAATATTGCCCCGCTTGTTGATACACTACTCATTCCAGAAACGTTGATGAAATTACACTAACCTATACGTGACCAGTGACAGAACAAATAAGGGGTGTTTTAACCCAGAAATACAGGCATGTCACCTTGAGTTTGGGAGTGGGTTGCAGGTGTGCTGTTGACTTTCCGGGACTTTTACGCAGAGCAAAGTAATGAAGATTGGGTTGTGGCGGAGTTCCCACACGGCCGCCGCTGCAGACAGATCGGCCTGGGTGGTGTTGCGGGAGGGATCCAGCGTTACGTTACAGGCTAGGGTCCGGAGCGCTCCAGCGTGACCAGGGAAACAAAGAGCACGCCAGCTGCTTGCGCGCAGCTAATTCTATTTCGGGAAGTCGTTTTCACTCCTCTCGACCCCGCCGCGGAGTAACTCGCATCGTCATCGACACGGCAAAGATCTGTAATACCAGCCACAAATAGCTATTCTTATCAGTTGCCACACATCTGGTGAATGGAACTGCAAAATTTTAAAAAGACTTGTGCACAGTTCAGGACGATTTCCAGCAACGTAATATGTGTCTTTGGTACCAATGTACACCGTATGAAGTTTTGTTGGATCTCTTCACAACTAATGTAACGCATTGGTTGTTAGTTCTCTCTAAAAAACACCGCATATCTGTAAATGTCTTTGCAGTATTTATAAACATTAGAATTATACGTCATTTTGCAACTATTTTCTGTGTGTTAATATGCCTCATATAGATAACAAATACGAATACACATATGTAGCAATAACAAGAGATAGTTTCGTCCTTGTTTATGCAGCTCTCCAACTAGTCTATCCTGTGAAAGTCCCTTTACATCTTGATGACTGCTGATACCTGCGTCCATTTGAACATGCTTCTGTACTCAACCTTGATACCTTGGGAAGTATCCTACCAACCAGTATCTTCTTTCAGTCAAGTTTTGCCTTAGTTTCATTTCTCCCTTTTTCGGTTTAGTAATGTCAATTATTCATTAATCTAAGCAAAATGTGCAAGAGAGAGAGGTCATTGCTGATTTGAAAATAAAACCATCATTAAATGAGATGTTTCGACGGTTTTTGCTGCAGTCTTCGTCAGAGCGACTAGGAGACCGCTTTCAAGATAGTCGAAACGTGGACTTAATGGTTTTAGTTTCAAAATGATGCGACCTAATGCCCAATAGGATTTTGTTAAAATTAATGAATGACAATTATTAGACAGCCGAGTAAGCCACTCAAACAAGTAGCTCCAATTTAATTGGTAAATAGTTACTGTAAGAAACCATACGATGTATTTCGGATTTTTTGTTACTGATATTGTAGGAATTTCGTACGGTAATATAGTGTGTTTCTCAGTTGTAGAATAAAATTGAACTTTAGAGCCTACAGAGAATAGTATAAAGCAAAGTGGATGGGAACCGTTGTTTTATTGTGTATAAAAAGACGTAACACAAAGCAAAGATATCTCGAAATGGAGCTGCATTTGTCATATCGTTTCTTCCCCAATTAAAATGTTTCAAACTGAAAATATCATTTAAACGAACTTTCCCATGATTTAAATCCGTTGACGACCTTGTAGTCTGAAAACCAGTTAAGTAAATGGAGCAGTAATGTAGAATATCCACAATTTTGCCCTCTTCGTTTATAAAGATAAATAATATCTCGTACAGAGTTCAAATGTGAGGTATGGCCGCCACAGATCGAATCCGGCCTGCGTATTATCGACGACGACCACAGTGGACTGTGATTTTGAGGTGGCTTCTTACATCCCCCTAGGTGAATACTGATGTAATTCCCGTGTTTTACTCAGATACGTGCTATGTAAACAATGTATAATTTTCTCTTATTTACACACACAATTTACTCTCTACACACACAAATTGGGTAACCTGCTTCTGTCTTGGGGGAGTGAACAGGACATCGATGACACTCGCTGTTTGCTCTCCTTAGCCTCTTCAGTCCCAGTAAAGAAAAGTATTTGCATAACTAGTTTTATTGTAATTACACATAGTTGCAGTCGCAATTACATTGTTCTACTTTTTATTTTTTGCATTTTCTAAAATATATCAGGTACACATATGTGTATGTTAGGTCTTAACCAGTAGAAGAAAAAATATTTTGTAGCATATATTAAGAATTTTGCTTAAAAAGCAATTCTTTCCAAGTACACACAAATATATATTTCATTTCTTTCACACTGCTCTTGCGCACGCAGTACCCCCTTCAAAGCAACGTTTACCGGCATTCTACGTCATTCTTTTGATTCATATCTTAAAAACACCAGAAGTGGCACTGCAAACCAAGTATGGTGTGTTATAGCGGCAAAAACTGAAATTACCCAACATAAACGAAGGTGCGATTCAGTTCTTGAGTCGGTAAAAACCTTTCATTAATTATACGAAGTGAATTACCGAAGTCCACATATGAGTATCAAATGACTGAAGAGATTAAACACTTACTCAGCATTAACGTGTATTTCACTCATCTTGGTCAAATAACGTGCGTTTTCAAATACGTTTATCGTCCTTCGTCAAGCACCGGACGGTTAAGGTCACCGGCGCCTCTGATTAGAAAAATGGCGACCAAGATGTAATGGGCCAACAGTTCCAGCTCGTCCACATTCTAAGAATACCGCCCATCTTGCAGGAACTCCAAAGTACTGTCACACAACCCCTCTAAGTGATTTGTCGCGGAAATCTCTAGCTTTGAAGGGTGGACGATGTTCCGTTCCTTGCGTTCCTCTACGAACATGGACATAATACGTGAACAGAATGATCAGTTATCTTCAACTACAGCCATATAAAGAAGGAGAGACGTAGGAAACGATGCACATCAATTATAGCATTTTATCCACGCCTGTTATGCAACAAATGTTTACATATTCCCAAACATGTTTTAGTATCTTGCACCATCGTAACTGGGTGAGTTCTTACGTTCTGCAAAACGCAAACGATACTGTAAGAACATTTAGGCCGAAAAAAATTAGGTTTGTTCTCGTTATTAGCCTATTTTCTACATTCTTTACGGTACTGTATACCGGCAGCTTGTCATCTGCAACTAACTGATGTTACTGTTGAGCCCTGTTGGCGAATTAACAAATCTCTCTACCTATAAGCATAATTTTGTTGTGCGAGAATATTAACCCCGCCAACCGATCTCTCAGTAGCACCGTTTACTTGCAGATGACAAGCTACCGGCATTCAGTTGTGTAAAAAAGATCCTGCAGAATGCAGGAAGGTAGAAAATAACCCTAAAATTCATTAGAATAACTAGTACTTAAAACATGTTTTCCTATTACAGAACTGAATAAAAGTACCCACTGATGAGATGGCAATAAGGTGGAGAAACATTTTTGGGCATTCATGAACAACAGTTGTTTACGTAATAGGCGGACATGAATTCCTATAACGTAGTCTGCAAACATAGCTGATGCTAAGGCTTCAAAAAGAAGATAATGATTGGCATCAGCTTTGTGAAGACGGGACAAGCAGTTGACTAATCAATGTATGTGAAACGACAACGACAATATTTACATACGTAGTCCGCTAATAACTTGAAGCGGGCAGCAGAGGGTACTTTTTTATTGTACCGTATGTTATGTTTTTTCCCGTGCCATTCACAGGTAGATCATGCTGCTTATGTTCTCTGTCCACGCTGTTATTTACATAATTTCATTTGCACGATCTCTGCAGGAAAGATGCTCAGTTTCGGTCCTCAAAGATGGTTCTTGAAGTTTTCTAAGCAGATTCTCGAGAAATGTACAGCGTCTTTATGCAAAGGTTTGACCGTTAAGATTTTTGAACAGTTTTGTTACTCTCTGCCGCCAGTCAAAGAAGCTTGTAACCATTTGTATGCCTTCCTTTGTTTACCGTCTACGTGTTCAATTGCTCGACCCTGTAAGAGTTTCCATAGATCAGGGCGGAGTCCAAGCGTGGATCCACAAGTGTTTTATCTGCAGTCTCTATCACAGACGGACTACAGTTCCCTCTGTTCAAACCGTGAATAGTAACCTGCCTTTTGTTTTATATGTAACTGATCCTATGTTATCTTTCCACTTCATATCTCTAGGCATTCTTTCTCCCAAATATTTGATATCACTGGCTTTAACTGTAACTCATTAATCTTGTAGCCAGAGGATAGATTTTATGAAGTGCGCAATTTAGCGTTTATTCACGCTACGACTTAGTTTTTAGTCGTATGAAGCTGGTATTTTTTCGAGATACAGCGTGATATTAGTACGATTTTTACCACATATAATTTCCTCATAAATAACGGCATTGAAAAATCACAGACTGCTATCCCCCAAGTCCCGTGAACTGTAACAGTCATGTTACACTCTCTCGGGACCTGCCAGATATCACTTAAGTATCTACAAGTGAATCTCCATTCAAGAAAACATGCTGCGATGCCTGTCATGATATTTCTGATGTATCAGTACAGCGAAAAACTAGCCAAAGTTGCAACTTTCACCTTTTTTTTATTCATTCTATGACTATTTTCGGGCCGGGACCCATTATCAAATCATCCTACAGGGAAGAAAACCATGTTTACACTCATGTACAATACAGCTATTACCATTTTTTTAGTACTTGCCAAAACTACAGAACATATAGTTTCAAGATTTACGTAACATAGTGAAAAATGGTATTTCCGAAACTGCAAAAACCATGTCAGCAATATGAAAACGAACAGTTATTGCGCATACAGATAACTGGCACTCTGCTCCTTTCGTTGCTGTAAGGAGACCTCGGAAAGGGACACCCTATCAGTATAAAGGAAATCTTTAGTATTTATTAAAATATTCTTCAACCATCAAAAATACAATTAGTACAATAATCGTACAAGTCAGTAATAAAATTAATACTTTTAAAATCTTTACCGAAAACAGTTACGTACTTAAAATCACTGAACAGTAAAACACAGCAGCGCCACATATAGCGTGTGTTACTAAGTTGTATGCCATGTTGGCACTTAAAGATCATTAAATGTTAACAACAACATTAGTATTAAAGAAACCATAATAATAGGAGATGAAAAATATTCATCATTTCCAACCCTTTCCCAGCATAAAAACTTCACTGTAACAAACTTTACAAAATATGTGAAGATAAAACAATTTTTTACGCTATTTCATGCTTGTAAAGCGTTGGTAGTGATGAAGATTTTTTAATCTCCTGTTATTATTGTCTCTTTTAATGCTAATGTTGTTGTTCACACTTAATGATTTTTACGTGCGAACATGGCACACAACTTTGTACTACACGCCATATGTGACGCTGCTGTATTTTACTGTGCGGTGTTTTTAATGTTTTTGGTAAAGATTTTAAAAACGCTTATTTTATTTTTGATTTGTACTGTTATTGTTGTGTTTTTGATAGTTGGAGGAGAAATACAAAAGGTTTCCTATACCCTGATAGAACGCCTCTTCTCGAGGTTTCCTTACGGCAACGGTAGGAGTAGACAGCTAGTTATCTGTATGCACTGTAACTGTTCATTTGCATATTTTTGACACGGTTTTCAGAGTTTCGGAAATAACCATTTTTCACTATGTTACGTAAATCTTGAAACGATATGTTCTGTATTTTTGGCACGTGCTAAAAAGATGATAATACCTCTATTGTACATAAGTGTACATTTGGTTTTCTGCCCTGTAGGATGGTTCAGAAATGGATCCCGGCCAGAAAATAGTCATCCAGTGAATAAAAAAGTGATAGGCTGGTTTTTAGTCGTACTGATTAACAGAAGTTTCTGACCTACAATTATTCCAGTGTGCTGGAAGTTCGTAAAATTTTTGGAGTAGTTGTAACCTTGGTTAGATATCCGTTGTTAATATACACTCCCCGGAAAAAGAAATGAAGCAGGCGGAAGCCTTGGTTGTATGTCATTGTAGCTTCGTACACGTACTCGTCATCTGCGGATATGTGAATGTTTTAGAGTTGATATTTTCTGTCACTGGAAGAACGGCCACCTGATTGTGTTGATGCTGGTCGTTTTAGTGTTGTTACTAGACCTGGTGGGTATAAGGGGCAGTAAAACGAAAGCTGAACACTCGCCACAAAGGGACCATGGAATGGTTCCATTCAAAAGTAATCACCACACCCGTTAAGACACCTATCCCACTGGGAGACGAGATGATCAATTCCTGTTTCGTAGAAAGCGGTCGACCGCTCATGGACCCACAACCGTGCCTACTCTTGAACTTCCTCGTCCAGCTGGAACCGTCTTTTATGCATGTCCATCTTTCAGGTCACCGAGGATGTGAAAATCACACGGTGAAAGATATGGGCTGTACGGAGGTACGGAGGATGTTGCAATGTTTCCCAGGCAAATCGCTGAAGCGTAGCCTTCGTCCGATTGACTGTGTTGGAGGCAGGCGTTATCGTGCAACAGGCTAATTCCGTCCGACAGCATTCCTGGCTGTTTTGACTCTATGACGCGTCGCAGTTTCTGCGAAGTGTCTTCATAGCGCTACGCACCGATTGTGGTTCCATGCTCGAGGAAATAAACCATCTTGGCCTTACCGGAACTTATGTAAACAGCTTTGGCTTTCTTCGCTCTGTGTGTGTGTGTGGGGGGGGGGGGGGGGGGGGTAAAGAAGCGTGAGGAGTGTCACATGTTGAGTGATCACTGTGAAGGAAATGGAGACACTGTGTACTCGTGTGTGACAGTGTTATCAGCGCCTGTCAAAGTTTGAATGGGCCTCATTTTGGGTATCTTGTTGGACAGCTGGTCTACTGGTGCAGTATCCAAATTTGTGGCGCATTCGGAAGTGCCAGTCGTCCGATGTAGGACTACATGGGAACGTGATGGCGGCCACACTAGTCGTCAAGGTTCTGGTGGACCACGTCTGACCACCACAACGGAGGATCCCCGTTTTACGCACGAAGCACATCGTATTCCCTTCATACCTGCGCCTGCCTTCCAAATACAAGTAATATATTCACTGCAACATGATGTGCCATTCCACAGACTAGCAGCAGCCGCACTAGGGAATTACCATCCCATACATAGGGTGCTGTTAATACCACAGCACAAATGACGGCGTTTGGAATGGTGTCGTGACTGGGAAGCATGATGAGCTGCTGATGAATGGGAACGCGTTTTGTTCAGCGATAATCAAGGTTCAGCAGTGTCCTGGATGACCATCGTCGTCGGCGAGTATGAAAGAGAGAGAGACAGAGAGAGAGAGAGAGAGAGAGAGAGAGAGAGAGAGAGAGCTCCAATTTTTCAAAGGTGGTGGAGAAGCACCGCGGTGTTACTGCTAACTTCATGGAGTGGGGAGCCATTGGGTACCACTTCAGGTCGCAGCAGGTCGTAACTGAGGTGAGCTCTTGACAGCAGACTGCTACGGACGTACTGCATCAAATATGTTACCTCTCGTGCGACAGTGTCGTGATGCCGTTTTTCAACGGGACAGTGACACGACATAAGTCACTATGAAAGGTGTGCGTGATGGTGAGGGACTCCCGTGCCCATCAACATACCCTGATTTGTACCCGGTGGAACATATGTGGAGCCAACTCGGACGTCAACTCGGTCTTAGAACCAGTATCCAGAATATCAAGGACCAATTAGTACAGCTTGGCTCAGGAGACTATACAACGGCTTTATGACGCCCTTTCGAACCGAATCAGCGCTTACATCCAGGCCGAAGGGGATGTAACGTTATACTGGTAAATAGGCTCATACTGCCAAGTTCTCTGCAGATCTGACTCGATTTTATAAATCACTGAAAAAAAATTTCATAGCCTCTCAACCCGTGAAGTTTCATTTCATTTCCTTCTCTCCTTCTGGGTGCTTCATTTATTTTTTTATTATTATTTTTATTTTATTTTGGGTCAGGCCATGTATTTTCTATAGAAAACACCGATGTGATGTTGGATAAGTAGCTTTTGTAGTGTTAAAAGGAAATCAGTCCGATTTTCTCAATACATGGCACTGACGGTATCATGCGTAAAGCGCACGTGTTGAGTTCCGCATGATCGGTGTTTTCGGTGCCCGCAGTGACTTCCACCGAGAATTTTATTTCGCCACAACTTTGAAATATATAAAAGTATTGATCGCACAATTCCTTACTGAGCGTTACGCGTTTCAAAATTTCACGATTGGACTGAAGATAAAAACCAAACTTTAGTACAAAGCTCACGAAAGTGGGCACGTAGGCTGAATACAATGCAAATCTCACCTCATGTAGTCACATTTGACAGTGCCATCGTCTATTCGAATAGAACCAATGATAAACGATGTTATTTCTGTGGGTCACTTCTACGTCGTTCCTTGTAAATGGATGTTAACTGTGTTTTTCAGATTGATTAGTCCACGGTTCAATCCTCGAACTGTACTAAGATACCTATTGGCGCTTAAAGTTGCTTTTGCTCTTACAGTGCTCTGCGTATCCGAAAAGAATGAGAAGTAGCCAGCTGCATTGTGATTCAGATTCAAAGTTAAATTATATCGCTCTCCCCCCCCCCCCCCCCCCCCGCCCCCCGCCCGCTTCACCTCCCCCATCACACACACACACACACACACACACACACACACACACACACACACTGTTGTGGATTGGCAAGACAGCCAACCCACTATCAGAGGAAGCCGAAAGGCACGCGTTTTAGCTCACGCAGGCTGGCGTGAGGTCTGGAACAGGTCAAGGAAATGAGACTAACAAAAAACGTACGTAGCTGCTGGAATACTTAACTTTAATCCATAATTGGTGAACATCGCTCTTGACGGTACATGTTTTACAGCATCAGTAGTAACTGGTAATGGCGCTTTGCTAGGTCGTAGCAAATGACGTAGCTGAAGGCTATGCTAACTATCGTCTCGGCAAATGAGAGCGTATTTTGTCAGTGAACCATCGCCAGCAAACTCGGCTGTACAACTGGGGCGGGTGCTAGGAAGTCTCTCTAGACCTGCAGTGTGGCGGCGCTCGGTCTGCAATCACTGATAGTGGCGACACGCGGGTCCGACGTATACTAGCGGACCGCGGCCGATTTAAAGGCTACCACCTAGCAAGTGTGGTGTCTGGCGGTGACACCACACACACACACACACACACACACACACACACACAGAGAGAGAGAGAGAGAGAGAGAGAGAGAGAGAGAGAGAGAGAGTGAGAGCTGCTGTGCTTAGCAAAGCGCTGATGTTCTCAAAACAGTCATATAGATTACTGCTATATTGAACTTAACGCGTTATCTTATATATCCAGGATACAATGCAGTTGCAGCGATACGTGAAATTAGGATTTTTTTGTGATACCTTAATGGTTACTTGCAGAGACGAGCTCAAAATTACCATAGTGTAGAGAAGTGTCTACTATCCGCATTTACATTTGCATTCTAGTGGTAGTTTTTGGAGCAAATGAGTTCATAGTCGAACTACGCCACGCCTACTGATTACTTGTGTGTAATGTGTGTTGCTACGTCTGCTGGTATTTCATTTGTTCTCTGTGCATCGTAGGCGTTATAGTGTTGATAGTCGTCTGACTGCTGACGTCTCGTCGAGATATCACCGTCTTTTAATGAGCATTCCGTAATAAACAACGTTACACCTGTTACTTTAAGTTGCACACGTTCATTTGGCTAAAACTGGTTGAAGGCTATGTTAAGTTGTCCGCCATATCCTATGCAAACGTAACAAAATCAGCAAAAAATTAAATGTAACAACGAAACAACTAGGCAGAGTTAGACGGACGGTGAGTATAACTGTTGCACAACTTCTCCAACCACGAAAAAATTATTCCAGTTGCCGGTGATCACTCTCTCGGATATTTGCCATGCTAGAGGGGTGAGTTAACTGCTGGGACAGGATTTCACTCTGTGAGTTTTTCTATAGTTTGATTTTCGCACTCGCCACATTATTTACAAAAAAAGTACATCCATAATCCGCAATAAAATCTACAAACTGCGTGAGTTAACATTTCATTTCTGTTATAGCGGTAGGATTTCCCCTTGGTGTCTTCCATCCAGCACCTCATTTTATTTTCGTTGTGAATCGTAATTTCGAAACCCAGCACTATAACAATCCATTTCAGGACTGGTCATAGAAATACATGCGAATGCAAATTTAATACGGAATTTTAGATGTATCTACCAGAATTATGCGTGATGTAATAAAGGAGTTCTTTAAAATTGTCCATTGCCCATCAGAAACACAAAAATTTAAACTGTAATAACACCGGTTTCTGCCGTCGCTGGCGGTCTTCAGATCATGAGATGGCAGTAGTTCACTCGCTAGCAAGGTGAGAGGATAAAATTTCTCATTGTGGCACGAGGCAGGCGATGATATCAGTGAAATTTTGATCTTTATTTGTTACATGTTTCACAGTGATAAAACACAAGCATAAAATAGAACTGCGTAATCGTCTAGTTCACAAGGTTTTACATATAACATCACGTAGCCTGTGTTTCGTTCGGCCTGATAATATGGAATACAGTGACATCTTAAAATTATTTGTTTTAGGTGGTTCAGCATCGAGAATGTTCATTAAGTTGTGAAGGAAACCCGACCATTCATTTTCAACACGTAAGAAACTGATTACTGATTTCAAATGTAGCTCTTCACATCTTGAATTTGCTCCATGCGAAGGATGTAACAAAACTACAACCACTGATGAAGTCATCAAGAAAATGTACAGTATTCTATTGGTCGATAGACGATAATGGTATACGAATTAGCTGCAGCCATAGGCATTCCGGAGGAAGCAGTGTGGTACGTTTGTTTGAAAAATTAACGAAGACAGATTTTTATAGATATAAGTGTCTCATATTTCCTGAATGATTACCAAAAGCAGTTACGAAAACAAATTTTTCATGAGTGTCAGGACTGCTTAAAAACATGCCGAGATAACAGCATGCATCTGATTTGTTACTTTGGATGAGATGTTGTTCCAGCATTTCATCCCAGAAACAAAGCAGTAAGCAAAATAGTGAGCGGGCGCCGGTCCTGTCTACCGAAGAAGGTCTGCATTTTACTGTCTGTAAAATGGACACTAGTATTAAATATCTTGAAAATGGTGGTTATACGCGAGGTGAGGCCTAGGCAGCAAAGGAAAATAAGTCTTCTGGGTAACGCCCTTCCCCACAAGATATTTTTGCGATAGAAAAATTATGGGATTAAAAATCTCCCATATTTATCGGATTTACACTCTCTGACTCTCCCATATTCTCACATCTAACGAAATTTGAGGCACTGAAACCTGTAGGCTGTAATAAACTTATTAGTTTGAATTATTTTGAAAACCTTGAAGAACCACACTATTGGGACTTTTTTTTACTAATTCAGGAAAATCGTTCGCCAACTTGAGTTTCTGTAACTGGGGAAAATATTAAAAAATATGAAAAATAAGGATATTTTAACTTAAAATACTATATTTACATCCTTAAGCAACGGTATTGTCTTATGTTTGTATACAAAATGGAGAAACATATTTGAAAAATAAAAGAATGTAATGATAAGGTCAAGACTTGGAGAAGAAAGATAAGATACAATTAAGGTAATCCTTTGATCGTCGACGCCAGTTACTGCTATTACTGAAAGCACGGATAAGGTTTATAATATGTACACGACACTGAACTCGCGTTAAAGAGGAGCATGATTTGAATTCTTCGTCGGACATTCTAGTTTAGACCTTAAGTTGCTTCTCTAAATTACTTCAAACGAGTGAGTAGGTAATTATTTTCACAGCAAAGCGGTTACACTCGTTCTGGATGACGTCGAGTAGAAAACTGATCCTTTACCTCTTTATAAGTACCAAATAGGCAAAGCAAATGAACATATAAGGCAAATGACTTTTGTGCCCCACGGTGAGGAGAATGTGTTCATGAACAATGCTGATGGAAACGGGAGTCACCTTGCCGCTAGCTGACTTACCTCTAGTATTTGCGCGACTTTTTCGTGTGGGTTGACGGCGGCGAAGTCAGCGACTATTCTAAACGGGAACACCTTCTGCATGCACTAACTGATCGACACAAAAAAACGTTTACAGCTTCAGAACACTTGTCACGCCAGTCACTCGATTTTTTTCTTCGCAACAGACACTCGGGAAAAGATGGCTGCTCCAAACGACGTGTGAACAGCCTACCAAGGGAGACACTAGCGCTCTTCCGCCGCCTGCAGATATATAACAGCGACGGCAGCCGCTCGGAGAAGTAGCGAGATAAGGATTAGATCCCATGAGATAACAGGGAAACAACTGGCCGCACATTGCTGCGCCATGACTCGCATCTTCGCGTTTCTCAGAGTAAAATAAATATATGTGAGAACTGACTTAATAACCAAAAGATGTGTAACTGGGAATAACTCACTGAGCTTATATACGGAAGTAGCCGAGTGCACAAGGATAGTCCGTAGCAACAGAACACTGCCAATTCCTGTGTCTTACACAAACTGTGGCTTCTGCTGCTGTTGTTGTTGTTGCTGCTGATGATGATGATATCACTTTGAAGGTTTCCTGCATGTAAGATCCTCTGTATTTTTACTCTTTTTCCACTCTTTTTATTGCCATTCTCTCTCCCCACCAAACTCAACTTGCACTGACTTGTTTGAAATTCTTTCGACGCTTATCTTTTCGGGAATTGTTACAAGTCTTCTACGTCTACATCTAAATACGTGTTCTGCAAACCACTTTGAAGTGCATGGCAGACGGTACTTCTGCACTGTACTAGTTATAAGGGCCAGAGGGTACTTTTCGATTGTACCAGTTATGAGAGGTTTTTCTCGTTCATTTCGCTTATGGAGTGCGAGAAGAGTGACTGCATAAACTCCTATGTGTGCTCCGTGATTAGTCCAATCTTCTCCACACAGTCAGTATGATAGCGATACGTAGTGGTTGCAGTATATTTCTAGATTCATCACTACAGTTTGGTCCCTGAAATGTACTAAGCAGGATTTTTCGGGATAGTTTGCGGCTATCTTCAGGTGTTAGGCAGTTCAGTTCTTTCAGCATCTCCGTGACGCTCTCGCGTTGCTCAAACAAACCTGGCCTGCTCTTCTTCGTATAGGTTCAATATCCCCTGTTAGTCGTATTGGTACATTTCCAACACATCTGAGCAATATTCTAGGACAGCTCACATTAAAAACATCATTTGTAGACTGATTGCATTTCGCTAATATTCTAGTAATGATGTCTGTAGTAAGTCTTCTACCTATTTAACCGTCGACTGAGCCTATATGATTGTTACATTTCGTATCCTTGCAAATTGTTACACCCAGGTATTTGTATAGTTTACAGATGCAGATCATGCATAGACGATGCTTTTGCACAAGTACAGGTAACTCATAAGAAACAATTTCATTTGGAAACTCACCTAGCGCTAGGTGACCAGACATCCCGTATTTTAGGGGATCGTCCCTTATTAACTCAAGTATCCCATTATCCTGACAAAATACGAACGGGCCGTATGTTGTCCCGTTTCTCATTAGTTTCATTAATCGTCCTGCATATTGTGAAACAGTGTGTTCAAAGAATAAAGAAAATACAGTCTTTGGTTAAACCGACCTGAACGAGGTCTATCGTCGTCAACTTCCTTACAACTCAAGATAACTTCTGCAATAATTTGCAGCTCATTACTGCGTTTGTGCTAGTTCTACATTTCACTAATGTTAGTGCCGAAATGATTTATGAATTGATGGAAAGAGGAGGTTTAATGTCTAGGTTGTTAAGGAAATAGTTATAACTAAGATTCATTTTCAGAGTACTTCGGGTACTGATTTTTATAAAATTCGATTTGTAAATATCAGACTCCTGAGTGACTGGCATTCTTCTGAAAAATATAACAAAAAAAGATTTTTCAGAAACTAGCCACGGCGAAACTTCCAGGCTAATTGACATTGAAAAATAAGTAACTTACGTAAACAACAATCATTTTCTACTCTGGTTAAAGACTCGTTATTTTAAAGTGGTATGTTGTGTTTGCACGTGACAGCAATAAGCAATAAAATACTTACTCTATTACAATTCAAAGTTTTTTACAGTTATTTTGGTGCGCACTTTAAGAAAATGGTATGATGATCTATGTAGCTGTAGCATGAATCAAGTAGTTTAACACACTTCTACTATATGGGTATAAATAAGGATATAGGTACAGGTATAAATATGGATATAGGTACAGTTACCCAAAATATCGATACAGTTCAACTTATAATTTGGGTCTCATATTTTGATTCTGGAAATCTGTTCACTGTAACCTAGCATTTGTGGATGATGAAAAAGCATTTGACAAAATTCGCAGAGGTATGCTATGGACAAGAATGGAAGAAAGATGGACCCCTTAACATCTGATCCAAGTCACAAAAGGCGTATTTATGAACGCCAGAATTAGAACTGACTCGGGTAAAGGAATGACACTTGAAATACAAAGAAATCAAGGTGTATAAAAAGGGTGTAGCTTGTCACCAACATTATTCAGTATCTATATAGATGATATGATCAGGGAAACCATAGTACATAGAACACCATCAGGCATAAATACTCCTGGAAATAAATATATTAACACGATGTTGCCATACATGACAGCGGAGATGAATGACAAATGACATTACATAAACTATATGAGGTAAGTGCAAGGTACAATGTGTCTATATCTATAAATAAAACTAAAACCATGGTCTTTTTAGGTATTCACCCAGTATAAACAAAAATACTCCTCAATAATAAACCGATAGAACGATGTGACATGATATAACATCAGAATATGGATATACAAAAAAAAAAAAATTAATACTTAGCAACATGTATGTGGTACAATAAGAAGAAGACTTAGAGGTAAAACAAGGCAAGAGACACTACTGATATTTTATAAAGTCTTGGTTATTCCTACTTTATTATGTGGAACAGAAAGCTGGACACTGAGAAATAAAGATTTACGGCAATTAGAAGCATCAGAAATGAAATGTCTAAGACTTTTGAGAAGCTGCACTAGTAGTAGGACAAAGTTCATACAGCCCCATGTTGCACTGTAGTCAAATTTATTCAAGACGTCGGATCCTAGACGGCAGCGATAAATATGGCAATGTCGCACTCACGTTATGGCGCGAAATTGAAATTATGGCGGGAAAATAGGTCAGTTGGGCTACCTTCACTAACCTACCCCTTCCACTCCCTCAGAAAATGGCGGGAAGTTCAAATTTTGGCGAAAAAAAAATCACTTGGGCTACCTCTACTAACCTAAGAAAATGGTGGGGAAAAAGGTCACTTGAGCTACCTCCAATAATCTAAGTCATCCGACTGCCACCCCTTCCTTGGAATTGGTGGGAAAAAGACTCAGCCTGTGATGGGCTGCAGGATAAGATGGAAGTAAGTCTTTATTTTGCAGGTAACCTTTATTTGAACAATTATTAGGCAGTAGCTCCATCCAGTGTGTTCTCCATGAGGACCGGAGTCCAACTGACCTAGTACACAGTACTGCCACCAGAGTGCACTATCATCCCATGGCGATCTGGGGGAAAATGGCGGGAAAAGGACTCAGCCTGTGATGGGCTGCTGGAGAGAGGAAGGAGTGTACTTTATTTATTTTGGAACAGTTTATTTGGCGATGGATTTCACGTAGTTTATTTGTTACAGTGATACAAAACACATACTGTGACGTGCTTGGGTGACAATACACAGCCTACAGACCTGCAAACCACTCGCAAATTCTCGAAATAATGCAGTACACTGATGTACAGACACGCAACCAACTCGTAAATAACCGAAACAATGCATTGCACACCCTACAGAGCTCCAAACTACACGTAGATCAGCGACGTAATGCATGTAAAACTCTCTGCAGACACGCTCAGTAATTGTAAACTGTCGAAATAGTGCATTGCACAGTCCACAGACCTGCAAACTACTCGTAAATCAGTGAAATAATGCATTACACAGTCTATAGACAGGAAAACAACTCGTAAATTGTCAAAATAATGCATGTAAAACGCTCTGCAGACACGTTCACTAATTGTAAACTGTCGAAATTATGCATTGCACAGCCCACAGACGTAATGCAACAGACATGAAAACAGTTCCTAAATTGTTAAAAAAAATCATGTTTGTGTAATGCTATGCAGACACGCTCACAAGGCTTATCCAGCCGAAAATGCATGCAGAGCACATAAAAACGATTTTTAACTATCATCAACTGCAACGTATCACCGAACTCTTTCCTACAGAGTTCCATGGTATGCACACCAGGTGGCGCACTTATGGCGGTCCAATACGCAAGACGCCTGTGGGCCGCGTGCACATGTTTACCATTGCTGGCGCACGGTGCCTTTCCACCTGCGGTCCACCGAAGACCTAACTGCCAAGCGACTCACTATCATACGCGCAGTAAAAGACTGTCAATGTTATACTGACTTCACAGGTCACCCTATAGAAATCTGTTGCAATGTTTTCCAGAATAGCACAAGGTGCATTGTTCCTAGCGATCCTAACGGAGCATGCGCGCTGCGCACGTGTTTACTGTGACTGACGCATACCAGCAAGTCCAGTGTCAAGTGAGAGATGTCTGACTAGCTACTCACCATAGCAGGCGCAGCTAAAACATTCTCATTGTTATAATGATGTCAGATGACTATGTAAATAAGAGCCAAGTCTACCTCTCGGAAATCGTAAAATGTCGCAGAAATAGTAAATGGTCACTTTTGCAGGAGCTTTCGTGATGCCTCAGCTTGTCTGCATGGAAATTGTTATCCTAACAGGACCTGTTAAGGAAATAGCCCAGAATAACGCTGAATGCATCCTCCACCCCCCCCCCCCCCCCCCCCCGCCACCCATGGCCCTAACGCAGCACCCCATCCGTCATGTGTTACCCTTCCTGGAAATCGTTAAGTCCTGCTTTCAACAAGCATCTCCAAAACGCAAACGTTCTCACCCCTGTGTACAGGCTCCCATGTCCCAGCATTACGGATGTCTTGCGAACGAATGGAGCATTCTGATCGGCTCTTACTGAATTTACCCCCTAAATCACTGATACTGCCGATGTGGAAGCATTGTCCGCCTCTTTGTTTCTGTGGATGAGACATTCAGCGTCAAAACTATTTTGTACAGATTGCCATATTGCACTGACGGTTAAACCCTGCAAAAGTGACCTATAGATCATCAAATACGGAAAGACTCTTGCTCCATTACACTGCTCTGCCACTGAGGACAGAAGCTTGAATATTTCAGCATGAAACCCATCTCTACATACCACATCGATGTAGTACACATAGAATTCGTATCACGTACCATACAAATCGCCCCTTTTGCATCATGCATATAGCTATCGAGCACCAGACGTTTGTACATATACTGAGAAGACATACAGTATAAGCATACGCACCGATGTACTCCTCGCAGCACTAGATATTTCCCGCGAGGTCGAGTAGTCATCCACTGCAGCATACAGCCACAAGTCCTCTGCTCCTGAAGCATGACCAGAGCGCCCTCAGTGCACTGGAGTCACTCTCCGAACTGTTGTACAAAGTTGGGCTCGTTTCCCCTTGGCGTAAAGGTGTTGTTTCTGGCCCTCACCTGCTTCCTTGCTTGCTTTCTACACCCATCTCCAGATTCTGGGATTACAAGAACATATGTAAATCCACATTGTTTGCCAGAATATCATAGCGTTTACGCGATACTTTTCGATATTAAGCACATAGCAATATCGCTTGCATAGCAATATAGTGATGTGCAACATAACTCTGAAGATATAGCCTGGAAATTACTTCCCTAGAGACCCGAAACAATAGCGAGATAGAGCGTGCTGTAAACCACTGAGTAATTAAAAATTTATCCCGTCTGTGAAGACCTTTACGTGAAAACTCGAAGAAGATAGAGGAAATTGATATTTTCACTTTCAGAATACCGATGTCCATGATGTAACGCGTTCCAAATCATCCCTATAATTTACAAAGTCAACTAAGGTGTTTCTCATGTCACCACAATCGATGTTCTCTCAACCAAATAAAGATTGGAAATGTGAAGAAGCAGTCAATCGGACACTTTACATGGGAGAGAACAACGGTCAAGTGCAAACACACGTTCATATTGAATCTTCTCAAATTTCCACTCGATTACGAAAGCTATCCAACGCATTCTAGGTCTTAGTTTGCTATTCGGCCGTCTGGAGGACGACACGGTTAAATTAGCTACATTCCTGCATCCCAACAGGCCTCTCCATTTGCACGGCTCCTGCTGTTAGCGGGAAACGTGAATCGCCCAGCCACAGGCCACCATAGCCGTCTGTGCGCCATGCACCCCTGGACAGAATCGTCCTAGGAAACGAGCCTCATACGTATTTGATTGCTATACTTACAATTAATTATTACAGTCATGGTCTCAATTGGATGACATTCGACAATGAGTGAAGTATCAGAAATAAACTCTTCTGACGGCTGTTGCTCTGGAAATAGAAATATCTTTACCATTCTTATGACTTGACATACTCTTCCCTTTGCTATCACAGTATTCCACGTCAGATCGATACCTTCCTTACGACGGGACATAGCCATTTCCTTTGCACATCTTCGAACACAAACACATACTTTACGAGCCTGATGCTCAAGGTGAACCTATCACACATCCCCTACTACTAAGTGTAATACTTGGCCAATAACTGATTGCTGGCGATACAATATAATACCGAGCGAAAATCAGAGATGGATGGACATATCTCATGGATTTTTCTTGCTAGTGGTATTCACAGTGTCTTAGAAAGATAGGTTTAATCGTCTTACAACCCGCCAGATGTTAAAAAACACGATCGCAACAACTTCTGTATGTTACTGTAACAAGCAGTCTTGGTTCTACAGGTGCACACAAGGATCCATGTTAAAAGCTATACTGGCTTTATAAACTGAGGTATGGCATTATCTCCGAATGAAGTAGCTTTTTCCAGACAAATACTGTGACACTGAATATAGGCGGTGATCGCCGGAGTGTCTATTATCAGACCAACAGTGCGGTTACACATCGCCAGTGGTGCAACCTCGTAATAAAATTACTGAATTTAGAAAGTGATTCGGCTAAAGAATGTAATATGAAACCGATATTTGCAATTCCCTCATGCCGCCGCTAGATGTTTCTCCAGTATTTGTAACGCATTCTGTCTAAATGCCACGTCAGAGGTTCGGCGATATATCGCTATGTTATAGGCGATGGTTGATTGAGAAGGATCACAAACAGTAGATGGTGTGCTGATGAAGGTCGTAAGAAATATACACTAGCTTTTGAGATCTCTAGTGCTACACTTTCCAGTAGAAATGATGTCTATGATTTCGATTCAAGTCTTTCCATTCAACCACATACCTGTGTTGTATCTGATGGAGAAGTCCTTTAATGATTACAGCCACTAGTGAATCATATTTCTGGCACTCTCATATCTCGAAACTAGTCACAATTCTCGAACCTATCTGCTACAGTAAAATTTTAGATAATCTCTATGCCTATTGCAACTGCTGCCATTACTGCAGCTTTGCGCATGTGATTGTTTCAATTTAAGTCGGAACTGAGCAGAAGTCAGAGAGAGCTATATCCACCACCTTCTGCAACCCATGTAGAAACAGAATGACGTGAGTTAGTGCGGCGGGACCGTGTTCTGACCATTCGGTGGAAATGGGAACAAGTTGTCGTAGCTCTGCCGAAAGTGTACGACGTGTAAGGTCAGGGCCAAACGAAGCCTTTTCCTGCGCCTCTAGATAGTATAAAAGACAGTGCAGGAACTGGGGGAAGGACGAGGATTTTGCTACTGCGTTGTGGTGCGTCCCCAAACTACATACAGATACTGCAGTCTTAAGCAGATTCACGTCCCTCAGGGCCGATTCACATCTTTCACCCCAACATGCTATCATCATTATTGTGTACCATCCAACAGAGATAAATCACGAACTATAAAAGCTCCACTAACTTCATCAGATAGAGGACTCCATAAGATTTTTATTGCATCTCTCTCCTCCCATATATCGAAAGGAAATACCGTCTATGTGCCACCGTTGAGCACATGTGACGATGCTATTAAATATACATGTATTGAACCATTGCACAGACCAGTGTAAAGTTGCATCGCCTGTACTGTAGGAGGATGACCGTATCCCACAAATTATACTATACGTCGCAAGAGATGCTGCCTGTGACCCTGTGTCGTTGTTTGAAACATCGTTTTTTCTGCTGTAAAACGCTTTGTACACTGACATACATTTTGTTTTTTCCGCCACGACTTCGAGGTTAGTGTCAGGTTCTAAACTTGTGGTGTGCGTAAGATGAGACCTTCAGTACACCAACCATCAGATTATTTTGACTTGTCGCTCTAACGAAGTAGGCGAGTGTCAGCAATATGTCTCGTGGTCTTATTATGGCGTGTTTATCTTCTGCCGTTAGGTCAGACGATAGAAATGCCACTTGCACTCTTACAAGGGAACCTCCCGATGGCACCCCCCTCAGATTTAGTTATAAGTCGGCACAGTGGATAGGCCTTGAAAAACTGAACACAGATCAATCGAGAAAACAGGAAGAAGTTGTGTGCAACTATAAAAAAATAAGCAAAATATACAAACTGAGTAGTCCACGCCAACATATGCAACATCAAGGACAATGTAAGCTCGGGAGCGCCGTGGTCCCGTGGTTAGCGTGAGCAGCTGCGAAACGAGAGGTCCTTGGTCCAAATCTCCCCTCGAGCAAAAAATTTTTCTTTATTTTGGCAAAGTTATGATCTGTCCATTCGTTCATTGACGTCTCTGTTCACTGTAATAAGTTTAGTGTCTGTGTTTTGCGACCGCACCGCAAAACCGTGCGATTAGTAGACGAAAGGACGTGCCTCTCCAATGGGAACCGAAAACATTTGACCGCGAGGTCATAGGTCAACCGATTCCTCCACAGGAAAACGCGTCTGATATATTTTATACGACACTGGTGACGGCATGTGCGTCACATGACGGGAATATGTTGTCGACCCACCTAACTTGTACACTTGGCGAATGGGTAAAGAGATTCTTCTACCTTGCCCGATTTAGGTTTTCTTGTGGATGTGATAATTACTCCCAGAAAAGTGATGAAAACATAAGAGTTTGTCACATAAACTGCAACACATGAATCCAAAAGTCTCACAGTCGCACACTTTTCCCTGTGCTCTGTCAAAACATATGTTGTTAACGTTTTCAAATTTTTCCGTGTGTAGACCGTCAAATCCTGCATATGTCCAAGCAAATCTGAACATGTCCTGGAATTTTGGAGAGCGAAGTTGATTATGTGTGAGTGCCTGAACTTTGATAATTGTCTGAAAATAAAAAATTAAACTTTTTGCTCGAAGGAAGACTTGAATCAGAGACCTCTCGCCCCGCAGCTGCTCACGCTAACCACGGGACCACGGTGCTCCTCAATTCTGGCTATCCATGATGTTGCCTATCTTTCACTTGGACTACTCAGTTTGTACATTTTGCTTATTTTTTTAATAGTTCCACACAACTTCTTCCTGTTTTCTCGATTGATCTGTGTTCAGTTTTTCAAGGTCTATCCACTGTGGCAACTTTTAACTAAATCTGAGGGGTGTGTGATGGGGAGGTTCCCTTGTTAGAGTAGCAGATGGACGGTGACCAACGTCAAACAGAACTTGATTAATTTTCACACACTTTTATTAAAATAATAACAAGCATAAAATTACTTAACTTGGTTCTGGATGCTATTTACTATTGACAATCTGAAGTTCCCTTGGTATTGGTACGTTAATCTTATTCTCACATATTTCTGATACTTGACAAAAGTGTCTATACATTTATCTTCATGGCTATGTACAGGAATATGGTAATCTTATTAGGCGCAGACTGAAACTAGACTACAGGCTGGTACACTAATGCAGAGAGTGGTACAGACTGGTGCAGACAAATGCAGACTGACTAATCGGAGGTCTGTACACTCGTTATAATACCTCGCGCATTCATGTATCACTGCGCGAGTGTGATGCGAGGAGAAAAGGTTCTACGTTAGTAGCAATCTCATTGGCTGCGTTACATATTAATACGAGGATCGGCGGAAGCAGAATTTGGTCCGTCTCTATGGCAGCGCCATCTCGTAGTGCGGAGACGGACGAGCGCTGCGCCTGCGCTGTTGTGCTTAGTGGGGCGCGCTCTAGTGGGAAAGTTGTGACGCGCTGACTACACGGTACTACGTACACAACAAAACTGGCATTAATACGTGCAAGAGATATCTGTATGGTGCGAATATTGGCTGTTGGGCCTAAATAATGAAAATGTGAGGTCATCCACATAACTGCTAAAAGGAATCCGTTGAACTTCGGTTGTACGGAAAATCAGTCAAATCTGAAGGTCGTAAATTCAAGTAAATGCCTTGGAATTACAATTGCAAACAACTTAAATTGGAAAGAACACTTAGGAAATGTTGTGAGATAGGCGAAACAAAGATTGCGTTTTATTGGCAGGACACTTAGAAAATCCACAGAGCTACTAAAGCAGAGGTACCCACCCTTTCTTAGACCATAACCCCTGAGTGCAATTACACATTAGCTAGTACCCCCACTCTCCTCCCTCCTCCCGTGCCGTTCGTTACCCGCCCCCCACCCTCCATCAAATCGCCAACTTTAGCACCTAACTAAACTGTAGAACGAAACACTTTTCTTGGAACACTTTTATTTTTAAAATGATGAAAGATTAGTGATATTTAGCTTGTGTGTGTGAGTGTGTGTTTGTGTTTGTGTGTTTGTGTGTGTGTGTGTGTGTGTGTGTGTGTGTTTGAATGAGGAAGGAATTTATGGTGCATCGCAAGCGTGGGGGGTTATCAGTAGACAATGAGCTGAGGATTTAAGAACAAATTATGTTTCCCACCATCCGGTATGAGCGGAGGTGTGGTCTGTGGCATCGAACACACACACCTCAAGAAGCTGCAGTCACTGCAGAGCAGTGCACAATAGCGGGAGTCGACCGATACACGCCAAACACTCACAATAGCCGGCCGCTGTGGACGAGCGGTTCTAGACGCTTCAGTCTGGAACCGCGCGACCGCTACGAGGCGCTTCAGTCTGGAACCGCGCGACCGCTACGGTCGCAGGTTCGAATCCTGCCTCGGGCATGGATGTGTGTGATGTCCTTAGGTTAGTTAGGTTTAAGTAGTTCTAAGTCTAGGGGACTGATGACCTCAGATGTTAAGTCCCATAGTGCTCAGATCCATTTGAACCATTTGAACCACTCACACGAGGGATCTCCTTGGAGAACCATGCATCTATCAATACATTGAGAAGAAATCCGAAAATCTACATTTCAAGCCTTCTACATCACCACACCAACGTATTCGTCAGTATCACGACGTTTCAGGCAAACGGCCTATTCCACTTTCAGCCGAAAGCTAGGATTTAACTACCTACAGACTACAGTCAGTCATACTGTCATTCGGATGTTTTAAGCTGCCATCTTCAAATCTCATTAAGACAAGTTAAAAACCTGTGCTACTTCTGTGACAAAGATTGCAGTTCAAGAGTTTGAGTTAGGGATGGGAAAAACCGACTGGTTAAAACCGATGCCAGTATTTTAGTTCTGAATAACCGGTATTTTTCGCTACTTGTTTGGTGTCGGTTATTATTTTTACTAATAACTGGACAAAAAACGGCAAATTAATTTGCCATGACAGCAGCGCGAAAATTTTTAGTTTCTAAATAAACGTTTGTTTCAACAACGAGTTATGCTTAGTCATAAAATTTCCATTGCTTTCACGTATTCGTTTATTACAGAAATTGGGAAGAGTGATCAGTGCTATTTTACTAACAACGCCTACAATCAGAAACTAGCAATAAACACATGACATAAAGAGTCGGTACAGGATTGCAGAGACGATAACGTACCTACAGCATTGTGACGTGGAGTATTAGGTGGTGTGCGTTACATGGAGTATGCAAGACATGACCCCCACTTGGCGGGGCAGTTTCTCACTGACGTCCTCGTATGTCCGTAGTATTGGAGAATGGCACCATCCTTAGTTTGCAATTCTTTTACGTAGTGCGGTAGCGGTGAAGTATAGTGCATGATTTGCTTGAAAGATTAGCAATGGGAGGAGGCACATCAAACTTGCGACATCATACTAGGTGAAAACAGAACGTAAATTTGATTGATATACCTATTGTTTTATTGACATGTTCTAAACTCGGGTTAATAGCTGAATTCTTAATTTTGTGGCTGTTTAAAGGTAAAAATTTGATGCTATCCAAAAGTGACAATGCGGGGAAGTCATCAACATGACCTTTTCGCTCTCTGTGTCACCCTGTTCGTCTCCTTCACGTTCTCAATCTTTGCTCGAGACAATGAGACCGATTTCTGCAATAGCCTCGACCCGATATCGATCATGGTATCCTACTCCTTCATTTACATTAGGATTTTCCAATATTTGTTCGGAGTCTACGTTTATTACCGGAAGTAATAGTAATAAAAAACCTTCATATGAGTATCAAAAACCATTTGCTTGACAGTTTTCATTTCTGTTGTATCAACTGTAAATGTATGATGGGTTCTGGCCCAGTGCTCGTGCAAAAGTGTATAACTAGAATGCGATGTATTTTTTTGGGACAAAGCTTTTATACTTTAAAGAGAACACTGTTTCCTTATACCCAAGCTCTGTTTGTATCATATGAGAAATTTTTCTATAAATAATAGGTGTGATAGTGGAGGTATCTGCTAAGGTAGCAGTCTCTAGCCAACTTATAATTAATTCTTTGCAATTTGTAACAGCAGTTTTCACTCACTAGTGCGCTAAACGATCTCTGCATCCGCAATTTGTTTTTAAAACATTCTGCTTCCATAATTACGATGATTTTTGTAATTAAGCCTCAGAAACATTTATAAAGTGTTCACATGTCCCAATGGGACGAATGAGATGTGTGTATCATCACGTCGTTAAATACGATAAGAAATTGTTAGTCTGCACCGTAAAAATTTTTTATAACACGTAATGTGTTTCATGGCATTTTGAGCTGTTGTATCGTGACATACATTGTATAATTACCACTATTTATGTATTTGACTTCTTGGTTTCAATGCAATATTTTACGTAAATTAAGAAACTTTGTGACTCTGACTTCCTACGCCAGATGGCGGTTACTGTGCTATAACAAATTCTGTTATATCTGATGTCATGTTATTTGTGTATTTTTCTTCTTTACAAGCTCTGTAATCTGACACCATATAATTTTACCTGTTGATTTTTACTCTTACATGTTTTTTTAAGTTGTCTGAAAATAAAACGCCAGCGTATGTTGGCAAGATGTACATTTCCCCCTTTCTTTTTTGCTATGCGTTTTTTAATGCAAAATTTTAAATTTTAAATATTCAATTAACGATTTGCAAGTGCACTTTGGTATTTGTGGCGATCTCTTGCCAAATAAAGTATTGTTAAGTCTTCACATGACACACGCCACATAGAGGGCGTTCCAAGACCCTGTCACAACGAGGTCTGCTGTATAGATGAATGTAAACAGCGGCTTCAGTTATTGTGATCGTTTCTTAGCATTGGTTACTGATAATAACTTGATACCAGTGCCTATGAGTTTAATTTGTACACCACAGGTATATTCTTTCCAACAGTTGGTTTATACACAGGTGTATTTGTGGTTTTTTGTTTTTTATTCACTGATCGCTATGTGAAATTTTTAACTTCCAGCACTGAAGATGATCACTATGTGACTGAAAATCGATTTTGCTATCAATAAACCACCAGTATTACGGCCAACGCTGACCTTCCTTCTAATAAAAAACAGGTTGTTTCGGCGATAACGGCCATCCTACTGCCTTCCCTAGTTTGTGGAACAATCAGCTAGAAACCGGTACACTTGGACATCCAACCGCCAGGCTTCCGCTTACACTTCATCGGCGTGCAGCCCGCATCCGATGGGAACTTGTCTTATGTCTCAGATATTAGCGTCCGCTAAGAGGGAAGTAGTACTAATTACGGACAGCAGCAACAATAGGAAGTGGACCAGCAGGAGGCGGACACAAGGACACGAGGCTGTGGCATTTTTAGGCCTACTTGGTGAACTGCCGGTAAGTATAGGCCTGCCGAGAGCGGCTTGCACGCAGACTGTGGAGAACAAAGCGCGGTGCGTGAGTTTCCCCGACGCGTGGGGAACGAGCGGCCCAGCGTTCAAGGCCGCGGCCTGCCTCCCCCGCCTGCCGGCCGGGACCTGCCGGGGCGGTCACTCCGCGGACACCTGCACCTCGCCCAGCCACTGCAGGCGGCTCAGCTTACCATAACAGAGACTCCATATTGTGACTGCAGCGAGGGGGCTGAACACGCGAAGCAAATAAAAGAATCACAGTGTTGTTGTTGTTGTTGTGGCCTTCACTCCGAAGACTGGTTTGCTGCTCCTCTCCACACTAGTCCATCCAGTGCAAGTCTCTCCATCTCTGCATAACTACTGCACCCTCTACCCATTTGAACGAGGTAGATTTGGATTCCATCTAATATTTTTACCATCCACATCTCACTTCATCACTAAATTGACATTCTTTGACACTTCGGGGTGGGTCCTGTCAACCGAGCCCATCTTTTATTCAAGTTGCGCCGTAAATTTATTTTCTCCCCACCTCACTTCAGGTCATATTCATTGGTTGCACTACAGACAAATAGCTCCAGAAAAAGACTTTCTGACACTCAAATTTATACTGAAGAGCCAAAGAAACTGCTACACCTGCCTGATATCGTATAGGGCCCCCGGGAGCACGCAGAAGTGCTGCAACACGACGTGGCATGGACTCGACTAATGTCTAAAGTAGTGCTGGAGGGAACTGACACCATGAATCCTACAGGGCTGTCCAAAATTCATAGGAGTACGAAGGGGTGGGGATCTCTTCTCAACAGCACGTTGCAAGGCATCCCACATATGCTCAATAATGTTCATGCCTGGGGAGTTTGATGGGCAGTGGAAGTGTTTAAGCTCAGAAGAGTGTTCCTGGAGCCACTCTGTAGCGATTCTGGACGTGTGGTGTGTCGCATTGTTGTGCTGGAATTGCCCAAGTCTGTCAGAACACATAGTGGACATGAATGGGTGCAAGTAATCAGACGGGATGCTTACGTACGTGTCACCTGTCAGAGTCGTATCTAGACGTATCAGGAGTCCCATATCACTCGAGTTGCACACGTCCCACACCATTACAGTGCCTCCTCCAGCGTGAACAGTCCCTTGCTGACATGCAGGGTCTATGGATTCATGAGGTTGTCTCCATACCCGTGCACGTCCATCCGCTCGATACAATTTGAAACGAGACTCATCCGACCAGGCAACATGTTTCCAGTCATCAACAGCCCAATGTCGGTGTTGAAGTGCCCAGGCGCGGCGTAAAGCTTTGTTTCGTGCAGTCATCAAGAGTACACGAGTGGGCCTTCGGCTCCGAAACCCATGTCGATGATTTTTCTTTGAATGGTTCGCACGCTGATACTAATTGATGGCCCAGCATTGAAATCTGAAGCAGTTTGCGGAAGGGTTACACTTCTGTCAGGTTGGACGATGCTCTTCAGTCGTCGTTGGTTCCATTCTTGCAGGATCCTTTTCCGGCCGCAGCGATATCGGACATTTGATATTTTATCGGATTGCTGGTATTCACGGTACACTCGTGAAATGGTCGTACGGGAAAATCCCCACTTCATCGCTACCTCGGAGATGCCGTGTGCCATCGCTCGTGCGCCGACCTTAACACTACATTGAAACTCACGTAACCTGTCATTGTAGCAGCAGTAACAGATCTAACAACTGCGCCAGGCACTTGTTGTCTTATATTGGCATTGCCGACCGCAGCGCCGTATTCTGCCTGTTTACATATCTCTGTATTTGAATACGCATGCCTATACCAGTTTCTTTGGAGCTTGAGTGTATATTCGATGTTAACAGATAAATGATTTTCAGAAAGGCTTTTCTCGCTGTTGGCTGTCTGCGTTTGATATCCGACTCTTCCGGCCATCGTCAGTAATTTTTCGGTCCAAATAACAAAACTCATATATTACTTTTAGTGCGTCGCTTCCTAATACAATTCCGTCCTGATCTCCCGTTTTAATGTGAATACATTCCATAACCCTTGTTGTAGTTTTGTTGATGTTCATCTTATGACCTGAACGAATTTTCCACTCTGCAGAGGCGTGTGCGCTGGTACGAAACTTTCTGGTAGTTCAAAACTGTGTACCGAACCCTTGACTGGAACCCAGGACCTTTGCCACTCGTAGCAAGTTCTCTATTGACTGAGCTACCCAAACACGACTCACCATCCGTTCTCACAGGTTTACTTCCTCCAGTGTCTCTTTTCCGACCTACCAGACTAAACAGAAGTTCTCCTGCGAAACTTTGAAGGGAGGAGATGAGGCACGTGCGGAAATAAAGCTAAGAGGACGGTTCAAGCCTCGTTCCAGCAGACAGTTTTAATCTGGTGGAAAATTTAACCCTATAACCTCTTCTCAAGACACTAACTATTCTGTTCAATTGCTATCTCAAGTTCTTAGCCGTCTTTTATAGGATTACAATGTCAACTGCAACCCTTAATAGCTTTGTTTCTATTCTGTGAACTTTAACTCCCGTTCTAAGTTTTTCTTGGGTTTGCTGTAGTGTTCATTCGATGACATACTGAATAACATGCAAGATAAATAAAAGTTCTAATTCTATATATTATGACTAATGTTAGTAATGAGATAAACTAACGACGTTACTATCACACTCTGCTTATCTACACCAAACCGAGACAAAACCAAAACTTTTTTTGCTAAGCAAACACTTTCAATAATAATTTTCTTTGTAGGCAGCGAAGGTGCCTAAAATAAACGTGTTTTGTTTAAAAAACAAAGATAAAATCATCTGCAAAATATGGCTAATACGCTCCAAGCTGAAAAGAGAGAAGAATTATACGAATGGGAAGGGTGTATGTAGATGTGATGTACATGTACAGACGGGCAAATGATTAAAATAAAAAAAAGTGGATGAGTTATTGAAGAGAAAGAGCTTCACAAATTGAGCAAGTCACTAACGCGTTGATCCACCTCTGGCTCTTAAGCAAGCATTTATTCTGCTTTGCATTGATTGATAGAGTTATTGCATGTTCTCTCGAGGGATATCGTGCCAAATTCTATTTAATTGACACGTTACGTCTTCAGAAGACCGGTGTGGTTGGAGGGCTCTGACAATAACGCTCCATCGTTCTCAGCTGGAGAGAGATACTGCGACCTTGCGGGTCACAGTAGGCTTTGGCAAGCAGGAAGACAATCAGTAGAAACTCTCACCGTGTGCAGGAGGACATTATCTTACTGAAATGTAAGCCCAGGTTGCCTTGCCATGAAGGGCAACAAAACTGGGCGTAGAACATCGTCAAAGTACTGCTGTGCTGTAAGGTTGCCTTGGATGACAACCAGAGGGGTCCTGCTATGAAATGAAATGGAACCACAGACCAGGACTCCTGGTTATAGGGCTGCTTGGCGGACTACAGACCGGTTGGCAATCCACTGCTGTCCGGGGCGTCTCAAGACACTTATTCGCTGGTCATCGGGACTGAGATCGAAGCGAGACATCACTGAAGACAATTCTAGTCAATGAGATTCCAGATCGAAGACATTTCTTGAGACTCCCCAGACAGTGGAGGGGGGGGGGGGGGGATACCAACCTGAATGTCAACCAGGAATGATGGTCTGGGGCGCCATTTCATTTCATTTGTTGTCATCTGCGGCATCCTTACAACACAGTTGTACGTCGACCATATTTTATATATTTCATAAAGATAATGACCGCTCGCACACAGCGTGAGTTTCTGTTGCTGGCCTTCATGCTTGGCAAACCTACCTTGGCCAGCAAGGTCGCCGGATCTCTCGCCAACTCAGAATGTTTGGAGCATTATTGGCAGAGTCATCCAATCACCTCAGGATTTTGACAGTCAAAGGCGCCAGTTGGAGAGAATTTGGCACGATATCCCTCAGCAGGACATCGAACAAGTGTGTCAGTGTCAAGCCAAATAACAGATTGCGTAAGGGGCAGATGTAGACCATCGTGCTATTGATTTGCTCAATTTGTGAAGCTCTTTCTTTTAATGAATCATCCAATTTCTCTGAAATTGTAATTGTTTGTTTGTCTGTACAGTAACTAACATCTACCGCTTTTCCGTCCTATTCGGATAAATCCTTCGTGGTGCGTCTTTTTTTTGTGGAGGTTTGTATTTATTCTTATCTACAAGAGAGACAGAATAAATTATTTTCGGCTTAACTGATGCAGCCGTCCGGTATAAAATCGTAACGTAATGACTGGCCCTTCACTTGAAAGAGATCTCTACCTCCTGCGTTTGTGGACAGTTACGAAGAAACAGCAGAATACTTCATTCTCCTCTTAAGGGCACATTTCCGTCGCTGCAGTAGTGTTCTACAATGAAATAATAGACAATATTTAGGAATACGATTCCTCACGTAAAATTGTGAATAATGCATATCAACATACATCCAGCATATTTTCTTCCTGAGTTATGAGGCACTCAGGTATCAACAAAGAAAATGCATTTCCTAAATAAGACTGCAATCATTATTGATTATTGTGAATAAAGTTGTCTAGATCCCTTCATATATTTCTTTATTAATAACGACGTTTCAGCTATTACCATGTTCAGATCAAAACTTACATATTGTTCAAAAATGTTCAGATGTGTGTGAAATCTTATGGGACTTAACTGCTAAGGTCATCAGTCCCTAAGCTTACACACTACTTAACCTAAATTATCCTAAGGACAAACACACACACCCATGCCCGAGGGAGGACTCGAACCTCCGCCGGGACCAGCCGCACAGTCCATGACTGCAGCGCCCTAGCCGGCCGGTGTGACCGTGCGGTTCTAGGCGCTTCAGTCTGGAACCGCGTGACCGCTACGGCCTCAGGTTCGAATCCTGCCTCAGGCCTGGATGTGTGTGATGTCCTTAGGTTAGTTAGGTTTAAGTAGTTCTATGTTCTAGGGGACTGATGACCACAGACGTTAAGTCCCATAGTGCTCAGAGCCATTTGAACAATTCGCAGCGCCCGGACCGCTCGGCTAATCCCGCGCGGCTTACATATTTTAAAACAATGTTCATTGCCTGTTTCAATAAAACCTATGCCTAAGTGTGTGTGTGGGGGGGGGGGGGGGGGGCGGGGGGTTGTAAACTCAGCAGAATAGTCAGTTATGATAAGAGTTAGTTATGGCTACTGTCTCATTTACATATGTGACACAGGTAATTGATATTTATACTAAGCGAGATGGCAGAACTTTAAGACATTGAACTTGCATTCGACAGAACCAGAATTCGTATCTTCAGTTAGGCATCCTAATTTTCCTCAATCACACATTGCGAATGCCGCGACGAATTCTTCGAAAAATTTCCTGGACTGCCTTCGATAAAGAAGTAACACTGCGTTATCCTACTTGTACTTCCGCTGACCTCTAGGGAGAAGGGGAGGGTGACTAACGGTTAGTTAGTTACTCTCCTTTTACGCATCGGAAACTTGACGTCTATATCGGAGACACATTTCTGCCGTTTCAGTATCCATTTTCTTTCCGTATAAATGGAAGTGACCAAGCGACTGGTTTCCATGTACGAGAGAGGAAAACGTCTCTGGAAAAGATTACGTGTCATGCTAATGCACAGTCATCACATACCTAAGATCATCTTCTAAGAAGGAGGAAGGATGGAGCACAGAAGCTTCACTTCAAGGACGTGCGTCGAGCGTAAAATGTGTCGCTGTACGCTGAACAGCAGAGCCTCAGCAGATCAGCAGTCGATTTTACTAAAATGGCATCAGATGGTGCACAAGCAGGCGGAAGCATACGAATCAGTAAAGCTGCTAGCTCTTGACGAAAACAGTGCAATAACAAATATACTTGACAAGACCAGCAATTTGTACATCTGTATATTGAAATAGTTGATTAAAAAGCACGAAGCAGTAAGTCTCTGCAGACCACTGAAGACGCCTCGTACAACAACGCGGAAATAGTTTGGACAGAAACGATAGTAAAAATGCAGTTGAGAAAGACGAATGAACGTTATTCTTACCTACAAGAAAAACAGCATTGAAGTAGCAACTGAGAAGAAAACACTGCTGTTATTAAACTAGTAAATCTGATTTCTTTAAAGGTATTCGTTTATTTGTTAGATATCTTAATAATCGTGGGAGCTGTACTTTGATTTGTTCTGGCGTGTCTCAAATGGGAATAAGGTCTGAACAATAGTCTGTATGCTACAACTCCTTTAGCGACAGTAGTAAATGTGGATGGTTGAGTAGCGGTTTTAATTTCATTCCTGGCGAATGCAAGTCTGCAAGTCCGATATCTTAACTACAGCGCTACATCACTCGTCGAGTTGCTTCGAACGGCTTCTTCAGCTCTCCCCTTGTACTAGTTATTGTACTGTGATAGCAAGCAAAATGGAGTCGTCCCTTCCAGGGGGGTAACTAGGGTAAATGGCGCCCGGACACCCTTCGAATTTGTGCACCGTCTCTCCACCCCCGCCGGCCCAATGTGGCCGAGCGGTTCTAGGCGCTTCAGTCTGGAACCGCGTGACCGCTACGGTCGCAGGTTCGAATCCTGCCTCGGGCAAGGATGTGTGTGACGTCCTTAGGTTAGTTAGGTTTAAGTAGTTCTAAGTTCTAGGGGGCTGAGGACTGATGATCTCAGATGTTAAGTCCGATAGTGCTCAGAGCCATTTGAACCATTTTTCTCCACCCGCCCCCTCTCCCTCCTCCCTGCCACACTCACCGCGCCTGCCGACACATCATCATTTTTCTTTTTTTTATTTAATCGTCGCGCCACCACACCTCCCATCTGCTGTTATTAGTTTGCTACAATTGAATGCTTCAATGGAATAATTAATGACCATGTTAATAGGCGCTCTGCTGTTACTGATCTACATAAACGATGTAGGAGACAATCTCAGCAGACCTCTTAAATTATTTGCAGGTGATGCTGTCATTTACCGTTTGCAAGGTCATCAGATGATCATAAGTAATTGCAAAATGATTTGGACAAGACATCTGTATGGTACAAAAAAAGGACAAATGACTCTAAATAAATAAAAGTATGGAGTCATCCACATGAGTACTGAAATGAATGCGCTAAATTTCTGTTCCGCGACAAATCGCATAAATCTTAAGGATGTAAACTTAACTAAATACATAGGGAGTGCAATTACTAATAACCTTCTGGAACTATGATGTAGATAATGCTGTGGGGAAAGCAAGCCATAGACTGCTGCGTGCAGAAATTCGTAACTACCTGCTGCACATCCTCGTCCTACAGAAATCGTCGACCTTTCCAGGCCTTTTTTAAGGGACCGAAGGGGAGAGACCAGGCTTATAGCGCGGGAGCTCGAGTGCCTCCCATCTACCTATAACGGATGGGCTGGCCTCCCATATTGACCGCAGTCTTGTGTCCAACTGCGAACAACACAGAACTTGGAGCACCGTTCCACAAATGTAGTTTTCGACAGACGTACTGCTCCATACACGTTCTTTGGTGGGCAGCCAAGAAAAGGATAACAGCACATGGCTTGTTTGGACGCATCTTATAGTAACGTCGCCACAGTTCAGTTTTGGCATTTACCACTGAAAAGACCTGAATGCCACACTAATCCGTTGCCTTTTTTTTTCCTTTATTGTATTTCGATTTCCCCCGAAGGGGGCGGGCTGGCAGCAGCTTATTACGCTGCTCTGCAGCCTAAAGACGTTTTAAAACGTAAGAAGAAGTTAAGAAACAATAAAAACAGGCGATAAAACGGGGACTTAAATTGTAAAACGGTGGAAAAGTTAAAACATAAAGCAAAGGGTTGGCAAAATGAATAAAATACACAGGATGCAGACAGGTAACATAGTAGACACACAATTAAAAAAATGGCGACAGTCTGGTTTCTGTTCGCAAGAGATATGAAAGCACACCCAGCGACAATATGATGGCCGTTTGCAACACTTCAGAAACACTCACTGTAAACACTGCACTAAAATGTCGGCACAAAGAGGACACGCCGTAGCCTAGGGCAGATGGGGGGGGGGGGTGGACCTGGACAGATGAGGGGGAAAACAAGGAGGGAGAAGAGGAAAAACGAAAGGGGAGGGGGAACCAAAGGAGGGAGTGGACTCAAAAGCTCAAAAGGGCGGGGGGGGGGGGGGGGGGGGAAGGGGCAGGGCAGACATAAGAGGAAAGGCAGAGGAGGGAAATGCCATAGGACTCAGGGGAGAGAAGGGGGGCAGAGAGAGGGTAGGCGGGGAAAAGAAGAGGATGGAAGGGGGGGAGAGGGAGTCCAAGAAATGGATGGAGGAAAGGACGGGGGATGAGGATCAGAGTTGATAGGAGGGATAAATGGAGGGAGAGAGGGCATCATCTGGGAGTTGATGGAAGCCACCTTGGGAAAGGAGATGAAGCGTGTAGAGATGGAGGATTGGGGGTCACAACAGTGAAGAAGTGGCTGGGGGTGGGGATGGGAGAGGAGAGAAGCAACCAGGGGGTGAGGGGGATCAAGGTGACGGGAGGTTTAGAGTATGCGGATATGTTCGAGGAATAGGAGCAGATGGGGGAAAGGAATGAGGTCACAGAGGATCCGCGTGGGATCTCTTGCTTGCATGTCGGTGCTTATATACCCACATCGGAGTTGCGCTATGTTGCGTATACTCTGCAGCAACCCTAAGGACACTAGTCTAGTTTTTGTGTTATGTTGCAACCATGTGCGGTGCTAGCTACTCTACATTATCATTGATGTGTCACCCGTTTATTCGTTCTGAAATCAACAAGAATTTACTACACTGGTGTCCAAAATTAAAGCAACAAACTGCTATTTCCCCGTCCTGTGTCTAATTCGCGATATAATCATACAAACTGTCAACAGATGTCATTACGATCCTGTTGTTCATGGAAGATGCCATTGTGATCAACGGATATCCACGCCAGCAATGACGTCAGGGCACCTGTCAAGTGGGGTAGTGTTTGCAGGGTAGTCCACATCCACAATCGCTGTATAGACTGACACAGCACAGCGTATGGCAAAGGGAAGATACTTACAGGCTCTCCACTGTGGAGGGTCATAGGAAGAATGGAAGCAGGAGAGTCGCATACTAATGTGGCCCAGTGGCTTAATGTGAATCGTTCTGTTGCTTCTCGGATGAGGCGAGAGTTTATAGAGACCGAAACTGTATCCCGGAGACCAAGAGAGCGCCGATGACGTATGACATCAGAAAGAGTGGACCGTTATTTGGCTGTAAGGGCACGACGGTACCACCTTGGTATTCCACTGCAACTGGCGCCTGACCAGCATCCCCTAGACGTGTTGCATCGAGGCAAACGGCCTTTATTGTTGGAGACCTGCTGGCTGTTTACCTCTAGCGTGTCTTCATAGAAGGGAACATCTAGAGTGGAGCCGTCAACATGCCATCTGGATGATCGAACTGTGGTCCTTTTCACAGATGAGTCCCGATTTGATCTGGAGGGTGATTCTCGACGGATTCGCATCTGAGGGGCATGTGGAACGTGATTTCGGGACCCAAACATTGTGGAAAGCGACCGATATCGAGGAGGATCCCGAATGGTGTGGGCAGGAATTATGTTGACCACTCGAACACCTCTCTATGAAACTGAAAGGGTGAATCAGCAAGATTTAACTGCTGCAGGTACCGTGAGATCTTGGGATCTCATGCGCTGTTGTTGCGAGGTGCTGTGAACCCATTCTTTGTACTGTTGGACGATAATGCTCGACCTGATAGAGCACGGTTGGTTGATGTTTTTTTGAAACGGATGCATGGGTGGCGTGGCCTGCTCGCACTCCCGCTTTGAATTCCATAGAGCATGTCTGGGATGCACTAAGGAGACGGGTTGCATCACATCAGCGTCCACCACCCACTCTTCAAGACTTGTGAGCAGCTCTGCATGAAGTATATGCGTTGTTGCCTCAATATGAGATTAATGATATCGTTAATAGTATGTCCCGTCGCTATTAGGCCTCTACTGGTGCCGGAGGTGGTCACACCCCATATGGAACGCATTAACCAGTTGTCAGAATGTGTGTGCAAATTCTTTAAGGTGGAGAAAATGAAGAACATTTTTGTCTACCGTTATGTCTGTTTCAGTTAATTACATTCTGTGTTCTTTATCACCTATTTGTACTGTTCTGTGGCAAAATAAACGCAACCTTGCAAAATTCCCGTTTGTTGCTTTGATTTTGGACACCAGTGCATAAAGTGAAAGATAATCGTTTCAGTAATTCTTCTTTGTATGATACGATTCAAAGCATGCGATAACACACAGGCAATCGTTGTGTGGTTCGCAACAATAGCACTATTCCCTTTTCATTCTTTCCTTGCCGATCAGTGAAAGTCAATACAAACAAACGCAAAATATGCTCTACACTTTCGATGCATTGGCTCGCTTGGCATGTTGAGCGTGACTCCGTCTAGTAGCCGAAAACAAGAAACAAACGTGTACGTCCCAGCAAGCTGAGGCTTAACTCAGTCATGTCCGAATTTCTTCATGGTTTACTTTCATAAATATGCGGATCTTTCTCATTCTAGTGCCATCCAATCCTTTCCATTCGTCCTCGTCCTCCTCTTCTTTTTCTTTTTGCTATTTTGATCAGTACTGTACTTCCTCCATCTGGCACAAAACTGTACCGCCGAGGAAAGGCATCCAGGACGTTTTTGGTTAGCAATATTGAAACTTTCATATTTAATTACACACAACTGCGCTTCAGTCCGGAACCGCGCTGCTGCTACGGTCGCAGGTTCGAATCCTGCATCGGGCATGGGAGTGTGTGATGTCCTTAAGTTAGTTAGGTTTAAGTAGTTCTAAGTCTAGGTGACTGATGACCTCAGATGTTAAGTTCCATATTGCTTAGAGCCATTTGAACCATTTTGTACGGAGGACGTGTCTACAAACATACTACAGTATCGCGTCACGTTTCAAGTAATTTCAACCAATGAACAAACTGCACCAACGCATGGTCAGTCTCTTTTTGTTGTTTAATAGTACATTACCCCAATCGTAATTTCAAAATTAACCTGAGCAGCTTATTAGCACTGCAGGATCATAATTTAGTCACGAGCTGCAGACAAGCAACTGTGTAGATAGACTGCTGGACCGGAGGCATAATAATTGCTGTAATTTTGTTTTTTGGTCTTCAGAATTTTGACTGATTTGATGCGGTCCGCCGCGAATGCCTCTCCTGTGCTAACAGCATCTTCATCTCAAGAGTAGCGTACCCAACAACCTCATTTATTTGTCAGGGGTATTCGCTTACAGTTTTTACCTTCCATGGCCCCTTCAAGCATCATGGAAGTTATTCCCTGACGATTTAACACACGTCCTATCATTGTGTCACTACTTCTTGTCAGTGATTTTCACATGTGTTCCTCTCCTCGTTGATTCTGCTGAGATATTCCTCATACCTTATCTTATCCGTCCATTTAATTTTCAAAATCCTTCTTTAGCTGCACATCTGAAACGCTTCGATCCTCTTCTTTTCCCGTTTCCCCACAGTCTGCGACTGACTTCCACTAACGTAGGGCGGACTACCGACTCACAGTTTCGCAGTAATCGCAGCGCGCCGACGCGGGGAATAACAGGTGTGTAACATCAGCTCGCTGCCGGCGGTGACGCTACCGTCTGTACTGTACTACTGGCGTCTTCTCACCTGCAGCTCAGAGCTGAGTGTTACTCGGTGACGGTCCACTTTTTTAACTTGTTTTTATGATTGAGTGTGCACTAAGTGACTTCGAACCATGTATACGATGACGTACTGCTGGATTTCCGTACAGACTGCGCGACTGCAGAAATGGACGTATTAATGCTGATATATTTAAGAGAACTTACAGATAATTCCCGTTATCATGTATTATCTCGTCTACCAGCCTGTGTTCACCTTCCTTGTTTGCGAACATGTAGTACGACGCAAACTGCCGACGGTACAGTTTGGATCAGTTAATTTATTACTTTTCAACACACGACCATTTACGTAATTGCCATTGTGGTCTACTGAGACACCACACAGGAACAGTTTGCAACTGTTGATACCGGAAGTACCGCGAAAAACCGTCGCACCAGGAATGTCGCTGCGCGCAAACCAATCACGTTGCATGCGAGACTCACGCCCCCCGGTGCGACAGCGCCACCAGGAAGAGATAGACGCGCTTAAATAAGCGTGAACGAGCAGAAGTTAACAGTTGCAAGTTGTGAGTCCGAGTGTTGCTAGAGAGTTCCAGCAGAATGTTTGTCGTGTCTCCAAGTCTTCAAGTGAGGTAGAAACAGTGGCCGACAGACAGGCAGTGGTTTGTCTTAAGTAGAAACAGAATAGTGAATAGAATTATCGTGTATGGATAGAGACCGCCTATCGACAGATTTAACTGAGTACTGTTACTTTGGAACTATTATTCGAATAGTACATCAAGACAAAAGATTGGCTTTCTTCCGACTTTAGATCAGAGAACGTTATACAGTTTGCGTTCATGCGACTGTAGTCAACGCAGGACAGATGGGCTAAATCCGCATCCTACAATTACTGTAACCAGTGTCACCAAAACTGGGTAACGTATATGTCTGTTCACAAGTTTGCGTACTTTCAATGTGTGTGTGCGCGCTGCCCTGGAATCCACGCATCCGCTCTACCAGCACACGTTTATTAGTCTTTTTCAGTGGCAGCGAGATTTTCATCAAAGTGGGCGCCCTCCACTCCACAACAGCTTAGCAGGTTTAGCGAGTCAGAACGGGAGGACAAAGTTAGTTGTGCCCGCAAGTAAGAGAGGGAGCTAGTGACAGGGTCACGATTAGGACAGCAAGCAGTAAGGCACGTGTGACTTTTAGTGAAAAGGGATAGCACCACGGGGTGGGGTTCCATATCAGACTGATGACGTACCACACTTACATGTGAAGAAAAAGATTTGCACCAGGTTATTAATAAAATACTGAATTTAGTAGCTTGGTCTTCATTTTCACTTGTTTTCTAAGAACATTCCATATCACTTGAGAACATTCAACAACAACGTTAAAAGCAAACATTCCAAAAAATCGTAAAAATGTCAGTATTTCACGCTCAAAAATACTCTCGAATACTCAAAAACACTCTTATGTACTTTTAAATCCACTTAACCGTTCAACAATATTCTAATTGAAATGACAATTATTGGATATATCTTTGTAAACTTGCCTTCATCCATGTTGGATTCATATTTAATTTTCCTCACGGGCAATGAATCATGTTTCTCATTGTTATATTGTGTAACTGCAGATTCCTTTTTTTAAATTCGAATTTCGCCTTGAATTACTTAATCAGTTCGATTTGGACTGATTTTTTTCATATAAACAGATTAAATTGCGTGAATCCTCGTTTTTGTCATTCGACTGTGTACACATACTTAATTTATTTCGGCGATGACAGTGCAGTTTCTCTGTGCCAGGTTGCTGAGTGTCTCACCCGATCCTCGTCTCTAATTTCATCTCGTCGTTTATCTGTTCAGTTTCCTTTCAATCTGTCCATTTTCTTCCATTGTGAAGCTAAACGTACTCCTCGTTACTTAGCTGTTTCTTTCCTAACTGTTCTTTCTGTTTCCTTTTTAATTCACCACTGACAAGATCTTCTCGTCTTTGACGTTTAACCTTGCATTTAAAAGTTACAGTTACTTAATACACTAAAATTTCACTTAATACACTATTCATTATCTTAAACAATTCACTTTCACAATAATATATTTCACTTTCTATCACTGTCACTTGACTCACTCTAATAGATGTCCAAAAGTCAACTGACACATGCGTCTCACCATCGACTATGCATACCCTTCTAAGCTGGAACGTATCCTCACTAAAACAGGATAGTAGAATATTCGAGAACGTTCTCGAACATCCTCGAAAATTATTGAGCATTCTGGAAAATTACAGAACCTTCTGGAATATACTGAAACATTCTCAACCCTTCTCGACGATTCTGTAACATTCTGGAACATTCTACGGTATTTTTCAGCATTCTCAAAATTCTAGAGGAGACATTTCGGCCTCTTCAACATTCAGTTCCCACCTGCTTCACCAACTTCCCAAAAGAAGTCCATTTGTGCGACGCTCTTTTTTGACAGCCGTACATACGAACCCAATCTCTGCAATTCTTTGACAAAGAAATATGATCAATTATTCGTCAAATTTCTTTGACAGTGATCTTTGACGTGGCGTTAAAAATGGGCATTACACTGTCATCAATTTTCTGTCAAATTCCAGATGGTGAACAACAACAACTTGTTACTACGCGCTGCAGTTGCCGGTGCCACAGTTGATTTGTGTGTGCATTTGGAAGAGAAAAAAAGGAAACATACTTGGGTGAAGCCGTAGGTCGTACGCCGAGATCATAAAAGGATTCAGCAATTTTTTTTACGAAAGCTGCAAGTGGAGGACGTCAAGTCTTATATAAATTACTTGCGAATGGATGAGAGTGCATTTTAGTATTTGCTCAGTAAAGTGGCTCCTCATATTACAAAACAAAATATTCATTTCAGAAATGCTATATGTGCAGACAGGCTCACCAAAACATTGCGATTTCTTGCTACAGGAGAGAGCTATTCTAGCGTACAATACAGCTCTCCAGTAACACAGACCACATTAACCAAAACAACTCAAGAAACGTGTGAAGCGATTTAGAAAAGCATGAAGGGGATTATCTGAAGGTAAATAAATGTTTAGCACACACAATATGGGCAACAAGAACTATTTTCAGTTCTGAATAATTTAATTAGTGGCATTAGTGTTCCAACAACTACAAACTTAATAAAACGTACGAAACGGATGAAGCACTTAAAAGTTGTGGCATCCAGGATTCAAAAATAGACGAAGCAGAATGGAGAACTAAGAATTTTTTATTTTATAGTGTTTCGTTCTCCTCTATTCCGGCTTGCTGAAAAGCTGGCTGCGTGTTTCCAGGTGGTAGAAGTGGGTGGCTGTAGCTGTGATTGTGGATTTGAAGTTGCCTGCAGCATATCCCACCTCCACCCGCATCAAATCATGGTTATTAAAAAAGTAGGAACACACCAACTGAGCGTTGCAATCACGTGTACAAACACACTACAGACGTCAGTAGCTGTAGTGGTGCCAGTGATCCAAGCGATTGCAGCTCATAGTGCAGTGAACAGAAGACGAACGACTTTTATGATCAGATCTAAGGCGAGGTCCTAGATTTGATCATATTTCTTTGACGAAAGGAGAGATTTGACAAAGAACGTGGATGTAGGGTGGAGGGGTGCGTGGGAGGGTTGGGGTACGCACATATGGGGAAACCATGCTTACATTTACTACATACATTGATTAGTGCGAATTTGTAGTTTCGCTGCATTTATGAGGTGTGTTCAAAAATCAGTGGGATTTTTTGTGTTTTGGAAGATATTTTATTTATTCGTCAACGTCAATGTTATCTCTTAAAATAGCCCCCATTAAATATTACACGCTTATGCTAGCGCTTTTCCCAACTGGAACTGGAAGTGGAACTCGATCTTTGGCGTGGCCTTTAGCTGCCTCAGAGGTGCTTTTTTAATCTCATTTATGCCTGTAAAACGACCACTCTGTTTCCTATGTTTTGAGAACAGAAAAAGCCATATGGAGCCACGTCTGGCGAACATGTAGGCTGGGCATCATTGCAGAATGTGAGAAATTACATTACTGTCGAGCAATTGCCATGAAGTGCTTCGCCAAAAATCCGGACGTGCCTTTTCGGAATTGAACTTTTAAGTTGGTGGTTGGGTTGTTTGGGGAAGGAGACCAGACAGCGAGGTCATCCGTCTCATTGGATTAGGGAAGGACGGGGAAGGAAGTCGGCAATGCCATTTCAAAGGAACCATGCCGGCATTTGCCTGGAGCGATTTAGGGAAATCACGGAAAACCTAAATCAGGATGACCGGACGCGGGATTGAACCGTCGTCCTCCCGAATGCGAGTCCAGTGTGAACTTTTAAGTAGTGCTCTTTATTGATCGTTCGACGTTGTGGCAAGGACTCATGGTTGACCATCCCTTTAAAATCGAAGAACGCAGTGAACATTACCTTCATATGCTTTAGAATTTGTCAAGCTTTTACCGGTCTTGGTGACACAGAATGCTTCCAAAAGAAATGGTTCAAATGGCTGTGAGCACTATGGGACTTAACAGCTATGGTCATCAGTCCCCTAGAACTTAGAACTACTTAAACCTAACTAACCTAAGGACATCACACAACATCCAGTCATCACGAGGCAGAGAAAATCAGAATGCTTCCACTGGGACTATTGTACCTTAGTTTCGACATCATATCTGTAAACCCATTTTTCATCATCTGTCTAAACACGTTTTAATGATTCTGTACCGTTGTTGACTTCGTCCAGCGATTTCTTAGCATCTTGCACTCGCTGCTGTTTTCGTTCAAAATTCAACATCTTTGGAACAAATTTTGCAGTCTCATGTTTCATACCAAAACGAGAGAGATAATTTAATGGCATGAGGCAGCTGATATCCCAAAGCCATCAGCAACTTCTATGATTGTGATTCGACTATCGTCCATAATAATTTCTTTCTCTTTTTCCAAAATTTCATCGCCCGATGTTGTGCTGGGCCGCCCAGTACGTCCGTCTCCTTCAACGTGTTCACGGCGTGCTTATACCAGCCTTGCTTTACTCATACCAGACTCATCAAAAGCAATATTTTTTAATATTTCTAAACCTTCACTACATTTCATTCCGTTGTTGAAGCAAAATTTAATACAAATTTTATCATGGATTGTTATACAAAATATTAATCGCCCATACTAGCAAAACACATGCAGTCTTTTTGACAGCCGGCAGCAGACTACAAATGCAATGTGACTGACACTATGTAGATACTGTTTAGATATTTTTACCAACATAACAACGAAAAAATCGCACTAATCAGACTAATACAACACGAAAAAGCAGAAAATTCTTGTTACTTTCTGAATACCCCTCGTATATTTGAAAGCGAGCCTCGGTATGCAGTGTGTGAAATCAAACAAAGTGTACCAGAATCGTGTTTTTCTTCCTATCCTTATTCGATTATGGTGCTCTGGAAGAAAGATGTTGAACCTCCTGTGTGACACCTGTTTTCTTTAAGTTTAACATCTTGGTCTTTATGCAATTATTGAGGCTCTTGGGAGAGCCAGCCAAGACAAAACTTACTGCACTTGGTGTGCAAGATGTGTGACACAGGCGAAATACTCTCAGAGTTCAAGAATGACGTAATAATCATAAATACGAACAAGGAAGGTGCTGACAGGCGTGACTAATACTGCACCAATAGTTTAATAAGTCATCGTTCCAAGATGTTGTTGTTGTTGTTGTTGTTGTTGTGGTCTTCAGTCCAGAAACTAATTTGATGCAGCTCTGCATGCTACTCTATACTGTGAAAGCTTCTTCATCTCCCAGCACTCTATCCTGTGCAAGCATCTTTATATCTTCCAGGACCTACTGCAACCTACATCCTTCTGCATCTGCTGAGTGTATTCATCTCTTGGTCTCCTTCTACGATTTTTACCCTCCACGCTACCCTCCAGTACTAAATTGGTGATGCCTTGATGACTCAGAATATGTCCTACCAACCGATCCCTTCTTCTAATCCAGTTGTGCCACAAATTTCTCTTCTCCCCAATTCTATTCAATACCTCCTCATTAGTAATGTGATCTACCCACCTAATCTTCAACAATCTTCTGTAGCACCAAATTTCGAAAGCTTCCATTCTCGTCTTGCCCAAACAATTTATCGTCTATGTTTCACTTCCATACATGGCTACACTCCATACAAATACTTTCAGAAACGACTTCCTTGCACTTAAGTCTGCGTCAACCGACTTAATTTGACTACATTCCATTATCCTTGTTTTGCTTTTGTTGATGTTCGTCTTATATACTCCTTTCAAGACACTGTCCATTTCGTTCAACTGCTCTTCCAGGTCCTTTGCTGCCTCTGACAGAATTGCAATGTCATCGGCGAATCTCAGAGTTTTTAGTTCTTCTCCACTGATTTTAATTCCTACCCCGAAATTTTCTTTTATTTCCTTTTCTGCTTATTCAATATACAGATTGAACAACATCGGGGATACTGACACGAATTATTCACAGAAGAATGAAAGCCGATCCCAGGGAAGGTCAGCTTGGATTCCGGGGGAATGTAAGAACACGCGAGACCATACCGATACTACGACTTAGCTTAGGAAATAGGTTAAAGAAAGACAAACCTATGTTTATAGTGCTGGTTGGTTACAATTCAACTTCCCCTACTTGAGCCAGTGTAGACGGAAAACTATTTACTGTACGGCCGCCGAACTTAACAGGATTGATGTTCAGACTGCGTGCTGCAAGTTTCCTGTTATTAGTGGTGGTGGTGTCATGACTTGCCGTTAGGCGCCGGTACTGTTATGGCGATCTAAGGTCAGAACACAAGCATCATTGTGCATTACAGTTGCAGACAGTCAACATGGGTCTGGAAAAATTGGGGAGGGCTTTACTTGTAAAGCGGTTCTATCAAACAACAGCGATAGTGCTGCTTCTTTTCGCGAATATCAACGCATCAAAGGAATACGGAAAGGTCCTGTTTCCGCACCGGGGTTGACGAACGTGATTCGGAAGTTAGAATTATGTGACGATTTTGGAGTTACTTCTGGGAGATGCCGACGGCCAATAGTAACACATATTGTTGAAGAAGTTATGAAGAAGTTACTGTTGCCATGGATGAGAGGCCGGCCGTTGTGGCCGAGCGGTTCTAGGCGCTTCAGTCTCGAACCGCGCGACCACTACGGTCGCAGGTTCGAGTCCTGCCTCGGGCATGGATGTGTGTGACGTCCTTAGGTTAGTTAGGTTTAAGTAGTTCTAAGTTCTAGGGGACTGATGACCTCAGATGTTAAGTCCCATAGTGCTCAGAGCCATTTGAACCATGGCTGAGAATGCTGGAAGCAGAGTGCAATCTTCAAACAGTGGACGAGCTGTGACAAGACAGCTGAACATTCCATGGCCCAACGTTTTTTCGGTCAGCAGTATAGCAATCTGTAGTGCAATTCCAGGCCGTCGTGGATGCACTGAGCAACATTTATAACCTGGAACGTAAACATGGTACGTAATTAACAAACATTACCCTGTCATGTGGAAATTAAAATGTGTTTCTTTCAACTGTTTATTCGATATTTCTCTTCCGCATGTGCTTACAAATCTTTCCACAAAGTTTCATTGTACTACGGCCACTCTTTGTCATGGGAGTCCTCTCAAGTAGCGAAAGTTTAATTATAGCCACCCTGTATTTACAAGGATAAAATACAGGGAGTGAGAGGTTATTTACGATTTGAACAGAAAGCAGACAGCAGTTGCAAGTGTCGAAGAGTACAGAAGGGAAGGTGTAGTTGAGTAAATAGTGAGACAGGGCTATAGCCTACGCCAACGTTATGCAATCTGGGCACTGAGCGATCAGTATAGGAAACCAACGAGAAATATGGAATGTCAAGTTCAGGAACAAAAAATAAAGACGTTGAAGTTTTCCGATAACATTGTGTTTCTGACAGAGACAGCAGATGACATAGAAGAACAGTTGAACAGAATGGATAGATGTATAGTGTTTTCGATATCAGATGAAAATCAGTAAAAGTAAAACGTAGGTAATGCACTAGCATTAAACCAGGGGACATTGAAGGAATTATTTCTGGAACTAGGACACTAAAAATAGTTGATGATTTTTCCTCTTTGAGAAGCAAAATAACTGACGGTGGCCGAAGCAGAGAGGATGTACAACGTCGACTTACTATAGCCACAAAATCATTTCTAGAAAAGAGGAATTTGTTAAGATTAAATTTAATTTAAATATTAGGAAGTGTTTTGTGAAGATATTTGTCTAGCGTGTAGCCTAGTACGGAAGTGAATCATAGTTGGTAAACAGTTCACACAAGGAGAGAATAGAAACTTTTGAAATGTGGTGTTACAGAAGAATGTTAAGGATTAGATGGACAGAGACAGTAACTAATGAGGAGGTACTAGATCGAAGTGCGGAAAAAGAAATGTATGCCATAACGTAACTGCAGTAAGAGATCGGTTGATCGGAGATACCATCGGGCAGCAAGGAACTGTCAATTTGATGATGAGGGGAAGGGGGGGGATGTGGGGAGTAAGATTGGTACAGGGATATCAAGGCATGAATACAGTAAGCTTCAAACAGATGTATATTTGGTAGTATATCTGAGGGAACTTAAAAGATCTTGAAAAGTGCAAGTCCTAGTGCGGGCTATTTACATGCAAGGGAGGTTATGTAATCAATAACCTTGACTGAATGACACCTTCGACATGGCGGTGGTGGGTAATGGGGAGGGATTTTTTTTTTTAAAAAGAAGCTTTAGCATCCGTTAAAATGGAACAGCCAATGACAGTGCAGTATTTTTTATCTAAACCGAAACAGCTGATCAGTACCTCTAGGCCATCACGTTCAACAGTATTATTATTTGCGCCATATTCAGGAGTATCCAGTTACGCTTCAGTATTTCCACATCAAAAATTTATGTAAGCTTCAATTCAATTGACATCATGATCAGAAACGTGTCGTCAACACTGACGATGGCCAAAGTAGTGAGAGTATAAAATGTAGAGCTGTGTAGCCACCAAATCATCTAAAAAAAAAAGAAAAAAATCTGACACACTTTGCGTAACGTCTATACTGTCTGTATACAGTTCACTCCCTACACATCCACTCGGTAACAAAGTATCCCAGGAACTGTGTATTTAATCGAAATCCAGCCTTATTGCGGAAGAATTAGCTGGAAACTTCATTCATACAGTGTTACACTGGCGCCATGTTCAAAAGTATCCGAACGATGTGAATTTTACTCTAATTAGTGTCATTTTTAAACGTATCCGGATGATTTTAATGCTGTTTACAGTAATACCATGTACAAAAGTATCTGTACGATCTAAGTTTTACGCATGTAATCATGTCCCAAAGTATTGGAATTATATGAATTTCATAGCATGTTCAAAAGTATCCAAACGACCTGAATGATGCGTAAATTAGTGTCATGTTCAGAAATATCTGAACTATCTAAATTTTGCGCCATGGTCAAAAGCATCCGAATCGCCTGAATTTTGTGTATATTGCTGTTATGAACTGAGCACTAAGCACTTTGTGTAAATTATCGTCACGTTACTAGAATACTCTAACGACCTGAATTTTGCATAAATTGGCTTCTTGTTCAAAAGTATCCCTCCTATGCAAATTGATCATCATTTCCCTCCCCGCACTATAGTATGAATCGTACATTTTGGGTAATGGCCGTCACGCATTTAACATACGCGCTGTCAGCTGCTAGTATTACAATACAATACTCTCAGTTGCTGATACCCATTCCACTTCTCCCCCTCAAGAAGGCACCTCAGTAACCGACACTGTCCACAATTTATTACATTAACAAAGGGCGTTATCAAGCAGATTGTGATGTGTCTACCTTCTGGTTTCATAAATACATTGTTTTCTCTGGTCTCATCTCTGTCTTCTTGGTCTGTCTTCTTTGGGAATAGCTGTCCATCTTGAATCAATCTATCTAGTGGTTGAGGAACAGTTTTAAATGCTCTTTCCAGTACAAACTCAGGTTCGGTTTGCCTTTCTTGAGTCAACGACAGCCTGTGGATATTTCATCGATATTTCAACACATGACTTATGACTATTCTTTCGTCCAATGGAATTGACAGGCATGTTGACAGTGCCCAATCAACATCTGAACTGATCGTAAGCAAACATATTTGGAAGATATAAACAGTCTTGGCTGCAAAACATTGTTATTTGCGCGAAACAGAACATGTGCAACGGCATTTCTTACACGTTTACATTTGTGATGCATTTCTGTAGGCCTGATCCTATTTATTGAGTCTTTTCGAGTACGCTGCAAGGGCATTGCGCAAAGCCTCTTAAAACTCAACAAGGGCTATTACTTACTGAGGTTTTTTCTGTATTTTAAACGTGACTTCTAGTGCACTCAACACTATTTTACTCGTATATCAGGGAACCACGCAATGTTCTTGAAATATTCACAACGATGCTTGTCTGCTACGGCATTTGCATGGACGGCGCCTATGTGTTCAACACTCTTTGTACCAGCCAATCTTACGACGCCTTAAACAAGGCGAGACGCTTAATTGTCAAAATATAAAATCATAAAACTTGTTTTGAAGCCAAGACTCTTTATCTCTTCAAAAGGTGTATCATTTGTTGCTCTATCATCTCGCCGCGAATTGCAAAAAGTTCTATAAGCAAACTTTATTTATACCACAGCGTGGAACCTATAGTGGATGAAGTCAAATACAATAATTATCGAAATTCTGATGGTAGCAGTCACACAAAGCATCAAAAAAATGGAGTGGAGCAAAGTCGAGTGGAATGGAACAAATCCAAGTATAATTAAAAAACGGAACAGAGCAGAACAAGATGGATCGGTACAGAAGAGAACGGATTAGAAAGGAACGAAATCGACAAGGACATTATTCAAAATGAGAACGGAACAGATCGGAATGGAACAGAACAGAACAGAACAGATCAGAACAGAATGGAGAGGATAGGAAATTCATTAAAAACGGAGTGGAACAGATCGGAATGTCAAAAAATTCCACAATGTAGCTAATGGTGTTAAATACAAGCATAGTTATCAATCTGATTTGATACATTATAAATGGTTTTTAAAAAGCCTGTGACTGTGAAAACAATAGGTTTGTTTATAAATAAATCTTCTGCTATCAGCTACGATTTTTCTTTATTTACTTTTGGCACAAGACGTTTCTGGAAATTATTCCCATTTCTATTGATGGCTTAATACACACAAAAAAACGCACTTTAAAATGGGAATCATTTCACGAAACGCGTCGTGCGAAAAGTAAATAAAGAAAAATCGTGACTGGTAGCTGAAGATATATTTATAAGCAAACCTATCGTAGTTATCAACGTTAACAGGTTAGTACCCGTTATTTAAGTCATCATTTTGTATATAAATAGAAACTTATATGCATTATTACTACATACCCGTGGAGACATTTTGAGGAAAATCATACCACGGTTGACATAATCGCTGAAAACTTGCCTCAAATTATGTTCATCTTGTTTTGAAAGAATAATTACATTGGAATTGTCTCTGATTAACTGTTCCGAAGCTTTGCTACATGCTTGGTATAGATAAAAGCTCTCTACATCGTAGTGGTAACCAGTAGAACAGTAAGCCTTCAGTGGGTAAAAAGTGAGGGTTGCCGTGCTTCGACTACCTACTTTCCACTTCTTTTCAAGGTCACCCAACTACCCACTTGGCACTTGAGGCTACCTCGTTTCTTACCTATATGTGCTCATCTCATTTCAGATATGTTACACGCTTTTTGTTGGAGCATGTCAAAAAATTTAGAAAATCGATAAATCAGAAATTTATATTGCGTTACTTCTTTCTGTGTAACGCTGCAATACTCTTCGTAAACGATGTATATTTTTCCATATTAGAAAGCAGCACAGAAGACGACCTGGATTTAGTTTAACTTCTTCGTCGCCGTCTATCGATGTTTTTTCATACAGTGTGATTTTTTCCATTGTGAACAAACTCCAGGGATTGATCGATGAGAGGATACGGATCTTACAGAGACTGCAGTCTAATACGCTCTGTACCATGCAGCCACAGTTACAGTAAGCATGGTTTCCTCCTAGAGGGGGGTACTGATGCTCATGCTTCCCTTGCTGACTCACCTTGCAGTGGATGTGATACAGCGTTGTACACAATGGTTCCTTTTTCGATTCGAGAGCTTTACTTACGGAAAGGCAAATGGCAATGGGCGGCGGGCAGCAAGGTTGTATCAAGATACCTTCTACCATAGCATTCAATGTTTGCAACAGTATTTTGCCGTTTGTCTCAGACAGAGTTGTTTAGGAAGCAGGAAATCATGAAGGATGTACCCGAAATGTTCGGACACCAGACTTGGAGGAAGATGTGGTTAACACTGTGGAAGGCGACCGCCGCACAGTTGGTCGGAATCCCAAAAAGCTGGTCAAAATATAAGTAGTTGTTCAATTTGTACCAAACTTAGTATGCAAGGGTTTACGGAGTTTCTGATTAAGAATATGATATCAAAAAGTGAAAAAAACAAAATGGCGGACCCAAGATGGCAGGTTCTATGTACACTACTATCATTTTTTACTTATAAAAGTAATTTTTAGGGTATTATCGAGGTTACTGATGATGACAGAGTTCAAAAAATTTAAAAATGGTGGATCCAAGATGGCGGTCAAAATCTATGTCTTTTAATTTATTTATATTTATATATTTTTATTCATATAAAAGTCAGTATTTAGGGGTTATTGTAGTTAATGCTTAAAAAATAAACCAAAAAAGTGGAAAAGTCGAAGAAAGGACCAATATAGGTTGCAAGATGGTGTAAAATATTACAAAAAATTATTTCATTTTAATTACAATTATTTATTTTGAAAATTTTTTATAACTTAATTTACAAGTTTTCATTTTCTTATTCTTTTTCATCTTCTGCTTCAACTGAATCGTCATCATCCTCAAACACTTTTCCTCATTATCTGCATCTGCATCTGAATCTTCATAGTCTTCCGCCACAGGAACTAAGAGGGCAACGGCTTCTGGCGACAAACTCTTCAGTTTCTTCGGCGAAGATTTGCGTAAGGAAGAAACGAAGGGGTCTGTCGTTGCCAACAATCTCAGGCGATATTGCTTTATCAACTTATTGGTTGATTCCTGAGCATCCTCCGATAGTTGACCGATGGGTAAAATGGCCGAAGAAATAATGTCTGGACCCTGAATCAACAATCTATGGACTGCTGTTGGCATGTTGTACCAGGGGTATTCTTTCACGTAGTGCTTGGCTGTTGCTAAGGCGTATGCTCGAAACTTTTCAACGTCGATCTGACGTCCGCTCGAAATCGTTTGCAAAATTATATGGAAACGGTGGATTAGTTCTTCGGAAACTCCAGTTATCAGCGCTGATGTTGGAGTGTTTTCAAAAAAACGTCGAGCGGTGTTTCCGTCATTCGTACTGCCAAACCCTTGTTTCGGCATGTCAATTACAATTCCTAGCTGCTCATTGAAAGCTTTTTGAATGTTGGCTTTCAATATTGCTTTTTCCTCTTTATCTTCTGCTTTACGTGCCTGCCATTTTTTTGTTTTCATTTGGTATGCCAAATGACTAAACATTCAAAACATCGAATCCAGGCGTGAAGAGTTGATAGTCCGTACTGCAGATAATCGGCGGTAACTTGTTTTTTCAAAACATCGTCAATGTTATTAAATTGGGCAGACGTAGCCTTGCAGAAATAGCACCGTTGCGCAGATATCGTGTTGGTGATAGCATTGCACACTTTACCATCTACCATGGTCATGCTTAAATTGTATTTAATGGAAATGTCTTTCCCATGAATAACTGTTTCGAATGACTGGAGTTGTTCGAACTGTTTGTCGTAATACACTTTCTCATTTAAAGACGTTTGCTCTGTTTCCTTTGTAAATTCTAACTTCAGTGGTCTGCAAAAGAGGATTGAAGACGGCTTCGGATTAATCCATAGGATCTTTTCTTCTTTAGTTTCTTCATTTACACCTGCAAGTTTCAGTGGAACAAGCGAAGTGAAAAATAAAGTTGCATCTGAAATACTCGAATCTGAAAACTTCATTTTATACATGCTTTGCCCGGAGGTTCCGTCAAAGCCCCACTTACAAATAAGGTCCATATCAGACATTTCCGAATCACTCATATGTAAAATATCGTCTCGTTTCAGCAGTAGAACACGTTGAACAGTGTGGTCTAACAAAGCTTGCAACCGTACCTCAGCTTTTGATTCGGTAAAAGTGAGGGTTACGTCTGGAGGGCAGCAAGCTTTTTGCTACCAAAACAGCTGAATATGGTGGATATAGTGTGTTTAAGCCTTTTCCTTTAGCCCCATTTCTCAAATGCTGGTAAGATTCTTTTGACAATTTCAAGTCGAAAAGGAGTGCTAGACCTGAGGATGGCGATGATGTTGAAAATCGCAAGCCTGCCTTGCATTTTTTCACCTTGGATGGACTTGAGAGTGTGACGTCTTTCACAATCTTCGCAGCATCTGGGTGCCCCGAAGATCGAAGACTCATTTGCGCGGCGAACGATAATTCGACAGGACTGAACTTCGTGCGAATCTCCTCAGTTCTCCTTCTTTTAGACCTATCAGATAATGTTTCAAATTTTGTGGCAGGTCGGCCTGTTGATTTAGTCACACTTGCAAGTTTCGAACCAATCGGAAGATATACTATTGTATTTAACCAGGTTTCGTTCTTCTTGAAAAAATATCCTTGTCGCCGAGTTGCTTCCTTATACTTGCTTCTTAACTTTGTTAACAAAATCGAAATGGTAGGCCTCATATCATAGGGAATTTTAATTGTACGTCCACTTTTTTCTGTCAACGACCTTTCCAAATGTTCTATGACCCCTTCCAAATCATTTGACAAATACTCTCTTGTTATTAGAAAAATATCTTTCCTCGAAAATCCGATTCTGGAATACGCTGGATCAGATGAAACTGAAATTAAAAAAAAAATCTGTGTTACACTTTTCGTCATTTTTCTAATTATTTTATTCTTTACAATGCTTCTACGTGTCGATTCTGAGTTAAATTGTACAAATAAAACTCATAATTAATTGATTCTACTGTCATTTTTGAAGATGTCTGAACAGTGACATTTTGCAAGTGTCGCTTAAAACGTGGCTCAAAGCCAGAGTCGCAACTAGTCGCAGGATTTGAAGCTTAATTTACAAAGGTAATAATATGTACTTGCGTACACAGCGCAAAAGAAAGCGGAATGTCGTGGAATTAGTAACTTATCTCTATTTTTAAGGGCATTTTACGATTTTGTCATTCATTTCCCTGTAGTACGTTAATTGAAATGTAAACGTGCATAATTGATGATTTAATAGTGATATAAGTGTTTTTTCACTAGTACATACCTCTTGGAATACACTCCATATTGAAAGTATTGGTTTCACTTGCACAAAACATAAATAACTTCCTTCAACAACACGACTGTTTTTGTAGCCTGGCCAGCTGCGCGCACGCTAACAATGAACTGCCGCATTTGACCTGAGATATTACCGAACAAATGAACATCTGGTCGTCCGCACAGCGGGCATTCAGTTGTCCCAGCATTGCTGCTGCCAACCTGATAGTCCAAAATCCCCATCTTTAAACTTCTTTTCCCTTTTTGGCCACGTTTTCAAGATCCTGGCCCACTATGCGCCGTGTCAGTACCAGGCAGTTGGCCCTCCATCACAGGGTAAGCCAGACGACCGTGTGGAAGATTCTACATGACAATTGTTACTACCCATATCACTTACAGCGTGTGCGGGGCTTATTAGCGTCAGACTTTCCACATCAGGAACAGTTTTGTCACTGGTTTTTTCTCCAGGCAACCACGATTCCGGGATCTGTCTCTCCCATCCTATTAACAGTTGAGGCGACCTTTACGCCGAGTCTTTAGCTTTCATAACAGTCATCTGTGGGATAGTATGCAAAACTGCATGGTGTGGTGACAGCGAATCATAAGCATCGGTGCAGCCGGAATATGTGGGCCGGGATAAATGGCGACCGTGTTTTGGAACCAGTGTTCCTTCTACGTCACTAACAGGCCGTAACTGTCGGCGTTTCTTAGGGTTTCTTGCCTCTCCCGCTGGAAGAAGTACCGTTGATGATTCGAAAGGTTATGTGGCTGCTATACGATGGTGCTCCAGCCCACTTCACCGTCAACATCCGGACGCATCTCAATCGTCTCTTCCCTGGTCGATGGATCGGACGAGGGGGTCCAGTTCACCGTTTCTCAACCCGTGCGATTTCTGTTTATGAATCTATCTCAAAATTCTCGTGTATGCAGAGCCCATTCCAGATGTGGAGACATACTGGAGCAGCGTACTGGTGCTGCCTTTGACACTGTTCGGATGCAGCGTGGCCGATGTGAAAATATGAGACAGAATATGCTACAGCACATACACGCATGCGTTGAGGCACATGGAAACCATTTTCAACAAATACTGTAACTGTGGCTGCATGGCACAGCGCATATTAAACCGCAGTCTTTGTAACAACGTATGATTGAATACATCTTTAGTATGGAAACCATGCATTTCCGTACATAAGTCCATTAGACTCTTTTTGTTCTGTATCCTCTCATAGATCAACCCCTAGAGTTTGTACACGGCGGAAAAAAATCACCCGGTAAATGCTCGTGATAAAGAAATGGCCGTCGTAATTGCTCAAATTGTGGAATGCGACTCGCACTGTATGTTGAGGCCCATAGTTCACGTTGCAGCTGACATGCGCAGTGCCTCAGTATATGTTGGTGAAATAGTAGTGGTCTCTGTGTTTAATATCTCCTTTTTCAAATGGTTCCTAGCGAATATGGCAGACATGTGGCTAGCAAATCGCTAATTTCCATCTTTTTTTGCAGTAAAAACTCTTTCATACTCTTACTGATTGCATACCGGTATTCAATAATCCATTTCATGCAGTCATTGCCTGTGTGCAATGTGAACTCAGAGTACCTGTGGCCATAGTCACAGTATACGTTGTTGGTTTTGCTGAATGGTGTATGAAGATGAACTTGATCAGAATACAGACCAGAGTTATGCTATGGTTGAATGCTTCAACTGGTTCTAACACGAATTTTCTGTCATCAAAAATTAGGAATGACAACCTCAGTTTGTTGCTAAAATTGGTAAATTTTAGAAACTCGTTCATGCCACTGGGAATGCATGCATGAGCTACAACAATTAATCAGCGGGTGAAATACATAAGTTGAGTAATATACCACACCGACTTTTTTGGGGCACATGTCCTAGACGAAAAGTGTTGAACGACATTGACAGCTACGATGGCAAAAATCAGTACCTTGCTTTAAGTAGCATTCCCACTTTTGTAACCCACTTTCCTGCTGAGTCAGGTAGTTCAAACCAGTTAAGACTTGCTGATACCAGCAAGACAAGGCTTGTTGGAAGAAGCAAAATGCTTGAACAATAAGTGAGATTTGCTGGTGCCTCCAAAAGGAATCGACATGAGTGTCATGTACTGCATAGCTGATTCTAATGCACTGACGAGAAGTGGTTATAGGGACATGAATATTATTTTTGTCAAGTATCATTTACATCATTAACCTACGTCCACAACATAAGCAGTATGATTGGTGATTATGATAAATAATGGCGTGTTATTAAGACATACAACAGACTGTCCAGATACTCTGGAATATGACAACAATTTATGCAAAATTCAGATCACACATATACTTCTGAACATGGCGCAGAATTCAGATGGTCGTGATGCTTTTGAACACGAAAAAAATTGAGACTGAATACTTTTGAACATGCTGTGAATTTACACAAAATTCATTCATATGCTTTTGAACATAAGCCAACTTATGAAAATTCGCATCATTTAAATGGTTTTGAACATGGAACAGAATTCATATCATTAAGATACTTTTGAGCATCACACAAAAAAGGGAGATCGTTTGGATGATTTTGAACACGATGCAAAGTTGAGGTCAGAAATTCTGATCTGTTACGTTGCGTTCCGATCTGTACTGTTCCTAACTGTTTTTTAATGCTCACTGTGGAGGATGTCAGAAAGTGGAGTGTCAGCTACTGGGGGCAGATTACAGGGGGTGCAAAATTCAGGTCATATGGATACTTTTGAACATAACACTAATTGTTCATAATTTAGGTCATTCAGATACTTTTGAACAAACGGTAATTGACACATGGTTTGAAATTCATATTGTTCGGATGCTTTTTAACAGGGTAACCAACTTAACAGTTGTGTGAATGGAAGTTCAGTCCATTCCTTTGTAAATTGTCTTACTTTTGATAAAACGCACAATTCCTGGATTACTTATAAGGGAGTGCATGTGTAGGGAGTGAGCTGTAAGCACACTGGCGGGTGCAGATGTTACACAATGTGTGTCAGGTTTCTGTGAAGTCAGAGGTGTTAAGACTTGCTAAAGCTGCTGAACATGATGCAGACAATCCAGATACCTTTGTAGATGAAGGACTACATAGCGATCAGCTGTTTCGTTTTAGACAGAAATTCTGCACTGTTATTGGCTGTTTCATTTCAGGTAAAAATTCTGCACTATTATTGGCCATTTAATTTTAATGGACGATAAATATTTTTAAAAATTTTCCCACCATTGCCACCTTTCATTTCTTTAAAATTTTCCACCAGCACCTCACTGGATTTTTAAGTACTGTGATTGGCTGTTTCATTTTTTACAAATTACAGTTTTTTTTTAAAAAAAGTTCCAGCTAGCAGCATCTTGGATTTTTGAGTTTCCCACGAGAGGCATTTTGGATTTTGAAATTTTTCAGAACCATCAGTTTGATGGTGTCAAGCACTCAAGGCCATTGATGTCGTCTTTGCCTCCTGAATGTAAGCAACCTGCACTAGCACTTGCACTTTTCAGTGTCATGTAAGTATAAAGTAGCCCAGAGTTCCTATAGATAAACTACTGTTACACTAGTTATTTGGAAATGAAAAGGCTTGCACAGAATAAAGTAGTGGGGGAGGTGCATAAAACCGGTTTTCAAACTGAACACCACTGCAAGAACAAGAACAAATCAACAACGACATGTTAAAGGAAGAGGTCTTTTGGATTGCACTGTAGTGTGGACCTCTCAAATTTGGTTTGTAAATCGTCTCGCGATGAATTGGTGACATAGGACTTTTTCAATCGACATCTATTGTTGGTGTTGTGTACTATTTGATGATCCTTTTTTTCTCAGTGTCTTCTTTTCCCAAAAGTAGTTCTGTGTGGGCACTACAGCTTTGTTTATTCAAAATCTGTCAGATCTTTCGTTTGTTTACACGTGTAACATTATATATATTTAAGTAGGGGATCAGTTGCCAGTTCTTCCACGCGAGTATTTCTGAATTTCTTAACTTCGGGCTCTCTCTGTATACAACTCTATCGTCCATTAAGAGTCTCAGAGACCTATAACTGCACGTTTTTATACCAATCCGTGTACAGAAACAGTACTGTCACACTTCCTTTAGGCACGCTGGACTCTATTGTGTATTATGACCAATAACAACAATGTAGCGTATTTGCTAGATAACAGTCACTCCAGTTGATATCTTTTCGGGTATTTCGCAAACATATATTAAACTTAAGGAAAGAAACACATCAGTGTGGATGCCGTCGAGGAAAACCTGGGTTTCATACTCGTACGATCGGTACTTATGGAATTCGTATTGATACTTACGAATCAGTTCTTCGGTCTTCAAACTCGAACGCAAACTACGAGGTTAAAATTTGTACAAGTAATCGTCTTCGCCTAGGTAGTGTGTCACTCTGTACATCTGTCATTACGTCCTACAGCCGAAGATTGTAACCACCTAAGGATTTTAGTCTTCACATTGTATGCTCAGTTTTTTTCCAAAAAATACAATTGCGCTATAAACCGTTATTACACAGTGTGTGTTGGAATGAAAACGGTCAGCACTTAACGCCAGTGTTTGTGTTCGTGTTGTTAGGAAAGTACACTTTCCAAGCAAAACATGAAAATATTTTTAAAATTTGATCACACTACATATCCTATTTAAAGACCATCATACTGACCTTGATAAACTACTTATACTGCAGAAGATGAAGTTCTTTAAATATTTGCATGCTGTGGGGCACCGACTGCTATCTGAACAAACGTCTCAGTACATCCATTCCTTTTCGCAACAATTACCCTTATAACTAACATCGTGTAGGACTTTATTTTGAAACTACCAAAGCACTTTTCCCCGGTAGTGAATTTCCATGAAGTTCTGGTATACTGAAGGCGAATTTTTTTTTCTTAAATCATTGTAATTAGTCGTTGGCGGCTTTTCTACGAATAGAGTCAGTACAGAATCGATACTAGTTGATCCTAAAGCTGTTCGGAGGGGTTCAGGCGTGTACTCGAAGAGCTCAGTGTAGAAAATCCGCTTTTCTTCGAGATACAGTGCATTATGAAGTTGATATGAAAAAAGGTCCAGTTCTATGTTGGTGCCACAATGTGGATTCATACTGTTGCCGAAAATGTCTTCTTATGCACATAGGATCACTATACCATCATTTAAACCTAATAGGCCTAATCCAACCCCAGGATAGCAGCTCCAGGTCTTCGCATGATTTCAGAGTCATTATCAGCAGCATTTGACATCCATTTGCTGGTACAATGTTATCTGGATGTCTCAGTACAGGAATCACGCAGCTAAGCGACCACAAATAACTGTTTGATACATTGACCTAGGTTCCGACATCTCTAAGGATGTCTTCATCAGAATGAAATTTTGAAAAACGTAAAATTACATTGAGAGAAGGTAGTGGTCAGTAGATATGCTCAGCAGATATTCATCAGACTCTTGAGTCTGATGTTGTTCCTAGGTAGGCGTATGTGTCAAAAAGTGTAACGCGTTTAATTTTATTTTTGGACTTGAGCATTCTTAGAGGTGTCGAAAAGTAGGTCAGTGTACCAAACAGTTAATTGCAACCAGTTGGCTGTGTGATGCCTATGTTGAAAGTTAACATACGGTTGCTGAGAACCAGCCACGTTTAAAACTATTATCTGGATGACCTAGAAGGTATCGATTAATTATACATAATATAATTAATAATGATGTTATTAATACAAATGTAGCGGAATCCTTATATGTAAAATCCATTTGCCACCTCTAGATTTCTCCATGCATTACAATTTCCAGCTACATACCTCCTCGTTACTAATGTACGTTTTCTAATGTCATCTGTCCACTTCTATTAGATTTTTAGGTTGGTATTTTGTTCTTAATTACAATCATCATTCTCATCAGCCATTTCTCACAAAGTTATGAGTGATTCCATGAAGTTTCCGAATGTATGTGTCGCTTAAGTCTACCAGCCTAGCCTTAAGTCGTCTTCTGTTCCTTTCGAATCTGCTATAGCGCATGGTGTGTACATCGCCCTTACGGCTGACCGTTTGGCCGGTCTACTGCCACTTTAGTGAGGCTACCTGTTCCATATCAATGACATCATAGTTTTTCCTTATCGCTTGGAATCCAGTAATTAATTTCCTCGGTCCATCGACCGTTCATCAATTTCCTCATAATTTTGTCTTCCCGTCTCCCCTCGTAATTTCCATCACGTATTTCTCCACTCCTCGCTGGGGAAATCCCGTGTTACACATGGTTTTTGCGTGTAATTTTCAACCCTCAGTGCAATAACTCAAAACTTGCAATACATTTTTATTGTTAACTTTCGTTTTGAGACACTCGGAAGCTGTATTGAAAACTCAGAATATTTTAACAAAAGCAGCCGAAAACATTTTACTTTTATACATATTTCTTTTACTGTACATCCAATAGTTGTCTTCAGATACCTTCAGCACTAAACCCCTCAACTGTTTGCATGCCTTTTATTGTAAAATAGTACTATTGTCCTTCAGATGAGTTGGTTATACACAGTTGCAGTTCTGTTATAAATAATTTTTCGTCGTAGTTCCGAAGTTACTCTGTGACGCTCTTCCAGACGACTGAAGACGTACAAAGCCATCCGCAAAACGCACTTAATCGAAGTATTTTCATTAAGACGTTGTCTTCTTCTTTTACCAAGTTTAATGGCTTGGAAACTTCCTGCAGGTCTGTTAAGAAAAATTCTAAAGATACATCACCTTCTTGCCTGATTCAGTCCTGAATTACCCACTATCTTGACGGTGTTGTATGAGAGCATAAACTCTAACGTGTATATATTCCTTAATATATTGACATAGTGTGGATCAGTGGCTGGTTTTTCAAGAGCTTTTACTACAAATATTACAAGTAACACTCTTTGATGGATTCTATAATTTTTTCAAGACTTTCAAATGATCCATTGTATTGTAACTATTTCTAAGACCAGGTGGTTTATGTGCTTGATTAAAAATCTATTGTTTTTCTGTGCTATTGTTGATGAATCTTGTAGATCACGGAGATTAGGAGACTGATAGGACTATATTTTTTTTTGCTATCCCTCTCCTTGCTCCTGAAGTAGAAGTTTTATACTGAGTTTGCAGTTTTGGGATCTCTTCTTATTCTGCAGACATTCTGTTAAACGTGTTTCATAATAAACTGAGGACAATATTGCTCTTCATATATTTATATAAGTATCACAATAAAATTTAAATAGCCTCTTTTCACTCCATAAAACTGTTCAATTTCTTGCGAAATTCTATCATTTTGTGGGTGACCACTGTATGCGTACCATAACGGAAGCCCCCAACGATAAATGACTAGGACGCTTAAAGATGTATTCGCAGAGCACACTTAAGGTTCCGACGGATTTTGTCAGTTAATGTAATAGACCTAATATGGGGTTGTTTGGTTTTACTGCTTCAGTGACGATTCCTTGTGACAATAACGTAACCATGAATGATTACTCTATGCACGTTTTGACAAGAGAGGTGATTAGTGACCGGCCAGTGTGGCCGAGCGGTTCTAGGCGCTTCAGTCTGGAACCGCGCGACCGCTACGTCGCAGGTTCGAATCCTGTCTCGGGCATGGATGTGTGTGATGGCCTTAGGTTAGTTAGGCTTAAGTAGTTCTAAGTTCTAGGGGATTGATGACTTCAGATGTTAAGTCCTATAGTGCTCAGAGCCATTTGAACCATTTGAAGGTGATAAGCCCGCCGGTGTGGCCGAGTGGTTCTAGGCGCTACAGCCTGGAACCGCGTGACGACTACGGTCGCGGGTTCGACTCCTGCCTCGGACATATATGTGTGTGAAGTCGTTTGATGAGTTAGGTTTAAGTAGTTCTAAGTTCTAGGGAACTGATAACCTCAGATGTTAAGTCCCATAGTGCTCAGAGCCATTTGAACCATTTTTGAAGGTGATTAGTTTTGTTGTAGTAATAGACAGTATATTCAATGTAGGGTGGTTATTGCTAGATGCGTGCAGCAAAGTATACTACTTGTTCAAAAGTATCCGGAAATTATTAGTGACATTAATGTGGACTGTACCCACACTTGGCCTTCATACGGCTTGGACTGTGCTGGCTGCACTTCCAGTGAGGTGTCTGAATGCCTTTGGGGGAATGGTAGCCGATTGTTCCCCAACAGCCTAAACCTGAGAAAGGAGTGACGTTGGACGCAGGGACACAGAAGGAAGTCGACGTTCTAACTCATCCCAAAGATGTTGCAATGGATTCAGGTAGTGTCTCTGGACAGGCCAATCCATTTCAGGAATGTTACGATCCACAAACCATTGCCTCACAGATGCTGCTTCGTCGCAGGGTGCATTGTCATGCTGGTACAATCATCTTCTCCAAACTGTTCCTTTATTGTTCTCAGTGCTGTAAAATGTGTTCATTCCTACCGCATCTAGCATTTTCTGAAGCGCAATGATGAGACCACACCATAATCATGAAAAACTCCTCCATACCTGCCCTTAGTTCACTGTTGAGGATGCATGTCTTGGCGGATAACTTCTGCAGGCAGTCGCCAAACCTAAGCTCTTCCATCGGACTGCGATAGAGTAAATTGTCGTTTACCACCCCAAATCGCTCGTTTCCAGTCATCCACTGTACAGTTCAAAAATGGTTCAAATAGCTCTGAGCACTATGGGACTTGACTTCTGAGGTCATCAGTCCCCTAGAACTTAGAACTACTTAAACCTAACTAACCTAAAGACATCACAGGCACCCATGCCCGAGGCAGGATTCGAACCTGCGAACGTAGCGGTCACGCGGTTCCGGACTGTAGCGCCTGGAACAGCTCGGCCACACCGGCCGGCATTGTCCAGTGGCGTCGCTGTTTGCACCACCACAAGCGTCGCTTGATACGGACTTAAGATGTGTTTGGTTCAAGGGGAGCTCTTCTTCCGTTGTATCCCATTCTCTTTAACCCCTTACGCATGATAATGTACTGGCGGGATTGCTGGGAGCACTTAAATAATCATGTGTGATTCTTTCTGCTGATTTCACGCGATTTTTTGTAACGGTCCTCAGCAATGCTCAACGGTTGCTGTCCGTCAATACATGAGGTCTCCCTGGTCTTGGTGGCGCTGTGGTTGTTCCTTCGTATTTCCACTTCACAATCACATCACCAACTGTCGACTTGAGCAGCTTTAGAAGGGTTGAAATGGTCAATGACGTATTTGTTACTGAATTGACGCCCAGTTAAGAGCCCGCGTAGGAAGTCATCAGCCCACATGACCGATCCATTCTGCTGTTACTGCTTCTCTACTGACAACACAATACTTCCTGTCTCCTTTTATACTGGCGGGTCTGTCTTTCGTGACATCTGATGATCAATTCCGCATTACGTAGGGATGTCTGGATACATTTGATCATATACTGTACGTACCTAATACTTTAAAGCTAGCCTCACGACAGGAAGGTATTTAGGCTCCGTAGTTGGAAAGATATAACGAGTTGGAAAGATATAACGGCGTGTATGGCCGTGCGGTTCTAGGCGCTTCAGTTTGGAACCGCGTGACCGCTACGGTCGCAGGTTCGAATCCTGCCTCGGGCATGGATGTGTGTGATGTCCTTGGGTTAGTTAGGTTTAGTTCTAAGTTCTAGGAGACTGATGACCACAGATGTTAAGTCCCATAGTGCTCAGAGCCATTTGAACCATTTTTTGATAAAAGGCTCTGTAGTCTTACAAGCGCCACTGTACTGAATGCACTCTCCGTTTTGTGTAATGGTGAGAAATTTAGAAATGCGGCGATATGATTGCCTTTTCCAGTGCAGAACTTTTCGTTTTACTCGAGATGGCGGCACATAAGCTAAGCTGTAGAAACCACTTGTAAACCGGACTCGATTTTGTGCGGAAAGATGACAAAGATGTGTTGAAAGTGAAATGTGTGGCGAGGGCCTCTCGTCGGGTAGACCTGATCGCCTGTTGCAAGTCTTTTGAGGTGACGCCACTTCGGCGACTTGCGCGTCGATGAGGGTGAAATGATACGATGAAGATGGCGCGCTGTCCACTCAGCTACGGTGGCGGACAAAGATGTGTTTAAAGCATAGAACTGAAAGGTGTAGCGTATGTGTGTTTTCTCATCGAGCGAGTAATCTATGTGGTTGGGCAAGAGAATACAAAAAAATTTTTCAAATGGCTCTGAGCACTATGGGACTCAACTTCTGAGGTCATCAGTCCCCTAGAACTAAGAACTACTTAGACCTAACTAACCTAGGGACATCACACACATCCAAGGCCGAGGCAGGATTCGAACCTGCGACCGCAGCGGTCTCGCGGTTCCAGACTGTTGCGCCTAGAACCGCTCGGCCACTCCGGCCGGCCAAGAGAATACAAAAACAAACTGAAATTCCGTAAGATAAAATAGCACGGTGCATATCTGTTCCTATCAGACTGACTACTACACAGCTTCCATACTCCGATGCTATCCCACTACTCCTGTCCATAATAATGCAACAGCAGGTACCCGAAAGGCTTGTTTGTTACGCAGCCTGTTTACGCTCGCTCACACTTGTTTCTTTTGATAGCTATATGCGAGCTGTCGGAGGTCGGCCTGTCGGTGCAGTAATTTCCGGTTTTCATTAAGCGCCGGATGAAAGCCGTGTCTTCAGAAGCTAGTATATGAACCTGCCACAGCCTCCAAACAGGTCCCCGTGTTAGCGCAACAGTGCCAGCTACGGGCAGCTGGAAAAATCGGGGAGAGCAGGTAAGCGCGACCACAAAAACACACGGCCGAGGGGACCGGCGAAACAACGGAGCGGCCGCGAGGGTTAAAAGCCCTGCGTATACAAACCCAGGGACCAGGGCAGTCCACCTGCGGTCGCGACCTAGCGTCTTCGTTCCCCTCCTACACATACGCGAGCAGGGCAAAATACTAGTTCTGTCGTTGCACCGTGTTAATTATTTCCTCACAAGAACACAAAAATTATGTACTGTACAGAAATTAGAACATATTGCGGTAACAATGTCAGAAGGGTTGTTATTCAAGATAGGCATAGAAACCAAGATATCTGGCATACTTAAGTATTTGTTAGCTTAGTACGAGGGTCATTCCGAAACTATTTCCTCCTATATTCTTTTTCGTTTGCTTTGAGGCTCGAGCCATATTATTTCTATGTAGTACTATTGTTGTGAGCAAGATGTATGAGGCAGGTGAATACCCTCAGACTTCAAGAAGACTGTAATAATTGCAATGCCAATGAAAGCAGGCGATGACAGGTTGACAGGTGTGAATATTACCGAACTATTAGTTAAATAAGTCATGGTTGCAAAATACTGACACGAGTTCTTTACAGACGAATGGAATAATGGCGGAAGCCGGCCTGGGGGAAGATCATTTTGGATTCGGAAGAAATGTAGGAACACGTGAGGCAATACTCACCCTACGACTTATCTTATAAGATAGGTTAAGGAAAGGCAAACCTACGTTTATAGCATTTATGGACTTAGAGAAAGCGGTAGAATACAGGGAGCGAAAGGCCAATTACAGCTTGTACAGAAACAAGATGGCAGTTATAAAGAGTCAAGGGGCATGAAAGGGAAGCAGTGGTTGAGATCGGAATGAGACAGGGTTCTAGCCTATCGCCAACGTTATTTAATCTGTACATTGAACAAGCAGTAAAGCAAACAAAAGAAAATTTTGGATTGGGAAATAAAGTTCAAAATGGTTCAAATGGCTCTGAGCACTGTGGGACTTACTATCTGAGGTCATAAGTCCCCTAGAACTTATAACTAATTAAACCTAACTAAGGACATCACAAACATCCATGCCCGAGGCAGGATTCGAACCTGCGACCACAGCGGTCGCGCTGTTCCAAACTGAAGCGCCTAGAACCGCTCGGCCACAACGGCCGGCCTAAAGTTCAGGGAGAAGAAATAAAAGCTTTGTGGTTCACCTATGATGTAATTCTGCTAGAGACTGCAAAGGACTAGGAAGAGCAGTCGAACGGAATGGACAGTGTCTTGAAATGATGATATAAGATGAACATCAACAACAGCAAAACAAGGGTAATGAAATATAATCAAATTAAATCAGGTGATGCTAAGGGTATTAGTTTAGCAAACGATACTGATGGTAGTAGATGAGTTTTGCTGTTTGGTATCAATGTAACTGATGATGGTCGAAATAGAGAGGACATAAAATTTAGACTGGCAATGGCAAGGGAAGCGTTTCTGAAGAAGAGAAATTTGTTTACATCAGATATAGATTTAAGTGACGGGAAGTCTTTTCTGAAAGTATATGTATGAACTGTAGCCACGTATGGAAGGGAAACATGGACGATAAACAGTTTAGACAAGAAGAGAATAGAAACTTTTGAAATGTGATGCTACAGGAGAACGCTGAGGAGGTACTAAACAGAATTGAATGGAAAAGGAGTTTGTGACACAAACTGATTAGAAGAAGGTATCGCTTGATAGGACACATTCTGAGACATCAGGGAATTACCAATTTAGTACTGGAGGGAAGTTTGGGTGTAAAAATTGTAGAGAAGGACTAAGAGATGAAATATGGTAAGCAGATTCAGAAAGATGTTCGTTGCATTAGTTACCCAGGGATGAAGAGGCTTGTACACGAGAGGGTAGCATGAAGAGCTGCATCAAACAAGTCTTCGGACTGCAGAACACACAACAGCAGCAGCAACAACAACTACAACAACAACAACTAATTTTTGAATCTTCCGGGTAATGTCCTGTTGGTTTCATTGTTCTCCGACACACAGAGCAGCAGGGGAGCGATCTCGAATGGTGTCTGTCATCGACGTGCGTTTCTAATAAAGATGTGTCTTTGGATTCAGCATTCTTCTGTATTTATTTTCCTTAGTGTTTGTCCCGCCTAGTACGAGATCCGCGTTTGCAGGATTTGGAAAATAGTATTGTTATTATTTAACTTTCTGGCCGGATGATCTCCCTTACACCACAAACGTCAAACGTAATCAAATGGAGGCAAGTTTAGAGCGTCATGTGTTTAGTAATCGTGTAAGCTGTGTTCTCTGTGTAATCATTTTTTACCAGTTTGTGTATCATTTTCTCTGAGGCGGAATCTGGGTGCCACCGCAGCATTTGCCTAAACAAGCGTGAGAAACCGCCTAAAAACCTCACTCAGGATGGCCGGTGTTCCAGCCCATCGCCGTTAATCCGCCTCATGGATTCTATCCAGATGTAGATCACCTCCCTGCCTCGATAATTCGCGCGCTGCGCGTTACGCTGTACGAGCACGTGTGTCATTGAATTCAGCGTTACTGAACAAACAGCGTCAGTTGAATCTATTGACGCGTGCTATTAGTGTACGATGGCGACGGAGTAGGCGTGAGTTATGCGAGGATGTTGATGCTGCGTATCAGTAGTGGTGAAAAGGCGTACAATAAGCTACGCCCTGGTCGACTCTGCTCAGCTGCCATATCTCATAATGGGCAGCGTCTCAGTCAACTCCTCTGTCATCATCGGCAGATTATGACCAAGGAAATCTGTTCCCAGACAGTATGTTAAGAATCCCTGGTTATCGCAAAGTGTATGAAATGCGCTCGTGGATGCTTGCACGATACCGAATGAATCGTGGTATAGAAATTTGTCGAAACCTGCTAGACCAATTTGAGACTGAAGATGACGATTTTCTGAGCACTATCATCACGAGTGAACTAGGAGCTGTACGAACAATACGAGCCACAGTTCAAAAGACAGGCCGTGTAGTGCGTTATACGTTTTCTGCAGCGAAGAAGAAACCCAGGAAACAACCATCTGCATTCAGAGTGGTGTGTACAGTCCTCTGGGATACGCAGGATGTAGTTCTTATGAATGTCTTGGAACCTAAAGCAACTGTCAGTTCCATCTGCATTCAGAGTGGTGTGTACAGTCCTCTGGGATACGCAGGATGTAGTTCTTATGAATGTCTTGGAACCTAAAGCAACTGTCAGTTCAGAACACTATAAGATTATTCCGCTAGGCTGAATGCCCGAATTTCCAGAGTCAGGCTAGAGAGGAAGACAAAATTTTGCTTCTAACACCATAACGCCTGGCTCCCACGACAGTTTTGCGACTATGGAATTCATGCTAAATTTCACTCGTCTGTCTTATCACGTCCGTCGCACAGTCGTAATTTAACATCTTCACACTTGTATCTCTTTGGGCCTATGGGGGATGGATCACGTGGCCAACATTTTGCAGACTCATGCTGTTGTCAAAGCTGTGAGACAGTAGCGAGCATCAGATCGTTCACGTTTTTACGAGCGCGGATTGCAGGCTCTAAGTCATCGTTGGCAAAACTGCACAATGAACGGTGGTGAGAATTTGGAAAATTGACAGTTGTAGCCGAAAGATTTCTCTGTTTAACTGCGTTATTGTGCACTCTGTATCTGTTGATATTTTCCATGAAAATAAATGAGAGGTATTAGTTTCGTAATGACCTTCGTACTATCCCAAGTTGACGTGTTCTTCTTTTCGTATCTTGCACAGTGTTGGAACGCGTACATGTCGTTTGCATTAATAGATTTGTCCCCCGTTAACATTACGACATGGGCACGCCATCTCCGAAATGAGCACGCCCAGTAAATCAGTGAGTTGTTCAGCCAAACGTCAACTTGATAACTGCTTTTCCTTTTTGTTCTTGAATACAAGTTCACTGCTTTACCACCACATCGGTACCACGTCCTGCTCTTGTTCACGTTCGTTCATTGCATCCATAGAATAACAGATGTAAGGTCCAAAACATACAAGACTTCAAGTGTCATCTCCAGAAATTTTCCTGCAGCCAAAGAGTAACAGTAAATGCTCAGTCAGTTACTTGTTCCGTAGATGAAACTGGCTATAAACGTCATGATGTAGCACGTGTCGACAAATCAAACATAGCAAACTTGTACACAACTAAATAAAAATTTAGAACGTTGGTCATTTACGGGTTTTTAAAATGACAAATTGTTACCTGCACTCAACAGTATCTTTACGGTAAGGAAGCAGTTGTTAAACAGAAACCTCTTTAATCTACGGTTGAAAACATCTGTTAGACATTTTATTTCTATGGGCAGATTGTCAAAAAGTTTTATGACTGCACATTTAATTTCATTCTGTGCCAAAGTTAGATTCATAGAAGGATAATGAAAATCGTTCCTCCATTTAGTGTTGTACGTGTGAACATCTCTGTTACGCTCCAACTAAGATGCACTGTTGATAAAAAATGTCATAAGTTATTAAATGCACTTCGAGAATGGTTAATGGTGGCTCTGAGCACTATGGGACTCAACTGCTGTGGTCATCAGTCCCCTAGAACTTAGAACTACTTAAACCTAACTAACCTAAGGACATCACACACATCCATGCCCGAGACAGGATTCGAACCTGCGACCGCAGCAGTCGCACGGTTCCGGACTGCGCGCCTAGAACCGCGAGACCACCGCGGCCGGCGACTGGTTAATAGTCCCATCTGCTTAAATAACCGTTGTTTCTGTGGCAGGATGCTCTACATAACGCCACAGTGTTGCTCCAATCTAAGAGGGGAAACCTTTCGAACACTTGTTGTGGAACCCGTACTCTGCATTTTTTGCTGTTTAGTTATTTATCTGTTGTAATTACGTAGAAAGGGTTGACAAATCCGTTTAAAACTACAAAATAATTAAACGCTCTACGGGTCCAGTTGTTAATCCAGAGCACAATTTTGATTTGTGTCTGTTTCAGTTTGATATCTGTAAGCTGCACCACCAAGAAATTTAGTTTCGACGACTGTACATCTTTTTCTCCTTCACGATTGTCGCCGGTCTGCGGAACAGAGTATAGTATTTGTGCGTCCGCCAGGATGGAAAAAATAGTGTTTGTCTTACCTAAACTCATCTTTGCGAAAGTTTGTCCACCACGGGATTCCTTTCAAACTAAAAATGCGGAAGATGACCAATGATACTAAATTGATTTACTATACTTTTCGGTACTAATTGTATGTTGAGACATCCACATAGCTGCTCTATTTCGCACAATCATCGAAGTGTTGTAGGATGCCTATTATTTCACAGCGCTACGTTTGTTGTGACCGTTAATCTGCTGATCGACATCAGTAAACACAGAATTACGTAGGAAATTGAATTTAATTTCATTGTGTATCCTGTGGAATAGAAAGAAAGAAATAAAAATTTAGAGATTGCTGATACAACTGTAATTTTGTAAGGGACAGCAAAGGACTTGAAGACCAGTTGAACGGAATGGATTGTGTCGCGAGATGAGGTTACAAGATGAACACCAAGCTGAAACAATGGTAATGAAGTGTAGCCGAGTTAAAGATCCGACCCAGGGAGAATTCAGTTAGGAAATGAAGCACAAAAAGTAATAGATAAGTTATCCTATTTTGGCAGCAAAGTAACTGATGATGGCAGAAGTAAAGAGGTTGTGAAACGCAGACTGACAGCATTAATAGAAAGTTACTGAAAAAAAGAGTTTTTGTCAACATCGAATAAAAATTTTAGATCTACGAAGTATTTGTCTGGAGCGCAGCCTTATATGGAAGTGAAAAGTCGCGAAAAGCATTACAATATTAGGAAGATAGTTACAGAACAATTCGGAAGATTGCGTGGGTGGGTAGAGTAATTAATGAAGAGGTGCTTTATAGAAAATGGGAGAGATGAAAGGTATGATACAAACTGACTAAAAGGAAACTTAAGTTTAGTGAACACATACTCAGGCATCAAGGAAATGTCAGATTGGTAACGGAGGGAAGAGTGTTTTTTTTTAGGGGAGGGGGGAAGAGTGAATTTATGGAGGGAGACCAAGGCTTGACCACAGTAGGAAGGTTCAGTAGAATGGTCTGCAGCAGTCATGGAGAGTTGAAGGGTCTTGCACTGGATGGAATGGCGTGAACTGTATCAGTGGCACAACAAAGCCGACGTACAACATGTGAGTACTCAACGTTTACAGAATTAAAATCCCAATGATGACAATAAAACTTTGTCGACACTAGTTTGGTAAGAGAAATAAAGTGTATTTGATCACAGCGCGCTCAGAAACATCATTATTTTTAAAATCACATATCATTAACGCTAAACGAAATGTGAAAATGTGATGCAGTAATTGTACGAAAGAGTAATTCCTCTTTAAAATTACTATGCTGTAAACTGTAGTTGGCGGTGAAATAATACAATACAAAACAGTTGTGTCAGTCACTAGGGTTTGTACTCGTCTTGAATTTTATGAGCTAACATATAGGCATACAGGGCATCACAGTTACTGTTCGTTGGCATACAAGTCTTCCATAACAATTTTCAAAAATAATTAAGGGTACACTCGATCGGATACTGTCATTCAAACAGCACTGCAGGAACCTGTGTAAGAAGCTTGACTCAAGACTAAATATATTCGACAATGTAGCCAGGAACGACTAAAGCAAATGCAGATACGCTGCAGTTTCACTTGTGTATTCAGGTATTAAATATTATGCTCTGCGTGGGAAACAGTGCATTTACAAGTAAGATAGATATACGTTTGAATGTAGCCATGAGGATTTTACTCGTACTGTGAGACCTACATCTATACACTAGTTGGCTGTTATATTCCAGCCGGCCGAGATGGCCGAGCGGTTCTAGGCGCTTCAGTCTGGAACCATGCGACTGCTACGGTCGCAAGTTCGAATCCTGCCTTGAGCATGGATGTGTGTGATGTCCGTAGGTTAGTTAGGTTTAAGTAGTTCTAAGTTCTAGGGGACTGATGATCTCAGATGTAAAGTCCCATAGTGCTCAGAGCCATTTGAACCATTTTTTTCGAATCCTGCCTCGGGCATGGGAGTGTGTGATGTCCTTCGGTTAGTTAGGTTTAAGTAGTTCTAATTTCTAGGGGACTGATGACCTGAGAAGTTAAGTCCCATAGTGCTCAGAGTCATTTTGTTATATTCCAAACTGCTCCTCCAGATACACAAGAAAAGTTTCCAAGGTACAAAAGTCTTCGGAAGACATAGTCCTGTAAGAGCAGTTCTGATGAGCACTTTCAAGAATCTACCAGCTATACGCCTGAGATGACATAAGCCGCCTTGGGTCGATCTTCTGACCAGTGGCGTTTCCAGTGTCACCGAGAAGCTGGATGGAACACCTGACCTATAACGCCGACCTGACTGAAGGTCCAGCGAAAAAGGTTGCAGATTCTGACCTTCCCCGTCGCGAACAGTCAAGACTCAACCGCATCCGCATGAGGCAAGGGAGCTTACGGTCACATCATGAGTTTATACCGAAATTTCTGCGTGTGGCTCTGGTGCGGAGGAATAGGCCGTAAGGCGTATCGTGGAGAAATGTTCACTCAATGCGTTTCGTTGTGGTCCCTAAGACTTGCTAGGGTTGCAATGTGGTTGTTCCTGAAGACACATTGTGCATGTGTGCGCGTTTCTGTATGTCACACGATGTCCTCTATGGCACAGAGCAGGGGTTCCCAACAAAATTTTCTCGAGGACCCCTCATCGAGCATGATTGGTACCTTGTCATATCACAGTATCAAGTACCTAAAAAGAAGGCCAAATTAAGAGTCCTTTTATACGTTGTATATTTTTGATACTTAGAAAAACATTGACATATTCATTATAGAGCCCACATCTCGTGGTCGTGCGGTAGCGTTCTCGCTTCCCACCCCCGGGTTCCCGGGTTCGATTCCCGGCGGGGTCAGGGATTTTCTCTGCCTCGTGATGGCTGGGTGTTGTGTGATGTCCTTAGGTTAGTTAGGTTTAAGTAGTTCTAAGTTCTAGGGGACTGATGACCATAGATGTTAAGTCCCATAGTGCTCAGAGCCATTTGAACCATTTTTTCATTATAGAAAAAATATTGAGCTTAAAACTTTTTGAATTTAGCCATCATTGTTATGGTTAAATTTTTGATTTTTGCTGAAAATCTTTGTCTTAAAATCTGGGTATTTAGTGAACAAAAATAAAAAAAGTGGTTCAAATTGCTCTGAGCACTATGGGACTTAACTTCTGAGGTCATCAGTCCCCTAGAACTTAGAACTACTTAAACCTAACTAACCTAAGGACATCAAACACATCCATGCCCAAGGCAGGATTCGAACCTGCGACCGTAGCGGTCGCGCGGCTCCAGACTGAAGCGCCTAGAACCGCTCGGCCATTCCGGCGGGCAGTGTAACAAACTCCTTAAAAAAATAATGGCCGATTGTCGTCTCAAATGCGAGTTTCTGTGTAAAGTGACTGTTAGTTGTCAGCTGCAAAGAGGCAGCGCGCGCAGTCTATGGCATACAGCAGAACTATTTGCCTCTATCTAATTCTAGTTTTGCGCTAGAGTTTGGTAGTGTCAGTTGGCTCTAGGAAGACGCTAGACGCAGAAGATAGCGTTCGCTAAAGCTCTGCTCGTACAGGAAGAGGCCAAAACAAAAATCTGTTATTATTCAAAATATATTTAATATATTTTTTATTCTAATAGTATCTTGCGGACCCCTCTGGCATAGCTCGCAGACCCCTGGGGGTCCGCGGACCACCTGTTGGGAACCACTGGCATAGAGCATGTTTAGTATTATGACGATAAGATAGTAATAATAACAGCGAAAAAGTGTCTGACAGAAATAATTGTTATTTACTGTGCAATACAGTAAACATTGCAGCTTTCCAAAAAGAAGTCCGACATGAACAGAACAACGTTGTGGATGAACCATAACATCACGGTTTGGGTGTTTCCGGAAGTAGTCTTTCTAGTTTTTGTAAATAATGCCCTCATTTCCTTCTCGTTGTAGATGGGGTACGAATAAAAGGGGCACGAAAAACGCACCGCATCACGCTATGCGCTCGTTAAAGCGTTTTGGGTGATAAAACATAAGGGAATCGTAAACGGGGAGGAGGCGGAGATCTAGTGCGATGTTTAAGTGGCGAAATGTTGATTTCTTTGAGCACCGAACGCCTAATCCGCGAACGGGCAGCTCCACTTACGTAATGAAGTGCGGAGATAAAAAAGAGTAAGAGCGGAGAGGCTACAAACGGGCTGTTCCCGGCGTGCATTGCGTGCTGCTCCGCGCTCCGGCCGGCGTGCTGCCCGCCGAGTGTTGGGGTCACGTGGCAGGGCGGCCCCTGCTGCAGCCGCGCTGGCTGTCACGGCTCGGGCCATCAAGGTCACCGCTACAGCTGCAGCCGCCGCTGCCGCCAGCCGCTAACTGTCGCCGCTCCACGCACGCTTCCAGGTCGCAAATGGCAACGCAGCCGTAGCCCTCTTGCTTCTACGACACTATCATTTCGCACTCGTCATTGTTATTTATGACACTATCATTTCGCACTCGTCATTGTTATTTATGTCGTCGTAGGAACGGTAGGAAAGATGTCATTTACTGCCAGCTGTAACCATCAGTATCGACACGAATAGTGACTGAAAGAACGCAGACTTTCTCTCATCCCCGCCCCTTCACCAACCCCATCCTCTTTTTGTTTATGACCAATGTCCTTTTATGGTTTCTGATTGATCCAAAAACCTGCAGGGTCATTTTGCTAAACGGGGACAAACTGAGAGGAAAAGGAGTAAAAAAGATCATATGGACATATGGCTGGAAATGCTTTCCAATGGAGATGCACTTGAAGGTGGAGATAAAAAGATTTTTGGCAGTAAAGGTTTCAGAGAATGAAAACACGCACAGGAATTTTGTTTGTCTACTAGCTCCACGCTCAAGATGGTAGTGAGATGGGACACCATCATCGAGTAGTCAGATTGCCTTTCGTAACACAAAACGCACTTCTTCCAGCAGGGAAGTAGGGACATCCGCAGTAAGTGCAGATATGCCTCGCCTGTGAGGCGTTGTGGAAGGAACACTGGTCACCACTAATCCCCACCTACTACACATTGGAGGCTGCATCGGTGCTGTTTCGCTGCCACCATACCAAGCGGATTCTCTGTAGACCACAGGTGTGTGCTGTGAAGGTTGACGATGCCCCCCACCCCCACACCGTCGTAGAGATAACTGCATCTTTGAATAAGGTGCATGACAGAAATCCCAGCCCCGTGGTGACCTGTGCGACAAACCAGCAATAACACCGTCGCCGTGGAGGCAAGCCGGTAAAGTAAGAAGGCCCACACGTGTTGTAAGTGATAGGAATAGTGGCAGTTACCGTGGAGAATGTTCCACACAGTCGTTTGCAATACTCCATGCTGGCAGACCACCTGCCTGGTGCTCATACCCGGGTCGGAGTCAAATATGTTGTCTCCACCCTCTAGTAGGTATGCCTCCCATGGGACGCATTTGTGGCCGGCCGGTGTGGATGTGCGGTTCTAGGCTCTACAGTCTGGAACTGCGCGACCGCTACGGTCGCAGGTTCGAATCCTGCCTCGGGCATGGATGTGTGTGATGTCCTCAGGTTAGTTAGGTTTAGGTAGTTCTAAGTTCTAGGCGACTGATGACCTCAGATGTTAAGTCCTATAGTGCTCAGAGCCATTTGAACCATTTGCACGCATTTGTGGCCATACGTCCACATAACCTTTTTTTGCCCATTATCCACCTAGGGATCCCTTCTTGCAGTTTTTTCAAAATCAACCTATGTATTTAATCCTTACTATTTATTTGATTTCCGCAATCTCTGTCGAATGAACAAGTAGACGAACGCGGTTCTCTCTAGTGGTTGAGGAATTGGACTCCATTCAGAGTGGCTTGGATTCACCTCCAGAGTTAGGTTTTCCAAATTATCCCTCCGCTCGAGTTGTACGATGTTTACTGTGAATACACTTCAACCAATTTCCTTGCCTGTTCGTGTCCAACTGATCCGTTGTAAGTAATGACAAGACACTGACATGATCTTACGAGTAAGGAACTACCTATGTTCAGGAAGAGTGTTAGCTTCCAATACAGAGATGACTGAACCGCAGAACACATAGTCTTCCATCCGCTTTATTTATCTCTTCCGTCACAATGCTCTCGACCTGTACTCCTCTACATGTCAAGCTCAAATGTGAAGTGTAAGCGCAAGTAATGATGTAGCGGACAGGATATCCATCCTACAATGTTATTACAGTGCAGAGTAGGAAAATGGACTGTGACAAACGGGCGAGTGAGGAGTGGAACGTGAGCCGGTGAAAGTGGTAGTGTGACGACGTTATGTGTGTGAGAGCTCATACTTCTCAGTGTTCGCTGCCCACATCTTTGCTGATATACTTATTCAGTGGCAGATTATTTCTTAGAAGGAAATTATTTATTGGACAAAAGCAGCACAAAGTCATCATGTGGGCTCCTTTTCAAGGGTACAAATGGTTCAAATGGCTCTGAGCACTATGGGACTTAACATCTGAGGTCATCAGTCCCCTAGAACTTAGAACTACTTAAACCTAACTAACCTAAGGACATCACACACAGCCATGCCCGAGGCAGGATTCGAACCTGCGACCGTAGCGATCGGGCGGTTCCAGACTGAAGCGCCTAGAACCGCTCGGCCACACCGGTCGGCCCTTTTCAAGGGCATAGGCCTTCATGTCTACCTCTTTTGTAACACCAGGAAGAATAGCAAATAATGAAGTTTTGATTATTGTGGGTATAAAGTATAATAGGAAGGATGCACGATTAAATTAGTGCCGGCCGGAGTGGCCGTGCGGTTCTAGGCGCTACAGTCTGGAACCGCGTGACCGCTACGGTCGCAGGTTCGAATCCTGCCTCGGGCATGGATGTGTGTGATGTCCTTAGGTTAGTTAGGTTTAAGTAGTTCTAAGTTCTAGGGGACTGATGACCACAGCAGTTAAGTTCCATAGTGCTCAGAGCCATTTGAACCATTTGATTAAATTAGTAAATTTGTAGGTGATTATGTGGTAAATAGGAAGCGAAATTTAATACATAGAACTGCCACTCTGGAAGCAACAATGGCTCTAGCCCAACTGGACATGGAGTCGAACTGAGACGAAGACGACTCCATGTCTAAATTACCGGTTATGTGAACCATAGGTGGTGGTACTTCCCAGCAGATTAAAACTATATGCCGGGCCGTGACTCGAACTGGGGACCTTTGCATTTCGCGGGCAAGGTACCGGCGGAAGTAAAGCTGCGAGGAGGGATTGCGAGTCGTGCTTGGTAGCTCAGTGGGTGCCAGCACGGTAGCTCAGCGTGTTCGGTCAGAGAGCCGGTTGGCCTCTGTAATAAAAAACTGAGTGGAAGGATCAACTAACGAACTTGAACGGATGTCTTGTGACGTCCGCAACGACCAAACACAACGATTAAAAACGAGAAAAAAAGTGAGTAGAGCACTCGCCCGCGAATAGCAAAGGTCTCGAGTTCGAGTCTGGGCCGGCACCTAGTTTTAATCTGCCAGGAAGTTTCGTATCAGCGCACACTCCGCTGCACAGCGAAAATTTTATCCTGGAGAAGTGATGATGTTGAGTACCCAGTGGACCCAAATGTCGATGACGAATGCAATCTGAATAAAGCTCGTACTCTTCGGAGCCTCCACACACGGATGCGTCCATCGTGATGCTGTACTCGGAACAGGGACACGTCTGAAAACATGACGTGATGGTCCCTGTGACCAGTGTTGTTGGCCGCGCCACTGTCGGCGCTCCGTACTCTTCTGCCACTTCCAGGGAAGCCGTATAATGGTCGGCCGTGATGCTTTAGATGTCGTCGCACAGTCATTGTGGGTACTTGGCTTGCTGCAAACAAGCCCTTTTCCTGACTTAAGGTAGGAGACGTGTCTGTACAATCCTGTACGTGCGAGCGAACAGTATGACTGTCCTCTCAGTCCCTAATTGACAATTGATATTATGTCTGACAAACTGCCTACTGGCTTCTGTCTCGGGTTCTCCGGCCGACGTTCATCTAATGATTTTTTTTCTGGCTGTAGAGAAGCACTATCACACGCGCTTGTTCCGAGAAGCTGTGGAAATACAAAAACACGCGAACAGTTTGAACAAGAAAGAGGAAAGCCTTCAGGTAAACGGATCCTGGCTTTCCGTACTGCAGCGAACTACCGTCGCAGGTAGCAAGAGGAGAACCGCACAGGAAATGACCGCGGAGAAGCCCTCGGACGTTGGCGCGCCAGGTACATAAAGTCTGCGGCCGCGAGCTCGGCTCCAGTTCACCACCGGCAATGGAGGGTGAAGCTTTGACAATGCCAGCCACTCGTGCTGGCGAAACGTCAGAAAAATCATTAGATGAACGTCGGCCGAAGAACCCGAGACAGAAGCCAGTAGGCAGTTTGTCAACAAGTGGCCACGAAAACCTCAACAATTTTGAAATTATGTCTGTTGGCTAACTTCAAAGCTTCGAGTAATTGCATAAATACTGCCTACTGATGAAGTCATTAGTAACATTCGTGATTCACGTTGGTGATCTGACAAAAATCCATTTACTTCTGTGGAGGCCGATTTTCAAGATTGTTTCTATGGTATCATCCAGAGATCACTGTGTCAGGCCACAGTCGGCAAAGCGAATCGTTACCACAGACATCAGCGAGGGCTCACTGCAGTCTGCAGCAACCAATGTGTGGCACTCCAGAAGACGGCGCCCCCTTCTCAGCATAGCAGCGAGCTCACGATTAGGTCAGTGTAGAGCCAAGCATGGAAGCGCTCTACGCCAGTGCATGACCTCGTCTGAAGGCGTCGGCATCATAGCGTAGGACTAACGATTTTTTAATGTTTCGGATGAAGTTCTACTGTTGTAAATGTAGAACATTATACCTCAAGAGAGCAGTTTCTTACTTAAAACATCAAGTGATGCTTTCATAGTCAATGACAGTTCTAAATTATCCAGTACTCCTGTGACAAAGAACTGTGTCGAAGCTAAGACAATCTTTTAGTCATTCATATAATGAAGTGAACTATTATTTCCTATGTTCTAGTTTGATGATTGGTTCAAATGGCTCTGAGCACTATGGGACTTAACTGCTGTGGTCATCGGTCCCCTAGAACTTAGAACTACTTAAAAATAACTAACCTAAGAACATCACACACATCCATGACTGAGACAGGATTCGAACCTGCGACCGTAGCGGTCACGCGGTTCCAGACTGTAGCGCCTAGAACCGCTCGGCCACACCGGCCTGCCTAGTTTGATGAACCTTCTCACAGGGCAATCAAAGAATTCATAGTTATGGCCGGAAGGAAGTAGTTTCGTCTGATCACAATACTTTCTCTGTAAACAGATGGTGCAGTTTGACAAATAATAAGTTGACTGTGGCAGTTTTCTTATCACATCGTCTTACGGGGCCTCATGATCTAGACTTTATTGAAACCGAGCTAGCAGCATTACTGGAAGAGATTGCTTTGGCTACAAGGATAGGTGCACTTTCTTCCAGCGTGACAGTGCACCCTCACATTGTATTCGCCAGGTGATACATCGTCTAAACCTAACATTCAGTGGCCTATCGAGAATGTGATTTAGTGCCCTGCAATATTAATGCTCGTGTTGATCAGGATCCTTCGACTGTTACGTGAATCTGAAAGCGAGGACTTCAGGAAGACCATACTTAATGCCTCGCAGTATCACAACAGCCTCACTAATTGAGTGAGAGAGAGACGTAGTCTTGTGGAGTGTTTGACATTAGTTGTTACGGGCTGCAGCTAGACCTAACTAAACTAAGGACATCACACACATCCATGCCCGAGGCAGGATTCGAACATGCGACCATAGCGGTCGCGCGGTTACAGACTGAAGCGCCAAGAACCGCTCAGCCACTCCGGCCGGCCCGGGTTTGGTGTGGCACTGTGATCTCTGTTTGCTACCGGAGAAACGTTATTGGAAATCCGTCTCCACAGGGATAAATGTGTTTTTTTCGGACCACCGATGTGAGTTACGAGTATGATTGATAGCGTCAGGAGTGGAAATGGCTTCAAAAATGGTTCAAATGGCTCTGAGCACTATGGGACTCAACTGCTGAGGTCATTAGTCCCCTAGAACTTAGAACTAGTTAAACCTAACTAACCTAAGGACATCACAAACATCCATGCCCGAGGAAATGGCTTCAATAGTAAACAGTGTTTGTATACGAATACTGGATGATTTGCAGTTAGCCAACGACAAAAATTCAGCCATCTACCTTCTACCTGCCTCTCGAAAGCGCTGAAGGTGAATCTGCAGTAAGTGATATGGCATTACGTTCGTAATGTCCGCCATATTGTTGTATCTAAAACAACGATTGGTGAAGAAAGTGTGCATGTGCTTGTTAGAGGACTACATTCTACCAGCTGAATAATGTCTTCTATATCATTCACATCCAGGTAATTTGATTGCTGGGCATTTCACGTTTCACGCAGTTCTGTGGAAATACCAGCAAACGCTCTTGAATTCGGCACTTGGTGCTTAGGAAATCATCTACCTTATTCTCTAGAGGAAGCAAAAGCGTTTCCATTACAAAACATGTACACAAATACCATATCGGTATAATCAGCATTTGTAAATACGTGCGGCGTGCTTAAACAATACATTAAAATTGGCCAAGAAATCACAAAAACGGTTGAAAATTTCAATGATATGAAGCCGAGCGCCACTTCAAAACTTTAGTTTCGCAACAAAAAGCGCCAATCGTTTGATAAATGCCCGGCAACTTGAGAACTAGCAAGTATAATTAAACACATATCTCTGTAAGTAGTGCCTAATTTCGGCCGGAACTGTTTTTCAGCACCTCGCGGCATCAGCGAACGTGACAATGTGTGACCATCGTGATGCGACGGCCAGAACCGGGGGCGAGGTGTGTGTGTGTGTGTGTTTCTCTGTCTGTGCACAGTATGCCCGAGGTAGGATGCGCTTCGTTCCCAAGTTGTGATCGGTACATATCGGTAACCTTCGTGTCGAGTCTCTTTTGCTTAGGACTGCCTGCAAAGTCAGCGATCTAGTAGCATAGCAACGTCTCGTGTTATGTGTGTCAACGATAAGTAAATAACCTAACGAGTGTTTGAACGTGAGTCTGTATATTGTGCTTTCACGAAATGTTGTTTGTCCGTGTCGTAATTTATGCGCTTGCCGTTGATGAACTACGCGCACGGAGCTAGCATGGCTAAAAGTTGGCAGCCTTTCCAGCCTATACGTAAAAATCCTCTCCCTCACGTCCCTTTTCTTCTTTCGTTGCCCCGCGCCCTTGTTACAACACATGTCGACGCTCAGCTTGTCTTATAGATTACCCATACAGTAGAGGGGAGCTGGAAGAGTGGGGGGGGGGGGGGGGCTGTCTGTTTTTAACTACCGATGCGCAACTGAGAAGTGCCCTAAGTTTGTCCTGTATGTCTGTGTGTGCCAACAGAGCTCCCAAACGAAATGCCCGACATTTTTTTACAGCCGGGCTGACGATAGCACCTGTTGTTTACATTAAATCTTGTGGTTTTTATTGTTTCCACTATAAGAAATTAAGTTTTAAGAACCTAAATTTCAGAACAATATTTTGTAAAAAAGACTTCTGATTGTAAGTTTTATCAAAAGTTTTAAAAAATCGAAACTTTTTATGGCTGCGGAGGGGGACGGTGGTGCAATTGAAGACGTGCTTTCCGGCACCTAAAATTTCGAAATTAAGCTCAACTGCAACCAATAACAACTGAACACAAGTTAAATGGAATGTTTTATTCGAATTAGTTCACACTATCTCCACCTAAAATATTTACTACTCCTCCTAAACACCCTGTTGTCACTAAAGTTGCGATGGCTAAGACAGGTATGAAAAACGCTGTTGGAAAGAAATCTTTTGATCGTTTACGCAATAACATAAAACGCCGAGAGGTATTTAAGCACTTTTTTAGATGAAAATTGAAACCATTTATTCTAGGCAACTCCTATTATTCTGTAGACTAATTCATAATTAAAAACTAACATTATACATAGCGTACGTGGCAAAAGTGTTACTACTTCTGTCTTGCGTTGCGAGAATAACTAGTTGCTAAGTTAACTATTTTGCACCAGTATTTATAAAGGATATTTGTCACAGATATTGCACTAGTGACTATTTTAGCCCTATCTCATGGGTCAAAGCATGGACGGCGACCTTTATTACGACTGTTTTACAAGTATAATATTGCTGAAAATTGATCCGAATCTGCTGATAAACGTTTTCTTCCTAATCAGTGGAATAACGTGCCGCATTATTCAGCTCACAAGTCGTACATTATTAGGAGCTAGCGGATTCTAGCCACTGGCGCGCGTGAGACATCACATCATAGAGGACGCGAGGTTCAAATGGTTCAAATGGCTCTGAGCACTATGGGGCTTAACTTCTGAGGTTATCAGTCGCCTAGAAGTTAGAACTGCTTAAACCTAACTAGCCTAAGAACATCACACACATCCATGCCCGAGTCAGGATTAGAATCTGCGACCGTAGCGGTCGCGAGGTTCCAGACTGAAGCGCCTAGAATCGCTCGGCCACCCCGGCCGGCCAGGACGCGAGGATAACGACTTTTGGATATTAGCAAATTGTTATTAGACGGGGGATCGTACAGTTCCTGCAATAATAATAAATTAAGTCTATTTATGTTGTTACTTTTTCATTTATTGTTGGGTTTATCTTGTCTTTACAACATCGTGACTCTCGTTTATCTAATTTAGCGTAGATATCTACTGCATGATGACTAAATTATGGCCACTTACTTAACACCGTGTATGACCTCCTTTCACCTACGCACTTGAGCGAACCAGCAAGACGGTGTTGTAATAACATGTAGGTGATTGCTTTGTGATATGAGCAGCCCGTATTTAATTATAAGCGTCCCTGGACCTCAGGTATTTTGCATTCCACTATTATTTATGCAACAAAAAATCTTTATATATAAGCACGCGCCACTATATTATCTTACATATCTGAACAGAAAATGATCTGTAACGAAGCGGAAATTAAAAACCTTTCCAAGGGCAGTATAGGTTGGGTGCCACCTCATGCGTCTTGTAATCTCAGTGTTGAAATTTCTTTCCCCGGCAAGGTCATCCTGAAACCACCAGACCCAGTCCTGACAGTGGCCACTGAATGTGGGCAGGTGCCTCCAGACTGCAGCACAGACGGTCTTATAACTATGCTGCATCTGTTACTATAACAGGGGTGTGGGATACACTGACCGTTGCCTGCATCTGAATGGGTGGAGAAGGACAGACTAACAGAGCTTCTTGAAAAAAAAGTGTAAAGAGGACCGATAATCACTCAAGGAAAAAATCCATGTACTTACTGGCACCAGAATCACGTTTTTATGGTTAGAAAAGGTTACAGACGGGCTCCCTCGGATGGAGGCAGAACAGAACCAAAATTAATCAGTTTCCAGAAAAGTAAAATTAGTTTGTTCCAGCAAACAGGGTTTAACTTCCCGTCGACATCGAGTTCATGAGAATTTAGCAAACCATTAGGATGTTAAAAACAATATTGATGAGCCCCTTGCGAATTAAGAAACTTTGGATAATACAGAAGAGAAATATAATCTGCGCCTATCTGAACATCACAGTGATGTTCATTATAAGTGGTTAAAGGCTAGCATCATTTTCATATTGAGTCAGTATGGGAAAAGGAGGACTTGCCACAAATGTGAAACTTGAACATAAAGCCAAAAATATTGAAACAAACATATGAATGAGTTGTTTAGCAGAAGACTTGTTTTATAGTTTTAACAATCCACAGATTGGCAATGAGAAACTTTCAGGTACTCATGAGAGATCTAGATTTACTGCTGAGCTGTCTGTTTATATTTCAATAAAGATTTCTTGAAACATTTTCACATAAATAATGAAATGGAAACATTATTTCGCTGTTGTAATCTTATATCAGCAGTGAAATTCACAACTGGCGTACAGCAAAATAGGAGGACCATGACTGATAAAAAGTTCATGGACATTGTTCAAGCTGAAAAATAAGTATTTAGGACTCTATTAGTGCGCTGTTTGACCATGATGGGCAGTTGATGAAAATAAACACCATTATTCTAAGACATATTCATACAAAACAGTGAGGCTTCTTAATGATTCCACGCAAAACTGTTGCGAGGTGGAATGAGATGAGTAATATATATAAAAATGTGCTAATTTGATAGTTAAACATATTTAAATGTCTTGGAAAAGGGAAATTTATATAATTTCTAGTAGCATAGCTATAGTATTACTTGCATTCTACAAAGGTTAGTGAACTTTGTTAAGTAAAGTTAGTTATAAGCCCAGAAGTCCTCACAATATCCCCAGAATTGAATCCATACTGAGTACTGTGATACAAGAGATATGACGACGTATCACTGAGCAATGTGAGAAAAGGTAAATCTGCCATCAGCTTTATAGGTGATTAGAACACCACACTGATTTTCTAGACATGGTCATATATTGTAGACGGTATGCACTGCCCTTCCTCCGATCTTTGAGCTTACGTACTCAGACTGTTACGTATTGATATACCTTTTCACGCAGACTCCGAAACGCGATGCAGTTCGGCATGTTTCAGATTAACGGACATTGCCAAATGTTATGCACAACTGACGCGGAGAGTTTCTCCAGACAGTTTAAAAAACGCCACTGTTAAACCTCTTTATGACAAAGATGACAGGAAAAATTTAAATAATTAGTGTATGATTTCCTTATTGACGTATTCTTCAGAGAAATTCTTGAAGTTAATGTATTTTCTCCCACATAAGTAGAAAGAATTAATTTAGTACATGTCAATTTATTTTCAAGAAGAATTGCTCGACTGAAAATGCCATTTATTATGCTCTTGCCAAATATTACAAGCCTTAAACAACAGAATATCCCTAGTTGGTACATTTTGTGATCTGTAATTATACCACTCCCCTCCATTCCACACCCGCTTCAATAGCTCAACGTGACTTGTTTACCCTCAGATCACGCAGTGCTTCGTCAAAATCTGACTGCATTATTGCATCGCTGTCCACAGCTCGTGGTCTCGCGGTCGCGTTCTCGCTTCCCGAGCACAGGGTCCCGGCTTCGATTCCCGGCCAGGTCAGGGATTTTCACCTGCCTCGAGATGACTGGGTGTTGTGTCGTCTCCGTCATCATCATTCATTCCCATTACGGTCGGAGGAAGGCAATGGCAATCCACATCCACTAGGACCTTGCCTAGTACGCCGGTGCGGGTCTCCCGCATCGTTCCCTTACGCTCTGTGAAGGAGTATGGGGCTTCATCATCATTGCATCGCTGATGACTTTCACGTCGCTTGTTTTCATCATTGTTGTGAGAGAATTAATCTTCACTTACTCCATAACCCAGCAGAAAACCAACAGCACGACATAAGCGTACATGGTTCACTATTTAAGGAATTATTTGAGCGCTTTTAATCAATATCATATTCGCTAAATACTGCTATTCGTTTAATTTCAGTCACCACACTAGGAAGCAACACTGAAAGTAAGAGTTACACACGACGAAAAATTCTAGTTTCTACTATTTTACTTTGGAAAAAAAAAAGAAGCAGTGCCTCGCGCAATATACATTTTTCTTCTCTCTGGTTCGCTAATTTTTTGAAACCAACGTCACGTAATCGCTGTAGCGTCTATGGCTGAAATGAGTGACGTACGGGCTAACAGACAGGAAGTTACTCTCACCGGCTAATATTCTGTTGGTAGACCGTGAAGGCATTGGGTTTCTTCTCTTTTACAAGTGGTAGTCGCCTAATGGATAGTTTAATTGAAGAAACAGAGACAGTGGGGAAGTTCCACGTCAATGGTAGTCAGTGAATGTGATCAACTTTGAACATATTTCAGAAAAATACACAAGTACGAGGTACTTTTGTCACAGTGTTTTATAGCGTGCGCTAGCAATTGTGAGTGACTTGTTGTAGGACAAATAATGAAATATATTCATCGACACCCAGTCAAAACTAAATGAGAATACGTCCTGTCCCTTGAGAGAGCGTGGAATATTTAATCGAGATGAATCAGGAAAATGAGAGATGCTAGCCACGAGCTCCGTAATACTAATACAGAGACAGTGGCCTAATGACAAAGCTTACCACGTTACGAATGGCGGAGTCGCGATTCCAAACGCGTGCCCTGCGAACGACATGATTGCACGGTAGCATCCAACGTAGCTGCTGCAGGCTTCGGAACACGCATCATGCTGACCAAACCTGACGGCCTGAACACATGGCTGCTCCCATTGTGACGAAAGACAGTGCATGTATATTAAAATGGTGGCAACTTCCGCACGCCTACTATCTGTGAGGTGAAGGCATCTAGCGAATCTGTGATTGGAATTACCAATTAAAATTTTTCTTGGTTCTCTTTATTTTCGATAGGGACTGGCCTGGGCAGTCGTTGTGGCCGTGCCACGTACGTTATATGCCTTCAAAAGTTCTCCGTGTTGCACCACTTTTAGACGTATGTTTTGATATTGGCTGTACACTGCAAGAACTTTTAAATAAATAGTTTGTACTCAGTGGCTAAATCTGCAGAAATACTGTGTGTCAGTAGTCGCACGACAATGGACACGGGTATAGAAGCTTCCTAAAACTACACATTGGATTAACATTGACCAAATGTTGTCTCCACGTCAGGGAACAGCAAGTACCAGCAGCGCCATGGGACTCCACACAGCGCTCAACGGGTACTAAGAAACCAGACTGTTGGACACATGACATTGACCGAAAAGAGGTTGCGTCCAGGAACGAGTGCGTCTTTGATCTATAGAACATAGCATTGGTTGATTAACTTTTTTTCGCTCTGTCCTCGTATTTGGTGGTATTACTTTAAGCGACAGAATTTAGTGATTCTGTCAAAACAGAATGGATTGTTTGAGAAGGTGATATCAACAAAAATATATCAAGCGCAATGGGATGCAGTCAAATTAAATCAGATGATGCTGTCGGAATTAGAATTAGGAATTGAGACACTAAAAGTAGAGGATGAGTTTTGCTGTTTCGGCAGTAAAATACTGATGTTTGCTGAAGTCGACTGTATAAAACGCAGACTGACAATAGCTTGACAAGCATTTCTGAAACGGAAAGTTTTTTTAACATCGAATTTAAATTTAAGTTTTAATACGTTTGTTTTGAAGGTATTCTTATGGAAATGAAATGTGGGTAATAAATGTTCAAACAAGAAATGAATAGAAGGTTTTGAAATGTGATGCTACAAAATATAATGGTGAAAACTAGGTGAGTATATCGGAATAGAAGCAACGAGAAATACATTTATGGTATAATTTGTCTAAAAGAAGGTTTTGGTTAATGGGAAATATCATGAGTCATTAGTGATGAGAAAAACCGACCGGTTAAAACCGATACTAGTATTTAAGTTCGGAATATCTGGTATTTATAGGTATTTATTTAGTCTCGGTTATAATTCTTTTTTAAATTTTTTACTAATAACCAAGTAGAAAGCCGGTATATCAGTTCTTCACAGAAGATGTGCTACAATTTTTAGATTTCAAATAAAACTTTTTTTTAGAAGTAATGTTTGTTTGTAGAATTTCCATTGCTTTGAAATGTTAAGCTATTACAGAAAATGGGAAAGAGAATCAGTGCTATCTGAATAACAACGACGACAGTTAGAAACGAGCAACAAGTACATGAATATGAACCGCCTTATTGCCAGCAAAACTTTGCCAACGTGACCCAAGAGGTTAATAACTATTTAGGCGAAACTGATCAACGTTCACCTCTACTTGAAATGGTGGAGGTCAGGATTACTGCATGCCTTCTTTAGTCATCACATTATGAAGAAGTAGCCAAGAGTGGTGTAGTGGAGCCCGAAAGTTTGTTTCCGACCGAAACAGAGCTTTACTTTCAGCGTCCTGTACTTCCCAGAAACAGTGATCCTTTCGTTTTTTGGGAGAAGAGTAAAAGGCGTCTGCCAGGCTTGTTATTTGTAGCCTGAAGATATATTATCTGTGGTAGGAAGTTCTGTGGCCTAAGAAAGATTCGTATCATCTTTGAATGATATTGTCTCCCATGAAAGGAGTCAGCCTTCAGCTCAGCACACTATAGAACGAGTACTCATGAACAGAATGGACAATAGAAATTAACCAAACGATTAATTCAGAGTTGAAATTTCAGCTATTGTCGTTTAATTGATCCTGGTGAATAGTATATTTTGCCTACTGTCTAAATTGTTCAGTTGAATTTTTTGAAAGAACGTTTTTAGTTTCGTTAGCAGTAAATCAGTTGTATTCAAATGCCCGTTAAAAAAGCAAATATACGTTGATGAGCCACAACATTATGACCACCTGCTTAGTAGCTTGTTTGTCCGTCTTTGGAACGAAATACATCATTGATTCTGTATATGAGGGATCCGAGAGTTTGTTGGTAGGTTTGTGGAGGTATGTGGCATTAGATTTCTGCGCTTAGGTCATGTAATTCGCGTAAATAACGGGCCGCTGATTTGCGTACGCGGTGATGGCAATCGATAGCGACCCAGATGGGTTCCACAGGATTTACACCTGGTGAATCTGATCGCCGAGGCATCAACCAGAGTGCACTGTAATGCTCCTCAAACCACTGTAGCTCAGTTCTGGATACGAGGCACGGACAGCTATGCTGCTGAAAGACGACATACCCGTCAGTGAAGACATCAAGCATGAGGGGATGCGGGTGGTTCTCAGCTGCAGCGTGCCTTGGATTACTACCACACGTCCCATGCAAGGGCAGGAGAATGTCTCCTGTGGCATAATACTGCTCCCACCAGCCTGCGTCCATGGCGCGCTGCACGTTTCGAGCCGCCGTTCACCTCGATGACGGCGTTTGTACAGACGACCATCGACCTCGTGTAACAAAAATGTGACTCGCCCGAAGGGCCGACACGTTTACGTTAATTGACGGTCGAATCCCGATGTGGTTCCACGCCCACTGTAATCGTAATTGACGATGTCGTTGGCTGAACATGTGAACATGTAGGGTGGTCCACTGCGGAGCCATAGTGTACGATGGACCGTGAGCTTCGAAACGCTTGTGAGTGCACCAGCATTGTGCTCTTTCGGCAGAAGTGCCACAGATCACCATCTATTCTACTTTACAGTGCAGACAAGCCTTCGAACCCCACGTTCACGTACACTCATGCTCATAAATTAAGGCTAATTCTAATACATGGTGAAACAACGCTCTGGTGGGCGGTTTGCGGGTTTAAATCACCTCGGAGTATGACCATGCGGTGCATTTGACCTGCGGTCGGCGCGGGGTGGCGCTGGCAGCAGTCCACATACGCAGAGGTGTGTTGATGCATGTCAGATTACGGTGCAGCGAGTAAGTGTCCACACGTTTTCAGACGTGCTAATGGCGACTGTGTGTTGAAAATGGCTAACACATATTGATGACGTTATGAGGGGTAGAACACTAGGGCGAATGGAGGCTGTCAGACACAGCAGGTCGTAGCACGGGCCCTCTGTGTGCCACAAAGTGTGATCCCAAGATTATGGCAACGATCCCAGCAGACAGGAAACGTGTCCAGGAGCTACAGTATGGGACGTCCACAGTGTACAACACCACAAGAAGACCGATATCTCACCATCTGTGCCTGCAGACGGCCATGGATTACTGCAGGTAGCCTTGCTCGGGACCTGACCGCAGTCACCGGAACAGTTGTCTCCAGACACATAGTCTACAGACGTCTGAACAGACATGGTTTATTCGCCCATAGACCAGCAAGGTGCATTCCACGGACCGCTAGTCACAGGAGAGCCCGTAAAGCCTGATGTCAAGAACACAGTACATGGTCATTGGAACAGTGGTCCCAGGTTATGTTCACGGACGAGTCCGGTATAGTCTCAACAGTGATTCTTGCCGGGTTTTCATCTGGCGTGAACCAGGAACCAGATACCAGCCCCTTAATGTCCTTGAAATTGACCGGTATGGAGGTCGTGGTTTGATGGTGTGGGGTGGGATTATGATTGGTGCACGTACACCCGTGCATGTCTTTGACAGAGGAACTGCAACAGGTCAGGCGTATCGGGACGTCATTTTGCACCAGTGTGTCCGCCTTTTCAGGGGCAGAGTGGGTCCCACCTTCCTCCTAATGGATGATAACGCACGGCCCCACAGAGCTACCATCGTGGAGGACTACATTGAAACAGAAGATATCAGGCAAATGGAGTGGCCTGCCTGTTCTCCAGACCTAAACCCCATCGAGCACGTTTGGGATGCCCCCCTCGGTCGACGTATTGCTGCACGTCTTCACACCCCTAGGACACTTCAGGAGCTCCGACAGGCACTGGTGCAAGAATGGGAGGCTATACCCGAGCAGCTGCTCGACCACCTGATTCAGAGCATGCCAACCTGTTGCTCGGCCTGTGTTCGTGTGCATGGTGATAATATCCCACATTGATGTCGGGGTACATATGCAGGAAACAATGGCGTTTTGTAGCACCTGTGTTTCTGGTCTTTTTTCTCAACTTATCACCAATACCGTGGACTTACAGATTTGTGTCGTGTGTGTTCCCTAGGTGCCTCTGCTATTAGCGTCAGTTTTGTGTAGTGCCACGTTGTGTGGCACCACATTCTGCTGTTATCCTTAATTTATGAGCATGAGTGTGGTTCCGACATAATGCACTCGCAACTACACAAAATACTGTTCTGGCCATGACTGGCATTTGCAACGTGTTAAGGACACTGTGGTCAAATACAACAGCGCAACGTGCAGGATTCGTTAGCGTCTGTATTTATGTTCAAGCATGCATTTCTCGCGGTGTTTCATATTTTTGCCCAACCATGGACATTCGTGGAAGTGAACACAGTGTATGTGTACCTAGAGAGTAAGTTGTCTAGAAATAACCCGATGTCAAATCAATACAACAGCTAAAACAAATCAAGAAAAAGAACAGTAAATAGAATCGTCGAATCGACGGAACAATTTACAGTTTCACGAAGCAATCTGAGATGTCATTAAAAAAAGATCTGATTACCGTGCAGTCATGCAAAGCAGTCACTGCGATTAATAAACCACCGAGATAATCTTGTCCTGATTATTTAGAGAATGTACGACATTGGTTAGTGACAACAGAGCCACGGCGCAACTTGGCAAATTCATATGGACGGAACAATGGCACATCCGAAAACTGCATTAATCGTGAGAAACAATGAGTACAAAAAATTATCAAGGCCAGTTGGGGTTCGACAACGATGCCCTTGGGTTTGTAGTCTATGATTTTAGCATACAACCGTCAAGTCGCACTATTTTTACACCAGAAAATGCGAATTAGTATGACACGACGAGTATAGGCAATGTACCTCTGGAACGTAGTTACTGCGTGCCTGTCTTCTTCAGAGATCGTACCAAAAACACACCATACAACAGCTGTTGTACTGTTGATGGTATACTCGCGCACCTCCCTCACACTCAGCTGGAAGGTGAATGTGCAAAAAAAAAAAACGTGATGTGAGGAGTAGACATCCCTGACAGATGGAAGTTTCTCGCCTGTGGAACAAGTTCAAGGCCTGCAAACAGGCCTGCACGGCTGCAACGATGACGTTGGCAGCAGTGCTGTCGGCCACGTGGTGCTGCCCTTGATGCGAGGCCGAGTTGCCTCATCCGATCTCACGATCTGCTGGTCGACGGCGGGGAACAAACAAAGACGATTCGTCGGTACCAGTATGCAGCTTCCGTCGGGAAGGACTCGAACGAGCCTGAGATTATAATGACGACGAAGGTAATATCGTCGTTCAGAGGGGCATTGCGTAATTCCCGTACTGTGGCTGAGTAACCTTGGGCAGTCTCGCAATCCGTCGTTCACCTGCGGGAGGCACCTGAGGAAAACAAAGCTCGAACCTAGCATGCAGCAGACAGCTTCCGTAACTGAAGATTCCTTATCTGCCAACAATATTATTGACGTTTTGTTTATCAGCTTCCTTGTTGCCGTTAACACCCGTGTACCACGGAGAAAACTAAGGTGGGCGTTATACAGAAGCCACAGTTATGTGATACGTCATTTTCGTTGTTAGCAACTGGTAAAATGTGGGACAGTAGTTATTATTTCTTCAGTTCGAAGACTTGTTTGGAGCAGCTCTTTATGCTAATCTGTCTTCTGCCAATCTTTTCATATGTGCATAGCTACTGCACCCTACATCCATTTCAACTTGCTTATTGTAGTCAAGTTTTGACCTACCCCTACACTTCTCACCATTTACAAATTAAAGAGCCCTTGATGCCTCATAGAGATGGAGGTTACCGCTGAAATATCAGTTTTCGGTTATACCGGTTATTTTAATCTCCAGTTTATCCTGACTATTGAAACAGCCAAACATAGTCGGTTGCTGAAATAACCTATTTTCGGTTTTTTATTGCTATTATTTCCAGTAATAAACATAGACGTCTGGCACTACCCCTCGTCAATACATCAAGCTCAAAGAAATATGCCGGCCGGTGTGGCCGTGCTGTTCTAGACGCTTCAGTCTGGAACCGCGTGACCGCTACGGTCGCAGGTTCGAATCCTGCCTCGGGCATGGATGTGTGTGATGCCGTTAGGTTAGTTAGGTTTAAGTAGTTCTAAGTTCTAGGGGACTGATGACCACAGATGTTAAGTCCCATAGTGCTCAGAGCCATTTTGAACCAAAGAAACATAGAGTGATGAATAAGAATCTTCGGATTTAACAGTTTATAATTAACACTGAGTTTATTATATCGCTAGGCGATGACAACGCTCCCTACGTCGATCTAAAGTCCAGTCACCGTACATGAACATACACTAATGAGCCAAAACGTTATAAACGCTGCCCATGGTGATGCTGAATGCCTCCTGGTGATGTTGCGGGCTCATTACGCAGTGAGGAAAAAATGTTAGCGGAAGAGAGACGCATGGGCAGTCATTGTAGCGAATATATGGGCCGCTAATGAGGAAATCCATTGGTATAAGCGGTTTTGACTAAGAGCACATTGTTGTTGCGCTACGGCTGGAAACGAGAATCTCTGAAATGGCGACGCTGGTAGCCTGGTAACGTACTACTGTTGTGAGTACCTGTGGAAAGTGGTTGAAAGATGGTGAAATAGTGAGCAGGCCGTATGGTATTGGACAACTACATCTCATCACAAATCGTAGAGGTCGGAGGATCCCCCGCTGTGTAATCCAGGATAGACAGCGATCTGTAGCATATGCGACTACAGAGTACAATGCTGCTGCAGGCACAAGTGTTTTGGAGCACATCGTTCAAAGGCCATTGTTGAACATGCACCTCCACATCACACGACCCTTACGCGTTCATGTGTTGACCCAACGACATCGTCAGTTATGATTGTAGTGGTCATAACAAAACTGAGTTTTCACCGTGCAGCGATAGAAACATGTCGCTTGTCGAATAAATGGCATTTCTTATTACACCAGGTCGATGGTTCGGTCCTTACACGCCGTCATCCAGTCGAATGGCTGCATGAAACATGCACCGCGCCACAGATGAAGGCCGGTGAGGGCAGAATTATGCTACAGGGTACACTGAGTTGGGCTTCCGTGGGATCCGTGGTGGTAATCGATGTTATCATGAGAGCAGTGAACTATGTGAAGATTATAGCGGAACACTTGCATCACATAATGCTTGAAGTCTTCCACTATGGTGATGTCATGTTCCAACAGGATAGCTGTCCGTGTTGACTCAAATTGATGTCTTGGACAGCAAATGGCATTGATCTGTACCAATTGAAACACACATCGGGCACCAGCTGCGTGCTCGTAAACCACTATCCAGTAATTTATGGAAATTGCTTGGCCCTTGCGTAGACATCTGGTGCCACATACTACTTGGATCCTGTCAAGGACTTGTAGAGCCCATGCAAACAGAATCTCTGTTGCACTGTGTTTGAAAAGCGGAACGACACGCTGTTAAACAGGTGGTCATATTGATACCTGGTGGTAGTCAAGGGAAGGCAGGATTCGGTTACGATTGTGAATGGGGCCGTAATCAGTTACTATTTGTTGCCTTTTACAATTACACACAATTTATTTTACACCAGTAATTCCAGACTCAACAATAAATAAAAAATACCACACGTTATTAATGAAGCAATAAACAACAGTGTAAATAATAGTGTTTTCAATGAGTTACAATTTAGTAAATCACCATTAAATACAGATACAACAGATAATGTTTTAAAAGCAAGCCAGTGTGATCTGGGCAGAAGGCCTTACACGCCAGGAATGGCAATAAATTAAGAACTGTTTGAAACTCGCTGCAACTTACAAATTATAGGTATTGAAATATTAAAGGCAAGTCGCCACAAACACAGCAGATGGCATCAGACGCCAGGAATGGCAGTAAATAAGGTTTTAAGGCTTACTGCTTTAATACAAATACCACATTAGAATTTTAAGGTAAATGACCACACTCACGGCTGAAGGCCTTGCACGCCAGGAACGGCAATAATATAAAAAATTTTGAAACCTGCTGCAAAACAGCAAATACAATAGCAAAAGTTAATTAAAAAAACAAGTAACTGATCCAGAAAGTGCTCCAGGAATCGACCTCTGAGAAGGTCTGGCAACAAACACTTTCACGATCGATGCTATAGGCAGCCAAGAGTTGCTTTCACTTCACAAGCTGGAAACTCAGACTAGTGGCAGTCTAACGAATGACTAATGATAATCTTGCTGAAGCTACCTGACGTCTGATAAACCAAATGCGACGATGGAACGATACGCCAAAGCCGGAACGGGCGGTCTGCACTACATCCCCTGAATACTGTGTTTAGAGCGTCCGGAACGAGAAAGGAACCACTACCACCAAAGTAGAAGAATCACCCCTGCTCTTCGCCTCGGCGACACTGTGAGCAGCAACACGAACCCAAGTCACTGGAGAACCTCGAGATATCACAGTGGTGGAGCTTTCTCTACTGGGACTCAAATGCGCTCATCTTAAAGCTTGCTGTATCCGGTTTACGACGAGGTCGTGCACCCTCGTGACCACAGCCCTTCCATCCGGCAATCCATGCGTGCCGCCAGTGGTCTCGGCGTGTTCACGCACTGCATGGGCCTGGCTCCTGCTGAGTCCCCAACCGAACTAGTCCACTCACACGACCCGGAAAAACAACGACGTCGCCCCAAAGATAGGGCAGCAGTTACTACATATCGATAACAGCCGTTGCTGCCACTAGCGGACAGGCAGCGCTTGCGCAACCGAGTGGCGAAAGTCAGCACGAGAAGACAAACAGCCGCAACCATGCCAACTAAACGATACCTCCTGGTCTCCAACGTAGGGCGGAAACCTATAAACAGCATCAACCCGAGCCGGAGCACGGCTCACATATGTTTTGGATCATCGGTGTACACACTTTTTACATTATCAATCAAGTTAGCTAGTGCGCTTTTAAATTCCATTCGGTTTACGCCAAGAAAACCAGACTGATTCATACCCCTCAATATCAACCATAAAAAGGAAATACTTAGCACCTATTCACACTAACGTTTCTGCATACAGACTATTGCTGGTTCATACGATGAATCCGTCTTGAGACTGATTACTTGCACACCTTCCCTGCAGTCTCCAGAGATCATCATACTACCTAGCTGACGGGGCGTCCCAGCACCACCTGTGTCTCTGGTCCAATGGTATACGGCCGTTTTCTCCATAACTGCCCCGTAACATATATAAAATCAGAATATAAACGACCAATTAGATCAAAATAATTAAACGACACCAAGAAATCTAATACATAACAGTGCTAGTGATTGTTGACTGTTGATTAACAAAGTTTACATTTTATTCGAATTTGTATTTTTTATAAAAGTATGAGAACGATAAAAGCAGATTGGGATAAGGTGACACTGCTCGGGTAAGCAGCAGAGTCATGTAGGCAAACAGAGGAACTACACTCGGAGCAGTTCTCAGAAGGATGTCCAAGAGGGACGCAGGTAACTGCCATGCAGACCACCGTACTATCTTTTGTAGTACCAATCTTGGCCACCGGACGCACTGCAGGCAACATAGACACAATCTCTTGTAGTGTAAGGCCTCCAGCAGCCCAGAGGTGGAAAGAGAAGGTCCAGGAAGGCACTATCGTGCACAAAACGTATAAAACTGTGTTTCTTTGGAATGCACTGGTCACTGCAGATATTATCTAGGAAATGGAATGAGAAACAATATTTTGGGCCCGTTTGAAAGCTTGAGACGCGACTGAAGAGAAGTCCCAGGACTGGCTAACGTAAATGAACTGGAGGTTAGAGAGAGCTCTACTGTGCCGACGAGGACCACGACTCATTGGCCACAGACGCAGATAAAAAGAGAGTGAGATGCTTTTTTCCACGCTAAATGGTTAGATGTGCATTACCGTTTAGCTGCCTGAAGAAAAACATAGGGAAGGGGACCAGCAGTTCCTAAGGAATATTTTTACAGGTCGGCACTCCGAATCCGTAGTAGAGCCAATCCAAACCAATCTAAAGCGCAAAATGCAGAAATACGAGTTTTCGTTTTCGTAAGCATTCAGTACAAATTTACTTCGAGTCTTGATCGCTGAGAACCTTCATCGCTTGGCCTCTGGTAGCATCCACCATCAGACTTCATCCCAGAGCAGATGAGCTGAGGGACTTAGAAAGATTTCGGGCTGATTCGAACTTAGTTGTTAGTGGGTATCATTGGTGTGCTGCCGATGACTGATTTTGCAGCCGCTTTAGCCTCCACCTTCAGTCTGCCACGGTGAGATGGAGCTGCGACCGCGAGATGCGTAGGGATAACAAAGTCATATTTACAGAATTTCAGTAACTTCAAGCTTCACTTTGAAGACGTGAATTCACATTCAAACGACCAGTTTTCGCTCAACACCAGCCACAGATGCAACGCTTTCCCTTCTTTAGTACTATCTTTCTCTTATAGTAACATCAAGAATCACAGTGCAACTTCGCTACTGCGTTATTTCTTTTACGCGATTATCAGAATCTCACCACAGACCCTTTTGTCACATGTGCTGAAGTTTTACTTAAATATTATCATACCTTGTCGCCAGCCCTGTGGCCGAGCGGTTCTAGGCGCTTCAGTCCGGAACTGCGCTGCTGCTACGGTCGCAGGTTCGAATCCCGCCTCGGGCATGGATGTGTGTGATGTCTTTAGGTTAGTTAGGTTTAAGTAGTTCTATTCTAAGTCTAGGGAACTGACGACCTCAGATGTTAAGTCCCATAGTGCTTAGAGCCATACCTTGTCAAATGTTTACTAATCACTTTAACAGAATAAACTGAGTTAACTGTAATACTTGTTTCATTTACTAGTCACTGGACTCAAATTCATTATTTTGGAGAGAGTCTAATTAATTTATGTCAGAACGCAGGGCCAGTACATATCTCCACTTCAGAAGATGACCTGATCCCGCAACACCAGCAGAGAATGCTGGGGGTAAGACTCGATACGTGCACCCTTACAGACACCAGCCATGTCTTCTTCTCAGTTAAAAATATTCTCAACTGTCGAATTCTCAGTTATGTAACAGAGAATATTCCTCCTTCCTACACGTTCAGAAGCAGAATAGGAACTTGGAAGAACACCTTTTTCACGCAGTGTGCTGAAAACTTTTGTAAACACTCTACGATCAGGAATTCGACGTGTCAGAAAGCGCCGACTATATCCTTCTACAACAACATCACTACCATGGCAGAAACCATAAACATACGCCGTATTTGCGTATTCTTCATTAGTGTATACGTATGGTATTTTAGCCAGCGCTTGTACAAACACAGTTAACCGACGCTTCCCTCTGCTACATTCTTAGTCCCTCGCACTAGCTCACTCACACCGCATCACGGAACAGCACGTTCAACAGGCTAATTTAATGACATAAAAACATCCCGAGCGGAGAGGCTGATAATAACGAGGTAGGCTGTACTAGAACAAAACGTCAAAGAGGACTGGTGAATAAGACATATACGTGCATACCACTAGCCCAAAAACGAATGTACATTAAATGTGTTCTGTCTCGGAAACCATTCGGAACATTGCATATGTCCAGATGAAGTTTTGTGTTTCATCGTTCCTGTCATATCCCTGATTATTGACCATTCCTCCTGGGACAGCCTGTAAATTGTATAAAATCGCTGCGCCAAAAAATTGTAGCGAAATATGGTAAGACCTATAGAGGATCGACAGATGGTGCTGGGAATACCAGCAGATCCTCAAACAACTGTAGCGTACTGCTCATGTATGGGCGGAATTCCCCGTTTTGCATGATTACTTGATCGCTGAGAAACCACTTAAAGCAGTCACGTCCGTTAATTATCTGACAGTAGACGAACGGAGCGATTTAATGTGGAATGATCACATAAAAACGAGGAGCAGATGCCAGACGGGGAATCGTTAGAAGAACTCTTAGAAAAAGTAGTCCATCCACAAGGCAACTAACTGGCATACCAAAACATCGTACAACCAGTACTTGAGTACTAGTCTTAAGACTGAAATCCTTGCCAGGTAGGATGGATAGATGAAATAGAGAAGTTACAAAGAAGAACAGCGCTTTTCCGTACCGGTTCGTTTAGTAAGTGCGAAAGCGTCACGGAGAAGTTTGCCCGCATCCAGTGGTAACTGTTACGAGAGAGGTGACGTGCACCACGGTGTGGTTTACGCTTCAAATTCCGAGAGCGTATGTTCCTAGAAGAGTCAGCCAGTATGTTGCTTCGTCATGCTTATATCTCGCAAAAAGTCCGTGAAGGTCAAAGTAGAGAGATTCTAACTCAGCGGGGGCTCACCAAGAATCCCAGTTCCCGTACGCTATTCGCGACTGAAACAGGAAAGGGCAGAGTCACACGGTGCACGAAGTACCCTCCGCCACTCACAGTAGGGTGGCTTGCGTAAATACGGATTTAAATGTAATTCGTGAAGTAGGTGTTAGATGTATTCGTATAATACCGCTTCTTGAGCAGCACATTTCGTCACAGTTTCGTTTAGTAAGAGCGCTAGCTCTGGAGAGAAATATTCACGAATGTTGTTCCACCGTTTGAGATCGTTATCAATTCAGAAGGACGAAAGATGTAGAAGCTTTGTAGAGATGTGCTGCAAGGATTGTAACGTTTCAGCATAGACCGTGCGAGAGTATAACAGAGATGATGTAGGTGTTGCTGGCTTGATGCAGCTCTCCACGCTGAAATCCTTGCCAGGTAGTCCGCAGCTCGTGGTTGTGCGGTAGCGTTCTCGCTTCCCACGCCCGGGTTCCCGGGTTCGATTCTCGGCGGGGTCAGGGATTTTCTCTGCCTCGTTATTCGGAGCTGAAGTACTGAAACCAACATCTATTTGAACCTGTTTACTTCATTCCTTGGTCTCCCTCTACAGTTCTCCCTCTCCCCCCCCCCCCCCTCCCAAGCAAACACACATACATACACAAAAATACGGTTCAAATGGCTCTGAGCACTATGGGACTTAACATCTGTGGTCATCAGTCCGCTAGAACTTAGAAATACTTAAACCTAACTAACCTAAGGCCATCACACACACCCATGCCCGAGGCAGGATTCGAACCTGCGACCGTATCGGTCACGCGGTTCCAGACTGAAGCGCCTAGAACCGCACGGCCACACCGGCCGGCCATACATACACAGCTCCTTCCATTTTTACTCGATTCGATTCAGTACATTCTCCTTAGGTATTCGATCTACCCATCTAATCTTCAGCATTATTATGTAGCACAACAGTTAAAATGCAACTGTTCTCTTCTTGCCCCAACTATATATCGTCCACTTTTAGCTTCCGTTCAGTGCTACTCTCCAGACAAATATCTTCAGAAAAGACGTACTAATACTTATATTACAACATTGATATTCAGGAAACTTAAATGAGAATCACTGAAATATTAGTGGCGTTTTTTATCGAAACTCTATTGGTTAAATTTTGAGGAATCGCGAGTCTAATGTAACTGAGATTAGAGGGCATACGGTGTTCGGCAGTCACTTTTATTTCGTATCCTCCTCCAACGGAATAGGAAGATAAAAAGGTAAAGTTCCGCTTTCTGGTCTTAGTCGGGGCTTTCGGCTCCGACCGACAGCCGTGTCGTCTTCTGCCAGCGGATGCAGTAGTACGCAGGCGGTATGTAATTTGGGAAGGAAAACATAGGTGCAAAGAAGGTAGCTGCGAAGAAACCATGGGTAACAGAAGAAATACTTCAGTTGATTGATGAAAGGAGGAAGTACAAACATGTTCCGGGAAAATCAGGAATACAGAAATACAAGTCGCTGAGGAATGAAGTAAATAGGAAGTGCGGGGAAGCTAAGACGAAATGGCTGCAGGAAAAAAGTGAAGACATCGAAAAAGATATGATTGTCGGAAGGACAGACTCAGCATACAGGAAAGTCAAAACAACCTTTAGTGACATTAAAAGCAACGGTGGTAACATTAAGAGTGCAACGGGAATTCCACTGTTACATGCAGAGGAGAGAGCAGATAGGTGGAAAGAATACATTGAAAGCCTCTATGAGGGTGAAGATTTGTCTCATGTGATAGAAGAAGAAACAGGAGTCGCTTTAGAAGAGATAGGGGATCCAGTATTAGAATCGGAATTTAAAAGATCTTTGGAGGACTTACGGTCAAATAAGGCAGAAGGGATAGATAACATTCCATCAGAATTTCTAAAATCATTGGGGGAAGTGGCAACAAAACGACTATTCACGTTGGTGTGTAGAATATATGAGTCTGGCGATATACCATCTGACTTTCGGAAAAGCATCATCCACACAATTCCGAAGGCGGCAAGAGCTGACAAGTGCGAGAATTATCGCACAATGAGCTTAACAGCTCATGCATCAAAGCTGCTTACAAGAATAATATACAGAAGAATGAAAAAGAAATTTGAGAAAGCGCTAGGTGACGATCAGTTAGGCTTTAGGAAAAGTAAAGGGACGAGAGAGGCAATTCTGACGTTACAGCTAATAATGGAAGCAAGGCTAAAGAAAAATCAAGACACTTTCATAGGATTTGTCGACCTGGAAAAAGCGTTCGACAATATAAAATGGCGCAAGCTGTTCGAGATTCTGAAAAAAAGTAGGGGTAAGCTATAGGGAGAGACGGGCCATATACAATATGTACAACAACCAAGAGGGAATAATAAGAGTGGACGATCAAGATCGAAGCGCTCGTATTAAGACAAGGCTGCAGCCTTTCGCCCCTACTCTTCAGTCTGTACATCGAGGAAGCAATGATGGACATAAAAGAAAGGTTCAGGAGTGGAATTAAAATACAAGGTGAAAGGATATCAATGATACGATTCGCTGATGACATTGCTATCCTGAGTGAAAGTGAAGAAGAATTAAATGATCTGCTGAACGGAATGAACAGTCTAATGAGTACACAGTATGGTTTGAGAGTAAATCGGAGAAAGACGAAGGTAATGAGAAGTAGTAGAAATGAGAGCAGCGAGAAATTTAACATCAGGATTGATGGTCACGAAGTCAATGAAGTTAAGGAATTCTGCTACCTAGGCAGTAAAATAACCAATGACGGACGGAGCAAGGAGGACATCAAAAGCAGACTTGCTATGGCAAAAAAGGCATTTCTGGCCAAGAGAAGTCTACTAATATCAAATACTGGCCTTAATTTGAGGAAGAAATTTCTGAGGATGTACGTCTGGAGTACAGCATTGTATGGTAGTGAAACATGGACTGTGGGAAAACCGGAACAGAAGAGAATCGAAGCATTTGAGATGTGGTGCTATAGACGAATGTCGAAAATTAGGTGGACTGATAAGGTAGGGAATGAAGAAGTTCTACGCAGAATCGGAGAGGAAAGGAATATGTGGAAAACACTGATAAGGAGAAGGGACAGGATGATAGGAAATCTGCTAAGACATGAGGGAATGACTTCCATGGTACTAGAGGGAGCTGTAGAGGACAAAAACTGTAGAGGAAGACAGAGATTGGAATACGTCAAGCAAATAATTGAGGACGTATATTGCAAGTGCTACTCCGAGATGAAGAGGTTAGCACAGGAAAGGAATTCGTGGCGGGCCGCATCAAACCAGTCAGTAGACCGATGACAAAAAAAAAAATGTGGTCGACACTCCACTCTCTCGGTCGTTGGCATGTTTTTTGAGCTTGGAACCGTTACTAACCGATAAAGCAGCTCCCCGGTTGGTCTCATGAGGTTGAGTGCATCCCGTACCAATCCTGTCACCAAGTAAAAATTCTGGGATGACCCAGAATCGAAACCAGGTCAGTCGTGCAGACCACTTCCCTTTCTTTCTTTTTCCCTCATTGTATCTACCTCTTTGTATGTCATAAAGCGTCAGCAGTTCGGTGTGGATACTGGATTACACCCGTCACAGATCATCGCTGAAAACTTCTCCCAGGTTCTTTACTACAGAAGGTGGACAGTTCCCTGAGCGAACACGCTGAGGTTCCGTGCCGCCGAACACATAACTACGCAGGCGGACGAATAGAAAGGAATGTGTGATATTTATGGGGAACACACTCAACCAAGCGCTGTACAGTTGTTTGCGCAGAGTGTACGTTGAGGTGATGTGGGCTTCAATGCGTTGCGTGACGTGGCACAGGAAAAACCGAGTTATGAGAGAGCTCATTGCAGCCGCTACATTTCGCCGTCTGGAAACGCGAGAAACATAATGACTTCACTTGACCAAAGGTTACGGCCACTAAGCAGCGACAGTTTGCAGTGCGAGCGGCTTCCGTTTTCGCGGAGGGTGAGGGCCTGCCGCTGTATGCTTGCGGCCGGCTGGCTCACGCGCTGGATGACGCAGTCCGCGCACCTGGGCATGGCCGGCAGGGACTGGCTCGGCGCGGTGGCGTGACACGAACGGTGCGACAGTTGGCCGGAAGCGGGCGATGCCGCCGTATGTCGCCACTAGGGCGTCGACGGACAGCGTCTGTACCACAGTCTCGCTACTATGCTTTTCAAGCCGCAAATGGGTTCTGCTGAAGCTGTACGCAGGTGCACACGTCGTGCTAGCTCAAGCAGGTGTTACTGGCTCCAGTCTCACTCGCATAGAATGACTAGTGGCAGGCTGAACGACGCTGTAGACGCTATAAAACCACACCATTTCTTTCTAACGGTGAGTTACGCTCATAGGTACCCATATTGGATAAAAAAAACGTCATCCCCACAGACATCATGCTGTTGTTGTTGTGGTCTTCAGTCCAAAGACTGGTTTGATGCAGCTCTCCATGCTACTTTATTCTGTGCAACCCTATTCATCTGCGAGTAACTACTGCAACCTACATCCTTCCGAATGTGCTTTTGTATTCATCTCTTCGTCTCCCTCTACGATTTTTATCCCCCTCTTCCCTCCAGTACTAAATTGGTGTTCCCTTGGTGCCTCAGAATGTGTCCTACCTACCGATCCCTTCTGCTAGACATCTACATCAACGTGGATACTCTGCAAATCACATTCAAGTGCCTGGCAGAGGGTTCATCGAACCACCTTCACAATAAGTCTCTATTATTCCAATCTCGAATAGCGCGCGGAAAGAACGAGCACCTATATCTTTACGTATGAGCTCTGATTTCCCTTATTTCATCATGGTGATCGTTTTTCCCTGTGTAGGTAGGCGTCAACAAAATATTTTCGCATTCGGAGGAGAAAGTTGGTTCAAAAATGGCTCTGAGCACTATGGGACTCAACTGCTGAGGTCATTAGTCCCCTAGAACTTAGAACTAGTTAAACCTAACTAACCTAAGGACATCACAAACATCCATGCCCGAGGCAGGATTCGAACCTGCGACCGTAGCGGTCTTGCGGTTCCAGACTGCAGCGCCTTTAACCGCACGGCCACTTCGGCCGGCAGAAAGTTGGTGATTGGAATTTCGTGAGAAGATGGCTCCGCAACGAAAAACGCCTTTATTTCAATGATGTCCATCCCAAATCCATTTCAGTGACACTCTCTCCACTATTTCGCGATAATACAAAACGTGTTGTCCTTCTTTGAACTTTTTCGGTGTCAGTCCTATATGGTAAGGATCCCACACCGCACAGCAATATTCTACAAGAGGATGGACAAGCGTAGTGTAGGCAGTCTCCTTAGTAGATCTGTTACATTTTCCACGTGTCCTACCTATAAAACGCAGTCTATGGTTAGTCTGTCCCACGACATTTTCTATGTGTTCCTTCCATTTTAAGTTGTTCGTAATTGTACTTCCTGAGTATTTAGTTGAATTTACGGCCTTTAGATTTGACTGATTTATCGTGTAACCGAAGTTTAACGGATTGCTTATAGCACTCTATTCAGTACCACCTAATTAGTTACATGATCTACTCATCTGCTCTTGAGCATTCTTCCGTAGCACCACATTTCCAATCTGCTTTTATATCCTCCCTACTTCGACCATCATCGGTTATTTTGATCCAGAATAGCATCTACTACTTTAAGTGTTTCGTTACCTAATCAAATTCCCTCAGCATATCATGCTACTACTATCTAAAACCGCGTACGACCGTAAAAACGGCCTCAATTCGGTGAGGAAGAGATTCCACAAGTTTCTTCGTCTGTGCCGTATCCAGCTGATGCCAAGCATTCCTGTTTTGATTCCATAGAGCTAACAAACTGTGGAGCTGTTGACTGCTTTGTTTTATCCCACTCTGCGTATAGTTCCAAACTTTGTTAGTTTAAGAGCGGGTAATTTTGCGATGCAACTGAGCTGCGGAACAATAATCAAAAACAGACTAATCACCTTTGCAGATAAAAACCACCTAATACCTGATTGGCAGTTAGGTTTCAGAAAGAATAATGCCACCATAGACCCAATAGTGCAGCTATGCAGCGGCGTCACGAGAGGCCTAAACCTCCTGCGCCGCTGCCATATTTTTAGACATCGAAAGGGCGTTCGACAAACTGTGGCACAAAGGTCTATGTTACAAGATTCTAAAAATGGGTGTACCTGCGAAGATCACCACACTCTTGTCGAACATCGTCGAAAACCGCCCATCCAAGGTCGTCGTCAACGATGCGGAATCAGACCCTTTTATGCCAAAAGCGGGAGTCCCACAGGGAGCCATCATCTCTCCCCTGCTATACACATTACACACGGCAGACATCCCACTACCCAACAAGTGGAACGAGGGTCTGACGCTGTACTCAGACGACGGAGCGTACTGGTGCCACGCACCAACGACACAGGAAACCAATAGACAAACCCAAAACTACCTATCCCTACTAGAAAGCTGGCTCAGCCAGTGGAAGATCAAACCTAACGCTGCCAAGACACAACCTATTCTTTTTAAACACAAACGAGATCCCACGCGCCAACAGAACCAAGAAGGCTGCAGATTACAACTATTGGGACAAACCATAAAGGTGAAAGACACGGCAAGGTATCTGGGTATTACCCTCAACAAACACATGTCATGGGAGGCACACGCAAGGGACATCACGACAAAAGCCAAAACAAGACTAAACTTACTCCGCCCACTCAGAGGCAGGACAAACGGAGCCAAAAGGGAAACAGTGATCTACGCGTACAAAAATTTTGTTCGCCCCATACTGGAATACGCCGCTCCAGTTTGGATGGCGAACAAAACTGTGGCACGGAGGACAATGGCAACAGAAAGAAAAATACTAAGGATAGCAGGCCAGATGAACCCCAGGACCCGAAATGAATTAGTATACAGAAACGCACACGTGCACCCCCTAAGGAGAAGATGGCTAGAATTAACGGCCAAAATCGCCACCAACAGATTACAGACTAGAACAGCCACAACAGACATTTTACTAAAAAAATTTCACAGCTCTGAGCTACCCAAAAACAAAATACCCCTATCTGCTTATAGTAATCAAACCCAGTATAAAGGCAATAGATGCGAATTCAGCAACAAACTTTACCAACAATGACGTTCAAAAGGACATGATAAAACACCTTCAGGAGGACGAATCAGAAGAGAAAGACGACACTTAAAACAAGACGACCACACACTAACCAGACGCCAATGAAGATAAAACAACTAAACACAAGAAACAGAAGATTCAATAGATCCTTGCTGAGGTTTTTGGGAGGTTTCTCTCAGCACTTGGGCAAATGCCAGGATCTTTTTACCCTCCCACGCGACAGAAAGCGATGATATACGAGATGAGGCTCAGAATAAGATTAGGAAACCCACACCCCCTTTCTCCAATTAAAAAGTGCCACCACAGTATACCTTAAGTTAATATAAGGCACCAAAGAGCAATAGGCTCTCCATGTGCCCCAAGGCACCAAAGAGCAGTATGCTCTCCATGTGCCCGCCTCAACCCTTCAGGGTAAGGAATGAAAAATGAAAAAAAAAAGATAGGCTGTCACTTCTGTGAAGTTAAAACAGAAGGTAAAGTATTGGTGAATGTAAAGCTGTGAGGGCGGGTTGTGAGCCGTGCTTGGATGGCTCAGTCGGTAGAACACTCGCCCACGAAAGGCAAGCACCCTAAGTTCAAGTCTCGGTTTGGGACACGGTTCTCATCTGCTAGATTGTTTCAGAGTGTTGGAGTGGTCATCAGATCAGGACTGTAAAAATACACGCCTATGAACACGGCTTTGTCTTGTTCGAGGAATGTGACGTGTCATGTTATAACTTAACATTTTCTAGCAGCCCATGTGAGTTAGCCTTGTTCACTAATGTAGTCGCCTGAGCTACAGGAGGATGTTCGTCGGCCTGGAGCTGATAGGGAAGACCTTTCCTGATCGACCTAAATGGTGCTTGGAACCGACCAGGCTCATTTTAAGGGCGAGTAATTTTTCCGTGACGACAGGTATTTCCAACATCCGTTGCAGAAAAAGTTCTTAATGTTCTGCCAGGAGGCACCTTACAGCGCTGTAAGCACGAGCAGGAACTAACCAATGGAAATTCGTACATTTATGCTCCTGTTTCGGTTTGTATGCAAGGTCTGACCGTTAAATAAATTTCGTGAAGCCATCTGGAGCTCGCAAAAGTTAAAAGCTATCAGCTCTGTTGGTTTTTAATTTTAAATTTATTGGCTTTCTGGACGTGCCTATTCAGCTGTCTCAAGTGTGGAATGTCAATTATAACGATACGAACGTAAGGACAACACAAGAACGAGTCCCAGAGCGGATAAAATCTCCATCCCCGTCGGGATTCGAACCCTGGCCCTTTCGCTTAGCAGTCCGTCGAGCCAATCGCGCAGCTACCGAGGCGGATCGCTCATGGGGTTGAGATGACAAGTCGTGGGGTCTCTGGGATGGAGTTTGTGTTTTGAAATGGTTAGCATTTTAGACGTTCGTAGTTAGCGACCCTTCTTGATCAACGAGGTTACTTTTCCAGTACAGTAAGCATACTGAGCAGATCGGAGAATTAACTCATGTCCGCCAGCAAACGTTTTGTATTAAATCCGCGAAGCAATACATCGCACGATTTGTTTCACGCGTGGCACATTGCCAAGAGTGCGTAAATTCAAGTCACGGGAGGTAATGTGTTTTCGCGCAACCCCACGAAAGGTTCAAATATGGACGAAACGAACGTTTCAACGTGTTCACAACAAACTGATCATGAATATATTATAATAGATCGCAACGCTTGAATGTTGAAATAAACATGTGTTTCCTGTAACCTGAATGAGTGAGCCATAATCATGGATCGAACAATACCCCCAAACATCACAGAAGTACCTGCGATCTGAATTACGTACTCTGCTGTTAAATACACTCCTGGAAATGGAAAAAAGAACACATTGACACCGGTGTGTCAGACCCACCATACTTGCTCCGGACACTGCGAGAGGGCTGTACAAGCAATGATCACACGCACGGCACAGCGGACACACCAGGAACCGCGGTGTTGGCCGTCGAATGGCGCTAGCTGCGCAGCATTTGTGCACCGCCGCCGTCAGTGTCAGCCAGTTTGCCGTGGCATACGAAGCTCCATCGCAGTCTTTAACACTGGTAGCATGCCGCGACAGCGTGGACGTGAACCGTATGTGCAGTTGACGGACTTTGAGCGAGGGCGTATAGTGGGCATGCGGGAGGCCGGGTGGATGTACCGCCGAATTGCTCAACACGTGGGGCGTGAGGTCTCCACAGTACATCGATGTTGTCGCCAGTGGTCGGCCGAAGGTGCACGTGCCCGTCGACCTGGGACCGGACCGCAGCGACGCACGGATGCACGCGAAGACCGTAGGATCCTACGCAGTGCCGTAGGGGACCGCACTGCCACTTCCCAGCAAATTAGGGACACTGTTGCTCCTGGGGTATCGGCGAGGACCATTCGCAACCGTCTCCATGAAGCTGGGCTACGGTCCCGCACACCGTTAGGCCGTCTTCCACTCACGCCCCAACATCGTGCAGCCCGCCTCCAGTGGTGTCGCGACAGGCGTGAATGGAGGGACGAATGGAGACGTGTCGTCTTCAGCGATGAGAGTCGCTTCTGCCTTGGTGCCAATGATGGTCGTATGCGTGTTTGGCGCCGTGCAGGTGAGCGCCACAATCAGGACTGCATACGACCGAGGCACACAGGGCCAACACCCGGCATCATGGTGTGGGGAGCGATCTCCTACACTGGCCGTACACCACTGGTGATCGTCGAGGGGACACTGAATAGTGCACGGTACATCCAAACTGTCATCGAACCCATCATTCTACCATTCCTAGACCGGCAAGGGAACTTGCTGTTCCAACAGGACAATGCACGTCCGCATGTATCCCGTGCCACCCAACGTGCTCTAGAAGGTGTAAGTCAACTACCCTGGCCAGCAAAATCTCCGGATCTGTCCCCCATTGAGCATGTTTGGGACTGGATGAAGCGTCGTCTCACGCGGTCTGCACGTCCAGCACGAACGCTGGTCCAACTGAGGCGCCAGGTGGAAATGGCATGGCAAGCCGTTCCACAAGACTACATCCAGCATCTCTATGATTGTCTCCATGGGAGAATAGCAGCCTGCATTGCTGCGAAAGGTGGATATACACTGTACTAGTGCCGACATTGTGCATGCTCTGTTGCCTGTGTCTATGTGCCTGTGGTTCTGTCAGTGTGATCATGTGATGTATCTGACCCCAGGAAGGTGTCAATAAAGTTTCCCCTTCCTGGGACAATGAATTCACGGTGTTCTTATTTCAATTTCCAGGAGTGTATATCATTGGGCCGTAGGTGCACTCGATGCCTTCCATCATTTGAAAACAGACAAAATAACACTCATCGGATGATACAACAAGCCACTCCACTCAGCTAAAGTCCGGTTTCTGAAGACATGTACCTTCATATCCATTGTGAGCAATGATCTTTGCGAGGTACTCGACTGCAGATATGCATTGCATACGATTCCCTTTGCAATGTTCTCTCGGAAACTGAGGTGGGATTTCATTCAGTGACAACAGTAATTCTCTTCAGGTTTGAAAACGATTGTCATTGACAAGGCGTAATACTCCTCTCTAGTCCCTGTCGGTAATAATGTTCTTACGACCACTGCTCTTACGCCGTCACATGGTTGCTAGTTGTATATCACTCCTTGTAGACGTATTGGACAATCCGAGTTGATACACCAACAAATCGAACAACTTCATATCGGTTTAGTCAAGGCTGCATTAAAACACGATAGCTTGTTCCTGCCTTTCTGTCACGTATCCACTCCTGCCTCGGGCAGAAGTCCCATAGTGCTCAGAGCCACTTTAATCATATTATTGCGCTGATTCCGCACAACTGACTGCATTTCAAAGCCATGACTTACGGCATTGGTGGAGGGTCACATGACCATCTGATACTAGTTCTATGCTTCTACAGCGTTCCCAAGTGTCCAGTGTGCTTTTTCAAGTACGGGACCAGTATCTTGTCCGATGAGCTTACCACACAAGTCGCCATTTACGGATACTCCCGCTCTAGGTGATGCCTCGCGACTTTATCTCGTTTAACTGTAAAATCTCTATTTTTTTGTCTCTGAAAGTGTGTAATTTCTCTCATAGTAGTGTGAGCGCCCTCCTAGACAGAGGCAAACTGCATTCTTCAAACATAATTTTAGGTTCCCAGGATGAGATTTTCTCTCTGCAGCGGAGTGTGAGCTGATATGAAACTTCCTGGCAGATTAAAACTGTGTGCCGGACCGAGAACTCGAACAGAAGCTATCCTGCGAACCTTGCAGAACTAGCACTTCTAAAAGAAAGGAGATTGCGTAGACATGGCTTAGCCATGCAGGAGAGCTTCTGTAAAGTTTGGAAGGTAGGAGACGAGGTACTGGCGGAAGTAAAGCTGTGAGAACGGGGCGTGAGTCGTGCTTGGGTAGCTCAGTTGGTAGAGCACTTGCCCACGAAAGGCAAAGGTCCCGAGTTCGAGTCTCGGTCCGGCACACAGTTTTAATCTCCTAGGAAGTTGCATAATTTTAGGTTGTTCGAGAACAAGGCGCAATTCCTACTGTTACGTTCAGAGCTCCTACGGGCACTGTTAATTTATGTGGTTCACTGTTTTGCTATTCTAGTAAACATAAAATAGGTTTATGGATACTGAGAATCTAGGTGGTTCCTGTCTTGACATACAAGCTTCCTCCTTATATACATAAAGGTCGCTTTTGCAGACGTCGTGAATCCACGTTATTCAAGTCTTAATAGCACAACTTCTTTATTGGTATGTTCAGAATTGACCTCTGCAGACATTGTGAAAATACGTATACGATTCTTATTCCTCATACACGGACGAATCACATTAATGCGACTACCACCTACGTTCAATTTCAACGACCAGTAGCCACCCACAGACGCCAGGTGACTGCACTTGCAGTGGAGGGTATATAAGGCGCATCGGGGGACGTGGAAAACAGTGCAGTCGCGTAATGCGGAAACTGGGCGCTTTAGCTGACGTCCAAAAAGGGCATGGTCATTGGCTTTCTGCGGAGATGTAAGCGGGTGATTAGAAGTGCAAGTGTTGAGCAACTGGCTGCCTAGATGGCTACCAACAGTGTTTCCTCAAAAATGGCCGTTCATCGATCATTGCTGTGTATGGTCCTCCGCAGCAGTGCCTGGTTCATGCACCCATGCTGATGGCAGTTCATCGGCGATGGAGGCTTGAATTTGCACACCAATATGGGAATAGGACGTCCAGGAGTGGTGACAGGTGGCCTTTTCAGATGACTGGCATTTTATGCTCCATCGGACATATGGCCCTCAACAATAGTTCGAAGGGTCCAGGCCGCAGGAGGAAGCAGTATGGTCTGGGAAATGTTTTCGTGGCATTCCCTGGATGATCTTGTCATTCTGGAAGGTACAGTGGATCAACGCAAGTGTGCATCTATCCACGGTGACCCTGTCCATTCCTACATGCAGTCTGTTTTTTCCTCGTCAGGTTGGCATCTACCAGCAGGTAAGTACAACTTGTCACAGAGCTCGTAGTGTACGTACGTGGTTCGAAGAGTACCAGGATGAGTTCATTGTACTCCCCTGGCCATCAAACTCCCAGGATCTTAACCCAGTCGAGAATCTGCGGGACCAGCTCGATAGGACTGTTCGCGTCATAGATCCTCAACAGTGAAACCTAACGTACGTGGCCACAGCTAAACTTCTTTCTAATAAACATCTATGAGTCAGGCTTCTAAACTAGACGTACAGAGCGCATTTCACAGAAGCCGTGATGACACTAGTGGCCACCTTTTGTCAACATTTACACCGTCATATACACATTACCAAGCGTTATAGAGAGTCTTCTAGGTTGTAAAATGCTCTGCATTTTTGTATTCGTTAATTTTTGCACCGACGTAAAAACAACAGAAGACATTCATAGCATAATTCTCTCTGAAATTTTGCATAGATGGTGAGACCGACAGTTACAGACACTGACATGAAACCGGCGAGGGACTAAGAGCGTAGGAAACAGGAAGTGAAGCTTTTGAATAATTGTTACCAGAAAGCGTAAAAAAATTAAGGGGCTATTAAAAAGTTACCATTTGAGGGTGTTGCTGCAGCGTACATGCAACGTAGCACGGCTCCGATGCGGGTATATAAGCACAGGCGTGCATGCAAGGGATTAGTGTGGCATTCGTGTCTTCCCGACGTGCGTGTGGTAAACGTGGAAACATGAACCATGGTGACGTTATTACCAAATGCGTCCAGACAGACCAGAGGGCTGTTATTCTTGTCTTTGTTGCCGAAGGACAAACAGCGTTAGACATCCATCGCAGAATGAAGAATGTGTATGGGGCAGTATGTCTGTCTAAAACCATCGTTGCCGAGTGGTGGGCCAAGAGGTACTGCTACTTCGTGATAACGCACGTCCCCAAGTCGCAAATATAATGCAGAAGTCACATCAATTTGAAGTGGGACACATTCGAGCATCCACTCTCTAGTCCTGGCGATTATCACGCCTTCGCTCTCTTAAAAAAGGGCTTGTAGGGTCGACGATCCCTGTCGAACGAGGATGCGCAGCGGGTAGTTACGAACTTCTGCACGAAGCAAGACACACTGTTTTACGAAACGGGTACGTCAACTCGGTGTCTCGGTGGATGTTTGCCTCAATGCCCACGACGATTTTGACTGATTGGCTAACGGATTCTGGACTGTACGGCCTTCGAAAGGAATCAGTTTCATCGTCTCTTATACTACAAGTAGACATATTAATGTCGAGGCGGTACTGACTACATCGGAAGTAATGGCTAATCTGTATCGTATGGCAGTATAATGTGGCGTCACTGGCAACTCGGCGGCCGAAATACCCCAGTTGCGAGCGTTCACATCAGTGCATACGATCATCTCATTGTACTTTTTCATCTTACTTACTGTATAACTTCTTACACCTTTTCTGACCACCCTATGTAGTCACATCAGGGCAACGGCCTTGCCGCAATGGGTACACCGGTTCCCGTGAGATCACCGAAGTTAAGCGCTGTCGGGCGTGGCCGGCACTTGGATGGGTGACCATCCAGCCGCCATGCGCTGTTGCCATTTTTCGGGGTGCACTCAGCCTCGTGAGGAGCTACTCGTCCGAATAGTGGCGGCTCCGGTCAAAGAAAACCATCACACGCCCCTTCTCTCCGCATCCTCCACTAAGGATGGTCTCGATGGGCCACTTGTGGCCGGAAGACGGAGTGCTTTATATAGTCACATCAGCTCGAAAGAACAATACAGTCCAGCAAATATTGCTGCCAATTGCTAACAACCACAATGATAACTACGTGTTTTATAACTGAAGGGTGTACATAAAGTCTGGGAATACTTTCAATTATTTATTGCACAAGAACTAAACATTGTACAAATGTCATACATATTGAATTTTGAAGAGAAATTCTGAAAGCTCTTTTTACAAACATTCGATATGCGAACCATGAGTGACCCGGCAGACGTCAAGAAGGTACTCCATTTCTTTCCATACCCATCCCATTATGGCATCGTCGACAGTGGCAGTCGCTTCCCATATTCTCTCCCGGAGCACTGCTACATCACACGGTTGACGCAGTATATACACCAGATCATTAATCACACGGAGTGAGATCTGGTGATCGGGAGGCCATTTCATGAAACAGCTGTCACCTTCTGTAGCGCGGCCGATCCATCGATGCGGCAGCGCTCACTATCGGCAAATTACCAAACTTTGCTGTGGCGGTATACATGAAAAAAAAAACTTTCAGCTTTTCTCCTTAAAATTACATATGTATGTCATCTGTACAATGTTTGATTCTTCTGTAATAAATAGTTGAAAGTGTGCCTGGACTTTATGTACACCCTGTATATACAAAGACTACAAAACTATTAGACGTCAACATTAAAGCACAGCTCTCCAGCATAAAAAATACAAATAACAACAGCTACAGTTGGATATCAAGATCTTTTATGTATTTTATTACATGACTCGTCGCTGTGAGGAAACCTTCAAAACGATCCTTTGTACGCACTTGCGGAACATGTGAATACAACATGAGCAACTGTCTGTCGTTCCGCACCACAGTCAAACGATGGTGGTGAAGATATTCCCCACTTGTAGAGAGAGTCTGCATATCGTACATGGCCCGTTCGGATGCGGTTCCAGATAGTCCAAATTGCCCGAGGCTGGTCGAATCCAGGAGGTTCCTTCTGGATGCAAGGCAGCTTCAGGCATTGTGGGGAACAGTTTTGTTGCCAGCAGAGTTTTCATTCATCGATAGGATTGTATTCAGTTTCCATGAGAGTCCTGGCTATGGTGAGAGTGGGATGTCTTGATCTGAGTCTTTTTCGCTCCGCAGGGAAGACTTCGTCCATTATTGGGAGGTCGGTGTTATTAGCAATCTTCTGGTATTCACGCAGTAGCGCGCTCTTCCGTCTGACATGAGGAGGTGGAATGTGGCTCAAGGTAGGTAACCAGTATGTGGGAGTAGATCGTATTGACCACCTAACGTTGCGCTTGGCCTCGTTAAGTTGTACGTCTATCTCTTCTACGAGAGGACTATTAAGCCAGACAGGCGCACAGTGCTCTGCTATTGAGTATACCAAACCGAGTCCTGATATCTGGAGAGTATCTGCTGACAGTCCCCAACGAGAGCTGCAGAATTTATGGACAATGTTGTTTCTGGTTCTGAACTTACCAGATGTTCGTGTCAGGTGCTCCTTAAAAGAAAGTGTCCTAATTAACGTGATCCCAAGGTATTTTGGGTGCGTATTATGATGAAGTTTGCCTCCTTCAAAATTAACATCGAGGGCTCTGTGTGCCAATATATTGGACAGATGAAAACATGGAACTTCAGTTTTATTTGAGTTTGGTTGTAACCTCCATTTGCGGAAATAGTGGCTTACGATATGTAGATCAGAAGTTAGGATCTCTTCAGTTCTTTCAAAAGTTTTGTGTTGGGTAGCTATTGCCCAGTCGTCTGCCTGCCTGTGTTGGAGCGATATCAGATTTATATGTATATCTTAAGTAAGAGAGGAGCAAGGACGGATCCCTGTGGGAAGCCATTATTTGATACTTTTGGGCAGCTAGTGTCTTTTTCTGTAGTTACAGTAAATTTACTTCCAGTTGATATTTTGTTAATTAGTTTTGTTGTCCGTTTCCATGAGACAAGTTGCAATAATTTATAAAGCAGTCCATGCCTCGAAACTGTGTCATGCTGCACTTAGGCCGACGAAAGCAACTGATGTTTTCTGCCTCATTTGGTATCTTGCATCAATAAATGTTGTTAAAGATAAGACTGGATCAGCGCAGCACAGTCCTGGACGGAATACAGCTTGCTCAGGAAGAAGATTCTGATAGATTACTGGACTAATCTGACTGTATAATATTCTTTCAAGGAACTTGTAAGTAGGCTGTTTATGTTTTCTCTATGTAAGTAGGCTGTTTAGGTTTTTTATTGGTAACGCCACCTCTGTATGACAATCACTGGCTGTGCTGTGGGCAGTCTGTGTCTGCTTTGCATTGTTGTAATACTCGCCATTGTAGTGTTAGGCAGCTGGCTGTGAACAGCGCGTAGCGTTGCGCAGTTGGAGGTGAGCCGCCAGCAGTGGTGGATGTGGGGAGAGAGATGGCGGAGGTTTGCAATTTGTCATGAACTGATATATATATTATGACTTGTGATGATATTAAGGTAAATACATTGTTTGTTCTCTATTAATATCTTTCATTTGCTAACTATCCCTATCAGTAGTTAGTGCCTTTAGTAGTTTGAATCTTTTATTTAGCTGGCAGTAGTGGCGCTTGCTGTATTGCAGTAGCTTGAGCAGCGAAGATTTTTGTGAGGTAAGTGATTTGTGAAAGGTATAGTTTAATGCTAGTCAGGGCCATTCTTTTGTAGGGAATTTTGAAAGTCAGATTGCGTTGCGCTAACAAAGTATTGTGTGTCAGGTTAAGCACAGCCGTATGTAAAATTGTTGAAAGGGGACGTTTCATATGGCGACCCTGCCAGGATTCGAACCTGGAATTATGTTTTCTCTATGTAAGTAGGCTGTTTAGGTTTTTTATTGGTAACGCCACCTCTGTATGACAATCACTGGCTGTGCTGTGGGCAGTCTGTGTCTGCTTTGCATTGTTGTAATACTCGCCATTGTAGTGTTAGGCAGCTGGCTGTGAACAGCGCGTAGCGTTGCGCAGTTGGAGGTGAGCCGCCAGCAGTGGTGGATGTGGGGAGAGAGATGGCGGAGGTTTGCAATTTGTCATGAACTGATATATATATTATGACTTGTGATGATATTAAGGTAAATACATTGTTTGTTCTCTATTAATATCTTTCATTTGCTAACTATCCCTATCAGTAGTTAGTGCCTTTAGTAGTTTGAATCTTTTATTTAGCTGGCAGTAGTGGCGCTTGCTGTATTGCAGTAGCTTGAGCAGCGAAGATTTTTGTGAGGTAAGTGATTTGTGAAAGGTATAGTTTAATGCTAGTCAGGGCCATTCTTTTGTAGGGAATTTTGAAAGTCAGATTGCGTTGCGCTAACAAAGTATTGTGTGTCAGGTTAAGCACAGCCGTATGTAAAATTGTTGAAAGGGGACGTTTCAAACTGATTAATAGTGCTCAGTAGTGCGACTGGGCGGCAGTTCTCAGGCTGGTCTGGTACCTTGCTGGGCTTGAGTATTGCTATGATTTTTGAATGGTTTATTTTTTGTGGGACTGAATGAGACATCATAATGTCAGAGAAGAAATCCGCCATCCATCTTTTAGCGTATTTGCCACTATGCAGAAGATATTCTGGGTGGATTCCGTCACTTCTCGGTGCCTTTCCGGGTTTTAGGGTTTTAAGAGCAGCAGAAATTTCAGTTATAGAGAAAATTCTCGAGAAGTCAGATTGTTCATTCGCACCCATTTTCAGCAATGTAAGTTTGCGCTTGAAGCATCTTGTATGAGTTTTATCCCTTGGTGCTCTTGATGTGGACAAGAGGTGTGCTGCAATCCTATTAGCTGATATGAGTGTTGTTCCTTACTTTGACTTTGTTTCCATCCAACTTCCTTAGTTATGACCATGCTTTCCTACCTCATGTTTGAAAATTAAGTGACTCAACAGTCTCTGTCCACCTAATTCATCTGGCTGTACTGAGGTTATGGAGAAGGTTATCTGCTATTTCCGGGACCCGCTTTTTAGAAATTCATCATACTGTTTCTCAGTAGTTTCATTCCAACCTGGAATATATTGCTTCCGGTAGCCCCTAGGGATTGCCTTCTTTGCTGCTCTTATCATAGCTCCAATAAGCTTCTCATAGATATTTTGCTTCTGGGGGAATCCAACCAAGACGTTTGGCCAGATTTTTAGCAAATACATCCCACTTTGCTTTTCTGAAGTTGCATCTAGGTTGTGGAAAGGGTGAAACAAGTGGGATATTTGTCCCTACTTCAGTTAAGATTGGACGGTGTTGGCTGTGTGGGAAGTCATGTAATACGAATCGCGAACTTTGGAATGGTAATTTATTTTCATTAGTTGTTACAAAGCATAAATCGGGATTATACTCCTGCCTCCAAGCCGCTGATACGAACGTTCCTTTATCCTTTGCTTCAAACAACAAATATAAGCTATTGTTATCTCCCCAATTTACGATGTCTTCACCATTTCCATCTCTTTCCTTATACTTCCATCGAGTGTGATGGCTGTTAAAATCTCCGAGGTATATGGCGGGGAGTTGTGATACCGGGATAACCTGTGGAGGGCAAGAGATAGCTGGGGTTTGAATACATTAATTACTGTTATTTCTCCTATTTTTATTGTAACTTCGTGGATGTCATTGAGATCAGATCTGTGGAACATTTTAAATATTAAGTTAGACAGATTGCTTTAGTGTACATTGAGATATAAAGGGCTGATTAATAAAGTTTTACAGGATTATAAAAAAGAAGGATTATAGCAGGAAACCTTACTTTAAAATGCGTTGACTGCCGATAAAGAACACACGCTTCATTAATTACAATACTCTGAAGAGGCTACGCTAGAGGTTGACTACCTGCCTCTTGATTACACAAGAGTGAGAGGGAGAGGATAGAGGGACGGAATGAGAGAGGAGTCGGGGTATAAGGCAGGAAATGTATTACCGACTTCCGGCCGAAGCAGGTTTGTTCATTAGGACTGCAATGGTTGAGTCATTGCACTGCCCAAGCAGAGGGCTCCTGCTGTACCGATGGCATGTGATGGCGCCGGTTTCCGGTTCAGCGACCTCGAGTCCGTAGCTCAAGCTGCTGAAACTGTAACGTCGTGTCTGGTTACGTGAGACCTGCTCTTCCACAAAATTCTTCTGGATTGTAGATCGCGTCCTATTACGAAATGATTAACTAACTTGTCGGTCACTATTTCTAGTGGCCTTGATCAGGGTATGTAGTAGTATTGGGGGGTTACAACTTTAACACACTCTCTTCACTCCTGCCCATATAATTCCTAGAGAAAATGGAAGGAAGGCTAAGGTTTAACGTCCTGACGACATCGTGGTCATTAGAGACGGAGCACAAGCTCGGAATGGGGAAGGAAATCGGCTGCGCCCTTTCAAAGAAATCATCGCTGCATTTGCTTGCAGCGATTGAGTGAAATCAGGTGAAACCTGAATCAGGACGTCCGGACGCGGATTTGAACCTTAGTCCATCCAGAGTGCTTACCACTTTCTTAAGAGGAGTCTAAATAAAATTCCTCATAAGAGTGCGACGGATGGGCAAAATATTTTTATTGATAGTAATTTATCCTAAGATGGAAATTTATTGGTTCACATAGGCGAGTGAGGAGGGAACTGCTTTTGTGACGTGTTGCTGCTCCCGCGGTGCTGAGTTCACAGGACGGGCCACTGTGTCGTGTGCTTTCACGACGCGCTTTACGGGGCACTGTGCTTGACTGCAGGTTACGGCTTGCAGACAAGATGAAGCCTGTAGTCATTGGCCATTAACGTGGTCCATCTTGCTACCTGTATCATCACTGTAATAGATCATATGAAATAGGTTTAAGGAAAATAAGGTGGCTGTAGTAATCTACCGGATTATTTTTGCTTGTAATCATCGTAATAATTCTGTCTGAAAAGAAGAGTATGTTCCGTCTGTTGACTTTTCAGTTAATAGCTTTTGTGGAATACTCTATTTTGTTGTTTTTGTAAATGTGAGATACTGTCAAGATTAATGACATGAATGCAAAAGAAACATTTTTTTGTATGCCAGTGTGGCGAGTTTTCGTAATTGGTAATCTTTGACAATTAACAGATCACCCAGAAATTCAATAGTACAGAGTCTTTTCCGTTTACTTTAAATGTAATAATATTTTGTGTTGAGTTTACAGTTCTGTGTAAAGTATACTGACGGTAACACTAAGCCACATCTGATTTATATCTGTGTAAATACTTCGACAGCCACCATAGCGTGCGTGGCGGAGCGTGTTCGAAACGTGATTGGGATGTGAATGGTGCCGGGACAATGACACACACGCTGTTACAGTATAATACTATCTTCGGCCTTGATAACAGCCTCAATTCGGTGAGGAAAACTACCAAATTTCGGGGACACATGAAACGCATTAGAAGTTGCGAATATGGACAGCCACCAGTCGTATAAGGGAATGACGGTTCTCGCACCCGGATTTCCCGCTTATCGTGAGCGGTCGCCATACGATTAGGCTATCTGAGCACGCTCCATGGTCACACCCAAACTTCCACGTGGCACCACGTCCGAAGGAACATTGCATGCCGGCCGATGTGCCCGAGCGGTTCTAGGCGCTTCAGTCTGGAACCGCGCTACCGTTACGGTCGCAGGTTCGAATCCAGCCTCGGGCATGGATGTATGTGATGTCCTTAGGTTAGTTAGGTTAAAGTGCTTCTAAGTGCTAGGGAACTGATGACCTCAGATGTTAAGTCCCATAGTGCTCAGAGCCATTTTTCGAACATTGCATCGTACTTCTGAACAACGCAGTCACTGCAGTGTCGTAATACCGTAAATTTCGAAGATGTTGATTGTTTCATTTTACCCGCTGCTCTAAAAACTCCCAGTCATTTTCTGTTCTAAAAACTCCCAGTCATTTTCTATGAGATAACGATCGTTTGATGCAGCGGGACCGTCGCGGCGTGATAGAATGCCCGAGTGCTGGACTTCTCGTCAAACTAGTAACGAATGCGTGCAGCACTGTGAACACGCCTGTTATCAACCAAGAAGGAAGTGCCCACGGCGTACTATCGAAGATGTGCGAGAAAGGGCAACAGGTGGACATCGGGAGTGTAGAAATAAACATCCTGGCTCATGTTCACGGAAACTTGAGTGATTGGGCCCCACTCATGGCAATAAAAACGCCAATATACCATGACACAAGCACCTCTAGCCTTAACTGCACCTTCAGCGTATCGTGGGTTCAACTCCTCATTGAGCTTATGGCGCATTCGACGCCTTGCATTTGAACAGAGGCAAAATCGTGTTTTGTCGGACGACACTAAACGACTCCAGTCAGCTGCTGTTCCAGTTCTGTGCAGTTCCAAATGTCCACTGCATGTAGTTCGCTTAGCAGTATTCGCTTGGAAAACGGTTGAAATGGACACGAATTCGTTATCAGCAGCAATTCCTGTTCGAAGTTGAAAACAGTCGGCATTGGCAAGGCGTGACACTCGTCTCCAGTCCATGTCGATTAGGATATTTCTAAAATCACAATACCTACGTCATCTTACCTGGTTGCCACTGTTACGCCATTCCTTGTCGACAGGTTGGACAGTCTCCGCTGACAACAAATCGGACAGCTTCATCCACAATGTTGTCGTGGGTACATCCAAACACTATAGCTCCTTTCGGCCATATTACCATGTCTCCACACTTATTGCGCTGCTTCCATACAATCGGCCGACACGGACACACCACTTCACTGCTATGACTTGCGTCAGCGGTGGAGGGCACATGAGCACAGCTCTCCAAAGCGATCAATATGCTCTTGTAAAGAAGAGAGTAATGTTTTGTGCAGTGAAATTAGTAACTGAATACAAATTTGATTAATACAGGGTGTAACAGGTATAAGCGCAGATATTTCTGTCCGTGTCTGAAGACTGTGTACTGAGCAACATTACATCAATATTAACGTCATTTGAAGACTATTGATGATAGGTATTATACTACTACGTTCTTGGTTGGATAGTACCTCCAAGATCAAGCCATTAATACTTTCTGAACGTGATTATTATTCTCAAGCCTTCGTCTCTCTCTACAATTTTAACCTCGTGCACTTCGTTCCATCATTTAGGGGGTGGACGCTTGGACGCAAAACGGTTAGTCTATACTGACTGCCGTTGTCCACTTAGTGATGCAGTTAAGACCCTAGTCTATACTGACTGCCGTTGTCCACTCAGTGATGCAGTTAATACCGGTCTGGAAACTTAAGATAATAAATTATGTGGCGTGTTCGCGGGAAGACTTTTAAACCCAGAGAAAAACAACTTATGTACTAATATGTGTATGTATTAAGGAACAAAATATAAAAACATCTTCACTTACATTATTTACACAGTACATAATATGCACAAACAGTGTGTCCCAGAAAAAATTACGAAATCCAGAAAAATTATAATATACGGGATAGGACTACGCATCTTCCAAAATGTTGTTTTGTGGCTTTCAGTCCGAAGTTTGGTGCAAGTTTCTTCAACAGTGTAACTGCTATAACCTACACCTTCCTAAACTTGGCTGTTATTCTCAGGCCTTCGTCTTTCTCTACAATTTTAACCTCCTGCACTTTCTTCCATCACCAAATCTGACAATTCGGTGGTGCTCAGGGCGTGTCTTATCAACTTTCCCTTTCTTTATCCTAGTTGCACCATAAATTTCTTTTTTCCCCAGTTCACTTCAGTACCTCTTCGATAGTTATTCCAACTAGGCATTTGATCTTCAGCATTCTTCTCCAGTACGACATTCCAAAAGGTACCACTCTCTTCTTGTGTGAATTTTTCATTGTCCACGTTCCACTTCCGTACAAGGCTACACTGTACACAAATGCCGTAAAAATACTTGATTGCGCGTACATTTACATTTCGCTTTAGCAAATTTCTCTTTTTCAGAAACACTTTTCTTATTATTGTCACACTGCATTTTATATTCTCACTAATTCAGCAATCGTCAGTTTGCCCAAAGAGCAAAACTCGTCGATTGCTTTTAGTGCCTCACTTCCTACTCCAATCCTCTCAGCATCGCCTTATTTAATTTGAGAACATTCCATAACTCTTGTGTTTCTTTTGTTGCTGTTCATCTAATAACGTCATTTCAAGTCATTATGTAGTCTGTTCAATTGATCTTCCAAGTTCTTTGCCGTCTCTCACAACGTCAACAATGTCATAAGCAAACTTCGAAGTTTTTATATCTTCTCCACGAATTTAATTCCCTCTCCAAATTTCTCCATGGTTCTTTTACTGCTTGTTCGATGTACAGATTAAGTAACGCCGAAGAGAGGCTACAATCTTGTCTTACTCCCTTCTGAAATACTGCTCCCCTTTCATACCCATACCCGCAGGCTGATTTCTCTACGGATTTCTGATGACGTTTCGCTCTCTGTTTGTTACACTGCTATCTTCAGAATTTCAAAGATTGTATTCCAGCTAACACTGTCAAAAACTTTCTCCAAATCTACAAATCCTATACACTTAAGAATTGCTTTTCTTCAGTCTGTCTTCTGAGATTAGTCAGGGTCAATATTGTTTCGGGGGTTCCACATTTCTCTGAAACTCAGTCATCTTTCCCAGGATCAGCTACTACCAGTTTTTTCGTTCTTCTTTAAATAACTGTGCTCAGTATTTTGTGACTATGTCTTACGAAATTCACATATGTCAGCGTCTGCCTTTTTTGGAGTAGGATTTATTACATTCTTCTTGAAGTTTAGGGCGTTTACCCCATTGTATGTACCGTATTGGGTTATTAGTCATGGCTGAGTCTCCCAATAATCACAATAGTTTTGAGGGTATGTCGTCTACTCCAGGGACATTCAATCGACTTGGGTCTTTCACTGAACTGTCAGATTCTTCTCACAGTGTCCTATCTCCTATTTCATCTTCACCTACTTCATCTGCTCTTTCTATAATACTGTCTTAGAGCTGATTTATCTTTTGCGTTTTCTTGATATAGCAGCACATATAGCGACAAAGTATTTAACAGTATCCTTCTGATGGTAAACAAATCAGAGTGTCATCTCAGACTGATTGGTTCTCGCGTTTGTGCGTCATGCTGACGGTAGGCAGAATGTATTAGGTATTTTCTTACTTACAGTGGTTCTTCGTGCAAGACTCGAAATACTAAGCAAATAGTACTACTCTTTAATTCTCCTGGCTCATAGTGGTCGCCATAACAGCGCGAATCTCTACTGATAGGTGACAGGTGAACCATTTCTCTATGTATTCCTTTTACATTTCAGTCTTCTCTTTTGTGCTTAGTACGGGATTGACATCTCTGAATATTCATACCACTGCTTCTCTTTTCTCCAAATGCCTCATTGTTTTCCTAAAGGCTCCATTTATCTTTCTCATAGTCATGGATGTTTCTACATCTGAACATTTCTCATCTAGCAATTTCTGCTTTGCCGTTTTACATTTTCTGACAGTCTCACTTCTTGCTCGGCCGTATTCAAATTTTCCTGCTTCATTTGTTGTATTTTTAAATTTAATGTCACTTGCTTTATACATAGATTTCTATTGAGGCTTATCTTTTTAGCTATTTGCTCCCCTACTGCCTTTACTATTTCATGTTTCAAAACTGCCCATTCGTCTACTACTGCATTTCTTTCAGTGTGTCAGTCAGACATTGCCTAATGCTCCCTCTGAAACTGTCATTAACCTGTGGTTCTTTCAATGTGTGTTGTTCGCATCGCTCTGTGCAAAATTAATTAAGGCAGCTTTCCCTTTCATTCCTCTCCAGCAGTCTATTTTCTCGCAAGTAGTAGGATAATGGGGATTCTGGTGCAGTTTAAATCTGCTCAAGATTGAGAACCCTCTCCTCACCCGTGCCCCCTTATCAATTCGTTACCCTCTCCCCCTCTGGGAACTCTTCAGATGGTGGGGGGGGGGGGAGGATGTCCCTTCCCCCTCTGGGAAAACCCCACCGCTGCATCAGACTGCACGCTGGTCAGACATCCCCATAGGGTCCAACGCATGTGTGTGGTTAAATTCATCATATCCGATTCCAAGTCGCAGACAACATTTATAAGATCGGTGGTCATTCAGTCGTAGGATTTTGTACCATTTTTGACGACTCCAAGGTGTCATTACACTTTACGTGACTCCCCATATAGGATCATATGTCCACAACAGAGTTGCTGTGGGTAATGCTAAGAGCTTTCTCTCACACAAACAGCACCTGCAGCAGAGAGAGAGAGTTAATACGTGTCCCAACTTGAGGAAACCAAACAGCTCATTTCCCCTGAAAACTGTTTTACTTCGTAAACAAAATTCCTGCTCAGAATACCATTCTGTAGAAGCATTTCTATTGGTCCCCATCAAATCAGTGGGAGTGCCAACGAAATCGACACATGCACCTTTAACACTATCCTCTCAAGAGTAACTGAACACCTATTAGTGGGTATTAATATGAGTTACAACATATACATTCTTAACTTAGTGGGTATTAATGAGTTACAACATATACATTGTTAACTTACGTCGTCGTGATTTTGAAATGTATATTTCTAAAGCTGTTGTTTTCAATGAATCATCAGCAACCTTCGGTGAAATCGAATTTTCCATTCACTGTTGTATAGTTATTCGCACAACTGTGTCACATACCCTAGAGATGCTTATATGTAAACGTAATTTGTCCTAAATATATAAATCATATTACCAAAGATCCACAGTTTTTTTCTCCATTCTAGTTTTTTTTTCTCCATTCTAGTTTTTTTCTCCATTCTTCTGTATATTAATCTTGTCAGCAGTTTGGATGCGTGAGATTTTAACCTGACTGAGTGGGCGTCAGATCGCTCTGGTTTCCCTGATTCAGCGGTAGTTGTCGCACCTGTCTACCCTTGCTATATTTGGAATTGTGTGGTTGATATTTCCCTGAAAATCTGATGGTACACTGTTTTCCAATGTGTGCCCTATACGGTCTGTTTACTGTTGCTGAGTCGGGTATAGTGCCGCTTTGATCGTCACTACAGGGATAGTTTCTGTACATAGGTTCGCCTGTGTTGTCACACTTACCATACAGTTGATTTGAAAATTTGTATCCCAAACTAGTCATCATCAAGAAAAAAAAAAAAGGGTTCAAATAGCTCTGAGCACTATGCGACTTTACTTCTCAGGTCATCAGTCGCCTAGAACTTAGAACTAATTAAACCTAACTAACCTAAGGACATCACACACATCCACGCCCGAGGCAGGATTCGAACCTGCGACCGTAGCGGTCGCCCAGTTCCAGACTGCAGCGCCTAGAACCGCACGGCCACTCCGGCCGGCAAGAAGTAAAAAGAGATGCTTCTTAATGCAACTTATGACGGAGCTACAATCATATCTTTTCATTATAAAACAAGTTGTGGACATATTTTTCACCTGCAGCGTGCAGAAAGTTAGTACTTAAATCTTTACTTAATATGGTACTGAATATTGTTCACAGATATTGGTTTTGATACAGTAATACAGCCTTCCCCAGTATGTAACAAATACTTTAGTTTACTCCCACTCTCGCAGTATCATGCATTCAGGTCACACGCAACATTCTATCACAAATTCGCATGTCGAGCTGGCCACGATGTTCTTGAAGAATATTAGTTAAATTCTATTCTAAAAGTTCACTGGGCTCCAAAAATTTCTTGTATTTGATACCGTGATTTTCGTTGCTTTGTTTTTCAGACCTTCCTTTATGTTTTCATTCGCAGTTCTTATGTTACTAATTTTATGATGTTTTTCCACACTCGTCTCAGTAGGTTTTCTTACGGGTGATGAAGACCTTGCTGTCGTGCGCCCTCAAAACCATACCATCATTACATCATCATTCAAAACAGGGCAATGCAATTCATTGTTTCTGTCATACACTGACATGTCAAATTTTTCGATTAAAATTCAGTTTAAGCAATCTTTCTAGGTTATGAAAGTAAGTTTCGTAGTTTGTGAACTTTTCCATCAATTGCTGTCATACTTATATGAAGATAATCTTCTAACCAGGTTTCCAGATAAGCTTGCAATGTTTTGTGAACTCGAGCGCACTTTCTACATTGTCACTACAACTCGCAACAAAAGCCCAACGCCGTATGTGTGAACGCCGTAAAGGAGCAACAAAACTTGACCGTAATAGATCGAACACCACATACGATTCGCACCAAGAGAGGGAACCCATGTGCTTTGACGAGTTTCATCCACCTTCCGAGAAGATCCGCTTACGCGAAACGCATGTCTTAAACAAATCCTCATTACGCACACAAACAAAGACGAACAGTAAAAGACATGGTGTGAGCGCTCTGTAACCTGGACAGTGTCCGTCATCTTCGCCACGTGAGTATAATTCCCCAACAAATCCTCAGTCTATCAATGACCACACCGAGCGAGGTGGCGCAGTGGCTAGCACACTGGACTCGCATTCGGGAGGACGACGGTTCAATCCCGCGTCCGACCATCCTAATTTAGGTTTTCCGTGATTTCCCTAAATCGCTCCAGGCAAATGCCGGGATGGTTCCTTTGAAAGGGCACGGCCGAGTTCCTTCCCCGTCCTTCCCTAATCCGATGAGACCGATGACCTCGCTGTTTGGTCTCCTCCCCCAAACAATCCAATCCAATCAATGACCACATCTTTCTCCTCATAATGTGAGTTGTTGTTACTATTTCGAGTGGCTCATGGTCAGACGCAAACTTTTTACTTAACGTTTCTTCCAGAGCTTGCGTGTTGGGTGACTTAAGAGACCAACTGCTTTTCCTAGAGGTGACTGTGTAAATTTGTATGTAGTGTGTAATGTTGCGTTCCACCCAAATCCTGTCAATTAGCGCCCAGGGGTCCGTCAACGTTCCCATCCAAAGTCACCGCCATGTGTCTCATGTCCACGAGACACTGCAGAAAGGGTTGAAATTAAACCCAGACCATTAACACGATGTTTGCTGATCGGAAACTTTATGCCACCACCTCTCCTCCTATTGCGTATCGAGGACAGGGTAAACGTGAGTGAACGCCCTCAACTACCGAGTGGTTAGAATCAAAATGCAGCTTCCCACGGAGGTCCAGTTTGGGCTGTAATTATCGTACGGCTGCGAAATTTGGTAGATATGCTAATGCGCTAATGCGGAACCGATTTATGCTGAAAAACTTAAGTTCCAATACTGTGGCCACAAGGTGTATATCTGGCACTGTTCACTGATTACATGACAGAATGACACCCACGCTCTCATTTGACGAGCTACAAAGCGAGTGAACGGTGTGATTCTCGAGAAGAGAGACCGTGTGCTGTTTGTGAAACTGTTTTATGCGAACGGCAGCAATTACAATCTTGCACTGAGAGATTATCGCCGACAGAAAGGTCACAGGATAGGCCCGATATCATTAAATGGTGTAAAGAAGATGATAATTAATCCGAAAGCAGGGGTGAGCTTGCCGTGGCACCTGGAAGAGGAAAGATTCATCTCCTGGTGAAAGTTACTTAAGAGGCTGCTGTTGCTTTAACTGACCATGTGGGATGTGCGCCGGGTAGTTGAGAATTATCCATCCCAAGATCAACAGTACGGAGAGTTTTGCTGTTTATTTTACACTGGTACCCGCGCAAGATCCAGACGGTGCAGCAACTGAAACCTCATGATCTGCATCAACGTTCTGAATTTGGTCTTTGGTTCCTGGCACGGACCGATGTTGATGCCTTATGACCGGGCAATATTCTGTGGAGTAAAGAGACACATTTTACGCTGCAGGGTGCAGTGACAACACAGAAATGACGAATTTGTGATACTGTTGAACCGCGTGTTGTGCATGAAGAGTCACTACACACGGTGTGTGTGAGTGTGTGGTCTGCATTCACAAGAGTCTTTATTTTTGGTCCGTTCGTCTTTGGGAATGCACACAGAGGGCCTGTCATGTATACCGTGCGCCGGCCGAAGTGGCCGAGCGGTTCTAGGCGCTACAGTCTGGAACCGCGCTACCGCTACGGTCGCAGGTTCGAATCCTGCTGCGGGCATTGATGTGTGTGATGTCCTTAGGTTAGTTAGGTTTAAGTAGTTCTAAGTTCTAGGGAACTGATAACCTCAGATGTTAAGTCCCATAGTGCTCAGAGCCATTTCAACCATTTTGTATACCGTGCCGTCCGTACGTTGTAGAGACCACTTTGAGCAGTACGTGTTTCCTGCTACGGAAGAGCGCAAGTGTGTGGAAACCGCTGTTTTCAAGGAAGATGGGGCAGCACCTCATTTCGCTCTCCCTGTTTAAGATCTGCTTAATGCAACCTTCCACGAACTAGTTATCTCCAGACATTTCCAGATGTATGGCCTGCAAGATCATCCGATCTGAATGCATCACTTTTGGCTCATCTGAAGGCCAATATACGGGAACATATTACTCAGATTCCACCGCGCCTTCTCCGAGCAACTGTTTATCACGTCGTTTTGCGGATGCAGCACCTCGTCAACATCTACGGTGTTCATATTGAACAATTCGTGTAAGCGGCGGTTAATCGTAAAATGAACATTATGCCTGTCATACTTGTTAGACCTTTTCTCCCTACGGCCCGCTCCTAATCCATTGCATAAGGAAACATTTCCATGCATCTTTCTTCCATTCACAGCGCTATATTTTCAAAACGGTTCAAATGGCTCTGAGCACTATGGGACTTAACTTCTGTGGTCATCAGTCCCCCAGAACTTAGAACGACTTAAACCTAACTAATCTAAGGACATCACACACATCCATGCCCGAGGCAGGATTCGAACCTGCGACCGTAGCGGTCGCGCGATTCCAGACTGTAGCGCCTAGAACCGCTCGACCACCCCGGCCGGCCCAGATTTTCACCTGGTGGCCAAAATGAGAGCTAATTTTGTTACAGTGTAAGTCGGTTCCGCATTAAGTCGTTAGAATGTCTATCAAGTTTCGTTGCCGTATGATAATTACAGCCCCCACTGAAACTCTGTGAGGAGCTGCACAAATAACAACTCAGTATACAGACAGGTCATAAGGTGAACAGAAACGGTAAGAGTGAGTCAGATTTTAATACAGCATTTTAATTTAAAAGTATTTAGTCACATACTTATTATAATATTTTAGCGTGGGCGCTAGTTATCACGCTGTTTAGTGTCCATACCACGAAACATTATCTCCATCATCATCCAGACCGCACATACACTTCCCTGCTGTATCTGAAGCACTTCAGCCTCTGTCAATTTCACTCAGATGTCATATTAATTTTAACAAAAGTTTGTTTCTATACATTTTAGCGCTAGATAGATAGTGAACTACCATTTAACAACGAATGATCATAACAAAACTGGCTCTGCATGGCCAAGTGGACGAATGATCATAACAAAACCCTGCACGGCCAAGTGATGTGTGGGTTTCCTTACAGTGCGAAGGGAAATGTGTGCACCAAATCTGGGGCGGACTTCCTGCTGTAGCGCTAGATTGCTGCAGGCATAGATATGATAACGTCCTCTCACCAGAGATCACTTCTTAACAGGATGGACGCCGCTGTCTGGACGGTGTAGAATCACAATGATACAGCAACAAATACGATAGTAAAGAGCCGCGGTTTGTCGGATTCGCTTCAAACGAAATTCTACGAAATAAATGGCAAGAGATCAGGGAGTGTCCTGGAGGATGAATTTTAAAGCCCAATCTGTATTATGAGAAATGAAATTCCTGCCTGCTTAGGAAACGCCAGATATCTCGTTGTCCACAATAGCAGAACAAACTGATCTTCATTTTCTTCTGCTATTGTGGAGTCAGGAATTTCACTAATCATAGTATGGTGTCATGACAGTAATCAGAAATGTTTATTTTACACGTAGCAGCTTCCAGAATTGGCAAATGAGTTCTGGTAAGCCGACGAGTGAGTCTACATGTTTTTTGCTACTGTTGTCACATTGTGGACATAGTACGAGGGTCGTTCAGTAAGTAATGCCCCACATTTTTTTAAGGAGCCATTAATACACATAGACAAACTTCAGTGTTGGTGCTTCACATTTATTGTTTGTTCTTTGCGCCGGTGAAGTTTCGAACCGTTCTGGCAGATGGCAGAGCCGTAGTACAGCGCCAAAATGGCGTCTACATACGACTCACGTTACAAGCAGCGTGCTGTTATTGATTTCTTGTGTGCAGAAAAATAAACCGTGGTGAACATGCATAAACGTTTGTGTGCAGTGTATGACGATGCTGCAGTTGATTGGAGTACAGTTGGACAATGGGTAAAGAAAGTTACAGTCTCAGGAAATGCAGAAACAGAGTTCTATGGTCAGACACGCTCGGAACGTCCTGTCACGGCCACTGCTCCAGAAATGCTGAATCGTGCGGATGCCATTATTTGTGCCGACCGGCGCATCAAAACTCGACAATTGGCTCTACAGTTTTCAGTCAGCACTGGAAATGCGTCTTCAGTGATCAGTACTCTCGGATATTCAAAGAGGTGCTCACGATGGGTTCCACGAATGCTCACAGTGGACTACAAGGTTGAAAGAAAAACTATTTCATCTGAATTGTTGGAGCGTTTTGAGACCGACAGAGAGGCCTTTCTGTCTCTATGAAGATGCCAGTCGAGACTGTCAGTCAAGCAGTAAACCGTGGCTATGCCTACCGGACAAGAGCTTGTACCAGTAGGGAATACATGCTCTTCTACAACGTTGGCGTACAGGCATAGAACGTGATGGAGACGACGTAAAAAAATAGGACATGGACAAGACGATGTATATTGTCACCCAATTCTGTCTCTTAACAATAAATATGTTCTGAGAAAAAAAAAGTGGGACATTGCTTATTGAACGACCCTCGTATTGCATAAGTTTTTAATCAGTAATCAGTATCTTTTTTAATTTCGTTTGCAACGGTTGTTATCGCAGAGAAGTATATAGAAAAGAGCACATGTACTTGTAAATTACGGAGTTCACTTATTTGCTTTGTTATTAGTTGTTGTTGTTTTGGTTTACGAATATGTGTTACAGTGAATGAGCCCCTGTTCCATTGAAATGTATACTGTAAGTTTTTCAGACTTACTTTTTTACAAGGCAAGCAACACAATTGTAATATATACGTGTCCCACACGGGTGAGCGCCGACATGTTCGTCACGAAGACAGAATTGTAACTGGCGCCTCCCGGGCATAAATATTGCGCAGTAATATTGTACTGTTCTTGGCCTCACAGTTTCGCGCAATATCTGGACGCAGTATTTTTGTGCAATAATTATTGGCCGCGTGAAGACCTTGTAGAGCTACACGTGACAGTGTTCCACTCCCAGAGAGCTTTTGTATGTGTCGTGTGAACAGCGCCGAGAGTTAGCTCGCCTGTAGTATCGGAGAGTGGGACAAGTTCTCAGATATTCACAATTTGCGATTGTAGACAACTCGTGCAGACGGCAACCTCCATCTCTCCAAAGCTGCTCGCCGTAGCTCTCAGGCGAGAGAAACTATACGGGCATTGTCAGGAGAGCTGACAGTTCTAGTAGAGTGCTGAGCGGCCATATTTGTACCGTATTTCACAGTACACTACTAAATCTCGGTAACATGCTTTTCCGTACTCATGCACACGTTAAATAAAAGTAACCGCGAACCTGCGTGCTTTGAGCCACAATATGTGGGCATGGCATGTTTCTAACCACGAAATTGCCCATTTATTTCCTAAAGGAACAGCACAAGTGCACTACTGGTCATTAAAATTGCTGCCGGCCGGTGTGGCCGAGCGGTTCTAGGCGCTTCAGTCTGGAACCGCGCCACCGCTACGGTCGCAGGTTCGAATCCTGCCTCGGGCATGGATGTGTGTGATGTCCTTAGGTAAATTAGGTTTAAGTAGTTCTAAGTTCTAGGGGACTGATAACCACAGATGTTAAGTCCCATAGTGCTCAGAGCCATTTCTACCCTTCATTCGATCCCTGCGAAACCTTACATTTCTGCAGGATAATGCACGACCGCATGTTGCATGTCCTGTGCGGGCCTTTCTGGATACAGAAAATGTTCGACTGCTGCCATGGCCAGCACATTCTCCAGATCTCTCACCAACTGAAAATTTCTGGTCAATGGTGGCCGAGCAACTGGCTCGTCACAAGACGCCAGTCACTATCTTGATGAAGTGTGGTATCGTGTTGAAGCTGCATGGGCAGCTGTACCTGTACACGCCATCCAAGCTCTGTTTGACTCATTGCCCAGGCGTATCAAGGCCGTTATTACGGCCAGAGGTGGTTGTTCTGGGTACTGATTTCTCAGGATCTATGCACCAGAATTGCGTGAAAATGTAATCACATGTCCGTTCTAGTATAATATATTCGTCCGATGAATACCCATTTATCATCTGCATTTCTTCTTGGTGTAGCAGTTTTAATGGGCAGTAGTGTAGTTAACCTGTTTCGAAAGTTCTAGGCTTAAACAATTCTGCGCAGCAAATAACATTTCAAAACATCATAGACATAGTACATACAATTAAAAATATAAAAATTGTGGCTGAAGAGACTCGATCCCGCGTTAATATGAAAGTATGAATGAAACCTTAACACACTACCGGCTGCGCCACATCAACAGGACAGCAAGCTGCTCTATAAACTTACACGGGAATTTTTAGGGCAATTAAGATGACTGTCGCGATGGATACATATCGTGAGTGTTGTCAGCGGTGTGTCGGAGAAAAAAGTAATGAAAAAAATCTACCAGGAAGTGGAGTCAGGTCGAAGCTGTGCTTCTAGTAAGTCTGTACGAGGAAAGGCCAGCGCTATGGAATGTTGTTAGTGGACGATAGGAACTGTCATGATAAGCACCGTCTTACTGACTGAAATGGCTTCGGTTTCTAACACCTTCACATAAGAAATTTACCAGAATATCCGCGATTCAAGGAATCGGGCAAAGTAGTCTTATAGCACGAGAAACAAGTACGTTAATTTTGAAAGTAACTCGAAAAACTGTCATTTCACTGCAAGTAATAGAGCTGTATCTATAATTTTATATGACGTGGTATTAATTGATTGTATTGTTATATTGGATGTTGAAGAACAGACCTTCAGGAGTTCACGAGTGGTTCCTTTAACTCAGGACTAGTAAAAACGTTCAAACAAAATGTATGTCTGGAAATGCTTCATTTATCACATATCCGCTCTATTTGGCTTTTGAACGTCTACGGATGTGAAGCTAAAATTGATGTAACGTTATTTCGTCATAATAATTGTTACGGTTATTTACCAAATGTCAAGCCGCGCGGGATTAGCCGAGCGGTCTCAGGCGCTGCAGTCATGGACTGTGCGGCTGGTCCCGGCGGAGGTTCGAGTCCTCTCTCGGGCATGGGTGTGTGTGTTTGTCCTTAGGATAATTTAGGTTAAGTAGTGTGTAAGCTTAGGGACTGATGACCTTAGCAGTTAAGTCCCATAAGATTTCACACACACACCAAATGTTAAAGAGAAAAAACGGAGTTGATTCGAGATATATTAAGTGTGACATGCAGTCTGTCTTTATCACAATGTATTTACACATAATAGTGTTTAGACTGGCAATTCTGGGTCCAATTATAATTAAAGAGTGTTTCTTTCATCTCCGCCGTTCTCATTCTCTTAAAATTTCGATGTTGTTGTCGATTTTCCATCACAAGCTCTACAATGAGATTTTCACGTGCTCTAAAATCATCCCAACACCTATTCTGCTCTCTTATCCAACACGAACATGGTCGTTTACGTTTTTTATTTCTACTGAAAAAGCAGATGCAGCCCGACGCTCTTCCCCCGCAACCTCTTCCTTCACGCACAGAACTACGATAGAAAAATCTCTCAGCTCTCACACATACCCTCACCCTTCTGTGTGTAAACGCTTCCGACGTCTGCTCTCAGAAGACTCTCAGACACTTAGAGAAAGTACTCGCAAGTAACTATCAGACATAAATATTAACGAAAATTCGCGCCTAGTGTATACAGTTCTGCGAGTTAGACCTGAGAGTACCAAACTGTCTGAGGGCAAAAAACTCTCAAGTGTTCGCCAGCCCTAACGCATTAATACTACTACAACTTGAGCATGAGTCATTGACCCGTAGGACAGGTTTCCGCCGAGCCGCTTACTACACGGCGAGCAGTTAAACACAGAGAGGGGTGTGCTCCAGCGGGCGAGGGGACAATGTCCTTTCCCTGGTAATAACAGGTGCGCGGCGGGTTGCGTGCGCGCTGTTGGTCGCCCGCCTTCCGGCTGCGGGCGTTACTCTGCGCAGGCCTTCCTTCCGCCCGCCGATGCTGCGCTGACGTAACGCCCAACTGTGCGCTGTGCCCGCGGGGCTAAGACGCGCGCCTGCCACGTCACTGGCGCACCTGTAGCGTCACGCCGCCGTGGCGCCCGCCCGCATGGAGACGAAGCGACGTCGGCCGAGGCGAAACCGCCCCGCCCCCTACCGCCTTCACAAACATAACGGAACTTTGATGCAGGCCGCGGACGTTAAGTGTATTGAAGTATACTATATTACACCCGGTCGTTCTAACAAAGGTGCAATGTGGGCTGTTACTATCGTACCGTAGCGAATCGTGATAGATTTTCTAATGTGTCAATACGGTTCAAAATGGTTCAAATGGCTCTCAGCACTATGGGCCTTACTGCTGAGGTCATCAGTCCCCTAGAACTTAGAACTACTTAAACCTAACTAACCTAAGGACGTCACACACGTCCATGCCCGAGTTCGATTTTACACAGAGTACGCGAAGGAACTTGCCACCTACGCGAAGGAACTTGCCACCCTTCTTGCAGCGGTGTACCGTAGGTCTCAGGAAGAGCGTAGCCTTCCAAAAGATTGGGAAAGGCTACAGGTCATCCCCGTTTTCAAGAAGGGACGTCAAACAGATGTGCAGAACTATAGACCTATATCTCTAACGTCGATCAGTTGTAGAATTTTGGAACGAGTATCATCATCATCATCATCATCATCATCATCATCATTTAAGACTGATAATGCCTTTCAGCGTTCAGTCTGCAGCATAGTCCCCCTTATAAAATTCCTCCATGATCCCGTATTCAGTCCTAGCATTGGTGCCTCTTCTGATGTTAAGCCTATTACTTCAAAATGATTCTTAACCGAATCCAGGTACCTTCTCCTTGGTCTTCCCCGACTCCTCCTACCCTCTACTGCTGAACCCATGAGTCTCTTGGGTAACCTTGCTTCTCCCATGCGTGTAACATAACCCCACCATCTAAGCCTGTTCGCCCTGACTGCTACATCTATAGAGTTCATTCCCAGTTTTTCTTTGATTTGCTCATTGTGGACACCCTCCTGCCATTTTCCCTTCTACTAGTACCTGCAATCATCCTAGCTACTTTCATATCCGTTACCTCAACCTTATGGATAAGGTAACCTGAATCCACCCAGCTTTCGCTCCCATACAACATAGTTGGTCGAAAGATTGAACGGCGCACAGATAACTTAGTCTTGGTACTGACTTCCTTCTTGCAGAAGAGAGTAGATCGTAGCTGAGCGCTCACTGCATTAGCCTTGCTACACCTCGCTTCCAGTTCTTTCACTATGTTGCCATCCTGTGAGAATATGCATCCTAAGTACTTGAAACCGTCCACCTGTTCTAACTCTGTTCCTCCTATTTGGCACTCAATCCGTTTATCTCTCTTTCCCACTGACATTACTTTCGATTTGGAGATGCTAATCTTCATACCATAGTCCTTACATTTCTGATCTAGTTCTGAAATATTACTTTGCAAACTTTCAATCGAATCTGCCATCACAACTAAGTCATCCGCATATGCGAGACTGCTTATTTTGTGTTCACATATCTTAATTTCATCCAGCCAGTCTATTGTTTTCAACATATGATCCATAAATAATATAAACAACAGTGGAGACAGGTTGCAGCCTTGTCTTACCCCTGAAACTACTCTGACCGTGAACTCAATTTACCGTCAACTGTTAACTGCTGCCTGACTATCTATGTAAAGATCTTTAATTGCTTGCAAAAGTTTACCTCCTATTCCCTAATCTCGTAGAACAGACAATAACTTCCTCCTAGGAACCCGGTCATATGCCTTTTCTAGATCTATAAAGCATAGATACAATTCCATGTTCCACTCGAATTATGTTCAAGTATAATGACTTTTCTGGAGACTAGAAATCCACTCTGTAGGAATCAGCATGGGTTTCGGAAAAGGCGATCGTGTGAAACCCAGCTCGCGCTATTCGTTCACGAAACTCACAGGGCCATAGGCACGGGTTCCCAGGTAGATGCCGTGTTTCTTGACTTCCGCAAGGCCTTCGATACAGTTCCCCATAGTCTTTTAATGAACAAAGTGGACTATCAGACCAATTGTGTGATGGGATTGAAGAGTTCCTAGACAACAGAATGCAGTATGTTATTCTCAATGGAGAAAAGTCTTCCGAAGTAAGAGTGATTTCAGGTGTGCCGCAGGGGAGTGTCGTAGGACCGTTGCTATTCACAATATATATAAATGACCTTGTGGATAACATCGGAAGTTCACTGAGGCTTTTTGCGGATGATGCTGTGGGATATCGTGAGGTTGTAACAATGGAAAAATGTACTGAAATGCAGGAGGATCTGCAACGAATTGATGCATGGTTCAGGAAATAGGAATTGAATCTCAATGTAAACAAGTGTAATGTGCTGCGAATACGTAGAAAGAAAGATCCTTTATCATTTAGCTACAATATAGCAGGTCAGAAACTGGAAGCAGTTAATGCCGTAAATTATCTTGGAGTAGACATTAGGAGTGATTTAAAATGAAATGACCATATAAAATTAATCGTCGGTAAAGCAGATTCCAGACAGATTCATTGGAAGAAACCTGTGGAAATGCAATCCGAAAACAAAAGAAGTAGGTTACAGTACACTTGTTCGCCCAGTGCTTGAATACTGCTCACCGATGTGGGATCCGTACCAGATAGGGTTGATGGAAGAGATAGAGAAGATACAACGGAGAGCAGCGCGCTTCGTTACAGGATCATTTAGTAATCGCGAAAGCGTTACGGAGATGATAGATAAACTCCAGTGGAAGACTCTGCAAGAGAGACGCTCAGTAGCTCGGTACGGGCTTTTGTTGAAGTTTCGAGAACATACCTTCACCGAGGAGTCAAGCAGTATATTGCTCCCTCCTACGTATATCTCGCGAAGAGACCATGGGGATAAAATCAGAGAGAATAGAGCCCACACAGAGGCATACCGACAATCTTTGTTTCCGTGATCTGTAAGAGACTGGAATAGAATGGAGAACCGATAGAGGTATTCAAAGTACCCTCCGCCACACACCGTCAGGTGGCTTGCGGAGTATGGATGTAGATGTAGATGTAGGCCGTGTTCCTGTATACTGGCCTTCAGATCAGTTAGAGACCGAACGTCTCCCTAGTAAACACGTTCTGTTAGATTCCCCAGAGCAAAAGGACATGGATTCAGAGCAGGTGATCTTGCAGGTCATGTATCTGGAAATCCTCTGGACATAACACATTCGTGGGAGGTTGCGTTAAGCAGATCTTTCACTTGGCGAGCGACATGAGGTGTTGCCCCATCTTGCATCAAAACAATGGCTTCCACACAGTTGAGCTCTTCCAAATCAGAAATCACATGCTGACGGGCCCATTGGGTGTATTCTTTTCAAAGAAGAACGGACCGAGGGTAAACGTGCTTCTGAATCCACACCACACAGTCACACACAGCGAGTGCAATGGCTCTTCGTGCTCAACGTGCGGTTTGACAGTCACACAAATTCGCCAGTTCTATGTGCTCACTTCACTCTGTAATGTAAAGTATGTCTCGTTTCTCCATAGATTATTGCTTGGCCACACGACATCAACTTCGTATTGTGTCAGAAACCACAGAGCAAATCCAGAACATTGCTACGGCTCATGATGTTTCAGTTGTTTCCCCGTCTGGATCTTCTACGGGTACCAGATTAAAATAGACTACAAAACTTTCCGTAACTTCATCACGGGATGGACAATTCTCATGACACTGCACGAGCACTGGAGCTATCCGGGGCACATGCTGCATGGTCAGTTACAGCAACGGCAATCTCGTCAACAACTTCCATCGGAATGGGATGCCTTCCTCTTCCACGTGGCACAACAAGCTGAACCCATGGTTCAAAATGGTTCAAATGGATCTGAGTACTATGGGACTCAACAGCTGTGGTCATAAGTCCCCTAGAACTTAGAACTACTTAAACCTAACTAACCTAAGGACATCACACACATCCATGCCCGAGGCAGGATTCGAACCTGCGACCGTAGCCGTCGCGCGGTTCCTGACTGAGCGCCTAGAACCGCTAGACCACCGCGGCCGGCCTGAACCCATGTTTTCGAATTTTATCATCATCGTCTTTAAACCATTTAATGACAAACGGCCTCTCCTCAGACCTTCCAGGCGGCGATACTCTCTCATTTACAGCACAGCAATCACTGCCGCTGACATAAAACAGTTTTACTAACAGTGCATAGTCTCTCTTCTCAATAGCCATGTTATATTATGTTATGTTAACCGGGGACCTAGAAACGACGGAGAGGCTCCGTCCCCGCCGTAGCCGCAGTGGTCCGCAACCCCACAACGACTACGGCAGTCCACTTCACCCTTCCGCCGCCCCACACCGAACCCAGGGTTATTGTGCGGTTCGGACCCCGGTGGACCCCCCCAGGGAACGTCTCACACCAGACGAGTGTAACTCCTATGTTTGCGTGGTAGAGTAATGGTGGTGTACGCGTACGTGGAGAACTTGTTTGCGCAGCAATCGCCGACATAGTGCAGCTGAGGCGGAATAAGGGGAACCAGCCCGCATTTGCCGAGGCAGATGGAAAACCGCCTAAAAACCATCAACAGACTGCCTGGATCACCGGACCTCGACACAAATCCGGCGGGCGGATTCGTGCCGGGGACCGGTGCTCCGCCGGCCGCGGTGGCCGTGCGGTTCTAGGCGATGCAGTCCGGAACCGCAGGACTGCTATGGTCGCAGGTTCGAATCCTGCCTCGGGCATGGATGTGTGTGATGTCCTTAGGTTAGTTAGGTTTAAGTAGTTCTAAGTTCTAGGGGACTGATGACCACAGATGTTAAGTCCCATAGTGCTCAGAGCCATTTGAACCGGTGCCCCTTCCCGCCCGGAAAGCCGTGCGTTACACCGCACGGCCAACCAGGCGGGCTCGATAGCCATACTGTTCACTCACGTTGTAGCTTGTCAAATGCCAACGTAGATGTCACATCGTCATACAAAGAGTGTACAGTGACAGGTTTACGCCTCTTGGCCAAAATTGAAACTAATGTTTTTCTAGCTTAGATTGTCTCCACAGTAACACATTAGCGTATCTACCAAGTTTCGCAGCCATATGACTATTATAGCCCACGCTGAAAGTCTGTGAGTAGCTGCACTTTATATAACCACACAGTAGTATTAATCGTGGCCACACCTGGAGACTTTAAAACGCGTGTTCTGTGCGCCATATTTAAGAAAAACGATCCCCTTGTGTACGATATCTAAATAGGAATTGTCTGATTTGATGTTTTTAAATTCGTACTAGTTTTTTGTTTATACGGGCTGATTCTCATAACTGAAGAAACGACTGTTCCAACGGAACAGATCCACAACGGATCATTAATTCGCTTTATGAATAACAGGCGTGGGAATTCGATATGGATGTTCACATACTGTTTCTAGCCGGCTATGTGCCGTTACGTGGTTTCACCGTCGCCGTTCTCTCATAATCGTACAACAAAAACATGGCTCCACACATCCACAAGTCACCTTTACTCAGTAGATCCACACCATGAGAAAACGAGTAATTGTAAGAGCAAAAAGGAAACACTTCCCGTTTACGAGGCTGAAGCTGCTGCTCGAGTCGCTCAGTCCACAATGCCAAACGACTTGCGGTATATTAGGTTTGTCGAAAATTTTGTTGACAAAAGCGATACAATGACATTGACAAGGTACGAAATGATTAAGGTCAGCAGCAGCTTGGTCGAGGGCTGATGACTTGAGATAAATTACATAGGCATTAATCTCTTGTTTCCCTGAGTATCATTAAGTCTTCTACATTGACCAGAAACTTCTTTCCTGCTGTGTGAGAGCTCATCTTGGCTGTTGTTGCAGATGCTTGTCTAAAAGTTGTACCCATCGCACCTTAGTTTGAAACTTTTTGTATCCACGGTGTCCCGCAGCCTTTATGATGTTAATGAACGGCATTAATTAAGGCTGCTTGTTTATTTTTATTTTTGCCGGACCGATGCCGGCCTACCCATCGTCAGCGGTCCTACAGAAGATATACAATAATATAACACATAATGTTACATTGTGTGTTTCGTATGCTGTGAGATCTGGATCGTGTTTTCTATTTTCCGTTAGACTGTCCAGTACTTACTTGCATTTTATTTTTGTGCTCTCATAGAATTTGTTGTAGATGGATCTGCATATTTTAGCTAGTTTTCAGCACGACCAGAAGCATTCTGCGCAAACAAACACCACTCCTTGGAATACCAACACCCGCATTACATAGATCACTTTTGCGCTACAGCTTGTTGATATACGTCCTGTAAACCCTTCAATCATTCTGTGTCTGGCTGCTTAGGTGCATCACTCTATAACTTCCCTCAAGCCCAAAATCTGCTATTTTTTTATTCTTTGCTCTCTGTTTACTCTCAAGACTGTTGTTAATCTTAGTACTCAATATGTTCGGGTTATTTTGATCTCCTGGGAAAAGACTGACGGTTACATTGAACGCGTAATCCAGCTAGTCCTCCTGGAATTGGTCGACATATTTGGCATGCCTTCCTCACACGTAAGGACAAATCACTGTCGTCGTGTAATACGAGGGACGTTCAGTAAGTAATGTAACACATTTCTTGTTATGAAAGCAGGTTAGCTTTATTCAGGATTCCAATAAACCACATTATTGACCACTCTTTTGGCTTCAAAACTGTATTTTTCAACATAATCTCCGTTCAGTGCTACAGACTTACTCCACCTTACTGGGAGGACCTGTATACCTGTATGAAACCACTATACTGGTTGACGTCGGAGCCAATGTCTTGCTGCGTCAGTAACCTCTCCATAACCCACGTAAAGCTTCTGGCGGTGTGCATCCTTCATTGGGCTAAACAGATGGAAGTCGGAAGGCGCGAGATCCGGGCTGTAGGAAGAACAGTCCAGTGAAATTTTGTGAGCTCTTCTTGGGCGCGCAGACTTGTGTGGGGCCATGCGTTGTCGTGGAGAAGACGAAGTAGTCCGTTTGAATTGTTTGATTGTGATCCGCCGATCAACGTGAATGAGAATGTGCGCACGTTGCAACACTGCAGGAGTCACAGCCGTGTGCAGCCGACCGACATGCCGGAGATAAGAGAGGTTTGCTGGTCCTTGTTGCCATGACGACAGACGCCTCGCTCAGCGACTCACCGTGCTTTTGTTCACTGCCAGACCTTCTGCAAGCGTCTATGAATCGGTTTTCCACCAAAAGAAATTCAGTGAAACCTCTCTGATTGGAACGCACCTCCTTTACAGACGCCATTTTGAAGTCTTCGTATACCGCCGCCACCTAAGGGAACTTATGGAACTACAGGGGCTGAAGCGGAAATATTCCACGATGTCCCACAATAAATTCCGTTTTTTTTTTTCGACCGAAGTTAGCTGAGAAAAAAAAGTGTTGCACTACTTACTGAACGCCCCTGTAGAATACAATTACTGAAACAACTGATAGTATACATGCCTCATTAACCTGATTTTGAGTTCCTTACTTCTTAACTGAACACTGCGAGCTGTGTATCGGTCTAATGGTAAGTCATAACAGTTTTATTAAAACGTCGTAACTATGCTGTTTCCTGTGTTGCCCGCTTTGTTTGAAGAGGGGAGTTTGTGGTGTTCTCAGCGAGATAACCCCAGCTTGAGAGGCACGCACACCGACGTTTGGCTCTCTGGCCCCAGGGAAATTCACCTAGTCCGCAGCCGTCAGGGAAGATGGAGTGTAAGTTTTCAAATTTTCAGTGATGAAGTATCCGGAAACGCTACATTCAGATTCAGAGAGAGCCATTATGATCAGTTCCTGCCCTCCACCCCCCCCCCCCCCCCCCCTCTCGCCCTTCCCAGCCTCTCGTCCCTGTACACACCTCTAATAAGAGTGGCGAAAACATTAAGTGACACGTGACAGTAGTGAGAAACGAGGTTTTCTCGTTCTAGAAGCCAAAGGAGAAGTGTCCTTGAAGCGAGAAGAGTGCAGCCAACCATGCGTTTTTCTTACACGTGCTGCTGGCTGCCTGTCACAACTCGTGCTTGACCCTCAGCGTTCCTGGCACGGCCAGCAGGTTACCACTGTTTGGATCTGCTTCTGCCAAAGATATCCATTCAAAATCGCTATTGTGTACTAAGGAGTGAAATCCCGTTCACCACTGTGCTTTGTATTATGCTCCAACCTGCGCACGTCAGTATTTTGTTTGGGCACATTTAGATGTTTATATTACGTCTTCCTCGATTTTACCAGTTATATTCTACGGCTACCTCTCTAAATATAGAAACGCAAGATTCATCTGCACCGACGCTTTTAGGAATGAAAGCGGTTGTGGTTGGGCTTGCTGGAATAGCAGCTGTCATATCTGAATGAAAATCTGGCCACCTAAGTAACTAACGATTATGACAGCCGAGCTTTAGGCTATACGGCGAGCAATCCAATACGACGAGAAGCTCGTGGACTGTAAGTTCGTTAATCCTTTTGACTGCAGATCATTTTAAAATATCTGCTTAGCAGATGACGCCACCATCCAATAACATGTACTATTGCATATCTCTACTACAGATCTTACCTAGGAACAAAGAGGTTATGATGTGCTGGGTAAAAGCACACTGTTGAATTTCTAACGATGAAATGTTGACAAGTTAGCTAATGCAGAGGGAAAGATGGTAAACGCGGAATTAACAGCTGCAGACGTTTTAAAGGTTACGAAATTGATAATCAGTGATAAGAGGAACACAGAATGATTAAGAGGCCCTAAATGCAAAGGTAAGGATTACTCCAAAGTGAACCCGGTACTGATTACTAACTTCTGGCTCGAGAAAAGCCGATGTTCCAGAAGACACAAGGACAATATAAGACGTTTCACTTTTAACCACGGCTGTTACTGAAAGCATGTACTTCGTACTGGTCTACTTGCATCTCCATTGTGCGACTGCGGTAAAGAAGAGGATGTCAACCACAGATTTGTTGGCTCCCCGAACAGATATAACGTTACAAGTCCTGGCCGCCATCGGTTGCTGTTTGCCAATGTGTTTCACATGTTTGCTTACGGCTAGGCTTGAAAGACTTGAGAATATGTCACCTTGTATCATTAAATTTTGTCAAGACAGACAAACGGTGGTTGTATTGCAGTGACCACGCTTCTGGCAAACGTTCTTTTTCTCATTGTCATGGTCAGATGAAACTGCAGTATGTGTTTGGGTATATTCCCTATGCGATTAGTGCAAAGTATGCTTTTGATCCTGTTTCGGTTCTACTTCAGAATTGTTGCTGTAAAATATGGTAATACATTTTTTGCCATGTTCTCGGGTTCGTCACGATGAACAGAAGGCGTGACTGCCATATGTGAAGATTGTTATTGCATAAGCTTAGGCTGGAGGTAGGTACTGGAAAAATGACTGGCATAGGCCCTAAAAATAAGGACGTGACATTGATTTCCTTGCCAGTCAACACTCTCCTGTTATGTGAAATTTAGTGACTCTGGCTTTAATGGAACCAAATATATTATTCCTTGTACATTATGTTTTTTTTTTGTTTACAATTTTACGGCTACACATTTTGATGACCTACGTACTGGACATTGGCACAAAAGGGGCACATGTTAGTCAGAGTCACGGTGGCCTCCTGTTGTGGTTGAAAACGAAATATTGGAACTGTAGTTCTAATCCTAACGTTCAAAACAACTGTGCCATTCCCGTGTAGCTGTACTTCATAAAATTTATATTCTAAAAACGAATGTGATCTGTGTTTCACTGAACATCTAGCAAGGCTCTGATTTTAATTTAAAGGCAAAATCATATAACGGTCACGCCTTATACTGATTCTCCTTAACATTTTCAGGAAGTGTTCTGGGATGTTATTTCGGTTTTTAACGAGTTTTTTTATTGTGCTATGTAGTTTCGTTTTTACACTCAGTAATTTTGAACAATTATTATCAAAATAGACAAAATCTGGACAAACAATTACATATCCGAAATAAGGTTAAGTGCAGTGGCGTACAGGTGATCTTGTATCAGTATTTTGTTTTGGTACAAACGAAGACATCAGAAGATACAGTCGTTCATTATGACAAACTTTCGTGACTGTATTAATGATGTGTGATGATGAGATTACATGACAACTACTGCAATTCTTCTCGACAGCTAATTCGTATATTCGTATATATTGCTTGCTGTGAACTTTGTAATCACTCAAAAAGCATGGCAGCGGAGCAGCAAACGGCATCTTGCTAATGTCACATGTTATACCACGTGCTAATAGCATGTAAATGTAGCTGTTCCAAGATTTCTGTACATACGTGCCCAAAACCAGTCACATCGTGAATTAGTAAAGTTTAAAAAAGAATGTTGGCGTTTGAATTCATTATCACGCATAAACATTAGACTCCAGAAAATAAAGAGACAGCAACTTACCGAGGCCTGTGGTTGCATACCTGCTGGGATGATCCTACTACCTCACTTACAGTAAAATTAGACACTGTAATAAAAAAAATGGTTCAAATGGCTCTGAGCACTATGGGACTCAACTGCTGAGGTCATTACTCCCCTAGAACTTAGAACTAGTTAAACCTAACTAACCTAAGGACATCACAAACATCCATGCCCGAGGCAGGATTCGAACCTGCGACCGTAGCGGTCTTGCGGTTCCAGATTGCAGCGCCTTTAACCGCACCGCCACTTCGGCCGGCAGACACTGTGATAATTTGGCGGCAATGATGAATGGTGGTGTTATGAAACATGTCATTATTGTACTTCGAATTACAGGGTTCAGCTTGTAACAAAACAAAACAAAAGGTAATATCTTTATGGGGCTCAAACACTAATTTTAAACAGAGAGGCTGGCGAAACAGAAAAGGGGAAAGAAATTTTAGGTCCAAATTATACTGATGACGGAAAATAAAGACTAAAAGTAGGTAAGGAAATTGAAAAACATACCAAAATTTATTCGAATATGTAAAAACGCCGTCTAAAATGCTGTGGGGTTATTAAATGAATGGAACAAACCAGATTAACCAGACAGTTTGTGGAATTCTACGAAAGTCACATTAAGGCTAAAACTGAAGCAATAAATCGAATTGGAGCAATAAAAGAAGGCCTGAAGGGAGCTGATACACCAGATGAAAAAAATTGTAGGCAAATACTTCGCAAGTGGACTGTTGGCCTGGCCAAAAACATAAGAAGACCGGAACAACGTTGTGTGGCCACAGAAAAACTACCCATTCTGAGAGAATGAAAGCAATTTTGGAAAAAAAGCTAAAACACAACTTTCCTTTGTTGTTCATCGCGTAGTCCACTAGGGCCTAAGCATCCATAATTAATAATATCGTCGTAATATTATGACGTTACCCTTAGGCAAAATATAAGTCAGATTGTCGTGAATGAATCTAAAAAGGAAAAAAAAAGACTTCAGTTAATATCCTGATTGCATTTGTCACTGACGGGTTGCATCAATAGGGCAACGTCGTAAAAATTCAGCACTAGTTGTTCCGTTCAGCCCCCAACCTGCTGACAGAACAGTACAGGTGAAATACGTGTCACATTAGCATAGAAATTTGCGGTTCTTGTTTCACGCTTCACTTCGCAGTGACGTAGGCTTGCGTTGTTCGCATTTCAAGGAAACACCGCCGGACAAAGCTGTTTGCTGTGTAATGTCTGAAAGCGCGAAAGAGAAAAACCTCGATACTCTAAACAGAACTGTGTCGAATAACGGCATCGCATCAGCGCGACAAATGCCATTTGCCCATTCCCCGGTGATGTGCGTGTTTAGTTCTTCAACAGAAAGCGTTTAACAGTTCATCCAAGTCCCATTATGTTCTGTCTCTGAGCAACAGTTTACAGTACAGAACGCTTATTACCATTCTTTTCCTAGATTCTCCGTATCCTTGAATAAAATTCATCTCTGTTCACCGCCTCACACTCGCTCCCCAAACTCTACTCCTGCGTTGTTCCTACCGCTGCACCGCCCTTTCTGCAGACTCGTATTCTGGCTACACTCACATGCCATTGAGAGATACAGCGACATATCAGAAACATAACGAGGAGAAATACCGGAACTGGCGCCAGGCTTGTACCAAATTAAACAACACACTATCCATAAGCTCCTCAAAGAATGAAATGCTTTCCATCTCCGTGATGGAAAACACCGTCTTCCTAACTAGCCGCTCCAGGACAACAATCACCTTCAGCCTTATAACATGATTGACGCTAATCACTTTGCCATATAGGTATGGTAGAAATCAATGAAGCGAGAAAGAAATAAGACGAGTATTTTTGGTCAGATTAATATGGGGTAATATCAACAGCAGCAGAATATGGTATAACATGGGTGGTATTCGTCATGAATTCGAAAGTCGGGCAGAGTCTAAGTTGCTGTGAACAGTGCAGTGACAATGTTGTTCTGATCAGAATCGACAGCAGACGAAGACCGCTCACCCATTCTACAGACACCACATATCAGCCCATTAACTAAACTGACATCCTACAACTCGAAGCACCATTTTACTCCTCCACTTCCGACTTACCCTTTCCTGGTGCAGGTCCTACAATATAGTGCAGTGCAGTTACGTGATTCGACTAGCACCAACATTTTTTAAATACAGTATAAAATTTCTGACAGCTTCAACTATCTTTTTTAATATTTTAGGAAACATTTAAAATTGTTGAAACCAGCCTTATATATTATTGTAGGTACCCATCGGGGCGGAAGCGAACTGGTAACTATAAATAAAATTATAATAAAGAAACAAAATTTTAAGCAGAAGGTCTGCTACCATCTTGACATCTGTCGTACATTTGTAAACTTGATTCCAACCCTCCATTGCAATTCCCATCCTTGAAATCCCTGCCCAGTTTCCCCCCTCTGTCACCACAGACCGTCTCTGTTTCATCTCCATGCTCTCAACATCCTTTTACAGAAAAAATTTTAAGCACGTCCTTTACGAGACCCTGAAAATATCCCCGAGGGTTACCTATCCTATCAATTGCAATCTATCATATCCACTCCAACTGAAGTAAACATATACCTTTCATCGACATCTTATCGCTTCCCTTTTTCTGTGCAACGTTAGGTTGTCGCAGCATTTCATTCTTGGTTCTTCCTTTTTTTCCAACCATTAATATCTCACGCTGACCAAAGAACTTCTCAAGATTTTACGCTGAGAAATTAATAGTTTATTGTTATATGCCTTTCTGGTATTGAGGATCAACTTCTATATAGCACAATTAGAACTAACGGGTGATCAAAAAGTCAGTATAAATTTGAAAACTTAATAAACCACGGAATAATGTAGATAGAGAGGTAAAAATTGATACACATGCTCGGAATGACATGGGGTTTAAGTAGAACAAAAAAAAACTAAGTTCACAAAATGTGCGACAGTTGGCGCTGGACAGTAAAACGTCAGTGACTGCGCATGACAATCGTGTATAAAAGGAGCTGTAATGAGAGAGAGAATCAAATGCGCCAGCATTCGCAGCGTGTGGACGTTACGTGAAAAGGCACTTTTAGTGAAGCTGTATTATCGAAATGGGGAATGTGCTAGTTCAGCGTTACGATCCTATCGCCATAGGAAGGGGATTCGAACGGGTAAAGGTCCGTTGACAAATGCAGCCGTGGCGAGAATGATTTCGAAGATCGAAGCCACGGGTTGTTTAGACGATAGACCCCGTAGTGGCCGACCGAGCACAAGGCGTAATTCTGGTGAGACAGTTGAGGAAGAAATGGAGACTGTAGCGGGTTCGTCTATGCACGGGGAAGTCAGCGCTCGTGCAGTCGCACGTCGCACCGGCATTCCATACACAACTGTTTGGTTGGCACTTAGGCGTACCCTCCGATACTATCCGTACAAATCCATCGGCATCATGAACTGTTACCTGGCGATTTAGTGAAGCGGAGGGCATTTGCGGTGTGGGCGTTTCAAAAGATGGCGGAAGATGACGATTGGTTGAGTAACGTGTTGTGGACCGACGAAGCTCATTTCACGCTCCGAGGGTCTGTCGACGCCCACAACTGCAGAATTTGGGCTACCGAAAATCCTAGAACTGTCGTGGAAACTACATTGCACGACGAGAAAGTCACGGTATGAGTTGGATTTATCACATCTACCGTTATCGGGCCTTTTTTCTTCGAGGAAGTGCGTGATTCTGGTTTTGTAACTGCTGCCTTGACGGGTGAGAGATACGCCGATATGTTACAGAATCGCATCATCCCCAGTTTGGTTGATAAACACCTGCTGGAACGTACGATGTTTATGCAGGATGGCGCTCCACCCCATATTGCTAGACGCGTGAAATATCTCCTGTGCGCGTCGTTTGGTGATGATCGTGTGCTCAGCCGCCACTTTCGTCATGCTTGGCCTGCCAGGTCCCCAGACCTCAGTCCGTGCGATTATTGGCTTTGGGGTTACCTGAAGTCGCAAGTGTATCGTGATCGACCGACATTTCTAGGGATGCTGAAAGACAACATCCGACACCAATGCCTCACCATAACTCCGGACATGCTTTAAAGTGCTGTTCACAACATTATTCCTCGACTACAGCTATTGTTGAGGAATGATGGTGGACATATTGAGAATTTCCTGTAAAGAACATCATCTTTGCTTTGTCTTACTTTGTTATGCTAATTATTGCTATTCTGATCAGATGAAGCGCCATCTGTTGGACATTTTTTGAACTTTTGTATTTTTTTGGTTCTAATAAAACCCCATGTCATTCCAAGCATGTGTGTCAATTTGTACCTCTGTATCTACATTATTCCGTGATTTGTTCAGTTTTCAAATTTATACTGACTCTTCGATCACCCGGTATTATTGCCACATAGCCCTTGATTTGAATTTTGTGGAGGATCGTAAGTGAAGACACAATTGGTTTCATATTGAAGTAGCTCTTGGATCTATTGTTGTAAGATGTTGCTGTTACTGAATAATGTGATCTTCTCGGTTTTGAGATCAGTGGTTCAAACTTAGCGTCAGCCACGGTAATGAATTTTATCTAAATATCACACTGAACGAAGTTCTTCGCTTAGAGGCGGATACGAACTAGTGTAAACAATTTAGGAAAATGCTAGTATTCGAATCTGCGTATTCTATTATAGATACCACTGCTCTATCATGCAAAGTGTTCTCAAAAGTGAAGGGGAAATGTCTCTCCTATAGTGGCGGAATCAGAGGAACGTAGCGTAACAATGGTGAAACATAAAACATGGCGGGTTTGGAGGACTGAACCGAGATAACACTTTTGTCAGGACAACTATTGTGCGCAGCAGCTGTGTACTGTTTCCAGAGAATCATTAAACACGTCAAAAGCAAAGAGTAGTATGAAAAATTATAGATTGTGTTTTTATTCGTTAGAAAAATTAGAATATTTCCCTTTTCACTTTCTGCATCATTTGTATTGTAGAAGGTTCCATAGGAGTAGGCGCTAAATGTAGGATTCTTTAATCTTTCTATGAAAGGATATTTTTGTGCTAACTTAGTTGAATAACGTATGTAACATATGAAAAATTAGTTTTTCAACGTAAACAGAGTGCTGATACATACCAAGAGAATTAATCATTAGATACGTACCTCAACATGTGAAACGGCTGACTATTTGCCAGAACACTGCACGTTATAGCCAGTGTCCATTGTAAACGCGAGGAGAAGCAGTTCCACACGGCCAAAGAACAGCTGTAAGCAAAAGGGGAAAATGTTTTCACTCTTGTCACTCACAGGTGAAACTGAATACCTCTTACAACACTGATGCTGTCACTCCTTCAGCACAACATCAAGGACAAGGTTCATAAGAATAGCCACATTATTTGTGACAAAAACTGGACAACATAGGAAACGACGGCAAGCAGCTTTTTCCGGAGAACGCCAAATAATACCGCTTGATAAATATACAAAATGTACAGCCTTTCTTTTTCGCTTAGGAGCTTTCGGCTACAAGGCCATTAGCGTCTGATCATTTTATGGACAGAATAATACGAAGAAAAGAAGTAAACTAAACACATCTGATTCCATGAAGAAGACCGCAAACGGTAAATAAACTACATGAAAAGCAATGAAAACATTTTAATGATATCCAAAAGGGAAGAAAGATGGGTAAGAAGACAAGGTCATTACGGACGGAACACGACTTCGGATTTGAATAGTAGACAAGAAAATCGACTTCGTCCTTTTTAAATGCGCTATTCCAACATTTGCCTTGAGCGATTAACGGAAACCACGGAAAACCTATGTCTAGATGTCCGCGCCAAGATTTGAATAGCGGTCTTCCAGAATTTGAGTCCTGTGTCTTAAGGACTACACCATCTCGCTCGGTAAATTACATCCAAAAAGAAAGTTTTGGGTGACTGAAACAACGTGTAGATCAGACTGTGAGTTTCTTCTCAGTATTCTATAAAAATGCTTGGTAGAAAAGGAAGACCTAACAGTCGCGTCAGACTGAGTGTTGTCACCTACAATATGAGGTATGCCCGTAGACAAATTGTGACCTTCCCTCTACATCTACATCTATACTCTGCAAACCACCTGAGGTGCATGACAGGGGGTACGTCCCATTGTACCAGTTATTTGGGTTTCTTCCTGTTGCATTCACATATGGAACGCGGGAAGAATAATTATTTGAATGCCTCTGTGCGTGGAGTAATTATTCTAATCTTATCCTCACGATCACGAGCGACACGTAGTGGTCTGTAGCATAGTCTAAGAGTAATCATTTAAAGAGCCCGCCCTGTTAGCCGTGTGTCTGACGCGCTGCTTTCCGAGCAGGAAGGCGTGCCCGTCCCCGGCACGAATCCGCCCGGCGGATTAGCGTCGAGCTCCGGTGGGCTGGCCACCCGGTGGATGGGTTATAAGGCGGTTTTACATCTGCCTCGGCGAATGCGAGCTAGCTCCCCTTATTCCGCCTCAGCTACACTGAGGCTGCGGAAACACTTTCTGCACGTACGCGTACACCATAATTACTGTACCGCGCCAACATTTGGGCTACACTCGTCTGGTGTGAGACGTACCCACTGGGGGCCGAAACGCACATTAACCGTGGGTTCAGTGTGGGGCGGCGGTGGGGTGAGTGGACTGCTGTGGCCTGTTGTGGGGCTGTGAACCACTGAGGGCTACAGCGGGGACGAAGCCTCTCCGTCATTTCTAGGCCCCCAGTTCCATATAATACAAAACAATAAAATCATTTAAAGCTGGTTCTTGAATCTTTGTTAATAGACTTACTCGGGATAGTTTACTTCTATCTTCAAGAGTCTTCCAGTTCAGTTCCTTCACTATGTATGTGACACTCTCCCACAGGATTAAACAAACCTGTGACCATTCGTGCTCCCCTTCTCTGTATACGTTCAGTATCCCCTGTTAGTCCTATCTGGTACGGGTCCCACACACTTGAGCAGTATTCTAGAACCGGTCGCATGATTGATTTGTAAGCTGTCTCCTTTGTAGACTGATTGCACGGCCCCACTATTCTCCCATAAACCAAAGTCTACCACCTAATTTACCCACGACTGAGCTTATGTAATCATTCCCTTTCATATCCCCACAAAGTGTTACATCCATGTATTTGAATGAGTTGACCGAATCCAAAAGTGACTCACTGATGTTATAGTCAAACGATACTACGTTTTTTCGTTCTGCGAAGTGCAAAATTATTCATTTCTGAACATTAGAGCAAGTTGCCAACCTCTGCACCACGTTGAAATATTATTAATATCTGAGACTGAAATTTTATGACGCTTCTCTCAGATAAACTTCATTATACTCGTAGATAACTGCGTCATCTGCAGAAAGCCCGATTTTACTGTTAATATTGTCTGAAAGGTCATTAATACACAACATGAACAACAAGGGTCCCAAAACACTTTACAGAGACACACCTGAAGTTATTTTTACATATGATGATGACTCTCCATCCAAGATAACAGCCGGGCGCGGTGGTCTAGCGGTTCTAGGCGCGCAGTCCGGAACCGCGCGGCCGCTACGGTCGCAGGTTCGAATCCTGCCTCGGGCGTGGATGTGTGTGATGTCCTTAGGTTAGTTAGGTTTAAGTAGTTCTAAGTTCTAGGGGATTGATGACCACAGATGTTAAGTCCCGAGCCATTTGAACCATTTTTGAACCAAGATAACATGCTGAAGCTGGGAACACTGGCGCAAAATGTGACGTACAGGTAGTAGTGTGTGACTAGCACAGACCCGATGGGTCTTTGCAAAGGGAACAGAAACTAATCCGGAGGTGTGTTAGTTACACTAAGCACCGTGACTTGAAGGAGCTACACCACGATCGGGTAGCAAGTTCCACCAATCACAGCTTGTTTCCCTCACATGCAGTCACTATTCCTCCCACGGATACGTGATCCTGTGACTCAACAGCTAGGGAACCGGATGCGAGAAGACATTACAGTGTCGCTAAAGGGTTGTTAGGTAACTTTTTTTGGTACGGTTTCAAATTTGCAGTTTCATTGTCCCGAATTGCCACAAGCCTTGATACGCAGCGGTATGGCAGCTCGATGTTGGAGGTGAAAGAGGTTGCCCTAGATGGACTGTATTGTGAGGTTTTCCGCATTTGACATACTATGCACGGCTTGCAGTGCACTCAGGGAATCTGCAATGTGAGAAATTTCGAAGCTCATGCACACTTCATCTGTTCGGTGTACTCAAAACCGCATATATGTCTGCATCATAAATTGTGAACTTACTCTTTAAGTGGAGCTGAAATACAAACTTCCACATAGAGGCCAAAGTTGTAAATTGGTATACATTTGCGATGGGATATGGACCATTCTCTCTCTGATTGAAAATAGTTCTGTGCTTTCTGGAAGATCAGGTGGAAACTGATTCCAACCCTAGCTAGGTACTGGAATTAGGTCCACGCCACGTGTCATTAGGTCTTCTTTCACACAGATCGCAAATGACTTTTTTATTTGTGGGCGATTTCAAAATTTCGTATCATTGGACGAATTATCTGTCAGCTGACGCTGGATCAGTCAAAAAGCTAAACTCCCGACGCACCATGAGGAGATGCCACTGGGTGGATAATGACAGCCCACAAGATGCGCTGGGTATAAGATTGTCCTGTAGACACTCTTCTTGATGAACACCTTCTAGAATCTAAGGACGTGTAGGTCTTACTGATAGATATAGACGGTATTCAGTCTTATACAAGCCGTATAAATCCGAAGCAGACGCTCTCTGTTTGATATACAGAGCATATTGATAAGGCACGTTATATTTAAGTCGCATATGTGTACTATATACTCACCTTGTAACCAAGACGCCCAGAAACCTCAACAATTCTTTGACGCTCAGGATGGCTTCACTCATAGGCAATGTTAAGTGGGCTAAATATAAACGGTGCATGTCCACGCATACCGCTTTATCATCCTAAATCATGAAGCCGGGAAAGCAGTTGGTTGCTGCAGTCTCTTTGTCGATTGCAACTAACGTCTTGCTGTTGGAACTGAAGAAGAGGAAAAGGTATAGCCTAATCCTGCAAGAATAAGGAACAGCCAAGTGGCTTTCTTATAATGACCTTTATGCTATTAACGACGATGGTTAGGACTTCTCCAAGGGGGGTACTGTACTCCTACTCAAGTCTGTCTGCCAGAACGGCTTTCAGTCCATACGTAAAACTGCCTAGCGAGCGAGCAACGACCTTATAAAGAACGATAGTAACCGCTAGAAACTCCACAGCTGCTTGGCAAAGCCGATGCGCCTCGCAAACGCGGTGCTGATCCCATTGCTACACGGCTCTGACTGATATGGCCGCTTCCGCTTTGCTACGCAGACTCCTAACCCGGCACACCCAGGGCCAACCGACCAGTTCTATACATCATCGGACGATTCGCCAATGCATGGACTCAGGTGCCGCGCGGCAGAATTGCCAAAAACTTCCACAGTGGTACCTTCGCTGGCTTCCAGGTGATGTTGCCATTTCAGCTGCATGTTCCGACTTCAAACTACTGTGCCAAGTGGCCACGGGAAGGCTCGGTGTGGCGCTGACTCGGCCAAATCGCCGCTACACCCTTTCTCTGGAGAGACTAGACCGTTTGACCCGTGCTGTGTCGACTGACCGGGCGGGAGGGTAGACAAACGCACTGCGAAATTTCAATTTCACATCCGAGCGAGGAGATGCAGTGGTAATCACATTAGTATCGCGTTCTGGACTATGGCAGTTGAAATCGTCATTGTGTCCGAGCGGTTCTAGGCGCTTCAGTCTGGAACCGCGCGACCGCTACGGTCGCAGGTTCGAATCCTGCCTCGGGCGTGGATGTGTGTGATGTCCTTAGGTTAGTTAGGTTTAAGTTGTTCTAAGTTCTAGGGGACTGATGACCTCAGATGTTAAGTCCCATAGTGCTCAGCGCCATTTTTTGAAATCGTCATCTGGCCATCCAAATGGAAGTCTTCCGTCATTTCCTAATGTCGCGTAGTCCCGAAAAACTGTTTCGTTTGAAAAGGACAGGGCCGATTTTCGTACTCACCTTCCTCCCGATCCGAGCATGTGTTTTTTCTCTAATGAGCTCGTCGTCGACAGGACGAGCTTATGTATTCCAGTAAAATATAAATTTTAAATTACTCTGTCCTCTCGACAATATAGAAGTATACGGTCTAAGGCGCTGCAGCCATGGACTGTGCGGCTGGTCCCGGCGGAGGTAAGAGTCCTCCCTCGGGCATGGATGTGTGTGTTTGTCCTTAGGATAATTTAGGTTAAGTAGTGTGTAAGCTTAGGGACTGATGACCTTAACAGTTAAGTCCCATAAGATTTCACACGCATTTGAACACAGAAGTATAAACGATATATTTTAAGACTAGTGAGCTAATGTAAGAAAACTACTAACTAATGAATTATTCAATGAATGACATTTCTCTAAGTCAGTTACAGCACTCGTAGGAATGTCTGTCGCGCACTGTAGAGTCGAACACGACAGGTGACGATTCACAGATGGAGACACTGATTCACCTTACACATCTGCAACGGTGGTAGGTCAAAGGGGGGGGGGCAGACGGGGGAGGGATGTCTCGCCCTGGGCCTCTGATCTTGCAGGGACTGCAAATTTTTAGGGCCTCGATATCTGAAAGCCGAAATATGTTAAGTAAATAGGAGGCAGTAAGGGGTTAGAGGCCTCTTATGTGAATGTTGCTTGTGACATGGTACATGAACACGATAAAGTGCTAGTTTGGCCAAATAAATAGTCCTCGTTTTCTTGAAACGAACTAAAGAAACAGGACAGTTGACCAACTCGTGAGGGAAACCGTATTAATTCTTCTTCTGAAACAAATAAAGGATTGGCTTGCGCAGCTAGATACTGCAATGTTTTTTTCATGAGCTGCATAGGAAAGACGTAGGGGTGAATACTGAACTGATTTGTGGGTTCTCATTTTTAGAATGTTCAGAAAGTAATCTTCCAGCATCCGCAGAACGAGCCTTCTGCGGCCAACTATATAACAGGCATAATAATCACCGCCGTTCTGACCATAAACGGGCCAATTGGGTCCGACCGATCGCCGTGTCGTCCACCAGCCAGTGGCGTCTTGTGAAGGGGGTATGGAGGTGTGTGGGTCAGTACACCACACGCGCGGCCGCTGTTGGGTTAGCAGATCTGGTGCCGCTACACTCGGTCAAGTACGAGTAGTTCCTCAGCTGGCAGCACGAGGCTGAGTGCACCCCGTTCCAGTCTTCCCATCAAGGAAAAATCACTGGCAGTACCGGGAATCGAACCCAGGTGCTCTGCATGGCAGCGAGCCAGCGAGGTGGATCATATAGTACGCATACCTACGTGATTATACCTACCAGAAAGTCTTTCCGACACTGAGCTGGCCTACGATGCCACCTGGAGAAATACTATCCTCAGACAGCTCTCCTTTCGCGTGTTTATACGTTTTCAAAAAATGTTCAAATGTGTGTGAAATTTTATGGAACTTAACTGCTAAGGTTTACACACTACTCAATCTAAATTATCTTAAGGACGAACACACACACCCATGCCCGAGAGAGGACTCGAACCTCCGCCGGGACCAGCCACACAGTCCATGACTGCAGCGCCTGAGACCGCACGGCTAATCCCGCGCGGCTATACGTTTTCCTTGTAGAGTCTATCTTAGGTTCTATATCCGTTTAGAATGTGTTGTCTTGTCTGTTGTCTGTCTCGGATGAGTGCCGCTGGACCATGGGGTGGGAGGTGCAATTTAACTACAACAAAGCAAATTGGGAACTTTTAGCAAGGAAGTGCGACATTCCTGCCTTACCAGAAGGTGACGCACATCAAGACCTAAACGTAGATGAAAGAGCTGAGGAACTGGTGGGTGCAGTACATAGAGCGGTGAGGGCCGCTGTACCAACCAGGAGGAAGGCCGTGGCGGCCTCGCCGTCACCATGGTCGCCCGAATTAGAGGATTTACGTCAATCTGTCAGAAAGCTAACGAGAAACTACCAGCGCAGTGTCGTCTGGCTGGAAAGACAAAGATGGCAGTTGCGATACAGGGAGGCCAAGCAGAGATTCCAGAAGGAGTTACGCGAAGTGAGAATGCGTAGCTGGGAAAGCTACGTGCTGAACCAGTTGGTCTCAGATCCGTGGGGTCTCCCTTATAAATTAGTAAGGGAAAAAAATCCGCTCTCCCCTGGAGTTATCAACAGTCAGGCGAGGGGATGGGATGACGGAGTCTTGGCAGGAAACTGCTGAGGTCCTTCTCCAATCCCTGCTGCCTGACGACAATGCGGATGGAGAAACTGAAATCCAGAAGCAACTGCGTGACGCATATCTAGTGGACTATAACAACAACACGGCAGTCTACCCATTCTCGGAAGAGGAGGTGGCTGCACAAATAAGATCCCTAAAAAGAGGGAAAGCTCCAGGACCAGACGGCATTGTGGCTGAGGTGGTGCAATTTCTGGCACCCCAGTTAGTCACGCCGCTGACCCACCTATTCAACGAGTGTCTTAGACAAAGAAGGTTTTCCAAGAGGTGGAAAACCGCGAACGTGATAATAATTAAAAAAGGACCGGAGAAAGATCCAACCGAAGTTAAATCTTACAGGCCAATCTGCCTATTGGACCTATTCGGGAAGCTCCTGGAGAAACTGCTGGCTGACAGATTGACGGCTCACCGGGTACTGTGGGGGATGAGCAGCAGGCAGTTCGGCTTCAGGCCGGGGCGGTCGGCATCTGATGCCATCGCTCTGGCGGCTGAGGTCTGTGGCTCGACCCCGCATAAGTACGTCATCGGCATCATGATGGATATCAGTGGCGCCTTTGACAACCTGTGGTGGCCTTCGCTCTTCTCCTGTTTACGGGAGAAAGTGTGTCCAGGGCCGCTTTATGGGTGTCTGAGGAGCTATTGTAAGGACAGGGAGGTTCGGCTATCATCCCCTAGCGGGAGAATTGGAAAAGTAATCACAAAGGGGTGTCCCCAAGGCTCTGTTCTGGGGCCCCTGTTCTGGGATATCCACATGGAACCATTACTAGACGAACTGCAACAAAGTGAGGAAGTGCTAGAGGTGATAGCCTACGCAGATGACCTGCTCCTGCTGGTCGGCGGTCGTAGCCGAGAGGGCATCGAGCCAAAGTTCGAAAGGGCCATTGAAAAACTGCACCAATGGTGCCTTAACACGAAGATGAAAATATCTCCTACTAAATCCACATATTTACTGCTAAAAGGTCAGCTTATCAGGAATCCCACTGTCAGAATCGATGGCTCACCAGTTCTTCGGCGACGAGAGGCGCGATACCTGGGAGTCATAATTGACGAGAGATGGAACTTTGGAAAACACATAGAAACCGTAACTCAGAGAGCCCTCCAGTTACTAAATAATCTCATTTCCATTGGACATAAACGATTTCATCTCTCCCCTCATCTCATCAAACTCTATCACAATAGCATCTTGACCTCAGTAGTGGGTTACGGCTCGGGAGTCTGGGCGCACAGGCTCACGCGGATCGTGCTCGCCATGATAGTGAGATGAGTCCAAAGAAATATGATTCTAAGATCAGTAGGGGCCTACAGGACATCACCAGGGGGAGCTCTGTTAGTCATAATGGGGCTCTGCCCGTTAGATATCAAAATACGTGAACAAGCGGCATGGTATTGGGCTAAAAAATGGAATGGGGAAAAATAACAGATATCATGGGTGTGAGAGTAGAGGATAAGAGGGAAATAAGAAACAGAGGGAAGGAACTGTGTCAGAGGAATTGGGAGGAAGATGAAACGGGGAGAAGAACATTCCAGTTTTTACCTGATGTTAAAGAACGAGGGACCATGAAATAGTTTGAACCTACACGAGGACTCATCCAGTTTCTCACTGGTCATGGACCCTATCCGACATACTTACGTCGGTTTGGGAAAAGGGCAACCCCCGAGTGTGACTGTGGCGCGGCGGAAGGAACTCCTGATCATGTGGTTTTCGAGCGCCCTCTCTTCAACGACGTGGTGACAACACTCAGAGACAGACTTCCAAACAACGAGACATACAATCTCCTAAGACAAGAAGACACTTTCCATACCCTGAATGCTCTGGCAGAAGAGGTATCGCGAAAAGTCTTAATAGAATACTTGAGGGATCAACAATAGACACCGAACTCTTTAACCAACCGATTAAGACCTGATCCCATTCCCATACCGCCTGTGCGTGGAATGGCCGACTTCCATCAGTTGGAAACCGCCACGTATGGGATTAGGGGGGTGGGATCAATCACACCGATCACGACAAGCACCAACTATGACGTAGGTTAAGCTAGTAGTAGTAGGACTTAGTTTAGAATACTAACATAGGAAACTGCAGTGATTACTAACCTTGGCCGGCCCAGTGCCAGGGGCATGCTCCCCGGGGTTAGCTCGAGGAGCCTGGCCACTCCAAGTAGGTTTGTATTTAGTGGCACACCTGTGACGCTGCAGTTAGTGGTCATTTCTAGGTTAGAAGTAGGTAAAACTAAACTGCCCATTGTTGTTGTAGGAATGTAAGCTGCAAAAAACTTAGTCTTATGTAACAATTAATGGCCCACTAATCATGTTAGGAGGTGGGCCAAATATGTATAATTATTATTGTTATGTCAATAGAGAATAGTGGATTGTACATCATTGTAGCTATTTTATTTTGCTGCCTTCTTTTAAAGTCATTTGCAGACAGAAGGAATATTGTGTTATCTACATAATCGACGCCTGTACCTTAGGATAAGTTTTTACTGTATTGTTATTCCCGATTTTGGAGACAAGATTGTTATAGCACTGTGGGGCGAATAATTGTTTATTTATTATTTTAGTTTTCTTGATGTGTCATTTGCTACCAAATAATTATTGCAATAGGCTGAGATCAAGAGTTTATATTCGTACGCGCTCTGATATTGAAAACTGTTGTCTTATAAAAGAAAAACAGATCAAAAGTCAGCCTAGGCAAACTTCTCTTCCGCCCTTATCCTGAGCTACAAGACAAACTTTCGCTCCCGAAGCAAGACAACTGTATCTGGAAAACAATAACATAATAAATTTATGTCTGCGTTAATCTTTGTCCATTAGAAGCTCTGCTGTGTAATTTCTTACTTATTGCTTCGTAAGCGTAAACTTCGGTGCCGCTGACACTCGAAAGCAGAAGTTCATCTGCTTTGCTCGCTTTTATTTCATTATAACCCATTTAGGACATCTCTGTGCAGTTCCTATTCCAGTAAATGACAGTCAGAACGACATGTGACGGAAATTCGTGACCTTCCTTGAAGGCAATTGTTTAAATGACTCAGAGTGTCAAATTTGTGTTCATGTACATATTATCTCTCGTGAGATGGGTCGTTATTTATGTGGACTCTTTCTAATGAAAGTGAAGCAATCATGTAGTAAACACTAGGCAAAGAAACTGTTCACACGTGATAACAAATATACAAATATTGGATAGAAATTCTGTAAGTTTCATTTTTAATGAGCTATCCAACGAAGTGGAAAAAGTGGCCAAAAAGCGTCAGATTTTGAAATTTAAGTATAAAATATTTTTGAGGTACAGGAGTCCCTCGACGTAGTTTCGAATTTAACTTTAATATGTTCCTTAGATTTTTTGTGTTCGTACATTTTAAATATGTTCTTCTCAGATTTTGGTTGTGGCTGATACACTGATTTCGAGTAGCTTTGACCCAGATGGTAGGTACCACAGAACAAGAGAAAAAATAAAATTGTAACTATCTTTACCAAGATTCACCTGTCTGATAATATAAATAAGTGATACCGATGCTTCCTCTACGGTGACGAGGACGGGAACGTGAAAAGCAAAAAGAAAACCGCTAGCGCTTAACAAATGAGGATCTGCTATTCCTGTATACGTATTTTCTATCACCACTATGCTACAACATCTTCCAAAAGTGCTGTACTGTTAGCTGTTCTTAATGACGAAAATTAGAACAGATTATTTATGTGTCAGACACTGTTAAATTCTTCATTGCGTAACATCTTTCGTTGCCGCGACTAGAAATTCTCTGTGTCGTGCTTCTAACGAATTTGTTCCTGCTTGTGATTGAAAGCATCTGTACCAAGATACACCAGTTCCATCATTTCTCTGATAGCTAACTGAAAGCTAGTAATCGTCTTATGTTATGTTCGGTAACAGTGTCCATAACTCACTCTCATCAGACTAGGAAGAAGGAGGACCTTGGTGCGGGAAGAGCAGTAGTTTGAAGTGCCACAAGTTTCAAAAATACTCGTCGCCAGTGTCCGAGAGTCTCTAGCTTGAATGGCTTCCGCATTGCGTCTACACTGCTTGACCTCATTGACACTTCGCTGCAGTTAGTTGTATCTTTCTATCCTGTACATATGTAGTTAGAACTTTAAAGCAGCCTCGTGACTAGTTACTATTTATCATTAATTCGTATAAAATGCAGAGTATACCTGAGGAGAATGAGTAGTAGATTAGCTATAACATTAAACTTTTAAGGAGCAGCGAACAGAGATACAAGACTAGCCATAACACTAAACCATTAAGGAATCAGCTGTCTGAACTAAGGCACACACACACTTATGCTGTTTTGGTCGTTGTGGTCAGTGAAGTGAAATGGAAAGAAGACAATAATTTCTGGTCACACGAGTATAGGGTAATATCAACAGCAGCAGAAAAAGGGATAACAGGAGTGGAATTCGTTATGAATAAGAAGGTAGGGCAGAGAGTGAGTTACTGTGAACAGTTCAGTGATAGTGCTGTTCTCATCAGAATCGACAGCAAACCAACACCGAGTACGATAGTTCAGGTATACATGCCGATATCGCAAGCAGAAGATGAGACACAGAAAGTATATTGAGGGAGAAATTATACTGAGGATATGTAAAGGGTAATACAGTAGGTAAATGGAGATGAAAATCTATTAGTCATGGGAGCCTGGCATGCCGTTGCGCCGGAAGCAGTAGAAGAAAAGGTTACAAGAGAATATGGGCTTCGGACAAGGAATGAGACAGAAGAAAGACTAATTGAGTTCTATAATAAATTTCAGCTAGTAACAGCGAATACTCTGTACAAGAATCACAATAGGAGGAGGTATACTTGGAAAGCGCCGGGTGATACGGGAAGATTTCAGTTAGATTGAGAGACACCCACATGCCTTGCTCATACTGTGGCATCAAGCAGTCAGGCCTGCAAGATGAGTGGTCTGCCAAGCGAGTGGATTCATTCTTATTTATCGAGTAACATGAACTCTCGTACTCACAATTAAGTTACAAATTATCCTCCTATATGAATAATACGCAAAGGATCGTCTCAAAGATGATCATATATTCACATTCACTATCTGCGGTTAGCAGACGACCATACATTCGTTCATTTCACAGATCTCACCAAACTGGATGTAGTGATTTATTTTGTGGGAGTGCACATGTGATCAATTAAATAAATAAATTGTCATTCTTTCCCACACTGGTATCCGGCTTCGCTGTATTAATTGAAATTGAGTTATTATTAGAAAAAATATGTTGTTCAGACAAGAATAATGAAGTATGTTGTACCTATTTTCAATGTCGGGCGGTACTGTACCCTTTCAAGATTACCTCATGGTCAGACAAAGTTTCCGAAATCAGATTCTAGATTGTAAGGCATACTCAGGAGCAGATATAGACTCCTATCACAATATAGTAATGATGAAGAGCTCTCTGAAGTTTGAGAGACTAGTCAGGAAGAATCAGTGTGCAGAGAAGTGGGATACGGAGGTGCTAAGGAATGGAGAGAGGCTTGAAGTTCTCTGAGGCTGTACACAGTTCAGTAATGAATAGCTCAGTAGGCAATACAATTCAAGAGGAGTGGACATCTCTAAAAACAACAGTCACAAAATTTAGAAAGAAACACATAGGTACGAGGCAAGTAACTGCTAAGATACCTCAAGTAACAGAAGAAGTACTTCAGTTGATCGACGAAAGAAGGAAGTGCAAAAATTTTCAGAGAAATTCAAGAATACAAAAGTACAAGTCACTTAGGAATAAAATAAATATGAAGTACAGGGAAGCCAAGGCCACGTAGCTGCATGAAAAATGTGGAGAAATCGGAAAACAAATGGTTGTCGAAAGAACTGTATGAGCTTACAGGAAAGACAAAACAACCTTCGGTGAAATGAAAAGCAGTGGTGGTAAAATAGAGCACATTGGAAATTCCACTGTTAAATGTCCAGGAGAGAGTGGATAGGTGGAAAGAATACACTGAAGGCCTCCGTGAGGGGGAGGCCTTGTCTGATGACGTGATAGAAAAAGAGGCAGCAGTCGACAGGGAACAGATAAGAGATCCAATATTAGAATCTGAATTCCAAATAGCTTTGGACGACTTAAAACCAAGCAAGGCAGAAGGATCAGATAAAATTTCATCTGAATTTCTAAAATCATTGGCGTAAGTGACAACAAAACGGCTACTCACGCTGGTGTGTAGAATGTATGAGACTGGAGATGTATCTCAGTCTTTCGGAAAAATATCAGTTCCGAAGATAGCAAGAGCCGACAAGTGCGAGAATTATCGCACAAACAGCTTAACAGCTCATGCATCCAAGTTGCTGACGAGAAAAGTATGCAGAAGAATGGAAAAGAAAATCGAGGCTGTGTCAGATGGAGATCAGTGTGGCTTTAGGAAGGGAAAAGACACCAGGGAGGCAGTTCTGACGTTGCGGTTGATAATGCAAGCAAGACTAAAGAAATGAAGACACGTTCATAGGATCTGCGACGTAGAGAAAGCGTTCGACAGTGTAAAATGGTGCACGATGTTCGAAATTCTGAGAAAAATAGAGGTAAGCTATAGGGAGAGCCGGGTAATATACAATATGTACAAGAACCAAGAGGGAGTAATAAGAGTGGAAATGCTCTGATTAAAGGGATGCAAGCCAAGGATGTAGTTTTCGCCCCTACTGTTCAATCTGTAGATCGAAGAAGCAATGATGGAAACAAAAGAAAGTTTCGGGAGTGGAATTAAAATCCAAGGTGAAACGATATGAGTGATACGATTTGCTGATGCATTGCTATCCTGAGTGAAAGTGAAGAAGAATTACAGGATCTGCTCAATGTAATGAACAATCTGATGAGTATAGAATATGGACTGAGAGTAAATCGAAGAAAGTAATGAGAAGTAGCAGAAATGAGAACAGGGAGAAACTTAACATCAGGATTGATGGTCACGAAGTAAATAAAGTTAAGGAATTCTGCTACCTAGGCAGTAAAATAACCAATGATGGACGGAGTAAGGAGAACATCAAAAGCAGATTAACAATGGCAAAAAGGGTATTCCTGGCCAAGAAAAGTTTACTAGCATCAAACATAGACCTTAATTTGAGGAAGAAATTTCTGAGAATGTACGTCTGGAGTGCAGCATTGTATGGTAATGAAATATTGTCTGTGGGAAAACCGGAACAGAAGAGTATCGAAGCATTTGAAATGTGGTGCTACAGAAGAACGTTGAAAATTGGGTGCAATGATAAATTAAGGAATGAGGACGTTCTCTGCAGAATTAGCGAGGAAAGGAATATATGGAAAATACTGCCAAGAAGAAAGGACAGGATGATAGGGCATGTGTTAAGACGTCAGGGAATAAGTTCCATGGTACTAGAGGGAGCTGGAGAGGGTAAACTGTAAAGGAAGACAGAGACTGGATCACATGCAAATAATTGAGTACGTTCCTTGCAATTGCTACTCTGAGATGAAAAGGTTGGCACAGGAGAGCAATTCGAGATGGGCTGCATCAAACCAGTCAGAAGACTGATGTCTCAAGGCAAAAAACATGGCAATATTCCTGATACCTTCAAAACTACAAAGACTATACTGTAGTCAAATCTGTCATACGCTTTCACTAATTTTACAAGGGCTTTTAAAGAAGATTTGCCTTTCAGCCTGTCTCCTAAGACAAGCCGAAGGGGCTATATAGCCTTGCGTGTTCCTTCATTTCTCTGGGAGCCGAACCCATCTTCCCTAATGTCGGTCTCTACCAGTTTTTCCAATCTTCTGTAAATAATTCGTTTTAGTGTCTTGCAACAACGACTTATTAAACTGATGGTTCAGCAATATTCAGAAGTGGCAGCACTTGCGTTCTTTACAAGGTGCATTCAAGTTATAAGGCCTCCGATTTTTTTTCTAATTAACTACTCACCCGAAATCGATGAAACTGGCGTTACTTCTCGACGTAATCGCCCTGCAGACGTACACATTTTTCACAACGCTGACGCCATGATTCCATGGCAGCGGCGAAGGCTTCTTTAGGAGTCTGTTTTGACCACTGGAAAATCGCTGAGGCAATAGCAGCACGGCTGGTGAATGTGCGGCCACGGAGAGTGTCTTTCATTGTTGGAAAAATCCAAAAGTCACTAGGAGCCAGGTCAGGTGAGTAGGGAGCATGAGGAATCACTTCAAAGTTGTTATCACGAAGAAACTGTTACGTAACGTTAGCTCGATGTGCGGGTGCGTTGTCTTGGTGAAACAGCACACGCGCAGCTCTTCCTGGACGTTTTTGTTGCAGTGCAGGAAGGAATTTGCTCTTCAAAACATTTTCGTAGGGTGCACCTGTTACCGTAGTGCCCTTTGGAACGCAATCGGTAAGGATTACGCCCTCGCTGTCCCAGAACATGGACACCATCATTTTTTCAGCACTGGCGGTTACCCAAAATTTTTTGGTGGCGGTGAATCTGTGTGCTTCCATTGAGCTGACTGGCGCTTTGTTTCTGGATTGAAAAATGGTATCCACGTCTCATCCATTGTCACAACCGACGAAAAGGAAGTCCCATTCATGCTGTCGTTGCGCGTCAACATTGCTTGGCAACATGCCACACGGGCAGCCATGTGACCGTCTGTCAGCATTCGTGGCACCCACCTGGATGACACTTTTCGCATTTTCGGGTCGTCATGCAGGATTGTGTGCACAGAACCCACAGAAATGCCAAGCCTGGAGGCGATCTGTTCAACAGTGATTCGGCGATCCCCCATAACAATTCTCTCCACTTTCTCGATCATGTCGTCAGACCGGCTTGTGCGAGCCCGAGGTTGTTTCGGTTTGTTGTCACATGATGTTATGCCTTCATTAAACTGTCGCACCCACGAACGCACTTTCGACACATCCATAACTATCACCACATGTCTCCTTCAACTGTCGATGAATTTCAATTGGTTTCACACCACGAAAATTCAGGAAACGAATGATTGCACGCTGTTCAAATAAGGAAAACGTCGCCATTTTAAGTATTTAAAACAGTTCTCATTCTCGCCGCTGGCGGTACAATTCCATCTGCCGGTGCTGCCATCTCTGGGACGTATTGACAATGAACGTGGCCTCATTTTAAAACAATGCGCAAGTATCTATCTCTTTCCAGTCTGGAGAAAAAAAATTGGAGGCCTTAGAACTTGAATGCACCTTGTACAATAAGAATTACTACCATCTTCTCGAAGTCTGGGGATATTTCGCTCGTCAGATACATCTTGGATACAAGGTGGAGTAGTTTTATGATAGCTGGGTGTCCCAAGGATTTCAATAATTCTATGGAAATGTCATGTCAATGGGAGTTGTTTCGACTTATGTCATACAGAGCTCTGTCAAATTCTTCTCGCAGTATCATATCTCCTATCTCACCTTCATTTACTTCCCCTTCTCTTTCTATAATATCGTCTTCATATTCGCTTCCATTATACGGACCCTGAACTCGTAACATTGATGCGAATGACTCTCTTTTCTCCAAATGTCTCTTTAGTTGTCCTGTTCGCTGCATGTATCTCGACGGTAGTCATTCATGCTTCTGTATCCCTGAATTTCTCGTTCAGCCGTTACCACTTTGCCATTTTGCACTTTTTGTCAGGCTCATGTTTTAGCCTGTGTGTACCCGTTTGCGAGTTTTACTCGCTGAGTATTTGTAATTTTTCCTGTCGTCGGTTAAATTCAATATCTCGTGTGTTATCCAAGATTTTCTGCTGTGCCTTGTCTTTTTATCTATTTCATCCTGTGCTGGTTTCACTATTTCTTCTCTTAAAGCTACCCAATCATTTTCTGTTGTATTCCTTTGCCCTGGTTCGATCAATCGTTGCCTAACGCTCTCTTTGAAACTCTCAGCAGCCTCAATTTATCCACGTCCCATCTACTTAATTTCCTACCTGTCTGTAATTTGCCGGCCATAGTGGCCGAGCGGTTCTAGGCGCTTCAGTTTGGAACCGCGCGACCGCTACGGTCCCAGGTTCGAATCCTGCCTCGGGCATGGATGTGTGTGATGTCCGTAGGTTAATTAGGTTTAAGTAATTCTAAGTTCTAGGGGACTGATGACCTCAGACGTTAAGTCCCATAGTGCTCAGAGCCATTTGAACCGTTCTGTCTGTAATTTATCCTGTACTGACATAACCAAAAGTCTTGCTTTTCTTGCTACCGGACTTCATTAATTGTGCCTATACATCGAACGTCAACCTATCGATTTCCCTTTTTAAATTCTCTAACCTGCTTACTCGATTAAGGGATCCACGCTCCGACCTGCAGGACGCCCGTTTTGTTTATCCTTTGATAACATCCTCCTGAGCAGTCCCCCCTAGGAGATTAGAATGAGTGACAATTTAAACTTCGGTATATTTTACATAGGAGAACGGCATTTTCGTTAAGTCATATAGTAGAACAGCATATCCTCAGGAAATATATAGTCTTTTCCTAGCTTTCAGCCACTCACAGTACCAACGTAGCAAGGTCATGTTGGCTGATGTTACAAGGTCAGTCATGAAGATCGATGTCCATGTAACAACTGAAAAGGCTGTTTACGAACCATGCGCTAGCCTGGGCTCTTCACTTTCCTTCGATTGTTGTATGTACAGTGTGGCTATATATCTCTGTCGTTGAGGCGTGCAAGCCATCTCTATCTGGGAAAGATTCTTAGTTCATGGGGGACCCTGTGGTCCATAAATAAATACCTCCGTAGTTTAGATCGGCTCAAAATTTATTTCACTGTCCATATTTTATTTCTGCATGTGCTCGAGGATTGGGGTATTCTACAGATCGGTGTTTCGTAAAATAATTTCTTGACAAGATGGGATTGACGCAGAGGCATTTCCAACTGGGATTGGTTCTCCAATCCCATCTGGCCTCACTGAAACATTGATGTTAACAAATGAGGAGGTTATTTCGTTTCAAGATCAGCAGAATCGGAAGAATACACGATTAAATTTATAGGTGATTTGGGAATACAAGTGTGCAAAATTTAGTACACAGTACCTTTAGCAGCGACAGTGGCTCACACACTGCTGGATACCCAGAAGAACTAAGCTTAGATGACAGATATGGGTACGTCATTCCATGCGGCTTCAGTTCTACGCCAGAGAACACTAATTGTAGTAGCTAGCGAGTGGAGCGTGCCAGCCTTTCGGAAACCCATGACAATATGTTTTCAATGTGGAAGAGATCTTGAGAACATGCAGTCTTGCGTTATCTTGTTGAAAAACAACAGCACCGAAACTTCAAAGATAGGGTACAGCTAAAGACGTTAAAGCAGGTAATAGTGTTATGTACCCAGTGGCACCCCATACCTTCACTCCAGGTGCTAGGTACATATGGCGATGGTGAATGATGAATGCAATGTGGCAAAGTTCGTTCTCCACGGATCCACACAGGGATTTTGTCGTCGTGATGCTATACATAGAAACGGGATTCGTCCGAAAAGACGACGTGCTGCCACTCATGTGTACAGTGTTGTCGTTGGGCGCACCGTGGCGCTTCTCTGCTGCCATCTCAAAGGAAGCGGTAACAATGACCACTTTGCTGGCAGTTCGTGGTACTCCAGATGTCTTCAGTGTATCCGTGTAGATACCAGTGCTGTGCAAACAAGCCCGTTTTCTGACTCCAGGTATGAAAGTCGGCCTGTTTATTCATATCTTGAACCAGGCTGGCTTGCGCTGCATCCCTTCCTATCAGCAAGCGTCGTTCCCTACTTAGAACAAAGATCGCAAAAGCCTTTTGGTGTCAAATTATTTATCAGTACATTCCGACTTCATAACGTTTCAGATAATTAGATGTGTAAAATGAGATTTTGCTATTCACCCTCCTTCTTCTCAAAATTTCCATTTTTTATTAATTCGAATCCAAATGGTAGGTCGAATTTTTGTAGCTTTTCTAGAATACTGAGGCAGTACTGCTCAATTTTTCTTAAGCGTCGTATGTTAATCATATTTCAACGTCACATACATGACTGTGATGTGCAGTCGAGTGCTGTGTTGATGTTTCTATCGATAATTATACAAGGGAAGAAGGGATGCAAAGCGGTGCTGGGGTGTAACCCACTCCTTTCAGTAGCACAAAGAGATCGCAAAGACTATATACAACAGTCAGAATAATGTCACGCGCTCTCATTCTATGAGAATCTTTCGAGATATTTGGAATTTGACACTGGAAATCAACGCACAGTTTGTTAATCAGGAACTAATGACCCACCTGCTACACAAGCAGCGCAAATAATGGTGTGAAAATTGTCACCCCACCGGTAATCGATCTGGAGTGCTCTACTCTTCTATGTTGTTGTTGTGGTCTTCAGTCCTGAGACTGGTTTGATGCAGCTCTCCATGCTACTCTACCCTGTGCAAGCTTCTTCATCTCCCAGTACTTACTGCAACCTACATTCTTCTGAATCTGCTTAGTGTATTCATCTCTTGATCTCCCTCTACGATTTTTACCCTCCACGTTTCCCTCCAATGCTAAATTTGTGATCCCTTGATGCCTCAGAACATGCCCTACTAACCGGTCCCTTCTTCTTGTCAAGTTGTGCCACAAACTCCTCTTCTCCCCTATTCTATTCAATACCTCCTCATTAGTTACGTGATCTACCCATCTAATCTTCAGCATTCTTCTGTAGCACCACATTTCGAAAGCTATTCTCTTCTTGTCCAAACTATTTATCGTCCATGTTTCACTTCCATACATGGCTACACTCCATACAAATACTTTCAGAAACGACTTCCTGAGACTTAAATCTATACTCGATGTTAACAAATTTCTCTTCTTCAGAAACGATTTCCTTGCCATTGCCAGTCTACATTTTATATCCTCTCTACTTCGACCATCATCAGTTATTTTGCTCCCCAAATAGCAAAACTCCTTTACTACTTTAAGTGTCTCATTTCCTAATCTAATTCCCTCAGCATCACCCGACTTAATTCGACTACATTCCATTATCCTCGTTTTGCTTTTGTTGATGTTCATCTTATATCCTCCTTTCAAGACACTGTCCATTCCATTCAACCGCTCTTCCAAGTCCTATGCTGTTTCTGACAGAATTACAATGTCATCGGCGAACCTCAAAGTTTTCATTTCTTCTCCATGGATATTTAATACCTACTCCGAATTTTTCTTTTGTTTCCTTTACTACTTGCTCAATATACAGATGGAATAACATCGGGGAGAGGCTACAACCCGTCTCACTCCATTCCCCACCACTGCTGCCTATTCATGCCCCTCGACTCTTATAACTGCCACCTGGTTTCTGTACAAATTGTAAATAGCCTTCGCTCCCTGTATTTTATCCCTGCCACCTTTAGAATTTGAAAGAGAGTATTCCAGTCAACATTGTCAAAAGCGTTCTCTAAGCCTACAAATGCTAGAAACGTAGGTTTGCCTTTCCTTAATCTTTCTTCTAAGATAAGTCGTAAACTCAGTATTGCCTCACGTGTTCCAACATTTCTACGGAATCCAAACTGATCTTCCCCGAGGTCGGCTTCTACCAGTTTTTCCATTCGTCTGCAAAGAATTCGTGTTAGTCTTTTGCAGCTGTACTCTTCTAATATTTATCAAATTAGCGTTTTCCGTAGATGGAGCTTGCAAGCTCCGCCTCTAATGGTTGAAATATGCCATCCCACTTTCAATAATTGCGACTATTCTCGTGGCTTATTTTCTTCCTCTTTGTCTTTCTTTACCTTCTCTATATAATGTGGTGTGTAGGTTTAAGTGATAAACTGATAATTCTAAATTAAGTTTCAGACCTTTTCCTAACCCTAGATTACCAAATTGTCGTAAAATTTACGATTGCAGTTGGTATCAATTCGCGGTTCCCACCAATCTGGTATCGTCAGTACACAATGTAATACAGGACAGTTTGTACTAAATTCCAGGCATGTTCGATAGCGTTCATGTCTGGAGAACGTGCTGGCCACTCTACTCGAGCGATGTCGTTATCCTGAAGGAAGTCATTCACAAGATGTGCACGATGGGGGCGTAATCTGTCGTCCATGAAGACGAATGCCTCGCCAATATGCTGCCGATATGGTTGCACTATCGGTCGGAGGATGGCATTCATGTAACGTAAAACCGTTACGGCGCCTTTCATGACCACTAGCGGCGTACGTCGGCCCCACATAATGCCAGCCCAAAACAATAGGGAACCTTCACCTTGCTCCACTCGCTTGACAGTGTGTCTAAGGCGTTCAGCCTGACCGCGTTGCCTCCAAACACGTCTCCGAAGATTGTCTGGTTGAAGGCATATGCGACACTCATCTGTGAAGAGAATGAGATGCCCAATCCTGAGCGGTCCATTCGACATATTGTTGGGTCCATCTGTACCGCGCTGCATGGTGTCGTGGTTGCCAAGATCGACCTCGCCATGAACGTCAGGGATGAAGTTACTCATTATGGAGCCTATTGCGCACAGTTTGAGTCGTAACAAGAGATTCTGTGGCTGGACGAAAAGCATTATTTAACATGGTGGCGTTGCTGTCAGGGTTCCTCCGAGCCATAATCTGTAGGTAGCGGTCATCCACTGCAGTAGTAGCGCTTGGGTGGCCTGAGCAAGGCACGTCATCAATAGTTCCTGTCTCTCTGTATCTCCTCCATGTCCGAATAACATCGCTTTGGTTCACTCCAAGACGCCTGGACACTTCCCTTGTTGAGAGCCTTTCCTGGCACAAAGTAACATTGCGGACTCGATCGAACTGCGGTATTGACCGTGTAGGTATAGTTGAACTACAGACAACAATAGCCGTGTACCTCCTTCCTGGTGGAATAACTGGAACTGATTGGCTGTCGGACCCCCTCCGTCTAATAGGCGCTGCTCATGCTTGGTTGTTTACATCAATGGGCGGGTTTAGTGGCATCTCTGAACAAAGGTACTATGTCTGTAACACAATATCCACAGTCAACGTCTATCTTCAGGATTTCTGGGAACCGGGGTGATGGAAACTTTTTTTGATGTGTGTACATCTACAGCTGTGATCCGTTTGCCACATCATGAAGTATGATATCACAGTCGCTGTCTCATACCCCCCTCAGCACGATTGTTGGCAAGTCACTGCGCCATCTCGAGTCTCTCTAATTTTAAATTTATGGTCTTTTCGCGAATATATTTAGCAGAAAATAATATACTAGTTGATTCTTTTAGGAACGTACGCTCTTTGAATCGTGACAGTAAGTCAAACAGTGATGCGTTACGTCTGTCTTGTGACATCTTCCACTCGAGTTGAATTACATCTGCGTTGCGCTTTTGCTCTTAGTAAACGAACTTGCTTTCCTTTGGATCTTCTCATCTCCACCTGTCAATCCTATCTTGCAAGGGCTCCAGACTAACGAGCAAATCTCAAGCATCGATCAAATGGCTCTGAGCACTATGGGACTCAACTGCTGTGGTCATCAGTCCCCTAGACCTTAGAACTACTTAAACCTAACTATCCTAAGGACATCACACACATCCATGCCCGAGGCAGGATTCGAACCTGCGACCGTAGCAGTCGCACGGTTCCTGACTGCGCGCCTAGAACCGCGAGACCACCGCGGCCGGCTCAAGCATCGATCGGATGAGTTGCCTCCCCCTTGTTTCGAATGCACTTTCTGAGGATTCTTTCAGTGAATCTCACTCTGGCAACTGATTTGCCTATTCTTCGTTTTATGCGGCCGTTGTATTTAAAATAGGTCCGTAACGGGTATATTTATGGATGTGAGTGCTATTATTTACTGTTCAGCAATTGTTAATCATAAAATAACGAGGTTTTCCACCCATTTATGCGCAGTGCCTTACATTTGCTTCTGGTGGTGTCAACTGCCAATCCCTAGAACAAGAGTCAGAATTCGGCATCTGTTCATTTATTTCATTAGTATTTTATAGCGTTTCGATTTGTCTAAATACAACAGCATCATCTGCGAACTGCCTCATGGAGCTTCCGACGGTTTGTACTAGTTCATTCGTAAGAAAGTGTTCATACAAATTCTACAACTGATTTTTTAAAAAATGCATGTAACTATAATCCATATTACTAACCTAAGTGATGTATAGTGTGTAATAAAAAAAACGGTGTGAATTTCTAAGGGACCAAACTGCTGAGGTCATCGGTCCCTAACCTTACACACTACATAAACTGACTTATGCTAAGAACAACAAATACACCCATGCCCGAGGGAGGACTCGAACCTTCAGCGGGAGGGGCCACGCAGTCCGTAACATGACGCCTCAAACTGCGCGGTCACTCCGCGCTGCGTATAGTGTGTAAAGATGAATATACTAATGAGCCAAAAACATTATGGTCACCTACTTAATATAATTTTCGTCCGTCACTGATTCTGGGTATCAGGGATCCGACAGTTTGTTGCTAGGTTTGTCGAGGTATCTGGCATTATGTATCTACACAAAGGTCGTGTAGTTCGCATAGATAACGGGCCGCTAATTTGCGTATGCGGCGATGGCGCCCGATAGGTAGCCAGAGGGGTTCCAGAGGATTTGCATCAGGCGAATTTGGCAGCTGAGACATCAACGTGAGTTCGCTATGATGATCCTCAAACCACTGTGGCACGGTTCGGGTCCGTGACACGATCAATCATATTGCTGAAAGATGACATCGCCGTCGGGGAAGACGTCAAGCATGAAGGAATGCAGGAGGTTCGCTGCTGTCAGCGTGTCTTCGATTACTACCCCAAGTCCCATACAAACGCAGGAGAAGGTATCCCATAGCATAGTACTGCTCCCACCAGCCTGCGTCCGTTGCCGCTGCGCTTTTCGAGCCGCCGTTCACCTCAATGACGGCGTTTGTGGAGACGACCAGCGACCTAGTGTAGCAAAAATGTGATCCACCCGAAATGCCGACACGCTTCCATTGTTCGACGGTCGAATCCCGACTGTCCCGTGCCCACTACAATCGTAACTGTGAGTTGGGTCAGCATTTGAACGCGTAAGGGTCGTCTGTTGCGGAGCTCCATGGTCAACAATGTATGATGAACGGCGTGCTCCGAAACACTTCCGCTTGCGTCAGAATTGTGCTCTTTCGGCAGAGATGCCACAGAGCACCATATGTCGTACTTTACAGAGCCACAAGCCTCCGAATCCCACATTCTGTGCAGAGTCGTGGACGTCCGATCATTTAGCTCGTAGTGGTAGTTTCACTATCCTTCTACCTCTTTCCGTAGCTGCTCACGACAGTAGCACGTGAACATTCGACCAGCTTCGCCGTTTTCTTGATACTCGTTCACAGGCTCTGCGTAATAATAATCTGCACTTTGTCAAAGTCGCTTATCTGAGCGGATTTCCCAATTGTTTGCGCGTCACGTGCCCGTAACGCCACCAGGTGGCTTCCAACGTCGCGGTGGGCAGTGGTCATAATGTTTTGACTCATCAGTATATATATCGGACTGGTGCATAAGTTCGTAGCGTTTTTCCACGGGTTTAGCAGACATAACAGATCCACATATCAGAGACTTTAGTCGTCAATAATATATTCTCCTTCACTATTTATAACAGTCTGCTAACGTTGGGGTAACTTTTCGATTCCACGACAGTAGAATTCACGTAGTTTCAGGGCGAATAACTCGTCGAGCCATGTTTGGAGCGCAGGTCCTTGAGGTTTTTCGACAGAGATCGGGAAGGGGGAAACTCTGAGCGTGCACGATCAGATGAATAAGGTGGGTGAGGAGTGACTTGGTTCAAATGGCTCTGAGCACTATGGGACTTAATTGCTGTGGTCATCAGTCCCCTAGAACTTAGAACTACTTAAACCTAAGCAACCTAAGGACATCACACAAACCCATGCTGGAGGTAGGATTCGAATCTGCGACCGTAGCGGTCACGCGGTTCCAGACTGTAGCGCTTAGAACCGCACGGCCACTTTATTTTTCTTTATTTTGTTACCTGAAGATATGACATTTCTGTGTCTTTATATATTGTAATTGTTTTGCTATTTGTGTATATATATGCATTTATGTCGATGTATAATTGGTTTGTTTCGTAAATATTATTTGAATTTTTACGCTGGGTCTTGCCTAGGGAAAACTATGCTATCGAACGATTATATCGATGGGTTGTGTGGAGAACCAAAGCAAAGTGTTTAGGATCTTTGGTAGTGGGAACTCTGGCGGTGGAGCAGGTGTGTTGTGTGACGCTCCCGCGAGTTGCCGCGCTTTTGGGGTTTGGCAGCATGTAATTGCGCTCGACTTGCTATGATAGTTTCTGTTGTGGACTGGCAAGACAGCCAATCCACAATGATGGGTAGCCGAAAGGCACGCGTTTAAGCTCACGCAGGATGGCGTGAGGTCTGGAACAGGTCAGGGATATGAGACTAGAAAAAATAGTACGTATCTGTTGGAATACTTAACTTTAATCCATAATTGGTGAACATCGGTCTGACGGTACATGCATCACAAGATAAATAGCAATTGATAATGGCGCCTTGCTAGGTCGTAGCAAATGACGTAGCTGAAGGCTATGCTAACTATCGTCTCGGCAATTGAGAGCGTAATTTTTCAGTGAACCATCGCTAGCAAAGTCGGCTGTACAACTGGGGCGAGTGCTAGGACGTCTCTCTAGACCTGCCGTGTGGCGGCGCTCGGTCTGCAATCACTGACAGTGGCGACACGCGGGTCCGACATATACTACCGGACCGCGGCCGATTTAAAGGCTACCACCTAGCAAGTGTGGTGTCTGGCGGTGACACCACAGTTTCTGACACGGTGTCGCGGACGGGAAGCATTAGCTGGTGCACATCAAGAGCCCGTTTCGCCTGGTGACCGTGTCGAGAAGGAGGCGCGCCAACATCCAGCTTCTGCAACAGCGACGGCCGACAATGAGTGACTGTCGCCACCTCCTCGATCGACAACTTCAAACCTTCAATCAACCAACAAGGAAGACTGAAAGCACGTAAAGTTTTAGAACTGTATGGCAGACCTCAGCTTTTCAGACTGTTCCATTTGCCTCACAAAATTACAGCAACTTCGTATGAACCTTTATTGCTCATTGTCCCAATTGCATTACCATGCAGGGGCCCTTCCTTTTCCGGAATGAACCCGAGTGTCGTTGAGATTCAAATGCTAGCATTAAAGAAATATCATTCCATTTCACTGCTTTAATTTCAAAGTTCAGTTAAGGTATTCATAGCTGGCTACAATATTTAGATTACACAAGCACAAATTACGAGTGCGAGTTTTGTTACCATATTTTAGCTTACCTGTGACTGCAGCTCAGCTTGGTACGTACTAAATTTTGCTATTGTTAATTGTTCAGAATAATTTAATTCAAGTTCAAAGTCAAATATCTTATTTCTAAATTGCGTAGATTCAAGTAGCTTTTGGAATGATTGTTGAGGTAGCCCAAGACTAACCTTATTTTACTGAATTTCGTAGTGCTTCAGAAACAAAGATCGCCATTAATTTCAGTCACTAAATTAACTTTCAGTTTTCCGGTTTTATTAATTCTTTTGCTAAATTAAGTCAGAGTGTAGCGAAATTTATTGCTTCTGACAAACATTCAGTTTTCACACAACACGTGTCAACCTTCTGTTGCCACGCTTTTAGTGCTAATTATATGTGCAATAACCTTTCTTTTTCAGTTATTATAGTAGTTGTCCACAGGACTGGCGACCGTAATTTCCTCCAAATCTCAAGTATCTAACTAACGCCAGTCAATTGTTAACGTAACGACCGCGCATTTACTTTCTTTATTAACTTTACCCCTTTTCAAAATTAATTTCCACCAGTTTCATTTGCATTTTTCCTTTCATTTAGATGTAACCTTTCCTCCCTCTTTACCGACAGGTTAACTTCGGTGACGATTGCTTTTCCCAAATTTCCATTAGGTACATGCGGTTTAATTTTTCACTGTCATTGAGGTCGATAAGTGAGGGGGAGGTTACAACTTCACGCAGCCTTCCTGGTCGTTGTTGTTGGATTGCGTCTGCAAGACGTTTCAGTTGCTGATAATAAATGTGACCAATGATGATTACAACTCGGGGAAGCAATTCGTAGTATACCACAACGTCGGTGTTTCAGCAGAGGCGTAACATTATCTTTTGTGGATGCGCAAAGGTCTTTGGACGGAGAGTTGCTGCTTTGTTTGGACTCAGTCATTCATTTCTTTTCCTTATGTTAGCATAAAGACACCATTTCTCGTCACCAGTAACGATACAGGACAGAAATGGTCGGTGTTGTTCACGAGCCAATTGATGACGAGTAAGCAGAGATGCACATACGCCATCCGCCGATTTCTGTGAATTTGGTATAGAGCGTGCGGTACCCATACGCCTGATTTTTTAACCTCCCGAATTGCATTCTAATATCGCACGACGGTGGAATGTTCGCAGTTCATCACATTTTCCAGTTCTCAAATATACAAACATGGATCACGGTGGATTAATATGTTTAAAAGAACTTCATCCAATCCCGAAGGTCTTGCTGGACGTGGATAGACACTAATGTCAAAAACATCCTAGGTTAAAACGGGAAAACTATTTCCTTGCCGTACTCTGTCCAGTGGCAATATGCACATGGACGGCGGAATCCTCCACTTCGGTCACCTTTCTATTGAACTCAAACAGAAGAATACGTCGGAAACGTTGTGATTTCTCCGCTAGGCACTCCATTTTCTAGCGTCCTCTGCTCCATTTACTATCTCCAAACGACAAAATGACAGTATGTAAAGTCAGACAGCAACAGTGAACTACAAAAAAAAAGACAATCGATAAATAAACCCATAGCAACCGGAATACCAACATGAAAAAAACCACGCTATGAGCTAATGTACCAGCCTAATACGAGACAAGACCGTCTCCTCTCCAAGACATAGCAGCGTCACTGCGCGCTGGGACCACGCTGCGATCGACGACTGCCAACAGTGCAAACACTCTGGAGTGTTCAAACACTCGCGTTCTACGCTTCTCGGTTGTTGGAACTGTGTGTTATTGTTTCCTTATCGTGTTGGCTCTGGACAAACAAACAAAACCGCCGCGGAAGACTTGTCTAACTCCGAGTGCCATTGAGCTAACCCATTTGAGGTCTTCTTATCTGGAGGCCGAAGCAGCTAGTTCAATAACACTGACTGACACTGGGATTACGTTTATCGCACACAATAAAGCCTTTTAGAACAATGTGCGATTACCGAAAGGAGACCGAATGAGGAGGGGAGGCGGGAGTTGCTACTGCGTCACTGTCGAGATTGAAACAGAGAAGCGTACAACATCATTTCCACTCACAGATCATAAACAGCAATACTTCTTGCAGCTCAATAAACATTATTCCTAAGGGAAATTACAGTAGATATCGGGCATGTTGATAACAACTTCCAGTGGAGAAAAATCTTTGATAATCGCAAATTTCAACTGCATCTATATCTACATCACACTCCACAGGGTGCCTAATGGTACGCGGTGGAGGGTTCTTTTTGTACCACTAACTTGAGCCCTCCAACTCTCTTCTGCTCGCGAATAGCGCATGGGAAGAAAGGTTGTCGCTAAGCCTCTGTATTCGCTCTAATTTCTCGAAATGTTGTCCGACTCTTCCCGGAAAGTGCTCTTTCGAAATTTCGGCACTAAATCTCTGTGTGATGCACAAAGCCTCTCTTATAACGTTTGCCAATGGAGTTTCGTTGAATATCTCCGTAACGCTCTCGCGCCGGCAAAACGATCGCGTGACGGAACGCGCCGATGTCGTTGGCTCTTTGTCTCTCCTATGAGGCCGGCCGCTGTGGCCGAGCGGTTCTAGGCTCTTCAGTCCGGAACCACGCTGCTGCTACGATCGCAGGTTCGAATCCTGCCTCGGGCATGAATGTTTGTGATGACCTTAGGTTAGTTAGGTTCAAGTAGTTCTAAGTCTGGGGGACTGATGACTTCAGATGTTAAGTCTCATAGTGCTTAAAGCCATTTGAACCATCTTCTATCAGTCCTCCTTGGTAGAGATCCTAGACAGATAAACAACACTCAAGAATCGGTGGAACAAAGCGCCTTATAAGCCACTTCTTTCGTGGATAAGTTACATTTCCTTAAGATTCTTCGTATGAATCTGAGTCTGGCATCTGCTTTTCCCACTGTTTGTTTTATGTGTTCATTCTACTTAAGGTCGCTCTAGATATTTAGTCCTTGATATTTTACTATAGATACTGTTTCCAGCGGTTTGTCATCATAGTGTAGCTGTACAGTAGTGGATTGCTTTCCTATGTATGCGCAATATGTGACATTTATTTACGTTCATCACCATTCATCAATTCTCGAGAGGTCAATCTGCAAATCGTTACTATTTTCTGGTATTGCTACTTTGTTATAGACAACCGCACCATCTGCGAACAGCATTAAAGAGCATCCGACGCTTTCTACTATGTCATTTATATATATTGTAAACAGCAATGGTCCTATCATATTTTCTTGGGGTACTCCGCTATTTCCTTTACACCTGTCGATTTTTTTCCGTTAAGAGCGACGTGTTGAGTTCTATCTGCAAAGAAGTCTTGAATCCAGTCGCAAATCTGCCCCAATAAGCTCCTACTTTTTTCACTAAATGACAGTCCGGGACGGTGTCAAATGCCTTCCTGAAGTCAAGGAACACAGTATCAACCTGAGCTCCGTTGTCTACAACGGTGTGGATCTCAAGGGGGAACAGAGTTAGCTGAGTTTCGCAGAACCTCTGTTTGCGGAATCCATATTGATTTTTATAGAGGAGATTTTAATTCCTCAAAATCTTCGTGATTCTTGAGCACAAAACAGTTCCATAATTCTGCAACAGACTGACGTCAACGATATAGGTCTATAATTGTGTGCATCTGTCTTAGGGCCACTCTTTTAAAAACGGGAATGATCTGCACTTCCTTCCAGTCGCTACGTATCCTTCGTTGCTCAAGTAATCTGCTATAAATTGCTGCTAGAAGGGAAGCAAGTTCTTCCGCGTAATCTTTGCAGAACCTTATAGTTATCTCATCTGGTCCCACGCCTTTCCACTGCTAAGCGATTGTAGCTGTTTTCCTGTTCCGCGATCGGTTATTTCAATAGCTTCCATTTCGACGTTCGTACGACGATTGAAAGGAGGAACCGTGTTACGATCTTCGGCGGTGAAACAATTTAGGAAGACTGAATTCAGTATTTCGACCTTCTCTCCGTTAGCTTCCGTTTCGGTGCCAATATGGTGACTGAGTGAATGAATAGATGATTTTGACACACTTACTGATTTTACATACGGCCAAAACCTCTTGGATACTCAGATCGATTAACAAAGTTTTACTTCCAAAGTCATTAAACGCTTCTCTCATTGATCTCCTTGCGCTTATATTCGCCTCTTTCAGGTTTTGTTTGTCACTTAGGGTTTTACTTCTCGTGAGTCTAGGATGTCGTTGTCTTTGTTTACTTAGCACTCTTCTAACACGACTATTAAACAATGGTGGATCGTTCCCCATCCCTTTAGGCCTTACTCGGAATGAAAATTTTTTCCATTTTTTCTCCACATTTTCGTCCTCATCACCGAAAATTTGATGCCGACTGCACAGTACTCTGAAACTAGTATGTTGTCACTCTTGCTAAGCCAAAATATCTCTCTATCTTTCTTAACTTTCTCTTTAAGACCGAGTGTCATAGATCCTGTCGCAGCCTTATGGTCACTGAAACCTTCCTCTAAGTTAACTTATTCGATGAGTTCAGGTCTGTATGTTGCTAAAAAGTCTAAGACGTTTCCCTTACGAGTTGGTCCTCTAACTATTCGTTCAAAGTAATTCTCGGACAAGACAGCCAGAAAGAGGTCATAGGAATCCTTGCTTCTGTCGACAATTTTGATAGCATGTCGGTACCAGTTAATGCTTGCTAAGTTGAAATCACCCCTATTACAACGGCATGATTAGGAAAATTATTAAAGATTCTGCAGGTTCTGTCTGAAGCGCCTTATCACTGGAGCTCCTAAACCAGGCAGTTTATAAAAGCATCCGATTACCATTTTTGACAGATCTTTGACATCTAACTTCACCCAGATTAATTCACAATCGGAATCCGTGATAACATTGCTAGATTTTATCGAATTCTTTACTGCAATTAACACGCCGCCGCCATTGGTGACTAACCTATCATTACGATAAATATTCCAATCTGAAGTTAGGTTTTCTTTTACCTTAGCGCCCGGGTTTTAACCAACTTTCTTGCCCTAATGCTATCTGTGCGTTATAACCTTCAGTGAGGGGTATGAATTCTCGGACCTTTCCTTGGATTCTCCTGCAGTTTATTAAAATCATATTAACCTTTCCTATCTCTGATCAGCGACGACGAACATTCTCTGAAGACAATGTGGCTAATTTATCAGGCAGATGGTCTTTTATCCCAATGAAGGGTTTCTCTAACTTAAAAAAGCCCCTTGTGGATGCCACAAGTACTCCGCTACTCAAGTAGCCGCTTCCTGCGCGTAGTGTACACATGACAGGTTAAGGGGTACCCTACAATTCTGCACCCGATAGCGGAGGTCGAGAAATTCGCATCCGATACCATCGTAGAGTCGTCTGAGCCTCTGCGTTAGACTGAAACGTCCCCACATCCACCACTGCTGGCGGCTCACCTCCAACTGCGCAACGCTACGCGCTGTTATCAGCCAACTGCCCAACGCTACAATGGCGAGTATTACAACAATGCCGACCAGCCACAGACTGCACACAGCACAGCCAGTGATTTTCATGCAGAGCGCTACGTGGCGGCGGCGTTACCAATATAAGAACCTAAACAGCCTACTTACATAGCCCCCATGCTCCCCACAAAAAATTTTACAAATTGTTTTGGGCAGTGGCCAATAATGATTTGATAAAATTTTTCATAATTACAATAACAAAGATATCAAATGCACACACTTATTGATACAATGTTGGTCAAAAGCTAAAATTTTCTCACAGTCCCATAAAGACAGTCCTGATCATTCATCACAGTAAAATTACAGTGTTTTTTTTTTCTCAAAGTCTGAGCAGTAAAAGAGAATGCACACGGAAGTAGTGGATTTCCATGCAATCTTGAAGAAGTAGTGTTGTCCTTCCAACGGAAAGACAGTGCTGACTCTTGAAATGCAGACACGTAATGGGCCACAACAGAGCAAACCCACAGCAGAGTCAGTCGAAGTTTTGAGGAATATTGGTAGGTAGGTCATCACAGAGTAGTCCCACTGTAGTCCTTGTAGACACGGCCAGCAGCCATCTGCTGCGACTGTGCAGGTGCACGATCACCATCGAAGAGTCTTGCGGAGAATATAGCAAGTCCATGAACCACCATTTGTGCACTCACAATTTTTTTTTTGAAACGTCCTTAGAACCAGCAATGCTGTTAACCAGTCCCTTGCTGAACTATTAACACATGTGCAAACGCTATCAGTCCCTACTTCTCACATATTGTCCATATACTATGACCAACAGAAATGTGTGCAGTGAAATGTAACTTACAAGTTACTTAATTTGATGAACTGGTGTCAATTACAATTTTATAACATGAGAATTCAATGACAAAGGTACAAAATACATCATTAAAGAACATAACAATACAGATGACTTTTTTAGTAATAGAGTCTTTACAAAAGAATAGAAATAACATATACATCAGTGTTTCAGTAATTATGACATAAGTACATACATAAAAGATCAGAATAACATTTGAAACATCAACTTCACACATGAGCAACAAAACAGAATAAATAATGTCTAAACATCTTTACAAAGTAAATAACATAGTATTAGAAAAATTCTACAACATAACTCTCATCAGATAAACACATAAAGCCAGGAAGAACACAAATACCCAAGGGTACACAAACACATGAAACGTCCCCACATCCACCACTGCTGGCCGCTCACCCCCAACTGCGCAACGCTACGCGCTGTTAACAACCAACCGCCCTACGCTACAATGGCGAGTATTACAACAATGCCAACCAGCCACAGACTGCACACAGCACAGCCAGTGATTTTCATACAGAGCGCTACGTGGCGGCGGCGTTACCAATATAAGAACCTAAACAGCCTACTTACAAGACGTCCCACTCTGCTCCAAACCAGAGGACCGCGACCAATCCTGTATTCGATGCTACAAATAGACAGTTAAGCCTGCATCGTGCTTGTAATGGTAGTTTCCTTCACCAAATCAGCCAACCACAGAAAGGAGCTGTGGATGCCCTCAGACACCAAGCGGCAGGCGTCATTCTTGCCAACATGTGCCACTATATGGAGCCGGTTGCACCCAGTGCGCTTGCCAGCCGCCTGCAGGGACTCCTCCACATCACGGACGAGACCTCCCGGCAAAGGTGCCGAATGCGTACTGGCATTCTTTTCCACCTTGCCTGCTATTTCCCTGAGGGACTCCATCACCAGCCTAATATTGGAGCTACCAACGACAATCATACGCACCCTCATCAGTTATCCGGAATGGGCGGGAAAATCGGCCGCTGGCCCAACAGGAGAGGCATCCCGTGCTGGCTCAGAGTTATCATCACCACTGTGTAGCACCTCGTACTTGTTGCTAAGGCGTAGGGAGCCAGCCGTGCGACCTGCTCCCTCTTTCGCCTTCCGCCCAGTGACACGCAAACCTCCCACTGACTGCCACCCGCTCGGGGGAGCCGCGCGGTTTGAGACGCCATATCACAGACTGCGCGGCCCCTCCCGCCGGAGGTTCGAGTCCTCCCTCGGACAAGGGGAGTGTGTTGTTCTTAGCATAAGTTAGTTTAAGTAGTGTGTAAGTGTAGGGACCGATGACCTCGGCAGTTTGCTCCCTTAGGAATTCATTTGAACATTTTTTGACTGCCACCCACTCTCGAGAGAAGACGGACCGGTAAAATGTTGCTTATCAGAAGATGCAAAGAGACACGGGTCACCAAGGGATTCCAACGGCATCAAGAGTGTCAGAATATCTGATCACCGGCGCCCCATTGTCGCCGCAGCTTTGAGCATTAGCCAGAAGCATGTCGACGGTAGCCAACGTACCTTCCAGCTGTTTACTGGACAGCAGCCAGTTTTCCTTGTGTCAACTCACAACAAGGACAGTCCCTAGCCGTATCGTAGTATGTAAAAAATAGATATAAATTCTCAATTGGCGCCACTGAGTTTGGAATGTACACAAAACATAACGAGGAGAATAAAGAAACACTAAAAACTGCTCTGCAGATTTCCCACTACACGCTGAGACGACAAGATCTTAGACAGAATTAAATTTCTCTACTGTAGTGGATGTATCTACAGTCACCTGTTACGAGAAACTCTGCTTACCCAAAAGTTCCTGCTCTAGATAAGTGCCGGCCGGAGTGGCCGAGCGGTTCTAGGCGCTACAATCTGGAACTGCGCGATCGCTACGATCGCGGGTTCGAATTCTACCTCGGGCATGGATGTGTGTGATATCCTTAGGTTGTTAGGTTTAAGTAGTTCTAAGTTCTAGGGGACTGATGACCTCAGACGTTAAGTCCCATAGTGCTCAGAGCCAGTTGAACCTAGATAAGTATGCAAACAAGAATGCACTGATGCAAACTATACGGTGTGTACCAGCACGAGATTTAAACTCAGTGGCGTGACATGGAGCTTTTGCCGGAGGGAAAATTACGCTAAGAAGCCGGCTTACACAAAGATATGAACCAAGATTTATGCAAAAAAAAAGTAATTTGTTAACCGTTAGTCTACACAGTAAAATACACAGGTATAGTTCACTTTTTTACAGAAGCACGTGAAAAAAAGACAGAAATTAAACTGAATTACTGTGTATCAGACAACTACTGCTGCTACCGCTGCTGGCTCGTCCGCTCGGCTCGGCGTCTGCGGGTACACCAGAAGTAAATGGCGACGAACCTCACATTGTGCATCAACTCATTCCTCCAATGTCTAACGGGTTTAACATCATGAGGATTGTTATTGAGTTGATAGATGAAGTGGGACAAATTCTTAGCGTTTGGAACTTAACGGAAAGGAACTACCGGCAAGTTAAACTCCTGGGTAGATCCATGATATTATAGGTTGTATCGACTGTCAGATGTTCATCGAAGCAGACGCCTAAGAGTGTCCAGGCCCATTGTCTTTGGTATTGCGGCAGGTATTGACAGTTTCATTTATTCAGTATTTAGCTGAAGTCAGCCGAGACGCATACTGCTCTTTAAGTCTTTTTGGCGACGTCCTGTTTTAATTGAAAACGTTGGTTTATTTCCCGTTACAAATAAAATTATTTTTAAAATGGAAGTATTCTTGATCCTATAGAGCGGTACCATAATCAATACTGGAGACTGTTCAGTAGACGATTGAACCGAAAGCAAGATAACTGATGACGGATGAAAAGCAAGGAGGATATAGGATTCAGACCCACACTGGCAAAGGGAGCATGTCGGCCTAAAATAAGTGTACCAGTATCAAACATACGTCTTAATTTGAGGAAGAAACTTATGGAAATTCATGTCTGAGACACAGAATTATATGGGAGTCATTCACGAACTTCGGGAAAACAGGGGAAAAATCGAAGCATTTGATATTTGGTGTCACGGAAGAATATTGAAAATGAAGTACGAGGGGCATTTGAAAGGTCCATGCAAAAATAAAAACTACTGACGTGTTTGGGGGTGAACCTTTCTTATTTTTCTACATAGTCTCCGTTTAGACGTATACACTTCGTCCAATGCTGTTCTAATTTGTTGATCCCTTCCGAATAATAGGAATTGTCCAAGTCTGCAAAACAGCTATCCGTTGCTGCAATCACCTCCTCGTTTGAATAAAATCTTTGTCCTGCGAACCATTTCTTCAAATTCGGGAACAAACAGTAGTCCAAGAGAGCCAAGTCTGGAGAATAGGAAGGATGTGAAACGAGTTAGAATCCTATTTCCATTAATTTTGCGACCACAACTGCTGAGGTGTGTGCCGGTGCATTGTCGTGATGGAGAAGGACTTTTTTGCGGTCCAATCGCCGGCGTTTTTCTTGCAACTCTGTTTTCACATGGTCCAATAACGATGAATAATGTGCACCTGTGATAGTTTTACCATTTTCCAGGTAACCGATGAGGACTATCCCTTGCGATTCCCAAAAGACAGTCACCATATCCTTTCCGGCCGAAGGAATGGTCTTCGCCTTTTTTGGTGCAGATTCTCCCTTGTTAACCCATTGTTTAGATTGTTCTTTGGTCTCAGGAGTATACTAATGTAAACATGTTTCATCCACAGTGACGAAACGATGCCTAAAGTCCGGCGGGTTCTTTCTGAACAGCTGCAAACCATCCTTACAACACTTCACACGATTCCGTTTTTGGTCAAGCGTGAGCAATCGCCGAACCCATCTTGCCGATAGCTTTCTCATGTCCAAATGTTTATGCAAAATATTATGTACCGTTCATTCGAGATGCCCACAGCACTAGCAATCTCACGCACTCTAACTCTTCTGTCAGCCATCACCATATCAAGGATTTTATCAATGATTTCTGGAGTCGAAACCTCCACAGGGCGTCCAGAACGTTCAGCATAACTTGTGCCCATATGGTCACTACGAAAATTTTGAAACCACTTATAAACTGTTCTAATCGAAGGTGCAGAGTCACCATAATGTTTATCTTCTCTTTATTCTCCTGAGGCGCTTTGCCTTTCATAAATTAATGTTTAATCACCACACGAAATTATTTTTCATCCATTTTTTGACAATCACTCGACTTCCTTGATTCACACTAATGCCAAACACAAAGAAATAGACTAATATGGCTGAAACTTGGTGTGCGTTCTTTCCAAAGATGCTATTAACTAAGCATGACCTCGATACTCGCCGGTGGTGCCATCTCTCGGACTTTGCACGGACTTTTCAAACGCCCCTCGCATAATGATGATACGACCCGCCTCCGTAGCCGGGGTCGCTAACGCGCGCATGTGTGGTAACGCTCAACTCGATAGTGGAAAATTTTCACTGCCAGTATTTGGCAAGCAAGGGGAGGAGAAGTTCCTGATCATCAGCCTCTGAGACAATATCATGGACTAATTTCCAAACCTCTCCGCTGTGTCTCAGTAAGTGAGGGCATGTTACACTGTTAGTGGCGATCCATTCGCCTGATTTGGACTTGGAAGCTCGGCGCCCCCCTTGATGCTACTCAAGGGGAATAGACTACGTGCCAGCCCCGGGCTTCACCCTATCCCTTCCTTTCATCCACAACACAAACCCAGCACCATACTGTACACGCACCTACCTATACTGTACACGCACCTACCACAGATATGCACACGACACACGTACATAGTTAACACTTCTTAATAGTTCGGAGGTAGGCAATGGGAAGTCACTCCACTAGGACCTTGCCTAGAACGGCGATGAAGGATTCCCAAATCTGCTCCCCTAGCTCATTCCCTGAGCATAGGAATTAGTATTCCTATACTTGACTTGATAAGACACGAAATAGGCGATCCTCCGCAGAATCATCGAGGAAAGGAATATGTGGTAAATACTGACTAAATGAAGGGGAGGACGATATGACATTTGTTGTTAAAACATCAGAGATTAATCTTTTTTGCTTCACTGATTGTCTTTCGGAATGTGCCTATATAGACATCTTATCGCGGGAAATGTTATACTAGAGTTTCTTTTTGACAATTCGGAGTATACATTAGTTTAATTCGTAAACTGACACGGAGTTACATAGGCTTGAAAAAGGTCAGGTTCCGACATTAACAAATTTTCACGTGCGTTGTATACTGAAGCGAGTAAACAAGACGAAAATTTTACACAGGATACACAGAGGTAGTATATTATAAAAATCCTACTGGTAATACAGTAAGAGCTGATACACCCCCGTTGGTACACGTCTGGGATATTTCCACCTTAATCCATATCAATGACTATGTATCTTAAGAAACAATAAAATATCCTTTTGGATGTCCAGCAACAATTGTTTCAGAGGCTACGGATAGGGAATTGAATATTTGTGCAGGTCTGTAAGGGCCATCTACACAGGATATGGAATATTATAGCCATACATATGGATACACAAGTATTCGGGTACACACAGAGAATAACTTCCACGGTTAAAGCCAGAAATAGACACAGGAGATGAAGTCGCGGTGTGCCGTATGAAACTCTGGTTTTGGCGTATTTGTTTATTTTTCTGTCTTATTCATTCGTTTGGAATCATTTACATTTTCAGAATTTTAAATACAACCTTCTCATGGTAGGAACGTACTGTTCCAAGAACTGATCTCGCTTATCAGCAAGAGAAAAAATGTCAGAAGTAATCTTCTCCTTACAGTGCTCGAAGTGTTTAGTGTAATGCAATAAAACACTAATATTTGTAACGGAAGTTCTGTTTTTATTATACAGCGTTTTTCTCTTAGTATCTTAAGATATCTTGAGTAATGTGAACAGATGGCGAAGTGCACAGTTACACGTGTAGAGTCCTGTCAGTGACAAATTACTAGGTCAGACAAGAGCACGCGTTTTGAAAGTAGAGGAAAGGTGCCTATTATGCGATAGTTCCCTAATATGAGACACCCCAACTGTGCTCATGTTAGGGGTTGCACTCTAGTGGAGAGCTTCTTAAACACGTCTATTGCGTGCAGACGACGACACAGCGAATAGGACGCCATAGTTGAGCCGGACACGGTACGTAGAGGTTGATACAAAATTTCTTGTATTTGGAGTTTTTGCGACATCGGTGCTAAGACAATATTTCAGCTTAAAGGTGAGTGGATATTACTGCACTCTTTTACTGTTGTTATTTGCGACGGTATTACATATAATTATTGACAATTAGGTTCATTTTCCAATGAAAGTTGTTAGCAAGTGCGTGACTCTTTGTGTAAGATGGCGGAATTCCTAATATGCGATAGTAAGGGGATCCAAATAAGCGACTGTGTCGCATATTACGATACCTATTGCACATTGGGGGAACTCGTTCTCTCACGATTTGTTATATGTAATTTACGCAATACTGTCATGGGATAACAATATTTTATCATTTACTGTAGTAAAATTTTGGCAACTGCGTTTATTTTAATTCGATTAAATTATCATAAACAGGGATTACTTTGACTAGTCTTATGATCAGAAATTGGAATGTTTTCTGGAACTTTCTTTCAAGGCACTATTTTGTTCAGAAGTTGATCAATATTACTGCAAATTCAAAGTACTCCGTTAACAGTACTTATAAAAAATAATCTAAAAAATAAAATAATAGAAGTTGAAGTCCTTTAAGAAGTATGTCTTATTAGTGTATTTATTCTTTGAAGATGACATTGGCACCTTAAAGGAACACGTGGGATAAAGACGCCATGGTTCGTGCCATTACATGTGTGAGAAATGGCGAGATGGGGTACTTAAAAGCCTCAAAAGTTTTTGCTGTACCAAAACGTAGTTTGGAAAGGTATGTGAAGGATAAAGGGGTACTTAAAAGCCTCAAAAGTTTTTGCTGTACCAAAACGTAGTTTGGAAAGGTATGTGAAGGATAAAACTCGTACACCCGAAAAGCTGGTTGGTGTTAATCTTGGCAGAAGGCCTGAACTTGTGAAATACCGCCTTGCATTGGAAGAGCAATTTTATGCTCTTAAATGTAAGGACATACGAAGCATGGCCTTCCAGTTAGCTGTCAGGAATGGGCTAAAGAATCCCTTCAGTTTAGAAAAGGCTTCAGCAGGAAAGAAATGGCTCCAAGCTTTCCTTAAGAGACATACCATTTTATCAATGAGAACTCCTCAGGGTCTTGCAGCAGCAAGGGTGAAACGTTTCACTTCAGAAAATGTGGGGAGATTTTTTGATATTTACGAATCTGTGCTATTTAAATTCAACCATAACCCGCATCGAGTCTTCAATGTTGACGAAACTAGGGTGACGTCTGTGCAGCACAGACACAGTAAGGTTATTGCTATGAAAGGGAAGAGACAAGTTGCTGCCTCGACTGCAGCAGAAAGGGAAATCTCATCACAGTTGTAACGTGTATGAACGTAGCTGGCACTTATGTTCCACCACTAATCGTCTTCCCAAGGAATAATATAAAGTAGGAATTGATGGACGGTGCACCTGCAGGGTCAATATCAGCTTGTCATCCAAGTGGGTGCATACAAACTCACATTTTTACTCAGTGGCTTGATCATTTTGTGAGTCATGTAAAGCTATCTTCAAATGACCCCGTCATTTTGATTCTTGATGGGCATTATTTCCACACAAAGAACCTCAATGTGTTAGATAAAGCACGTGAAAACAATGTTCATATTGTATGTTTGCCACCTCACTCAACGCATAAAATGCAGCCACGTGACGTCGGATTTATGGGGCCTTTGAAAACCTACTATGCCCAAGAGATAGAAACGTGGCTGGCAAGTAACCCAGGTCGTGTTATCACCCCATTATTAATAGCCAGGTTATTTGGGGCAGCTTACAACCGAGCAGCAACAATGGAAGCATCTGTGAATGCCTTCAGAAAAACAGGTCTTATCCCATGCAACAGAACCATCTTTGGGGAACATGAATTTCAATTCATCGCCATGCTGACGCTCTTCAAGAAAGAGATGCCAAAAACGAAAATGAAACTACCAATGGTGATGGTCAAGCTGTCAGCCCGGCAGACATCAGACCCCTCCCACACATCGCAAACCCACCTGGAGATAGTCAAATATAACTTCAACTCCTTATGTGAAGCAATTTCAAAAATCTAAACAGAAGAAAACAGAGGTTGAAGCTAAGAAAGGAGCCAGAAAGTTATTTGGGGAGAAGAGTGGAAAATCTTCAAATCGTAGACCTAAAGCAGAAGAATCGTCTAGTGACTCGGCATCCGATGTCCATCTTGATGACAGTGGGGATTCAGACAGCAGTGATGACGATGACGCAGAGTGCCTGTTCTGTACTGGGCGCTTTTCTGAAGACAAACACGGGGAGAAATGGGCACAGTGCACGAAATGTTATCGCTGGGCTCATGAATATTGCGGTGTCACAGAAGGCAATTTTGTTTGCCCCGGATGTCGTAAATATAAACCTAAGCAGTGTGAAATGAGTGAAGGATAACAGAAATGAATGAACATGTAAAAATTGTATGTTAATATGTCATTATTCTGTAATAAAATAATTAAAGCAAAATATTATTACTGTCTCATATTAGGAAACCTTGATCTCATTTCTACGAAATGCCTTGTTTGTGAAGATTCAATAACTACCCTGAAAGATTGTTTATTATTGAAAATACGATAATTGTATGATAAAATTAAATAATGCAAGATATTATTACCATCATAAAAAATTGTAACACCCCACCCATCACTTATCTGGTTTTGGCGTGTGTTCACCCCGGCTAATTGACTAACAGATCAACAGAGATTGCAAAACTGCCGCAATATCGGATAACGCAAAGAAAGTAATAAGGCCCTGTGACTCCTGATTGAAATGCGGTGGCAGTGTTGACATTAATTGATTCAGAATTTGTCACTTTTAATTAAAAAGGAGTGCACATTGATGTTATATTCAGCTATTGAACACCAGATGCAAATGTTGAACATAAAATTAATTAAGAAAGTGTCTTGGGATTTCAACTTCAATCATCACATTACATGACTCCCTTATCAGGCAGTGGCAATAAATTGCGTTTATGTGGAGTAAAGCGTGATAAATCAAAATTAATTCCTATCAACTGACCCAGGCGTAATGCAAAGTGCGAGAAGAATTCTCGAATACATGGCCCATGAAACCCTTGTGGAAACTTTGCCGACATGATCCAATAAATTAATCAGTGGTCTAATTCAAGCCGAAACGGGTGCAATATCACCGAATTCAGCATGGCGGGGCGTCGTCGTTGTGAGGACGTCGGCCGGCCTCGTGGTGCTGCAAGGCTGTGCTCGTCTATTCACTCCTAGCTATCTTGCTCAGTACATAGCTGAACCAAAACTTTCTATCTCCAAGGTCAATCGTTCCATTTGCTAAGTCCTAAACTGTAGAGATGCTCACTCTTTCTCAGGCAAGCTGAGTAAAGAACGCCACGTCCGCACTCTAGGCAAGCTGGGAACGGAAGACCCCTATGGAGACTTCTCCCATTCCGCTCTTCACCTCGGTTTCCCCTCCAGCAAAATCACTTACGCCAATTGCAGCGCACGTCGCGTTAATTATGCGTCGCTTCCCAGCGCCAACCAGTGCCTGCTCTGGGAAGTGAACAAATTCCCACAAAATTTCCCTTCCTCTCAACTTCTGCTATTTAGCTCCTCCCAGGCCACCCATCAAGGTTATCATCTGCACAAAACACCAATTTTTCCGGAATTCTGACTCCCAGGAGAGTACCTCAAATTCCTCAGTCCTACGTTCCCATCGGAGGCCAGCGTATTTCATTCTGTCGCTCTTCACCTGATTTACTTCAGACTCTGCGAACCGTGAATTCAGTGTGAAGTTGCTATAGTCACGAACACACATATTTTGGCCTCTGTTGACCGCTCCACCGTAGCTTTGCGTGGCTTTCTCGCATGTTTCACTGAAAACGGGACGACGGGCATTTATCAACAGGCGTACAAGTTCTCTGTCTGCTTCCTGGTACACCAGCATGGGGTCAACCACCCACTCACTGTCACTCATCTTAAGGCAGCTGGAGGCCGCGCCCCGTTACCGCTTTCTCAGAGCTTGAGCCGCCCTAAGCTGCCTATTGTCGCTTCCCTTCGCCGCTCCCCAGCCGGCTACGGTCAACTATAAATACTTCCCTGGGATAAACTAGCCTCCAGTAAATCGACGCGTTTCCACAAAGTTTTAATGTCGTGTGAATTACTTTAAAACCATCACCTGACATTAATTATTCCAATGCGTCCATACTATACCCTCTACAAGATGCATTGTGCTTTGTCAGTCATTTTTGTTCAGCCCTACTGTTCACTCAACGTGAGTTAGGTGATCATTAATGACTTCATGTAAGGGGCATAGTTCTTGCCAATTTACAAAATACGATTGCACTTACTTTTAGTTCTCTCAAATGGGTTTACAAAAGCGTGTGTCATATTAGGCACCTTTCCTCTAAGGTATTTTCGCGTTGGTACAAAGACAAGTCCCTAAACTCTTGACGTCAGTAGTATGCACTGCCTTTCTCACTGTGCGTCAACTCCGTCATCGAGCTATAGCGCGTGTCGAGAGACAGAACACCCTTCAATTTGGCGGCACGGCGCCATAACGAGTTGCACGACAACTCCCGCGAGATAGCCGCAGTTTAGCGCTCGGCTACTGAGGGCAGAGCAACGCAATTGGCGTGCGTGGCTCGACGCCATCACGTGGTCGGGTGGACGCCAGCGCAGACATCGTTCGCAGCAGACTTGCGGTCTTTACTGAGCGGCCTTAACTGCCGCGCTCGTGTGTTGCGTGTCGCACGAACAACCGCGTCTCCGCGCATCGAATTAAATATTCCGGACGTGCGTGCACGCACTGCGGAAGGGAAGAGCCACGCTTGATACAGAGATGTACGACCAAGATTACTGGAAGACCGGTAATTTTACGCCGCTAAGCGGCAGCGAAAAAATGCAAAGGGAAATTGGAACGTATCTGTCTTTGAAGAAACGATTTCCTACGTTTTTAGCGCCATCCTTTTTGCTGTGCAGCAGTCAATTTTTTCCACTAGTCGTCTCTGTATTTATCTTTCCAGAGCAAATTTCGGGAATTATCACACAATCAGATGCGTGCATCTCTGACACTACCAAGTAATTTCTGTAATGCGTCTGCTGGTTACGCGCGCTCCTCCAACCGCTTTTACCAGTAGTGCTCCATCGCTGAGTAAAGTGATTAAAATTTAGTTAACACTTCATAATACGGGTACCGCGACAGGCTTTTGAATGTAAGTCCGTTTTATTACCTACACTATGTATTCAAAAGTATCCGTAAACCCCCAAAAACATACGCTTTTCATATTAGGTGCATTGTGCTGCCACCTACTGCCAGGAACTCCATACCAGCGACTTCAGTAGTCATTAGACATCGTGAGAGAGCAGAATGGGGCGCTCCACGGAACTCATTTCGAACGTGATCAGGTGATTGGGTGTCACTTGTGTCATACGTTTGTAGGCGAGATTTCCACACTCCCAAACATCCCTAGGTCCACTGTTACCGATGTGATAGTGAAATAGAAATGTGAAGGGACCCGTACAGAACAAAAGCGTACAGGCCGACCTCGTCTGTTGACTGACAGAGCCACTGTGTAATAGGCAGACATCTATCCAGATCATCACATAGGAATTCCAAACTGCATCAAGATCCACTGCAAGTACTATGACAGTTAGGCACGAGGCGAGAAAACTTGGATTTCATGGTCGAGCGGTCGGCCGAGTGGCCCAGCGGTTCTAGGCGCTTCAGTCCGGAACCGCGCTGCTGCTACGGTCACAGGTTCGAATCCTGCCTCGAGCATGGGTGTATGTGACGTCCTTAGATTAGTTAGGTTTAAGTAGTTCCAAGTCTAGGGGACTGATGGCGTCAGATGTTAAGACCCATAGTGCTTAGAGCCATTTGACCCATGGTCTAGCGGCTGCTCATAAGCCACACATCACGCCGCTAATGGCCAAACGACTCCTCGCTTGGTGTAAGAAGCGTAAAGATTGGACGATTGAACAGTGGAAAAACATTGTGTGAAGTGACGAATCACGGTTCAAAATGCGGCGATCCGATGGCAGGGTGTGGGTATGGCGAATGCCCGGTGAACGTCATCTGCCAGCGTGTGTAGTGCCAACAGTAAAATTCAGAGGCGGTTGTGTTATGGTGTGGTCGTGTTTTTCATGGAGGGGGCTTGCACCCCTTATTGTTGTGCATGGCACTATCACAGCACAGGCCTACATTGATGTTTTAAGCACCTTCTTGCTTCCCACTGTTGAAGAGCAATTCGGGGATGGCGGTTGCATCTTTCAACACGATCGAGCACCTGTCCATAATGCACGGCCTGTAGCGGGGTGCCGGCCGGAGTGGCCGAGCGGTTCTAGGAGCTACAGTCTGGAACCGCGCGACCGCTACGGTCGCAGGTTCGAATCCTGCCTCGGGCATGGATGTGTGTGATCCTTAGGTTAGTGAGGTTTAAGTAGTTCTAAGTTCTAGGGGACTGATGACCTCACAAGTTAAGTCCCATAGTGCTCAGAGCCGTTTTTTGTAGGGGGGTGGTTACACGTCAATAACATCCGTGTTGTGGACTGGCCTGCACAGAGTTCTGAACTGAATCCTATAGAATACCTCTGGGATGTTTTGGAACGCCGACTTCGTGCCAGGCCTCACCGACCGACATCGATACCTCTCCTCACTGCAGCACTCCGTGAAGAATGGGCTGCCATTCCCCAAGAAACCTTCCAGAACCCGACTGAACGTATGCCTGCTAGAGTGAAAGCTGTTATCAAGGCTAAGGGTGGGCCAACACCAGACTGAATTTCAGCTTTACCAACGGAGGGCACCATGAACTTGTAAGTCATTTTCAGCCAGGTGTCCGGATAGTTTTGATCACATAGTGTATATTATTATCTAGAGCTGTCGATGATGTCGTTGGCTGATGGAGCCAATCGATGATTCAAGTGTTAGACATTTGCGGACACTAGGAGCACTGGTTAACTGTAAGAGGTGGCATTAAGAAGACAGTGTAGGCTGCCAATTGGTTAGCTGCACCGTCCCCGTTTCCGACTGTAAACTGTCGCAGAATCGACAAGTCCGATATACTGACGCTGTACGACGGATGTAAATATTGTGCAGAGTGAGACATTTATTAGTACACTAAAGCGGGCGGCTGATTGTTCCACGGATTTTTTCTCCCCTTGTTATTTTTTAGAGTTCAAACTTTGCGCTTATCCTGCCGTTTTTTATGGCACTATTGATGTTAATCTGAACTGTCTCCTCGTTTTGCTCTTTTATACAGTGTAGTGCATCCCGGAGGGAACTTTACCAGTATTATTGATTTTTTTGTCGTATCCCAATCGAGCGCAAATCTTGTTTTCCTTCTTCTTTTGATCCCTACGCTACATAAACTCTCTGATCAACGCTGATAACCCCGCCGTTGAGTGCTCTTGAGCTCCTCCTGTCTGACCAAAAGTATCCAGACATCGCTGTGTGATGCGGAATTGAGGACTAGAAGTCACGAGATGGAGACTCGCCAATATAAAAGGAGGCAGAGGGTAGTGTGTACTCCCGTGTTGTCAGTAGAGAAGCAGAAACAGCAAATGGGTCGGTCAGTAGAGTCCAGTGACTTCGAATATGGGCTATTCATTGGATGGCACCTGAGTAACCGCTCAGAATCATTCGTTAGTTGCAAAGAGCTGCCAGCAGTCCGGCTAGCACAGTTATTTGACTAAATCTCTCGTCTACATCGCTCCACGCAAATGCAGGGACGGCTCCTTTGGAAAAGGCACAGCGGATTTCCTTCCCCATTCTTTCGTAATCCAAGCTTGCGCTTCAAAAAAATGGTTCTAATGGCTCTGAGCACCATGGGACTTAACATCTGAGCTCATCAGTCCCTTAGAACTTAGAACTATTTATACCTAACTAACCTAAGGACATCCCACACATCCATGCCCGAGGCAGCATTCGAACCTGCGACCGTAGCGGTCGCGCGGTTCCAGACTGAAGCGCCTAGAACCGCTCGGCCACAGCGGCCGACACTTGCGCTTCACCTCTAATGTTCGCGCTGTCGACGAGATGTTAAATCCTAACCTTCCTTCTGCTGCCCAAAGCCAAAAACAAACAAATAAATGACCTTTTCCATTCCTCCGATGTGTACAAACACTGGAGTAAATACGCTGAATTTATGTGTCGGAAAGTATACGCCTCGCATCCTATCTTACAACACTACAGAAAACATTTATCGGGAACTATGATAAGATAAACCGACTAGTTTCTAGTTTGATCCAACTTCGACTGCTGCGACTTTCTGCTTCAGGGTACAAAAAGCTACATTTGCTGACACTCTGACGTTACCATAACTTCCTTTGTGAGAAATGTAACCAATACAGTCCCGTACTTCTATCCACCGAATGATACACGGAGATAGATTGGGATATAACGTCCCATAGACGTCGAAGTTGTTACAGACGGAGAACACGCTCGGAATGTTTCTAGGATTGGGAAGGATATTGACCGTGCTCTTCCGGAGGAACCATCCTGGCATTTGCCTGGCGCGATTTAGAGAACTCACGGAAGACCTAAATCTCGATGGCCGGATGCCGAGTTGAACTGTCCTCCTTCCGAATGCGAGTTCAGTGTGCTAACCACTGCGCCACTTCCCACCGTTCCCTCGGTTTCAGTAACCCTTAAGTGACGGTCCATCATTTCCCACACTATGTGCGCTAAGTCCATCTGTGCTGCAAAGAGTGAATACCAGAATAATCACCCACTTAATGTAGGAGAAGTTACACATTTCACTAGTTTAAAAAATAAAGCTCTTCTCACTAAATCTATTGATACCAAATTATGCAATCTCACTATTGTTACCGATGTCTTAAACACGGTTTAACCTTTTGTCTTATCTCTCGTTTTATCGCTGTTTGTGTGTTGTGGCGTACCATTTTATCACTGCACGTCCACAAGCCAAACAGTTGTTTAATTGACACTACAAACGCAGTACATACATTTTCATACTTTACAGCAACAGCTAGAAAAAAAGTTTTGTACTGACCACGTCACTTTTTTCATTTGAATTCTCTTTCTCAACACTCTGTTAACTATAGGAAATCGCTATGCACAGCCGCCAATAAGATGCAGTTAAAGATAAGGCCGTATTCTCAGTGCATTCAGTAGAGTAGGCTGTTTCCTGTCGCGAACGGAGTACACTGTTTACTCTTTCAGTATGCCTCGAGGGGTCGTTCTATGCTTAGACTACGTGCCTTCACAGGTAGAAGGGTTGTTAACATAAGTCACCCACCATATTGAAGGACATCACAGCGATGTTATTCGAAGAGTCTACTACTATCGTGAGACGATTTCAAGATCTGCCTCGTAGTGGTATCTGATAACCATTACTTGCAAATTATGTTGCGTAGTTATTACAAGAAGAATGTAACATAACTGTGCACTGCTCTTTGGAAGCAATTGGAAGTACTGTGTCGTTCCAGACACAATCCAACCATCCCCACAGGATCAATTTAGCTTCTAGGTTCGTAACGGGCAATGTTATTAATTCCCAGAACCGCGGTGCGCGAGTGGGGAAGGGCACACCTGGAATGCAACGTGAATCACTGGAGTCAGGTTCCCGTCACTGGCACCTTATGATCGTAGAAGAGAGCGCAGGAGGCCTGGTACCAAGTGCACCTCTCATGCATAAAGTCCCACGAATTCGGCAGGGAGGTGGGTGAGCCCTATTTTGGGCCAATATCACATACGGATGTTGGGCGCTTCTCATTGCCATTGAGGATGATTTGGTGGCTAAACAGTATCGGTACAGGCTGTTTCGATTTATTGTCCGGCCCCACAGTCAACATTTCTGTGCTGGATTCTTCTTCCAAGACGATAATGCACGAGCACACAGAGTGCACCTCATAAACACCTTCCATCAGAGGGACAGAGATCATAGGGGTGGAACGCCCCGCGATATTTGCTGACATGAACCCCACTGAACACGTTTGAGGCAAGCTGAAAACTGCATTGCGTCACTGCAGAAAATCTGCTCACATGATGAGAGGTTGACTGTCATCGAAGAGCGGTTCGTGTGTGAGAAATATATGGCGTGCGGCGACACGGTATTGAATGTTATACAGCAACATATTCTGATTTCGTAGCTGTGAATCTTCTAAAAGACAGCTTCTATTTCCATTACTATTTTGTTTCCATTTCACAGCAAAGTTATTTTCTAAAGTTTCATTAGGCTTATTCTGCCATTTCCCGATCTCCTCGAATCGAAGCTCAAAGCAAGTGTTGCAAAATGTTTTAGTATTTTACATGTTTCTCATTATTCCACGTCGTAGTTGGCAACTCACAGATATTCATAGCAGGATGCGTTCACCACTTGGTCTAATTTTTTGCGACATACGTAGTTGTCCACAGGAGTTTCGGTGTTTTCTAATCGAGATTTCGCAGTTTTAAGGCTATGTACTTTGTTAATTATAACTGTAAGGTTTCCTTCTGTACAGACAACAGTTTGAAGAAAAAACTTCTGCATACAGTGGAAAGATACTGGTGATTGCTTTTCCAATTCCGTGATCTATAAATTGCACTTGCTATTACATTGGCCAAACAAGCAGAGCTGTAAAGACAAGATGTAAAGAGCACCTGTAAGGAAAGAAAAGTGTGATTATATACAATTCTATGTTGGCCGAACACTTACTGACTGCTAACTATACACTGAAAAATTCGGTAAACCCAGTTACTTTACACAGAGAAGTCAAAGGGCACAAGTTGAATCTTCGGGACGAACTACAACTGGAGCACAGAAACGGACATTTGCAGAACGACCAGCTGGATCTTGCTTACAGACAATTTTTTGAAGGCTTCAAACCTGTACTGTGCATAAAATCTTCATACGGTTGCTGGTAGCCTTTGCGAGTTGCTAATTCCTCAGAATTCTAATATACATTATTTGTGCATACGTGTTCGTTTTCCCGTTTTATATGTTGTGAAGGTATTGCTTTTACCCACTATCGTTACAGTATATTTTTTGCTATGCGATGGCTCATGTACTGATCTCTTTTAATTTGACGTACTTTGATCGCAGTGCGTTCACGCATAAACTTTGTTGTTGTTCGTGCAATAATGTACTCTTGTAAGGATTACAAGGTAACTTAGCATATTTTACTTTACAGTAGCGTGCTTTAACATTATTTATTTCTCACTCTTGTGTTTCTATATTCGGTGGCAACCTCAGTGTGTTCCCACTGGCCGTTTATGCCGCAAGCGTACTTCGATCTCTGCGCACGCGCGACCTGCTTCGTTTTCCTGCTGTTGTGAGTCTGCGTTTCCTGTCAGTCGGCGTGCAGCTCATGACTTGTCATTTTATTTGACTTGTTTTATTTCTGAGCTTTAACTATTCTTAGTTGACTAGCCCTGATAGTAGGGTCCAACATATTTAATAATGTATACAATGATAGGCGTTGACAGCATATTTTCATTGAACAAATATCAGATCGATTCATTATTTGGTGTTTTTCCAGTGTGTCCTAGTTTTATTTTTTGGTTACGTTTCCTATATATGTGATATTCCCATCCCTGTGTGTCTCTTTACAAAGTGTAATATTGGAGATACATATTTTCTCGTTTGTACTTATTGCTGTTAAATTGCTTCAGGTTACATGTATGTCTGAAGAATACGAGTTTAGATCCGCCGAAACTATGGTAGACATACAATAAGACCACTTTTGTTGCAACCGGTTGGCTGCTTTCGATTCATTTACTACTTTATTATTGTTTGAATTCACGTGCAGTAAGATTTTGATACCGAGATTTGAGTGTTTCAAAACCGATCATGTGAATAAATAAATAACAATGGCTGTGAAAGAATTTAGTCAATGTATTCATTTTTGTTTTTTAGTTTTTCTTCCTCGGTAAAAGTTGGTGTGTTCAAATGGTTCAAATGGCTCTGAGCACTATGGGACTTAACATCTGAGGTCATCAGTCCCCTAGAACTTAGAACTACTTAAACCTAACTAACCTAAGGACATCAGACACATCCATGCCCGAGGCATGATTCGAACCTGCGACCGTAGCGGTTGCGCGGTTCCAGACTGAAGCGTCTAGAACCGCTCGGCCACACCGGCCGGCAGTTGGTGTGTTACAGTTATCGTAATATGAGTAGTTGTATACTCTTGTATGTTGTCTGGTTTGCTGTAATAGAGGATCCGATGTGTGCCATCTCGCCAGGGTAAACAGAAATATGTATAAATGATCACATGAAATAATAAAGGGAGAAACTGTAAATGCAGGTACATACTCGCCCTCTTCAATGTAGAACTGTTGCAGTTCGAGAGTTGCAAGAAGTAGTGAAAGCAGGTGAAAGCAGATTGCAAGCGCATTGCGATCGATTGCATCACACAACCCTGATGCTTACGGCTCCTAGACGTGGTGCAAAGTAGCTGGTTTTATTGTTGTTGTTGCTACTGGTTTACAGTTCGTGCACCACAAGGAGTCCGCCAGACCCCCGTAAACTTCTGGTGGGCTAGTCATACCGTTAGCCGGGCGCAGTGCCTTTTCCGTGCGTCACCCTCAGTCTGACCATATAAAGCAGCTAACACGCCGGTCACGACCACAGCCACTTGCAAGGCCTTGAACGAGTTTGTGGTTCTTCGGAAAAACAGCGCCACACCAACCTCACTTCTCGACTTGGTAGGTAACAACACACGTATAATGATTCGAACAAAGAACGCGTACTAGAAGAAGTGTTAGCTTTTGTTGGACACCAGCTAAAGTATGTCTGCGAGATTAAGGAATGATAACAGCATATACTATATGACAGAGAAATCAAGGAAGTATTATTCCTGGAGATTATCGGTAATTTACCTGCATGAATGAACTCCTTAGGTACAAGTAATTGCATGATACAGTAAATTTTGAGGCGCGACGTTTGTCAGCACTGAGAAACTAGTTTTTACACTCCACCGGTTGATTAGAAGAAATGATAAACAATTTTCATCCTAAGGCATGTATTTCATACATAACGTACAATGAAATTACCGATACGAAAATTACAGAGTGATCTAATTATGGAAATTTTGAATGGAATTCACGAAAAATTTTTGGACACATTTGGGGAATTGTAACGCAATATTTGTTATGGCTCTGACAGCGACCAGCAATATATACTTCTATGTTTAAAAAAAAGAAAAAAAAGACCCGGATGCTCTTCCGTATGCGATTAGGTAAGCAGTTGTGAAATTTTCGTTTTCTTTCGTAAACTTCTCTACTAAAGGAAGAAACGATAAATTGGGTGCTAAAATCTACTGTTCAACGTTTCAAGTCTTGAAGTGCGGTATCGACATATTATTTCCAAAGAAATACATCCTTTGCGAAAAGCTAGCCTTGCAACATGCTGATTTTTACGTAACGAAAGTCTTTCGTGTGTGAACTTTGGCAGTTTGTCTAAATCACTTGAGGTTCAGTGACAAATCAGTTCTGCGACATCGCTAGTGAACTGTATTTGACATTTCTTAGTCGGGGGAAGATTTATTGGCCAACTGACAGAAGCTCTCACTTCGGGCGCCAAGCTCAGAGATGCACGAGGGGCAGGCATGTGAATGACTTCTACACAGCGCGTGTCACAATAAGTAGCGAAAACTGACACGTATGAAACTGCACGAGTGAAAATAGGGAGGGAGAGCGCCAGGTGATGAGTCGCTTGTGTGGAAAAACGTGCTCAAACCGACCCAGTTGTGGCTCTGCTGTATTATGTGATAATCTTCTTTGATGATCTGTGATTCTGATCACTAAGAGTGGTGTACCTCTGCTGTTCCCGTTAGCCACCGATGTCTTGTTAAGGTAGTGTACCAAGCCACGGATAGTTGTTGTGACTCAATTTGTCGCTTTTCCACAGAGTTGAAATTCAGACAAATACAGTAGAACACCATCTGCGTTGGAAACACGCGGACTAACTTCATTCAGCATGCCTTTATAACATTCCTCTAAGATTACGTACACTATAGAAATGTTTGGACCCTTTGGTTTCCATTGACAAAAATAAATAAGCCTGGCCGGTACTTCAGAGGAGAATGGTGGCGTTACATCGGAAAGAATCCAAGCTGCTGATAGAATTCATCAACAACATAAAAATGAGAGTAATTTTTCAATTTTCAATGGAGGATAAGCCACAGTGCATTACCCCGAATTAATTCCATTGACCAATTTATAGGTAGCCACATAAAAGGTAGGACTGTTGTTGCTGCAGTTTTAGTCATTAGTCCAAAGACTGGTTTGTTGCTGCTGCCAGCTCTAGACTATCTTGTGCAGTCGTAACCATTCACAAAGAAGGAAGGAAGGAAGGAAGACTACAGTTTAACATCCCGTAGACAGCGAGATCATTAGAGACTGAGCACAAGCTCGGGATACAAATGAAAGGGCAAGGAAATATGCTGTGCACTTTTCAAAGGAACCATCCCCGTATATAGTTGTGGCTATTTAGGAAAATCACGGAAAACCTAAATCTGGATGGTTGGACGGGGATTTGAACCGTCGTCCTCGCGAATGTGAGCAATTCAGAGGCGTACTGCTACGTTTGTTACTGGCAGACTCGATCAAGACCCGAGTATTAGGGAAACTCAAATGGAAATACCTGAACGACGGTCCTTTCGCGAAACACTAATGAAAAAGATTAGAGAAAGGGCATTTACGACTGACTGCAGAAGGACTCTACTGCCACTAACGTACATCTCTCTTAAGAACTGCAAAGACACGAAAAGATAAATTAGGGGTCGCACCGAGACATATGGAAAGTAATTTTTCCCTTGCTCCACTTGCGAGCGGAACAGGAAAGGGTATGACTAGGCAGTGGTACAAGGTATCCACTGCCATGCAACGTATGGTGGCTTGCGGAGTATGTATGTTGGTGTAGATGTAGATATCTCTGCGTAACTACCGCAACCTACATCCTTTTAAGCTTATTTACTGTAGTCAAGCCTTAATCTTAGTCTCCCGCTACAGTTTTTATCCCCCACATTTCCCTCCGTTACCAAACTGCCTGTTCTTTATTGCCGCATGGTGTGCTGTTAACGGATACTTTCTTTTAGTTGTGCCATAGATTTCAAATGGTTCAAATGGCTCTGAGCACTATGCGACTTAACTTCTGAGGTCATCAGTCGCGTAGAACTTAGAACTAATTAAACCTAACTAACCTAAGGACATCACACACATCCATGCCCGAGGCAGGATTCGAACCTGCGTCCGTAGCAGTCGCTCGGCTCCAGACTGCAGCGCCTAGAACCGCATGGCCACTCCGGCCGGCCCATAGATTTCTCTTCTAACCAATTCGATTCGGTATCCTCTCATCAGTTCTGCGATCTTCCAGTCAGATCTTCAGCATTCTTCTGGAACACCACATTTTAAAAGCTTCTGTTCTCTTTTTGTCACAACTACTTATCTTCCACGATTCTCTTTCGTACACAGATCAAAGACGTTCAGAAAAGACATCGTCACACTAAATTTATATTCAGTGTAACAAACTTATCTTGTTCAGAAGTGCTTTACTCGCCATTGCCTGTCTTCATCAGGGGCTATAATGCTAAAATTCATAAGAAGTTCTTAATTACTGAGAGCTCTGTCATCAGAAAATGATAATGATTACTTTTGTTCCTCAGTATTCTAAGATATATTTCAGCGAATACATAGAGTGCCAACAGTTTAGTTCGAATGCCGAAGTTGCGACCAATTTTCGTAGGTTTTCGGCCATATGTAGATGAAATACTAGGTTAATAGCCAGTCTCTCTGGTCAAATTCTAGTGGTAGATGGTTCTAACACAACTATGATTCGAATCGGCACTTCCTTCTCTCTCTTAGGATGACAAGTGTGAAACTTTAATATGGTTGACTACGAAGAGTGCTTCTGAACTATGGTACTCCGTTATTGTTGTTGTGGATAAGGAGAAAATAAAAGGACGAGAGAGGGTAACAGCACATGGCACTATTCTTCAGAACAGCACCAAGGGGGTCGCTGGGCTTAACGTAACGTTCTGACTAACCATCTTTGGTAATAGCTCGCCTTGCCCCCTCCCCAATTGCTCCAGAGCTGTTTAGGATTTAATTCAGAATATGACCACACACACTGAGGTAACGAATGTCGTGGGATAGCGATATGTACATATGCAGATGGCGTTAGTATAAAAGGGCAGTGCATTGGCGGAGTTGTCGGTCGTAATCGGACGATTCATATGAAAAGGTTTCCGACGTGATTATGGCCGTACGACGGGAATTAACAGACTTTGAATGCGGAATGGTAATTGGAGCTATACGCGTGGGCCATTCCATTTCGGAAACAGGTAATTCAGTATTTTGAGATACACAGTGCCAAGAGTGTGCCGACAATACCACATTTCGGGCGTTACATCTCACCACTGACTGCTTCCACTTAACGACCGAGAGCACCGGCGTTTGCATAGAGCTGTCAGTGCTAACAGACGACCATCACTGAGTGAAATAGCCGCAGAAATGAATGTGGGACGTACGGCAAATGTATCCGTTTTCACAGTGTGGCGAAATTTGGCGTTGGTGGGCTATGGCAGCAGACGACCGACGCGAGTGCCTTTGCTAATAGCACGTCATCGCCTGCAGCGCCTCTCCTGGGGTCGTGATGATGTCGGTTGGATCCTAGACGACTGGAAAACCGTGTTCTTGTCAGATGAGTCCCGATTTCAGTTGATGGTAGGGTTCGAAGCTAGGGACCTAAGTTGTCAACAATGCACAGTGCAAGCCGGTGGTGGCTCCATAATGGTGTGGGCTGTGTTTGCATGGAATGGATTGGGAGCTTGGAGAGTATTTGCATCCATTCATGGATGTTTGCACCCAAATAACGATGGAATTTTTATGGACGACAATGCACGATATCACAGGGCCGCAATTGTTCGCAGTTGGTTTGAAGAATATACTGGACAATTCGAGCGAATGATTTCGCGACCAAGATCGCCCAGAATTAATCCCATCGAACTTTTATGGGACATAATCCAGAAGTCCGTCCGTACATAAAATCATGCACCTGCAACACTTTCGCAGTTATGGACGGCTGTAGAGGCAGCGTGATCAATATTTCTGCAGGGGACTTCCAACCATTTGTTGAGTCCATGTCGATTTGCTGCACTACCCCGGGCAAAATGAGGTCCGACATGATATTAGGAGGTATCCCATGATTTTTGTCACCTGAGTGTAGACTAGTGACTACGGACACCGCGCCTAAAGCTGCTGTGCGTCTTTCTCGTCAAATGCTAACGCAAAAGGTTTCTGACACCGCCAGTATTCGAACTGGCTACAGTCGTGTCGGAAGCCGTCGTCCTGCAGTACAGCAGCGAATCAGTTACTGAGGAGAACATGTTTCACTTTGCAAACAAAATTCCTTCTCTGTCACAGCTAAGTGCTTCAGTTAATTTCACGAATACTGCACTACAAGACATAAAGGCGAGAGAGGAACTCTGCAGTTTCGTCTTTTCGGTAATGCGCGGGGAAGTTCTGTATGAATATATCTTCGCGGTAGCTTTCGTAAATGACGGAAATCTTGCACGTAAATAACCTCTAGTGCTGCGTCACTACTGTGAGCGGAGTAGGTCGGGATACGCAGAACGTCGTGCCAATCCTACCCGAGAGATAAGGCTACCTGACGCTGCAGATGCTGGCCCGAGCAGCGAGAGGTCATCGCTCGGAGAAGCTGTTGACGCAAGGCCGACCGCCCCTGGCAGGAACGTTGGCGGATGCAGTTCAGTCGGTCGCGCATTCCTCTGCCTACCTCACCGCGTCTGTCCACTTAGCAGAAATTCAGCAGCGCGTGCAGTACTAAGGATTTCAGATTCTCATGGCGCAGATTTCCTTATTACCAACGTCAATCTACAAGTACATAACGTTTGTTTCCTCAGACATTTTTATTCAAGACAATGAGAGAAAAAACTTATTTTACATCGTATTTTGGTATTTTAGTGGTCTTTGTGGTTCCTTGCCTTTATAGAGTCACTTCTTTGTCCGTCAGTCTGTCATCTACATGTCCAAAAGTTAAGACCTCTTATTCTCAGGAACGGGTAGAGGTATCGAGTCACAAATTTTAAGCTCCTATGTCAATGCAAACAGAAGATACGGCATTTTTTAATACTCGCAAACTCGCTCATCAAAGCCTATAGGGTACCTCCCGTTGACCTAGAAACAAGAAGCAACGTTTCGCAGTACAAGTAAAGGAAAAAAACGCGGATATTTATAATTTGTAATTATATCACATACAAAAATACTTTTTGCCATTATGTTTGTTTGTCTGCCCCTTTGTTAAGACTCCTCTTTCTCAGGAACGGGTAGAGGTTTGAAGTCAAATATTGTTTACGGTCCTTTGGCGGTGTAAATTATTTAAGCTTGTAAGCCAGTACAGTCTAAAGATACGGCCATATATATCACATAATCTGATACAAACTTACTCATTAAAATGTGTAGATGATCTGACCTAGTGGTCAAGCGGTAAAATGCGTATCGGGAAACTGAGTGGACGCGGAATCGAGTCGCGACTGGACCACGCATCTCTCAGTTTTCGTTTAAACCTAGCCTTCACCGCTCAACGATGTGCAAGAGCCGCCAGAAACAACACTTGGTTCAGATTCTAAGTTAAGCCGTGGGTACCCTTTCCCCTCTTAGATAAATGGGATACGTTAGGGTCACGCAAATTGCCTAAGAAGCGTCCAATAGATTAATTTGTACCAGGCCACTGAGCCACACACAGTTATTATTACTGTCTATCTACATGTAATTAAGTTTGTAGGGAACCCTCAGAGCGCGAGTGCTGCTCGCAGCTGTCCGAATTCTTCTACGTAGTCACCGTTCAAATTTAAACATTTGTCGTGGAGCTTCGCGAGCTTTCCTATGCCTTCTGCAGTTGCTTCGGATTTGTTGAACCTGTGACTGACTTACTCTTTATCATTCCCATAGCGATTTCCACCCAAAAATCCTTCAGTTTGAAAAAAAGATGGTAAGTATTCGAAACAAAAGTCCGGCTATGAGGTAGAATTTCAAAAAATTCCCACCTAAACTGCCGAAACAAAACCTTGTCGACGCAGAAGATTGCGGATGGGTGTTACTACGAAGAAGCACAATGATACTGGAGAACAATCCACGGCATTTCTTTTGAACGACATGGCGCAGACGGCAAAGGGTCCGACTGTAGGATTTTGCATTTGAGGTTTCTCTCCTAGGCATAAAGTCGATGAGGTAGGACGCCCGTTCCATAGCAAAACATGGTGGTCATTATAACGTTTTGATGCTCAGAATTTGTTTGGCTACGTTCAGTTTTGCTAATGATCGTCAATGATGCCTTTCACTGACTGGCTCTTTGTTTTTGGAATTTTAGCGAAACCCAAGTCTCGTTACTGGTAAAAATGTGGTTCAAAAAGTCCTCGTCATTCGGGTGAGAAAAGTCAGTGCATCTCCCATTCGTTGTTGTTTGTGTTTATCCGTCGAAAGTCGAGGAACACATTGGCACACACTTTTCTACTTCCCAAAACTCCACCAACAATTTAATGAATATCTGATCGTGAAACCACAGGAAAACGCAAGCTCAGTCCACCAATAGTGAAACATCTAGCCTAGCCTTGTGAAGTTTGCCTCAACTGATGGTATGAGTTTGCTAGCCACCACTGAAAGTCGGCTCGATCGTTCTTCACCATGAATATTCGTTAATTCGCCAGTAAACTTCATACACCATTCGGAACTAAACTTTCATTCATTACATTTCTACAAACTCCTGTTATCTTTTTTTAAAAAAAATTCAATTAGGCGTACATTTTTCACATTGCACTTGACGGAATCGAAAATTTTGCCACTAATTTTAAGACCTCTCAAGTAAACAGTAAAGGACCATTCCTGGTCGCTGGTAGCCTCATACTGTGGCCTACGATTAGAAAGGCCTATGATACAACGGCGGTGGAGGGGGGGGGGGGAGGCACAATGCATAGCTTGCCAGGTCAAGACGTTCCTTATTTTTAGAACGACTCTTGTACAAAGGGCGTTCAAAAGGTTTTGCACAGACGTCTCTAATTTTTTTATTTTTTGCAGGAGCAGAATGAAATTTTTTGCGAACATACTTGGAGCATTTAGCTATTCATTGAGCCCATTCATTGTAGCCTCCATCAGCTGTGACCCATCTGGCCCATCGTTCTTTCCATGACGTAACTGCACTTTGGTAAAATTCTGAGGATTGACTTTTACACCGTCGCTTGACACAAGAAATAAGGTCTTTCTCACTATCAAATGTTTTAACGCGCATGTGAGCCTTCAGACGACCAAAGAGGTAAAAATCAGACGGAGACGAGTCCGGACTGTAGGGAGGATGAGGAACAATTTTCCAACCCATTTTCCTGATTTTTCTCCTGCGTCATAAGGGCTGTATGGTGTTTGGCATTACCATGGTGTAGTCTGATGAGTGATGCCGAAGCTGTGGTCTATGGGTCTTGATGGCACGTCGCAGCTTGTCCAGTGACAAACAGTAACGGTCCCGGTTAATTGTGGAGCCAGGTTCCAAAAAGTCAATGAAAATGGCACCACACTGATCCCAGAAGAAGGAGACCATCACCTTTCGGTCTGCTGTTGGTGAAAGTGTTGGTTTCTTCTTCCGAGTGCAAACCGGATGACGCCACTCCATGGACTGGATTTTGCTCTCAGGTTCAAACAAACACAACCATGTTTCATCCTGGGTAATGACGCCGTCAAAACACTCTTTCCGCTCTTCAGTAAAGATCTTCACGAGACCCACGCAAACATTCTTCCTCATCGTTTTCACTTCTCTTGTCAATAATCTAGGTACCCAAGGTGCACAGATTTTTCTGTACCCTAGTGATACCACACTATTCAGTGACAAACGAGTCATTTCAGCAAGCTGTCGTGCCGTCACACATCTGTCATTTTGGATGATTTGATCAATGGTCTCCTTATTCACGTCACTCACTGCCATCGATGGTCTACCGCATCAGGGATTGTCCAGTAAAGAGAAATCTTTAAACCTCTGCAACCACCGCTGGATACTGCTGCGATCCGCTGCGTCCTCCCCATAAGCAGGGAGCAAATTCCTGTGAATCGATGTGGCAGAGTCATCGCCGGTCTTGAAGAGGAAAACTACAGTATCACCGATCGTTGTCACAGCGTAACATCAACTTCACGTTCCATTATGGCTCACCTGTAAGTAAAAGAAAATACATTTATGCACCAACTTATAGCTAAATGTTCCAAGTATGTTCACAAAAAATTTGATTCTCCTCCTGTAAAAAGTTAAAAAATTAGAGACGACTGTGCAAAACTTTTTAACGCCCTTTGTGATTACGTGTCTCCCCAACTGTCACTTAAAGTGACCGATTCAGCTGAGCGCATATACTCTTCTTATGACCTCCACACTCGTATTCTGGCTTCCCATGACACTCCATGTGGTACCCACGTGATCCAGGCGATGCGTAACGGTATCGTGTGTGCTACGCAACGTAATTACACTTTGGACGGTAAAGGAGGCGTCCTTTCGGCGGGCCTCTTACTTTTCTGTTCTTCTGAAGCAGTTTAGATTAGTGGTGGTCAGTCTCGCCCCTAGATCACTGATAGCAGTCTTGCGAACATGCGAATCCACTCAGAAATGCTCTCCTGCCCCGACCACTGTGTCGTACTTGGCAACAGAGCTTTCCAGGCCCGACCTGCCCTCAACGATTCCATCAGACCCGCATTTATCAACGACTTTCCAAACGCCACAGATGTTGTCTTGCTCCACTAGCACTCCTGGAAGACGCGATATTGAGTCGTAGGGTTTAGTTAGTCATGAAGTTTCAACTAGTGACCTCTCCATTGCGGAGTGAAAGATCCACTCTTGGAGGAAGCAGGATGGCTAGGGTTTTAACGTACATCTAAGACGTCATTAGAGAGGGAACATAAGCTCGGATTGGAGCACGACGGTGAAGGAAGTCAACCGTGTCTCTTCAAAATAATTCATCCCAGCATTTGCCGTAATGATTCAGGGAAACTATGGAAAACCCAGATGTGGATCGCTGGCGGGAATTTGAGCCCCTCTCCTGAATGTGTGACTAATGTTTCATTCAGGAAACCTCTTAACATGTTCCTTGTAATGTCCTCGGAATACCGTAAAAATAAAGGCTCCTACTGACAGGTGAAAAGTATAACAGTTAGTCACATCAATCAAACATTTTAGTTCCCATGAAATCGATTTGGTACCAGCGAAAAATACAGCACATCTAGGCCGAAACACAATCAGTCCCTCCATTGACTTCTTCCAGAGCAACCACCCACGAAAAGAAACTTGGAACTGCTATTTAAAACTAAATCTACCAATTGAAATATAATTCTGCTGTTCTCCATGGATCTAAACGTTTGTACCCAGAAAGTGAAAAACTACCGAAACTGAAGACCACAACCGCACGTCTCGCAGAACCTGCATCGTTCTTCGCGAGGTTCTACGACAGACCTACCAAATTCGACAGTTTAGTAGCGCAATTCTCAAAAAGTGTTCAACTTTTCGACATTTCATCTAATCAGCGATGCATTTTCAGATTGTTTACCTTTTGCCCGAAGCACAGACAGTTCTGTTGTTTTTCTTGTACATCTTCATCTACATGATTACTCTGCAGCTTACAATTAAGTGCCTGGCAGAGGGTTCATCGAACCACCTTCAAGCTATTTCTCTACAGTTCCACTCCAAAAGCGCGCGAAAAAAACGAACACTTAAATCTTTTCCGTGCGAGCTGTGACTTCTCTTATTTTATTATGATGAGCATTTCTCCCTATGTAGGTGAGCGCCAATAAAATATTTTCGCTCTCGGAGGAGAAAACTGGTGATTGAAATTTCATGAGAAGGTCTTGCTGCAACCAAAAACTCCTTTGTTTCAATGATAGCACCCCCAATTAGAGTATCATATCCGTGGCTCTTTGATCGCAATTTGCTCGATAATACGAAACAAACTGCCCTTCTTTGAACTTTTGCGACGTCGTCCGTCAGTCCTATCTTATGCGGGTCCCACACCACGCAGCAATACTCAGTAGAACAGACAAGCGTGGTGTAGGCAGTCGCTGTAGTAGACATGTTCTGCCAATAAATAGTAGCCTTTGGTTCGCTTTCCCCACAACATTATCTACACTCCTGGAAATTGAAATAAGAACACCGTGAATTCATTGTCCCAGGAAGGGGAAACTTTACTGACACATTCCTGGGGTCAGACACATCACATGATCACACTGACAGAACCACAGGCACATAGACACAGGCAACAGAGCATGCACAATGTCGGCACTAGTACAGTGTATATCCACCTTTCGCAACAATGCAGGCTGCTATTTTCCCATGGAGACGATCGTAGAGATGCTGGATGTAGTCCTGTGGAACGGCTTGCCATGCCATTTCCACCTGGCGCCTCAGTTGGACCAGCGTTCGTGCTGGACGTGCAGACCGCGTGAGACGACGCTTCATCCAGTCCCAAACATGCTCAATGGGGGACAGATCCGGAGATCTTGCTGGCCAGGGTAGTTGACTTACACCTTCTAGAGCACGTTGGGTGGCACGGAATACATGCGGACGTGCATTGTCCTGTTGGAACAGCAAGTTCCCTTGCCGGTCTAGGAATGGTAGAACGATGGGTTCGATGACGGTTTGGATGTACCGTGCACTATTCAGTGTCCCCTCGACGATCACCAGTGGTGTACGGCCAGTGTAGGAGATCGCTCCCCACACCATGATGCCGGGTGTTGGCCCTGTGTGCCTCGGTCGTATGCAGTCCTGATTGTGGCGCTCACCTGCACGGCGCCAAACACGCATACGACCATCATTGGCACCTAGGCAGAAGCGACTCTCATCGCTGAAGACGACACGTCTCCATTCGTCCCTCCATTCACGCCTGTCGCGACACCACTGGAGGCGGGCTGCACGATGTTGGGGCGTGAGCGGAAGACGGCCTAACGGTGTGCGGGACCGTAGCCCAGCTTCATGGAGACGGTTGCGAATGGTCCTCGCCGATACCCCAGGAGCAACAGTGTCCCTAATTTGCTGGGAAGTGGCGGTGCGGTCCCCTACGGCACTGCGTAGGATCCTACGGTCTTGGCGTGCATCCGTGCGTCGCTGCGGTCCGGTCCCAGGTCGACGGGCACGTGCACCTTCCGCCGACCACTGGCGACAACATCGATGTACTGTGGAGACCTCACGCCCCACGTGTTGAGCAATTCGGCGGTACGTCCACCCGGCCTCCCGCATGCCCACTATACGCCCTCGCTCAAAGTCCGTCAACTGCACATACGGTTCACGTCCACGCTGTCGCGGCATGCTACCAGTGTTAAAGACTGCGATGGAGCTCCGTATGCCACGGCAAACTGGCTGACACTGACGGCGGCGGTGCACAAATGCTGCGCAGCTAGCGCCATTCGACGGCCAACACCGCGGTTCCTGGTGTGTCCGCTGTGCCGTGCATGTGATCATTGCTTGTACAGCCCTCTCGCAGTGTCCGGAGCAAGTATGGTGGGTCTGACACACCGGTGTCAATGTGTTCTTTTTTCCATTTCCAGGAGTGTATGTAATCGACCCAGGATATTGGTAATTGTAATCTCTAAGTATTTGGTTGAATTTACAGCAGTTAGATCTGTGTGATTTATCATGTCACCGAATTTTAGCGAGTTCCTTTTGTTCCTCATAGGGATTACTTCACACTTTTCACTATTTAGAGACAACTGCCACTTTTCGCACTGTACAGACATCTTGTCTGAATCATTTTGGCATTGGTTTTGATCATCTCATAATCTAATGGCATAATCTGCAAACAATCTTAAGAGGGCTGCTCAGATTGTCTCCTCATCTCCTATATTGTTTTTGTCTCATCTTCATTAATATATTTCACTACCTGATGCACAGAAAAACATTTCACTGTTCTAAATTTGTAGATAAATGAGGTCTCTAACACAGTCTCCACTCCCGCCCCCTCAAAAAAATAAAAAAAAAACTCTGGAAAAGGGTTGTTGTGTGAGAATTCTAAAACTTCGCCGAGCGCCAGGCTGCTATCGAATTAGCGAAAATCCAGCTATTACGTAAGCCATAGACGCACGAGAGTTGAGTCCGAAAGATGGTACTTCAAAATATCTTGTCGACTGTTGGGTATCCATCGGAAACACGCAGCGATCTCAGTATCTGTAAATCATGTCTGCGTTGTGGGGATATTTCACTCCATAATGTATGTAAACTGACTCCCCGAACTGAATTCTGGGTCGAATATTTACCCATAGATATCCCATCTCTGTGGTTTCAGAAACAATATGTTACAGATCTACTTGGTTCTTAGCCAGTCAGGTGCTCTCAGGGCACACAACTGTCTGTCACTTCTCCACTTTGTCAGCGCTCTCATCGCTGCTACTGGTTTCTGTTCTGTACACTACAGAATGGTGTGGCAACCGTCATCGTAGGAAAGCTGTTCAGGAGCAGAAATGATTAGTGAACAAGTTAACGCAGGGAAAAGATGATTTACTTAAGTTAAACACTGAAGAGCCAAAGAAACTGGTAACAGCTGCCTAATATCGTGTAGGACCCCAGCGAGTACTTAGAAGTGCCGCAACACGACGTGGTATGGACACAACTAATGTCTGAAATAGTGCTGGTGGGAATTGACACCATGAATCCTGCTGGACTGTCCATAAATCCGTAAAGAGTACGAGGGGGGTGGATATCTCTTCCGAACAGCACGTTGTAAGACATCCCAGGTATGCTCAATAATGTTCATGGCTGGGGAGTTTGGTGACCAGCGGAAGTTTTAAACTCAGAAGAGTGTTCCTGTAGCAATTCTGGACGTGTGGGGTGTCGCATCGTGATGTTGGAATTGCCCAAGTCCGTCGGAATGCACAATGGACATGAATGGATGCAGGTGATCAGACAGGATGCTTACGTACGTGTCACCTGTCAGAGCGGTATCTAGACATGTCAGGGGTCCCATATCACTCCAACTGCACACGCCACACACCGTCACAGAGCGTCCACCAGCTTGAGTCCCCTGCTGACATGCAGGTCCGATCTGCAGCCTACACGGTCACAAAACCGCCTGAGCCTCTTATTCAGGCGGTTCTTTGACCGTGTAAGCTGCGGATTTCTTGACTTGGCGCCATCGGGTAGTGGGTTTCTGGGTTCCGCTTAATAGGTCAGGAGTCCACTACACACAGGAGGCGGCTACACGGGTAGCGGGGGCCGTGTGGAAGGGACTGGGCGGTTTTTTCAGTTAGAGGTATATGTTAATAGCAGATCGTACATGCTCTCATAAGTGGAAAACGTAATGCCGAGGTTATTTCCAAATGCGTTGACGACCCAATTGACTACTAATCACAGAACGAATTGTAATAACAGGTTACTCTGCTCACTGCAGTTTGCAAATGAAATGTTGTTTTGGTTATCAGTCCAAAGACAGTTTTAATGTATCTCTCCGCGCTAGTCTATTCCGTCTAAGCCTGTCCAGTTCTTCATAATCACTGAAAACTACATCCATTTGAATCTACTTACTATATTCAAACCTTCAATTGACCGTAGAATTTTTATTCCCCCACCCCCAACCCCTACCCTACACATGCAGTTTCCTCCATTACCAGCTCGACGATTCCCTGATGCATCAGGATGTTTTGTATCAATCGACCATTCCATTTAGTCATGTTGTGCCATATGGTACTGAATTCAGAAGCTCTTCATTTGCTATCCGATATCCTCTTCTAATATTCAGCATTCATCTGTAACATCACATTTCATCTGTTTCTATTCTAATATTAAATTTCTCTTTTTCAGAAAAGCTCTTCTTGCTATTACCTGTCTGCATTTTATATTCTCTCTAGGGCGATCATCAAATAGAATATACAACAAAAATACATTGTGCTGTGTCCTTTAGACCAAAATGACTAGTTTTTGGGCAGAATTATACTATAACTTTGCCATACTTATCCTGTGCACTGCACGTATCACCCTCAAGAAACTGGAACGCAAAAATTAATGTGCATTGCTAGTACCGCTTTCCTTTCGATTGCTTTACTACTTACGATGACTAATCAAAGTGTAATAAGTGGAACATATTTCCGTAATGGCTGTCTTTCGTGAAGCAAAGCTTTTGAATTGTGTCTTCAAAGCTCATTAAACACCCCTGTCATTTGTTAAAATAGAAATTAAAAATACGTTTTATCTTTAGCAGACTTCGTGGTATGGTACTGGATATTCAGGTTTCCATAGTTTTTTTCAACAATTATGCACGGTTTATCGTTGCTGGCAAGTGATTAGCAGTGAAAAAACACAGTATTCTGTGTAGCCACACTCCTATTCGATCAGCTAAGCGTTTCTGTAGTCTTGTTATTATTTTCTGGTAGATCATTTTCTTTTACATTTCAAATTCATTTTCCACGTGGAGTTGCAGAATGTTTTCAGCAGTAAGCGATATGCTAAAAAGATGTGAAGAGAAACATAATACTCGCTGTATGCTGTGACAGGTTATCACGTATACCAATGAATTCACACTAAGGACAGTTGTACAGAACGTCGAAACGCATAGTAGGTGGAATAAATGTCTAAGTGATCCAAAACGTAATTTATTTTGGAAGGACTCAGTTAAGTTCGCAGTTAAGAGATTGTTACACTGATTCTGAGCTGGATGAAGAGCTGTTATTCAAGGCATGTGCAAAACTTAAACGAAGTTCCATTTTCTGCTGTAAGTGACAACAATAAAAACGAAATGCAGAGCTTTGTAAGTTACGTGCTTTTTTGCTTTTCTTTTCTTTCATTCTTTTTCTTTTTTTTTAAAAAAAAAAAGTTTTTAACTGACGTATCACGCAGTAACAGCATCAGAAAATTTATTTTGGTACTACGATACTTTTAAGGATGAAAAACCTGTAAAATCTCATGATACTGTTCTAGACCCTGACACTTAATTCGATAATTACTGGAAAAAGTGTTTTCACACTGTAGTTGCACGAAGAGTCCCAGCAGAAGTACACTTGTTTAGTCTGAGACGCATCGGAGTGAGCTTGCGTACATTTACTACTCCATGAGGTTCACCTGCTCTTTGTCTTTTGTAAGAACGAGTCTCCCTTTTCTCAGTCGCCGCTTTGACTCAGATGCGATGTTTGTCAACAGTGTGTCTGCGTATAGGCTGTGGCTGTATGATTCACAATCTAACTGTGCGCACGTGAACGGTACTTGCGCACACAGTGTTGTGGTTTTCTTCCACTGGTTCATATCTGTCCGTGAAGATCCCGCACTTCTAAGGAAGTAAATAAGCACTTTTCGTTCACTTACTGTGTAATTTCTCTAACTCTTGTCACCTGTTTCCAGACGTGTACGTTTTCCATTTTTTTAAGACAGTGACCGGCTTTACCGTTACCGTTGGACCCAGGGTCACAAATTGCAACTTACTAAAGTATAAAAACAATGATCAAAGAAGTGTATAATTTGTTTCTTTTATACCAGTCTCTGATCACCAAAAATATTACTTCGAACTGTCAATTTCGGCCAGTGGTTACTATCTTCCGGTTTGTTTGTAACACATCCATTGTCTTCGTTATAAAAGAGTGTGTTGTAAACAGATAATCTTAGGACAATTTTTTTTCAGTGACTGGAATAAAAGAAAAATGGCTCTGAGCACTATGCGACTTAACTTCTGAGGTCATCAGTCCCCTAGAACTTAGAACTACTTAAACCTTACTAACCTAAGGACATCACACACATCCATGCCCAAGGCAGGATTCGAACCTGCGACCGTAGCGGTCGCTCGGTTCCAGACTGTAGCGCCTAGAACCGCACGGCCACCTTGGCCGGCTGGGATAAAAGAAGCGAAGTCTGGAATCAATGTATTTCAGTGTTATGACATGTCCACAGACCTGTCGGCACACATCGGCAGTGCCGTTGTTTAATGCTTTCCGACCCCCTCCCCCCCCCCCCCCTCCCACACACACACACACACACACACACACACACACACACACACAAACAGTATAGAATACCATTGTCCGAGTCTGTACACTACCGTAATGAAAGTCGATCTATCTAATTCGTAATAAATAAAATTTGTGTTTTCAGTATTTCGGTTTCTCTCAATTTGTACAATCATTTGTTTGTTGTTTCCGATGTATCTAATTTGCTAATTTGCATTTTCATCCAGGGGTAATTTTTGTAAGCTTTCTTTTGCTTTAAGTTCGGCTGTGAATAATATGAGCCGCTACAGTCAGTATTACAAAAACAGTTGTGGGCTTTGTGCCACAATCAAGTATTTCTCAAGGAACGCCAACAGTTAGTTTGCGGGAAATTCTTTAAAATCTACTGACCACCATTGAGAGTTAATAAGCATTGATCAACAGAATGATTCAGTTTATTTCGGATAACGGGTATATTTGCAACGTGCATATATAAAATGTAAAATTTAGATAAACGCTATTCTCACGACGTATTTAATTTTTCTTCTTAGGGTCTTTTGCTTCTTTTTGTTTCCTTATATGGACTTCGCATTGACTCTAGGTATTAAATTTGCTGAGTTTCTTTGTTAGATAATTGATTCTTCCCTCGTAGGAATACTGTTCTTTTCAGACGCTCAGCTGTCATACAGTACCTATAGTTTACTTGAGAGTCTTGCCGTTTAGGCATTAGTCAAGTAATATGTAATGACGCTGACCTAGGCCCAGCAGCTGTTTCCAGCATCTCGTGAAATAATGTACATTGTGGACACCCTTAAAGACGTCCTTCGTTGACCATTGGTACTCTGATATCTTAAGCACGAACATCACTGGCCTCGATGCAGGTGCTAAGTCACAATGGTTCTGTTGGAATGATAAGACATCGGCAGACTGCCCGTTTGTTAGTTGACTCTATAAACTGACGCAAGAACGAGTGCGGTCCACAATTGGCAGCCTCTTATCTTTGCTCCGTGGCGGCGGTTTTAGCACTTCTTTGCTCGTTGTGTCGCGCCTAAATCGTGACGCATGCACAACAACTAACCAACGAACCTCACCGACACTCGTTTAGTTACGGAAACTCAGTCTTAAGGAATGTGCAATTTGATGTGAGAATATCTCCCACAGACTCATGAAACGGTAGTTTCTGAGAGAAGTTGTGTTATTAAACTAGTGGGAAAGTTGCGTAAAATTCGAGGTAACACTGCCTCTAGCAGTATTGAATAAACACTGTAAATTCATCAAGACTACTATCTTGTCCACAGCAGAATTCCTTCACAGTTGTTCCTATTGAGAACACACATCACAAAAATCCGAAATGGCTAAGCGAGCTTGTAAATGACGGAAATGCTGCTTATTTCAGTCATTTCCGCTTCAATTTGGGGAAGTCTGTCTTTCCGTAATTATTATCTATGTTGAGAATTTTTCCATTTTTGTCTTCTTTATTTAAGTTCCTGTGGTTTGCCGCTACCTGTGGACTAACGAATCTTGTCGGATTTGTTTTTTTTAAATTCTTACTAATTTTTTAATTCTTTTAATTGGCAGGAACGCAAATAATATAAGACATTAAAATTTGATAACTAGTTTCGATTGTTCATCCACCGTCCTCGGACCACTCATGGTAAAATATTATACCAGCGTATAGAATACGGATGGACCGCATTGTACGTATAACTTGGTACGTGTTCATATAAGAGACATCTTCAATTATTTGCTAGCTATACCAACGCTGGTATAGCTTGCGTGCCTCAGCGATACAGATAGCCGTACCGTAGGTGCAACCACAACGGAGGGGTATCTGTTGAGAGGCCAGACAAACGTGTGGTTCCTGAAGAGGGGCAGCAGCCTTTTCAGTAGTTGCAAGGGCAACAGTCTGGATGATTGACTGATCTGGCCTTGTAACAATAACCAAAACGGCCTTGCTGTGCTGGTACTGCGAACGGCTGAAAGCAAGGGGAAACTACAGCCGTATTTTTTCCCGAGGGCATGCAGCTTTACTGTATGATTACATGATGATGGCGTCCTCTTGGGTAAAATATTCCGGAGGTAAAATAGTCCCCCATTCGGATCTCCGGGCGGGGACTACTCAAGAGGATGTCGTTATCAGGAGAAAGAAAACTGGCGTTCTACGGATCGGAGCGTGGAATGTCAGATCCCTTAATCGGGCAGGTAGGTTAGAAAATTTAAAAAGGGAAATGGATAGGTTGAAGTTAGATATAGTGGGAATTAGTGAAGTTCGGTGGCAGGAGGAACAAGACTTCTGGTCAGGTGACTACAGGGTTATAAACACAAAATCAAATAGGGGTAATGCAGGAGTAGGTTTAATAATGAATAGGAAAATAGGAATGCGGGTAAGCTACTACAAACAGCATAGTGAACGCATTATTGTGGCCAAGATAGATACGAAGCCCACGCCTACTACAGTAGTACAAGTTTATATGCCAACTAGCTCTGCAGATGACGAAGAAATTGAAGAAATGTATGATGAAATAAAAGAAATTATTCAGATTGTGAAGGGAGACGAAAATTTAATAGTCATGGGTGACTGGAATTCGAGTGTAGGAAAAGGGAGAGAAGGAAACATAGTAGGTGAATATGGATTGGGGGACAGAAATGAAAGAGGAAGCCGCCTGGTCGAATTTTGCACAGAGCACAACATAATCATAACTAACACTTGGTTTAAGAATCATGAAAGAAGGTTGTATACATGGAAGAACCCTGGCGATACTAAAAGGTATCAGATAGATTATATAATGGTAAGACAGAGATTTAGGAACCAGGTTTTAAATTGTAAGACATTTCCAGGGGCAGATGTGGACTCTGACCACAATCTATTGGTTATGACCTGTAGATTAAAACTGAAGAAACTGCAAAAAGGTGGGAATTTAAGGAGATGGGACCTGGATAAACTAAAAGAACCAGAGGTTGTACAGAGATTCAGGGAGAGCATAAGGGAGCAATTGACAGGAATGGGGGAAATAAATACAGTAGAAGAAGAATGGGTAGCTTTGAGGGATGAAGTAGTGAAGGCAGCAGAGGATCAAGTAGGTAAAAAGACGAGGGCTAGTAGAAATCCTTGGGTAACAGAAGAAATATTGAATTTAATTGATGAAAGGAGAAAATATAAAAATGCAGTAAGTGAAACAGGCAAAAAGGAATACAAACGTCTCAAAAATGAGGTCGACAGGAAGTGCAAAATGGCTAAGCAGGGATGGCTAGAGGACAAATGTAAGGATGTAGACGCCTGTCTCACTAGGGGTAAGATAGATACCGCCTACAGGAAAATTAAAGAGACCTTTGGAGATAAGAAAACCACTTGTATGAATATCAAGACCTCAGATGGAAACCCAGTTCTAAGCAAAGAAGGGAAAGCAGAAAGGTGGAAGGAGTATATAGAGGGTCTATACAAGGGCGATGTACTTGAGGACAATATTATGGAAATGGAAGAGGATGTAGATGAAGATGAAATGGGAGATATGATACTGCGTGAAGAGTTTGACAGAGCACTGAAAGACCTGAGTCGAAACAAGGCCCCCGGAGTAGACAATATTCCATTGGAACTACTGACGGCCGTGGGAGAGCCAGTCCTGACAAAACTCTACCATCTGGTGAGCAAGATGTATGAAACAGGCGAAATACCCTCAGACTTCAAGAAGAATATAATAATTCCAATCCCAAAGAAAGCAGGTGTTGACAGATGTGAAAATTACCGAACTATCAGCTTAATAAGTCACAGCTGCAAAATACTAACACGAATTCTTTACAGACGAATGGAAAAACTAGTAGAAGCCAACCTCGGGGAAGATCAGTTTGGATTCCGTAGAAACACTGGAACACGTGAGGCAATACTGACCTTACGACTTATCTTAGAAGAAAGATTAAGGAAAGGCAAACCTACGTTTCTAGCATTTGTAGACTTAGAGAAAGCTTTTGACAATGTTGACTGGAATACTCTCTTTCAAATTCTAAAGGTGGCAGGGGTAAAATACAGGGAGCGAAAGGCTATTTACAATTTGTACAGAAACCAGATGGCAGTTATAAGAGTCGAGGGACATGAAAGGGAAGCAGTGGTTGGGAAGGGAGTAAGACAGGGTTGTAGCCTCTCCCCGATGTTGTTCAATCTGTATATTGAGCAAGCAGTAAAGGAAACAAAAGAAAAATTCGGAGTAGGTATTAAAATTCATGGAGAAGAAATAAAAACTTTGAGGTTCGCCGATGACATTGTAATTCTGTCAGAGACAGCAAAGGACTTGGAAGAGCAGTTGAATGGAATGGACAGTGTCTTGAAACGAGGATATAAGATGAACATCAACAAAAGCAAAACAAGGATAATGGAATGTAGTCTAATTAAGTCGGGTGATGCTGAGGGAATTAGATTAGCAAATGAGACACTTAAAGTAGTAAAGGAGTTTTGCTATTTGGGGAGCAAAATAACTGATGATGGTCGAAGTAGAGAGGATATAAAATGTAGGCTGGCAATGGCAAGGAAAGCGTTTCTGAAGAAGAGAAATTTGTTAACATCCAGTATAGATTTAAGTGTCAGGAAGTCATTTCTGAAAGTATTCGTATGGAGTGTAGCCATGTATGGAAGTGAAACATGGACGATAAATAGTTTGGACAAGAAGAGAATAGAAGCTTTCGAAATGTGGTGCTACAGAAGAATGCTGAAGATTAGATGGGTAGATCACATAACTAATGAGGAAGTATTGAATAGGATTGGGGAGAAGAGAAGTTTGTGGCACAACTTGACCAGAAGAAGGGATCGGTTGGTAGGACATGTTCTGAGGCATCAAGGGATCACCAATTTAGTATTGGAGGGCAGCATGGAGGGTAAAAATCGTAGAGGGAGACCAAGAGATGAATACACTAAGCAGATTCAGAAGGATGTAGGTTGCAGTAGGTACTGGGAGATGAAAAAGCTTGCACAGGATAGAGTAGCATGGAGAGCTGCATCAAACCAGTCTCAGGACTGAAGACCACAACAACAACAACCAACGCTGGTATTGTACACAATGTCATAACATTTTGGCATTAGTGATTTGAAGAGCCAGCCGGTGTGACCGTGCGGTTCTAGGCGCTTCAGTCTGGAACCGCGTGACGGCTACGGTCGCAGGTTCGAATCCTGCCTCGGGCATGGATGTGTGTGATGTCCTTAGGTTAGTTAGGTTTAAATAGTTCTAAGTTCTAGGGCACTGATGACCACAGATGTTAAGTTCCATAGTGCTCAGAGCCGTTTGAACCATTTTTTTGATTTGAAGATGGCTGTATGAACGATCACAACTAGTTACCAAATTTTTGATGTTTATATTGTTTGCGACCTAGACAGTTAAAAAACTTGTAAATTTTTCTTAAACTTTTGAAAATATATAAGATCGCTTTTCTCTTTTCCTGGATGCCAGGTGTTATTAGTAATTGTTCTGGTCAACAGATACCGTCAGTCTGTGAGTGTGCGGCTTTCTGTGGCTGGCGTCTTCTCTGCAGACCCCGGTCCGGCAGGAAGCGCTTCCACGTGGGAAAGACTTCAGGTATGCAACGTTGAAAGTATGCTGTGATAAACATGGCTTGTAAGTTTCTGCAGTTTTTTGTATCTTATGAGCCTCATAGTTGTCTTGCCACTTTACTCACCGAAAATTAGCTGAGAAATTTGGAAACTGATATACTGTATGTAAAAATATAAATAGTTCAGTAGAATGGTCTTCGAACTACGGTGCTTCCTCATGCATCCTCCGACGATCGAGGAATCATGAATTAATTTAAAAATAACAAAGCATCAGTAGAAGACAGTATAGTTGTGGAATTAAGGAAACTGTACGTCTAAAGACAATATTATTCTGTGTCTAACAGAAATCACTAATGAAACTGGGACAACAAACAGCTTACCATCAGAATGGCCATCCGCCTTAATACATCGACTAGATAAAAAAGAAAGAAAACAGATCCGAACAGTTACAGAAGACTCTTCCTCTTGCCTGTGACGTATAAGATCTTGTCCATCGCATTTTTGAAGAGAGCTCAAGGAATACTCGACCCACAACTAGGATAAACTAATGAACATTACATAGGAATTCGGACTCGGTAGTAAAACAACAGATAATAATTAAAGGAACTTAAAGAAACACAAAACCGAAAGAAACATTTATGGCGTAATTGTCAGACTCTTTTTAATTAAAGTCAGGTATAAGACAAGGACTTGGTTTGTCGCCTCTACATTTCAACTGCGCATTAGAGAAGGTAGTGAGAGAATGGAGGAAATCCGTCAATACAAAAGGTGTTAGTTTAGGAAGAAATCCGAAAAAAATCGCCATAGATCATCTAGCTTTTGCAGACGACGTGGCGTTAGTTATTGACCCACTGGGCGGTACCTAAAAAAATATCGCAGCAATAGAGAAATAAGCAGACAAAGAAGGACTAAAAATATCATTTGAAAAAAAAAAAACATACTCATAACAAATATCAGTTATGCCCTCCCCCCAAAAATCCTGACATTTGTAATAACACACTACCTAATGGTTCAAATGGCTCTGAGCACTACGGGACTCAACATCTATGGTCATCAGTCCCCTAGAACATAGAACTACTTAAACCTAACTAACCTAAGGACATCACACAACACCCAGTCATCACGAGGCAGAGAAACACACTATCTAAAATAAACTTTTTAAATACGTAGGAGAACGGGTAACGAGCAGCACAAAAGAAAGGATAGCAACAGAAAATCCTGTACATAGAATGGAAAATACATTCCATTTGGCAAAAAACGTATATAACAAAAACTTTTTGTCCTCGAACACGAAGCTAAGATACTATCAGACAGTGGTAAAGCTTGAAACACTGTACAGGCATGCGGGAGAAACACATAAACTAACAAGATTTGGGGCTCTGAAAAACTGGAAAAATTTGAAAGTAGAATTCTAAGGAAAATACTGGGACCTAAAAGTAATAGTAAAGCTGAATATAAATTAAGATTAAACAGAGAACTCTATTAAAAAATGGAACAGCTAACTGATGCAGTGACGAAAAGAAGATGAGCGCATACATGGAACAGGTAATAACAAACTACCAATCAGATCTTAAACTTACTAAACAGGTACAAATCCAAACCAACATTGTTTCAATGAAATTGGATAAGATATCAAATCCACTGGGATTCGAATGGACATAATATACAACAGAATACTTTGCAGAGAAGCAACACAAAAGATAGCTTTTCAGGAAACAAAGAGGTCTGCAAATGGAAGGAAGTGGACCCAGGAAAAAAAGGGAAGGATGCTCTCGAAAGATGAATTAAGTCTGGAAGCAAAACAAAAGTTGATTTCATGTGTCGTCCAAAAGGGTAATTCGAGCAAATAAATGGTCTTCGGGGGGGAGGGGCGGATAATGTCCATAAAGACCCCCCTTCACCCCCAGATTCCGTGCCTGCTGCTTGGTAAAGTGGTATCGCAAGATACTAGTATCATTGGCTATCTACTAATGTACATACACTACTGGCCATTAAAATTGCTACACCAAGAAGAAATGCAGATGATAAACGGGTATTCGTTGGACAAATATATTATACTAGAACTGACGTGTAATTACATTTTCACGCAATTTGGGTGCATAGATCCTGAGAAATCAGTACCCACAACAACCACCTCTGGCCGTAATAACGGCCTTGATACGCCTGGGCATTGAGTCAAACAGAGCTTGGATGGCGTGTACAGGTACAGCTGCCCATGCAGCTTCAACACGATACCACAGTTCACCAAGAGTAGTGACTGGCGTATTGTGACGAGCCAGTTGCTCGGCCACCATTGACCAGAGGTTTTCACTTGGTGAGAGATCTGGAGAATATGCTGGCCAGGGCAGCAGTCGAACATTTTCTGTGTCCAGAAAGGCCCGTACAGGACCTACAACATGCAGTCGTGCACTATCCTACTGAAATGTAGGGTTTTGCAGGGATCGAATGAAGGGTAGAGCCACGGGTCGTAACACATCTGAAATGTAACATCCACTGTTCAAAGTCCCGTCAATGCGAACAAGAGGTGACCGAGACGTGTAACCAATGGCACCCCATACCATCACGCCGCGTGATACGCCAGTATGGCGATGACGAATACACGCTTCCAGTGTGCGTTCACCGCGATGTCGCCAAACACGGATGCGACCATCATGATGCAGTAAACAGAACCTGGATTCATCCGAAATAACGACGTTTTGCCATTCGTGCACCCAGGTTCGTCGTTGAATTCACCATCGCAGGCGCTCCTGACTGTGATGCAGCGTCAAGGGTAACCGCAGCCATGGTCTCTGAGGTGATAGTCCATGCTGCTGCAAACGTCGTCGAACTGTTTATGCAGATGGTTGTCTTGCAAACGTCCCCATCTGTTGACTCAGGGATCGAGACGTGGCTGCACGATCCGTTACAGCCATGCGGATAAGAGGCCTGTCATCTCGACTGCTAGTGATACGCGGCCGTTGAGATCCAGCACGGCGTTCCGTATTACCCTCCCGAATCCACCGTTTCCATATTCCATTGACAGTCATTGGATCTCGAGCAACGTGAGCAGCAATGTCGCGATACGATAAACCGCAATCGCGATAGGCTACAATCCGACCTTTGTCAAAGTCACACATTTCTCCTCCTTACACGAGGCGTCACAACAGCGTTTCACCAGGCAACGCCGGTCAACTACTGTTTGTGTATGAGAAATCGTTTGGAAACGTTCCTCATGTCAGCACGTTGTAGGTGTCGCCACCAGCGCCAACCTTGTGTGAATGCTCTGAAAAACTAATCATTTGTATATCACAGCATCTTCTTCCTGTCGGTTAAATTTCGCGTCTGTAGCACGTCATCTTCGAGATGTAGGAATTTTAATGGCCAGTGATGTATTTCAATGAATACACTTGGATATGATTGCTTCCCCAGATACATTTGGTGTTGGAAAGTGTATTCTGAAATATATGTAGGTTGCATAAATAATCGATATCAATAAAGTACACCCTGAGGAAGTCTCTATTATTTCACATAATAAACAATTTTGCTTACATTGATTTATACTTGATGTAACGTAGGGAGTTCAGAACGTTATTTACACTTTAAGTCCCATGCTAAGATCATTGTGACAAGATTGGCTCATTGTCACTAGAGAGTACGTATTGCGGGTCCCTGCAGCCACAGTTCCGCTACGGTACGTGCAACAAGTACATCACAGTGGGCGATTGAAATGGCGCGGCAACTGGAAACGTACTCCAATGTTGAAGAAGGCGTGCGGGTACGATTATTGTGCGCGAAACATTTAAATTCCACACATTTACCGTGAACTTCTGGCGGTATAGGGACCAAATGAAATGTCATGTTGAGCTGTTGTGAAACGGTGTAAAAATTTTGACCAAGGCCGCACGGACGTGGGAGACGCTGATCAAGAAGCCAAGATCTTGCACCATGCTGTTTCTATCTTTTCGGTAAGCTGAAATAATTTTTGAGGGGATAGAGATTTTCCAACCACGAGGACGTTCACACAGCGGTTATGGAGTGGCACTGTGACCAAAGTATGGCTCTCTTTTTTCGATGAACTGAATGACGGCAAACTGAATAACTGGTTGAATGCTTCGACTGTTGTTTACAGAGACTTGATGGCTATGTTGAAAAATTACTGTCATGTATATGTTGTGTAAAATTGAGGTATAGTGCATCATTCATTAAAAGCTACTTGGCCTACCATAGTAATTTATAACTACCTTTTCAAGTCCTGTCTATGTACTGGGTGGATGTAATTAAAACAGCAGCTACTCGAAGAGGTCCAGTGTGGGCTGTAGGTACCGTATGGCAGAGAATCTTGGAAGATATCCAGTTCGTTATGCGATGCCGATTTACGCTGGAAAAAATTAATTCCGATTTTGGCCATCAGGTGCAAAGGTCGCACTGTCAATGCAAGAGAGGCGTATAGAAATGTTTCCATATGTAATGGACCAGGAACTAAATGCGGGCAGGAAAGGTCAAACAAGTGAGAAAGGAATAATGTTGATTTTATTACTAACCGCCACTTACACATTTAGTTGAATATGAGCACCGGAGATGCTGTACAGCGCCAGATTTGCACCTGCTGTCCAAAATTGGAACTAATTTTTTTCCAGCGCAAATCGGTTCCATATTGACGTATTCGCTGTCATACGATTATTACAGCCCACAATCGAACTCCGTCAGTAGATGCACTTCAGTTATAACCACCTGTTATATTTAAAGTAGCCCACAGTGCGGAACTGTAAGAAAGTCCTTCCAGAAGTTAAGGAACGCCATATAATCTCAGTAACCACTATCTAACGCAATGGTAACTACACTACTGGCCATTAAATTTGCTACACCACAAAGATGACGTGCTACAGATGCGAAATTTAACCGACAGGAAGAAGATGCTGTGATATACAAATGATTAGTTTTTCAGAGCATTCACACAAGGTTGGCGTCGGTGGCGACACCTACAATGTGCTGACATAAGGAAAGTTTCCAACCGATTTCTCATACACAAACAGTAGTTGACCGGCATTGCCTGGTGAAACGTTGTTGTGATGCCTCGTGTAAGGAGAAGAAATGCGTACCATCACGTTTCCGATTTTGATAAAGGTCGGATTGTAGCCTACCGCGATTGCGGTTTATCGTATCGCGACATTGCTGCTAGCGTTGGTCGAGATCCAGCGACTGTTAGCAGAATATGAAATCGGTGGGTTCAGGAGGGTAATACGAAACGCCGTGCTGGATCCCAACGGCCTCGTATCACTAGCAGTCGAGATGACAGGCATCTTATTCGCATGGTTGTAACGGATCGTGCAGCCACGTCTCGATCCCTGAGTCAACAGATGGGGACGTTTGCAAGACAACAACCATCTGCACAAGCAGTTCGACGACGTTTGCAGCAGCATGGACTATCACCTCGGAGATCATGACTGCGTTTACCGTTGACGCTGCATCACAGACAGGAGCGCCTGCGATGGTGCACTCAACGACGAACCTGGGTGCACGAATGGCAAAACGTCGTTATTTCGGATGAATCAAGTTCTGTTTACAGCATCATGATGGTCGTATCCGTGTTTGGCTACATCGCGGTGAACGCACATTGGAAGCGTGTATTCGTCATCGCCATACTGGCGTATCACCCGGCGTGATGGTATGGGGTACCATTGGTTACACGTCTCGGTCACCTCTTGTTCGCATTGACGGCACTTTAAACAGTGGACGTTACATTTCAGATGTGTCACGACCCGTGGCTCTACCCTTCATTCGATCCCTGCGAAACCTTACATTTCAGCAGGATAATGCACGACCGCATGTTGCATGTCTTGTACGGGCCTGTCTGGATACAGAAAATGTTCGACTGCTGCCCTGGCCAGCACATTCTCCAGATCTCTCACCAATTGAAAACGTCTGGTCAATGGTGGCCGAGCAACTTGCTCGTCACAATATGCTAGTCACTACTCTTGATGAACTGTGGTATCGTGTTGAAGCTGCATGGGCAGCTGTACCTGTGCACGGCATCGAAGGTATGTTTGACTCAATGCCCAGGCGTATCAAGGCCGTTATTACGGCCAGAGGTGGTTGTTCTGGGTACTGATTTCTGAGGATCTATGCACCCAAATTGCGTGAAAATGTAATCACATATCAGTTCTAGTATAATATATTTGTCCAATGAATACCCGTTTATCATCTATGTTTCTTCTTGGTGTAGCAATTTTAATGGCCAGTAGTGTAAATCTCCACCTCGTTCCGTCTTTTAGATAGGAAGTAGACAAGAGCATGCAATTGCCTGCACAACCGCGTCACTTAAAGGACTGTGGTGCTCTAAACGTCCGACTCAAATTTTTTTTTTCTGCCGCTCGGAAGGTAAACATAGTGTTGCTTCCGAAGATGAGTCATGTGTTTGAACCGCTTATGTCTCACAGCTGGAAATTGGGCCACCTGCATAGGTTGTTGTGGTTATCGCAGCGGCGCGAAAGTAAAGCTATGAGTGTACGCGCTTGGGAAAAAGCGCCCGCATTTTGTGCAACCGGGAGCGCGCTCGGCGGACACAAAGGCAAGGTGGCGGCGACGTGCCACAGCGGTGAGACGCGGCCCACGTGTCGCTGCCGACGCGGGAGGTCGCTCCCGTTCGGTCCTCGCCGCCGCGGGTCGCCCCCATCCACGGAGGCTCGCCGACACGTCACGCCGCGTGCGTCATCGCGGAGAAAGCGCCGCCGGTTTCCTGGAAGGAAGCTCCCTTCGCGTGCTGGCGCTTGCCAGCGCCGAAACCACAAGGCGGCTGCCGGGGAACAACATGTAAGGGGACGGCGTAGAATTCAACTCGCGACATTCCAAACACTACGACTGGGGCGAGAATTCAGCGCAATTAAAAAGTTGGAGTCATGCGCGTCAGATGTGTCAAGAGACTGGTATTACAATTAACATCGTATGACAAGGAAGAGAATGACGATGCATGGATACTAGCAAGGTTAATGACGTGGCCCCGCAGGCGTTAGCTTTGATAAATACCGGGGAAAACTTCAGACAACGCCCAGAGGCCAATGCTTTGAATACGTCGAAGTTGTGGGGAGTAGGGGCAGGCACCGTTTCTATAATGAAAACCTTCATTTTAGCTTTACAATTGTACAACTTTATTAACTTGATTTTTTTAAAAAAATTGTGAAATCTTATGGTACTTAACTGCTAAGGTCATCAGTCCCTAAGCTTACACACTACTTAACCTAAATTATCCTAAGGACAAACACACACACCCATGCCGGAGGGAGGACTCGAACCTCCGCCGGGACCAGTAACTTGATTTTAAAACAGTAAGTGAACATTCGTTATCATGAACAACAAGATCCTCTGTATAGTTTGTTAATGACAGTTCCTGAAGTATTATTTCAACAGAGCTAAGAACTGCTCTCAGAATCAATTTACAACGCTTAAAACACAAAATACCTTTTGAAGCAATGGAAGAAAATACAAATTGCGCAATGCAAGGTCAAATAAAAGATTCTAACGCCACATGGAATACCAAAATTTTCGTGGATATCACCTGTTATCTCTAAAGGCAATAAATATTGATCACAAATTTTTTAAATAAAACAGGTTAAATGCAATAAAATCTGATTACTATCAACGTACACTCAAACCCCATAGCCTCTACGAAGCGCACCGTATCACAAAATATTTCCTTCCTTTTAAACACTTTACACCATAAACCTACCTACATGTGAAGCATACTACACACAACGAATTATGACAAATAATTAAGCGTAGATGTTTTAATTAACCAGGTATGTTATGATTTCTTTTCAAAACAAATAAAAAACACACAAATAAACTCTTAATCTCTGTGACTACATCCGTTAAAAAAGGTACAATACATCTTCAACTTTTATAGTCCTGTCTTCCTCAGTTGCGTGTTATATTACGGTATATTGATAATTTTTACTTCTGGACCGTCTGACAGCAACTGAATAAAACCCAATTTTAGTGCCATACGCGTTTCGCCTTTATTTTCTGCAAGGCATCATCAGTGGCCTGGAATATGTACATATGTTAGCTATTTTATTTACATTTTTGTCATTGTGCCTATAGGTTATAAACAGTTCTGGTGGTTGGTATTTCCTATTAAGTAGTAATGTTTTGAACTGTACTTACAGGTTGCGTGGACAATTTCTTACATATGACGCTCTTGTTGCATTTTTGGTGTTGTTCCTCTTCTTATGAACGCCAATTTGCGGTTTTTTCCACATTCCACAGCACTATGCACTGAACGCTTGTTTTAATGCAATGTTTTGGTTTCTGTTGCCGACTGTCAAATGTTTTTGCCAAAGATCGAATGTTATTGCCAAACTTATGAGTGTAACTATTGAAGTATCTATGGTCTGTTCGTGTATGCATTGGTGTGTGAGTGTGAGTGTGAGTGTGAGTGTGTGTGTGTGTGTGTGTTTGTGTGTGTGTGTGTGTGTGTGTGTGTGTGAGTGTGTCTCCAGATGGTGTGGGGAAGAGTTTTTTTTGTTTTGTTTTTTGTTATCATTTCGTTTATTAAGTGTAGTAGGGAGCCTGTGCTGATGTGTGTTTGTTCATTTATCACATGTTTGTTTTCTCCAATGGCTTTCTGGATGTGGAAGTTTTCTTGCATTTGTATAAGATGTTTGTCATGGTTGCTTATTCTCATTATTTTCATTTCTTGTTCCATGTTTGTAGGATGATGGTTGTAGTGTTTTAAATGCTCTGCAAATGTGGAATGGTTTGTTTCATACTTCCAACATCTGATATGTTCTTTGTATCTTGTTTCAAAATTCCTGCATGTCATGCCTATGTATACTGCATCACAACTTTGACATTCAAGTTTATATATTCCTGATTGTTGGAATTTGTCCCTCTTGGTAGCTGGGTGGCTTAGGTGTGATTGAAGGGTTTGCTGAGGCTTATATGCTATTTTGAAGCCCTGTATCTTTAGGATGTTTGCAACTCTGTGTGTTTTGCAAACATCCTAAAGAGACAGGGCTTCAAAATAGCATATAAGCCTGGGAAAACCCTTCAATCACACCTAAGCCAGCCAGCTACCAAGAGGGACAAATTCCAACAATCAGGAATATATAAACTTGAATGTCAAAGTTGTGATGCAGTATACATAGGCATGACATGCAGGAATTTTGAAACAAGATACAAAGAACATATCAGATGTTGGAAGTATGAAACAAACCATTCCACATTTGCAGAGCATTTAAAACACTACAACCATCATCCTACAAACATGGAACAAGAAATGAAAATAATGAGAATAAGCAACCATGACAAACATCTTATACAAATGCAAGAAAACTTCCACATCCAGAAAGCCATTGGAGAAAACAAACATGTGATAAATGAACAAACACACATCAGCACAGGCTCCCTACTACACTTAATAAACGAAATGATAACAAAAAACAAAACAAAAAAAACTCTTCCCCACACCATCTGGAGACACACTCACACACACACACACACACACACACACACAAACACACACACACACACACACTCACACTCACACTCACACTCACACACCAATGCATACACGAACAGACCATAGATACTTCAATAGTTACACTCATAAGTTTGGCAATAACATTCGATCTTTGGCAAAAACATTTGACAGTCGGCAACAGAAACCAAAACATTGCATTAAAACAAGCGTTCAGTGCATAGTGCTGTGGAATGTGGAAAAAACCGCAAATTGGCGTTCATAAGAAGAGGAACAACACCAAAAATGCAACAGGAGCGTAATATGTAAGAAATTGTCCACGCAACCTGTAAGTACAGTTCAAAACATTACTACTTAATAGGAAATACCAACCACCAGAACTGTTTATAACCTATAGGCACAATGACAAAAATGTAAATAAAATAGCTAACATATGTACATATTCCAGGCCACTGACGATGCCTTGCAGAAAATAAAGGCGAAACGCGTATGGCACTATAACTGTGTTTTATTCAGTTGCTGTCAGACGGTCCAGAAGTAAAAATTATCAATATACCGTAAGGTACAATACATATTTTTGATTTCATTGTGGTCATGCGCTGTTGTGCACCGTCCTCTCGAACAGGATCACATGCGGCACGGGAAAGAATTTCTACGACACAAAACTTTAACATGGCGCAAGCAACTTACACACATTGCATACTGGGATTATACGTCGATATGGATGCGGCTCGCAAATCCTAATACGGGCGAGGGTGTAGATGCGGTACTACTGAACACTTCTACTATACCGCACCGCACCAAACAGCAGTACGGTGGTGTAGACAAGAGACAAATCAACAATTGCAAGGCAGTAAGAAAATATTTGGGACTTCAGACTCTTGGGAGGGCCACAACAAACCACAGAATAACGTCCCAAACTAAAATACGAAAATACTATCGGCGATTTCGCCACGACAAGTAGAACCTTAAAATACCATAAGAAGTGAACTACAATTAAAACGATTCTTAAGCGTCCGACTGAAAAGCGTCAATCTTTCCCTTACTACAAACACTTAACAGTACCTCCAAAGTTCACTCGTGGACACTACCAGAAAGTCAATTACTCGTTATAACTGTAGATAACAGAGTTTAACACTATGGGACCGACTTAGATTCATTAATAAGACAAGTAATGATTCGGTTCTTCAGTTGGTTCCACCTTCGATCCAAAACAGTTATTTACTTTGAAGCAGTTAAATAGATGACAATGCCGATATCAACGCTCTCCTCCTAAGCAGCGCTCTAACTGGAGACTGCAGTACCGAAGCAAAGCTTACACCACTCTAGTCTGGTATGAGTGCCACCAACGTGCAGCTTTTTAGAATTCTTATGTTGACCTCATACACCAAACTTGCCGTAATTCTTCGTCGCAATCCAAGGGCAGAACCAAGAAATCACTTTTGAGCCCCTGAATGACCACACGATAATCGTCATCGGAACAACACTGGCCCTCCACACTAGGCCGTCCCCAACTGACTTTTTCAGCTAGGCCCACTGACCAAGCGGTCTTGCCCTCCGACACCGACGTCGCTTCTCGCGGCGTGCGGGAAGCCAACTTGCCAAAGATATGCGACGACCAGAGACTCCAATCCGATCTCGACACTGACATCGCGGCGAGTACTGAGAAAGCGGGGGGAAAAAAAAATAGCGAGCCGTACCGGCTCAGTTAATTGACTAACTCTTAACACTCTAACGATCAGATACATGTTAGGTTACCCTCTTTTTGTAAATCAATTGTAAAAGATTAAGTAATAATAAAATATTTTCCAACTCATGGCAGGGGCGGTACAGCAAGCAGTAATACACGATGAAGAATCAAACGGTCTTGGTTGCATAGTTGTTGATTTACCAATGACGCGCTTCGCCTGATTAGCCATCTACAGATTGGCTGATGTTAGATGGCCTTAAGCACATGCGATACCGGACATACAGAACGTTCCAGCAAATAATTGTCCTTGTCGAATATCCGGAAACGTTGTGGGGTGTGCTTCCTAAGGCATGCGATGTAGTCCAGTGAATGCCAAACAGCATCAGGCCTACAAAGATTTGTCACCATGCAAACACCTCGGAGGTGTAGTTGCTCATATCTGGGCTAAACCCACAGTGCTGGTCACGGTAATGCACTGAAGCTTGTGCCAAGTTCAAATGGTTGAAATGGCTCTGAGCACTATGGGACTTAAAATCTTAGGTCATCAGACCCCTAGAACTTAGAACTACTTAAACCTAACTAACCTAAGGACATCACACACATCCATGCCCGAGGCAGGATTCGAACCTGCGACCGTAGAAGCCCCGCGGTTCCGGACTGCAGCGCTAGAACCGCACGGCCACCGCGGCCGGCTTGTGCCAAGTGTCCAAGCGTTGGGAGACTTGGCGCACGCCTCAGGTCTCCAAAGCCGGGTGTCTAGCGTATTCCATGGGAATGTGATACGTCTTTGCGAGGCTGACAACTAGAACAGAGGAGGAGAGATACAGGGAATATAACCAACGTACCCTGCTGAAATAACTAAGTAAATCAATGGTCTCTGAGTGGTACCTGGAATATAATCATGAAATGAACTGCGATGTGACCGGCATCGTGGTGCAAATGCCACGTTTGAGTGACAGCTTAGTTAAAGATCATCAAAATAAAAGCAAGTAAACAGAACAGAGGTTAGACAAGTCTTGGGATACGGTAATCAGTTAATTAAGATGATATCCATCAGTGTTGCGAAATGATGGGAGAATGTGCGTTGCACGGAATATCAGTCCGGGCTCTGAAAAGCAAGAAAGCATCGAACGGCGTAGTGGACGTCGGGAGTTGAACTAAGCTATAAACTTTGGTTGGAGTCCAGAGAGCAAGTACACATAACAGGACAACACGCAGTAAACGAAGAAAATGACTGGATCGCTCGTCGAAATACTATGCATAAAAAGGGGGCAACAGTTGCCTGTAGACCCAGAAGCAAACCATTAATCTTGTCGTCGACGGGCCATTAAACCCCAATCTTCATTTCTTCCCACTCGGCGAGTAGCATTTATTAAGTTTCGGCTATCAGAGGAAGTTATGAGTAGATCAGACACTGTAACTTATGAGTGACACAGTTTACCATTAGTTATTAAAGATATTCCGTAACAAATATACACTGGAGCGCCAAAGAAACTGGTATAGGCATGCGTATTCAAATACAGAGATTTGTAAACATGCAGAATACGGCCTGTGGTCGGCAACGCCTATATAAGACAACAAGTGTCTGACGCAGTTGTTAGCTCGGTTGCTGCTATTACAGTGGCAGGTTATCGGGATCTGAGTGAGTTTGAACGTGGTGTTATAGTCGACGCACGAGTGATGGACACTGCATCTCCGAGGTGGCGACGAAGTGGGATTTTCCCGTACGACCACTTCACGAGTGCACCGTGAATATTAGGAATACGATAAAACATCAAACCTCCGACATCGCTGAGGTCGGAAAAAGATCCTGCAAGAACGGGACCATCGACGACTGAAGAGCATCGTTCAACGTGAGAGAAGTGCAACCCTTCCGTAAACTGCTGCAGATTTCAATGCTGGCCCGTCAACTTGTCAGCGTGCGAACCACTCAACGAAACTTCATCGATACGGGCTTTCGGAGCCGAAGGCTCACTCGTGTACCTTTGATGACTGCACGACACAAAGCTTTACGCCTCGCCTGGGTCCGTCAACTTTGAACCTGGACTGTAGATGACTGGAAACGTGTCGCCTGGTCGGATGAGTTTCGTTTCAAAATGTAGCGAGCGGATTGACGTGTACGGGTATGGAGACAACCTCATGAATCCATGGATCCTCTCTGTGGAATGGATGGGCTGTTCAAGCTGGTGGAGGCTCCATAATGGTGTGGGGCGTGTGCAGTTAGAGGGATATGTTACCGCTGACACGACTAGATACGACTCTGACAGGTGACACGTATGTAAGCATCCTGTCTGATCACCTGCATCCATTCATGTCCACTGTGCATCCCGACGGACTTGGGCAGTTCCAGCATGACAATGCGACATCCCACACGCCCAGAACTGCTACAGAGGGCTCCAGGAGCACTATTCTGAGTTCAAGCACTTTCGCTGGACACCATACTCCCCAGACATGAATATTATAGAGCATAGCTGGGATTGCTTGCAACGTGCTGTTCAGAAGGGATTTCCACCCTCTTGTACTCCAGCGCTGCTTCAGACCAATCAAATGGCTCTGAGCACTGTGGGACTTAACATCTATGGTCATCAGTCCCCTAGAACTTACAACTACTTAAACCTAACTAACCTAAGGACATCACACAACACCCAGTCATCACGAGGCAGAGAAAATTCCTGACCGCGCCGGGAATCGAACCCGGGAACCCGGGCGCGGAAAGCGAGAACGCTACCGCACGACCACGAGCTGCGGACGCTTCAGACATTAGTCGAGCCCATGCCATGTCGTGTTGCGGCACTTCTTTGTGTTAGCGGGGGCCCGTACACGATATTAGGCAGGTACCAGTTTCTTTCGCTCTTCAGTGTAGTTTCTTTGTTATTGATCAAATGGTTCAGATGGCTCTGAGCACTATGCGACTTTACTTGTGAGGTCATCAGTCGCCTAGAACTTAGAACTAATTAAACCTAACTAACCTAAGGACATCACACACATCCATGCCCGAGGCAGGATTCGAACCTGCGACAGTAGCCGTCGCTCGGCCTCAGACTGTAGCGCCTAGAACCGCAAGGCCACTCCGGCCGGCTGTTATTGATCGGTTTGCTGTTTACATCGAATGCTTAACGAGATAAATGTATCACCCGGAAGAGGAGGAGAGCAACGAAATGCAACTTTAAGGGTATACGATATTATTTCAGTGATTACAAAAGCTAGCGGAACTTACAAAGAAATGTGAGTCCATTTATCAGTATGACCCTGCGAGCCCTCTGGTCTGGATGCATACACTGATTCGGTTGGGAAAGGTGTCATAAAGTGGTTGTATCCTCTCCTGTATCGAGCTGGTCCTGTACGTAATTCTTTCTGTCCTGGGTACTGGCATTGGGACGCATTTGACGGGCGAGCTGTTCCCACACATGTTCTACCGGGGACCGATCTTGGGTTCTTGCTGGCCAGGAAGTATCTCAGCATCAGGAAGACAGTTCATACAGACATGTGTCATGTGTGGCCAAGGAATGTCCTGTTAAAAATGGTTGGTGATGATGTCGCATGAGAGGTAACATATGCGGACACAGGAAGCCCGTGGCATGCTATTGTCCCATCAGAGTTCCCTGAATCGCTAGTAGCTGTGATCTGAAGTCATAAGCAGTGGCTCCCCATACATTCCTCTTTTCTGGTAGTCAGATGTGGTCGACCGGAACCAAACGAGAAGTATCCTTGCCCTCACGTTCCCGTGCAACCAATATTGAGCCACGGTCACATAATAACGTCCCACAAGTCTGGATACTGTACGATTCGACCAGCCGGACAAATGGGAACTTACGATGAGGACGGTTTCAAACGCGATTAGGTGCTGATGACGCTGTCTCACTCAGGTGCAGACATCTCCATGTCCTTCGCAGTGATCCCTCAACACCTGACCCTGTTCACTTCCCTTATATGCTCTAGCAGTCCTGGTAACAACATTAAACACGAACAACACTAATGCACTTTGGTGGTTCAAATGGGTCAAATGGCTCTAAGCACTATGGGACTTAACATCTGAAGTCATCAGTCCCCTAGACTTAGTACTACTTAAACCTAACTAACCTAAGGACATCAGACACATCCATGTCCGAGGCAGGATTCGAACTTGCGACCGCAGCAGCAGCGCGGTTCTGGACTGAAGTGCCTAGAACCGCTCGGCCACAGCGACCGGCACCTTGGTGGTACTTCTACCCCTAACAGAGAGTTACAGCTCTCATTATTTACGTGCCCACGGATGGTGCGTACGTGTACGAGGTTCCATTGACATCCTACTACGTCTTCTGGCTGCTTCGCGTCTTTCGTCAGGCACTGTACATAGACGTACTATTTTTACTAACTGCTCTGAATGTTGCTATTCAAACGTGTGAGTAAATTTATACTGTGTTATTGGGTCAGAAGGTTGGAAAAAAAAAGAGAAGGAAGATTGGGTTTAGACCGTCGACGTTCGGGTCACTAGTTACGGAGTACATAACCAGATTCAGAGAACAAGGAGAGAGAGACTATCTCAAGTTTTGCCTTACGCGATTTATGGAAACGATGGTGATCCTTAACCTGTTTGGACGGACGGGTATTTGAACAGCCATTCCTGTGAATGCGAATCCAGTGTCACAACTGTTGTGCTATTTCGCACGGTTTACACTGTTAAAGAGTAACGAATACAGATGTATGTAGAAAGTCAAACAGAAATATGAGCCCAGAAAATGTGAAATTGTATAATGAATTCAGGACTCTTGAAAATGAAGGAGGTCAATGGAAACCAACATCACTTACATCACCTAACCCTTGTTTTCGTTTATCCCCCCCCTCCCCCCACTTCGATTCAGTTCTTTCCTTTAGTATTCCGATGTACCCATTTAATCTTTAGCAATTTCGTATAGCACAATGTTTCTAAAGACTATAATCCTTTCTTGTCTAAGATAGTTATCGTCCAAATTTCACTGTTGTACAAGGGTACAATCTAGCAAGTGCCTACAGGAAAAACATCCTAATATTTAAATTTATATTCGATGTTGACATGTTTCTCTTTTCTCTCCACAATAATTAGAGCGTAACTAACTGATGTACTTAATAGAAGTCCCCTTTAAAGTCGTGATTACGCTCAGATTTACGTATTTATTTTTCAGCGTTGTTTTATGGACACGGGTTGAGAACGTGACAAAACGTGTGTGGCGTGCGTGACACAGAGTTAACACAGATGAACCTGCGCCAAACACACACTGGAGAGTGCATCAGATGATATCGGCCAGAGAGACACACACACATGCGAGCGTAATTGCGCGCCACTCTTGATGTCACCGGCCACACGCGTGTCGGCCATTAAAAGGTTGATTGTTTTCCGTGCCACCGAGTGCCGCCCTCTTGTGTGGCGGTGCGTGCGACCACTCTGGTGTGAAAGCGCTAATGTGTCAGCCTGCGTGGCGCTCAGTCACGTCCCGGTGTCGCCTGGTGTGGGGAAGCGCCGCTGCCGTACGTACCGGCAGGAAACGAGACTTTGCCGCTCGATGTCGCTGCAGTCTCTGCTGTGATTCGTGCTCCCTGGTGTCGTAGAATCAGTAGTACTACAATACCAGCTAACTTAGATGCCGCCTGGCAAGTGCGACGAATGTGGCAGCATCATAATGTGATGGAGTAGAGAGTAGGTCATGAACACGTGATGTAAGTTTTAGGTAAGGTATTAATAATGATAGAGGTCATAAATTATTGTTGTTGTTGTTGTGGTCTTCAGTCCTGAGACTGGTTTGATGCAGCTCTCCATGCTACCCTATCCTGTGCAAGCTTCTTCATCTCCCAGTACTTACTGCATCCCACATCCTTCTGAATCTGCTTAGTGTATTCATCTCTTGGTCTCCCTCTACGATTTTTTCCCTCCACGCTGCCCTCCAATGCTAAATTTGTGATCCCTTGATGCCTCAGAACATGTCCTACTAACCGGTCCCTTCTTATTGTCAAGTTGTGCCACAAACTCCTCTTCTCCCCAATTCTATTCAATACTTCATCATTAGTTTTGTGATCTACCCATCTAATCTTCAGCATTCTTCTGTAGCACCACATTTCGAAAGCTTCTATTCTCTTCTTGTCCAAACTATTTATCGTCCACGTTTCACTTCCATACATGGCTACACTCCATACAAATACTTTCAGAAACGACTTCCTGACACCTAAAACAGTACTCGATGTTAACAAATTTCTCTTCAGAAATACTTTCCTTGCCATTGCCAGTGTACATTTTATATCCTCCCTACTTCGACCATCATCAGTTATTTTGCTCCCCAAATAGCAAAACTCCTTTAGTACTGTGTCATTTCCTATTCTAATTCCTCAGCATCACCCGGCTTAATTCTACTACATTCGATTATCCTCGTTTTGCTTTTGTTGATGTTCATCTTATATCCTCCTTTCAAGACACTGTCCATTCCGTTGAACTGCTCTTCCAAGTCCTTTGCTGTCTCTTATAGAATTACAATGTCATCGGCGAACCTCAAAGTTTTTATTTCTTCTCCATGGATTTTAGTGCCTACTCCGAATTTTTCTTTTGTTTCCTTTACTGCCTGCTCAATATACAGATTGAATAACATCGGGGAGAGGCTACAACCCTGTCTCACTCCCTTCCCAACCACTGCTTCCCTTTCATGCCCCGCGACTCTTATAACTGCCATCTGGTTTCTGTACAAATTGTAAATAGCCTTTCGCTCCCTGTATTTTATACCTGCCACCTTCAGAATTTGAAAGAGAGTATTCCAGTCAACATTGTCAAAAGCTTTCTCTAAGTCTACAAATGTTAGAAACGTAGGTTTGCCTTTTCTTAAACAAGCTTCTAAAATAAGTCGTAGGGGCAGTATTGCCTCACGTGTTCCCATATTTCTTCGGAATCCAAACTGATCTCCCCCAAGGTCGGCTTCTACCAGTTTTTCCATTCGTCTGTAAAGAATCCGCGTTAGTATTTTGCAGCCGTGACTTATTAAACTGATAGTTCGGTAATTTTCACATCTGTGAACGCCTGCTTTCTTTGGTATTGGAATTATTATATTCTTCTTGAAGTCTGAGGGTATATCGCCTGTCTCATACATCTTGCTCACCAGATGGTAGAGGTTTTTCAGGACTGGCTCTCCCAAGGCTGTCAGTAGTTCTAATGGAATGTTGTCTACTCGCGGAACCCTGTTTCGTTCAGGTCTTTCAGTACTCTGTCAAACTCTTCACGCAGTATCGTATCTCCCATTTCATCTACACGCTCTTCCATTTCTATAATATTGTCCTCAAGAACATCACCCATGTATAGACCCTCTATATACTCCTTCCACCTTTCTGCCTTCCCTTCTTTGCTTAGAACTGCGTTCCCATCTAAGCTCTTGATATTCATACAAGTGGTTCTCTTTTCTCCAAAGGTCTCTTTAATTTTCCTGTAGGCAGTATCTATCTTACCCCTAGTGAGATAAGCCTCTACAGTCTTACATTTGTCCTCTAATGCCTGCTTAGCCATTTTGCACTTCCTGTTGATCTCATTTTTGAAACGTTTTTATTCCTTTTTGCCTGCTTCATTTACTGCATTTTTATATTTCCTCTTCTCGTCAATTAAATTCAATATTTCTTCTGTCACCCAAAGATTTCTATTAGACCTCGTCTTTTTACCTACTTGATCCTCCGCTGCCTTCACTACTTCATCCCTCAAAGCTACCCATTCTTCTTCTACTGTATTTCTTTCCCCCATTCTTGTCAATTGTTCCCTTATACTCTCCCTGAAACTCTGTACAACCTCTGGTTCTTTCAGTTTATCCAGGTCCCATCTTCTTAAATTCCCACCTTTTTGCAGTTTCTTCAGTTTTAATCTACAGTTCATAACCAATAGATTGTGGTCAGAGTCCACATCTGCCCCTGGAAATGTCTTACAGTTTAAAACCTGGTTCCTAAATCTCTGTCTTACCATTATATAATCTATCTGATACCTTCCAGTATCTCCAGGATTCTTCCATGTATTCTTGGTTGGTTGGTTGGTTGGGGAAGGAGACCAGACAGCGTGGTCATCGGTCTCATCGGATTAGGGAAGGATGTGGAAGGAAGTTGGCCGTGCCCTTTCAGAGGAACCATCCCGGCATTTGCCTGGAGTGATTTAGGGAAATCACGGAAAACCTAAATCAGGATGGCCGGACGCGGGATTGAACCGTCGTCCTCCCGAATGCGAGTCCAGTGTCTAACCACTGCGCCACCTCGCTCGGTCTCATGATTCTTGAACCAAGTGTTAGCTATCATTAAGTTATGCTCTGTGCAAAACTCTACCAGACGGCTTCCTCTTTCATTTCTTAGCCCCAATCCATAGTCACCTACTATGTTTCCTTCTCTCCCTTTTCCTACTCTCGAATTCCAGTCACCCATGACTATTAAATTTTCGTCTCCCTTCACTACCTGAATAATTTCTTTTATGTCATCATAGATTTCTTCAATTTCTACATCATCTGCAGAGCTAGTTGGCATATAAACTTGTACTACTGTAGTAGGCGTGGGCTTTGTGTCTATCTTGGCCACAATAATGCGTTCACTATGCTGTTTGTAGTAGCTTACCCGTACTCCTATTTTTTTATTCATTATTAAAGCTACTCCTGCATTACCCCTATTTGATTTTGTGTTTATAACCCTGTATTCACCTGACCAAAGGTCTTGTTCCTCCTGCCACCGAACTTCACTAATTCCCACTATCTCAAACTTTAACCTATCCATTTCCCTTTTTAAATTTTCTAATCTACCTGCCCGGTTAAGGGATCTGACATTCCACGCTCCGATCCGTAGAACACCAGTTTTCTTTCTCCTGATAACGACGTCCTCTTGAGTAGTCCCCGCCCGGAGATCCGAATGGGGGACTATTTTACCTCCGGAATATTTTACCCAAGAGGACGCCACTAACAGCGAACGACTTACTATTTTTTATGTTTATAAACTCCGTCAGGTATGTTTTATCCTTTGCATAGATTGAAACATTTCAGTAAGAGAACTTCAAAGGATGATGGAGACGGATAAACGTATCAATTTGTGGTAAAAGTCTCTGGTTCGGAAACGAACGACTCGAAAGTTACAGGGGATAATTATTCGGCTACTTCTGACAGTGGAATACATGCACCGGTACTGTTGTTGCTAAGATGCAGGATATACAACTTTTGGAGTTGGAAACATGGTCGAAAACAAGAAAAAATGTCGAGTAGACATGGACTCTGAGATGCATACTTGAGGAGCTATGAGCATTTGTTCATCTTCGCAACTGTGAAACACAGCTCCTCTATTGGTACATGTGCTCATATCTCTTAAGGTAAGCATTTGGAGCCTATTTTTACTAGACTTTTTTTTGGTCCATACTACCTTCTTCAAAAGTTGCCTACCCTACAATGTTGGCAGCAAAGGTACCAGTGCATGTACTCGTATCTCTCTGTCAGAGGTATCAGAACCCTTTTCGCTTATAACATTCGACTCTTTCGTTGCCGATACAGGTACCCTTACTTCAAATTGATACGTTTATTCTTCTCCATCGTCCTTGAAAGTTTGTAACATCATCATCGAATGACTCTGGATATACATACATCTACCGGCGCCGGCGCCTATAACTTTGACGCTCTTTAGCGTCATTGGATGACGTTTCCGGACATGGGCTTCTATTCAGCATATTACGTACTCACTGCCCTCTACTTGTCCTACAAGTCTGTAATAGGAATTTCCGAACACCCTGTGTGTCTTAAAAGTGTTGTCTCATGAGTGAGACTAAATTTCTGAAAGCAAAATTATTTAGGATTTACAATACCTGTACAGACAACAAGCCTACACCGAGCATAAATAAGACTTAAATACAAGCAGATAAAGAAATTTTCTAACGAAAATTGTTTCAACAGTGAAAACCTCAAATTTAATAAAAGAGATAAATAGTTTGGACTGATATTTGGCACTTATAAAGAAAACAGACCACGAAGCTTAAAGTGACAAATTGAAAAGGTGCTATGAACTACGTATGTTTTTATGTACATTGCCTGACAAAAAAATGAATCACCCAGCAGGAGAGGAGGAAACGAAAAAAAAACTTTACGGATTGAGAAGGTATGTGATGTTGCTACAGTGATTACAGAATCGAGTCAACTGACAACTAATTTAACAGTACGAGTCCAGTACTCACTGTGATGTTGCACCCACTGTGGCTTGGGAGCATCCTCTGATTCGGTTGGTAAGAGGATCGTAAAACCGTTGTACCCTATCCTGAGGCAAGCTGGCCCACAAGTGTTGCAACTGGTCGACTGGGACTGGGATGGAATTGACGTCCGAGCTGGTCCCATACAGGTTTTATTGGGGACAGATATGGGGATCTTGCAGGCCGCACGAGTACCTCAACATCAGGCAGAAAGTTGACAGATACACGAGCCATGCGTGGACGAATATTGTCCTCTTGAATGATGACATCATGTGTTTGTCCCACGAGAGGTAACAGATTAGGAGGCAAGATGTCCATGACGAACCGTTTCGCCGTCAGAGTTCCATCAATCACTACCAACCGCAACCAGAAATCATATCCGATGTTTCGTCACACCGCGACAGCGCTTTAGCTCTCCAAAACACTGGAAGAATGAGCCATCTCCCCAGGCTGTCGTGTCGCCATATTCGCCGATTAAGGTTGAACAACAGACTCCTTTCATCAGGAGTTCATACTTCCTGGTCACGGCACCAATCCAAATATAACCGTTTGTGTTGTTGTAACAACGGGAGGCTACGTATGAGACTATAATTCACTAACAAGTTTGTTTGCGTGGTCATTCCCTAGTTCGGCTGCTACTGGCCTCCGAGCAATGGAATGGGATGATACAGAATGTTTCAGGGAGTCTATTACTTGTTGTCGGATGGCAAGCGCAGATGTTAAGGATTAGGAGGTGCTTGGTGCTCAGTATGACGATCCGCCATGGTAGTGGTCAGTCGTGGTCGACCGGAACCTCGACAACAAGTGTGGATGTTCTCATCTTCTCATGCAGTCCAACATCGGGCCACTGTCACACTGATTGTCCCACAGATCTGGATATTGCAGGATTCGACCAGCCGGCCAAATGGAGACCCGCAACGAGGCCGCTTTCAAACCATGTCCGTTGCTAATAAAGCTGTCTCAGATGAGTACGTGTCATCTCCGTGCCCTTCACAGTAGTCACTCAACATCTGAACTATTCACGCACCTTATGCAGGGTGTAACAAAAACGTACAGCACAAATTGTAAGACACATTCCTTACACGTAGACGAAGAATTATGTTACGTGAACGTGGGTCTGTAAACGCTTTGTTTCCATGTTACAACTCATTTTCTCTAACTGACTGATCATGGGAAATAGACAAGAACAGAACGTTAGACTCCTGGGGAGTATGCAACTCTCGGTGACGCCTGTTTAGGTGGTACATGTTTTGTTTTACACGTCCCTGTTACCACGCAACGTACACTCTTTGACATAAAACTCGACCGGCGGCCGGCCGCTGCAGAGGCTAAGTACGCGCCGATCGCGACATGGGACAATAAAACTGGCCAACTCGCTAATTCTCTAAGTCCGGTTATCTGCACAATCTGGCAACACTGCAGACTGCGGCACTTCCTGGAGGAAAACTTGTCCCATGATAGAGAAACACTAGGCTGATTACGCCTGTGGTCTAGCGGTAGAGTGCGTGGTTTCTGTTCGTGATGTCAGTGGATCGAGAGCAGCTGGCATAAAATATTTTTATAGCCTCTTCTGTCTGAATGCTGAAGACGTGAATGTAATGGTAGCGCAGATTCAATCTATTTCGCTTTCTGACACACCGATATCAAAATTTTATCCAGTAACGATTTTGCGGCAGATTTCATGCAGACTGTCCTCCTCTGGACGCCGTATGCGGCAAAGCTCCGGGATCCATTTGCTGGCTACCGGCAGCGGCCGTGGCGACAGCAGCGGCGCTGCACTCCCCCGTTCTTTATCGGAAGCGCCTGCTCCCGCTCATCGCTTTTGATGATTTAAAACGCTTTATTATTAAATGTTGCTCCACAGAAAATTTCTACGATTTCTATTCACGCTCAAAAGCCACAGAGACAGACGCCCTGATTAGTAGGCGGGTATTATATTACATTAATCGGCAAGAGCTGAGTAGGCCCGAAATTAATTTTATAGACTGGGACGAAATTAAACCACCTCGCTACATTCGATGAATTTATAAATGCTTCATACCTCGTTTCTTTTCCTTTCAAACTCAATTATTTGTGCAACTTTTCGTCAATGTTCGGATGTTTTCGTCAAGCCGGGGTGAGCGTCTGTGGTGTAAAGTGTATTACAGATCTTGTTTCATTCCTTATGGTAACTCTATTCGATAAACTGTGTGAATACCTTGCAATGCATGCTCTGTAGCAGTGCAAGAACACTGCACATTTGGAGTTCCATGTATGGGTTCATGAAGTATTTAATGTTGATCGGAAGTGATAGTTAGGGTCATCAGATTTAGACCAGAAAAAATTGTCGTTTTGGAGGTTTCAGAGAACGGAAAGGAATTGCTAACGCCGGTGTTAGAAAACGTCTACAGTTAAATGCTATTGCAAAAATTTAGAAGAGGGGAACTATATTAATCAACATGTGCACTTCATAAACAACCTTCTGACATTTTAGACCTATATGACGAACAAAACTCAAATTTATATCGTTGACAGTCGCTTTGAATCTTTTCAAGATCTATTTTACAGCGAAGCACCGTGGCATTTGCAAAGCAGACATCCATGATATTAACTTAATTTACTAAGTCGAATCGGACGAAGATTGATGTTTAAAGGCATTCTTCAGATTTCGTATAAAGAATTTTTACTAGCCGTTTGCAACTCCATTAATTAAAATGGAAAATAAAAGGTTGTAGTCAGCGGCTTCCACCGAGATTGGAGCTGCTATGTCATACAGTACGACCACCGCAACGCACAAGGGAACCTCTTTTTTTTAATTTTGCTTTTTTTCTTTTACTTTTTTTGACGATTACCCCTTTTTTTCTCTCTTATTTTAAAGCCCCTTAGGAAAATGGCAAAAAAAAGGAAACTAAGTGCCATCGCCACTTTTCATCCTATAAAAAAAAAAAAATATCTGGTCCACTACAGGCGTTGGCTCCTGACTAAACCTACCCCAAGAGCTGCCTATATACCAGGGGAAATATGGGAATTCAAGGTTAGGGCTATCATTACAAACAAAACAAAATCTTCCTTTCTCTGAATTTTATTTTTATTTTGATTTTTGTTTTGTTTATTTTTGTTGTGTAATTGATCAGACGCCTTCTGCACCCCGCTGGTAATACACTCCTGGAAATTGAAATAAGAACACCGTGAATTCATTGTCCCAGGAAGGGGAAACTTTATTGACACATTCCTGGGGTCAGATACATCACATGATCACACTGACAGAACCACAGGCACATAGACACAGGCAACAGAGCATGCACAATGTCGGCACTAGTACAGTGTATATCCACCTTTCGCAGCAATGCAGGCTGCTATTCTCCCATCGAGACGATCGTAGAGATGCTGGATGTAGTCCTGTGGAACGGCTTGCGATGCCATTTCCACCTGGCGCCTCAGTTGGACCAGCGTTCGTGCTGGACGTGAAGACGACGTGAGACGATGCTTCATCCAGTCCCAAATATGCTCAATGGGGGACAGATCCGGAGATCTTGCTGGCCAGGGTAGTTGACTTACACCTTCTAGAGCACGTTGGGTGGCACGGGATACATGCGGACGTGCATTGTCCTGTTGGAACAGCAAGTTCCCTTGCCGGTCTAGGAATGGTAGAACGACGGGTTCGATGACGGTTTGGATGTACCGTGCACTATTCAGTGTCCCCTCGACGATCACCAGTGGTGTACGGCCAGTGTAGGAGATCGCTCTCCACACCACGATGCCGGGTGTTGGCCCTGTGTGCCTCGGTCGTATGCAGTCCTGATTGTGGCGCTCACCTGCACGGCGCCAAACACGCATACGACCATCATTGGCACCAAGGCAGAAGCGACTCTCATCGCTGAAGACGACACGTCTCCATTCGTCCCTCCATTCACGCCTGTCGCGACACCACTGGAGGCGGGCTGCACGATGTTGGGGCGTGAGCGGAAGACGGCCTAACGCTGCGCGGGACCGTAGCCCAGCTTCATGGAGACGGTTGCGAATGGTCCTCGCCGATACCCCAGGAGCAACAGTGTCCCTAATTTGCTGGGAAGTGGCGGTGCGGTCCCCTACGGCACTGCGTAGGATCCTACGGTCTTGGCGTGCATCCGTGCGTCGCTGCGGTCCGGTCTCAGGTCGACGGGCACGTGCACCTTCCGCCGACCACTGGCGACAACATCGATGTACTGTGGAGACCTCACGCCCCACGTGTTGAGCAATTCGGCGGTACGTCCACCCGGCCTCCCGCATGCCCACTATACGCCCTCGCTCAGAGTCCGTCAACTGCACATACGGTTCACGTCCACGCTGTCGCGGCATGCTGTGTTAAAGACTGCGATGGAGCTCCGTATGCCACGGCAAACTGGCTGACACTGACGGCGGCGGTGCACAAATGCTGCGCAGCTAGCGCCATTCGACGGCCAACACCGTGGTTCCTGGTGTGTCCGCTGCGCCGTGCGTGTGATCATTGCTTGTACAGCCCTCTCGCAGTGTCCGGAGCAAGTATGGTGGGTCTGACACACCGGTGTCAATGTGTTCTTTTTTCCATTTCCGGGAGTGTATGTTGAGTCACGTCTTCTCGAAATTGGTGTGTTCCGTTCAGTAGTTGAGAAATGTTCATTGGTTCAAACTGGAAACCTTCTTCACTCTTGGCTTAACACATTCCAGCTGCGAGGCAGGTCGTGGAAAGCACTCCCAAGGAAGTTCGAGAAAAATTGACTGTATTTTGGGTGGCGGACAACGACATAATGACGGTCGTTGAGGTATGTCCAAAAATCGAGTACAGAGTCTACAGTTTGTCCAACTACGTAGTGAATGGCATGTCCGCGAATCCAATTCACAGCGTTGGTCTTTGTCCGAGGAAAATAGTCACGTCCCGCGTTAGAAAAGCCACAATATGACGAATAACCTTTGAGCTAACGACACACTGGCGACCACAGACGGACTATAGTCACTGCGATGTTGCCTGAGCCTCAAAACGCAACCTTAAAACACACAAACAGGTGTTACTTATGTGGAGAACGCCGTTCTTGGAGTCCAGAAATTAATTATACTTTCTAAGTGTCTCATCTTACAGTGGATTCTATCGTACGAGTCTTCGATGTGGAAAACGAATGTCAAGTGAATTTAGCGAGGTAACGCCGGCCTACACCCGGAAGTAAATGCACTGTCAGAGTGTTGACAAATACTTGCTACGACGCTGCCATTTCTCGGTTATCTTACGAGGCAGCTCTTCAGCGAAATGCTTGCCGTGATTCTCCGATACGGTCCTTCAGAGTGGAGACCCGCGCGCACGTTTGGTTTTTATGCGGCGTTCTCCCCTGATGGTTTCTGACGTCGCCTTGTGAGCTATGTCTACATTTGAGACATTCAATTATCATTAATCCAAAATGATACAAGTTTCAGCTTGCGGCGTGGAAGAAGGCTGTTGACGCCGACATTATATCATTTCAACGTAGGGAAAGCCAAACGGGTCATTCAATGTTTCTCATTCAACATAAAGCATGTGAGATAATTTTCCGTAACGTTCATAATCATCTAAAAATACAAACGAAGTAAAAATACATCTGAAGCTTATTCGAATTGAATATAATGTAAGATACCAAACGCTTTGCACCTCGATGTCGAATTTGTCCACGTGCAATCTTTTGCAGCATACAAAAAGAATGTCATGATTACCACGAGAATGAAGAAATATGTTGATACGGATGGAAGCAAGGAGAGACGCAGTCAACAAATATTCGATTCCTCATGGTATTGATTTCATTTGAGACGTAAGAAGAGTTAAAGCGGGATATTACTTTCGTTAACACGAAAGATATGCAGCAGATATTGATAACGAGGAAGTTTGCGTCTTCATACGTTTCCTCCTTGAAATCTGTATGCTCTCTTATATACTAAGTAGCCTGCTCATTGTTTCAGTAATGTTACCCTCTTGTTTGACCCCGTATCGATGAACAGATTCCGAATGCATGTCTCTGCATGAAAGTAGCTGTTCGAACCCTTCCTGGGTTGCCTTTTGTGTTTTATTGCTTGGAATTCCTGAAGCAGACCACTGTGCCTTCTCCCCTTGTGGGTTAGGTCTCAAAACTAAACCGCTTTTTATCCAATGGCATAATTTATTCAGACAGCATCAGCACAAGACTGTCAAACAAAGCCTTCCATTTACAGTTGCAACACTCTAACTAGCACTGACCGAAGTGTAATCCACGGTCATGGTCCGAAATTAGCAGCTGTCTGCTACTGTGGCAAAGTCCGTACTACACTTTCGATTCCGCAGCACCATTTTATCTGGTAACATTGTGTAGCTGCAGAGTTGTGTCAGCATGTCTGTCCTCACACTGTCAACTTTATGTATCTCACTTCTCCTGCAGCGTTGATCACGAGGAGCAGAAGTAAATGAGTGTATTCTGCATGACGTAACATTCAGTATTCCCTTCTTTCATAGCCACTCTTCATGTGCATCGATACCAAATAGGAATGTGAAAACTCTTGCGAGTGAGAGAATGACAATATCAATCGTAACAAGAACAATCAAATAATGAATGTTGTTTATTCCAACGCAGAACGAGAATGGCTTTAAATATAAAAATCTATATCGATATCCATATCTATTGATCTTTGAGTTGGCACTATGCAAATATATTTTTAGCATTTAGTTACTGAATTTAGTTCGGGATGTTTGCAGAAAAATGGAAAAGTCGGTACTTCTCGCTAGTGTAATATAATGTGAACCAGCAACTACCCTTTCCGTAGAACACGACTCAAGCAGGTCCCCAAGTAGGTACCAAGGCACTGCTGCATTCTGTTCCCTGACATTGCTCTGATGACGGTTAATGCAGATAGTTCCGATTATGAAATACAAAACGTATTGCAGGTTAGTTCCTAGGATAGTAACATTAAATTTGCGTTGTAGACGGCACATGAACGTGACGACTATCCATATTACTCATCAATATAAAAAGGCAATATTATGGGAATTTAGCAGGATTACTCAACATGAATTCTGAAATTGGTTGACTGACCGCACAGGTGCTAAACGTCGTCAAGAGTATACGATGTCCTAATCGCATTAGGAATATGAAGATCGTCTTCGACAGCTCGCAACTTTCACATTGCTATCTCCACCCTACTCCAGACAGCCCTCGGTGGAGTTGCACTAAGTTCCCGATGCAATGTAAGGCCTTCAAACCGACAACAGACCACATATTGAAAAATACAAGCGAGTTCTCTTGCAGCGTAAGCTTATTGTAACTAATCTAAAAATTATTGGACAGGAACATTGTCCTATTCAAAAAAAGCTGTCCAGCAGGTCCTCTAATCGCTCCTTGGTACAGTCGTTTGACTATTGAAAATGGTTCCAACAAGTCACCACTAGAAAACACTGCTCTGTACCGCAATAACTCAAGATGTAAAGTAATACCACGATACTACAAATATCAGGGAACACCTTATCACAGGTAAGACTGTCCTTAAGGCTTGTAAGCTCACATTTATTACAATAAATGGCATACCTGAAATGTTACCACTCTCATTATTACGTCAGATTGGTAATGCACGTAGTAAGTTCGTCGTATTCATGATTTCCTCTTCAAAGTAACATACCGTACTTATTATTTAACACAAAATGACATTAAAAATTTAGGTTACTCACGAGCAGCTAGTTGAGAATATGTATGAACTTCAAATGACACGACGAACCGTCTTGTTCCGCATATGGATTCAAACCCAGCTCATGCAGACTAAGCAAAGATTTCGTTACTGACGGAAACTAACAGTCATTCCTGATTAAGCATACAGAGAGTGATATACCTCGATTTTAGACAGTATCAGTTAGCAAATATCAACTTCAAATTGCATAAGGCAAACATGTTTAACAGACGCGAATTCCTACCCATCATCTATTGTCCCTGTTAACGAACTACGAGAGATGTTAAATATTGCTTCTTCACAAGTAACTTACTTGAAATGCCGTGAGGTAAAGCTTTGTGTTGGACACGGATTCGAACCCAGAATCTAATCGGATTGCTATCGAAGCACAGTCAAATGTGACATATCGGATTTTCGCGGCAGTAGCTAGATGTTTTAACTGAAATGACGAGACGAAACATTAATTTTTTCCTTCCCAGGACTCCCACCCGGCACCTATCGCTGTTATATTCTAGAGAAAACGAACTTTAAATATGGGTTTGTTGCGCCAGCAGTGATATGTGAGCATGTTTGAACTAGAAATAATATGACGAAGAGTTCAGCGCTCACTGGGAATAGAGCCCCACATATATCGTTGTTGACTACACACAAAGAGACGTCAGCAACCGAATTTTTCTCCACCAGCTGCTCAGAATAACATCTTGAACTTACAGTCATCTCGCAAATAGTTCTGTGTCTCACTGGGAGTTAAAAATGTCAGATATCGTTAGTGTTGACAACGAATGAAAATACATTAAAAATCAAAATTCTTATCCACCAGCAGATAGGTGTTCTCATGCTAGAGCTTGATAATACATAATTAAATCTTTAGTGCCGGGCCAGGATTCGATCCCATTCACGCGTAATATGTGGAGATGTTGAGGAATCTGCAGTTTTGAACAAACAACAAATTGTAGCCGAGCTGTATTGTCACGAAGGGATCAAATTCCGCGTTAAGGGCGGTCTGAGTTGCATTCCCAATTCAGAACCAATTTTATCGACATACAGAAGCTCGGATAAAAGATGGAATAAGTGTCCTGTGACCATACATAGCGTTTGTTTCGTCACTTGAAATAAATAACCAGTATAAGAAAGGTTACTGGTGATAGAGTTTCTACATGTCGCCACTCCAGACTTTATTGTGGTTCAACCTACCGTCTACTTGGTAGAGAAGGAAAATCATCTTTAATGTGAATTTTCAGACCGCACTGCCATTACACCTTCTTCACTTTGTGTAGCCAGGAGAGAATGGACTCTGTCTCTCCCTATCTAAAATCATTGACAGAAGTGGGAATCCAACCCAGACCATAGGTATAACAACCTACCATCCGTCCAACAGACCACGAAATCCTCTTCTCTCATTTTTCTATCGTAACGCCGTTGCGCCACACTGGATGAGAATTCTGACACACAGGCGTCCTGTAGTAATTTGCACCATGTTCAGTAAATTCATTTACTTGGTTGACCGAATCACCATGAACTAGCAGCCTCGGCTACCCAGTGCATACATTCCACTCTATATTTTGTAATCACCGAAATAAAATCACGTAACTGCCACCTACACAGAACTGCCAACAGTGTAGGATGCAGAAGTTTAAATAGGAAGTGTTCCTTTCCACTTGAGCTATTCTATTGCGCTATCTGTTTGTAGAAAACGTCGTTCAGTAAAAAAAAAAAAAAAAGAAAAGCTGTAACTGTTTGTCTCTCAGAAGTCAAGATCTGGCCATATGCATAATCTCACAGTGCTGTGGAATCAAAAAGTTCTGGAGGAATAGTTGTCGAGGTCTGGAGCTGTTGTAGCTACGTGTCAGCTAGTAGCATAGATAAGATGTCGCGAGTTCGAATACATTCAGTGCTACATTTTTTAGAACGCAATTCTGCTGTCTGCTGAAGTTGTCAATCTAATGGAACTTTGAACATACTTCCCTTCAGTTCTCAACCCAAAGTAGTCGCATGTGGAAAAAGGGCTAACTACTGTGACATTTTGTTCTGTTCAGGTTTAATAGACAGCAGGCAGCAGATGCATCTCGAAGATGTGTAGGGAGAGCGCATCGTGCCATAATATGTCAGAAAAGTATTTTCTACGTTAGCTGTCGTGTGGTAGTGAGATTTTATTCTTCTTCAAACTTTGTTTGACAGCTTTAACTCAGAACAAGTTTTCTACATGCATGTAATCAATAAACTGCACGTGCATTGTCATACTGTCATAGATAACATCAGAGAATTCGCATATATCGTTGATGATTAATTTCTCTCTCATGTTTACTATTGTTTTAACAACACTAAAGGAAACCTTACGAAAATTGTGCACTGTATTATAAGAAATGAAATAAAACTAACCACGATAACCTTACGACGAAAGTATGTTTTAATAAAACCGAGTATCTGTACACAAATGTGCCTCTATCGACACGAATTAGTAAAATACTACTCACTTAGATTTTGATTGGGTCTGTGTTTCATTGGTATGCTGTGTCGTACTCAAGAGGTATGCAAATGTGGCATTTCATAAATATAGTTACGTATTCCTAGAAACCCAAAATTCGCTTGTCAGCAGCGGAAAGAGGCGTTGCCTGTTGTGCAGCATTGTAAGTTTTTCAACATTGCACTATGAGCCGAAAGCATTTTCTTGCGATTTCCTTACTGATGTTTGATCCGACTCCTTGTAGCTCTTTCACAGAAGGGATAAAAACGTTGCAGTCAGTGAGACTGGAACTGCAAACCATAACAGACGCTTTTCCACAGGTCAGCACGTTACCACAGAGCTGACGAAGAGGTATGGGTCTGAGCGTCCTCTTACGACGCCAATAGTGCCTAGAACTCGTAAACCGCTATTTAAAGGTCGAGATTAGTTGCGATTTCCATCTGCAACGACTTTCCTGGGCTGAAAACCGTAAATTTACAATCTTTTGTTACCCTTCAAGCGATAATAACTCAGATTATTCAATGGAAATGACAGGTAAAATCAAGTGAACTTTGAGGCTTAATTCCGTGCACACCAGGAAGTAACTCGTCGATCACAGAGTTGCCAAACATACGTTGCCTTGTTGCCAAATCTCAGTTACAGTACCAGCAGGAAGAAGACGAACCGATGTGATCCTACAGCGGGCTGGGAAGTGACCATAGCTGGTGTCTCCAAGTCGCGGCTGCTACGGCCTGGAATACGTAATGCGTCTGACTCGCTTACTGTAACTAGGTTTAGGGACTGGAGCGTAGTTACTAATAATACTCAGAACTGACTGCAAACTAAGCATCATAAATCAGTAACTCTCATTGTTGTTTTTATATTTCTTTAGTAAGTGTACTCAAAACTAAGAAACTCATTCACAGGCGTTTTCGTGCCTCGCCGATAGTCGAGCACAACGAACAAATAAAAATAAAAAAGAATGTTTATATGTGTGTGTGTGTGTGTGTGAGAGTGTGTGTGTGTGTGTGTGTGTGTGTGTGTGTGTGTGTGTGTGTGTGTGTGTGTGAGTGTATGTATGTGTCTGTGTGTGAGAGAGAGAGAGAGATAAAAAAGAATGAGAGTGTAAAAAATTGTTGTAATGAAATTGAATCATGGTTTTTAAAGAAATCTTTCATTGTAATGACACGTTCCACATCATTACGAAATGTCGTATTCATGATCTATGGAACAAGAAGTAATCTAATGTAATGTAATCTAATCTAAATACATCATATTGATGACTAGCCATGAAGAGTCATGAATTACCGAAATTTTTGCCAATACCAGTAACCAAATCTAAACTTGAAAATAAAAGACGACAAGTTTTGTAATAAACCGTGACTCCTATCAAGACCCTTTCGTCCCTGTTATCTAACCACGAAAGATGTCTGATATACCTCCATTCTGAAGTAACAAAGTGTGCATGCATTTAAAGATGAAGTGCATGATGTGAAGTTCTGTGACGGAGATACAAACCCAACACGTAATCGGATTGTTAACTAAGAAATATCAAATGTTACGTATCGGTTTTTCTTACGAGCCGCTAGGTGTCTGAATCTAAAATAAGGATACAAACTTTTGTGCCTAAGAGACAATCGAACTGCACACCTACCGCGCATCCACGAACGTAGCTTAAGTATCAGTTTCTTACTCACGAACAGTAAGATGTGTGCGTGTTTGACCAGAAATAACGACACCTATTGCGATTGTTGGCAACACATGAACAGACATTAAATGAGCGTTAATTTTCACTAGCAGGTGGGTGTGCACTTGATAGAGCTGGAAATGAAATTATGAATAATTTTGTACTGGATCAGGATTCGGACCCACATATTTACCTTTGGAGGAGACCTAGAGAAGACTGCAGTCTTGGGAAAAGGAACGAAATGATTGAACTATACTGTTCCGAGAGATTCAGATCCTCGAAAGAGGAGATACGAATGCGAATCACAGTCCAGCACCAAATTTTTCAACGTCTCTAGTTCAATCAAGTACAAGTAAACTAAGAGCCCTGTCCCTTTAAATGGCTATCGTTTCATCAAATAAAATACAATTTGCTAATGTAAGTAAGCTTACTGGCGACTGTATTTCTGTTTACAATGACTTCCGCTATGTCATTTCCCAACTTAAACTGGCTCCGCCCAGTTGGTAATGAAGGAACGTGATGCTTAATGCTGATTCTGGATTATAACGTCTTTCCCTTGAGGTTACCAGAGGTAAAATAAATCTGTTTGTGCCTCTTAAAAGCAAATGCCTGAACCCACGCATTGCACCTGTGACAGTTCGTTCCACCAGACCATTGTGGCCACATTTCCCAGCCCCTGGAGTGGGCTGTAACGGATGATGTGCTTAGCTTACAAAATTAATCACGGTGGAAAAAATGCGAGTCTATTAAATGGTTAAGTAGAAGCAAGCTTCTGACGGAGCGATTATGCTATTCTCATGTCAGCAGGATGTAAAGACTCTTCTAGGCATCATAGGCTGGATGTGAAGCCATTTTGATTTTTCACAAATTCAGCAAATTTCTTAGTTCGAGAAAATCCACTGTGATGTGTGAAGTTGCCGGATAATTCGATTATTACTGTTATTATTACTATCATTTTATTCATACCGCTGCGTGTGAGGACAGACATGCTGACACAACTCTGCAGCTACACAATGTTACCAGATAAAATGGTGCTGCGGAATCGAAAGTGTAGTACGGACTTTGCCACAGTAGCAGACAGCTGCTAATTTCGGACCATGACCGTGGATTACACTTCGGTCAGTGCTAGTTAGAGTGTTGCAACTGTAAATGGAAGGCTTTGTTTGACAGTCTTGTGCTGATGCTGTCTGAATAAATTATGCCATTGGATAAAAAGCGGTTTAGTTTTGAGACCTAACCCACAAGGGGAGAAGGCACAGTGGTCTGCTTCAGGAATTCCAAGCAATAAAACACAAAAGGCAACCCAGGAAGGGTTCGAACAGCTACTTTCATGCAGAGACATGCATTCGGAATCTGTTCATCGATACGGGGTCAAACAAGAGGGTAACATTACTGAAACAATGAGCAGGCTACTTAGTATATAAGAGAGCATACAGATTTCAAGGAGGAAACGTATGAAGACGCAAACTTCCTCGTTATCAATATCTGCTGCATATCTTTCGTGTTAACGAAAGTAATATCCCGCTTTAACTCTTCTTACGTCTCAAATGAAATCAATACCATGAGGAATCGAATATTTGTTGACTGCGTCTCTCCTTGCTTCCATCCGTATCAACATATTTCTTCATTCTCGTGGTAATCATGACATTCTTTTTGTATGCTGCAAAAGATTGCACGTGGACAAATTCGACATCGAGGTGCAAAGCGTTTGGTATCTTACATTATATTCAATTCGAATAAGCTTCAGATGTATTTTTACTTCGTTTGTATTTTTAGATGATTATGAACGTTACGGAAAATTATCTCACATGCTTTATGTTGAATGAGAAACATTGAATGACCCGTTTGGCTTTCCCTACGTTGAAATGATATAATGTCGGCGTCAACAGCCTTCTTCCACGCCGCAAGCTGAAACTTGTATCATTTTGGATTAATGATAATTGAATGTCTCAAATGTAGACATAGCCCACAAGGCGACGTCAGAAACCATCAGGGGAGAACGCCGCATAAAAACCAAACGTGCGCGCGGGTCTCCACTCTGAAGGACCGTATCGGAGAATCACGGCAAGCATTTCGCTGAAGAGCTGCCTCGTAAGAGAACCGAGAAATGGCAGCGTCGTAGCAAGTATTTGTCAACACTCTGACAGTGCATTTACTTCCGGGTGTAGGCCGGCGTTACCTCGCTAAATTCACTTGACATTCGTTTTCCACATCGAAGACTCGTACGATAGAATCCACTGTAAGATGAGACACTTAGAAAGTATAATTAATTTCTGGACTCCAAGAACGGCGTTCTCCACATAAGTAACACCTGTTTGTGTGTTTTAAGGTTGCGTTTTGAGGCTCAGGCAACATCGCAGTGACTATAGTCCGTCTGTGGTCGCCAGTGTGTCGTTAGCTCAGAGGTTATTCGTCATATTGTGGCTTTTCTAACGCGGGACGTGACTATTTTCCTCGGACAAAGACCAACGCTGTGAATTGGATTCGCGGACATGCCATTCACTACGTAGTTGGACAAACTGTAGACTCTGTACTCGATTTTTGGACATACCTCAACGACCGTCATTATGTCGTTGTCCGCCACCCAAAATACAGTCAATTTTTCTCGAACTTCCTTGGGAGTGCTTTCCACGACCTGCCTCGCAGCTGGAATGTGTTAAGCCAAGAGTGAAGAAGGTTTCCAGTTTGAACCAATGAACATTTCTCAACTACTGAACGGAACACACCAATTTCGAGAAGACGTGACTCAACATACACTCCCGGAAATGGAAAAAAGAACACATTGACACCGGTGTGTCAGACCCACCATACTTGCTCCGGACACTGCGAGAGGGCTGTACAAGCAATGATCACACGCACGGCGCAGCGGACACACCAGGAACCACGGTGTTGGCCGTCGAATGGCGCTAGCTGCGCAGCATTTGTGCACCGCCGCCGTCAGTGTCAGCCAGTTTGCCGTGGCATACGGAGCTCCATCGCAGTCTTTAACACAGCATGCCGCGACAGCGTGGACGTGAACCGTATGTGCAGTTGACGGACTCTGAGCGAGGGCGTATAGTGGGCATGCGGGAGGCCGGGTGGACGTACCGCCGAATTGCTCAACACGTGGGGCGTGAGGTCTCCACAGTACATCGATGTTGTCGCCAGTGGTCGGCGGAAGGTGCACGTGCCCGTCGACCTGAGACCGGACCGCAGCGACGCACGGATGCACGCCAAGACCGTAGGATCCTACGCAGTGCCGTAGGGGACCGCACCGCCACTTCCCAGCAAATTAGGGACACTGTTGCTCCTGGGGTATCGGCGAGGACCATTCGCAACCGTCTCCATGAAGCTGGGCTACGGTCCCGCGCACCGTTAGGCCGTCTTCCGCTCACGCCCCAACATCGTGCAGCCCGCCTCCAGTGGTGTCGCGACAGGCGTGAATGGAGGGACGAATGGAGACGTGTCGTCTTCAGCGATGAGAGTCGCTTCTGCCTTGGTGCCAATGATGGTCGTATGCGTGTTTGGCGCCGTGCAGGTGAGCGCCACAATCAGGACTGCATACGACCGAGGCACACAGGGCCAACACCCGGCATCATGGTGTGGGGAGCGATCTCCTACACTGGCCGTACACCACTGGTGATCGTCGAGGGGACACTGAATAGTGCACGGTACATCCAAACCGTCATCGAACCCATCGTTCTACCATTCCTAGACCAGCAAGGGAACTTGCTGTTCCAACAGGACAATGCACGTCCGCATGTATCCCGTGCCACCCAACGTGCTCTAGAAGGTGTAAGTCAACTACCCTGGCCAGCAAGATCTCCGGATCTGTCCCCCATTGAGCATATTTGGGACTGGATGAAGCGTCGTCTCACGCCGTCTTCACGTCCAGCACGAACGCTGGTCCAACTGAGGCGCCAGGTGGAAATGGCATCGCAAGCCGTTCCACAGGACTACATCCAGCATCTCTACGATCGTCTCGATGGGAGAATAGCAGCCTGCATTGCTGCGAAAGGTGGATATACACTGTACTAGTGCCGACATTGTGCATGCTCTGTTGCCTGTGTCTATGTGCCTGTGGTTCTGTCAGTGTGATCATGTGATGTATCTGACCCCAGGAATGTGTCAATAAAGTTTCCCCTTCCTGGGACAATGAATTCACGGTGTTCTTATTTCAATTTCCAGGAGTGTATTACCAGCGGGGTGCAGAAGGCGTCTGATCAATTACACAACAAAAATAAACAAAACAAAAATCAAAATAAAAATAAAATTCAGAAAAAGGAAGATTTTGTTTTGTTTGTAATGATAGCCCTAACCTTGAATTCCCATATTTCCCCTGGTATATAGGCAGCTCTTGGGGTAGGTTTAGTCAGGAGCCAACGCCTGAAGTGGACCAGATATTTTTTTTTTTTTTTTGTTATAGGATGAAAAGTGGCGGTGGCAGTTAGTTTCCTTTTTTTTTTGCCATTTTCCTAAGGGGCTTTAAAATAAGAGAGAAGAAAAGGGGTAATCGTCAAAAAAAGTAAAAGAAAAAAAGCAAAATTAAAAAAAAGAGGTTCCCTTGTGCGTTGCAGTGGTCGTACTGTATGACATAGCAGCTCCAATCTCGGTGGAAGTCGCTGACTACAACCTTTTATTTTCCATTTTAATTAATGGAGTTGCAAACGGCTAGTAAAAATTCTTTATACGAAATCTGAAGAATGCCTTTAAACATCAATCTTCGTCCGATTCGACTTAGTAAATTAAGTTAATATCATGGATGTCTGCTTTGCAAATGCGAAGGGGCTTCGCTGTAAAATAGATCTTGAAAAGATTCAAAGCGACTGTCAACGATATAAATTTGAGTTTTGTTCGTCATATAGGTCTAAAATGTCAGAAGGTTGTTTATGAAGTGCACATGTTGATTAATATAGTTCCCCTCTTCTAAATTTTTGCAATAGCATTTAACTGTAGACGTTTTCTAACACCGGCGTTAGCAATTCCTTTCCGTTCTCTGAAACCTCCAAAACGACAATTTTTTCTGGTCTAAATCTGATGACCTTAACTATCACTTCCGATCAACATTAAATACTTCATGAACCCATACATGGAACTCCAAATGTGCAGTGTTCCTGCACTGCTACAGAGCATGCATTGCAAGGTATTCACACAGTTTATCGAATAGAGTTACCATAAGGAATGAAACAAGATCTGTAATACACTTTACACCACAGACGCTCACCCCGGCTTGACGAAAACATCCGAACATTGACGAAAAGTTGCACAAATAATTGAGTTTGAAAGGAAAAGAAACGAGGTATGAAGCATTTATAAATTCATCGAATGTAGCGAGGTGGTTTAATTTCGTCCCCGTCTATAAAATTAATTTCGGGCCATACTCAGCTCTTGCCGATTAATGTAATATAATACCCGCCTACTTATCAGGGCGTCTGTCTCCGTTGCTTTTGAGCGTGAATGGAAATCGTAGAAATTTTCTGTGGAGCAACATTTAATAATAAAGCGTTTTAAATCATCAAAAGCGATGAGCGGGAGCAGGCGCTTTCGATAATGAACGGGGGAGTGCAGCGCCGCTGCTGTCGCCACGGCCGCTGCCGGTAGCCAGCAAATGGATCCCGGAGCTTTGCCGCATACGGCGTCCAGAGGAGGACAGTCTGCATGAAATCTGCCGCAAAATCGTTACTGGATAAAATTTTGATATCGGTGTGTCAGAAAGCGAAATAGATTGAATCTGCGCTACCATTACATTCACGTCTTCAGCATTCAGACAGAAGAGGCTATAAAAATATTTTATGCCAGCTGCTCTCGATCCACTGACATCACGAACAGAAACAACGCACGCTACCGCTAGACCACAGGCGTAATCAGCCTAGTGTTTCTCTATCATGGGACAAGTTTTCCTCCAGGAAGTGCCGCAGTCTGCAGTGTTGCCAGATTGTGCAGATAACCGGACTTAGAGAATTAGCGAGTTGGCCAGTTTTATTGTCCCATGTCGCGATCGGCGCGGACTTAGCCTCTGAAGCGGCCGGCCGCCGGTCGAGTTTTATGTCAAAGAGTGTACGTCATTGCTTCTTTACATGTAACATGAACTGTTCCAGCCGTCAGTATGACCGTTGCAAGCACACGGATTACTGCGTAGAATTACAGACTTGGCTCGTGTCATGACAGTGTGCACAAATGCAGAGGTGGTGAATGTCCATCTGACGTATGGATTAGGTGACAACAATGGCGCTGGCGCTCCACGTTTGTACCGGGAGAGATTTTCAGGGCGAGGGTGCCCCAACAGGAAAACGTTTGAAGCCACTGATCGCTGTCTTAGGGAACATGAGGCGCTTAAGCCCTATACTCGCGACCAGAGGAGGTCTAGAAGGACGAGGACACTGTAATGGGAGGCGGAAGTTCTTCATGCAGTTGACGACGTCCCTAGTGTCAGTACAAGACATGACAACACCGATTGTTGACCACATGATGGATTGATGCAAGTGTCAGTGCCCACGGAGAGCATATTGAACATCTGTGAGAAAGAGGTGCTTGTGTTATGCTGGTGCGTTCTGCTCTTCTGTGTTTCGCATGATTGAGTTAGAGGAAATGAGTTGTAACATGAAAACCCTAAGTGTTTACGGACACATGTTCATATAACATAATTTCTTGGTCTATGTGTGAGGAACATGTCCTGCAGTTTGTGCGGTACATTTTTGTTACACCACGTATACCCTACCAGGCTAGTTAACAACACTAAACACGAGCAGCACTGATGCACTCTGGTGGCCGCTATACCTGTCAAAGAGAATAGTAACTCTTAATTATTTACGTACCCGCCGTTGGTGCATATGTGTGCGAACTCACATTGACATTCGACTTTGTCTTCTGGGTGCTTAACTTTGTCACGCATTGTGTATGTTTTCTGTAGCAAATAAATGTCGATGTTCTGAAACATTTCATATTCTACATCTATCTCTACAGCTGCATCTACGTCTACGTAAGTGTTCCGCAAGCCACCATATGGTGCATGGCGGAGGATACTTCGTTCCATTGCGTCATTCTCTTTCCCGTTCCACGCGCATATGCAGCGAGGGCAGAACGACTATCTGTACGTTTCTGTACAAACCCTGATCTCTCTTACTTTGTCTTTCCGGACTTTGTGAGGGATGTCTGTCGGTGGCAATGGTATCGTTCCACAGCCTGTCGCAAATGCCGGACCAGTAAGCACTGACAAAAGTCTTACGTAAAAAGATTGTCGTCTTTTCTCCAGGGATTCCCAACTGTCTTCAAGGAGCACTCCCGTACTACTCGCGTGTTGAACAAACCTACTGATAACAAACCAAGCATCACGCCTCCGAATTGTTTCAGTGTCTTCCTTTAATCCAATCTGGTGCCTTCTCCATTTTTTTTAATGTTTCAAATGGCTCTGAGCACTATGGGACTCAACTGCTGAGGTCATTAGTCCCCTAGAACTTAGAACTAGTTAAACCTAACTAACCTAAGGACATCACAAACATCCATGCCCGAGGCAGGATTCGAACCTGCGACCGTAGCGGTCTTGCGGTTCCAGAATGCAGCGCCTTTAACCGCACGGCCACTTCGGCCGGCCCTTCTCCATTTCAAGTTGCTTCGCAAAGTTATGCATTACAATTAATAATAGTTTATCTGATCATTACAGGGTCTGTATTAACTTACATTTTGTCACATTTGGACCGCGTTGCCATCCATCACACCGATCAGAAATTATACCCACATCAAGCTGTATCCTCCTACACTCAGCGATTATAGTTCCCCGTACGCTGCGACGTCGTCAGTAAACAGTCGCAGATTGTGCTCACCCTGTACATGAGTGGGATCCTATTACACTTCTTTGGGGGCACAGCTGGCGACACCCTTCCCTCTAACGGACACTCGCCGTTCCCTAAAATCCGGAAACGGTGAACCGTCTAAAAACTGAGGATATATTAAAGGCCGCGTAATCTACGGAACATTTCTGTTTTACTTAGTTATCCTCCTGTGTGTTACGTACAAATAAACAGTATTTACAGTAAAACTGAAACTGCCAGTGTTTCATTCAGGTTTTATTCGAAAATTATTGATTTTCATCGTGAAACAGAGGGATGTTGTAGAAAAATAAAAAAAACTGTACAGATTTATCACAAAGCGCTAGAACACGCAGTTTCGTCAACAAAAAGGAAAAATAAAAATGAAAACCCCTCAATACAAAAATATATCATACAGCGCTTCAACACCTCTTCGAACTTATATAAAGCATGTCTGCCGGCTGAAGTGGCCGTGCGGTTAAAGGCGCTGCAGTCTGGAACCGCAAGACCGCTACGGTCGCAGGTTCGAATCCTGCCTCGGGCATGGATGTTTGTGTTGTCCTTAGGTTAGTTAGGTTTAACTAGTTCTAAGTTCTAGGGGACTAATAACCTCAGCAGTTGAGTCCCATAGTGCTCAGAGCCATTTGAACCATTTGAACCATGTCTCTTTTATTCATAAACAACCTTCGCATTTATCAGTAATAACAGGCAACCATTGCCTTAGATCATGATGAAGAACGTTCTACTGAGTACAAAATAACACCAATAATTATAAATCCTTTTATGTTTGTGCATGTGAAATGTACTTGCATCAGAAGTAATGGATTTGGTTACATAAAAGCGCAGACCTTAAGCGATCGACCAGTTTTTATTGATTATAAACTTGCTGCAAGGATATAAAATATACAGTGGACTAACAGTGAATGATGTGAGGATCCAGCTATGTGCAAAACAAACAAACAAAAAACAACGAGAAATCGTCGGCTCCCAATTTATCTCTTACACATTCATTTATGTTTGTTTCCCTACCAATGCTACCAGCACTGACGGTAATCCTACCATTTACTACGTCATTTATGTAGTGTACCAAATCTACGGAACCATAGTTTTGTTAGAACGTCTGCACAGTATCCTATTCCCATCCAATAATATTTTTTTTTCACAATCGCTGAACTGCCTTTCTTGTTGACTACCGTCTGTCGCTACACCTTTGTGCATACAGTTCAATTGTTCGCTTCCCGTTCATTTTTTCATTCTCCGTAAATATGAAGCCCAACTAGTCTCTCTTGGCTTGTTATTTTTAAAACTAGCCAGGATTCGACATTCATTAGGGACGCGGACAGAATGTAGACGACATCACATTTCCTCTGCGCCCCTTTAATACTGGTAACTCGGCCGTGTAACACTCTGTTTCCTGAATGAGATTTTCACTCTGCAGCGGAGTGTGCGCTGATATGAAACTTCCCGGCAGATTAAAACTGTGTGCCGGACCGAGACTCGAACTCGGGGCCTTTGCCTTTCGCGGGCAAGTACTCCACCATCTGAGCTACCCATGCGCGACTCACGCCCCGTTCTCTAAGCTCTACTTCCACCAGTACCTCGTCTCCCACCTTCTAAACTTTACAGAAGCTCTCCTGCGAATCTTGCAGGACTAGCACTCTGGGCTTTATGAGGGATGTCTGTCGGTGGCAATGGTATCGTTCCACAACCTAGCAGGACTAGCACTCCTGAAAGAATGGAGAGCTTCTGTAAAGTCTGGAAGGTAGGAGACGAGGTACTGGCATAAGTAAAGCTGTGAGGACGGGGCGTGAATCGTGCTTGGGTAGCTCAGATGGTAGAGCACTTGCTCGCCGCGAAAGGCACTCTGTTTCCTCCTCATCCGACGTGACATGTAAAGTGATTTGGCTATGAAATCACGAACTTCCGTATAACACAGCTGCCGGTGTCATGCTCAAAACAGACAAATTCTAAATTCTAAATCGGATTTTGAAGACTGAAAAGCCGTTGAGCTGGTCCCAAGAAGGCTGCGGAGCAACAGCAGAAATTTCCGTAGTTCAATTTAAAACAAACCAAAACTGATATCGACATCTCTGTAAATAACATATCTATGGAAGTAGACAATAAGTCCTTTGGTGAGGACTGTGTCACAGTTCATTTGGATGAAAACAGAATTACTACATTTGAGTTCAACAATTTAGCTGATTAACTTTTAGTTATTTATTTATTTATTTTTAAAGAAAAAGAAGGATAGTGCATCATAAGTTCACATCCACATCTTAGGTACCAAACTGCACATCAGACATCTCTTACAATACAATGAGTTTTGGCAACGACTTGTTGACAAAAATGACCACTTGTTGACAAGCGAATCTCAGTACAGGTACATCCTGCAGGAGACTCACTCGCCACGAGAAGTCGATTGACACAAGAGTCCCTCGTATGAAAGGGAGTTTACATAGCAAACGCAAAGCTTCCGGTCGTTTGTTGTAGATCTGCACAATGTTGACTTCTGTTAATACCTGCTTATGTGGTTCCCAGCACTTAAAGAGCGTCTTCCCCTTTCGCCCCTTCTTCGTGAGCCCAGCATCCACAACCGGGAAAAACAAGTTTGCAGGTTGCGCTGACCGCGTGAGTCATCAGTTGGTGTTCCACGGAAGCGGGAACGCTTATGTCACGCACGACCGAGCAGCTGAGGATCGACTTAAGATACCCCCACCACGGTGCTACTTTTTTCGTAGGCTGGTGCATAGACACGACGGTAGCAACTGTCCATGCATCAAAACTGGCTGAACGCATGCAGTGGACCTCCATCCGATTCAGTGCTCACTAGCTGTCTCAGTGTCACTATAATGGAAGGATTTAGTATTACGCTTAAAGCCTAATAATGTCTGTGTCTAGGTACGATACAGTTATGCATAACGCTGTTTTTATCGAGAATAAAATAGGCAATACTGCTTTGTTACCTGGATATCAATTATTCAAATTTAAGTTTGAGCTACTAATTTCATGTTTTGAAATGAAACTTTTCTGTAATTATTTCTGAAACTGAATAACGCACAATGAAACTTCGTAACGATTTGATGTTTAACGGCATTTTATTGTGGTTATCATGTGAATTGTTGTACAAAAGAATGTTCAGATTATAAAACTTACAGAGCAATACCCGTCAGGTATTAGGCTATTTTGGGAATTGTCCTGTAGTTGTACAAATGGTAACATTTCACAGACAACTGACTCAACACAACAAGTAACGAAATTCGTTGTCACCTCACCCGTTTCAATGTCAGAGATTTTACTTTTAAAAAATCTTCTCCAGTTTATTAGACATCAAATTAATTAATTTTTGGTCTATTGAGTTACCCGTTCTCAATATGTCATGAAGATAAATTTCTGAAATGGATTTATACTATATTTATAGTACATATACCGGGTGATCAAAAAGTCAGTATAAATTTGAATACTTAATAAACCACGGAATAATGAAGACAGAGAGGTAAGAGTTGACACACATGCTTGGAATGACATGGGGCTTTATTAGAACACATACACACACACACACACACACACACACACACACACACACACACGCACACACACACAAAAAAACAAGAGACGCGTGAAAGATCTCTTGCGCGCGTCGTTTGGTGATGATTGTGTGCTCAGCCGCCACTTTCGTCATGCTTGGCCTCCCAGGTCCCCAGACCTCAGTCCGTGCGATTATTGGCTTTGGGGTTACCTGAAGTCGCAAGTGTATCGTGATCGACCGACATCTCTAGGGATTCTGAAAGACAACATCCGACGCCAATGCCTCACCATAACTCCGGACATGCTTTACAGTGCTATTCACAACATTATTCCTCGGCTACAGCCATTGTTGAGGAATGATGGTGGACATATTGAGCATTTCCTGTAAAGAACATCATCTTTGCTTTGTCTTACTTTGTTATGCCAATTATTGCTATTCAGAGCAGGTGAAGCGCCATCTGTCGGACTTTTTTTAACTTTTGTATTTTTTTTTGTTCTAATAAAACCCCATGTCATTCCATGCATTTGTGTCAATTTGTACCTCTCTATCTACATTATTTCGTGATTTATTCAGTTTTTCAAATTTATACTGACTTTTTGATCACCCGGTAGATACAGAAACAGTTGCCAGCAAGTGTATTGTGAAATTTGGAATCTTCTCCACTGAAAAAGAAAAGAACGTAATTAGCCAGTCCTTCACCACATTATGTGATTATCTAGGTAAGACCACTATTGTATCTTAACTCACAACAAAAACAAATATAAACTTTTACACATAAAATGCAGGAAGACCCGTTAGTTTTCGATTACGAGATAGACGATAAAAGCTGGAAGTAATCACAACGAAAACGACCTAAGGATACCCGCCCGGTGCAGTTTAATGTGAAAACGACCACCATAACCTAGTTGTAGAAAGACTGGTGACAGATTCAGGTTCACAAGAAGAGCCTCATGAAATATAACTCTCCTGCGGTACGTATGAGGAACAACGCACTCCGTCAGTTTCATTTAATACTCGTGACAGCATTACCGACATGAGAAGATGACTGTCCAACATCTAGAGGCAGTGACTACAACAGTGATGTTGTGTATAGAAGACACGAGTTACGGGAGAATATTGGTTTGTTACCAGGAATAAGAGAGGAGAAAGCCTAACTGAGTTCTCCAATAAATTTCAGCTAGCAATAGGGAATAAAAATTTTAAAAATCACTAGAGAAGAAAGTCATCTGGAAAACACCCGTAGACATTGGAAGATTTCAGGTGGATTACAAGATGGACTAACAACAATTCTGAAATCAAATATTTGAATGTAAGGCGTACACAGGATTCGATGTAGACCCGATCCAAACTTAGTGCCGATGACGAGCAGACAGAAGTTTAAGGAAATCGCCCGGAAGAGCCAATGTGGAAAGAAGTGGGATACTGAGGTACTGACGAATGATGAGCTGCGTTTGAAGTTCTCTAAGGAAGTAAATACTGCGGTAATGGATATCACAGTAGACAGCTATTGAGAAACTAAACTAAACTCCTCGGGAACAGGCCATGAAGGCCCAACAGTGCCAACCGGCCGCTGTGTCATCCTCAGACCATAGGCGTCACTGGATGCAGTATGTGGTCAGCACACTGCTGTCCCGACCGTATGTGAGCTTCCGAAACCGGAGCCGCTACTTCTCAATCAAGTAGCTCCTCAGTTTGCCTCACAAGGGCTGAGTGCACCCCGCTTGCCAACAGCGCCCGGCAGGCCGTATGGTCACCCATCCAAGTGCTAGCCCAGCCCGACAGCGCTTAACTTCGGTTATCTGACGGGAACCGGTGTTATCACTGCGATAGGGACGTTGGCAACTATTTAGAAGCCAATCATAATTAATATAACATATCCACAATTTCGACAAGCTGCAGACAGCCATAACTACTGAGAAGGCAACTGCGAAGGTACCTTGGCTAACAAAAGGGATGCTTCATTTGATCGGCGACAGCAGGAAGTACAAAACTGTTCAGGCAAAGACAGAAATACAGTACACATTACTTAGGAAAGAAATAAATAGGAAGTGGAAGGAACGCAAAATGAAGTCGCGGGAAAAATGCGAAGAAACTGAAAAAGAAATGGTTATTGGCAGGAATGATTCAGCAAAAAAGGCAAAATAGATTTCGGAGAAATGAAAAGCGAGGTAGATTGCAATGCGAATTCCACTGTCAAACAAAGAGGAGACTGTGAATATGTGTGAAAGTACACTGAAGACCTCTACGATGGGGAGGTCTTAACTGATGACGTGATAGAAGAAGAAATGGGAGTTGATATGAAAGACATAGGGGATCTAGTATTAGAGTCAAAGTTTACCAGTCTTTAGAAGAGTTGCTACTAAATATTGTGGAAGGGATAGATAATACCCTATCGGAATTTTTTTAAATCATCGGAGGAAGTGGCAATCATACTGTTCAATTTGCTATGTAGAATCTATGAGACTGTGTCATCTCGGGCGCTACTCACGTGGAACCGTTGATATCGTGCGTGGTATTGAGTATGCCGCCCTGAACCCTTTGCTTCCAGATTCGAATAACAGTCATCGATCATTTTGATTATTGTTATTAGAGAGAAAAATTCGAGCAAATCAGAGGTAAACATTTTTTTTTCAAATTATCATACATTTGTGTTATTCAAAGGTGGTACAAGATGACAAACACAACTAGTTTATAACTAACGACTGCTGCCAATATGAGCAGCAGTATTGCCGAACTATGAACAGCAGGCCTAACAGGCCACTATTCTGCCACGGCCGAATTTCGACACGTGCTGATAAAGTTTTCTCCTCCGTACTCAAAGCATAACGCAACCTTCTCACAAAAAGCCGACAGTCTGAATTCGAAACCGGCTGCGTAATCTTTCCTTATGTAGATTCCTCTAATTTTACCTACTTTTCACATTTACTCTGACATGCTGATTATCTGCATATCCAAGAAAACTTCGTGTTAATGTAATGTTTGTTGCGAGCGTCTATATGGTACTGCAGTTTTAATAGCCAGCAGTATATACCCGTGCCAAATTTGTAAAATGCAGTTGTTAGTTTAACTCATTAGTGCGACAAGAAAGTATCGAAATGAGCTCTTATTTCTATGATTCTCGTTGGTACGTGTTCTTTTACTTTATGTTTTTGATTTTTTTTCGTAGATACAATGTAAGTAGGTAATATACATTTTCAGAACAGGCAGTAAATCACACTCACGGAAGCTGTTTGTAAGACGATCACGGGGCACTCACTGGTTCCTAAAAGCATTCGATGCAAATAAAATTACTTTCTAACTGAAGGCCGTTTACGTTTTCAACATTTTTTGAGGCCAAGCATACACGCTGGAGAAATAAGAAAACCAATAGCGAAGGGTTTCGACAGAGCAATGGCGCAGTGAAAAATGCTACCAGAATGGATGAGGAAGATTAATGGAACTGCCGATACAGGGATCATTTTGACGTTAATGTACGCCCTTTACCATGATATATGGGGGTTAGTTTCTGCTCTCCCATTGAAATTAATGATGCATGAAAAAGTATCAGTCATTTAACCATCCTTATATTAATTGACTATCATATTCTTGGTATATAGTAATGAAGACATTTAACCATCTTCGGATATGCTCTGAAATTAATGTCCGTTATTTTATACAATTTTATTATTAATGCTCATATCACAAAGCAGTTGTGCCGGTATGCTTTTTTCTGATGTTTCATTCGAACAGTATTTTCCCGCTTTTCTCTGCTTCCTTACTAGCACGAACGCCTTCGATGTTAGGTTTTTTTTCGTGTGGATTTATTGGCTGGGGTCTCCGAAAGGTTAAGTCGCATCGATGGAGAAGTTTTCCTCCTCCGCGCACAATGGCTCCCCCTTCGCAGCGTACAAGTATTGTTGTAGCTGTATATGTTTAGCGTAACGTGGTAAGTGCCTGTGAATGTAGTGTCGTATTTGTGTTAAAGATGAGAGAGAAAACTGGTAGTGAGTCCCTGATGCTGGCACGAACTTAAATCTCTCAAATGGCACTAAGCGTTCACCAACCTTACATTTGCGCCTGTGTTCCACGAACAATCTTACTGCATGTGGTAGAGACTGCTCGTGTAGCGCTGTCATTTTCTCTGCATAAACTTCAATTTTTCTTATTTTATCGTCGTGGTCATTTCTTGAAGTATACACTCCTGGAAATTGAAATAAGAACACCGTGAATTCATTGTCCCAGGAAGGGGAAACTTTATTGACACATTCCTGGGGTCAGATACATCACATGATCACACTGACAGAACCACAGGCACATAGACACAGGCAACAGAGCATGCACAATGTCGGCACTAGTACAGTGTATATCCACCTTTCGCAGCAATGCAGGCTGCTATTCTCCCATGGAGACGATCGTAGAGATGCTGGATGTAGTCCTGTGGAACGGCTTGCCATGCCATTTCCACCTGGCGCCTCAGTGGGACCAGCGTTCGTGCTGGACGTGCAGACCGCGTGAGACGACGCTTCATCCAGTCCCAAACATGCTCAATGGGGGACAGATCCGGAGATCTTGCTGGCCAGGGTAGTTGACTTACACCTTCTAGAACACGTTGGGTGGCACGGGATACATGCGGACGTGCATTGTCCTGTTGGAACAGCAAGTTCCCTTGCCGGTCTAGGAATGGTAGAACGATGGGTTCGATGACGGTTTGGATGTACCGTGCACTATTCAGTGTCCCCTCGACGATCACCAGTGGTGTACGGCCAGTGTAGGAGATCGCTCCCCACACCATGATGCCGGGTGTTGGCCCTGTGTGCCTCGGTCGTATGCAGTCCTGACTGTGGCGCTCACCTGCATGGCGCCAAACACGCATACGACCATCATTGGCACCAAGGCAGAAGCGACTCTCATCGCTGAAGACGACACGTCTCCATTCGTCCCTCCATTCACGCCTGTCGCGACACCACTGAAGGCGGGCTGCACGATGTTGGGGCGTGAGCGGAAGACGGCCTAACGGTGTGCGGGACCGTAGCCCAGCTTCATGGAGACGGTTGCGCATGGTCCTCGCCGATACCCCAGGAGCAACAGTGTCCCTAATTTGCTGGGAAGTGGCGGTGCGGTCCCCTACGGCACTGCGTAGGATCCTACGGTCTTGGCGTGCATCCGTGCGTCGCTGCGGTCCGGTCCCAGGTCGACGGGCACGTGCACCTTCCGCCGACCACTGGCGACAACATCGATGTACTGTGGAAACCTCACGCCCCACGTGTTGAGCAATTCGGCGGTACGTCCACCCGGCCTCCCGCATGCCCACTATACGCCCTCGCTCAAAGTCCGTCAACTGCACATACGGTTCACGTCCACGCTGTCGCGGCATGCTACCAGTGTTAAAGACTGCGATGGAGCTCCGTATGCCACGGCAAACTGGCTGACACTGACGGCGGCGGTGCACAAATGCTGCGCAGCTAGCGCCATTCGACGGCCAACACCGCGGTTCCTGGTGTGTCCGCTGTGCCGTGCGTGTGATCATTGCTTGTACAGCCCTCTCGCAGTGTCCGGAGCAAGTATGGTGGGTCTGACACACCGGTGTCAATGTGTTCTTTTTTCCATTTCCAGGAGTGTATTTGGGTGGAAGTAATATGTTGCTTTAATCTTCATGATAAGGACGCGTACAGATGTTTTCTCTGTAAGCCTTTCTGTGGTACGCAACAACTCTCTTACAGCGTTTCCCATTGGAGTTGGACGAACTTCTTCGTAACGCTCTAGCCTTTGCTAGACAAAACCTTTACCAAACATACTGTTCTTTTTTGGATTATATCTCCGTCTCCGACGCCTCTTTCTGTCTATTCTACTTGCCGACGACAAAGACTAACGAGAAATGCTTGGGAACCGGAAAGGACAATTATAAGCTACCACTCTAGGATTCTTTCAGTGAACTTCAACCTGTCATGTTTATTTTCCCAACTTGGTTGATGAGGTCGTTTCACTTTAAATCGTACTAGATCCATATTCGTAGGTAATTTACTATAGTTTGAAAACCTTGTAATTGCACAGTAAACAGTCTTTTTACGTATTTATGCGCAGTACGCAATATTTGTTTATGTTGACAGTCAACTACACCAAACGTCGGCACTATTGGTCTTTCCGAATGTTGCTACAGTGTTCTGGATTTGTTTTTCCCTTCATGTAACAATATCATCACGAAATGTTTCATAGAGCTCCTGATTTTTCTCTTCAAGGCATTTGTAACGGATCATGGGAACGCTAACGGTTGTTATAGCAATCTCATGGGGCTCGAACCGCCCTTTGATACTTTTCTCCGTTAAGGACGGTGTACTGAGTTCAGTCTACTGTGACGTGTTGCTTCGATATTCCATAAGCTCGTATTTGATTACCTAAACGACAGAGCCATACCCTTTCGAATGTCTTCCGGAAGTCAAGGTGTGGGGCGTTAACTTGGCGCGCCGCTGTCTACGACGTTCTGGGTAACAATAAACAGCATCGCAAGCCCCCTCTCTCCGTGGGACACTTATCAGATTTATCGTATTTAATCAATGGCATAGTCATACAGATGGTGATCAGGAGCTGTACGCTTTCTTCTTCTGACTGTGCACTGGTGGTACGAAAGGGCTTTCATTGACATGGGCGCTGTTAGTGTTTAGCAAATAAAATTTTAATGTGCCATAACGTGTACGTATTTAACGAACACTGTTGTATGCTTCGCGGTATATTTGTCGTCTCTGCCTCAGTTCATTTGTGGCTGTCGGTAATGTGAAGTATCTATTCAATTCCCGACTGGGACAACAGTATCAGCTGCAGCTTAGCCACGCAGTTTTTTTTTTTTCTTTTTTTTTTTTTTTTGTGCGGCTCCATACGTAGTGTCTCTGAGACACATGAACTGTTTTAGCTCATCATTTACCCAAGGTGCGGGATTGATTCTCACTTTTCTGCCTTTTAGGAAAGCGTATTTGTCACATAGTTGAAAAGTTGTTAGAAAATCTGTATGTCCGGAGAAACAATGGAAGTCTCTCCGAAACCATTTCTTGAGCCTCATTTGCAGGATTAGCCAAGAAGTATATGATATCTAGGTTCCCCCAAGTAAGCGGACCAGACAAAAAAATTCCGTTAACACCACCGCTAGCATCCATAATGTCCTGAAATGTTCAAATTTGTGTGAATTGCTAAGGGACCAAACTGCTGAGGTTAGCGGTCCCTAGACTTACACACTACTGAAACTAACTTATGGTAAGAACAACACAAACACCCATGCCCGAGGGAGGGGCCACGCAATCCGTGACATAGCGCCTTAAACCGCATGCCCACTCCGCGCGGCATAATGTCCTCAATGCGCCAGAGAAAGGATTCCACACGTTTTTCAGGCATGCTGTATGCAGCTGAAAACACTCATTGCTGATTAGATCTTGTGGGGCTTGTCATGACTATCAAATTTTATTAATGCAAGAAGTGGCATGATTGCGAGGAAAGGAGAGAGTCTATATTAAAAGTAATATTTAAGACAGCAGACGGTCGAGGGAGCAAAACTGAGTTTCCAATAAGAATCCCATTGTCGTTAAAGTATTTGTGTATTTTCGGAACGCACTGCAAGCAGACACTCGTGTCTGACGACGAGAGATGGAACTCCGGAACTAGGAGTTGTTGGAAATGACTTGCATATAGAGTGGTAGGGTGCACCCATTAATTTGCAAAGATGTATAATGCCATTGGTAAACTGTTCTTAAATTGAACTCGTAAGTGTTTTCACTCTTATTCAAAGGTCTGTATGCCGAAGCTGCCGAACAACCGCTGTCATATCGCCGTGACTTTCTCATCGGTAGATGCGCATGTCGTTTGTCTGTCACGCCTGGTCACCCATCCTACGCCTATGACTTCTTTGATCGCCAGTATGGGGAGCGTCCCTCTTCGCTGTTACCTCCTGGAGTTCGCTTTCGGCTCCTGCTCCGGCAGGTTAATTTCGCCTGCCACTTTCCCGACGGGTGTAAGCCCTTCACCACCTTGGCTTCGTGCGGCGGCCCGTGTTCACCTTGGCCTTCATTCGCTTCTTTAAGGCACTACTCCAGCCTCGCTCTATCGCCTAAGTTTCGCGACCATCGCACAGAACTTCGGGATAGCACCATTGTATAGACTGATGGCTCTCGGTCTGACCGTGGTGTCGGGTGTGCCTTCGTCATTGGCACCGACGATTTTCGGTATCGGCTTCCGGAACACTGATCAGTATTTACAGCAGAACTCTTCGCCCTGTATCAGACCACACGACGGCGACGCAGGTTTTTCAGTTGCGTCATTTGCTCTGACGCTCTCAGTGCCCTTTAGATTCTCACTATGCTGTACACCGTCCATCTCTCAGTGCAACGGGTTAAAGAAAGCTGTCACTTGCTCACTCATGATGGAGCCACTGTGATGTGTATGTGGGTTCCTCTTCACGTCGGTCTGACAGGAAACGAGACCGCTGAAACTGCTGCTAAAGCCGTCGGCACACGGACCGTGAATCCGAACGTTGAGCGTTGAGGGTGCCGAGTTTCTGACGTCATAGCGTGGAATAGCAGAGCAATATCTGGCATGTCAGATATTCTGAGCGTGCGTTTGAGTGTTGGCCAATGAGATGGCACAACGCCACCTACGTCACAAGCACGCCGTCTCCCTTCGGTACAGAGTTGTGAGGCGCCATATTGGCATTCATTTCAAGCCTGTATGTACATATGCCGTTTCTGAGCACCAGCAAATTGAGAATCACTGGAAAACCCGTTGTTAACTCTGTGATTCGTTCCAATAAAATAATGAGAAACATCATATTCGTGGCAGAAGAATTATTGTAACTTGCGTATTATGAGAGTAGGCTATTTGAAGGCAGCGACACACTGAAGATCCACCGAAAACGCTTTGTTCTTGGAACAGTTTGTTATAATTAAATTTCAATTAGTAACATATCTACAAATAAGGTTTTCAGCAACGGGTAATATAAATTATAAATGATTAGATGCCCGGGGCGTGATGTTGGTTTAGCGTAATGAGTAGCGTGACTGTCCTCATTAGAATTAATTGGTGGGGCGGGGGGGGGGGGGGGGTGGGGGTGGTTCGCAACTTGACATTTCCTATTTTTTTCTCAACATTCGCGTATTTATTAGGTTCTGATACTTTATTATTAGTTTAATATCAGTATATACTATAATATTTGATGTTATGTAAATATAAGTCCTAGCCAGCACGGTAGCTCAGCGTGTTCGGTCAGAGGGTAATGTGCCCTCTGTAACAAAAAAACTGAGTCAACAGATCAACAACGAACTTAACTGGATGTCTTACGACGTCCACCCCGAGCAGATGCAACGAACTAAAGCGAACAAAATTTAAAAAAAAAAAAAAAGTTGTGTGACTGTCCTCATTAGAATTAATTGGCGGGGGGGGGGGGGGGTGGTTCGCAACTTGACATTTTCTCTTTTTTTTTTTTTAGTTCCGTTTTAGCCGCGCTCGCGAGTGGCCGCTGTTAACTGTTGCGCTGCACTTCAGTGTTTACATCGCTGTACTTCGCCGAGTGCCGTCCGTCCGTTAATCTCAGTGTTCGTTCCTGTTCCTTGTGATCTGATCGCTCTTTCTGGTCTTGCTGCTGCTACGTGGAATTTCGGTTGTTTAACCGAAATTGTTTCGCTGAATTAACCATGGCTACAAACCTCAGGAAGAATACTCTGGTATTTGCGTTTGACAAGGAATCCCGTCCTGTTCAGCCGACATCTCTGAAAATAGATGACTGGATTACATAGGTAATTGGACTAAATTCTGAAACCGTTCATACCTGGCAACTGGATCAGAAAAAATACTGTGTTTTTGTCAAGTTAATCAGTGCTTCGACTGTTGATAAAGTGTTGCGAAAGTGGGGCTATGAAGTAGATTTTGTGCATAGAAATGGTTATAAAAGTAAGGTTTCCATCTATAGAGCGGACATTCATTACAAAACCGTTCGTGTCTTGAATCTTCCCATTGAAATTGAAAATGATAAGATTAAGGAAGCTCTTTCAAACTACGGAGACGTTAAATCAATTGCAAATGAAAGATGGTCGCCTCGCTTTAAACTGCAGTGTTTTAACGGGGTCCACGGTGTAGAGATGGACGTTAAGACGAATATTCCGTCCCACATAACTGTTTGTGGGTATAAGGCACAAATTGTTTATACAGGTCAGGAAGCTACATGTCATATATGTAACGAAACCGGCCACTTCAGACAGGAATGTCCGCGGCGAACTGTTGTTCTTAAAAGTAATTTGATACAGCGTCAGAAGCTTACCTTAAATAATCTGTTACCAAAGAATAGCCCGGAACAACTGGTTGAGGATGTTAACGCAGCAGGCGAAGCTGATGTCTCCCCTCACGATAACAGTCAATTTCCCCCGTTAACAACAAAAGGAAACCCTGTTGCCACTACTCGTGAAACTGAAATGCAACCGAAAAAACGACCTCTGGAGATAACTGATAGTTGTTCAGAGGACGAGCTGTCTTGTCCCACTCCCTCACTTCGCAAGCAAAACAGTGCGATGAGGAGGCAGAGGAACCTGAAGGCAAAATGCGAATGGAAACTAATGAACAGAAAGATAATACACATACCGTACCAGAAAATGAAGGGGGTGTAAACAGCATTAATTGGCAAGAAACAACAGGTGCAGTAGCCGATTGCAAAGATCAGAATCTATCTGATAATAAACAAATTCAGCGAGAGGTTGCAAAACTGCAGTCTCCATTTGTTTCCCTCGATCAGAAAGTGAGTGAAATTAATAAAGAACGAGGAAGTGGTGGCCAAACTGAAATCACGGTCAACACCTCAGGGCAGGCGCCGGCAACCGAAATTGCGAAAGCGTCTGCTGCTGCTCCAGATAAGCCGCGAAGTAAAATACCAACGCAACCAAATGAGAATGTAGCTCGTAACCAAGGGAAGGGAAAATCCGGTAGGGGCGACCCAAGCCCAAAGAATGTTCAGTCCGAAACGGTCGTACACGAATCACTGGAGGAAAAATCAGAAAGTTTACCAGGAAATCATTCTGCTTGCGTTACAAGAGAAAATATCAGAAGCAGAAAAAAACGGGACAGTAACTAATAAACAGATGGAAGTGTTATTCCATGTTCAGCCTTCCGAGAAAACTCTTACAGCTTAGCTGAACCCTGAACCAAAGGAAACTAAATTAGTTCATCAAAACAACTACATACTTAAGGAATTTTTGTACGAATCCGCGACTGATATTGCCCTATTACAAGAAGTTCTAGTTTCGGAGTTGGTAATTCCCGGCTTTGTCAGTTACATAAATGTGTCTCCCGAAACAAGTGCTGGAACAGCTATTTTGGTGAGGGAAGGGATTACAGTAAGCGAGGTGGAACGACTGGAATCCGGAAGGGGAATAGGACTAAATATCTATGATGTGACTATCATCAACTTGTACGCCACTTCAGGAAGTTCTCATCGAGCTGACAGGGCACGTTTCTTCAAAGATGACCTGATATACTTGTTAAGGAAATCGCCAAGACAGTTATTACTAGAAGGTGATTTTAATTGTGTTTTAAATCGAAAAGATCAGTTACCTAATTTTAATTTCTCAAGTGAACTAAAACTACTAGTTACTGGTTTAGAATTAAAAGATATATGGGAAATCAAATACCCCTCCACTGTTGAGTTCACTTATGTCACGGCAACATCACGTAGTAGGATTGATAGACTATATATTTCTAAAAATCTTGAAACTTCCGTGACAAAAGTAGAAACCATTCCTACGTACATTTCAGATCATTCAAGTGTCTTAGCTTGCATAAATCTAAAAAGACAGCCGGTTCACCGATTCAAGAATCAGTGGAATTTGAACACTTTCTTGTTAGTAAATCATGATTTAGAAGATCTGATTAAAGAAACGTGGGCAATATGCCTGCGAACCCGTAGTAGATATGCCACTGCTATTGACTGGTGGGCTAAAATGGCAAAGCCAAAGTTGAAGAAAGTTCTTATTCAATACAGTGCCCAGAGCGCAAGGGAAATGAAATGCACTATAGAGTATTACTATTCCGTTTTGAGAGATCTATATGATCAAGTCTCAGCAGGTTCCTCATTTCGGATAGCAGACATCAAAAAAGTCAAAGCCAAGTTACTTAATATCAAGAGAAGTCAAATGGAAGGGTTGAAAATAAAATCGAAGGCAAATTCGGTGTCAGAAGATGAAACTACTTCCCTATATCATTTAGTGAAGCATACGAAAAGCGGGAGAAGGACTTTTATTGATGAAATTCGAACAAAACACGGTACGACACTCAGAACCCAGCAGGACATCATGGACGAGATTTATCGCTACTATTGCGAGCTATATTCTGTACATCAAAGTAATGATGCTTCCTTGGAAGAATTCCTTGACATCCTAGCCCCACAGCTGACAGAAGATGACAACGAAAATTTTCTCGAGGTTGTCAGTGAAGAAGACGTGTATGAGACTCTGTGCGCCTCACCACCAAAAAAATCCCCAGGACCGGATGGTCTGCCAGCAGAGTTTTACATCCGTTACTGGCCAATAGTAGGTGTGAAAATCACGGACATTGTAAATGAGGTTATTCAGGGTAAAATGATTCCGGCTGAGTTTAAGGAGAGTAAAATTGTTCTGGTGCCAAAAAATAATGGAAAAAAAGATTTAAATAATTTTCGTCCAATTTCACTGCTGAATTCTGATTATAAATTAATAGCTAGAATAATAAACAAGAGAATTTCATGCCTTACAGATAAAATTATTAGTCAACATCAGAACTGTGCGCAAGGCAGAACCATTTTTCAAAATCTAGCGGAATTCAGGGATATCATTGCTATAACTTCGGTAACAAACATAAAGTGTGCTTTATTGTTTTTAGATTTTTATAAAGCGTTCGATGTAGTAAATTATGAATATCTTCTACAGACATTGAAGAAAATAGGTTTCAACGATAGGGTCATACAGTTGATTAAGAACATAGCAACTGGAATAAATGCTAAACTAGCGGTGAATTGTCAACAATCCAGGCCGATGCAAATACAACGAGGTGTTCCTCAAGGAAGTCCTCTGTCCATGTCGCTCTTCGCCATTTCGCTGGAACCTTTCCTCCGACATGTCCATGCTAGATTAAAAGGCTTAACATTATCAGGAAATAAAACCGTTATAAGAGCCTATGCTGACGATATAGGGGTCATTATAAGGAACAATGATGAGGTAACCACGCTAGCAACAGTGATTGATTCGTACTGTAGAGCATCTGGAGCCAATGCAAACGAAAGAAAAAGTAAGACGTTAAATCTCAGAGGTTTTGATAATATAAACGTCAAATGGGCAAAATTAGTCCGACAACATAAAACACTTGGGATCACCCTGACAGCATGCCCTATGAAAATGACGGCTTTAAATTGGAAAGTTGCAGCAGATAAAGTGCAAGGAGCCATTGTAGAGAATTTAACTCGATATATGAACCAAGTTCAAAGAACACAGTATATCAACTCATGCATCCTTGCTAAGGCTTATTATACTGCCCAGCTGTTTCCAATACCGAGAATGATAGCGAGGAGAATAATGTCTAAAATCACCAACTTTTTGTGGAGAGGTGAAGTGTTCAGAGTACCTGCTAAAGTAGCCACTTTAGATCCTAAAAATGGTGGACTAGGATTAACTGATATAACGGATAAAGCCTCTGCTCTTTTTATCAAAAGGCAAGTTAATTTAATAAGAGACTCGCGAGAAAGCATAACCAGCCAACTTTTCGAGATCATTAAACCTCCAAGCCTGCTTCCCCCGATTGACGTGCAGAATATCAACAGTCGCTTACAGCACGTGAGGATTTTCTATGTTGAGTTTAGTTATGTCAGTGTCGAACTCAGGCAGTCCCGGCACTTAACATCGAGAGCCATAATGCGGGAACGAAAGAAAAGCGAAGGAAGGAACAAAATAGAACGACAATTTCCAAACATTGAGTGGACTGAGATTTGGAATAACATTAGTTCTAATGTGCTCACGTCTAATATAAAAACGTCATGGTACAAGACAGTTAACAACATAGTTTGCACCAATGAAAGACTGCATGCAATCGGACTCTGTGAAACAAATTTATGTCAACAATGCCATCTAGTTGACACAGTAATTCATAGATATACACTCCTGGAAATTGAAATAAGAACACCGTGAATTCATTGTCCCAGGAAGGGGAAACTTTATTGATACATTCCTGGGGTCAGATACATCACATGATCACACTGACAGAACCACAGGCACATAGACACAGGCAACAGAGCATGCACAATGTCGGCACTAGTACAGTGTATATCCACCTTTCGCAGCAATGCAGGCTGCTATTCTCCCATGGAGACGATCGTAGAGATGCTGGATGTAGTCCTGTGGAACGGCTTGCCATGCCATTTCCACCTGGCGCCTCAGTTGGACCAGCGTTCGTGCTGGACGTGCAGACCGCGTGAGACGACGCTTCATCCAGTCCCAAACATGCTCAATGGGGGACAGATCCGGAGATCTTGCTGGCCAGGGTAGTTGACTTACACCTTCTAGAGCACGTTGGGTGGCACGGGATACATGCGGACGTGCATTGTCCTGTTGGAACAGCAAGTTCCCTTGCCGGTCTAGGAATGGTAGAACGATGGGTTCGATGACGGTTTGGATGTACTGTGCACTATTCAGTGTCCCCTCGACGATCACCAGTGGTGTACGGCCAGTGTAGGAGATCGCTCCCCACACCATGATGCCGGGTGTTGGCCCTGTGTGCCTCGGTCGTATGCAGTCCTGATTGTGGCGCTCACCTGCACGGCGCCAAACACGCATACGACCATCATTGGCACCAAGGCAGAAGCGACTCTCATCGCTGAAGACGACACGTCTCCATTCGTCCCTCCATTCACGCCTGTCGCGACACCACTGGAGGCGGGCTGCACGATGTTGGGGCGTGAGCGGAAGACGGCCTAACGGTGTGCGGGACCGTAGCCCAGCTTCATGGAGACGGTTGCGAATGGTCCTCGCCGATACCCCAGGAGCAACAGTGTCCCTAATTTGCTGGGAAGTGGCGGTGCGGTCCCCTACGGCACTGCGTAGGATCCTACGGTGTTGGCGTGCATCCGTGCGTCGCTGCGGTCCGGTCCCAGGTCGACGGGCACGTGCACCTTCCGCCGACCACTGGCGACAACATCGATGTACTGTGGAGACCTCACGCCCCACGTGTTGAGCAATTCGGCGGTACGTCCACCCGGCCTTCCGCATGCCCACTATACGCCCTCGCTCAAAGTCCGTCAACTGCACATACGGTTCACGTCCGCGCTGTCGCGGCACGCTACCAGTGTTAAAGACTGCGATGGGGCTCCGTATGCTACGGCAAACTGGCTGACACTGACGGCGGCGGTGCACAAATGCTGCGCAGCTAGCGCCATTCGACGGCCAACACCGCGGTTCCTGGTGTGTCCGTTGTGCCGTGCGTGTGATCATTGGTTGTACAGCCCTCTCGCAGTGTCCGGAGCAAGTATGGTGGGTCTGACACACCGGTGTCAATGTGTTCTTTTTCCATTTCCGGGAGTGTACTTGCAGTGGTCACATGAATAGTTGGAAGTAGATCCGGGAGCAAATAGCTCTGATTACAAGAACATCCCCTGAGTATATATCGCTGTCACTGATACACAGGCCTGAAGCACGCTATTTCCCAGAAGCAAAAAATTACGCTGTGTACTGGTTGCTGGGAAATTTTATTAACTACGTCCTTAACAAATTAGGATCCGATAGCATCATAGAGTTCAAGGTATACATGCTGTGTGAGTTCCACAAAATTAGAAGCTATTCGAATCACAAGAAAAGTTCGGTAATATGTTAAAAATTGTATTTGAAAGAATGGGCATTGGTTAATATAAAAAAGAAGGCTGTGTTGACAATGATGTATTGTAGTTACCTTAAGGATACTATTTACGATTTTACAGTATATTTATGATGTGTGCTTTTTCTATTTCAGAGAGTAGTGTTTGAAAATTATAAGCTAATGTACAGAACTTATGTGATATTGAGATTGTGTGTCTAATAGTGTCAAAACACAAAACATTGAAGGTGCATTATTGGCTTATACTAGAAATTTGGAAATAGACAGTTTTTATAGAAATGTCCTTATCGATTGGTTAAAACCATGAGATTCTATCTGATAAATGTAATATTCAATGGCTGGCACATGTTCATTTTTGCACTGTGATGTGTAAGTCAGTTTCGCAATGAAAGTCTGATTATATAGATCAGATCACTTCAGATACTTAAGATTCAATTGATCTCCAGAAAGTGTAACTGGAAGGCTAGTCAACTTTATTATATATCTCCTTTCCGCCATTCTCAAGTATTTCAGAAATTGCCTAATATGATTATTAAATTGTTTTATATTTAAAATTATCCAACGAACTTGCTGATGTCCATCATAAAGAAATTATGCTCCTGTAAAGATTGCAGCTCATGTAATTCAAAGTGCAGATTTTACTTCTTCAGGTTGAAGTTTGAATGCCTTTAAAAAAATTTTTTTCTTGATGTTTAACGTAATTCTTTCTGGTAATTTAGTCAGTAACACAATGTTCTGTTGTCTTTCCTTAACGTCAGCGTAATTGAAATGATCAAACCGTTTTGTTTAAATAACTTCATGTATGTATAACTTAGTATGTATTTGGAATGTTTAACATTATTTTTTTAATAAAAAAGCGTGTTCGGTCAGAGGGTAATGTGCCCTCTGTAATAAAAAAACTGAGTCAACAGATCAACAACGAACTTAACTGGATGTCTTACGACGTCCGCCCCGAGCAGATGCAACGAACTAAAGCGAACAAAATTAAAAAAAAAAGTTGCGTGACTGTCCTCATTAGAATTAATTGGCGGGGCGGGGGGGGGGGGGGTTTCAACTTGACATTTCCTATTTTTTTTTCAACATTCGCGTTTTTATTAGGTTCTGATATTTTATTATTAGTTTAATATCAGTATATACTATAATATTCGATGTTATGTAAATATAAGTTCACCTTTTTTGAGGGGTGACTTTGTTCGATTGGCTTAATTTACAGGACAGCTTGAGCTACTTGAATAAAGATATTTTGCTCCTTTTTCTTTTACGCTTCGCAATTCACATGTTGAAAAGATTCTGCTACTGGGTAGGAACAGTGATCAAGTAAGACTGACCTTGGGGCTTTACTAAAATGTGGGAATGATGAAATAATATTTATCTTATGCGCAGAAGTATTCAAAATTTGTAAGGCACTATTTGTGTTCTTATTTATTGGACATGGTACTTTCCTTTTCGTGGACGATGGAGGGAATGTGCGTTTTAATACAGCTAACGTGGGAATTTGACGCGCGCCCGTTGAGTAAACTGTGTGATTTACGAACTAGAAACATCCCTCAACTGTCGCTGGAGTACGTTGCGATCGCGCATAAAACGTTGGGGCTCACGTACCGTTCGCACAAGTCGCATCGTTCCTGAGCGTTCAGCAGCACGTTGAACTTGGCACGCTCGACGTTAACGTTCGACAGCACGGTCCGTGTGCCGACAGCTTAAGGCTGCAGTTCTCCTACCTCGGCCCGCTTGTTCTTCCATTCCCTCCGATGATCTCTGTGTTGCCGTCTGTCAGCAGGTGGTGTCACTTTGGCATCACCACTGGTCCTCCCTTCATGGGAACAAGCTCTCGGGAATTAAGTCTCTCCCATCGGCTTGCACGACCTCCTCTCGTCCCTCGAGCCGCGAGATCATTTTAGCTACGTTGGGTATTGGACACTGTCTTTTTAGCCATCGCCATTTGTTAAGTGGTGCTCTCCCATCACTGTGTTCTTATGTGTTATTATTGCCCACAATCTCTGACGGTTCGTCATTTCCTGGCGGAATGCCCCTTTTTTAACCACTGACGTTCTCATTTGTGTTTGCCATCTGAGTTATCGGTCGTTTTAGCGAACGGCGTGCGAGCTGTCGACCGCGTTTTACCTTTTATCCGTCGTAGAAATATGGCGAAGAGCATTTAATTTTTAGTTCAGGACCTACGGTTTTCTGTGGCGTATTTTATGGACGTTTCTCTAAGTCCCTGTTTTCAGATGTCTTCGCTTCTGTCGATTGGGCTTAACGTGTCGTTGTTTCTAACTCCTTTTCTTCTTCTTCTTCTTCTTCTTCTTCTTAGTGTTCTACGGTTCTGTCATGGGCGCGTATGACCCTAGTTGTTGTCGCGCCCTAAAACAAAACAATACAAACAAACACTTTCTTCAAAGCTAACAAATTTGCCTCTCTACTCCAAAATCGCCTGTGTTAAGCATCCTAGATGACTTTCTCCCACTCACTCTGTTAAAGGTAACTTAGTGGACGTCAACCCACATTGTTGCCAACGTGCTGATTGCGCCACATAGGCCGTACCTTCGGCCGAAGCTGGCGATAGGACCTGTGCCGCGACGCAAGAGGCTACCAAATTGCCGGGATGTTGGTTAATACTTTTGATCCGTCCAGTCGAAATACGATAGCTTGCTGTAGAGTTCGTCGAACCGGGAACTTACGTGTGCAATACTATTTACAAGGTTGTCATCTTGGAAGAAGGGGATGTCCATAGCATACTCATTTTTGAACATGTAAAAGGAACAGCAACACCGAGAAAGTTCAAATAAAGATCCTGGTTCATGTTCACGACAATCTTAATGAGTGGTCTCGAATCATGGTACAAAACTTACTCTCAACAGATACACCTCCAGCCAGAAATACACCCTCCTTACACTGAGGGTTAAATGTCTCACTGGACCGTCGGTGCACTCGATGCCTTACGTCATTTGAAAGAAGGAAAGTCGCGAGCGTGGCGCCGCACTACAAACCTCTAGAAGCTGCTGTACTATTTCTGGATTGTTTGATAAATTGAAGACGTGCAGATTCATGTGGCAGTGTGGTGCGAGGTACTCCATTGTATGCCATTCCCTTTGCAACGTTCGCTCGGGAACTAGCTCATATGGAACTGTCGTCGCTGATACGAGCATTGACAATGTGTGACGCTCTTCTCCAGTCCCTGTGAGTTAGGAGCTTTCTACGACCACTGTTCTTAAGCTGAGTTACATGACTGCCAGTGGTGGACCATTCCTTGAAGACATAATGGCTAGACCGAGCTGATACACCAACAAATCGGGCAGCTACATTCACGGTGTGGTCATAGGTACGCCCAAACACGATAGCTCCTTTCACGTCTCTAAGTCGACCCACATTAACGCGCTAATTCTATGCAACAGACTGACACGCCTTGAACTTCCGTGACTTCCGTAAGCGGCTGAGGATCACTGGTACCAGTTGGACACTGTCTCCAGCGCTCGAAAGCTACCATTTTGCTCATTGAAAGGGGCACTAACATTTTGTCCGGCGTGATTACCAATCCTATAGCTAACGTTTTGTAATACTGGGTGGATATGATCAAAGTGCACCTTCTCAGAGAGGTCCAGTGTGGGCTGTAATTTTAGTATTGCAGCGAAACTTGGTAAATATTCTAATCCCTTAACGCGGAACCGATTTACACCGAAAAAAATTAGTTCCTGTTTTGGACACCAGGTGCAAATCAGGCGCTGGGCAGAATCCAGTCGATATCTCTGATGGACATATTGAAAAAACTGTGTAAACGGAGGTTAATAATAACATCAACATTATGCTTTTCTCACTTATTTGACCTTTTCTGCCCACGTCCCGTCCTATTTCATCACATATGGAAACATTTCTATACGTCTTTCTCGCGTTCACAACGCCAGATTCGCACATGGTAGCCAAAACTGGATCTAAATTTTTCCAGCCTAAATCGGTTTCGTATTAACGCATTAGAAAATCTATTAAGTTACGTTGCCATACGGTAACTACAACCCACACTGGACCTCTGTGTGTGTACCTGTAATTTAACGGTAACCATCCGGTATTTATTTACAAGAATCACACTTCAAAATGAAACTTATTTCACTGATACAGTCAGCTATCGGCACAACGTGGAAACCATACCAGAGGTAAGCCAATTTAAAAAAAACGTAAATTTCTTACAGCACACAACTGCAATATTTTCTGCCTCTGTGGACACCATTAATTAAATTCAAATTTGCCATAAAATTCCGATAGTTACACGAGAACTAGGAAACTTGAAACAAAACTACGTCGAAACAGAAATTAGGGAAACAGAGAACTCAGTACCCTTACCAGTTATATTTTAGCATAACTTATGCCTAGTACGTACTATCTAAATCTGTCGTCATGTAAGTAAGGAACTTACTTCCCTCTCTTCTGTGGCTGCTCAGCAGCTTCAAGAATCCGTCAGTCCCCTTGAAATATTTGAACGCATGTTTCTCTTACATTGTGTAACAATACAGCGAATTTCAACTGTTATTTGGAAATTAGCTGGGAGTCACTACGCTCTTGAACTGTTCCATAAAATGGGTGTGCATTAACGTAGTATACAGCGTGGTCCATTGATAGTGATCGGGCCAAATATCTCACGAAATAAGCGTCAAATGAAAAAACTACAAAGAACGAAACTTGTCTGGCTTGAAGGGGGAAACCAGGTGGCGCTATGGTTGGCCCGCTAGATGGTGCTGCCATAGGCCAAACGGATATCAACTGCGTTGTTTTAAATAGGAACCCCCATTTTTTATTACATATTCGTGTAGTACGTAAAGAAATATGAATGTTTTAGTCCGACCACTTTTTTCGCTTCGTGATAGATGGCGCTATATTAGTCGCAAACGTTTAAGTACGTGGTATCACGTAACATTCCGCCAGTGCGGGCGGTATTTGCTTCGTGATACATTACCCGTTTTAAAATGAACCGTTTAGCAATTGCGGAAAAGGTCGATATCGTGTTGATGTATGGCTATTGTGATCAAAATGCCCAACGGGCGTGTGCTATGTATGTTGCTCGGGATCCTGGACGACATCATCCAAGTGTCCGGATTTGACTAAATCATCCAATTTTTCTGAAATTGTAATCATTTCTTTGTCTGCAGATATACATCATATCTACCAATTTCCATCCCATTCGGTAATTACTTCATGGTGGGTCGTTTTTTGTCTTAGAGTGTTTCATGCGACGTACTGCTCCGCGAATTTAATTGAAAAATTTGTTGACGGACTCGGATTAATTCTTTGCGCTGCTGCTCATGTAAAATCGGTCTAAAAAGGATCACCAGCCTCTCTTTAACCTGTGAGACAATGTTAAATTTCTCACTAGTCCGAAGTCAATAATTAAAACAACTGTACTTCGTACCTTGGTACACAGGGCCCACGTTATCTCAGACCCTGAAAGTTTGGCAGCTGAGCTATCAAATCTCGAAGTCACCTTTCGTCAGAATGGTTATAGTGAGAGGCAGATTAAACGTGCGTTACGCTATCAGCCTTCTGTGCAACGGGTGAGTGACGATAGCAACGAAGTGGCACCTACGTCTACGGCCTTTTTGCCTTTAACGCAGGAAGCATTTCTAACAGGGTTGGCCGTATTTTGCGGAAATATGATGTGAAATGTGTTTTTCGACCACCTTCTAAGATTAATGCCCTGTTGGTGTCCGTAAAAGATGATCTTGGTTTGCGTAAGGCTGGTGTCTATCGTATCCCTTGCAGTTGTGGCATGTCATATATTGGTCAGACAATCAGGACTGTGGAAGACCGGTGTATTGAACATAAGCGTCACACACGCTTACAACAGCCGAGCAAATCTGCTATTGCAGAACATTGCCTTGACACCAGTCATCCTATGGAATACAACAACACGGAGATTCTGGCTTGCACGTCCAGCTATTGGGATAGTGTCATTAAGGAAGCTGTTGAAATCAAACTATCAAGCAACCTTATAAACAGAGATGGTGGATTTTGTCTAAATTCTGCTTGGAATCCGGCTCTGTCTCTCATCAAAAAACAGAGGAACAGAATTAAGGCTACCTCACCTGTTGATTAATAGTCACTATCGATATTTCTGATGTTGGTTATCTTTGGTTGTGTGTTGACTTTGCGGTTACTTGTTCTGTGTGTGGTATCTTCCTTGTTTCTCCTCTGTGAACCGATGTAATAATTCTCTTGCACACTGCTTCCTCCTTGCAGTTGTGCCTTGAGAATGGCAGGGTGTGCTCCTGCCGAAATATCGGCGGTGGTCGACGACGTCGCCCGGCAGCAAACCCGTAAATTATTTGAACATTCAATTCGTCGGGAAAAGTTAAGGTCTCAAAACAACTGTAGTTATCCAGATACTTTCGGCGAGTTCCTGAGATCCGATCATTGGACTGGACGTACGCGGCTAACAGTTCATACACTGCCTACAGCTGTCTCCTAGCAACTTCCGCCGATAATCTGTAAGACAACAAACGGGAATATGGGGAAAGGGTAATGCAAACATGCGACACTCAAATTTCCATAGAAACGAATATAATGTCCTGGTTGCTGTGAAACCCTCGCCTAGTTCCATCTCGGTCACTAAACGTCACCATCTAGGTAGCTACTTGTCTCCACAAACTAATCATGGGTTTCTGCCTGTTGAGCGGTGGCACACTCTCTAAACGTACCACACGCCTACAAAACCAAAATGACTCAACCCGAAATCAACAATTTTACACAGGAATGCACTTTCCAATTTTCTAAAGTTTCTGTGTTGCAATAAGTAATTCGGTTGGCTACGGAATATTACCTCCTTCCAAATTTTCAAATACCCTATGAAAACGCCGCATCAGTCATAGGGGGCACACGCCTTCTTCGAATCCACAAAAACTGTGCCCAGTGAAATTTGCGCCCAACCTGAAATCTGTGCCCAATACATGCTGCCTTTGTGAGCCCGGGCCGTCGTAATTACCCTAAACTACCGACACCCCAGACACTGTCGTAGAGTCGACATCGTGCGACTTGTGTATTTCTGTCTCAATAGTTCCGATATGGTAGTTTCAACTACCATTCGCGGTAAGCCATGTTACCACTATGAAGATTATTTTTACAAGTGAAGAGAACGAAAGAAAACAGGACTTTGATGTGGCGCTGTTCAAGACAGAAACCAAACCACTGCCGAGGAATGCTTAAAACCAAAGATTCGACGGTGCTTTCTTTCACTAGAACATCATAGATGAACCTCGGTTGGAAGTACGGAAAGTCGGCCGCGGTGGTCTAGCTGTTCTAGGCGCTCAGTGAGGAACCGCGCGACCGCTACGGTCGCAGGTTCGAATCCTGCCTCGGGCATGGATGTGTGTGATGTCCTTAGGTTAGTTAGGTTTAAGTAGTTCTAAGTTCTAGGGGACTGATGACCACAGACGTTAAGTCCCATAGTGCTCAGAGCCATTTGAGCCATTTTTGAAGTACGGAAGACTTTGAACAAGGGGAAGGGAAGGGGACGTCAGAGGAGCTGGGATGCCTGCATAGTCGAAATTATGATTTTCTCACTGAAATGCCTGAGCAGCCAGCAACGAAGAGAACTTTATACCACCAGCGGGCTAAATCGCAGGAGAATGAGAGAAATCCGCAGACACAGAGAGGAAACCGATCTCAAAGCAGAGTTACTAGCTATGAATGATGGCAGCAGTTTTCTGTTAAGCAAGGAGAATTAGGAGAAAGAATAATAGTTTTTAGCGGAAGAGCAGGTAGAGAGGCTGTAAGAAGTAACCATGATTTTTTTTATGGATAATACGTTTAAGTGCTGTAGAAAGTAGTTTTCGCAGTATACACCATTCACGCCGACTTTAGGAGTACAAATGAGACAAACATCTATCCAATTGACTTTGCATTATTCCCAAATAAAAAAAAAAAGAAAAATACATAGAAATACATCCGAATTTTCCGAAACCTGCAAACGTGACGATAGATTTCGAATCAGCAGCGATTTCTACAATGAAGTTGTAATACATACAGCCAAAGTACATGGGTATTATTTCCACATGAAAAAGTGTCTCTGGAGAAAAGTGCAAGATCTAGGACTTGCTCATGGATACAAAGAAAATGAAGAAGTGAAAAAACAAACTCACATGTGTGCTGCGCTGGCGTTTCTACGACCTGCAAATATACAGCATGTATACTTGTATGTGATGGCTGGCTCGAGATACATTCACAGGCTCCGAATACCCCAGAATTTCTGAGTTTTTTGATTACTCCGTAGATAGGCGGTTGGAAAATGAAGGAAACCCTATCAGCCTTTGAAGTTGCTACATACAGCGCCATCGAACGACCAAGGTTGTAGAGGGCTGACACCACAGTATTAATAAAGTGCTTGCTAAACCAAATCCTAAATTCAATGACTTAATTCGGTGTATGAAAAGAGAAGTAGAAAATTCAGTGTGCGATTTAATGAGGGCAGAGCTGAGTATGGAAGGTAAACGGAAGAAAACAGTCCATCTCAAACGGGACGAAAGGTTGGAGAAGTAGCAAAAAAAGACGAAGAGGAGGGTGAGATTAGAGCTTACTTGAAAGCTATTTCCTACCTACAAAAGTTTGACTAAATTTATCAGAAGATTGTACAAAATGTAAATAGCAACTTATAAACAAAAAACCTTAAAAAAAGATCTATTGGTGATGCTTATAAGCTGATTTTAAAGATGCCTAAATGACAATAATTTAGTTTTGCCATTTAGCCAGTCCAAAGCCTGGATAAAGTGTGATGGAAATCTAATTAGTTTTAGAAACCTAGGCTCAATTCCATGGACGACCATGTTGAATTTGGCTCCTGTGGTTTCTCAGATCTTTACAGCCAAATCTCTAACGATAATAACAGTCGACGCGACGTAAAACAACAAACGCAAAATTTATTTTTGCTAGGCTTTGTGACGATAAATGAAGATATGCTATGTTAAAATTAAACATATCAGTGGAATGTAAACTTTGTTTCTGTGAGTGAACTTGCCATTCACTTCATAAAACTTCTAAGACACGTACACATACTTTAATGACGTAAAGATAAGGCTGATGAGCTATTTAAATGTTGTTGAATGTCCTGGCGATATTGTCTGTGATGGATTTTGAACTTGCACAGGACTGTACAAAGAATTCCATACTTGGTTACATCCACCTTCACTATTTTATTGTGGTTAGGATTGACGTCTACTCAGTGGCACCGAGCGAGGTGGCGCAGTGGTTAGCACACTGGACTCGCATTCGGGAGGACGACGGTTCAATCCCGTCTCCGGCCATCCTGATTTAGGTTATCCGTGATTTCCCTAAATCGTTTCAGGCGAATGCCGAGATGGTTCCTTTGAAAGGGCACGGCCGATTTCCTTCCCAATCCTTCCCTAACCCGAGCTTGCGCTCCGTCTCTAATGACCTCGTTGTCGACGGATCGTTAAACACTAACCACCACCAACCACCACCTACTCAGTGGCTAGTTAGGTAATTTGGTTCCCGGTACATGTTTTAAAGTGTCACCCCCCTCCCCAATTGCCAACCTTACAAAAGCATAAAATACGAAGTCTCTGACTAACACGAAGCTTAGAATTTCTTCCTTCTTTTTCGGCTGCAAATTTTGAAATTGCCTCATCAATATCTTTAGCTAGCCCATTTTTATTGACCGACTACTACATTAAACAGTCGTGCTTGACTCATAGTGGACCCAAGATAATTCTTAATGAATCTTACTTTCGTAAAAAAGTGTCTCTTACATAACGCTATCGAAACATAGAAAGTTAAGATAAATCTTAGCACCAAAATAAAGTTGGAAACTGTTTTGGGAAAAAAATCTGCTTAGCCGTGTAAATTGTGCGAGGAATCTCATGATAATTATCAATTTTGTATAATAGTAGGAAGTTTTAATCAAATGACTAGGATCTGAAACAGCATCTGATATTCGTTCCATGGTTTTGCAACGCTTATCGACTTCTTGCAGAAAGCTATCGGTGTACTCTTAACATTGACCTTGTGAGTTGCAGGGTTCTGTATAGTATGATTTGAAAAAATGCAGGCTCGGAGACCTCTAGGTAGCGCTTCAGTACGGAACCGCGCTGCTGCTACGGTCGCAGGTTCGAATCCTGCCTCGGGCATGGATGTGTGTGATGTCCTTAGGTTAGTTAGGTTTAAGTAGTTCTAAGTCTATGGGACTGATGACCTCAGATGTTGAGTCCCATAGTGCTTAGAGCCATCTTAACCATCTAGGTGGCGTCCCTCAGCTCTTCTACCTGCCGGACAGGGGAATTAGTGGATTCTTCCTCGAACATTTCTGAGTTCAAATTTCACTAGACGCAAATTTCAGTGGGCACAGTTTTCAGTGCATCGCCTTCTTCACGTAAAGAGGGCTACAGGCCGACCTGACGGTTTCCTGAACCTCCAAAACGCTCTACGAAATTATTTGACTTTTAGATGTTGCCGCCAATCACAATCACGGGCTGAAAGTAGGCATCTTCATTGACTATTTTTTGCTCCCGCATATAGTGCTTCTGGAAGGTGATACTTCGTGCCTGGATTTTCAGTAGTTTCTTAGCGATGGGTGTTGCAAACATCGTCTGTCGTCGGCTATGCCCATCAACAATTTAGGAGGTTTAGCGAAACACTGGTCCATCATCTTTAGATCGAACAAAAACTCCGTTCACAGAAACTAGACCTGGCGACAACAACTGCTAATGCAGACATGGCCAGGTAATGACATGTTATAGTTTAAGTGAACAGTTTCTGTTGTTGCTTTTTACAGTACACGTTTGTGGGTATCCACACTTCTATTAACTGTAAAATGCTGCTTACTTGTCCATGGGTTCGACTGCCAGGCCTCTTCGCTATGCATTTGTAGCAACCATAAAACATAGGAGAGACAGAAATTCCACAACAGCTCTGGCACGACATACAGCTGTATCATGCTACTGGCGATACTTATCTGATTATAATTATTACTGATTTTAATTCTTTCCGCTAGTTTTGGATCGTACGGTAAAAAAATTCTTAGAAACTTCTTTCTGACACGTGAAGATAAGAAACTAAATCACGAAGCAGTCATCAAAGAAGTACGAGTGTCACACAGGACCCGACAAAATCGTCCTTTCAGCAAACCGATGTGATGCTTCTTTTCATCTAGAGTAATCTTATTTCAGTTGTAGATGCATATTCCTCACCTTTCTTTAGTGGTTAAATGGAAAGCTTATTCTTTTGTTTCAGACTCTTACTTGAGGCTATATGTGTTCAAGATCCTTACTTGAGGCTGTTTAAGACACGGATAATTTCATTAGCGTCGAAGCTACAAATCGCAATAAACATCGCATATGGCCTTAAGACTGTAAGGACAGCTGGTGACAATTGAAGGTAAATATCAGACTTCATTTCTCATACTGCTTATATTAGTTTACATTCTCGTACTGAGTAATGTGTACTGTTACTTTCCTGTCAGTCAGAGAGTCGAAGCCTTACGTTCGCAGGCAATCGGGATCGACGGAAGAAACAGAGAATATCTAAAGACGAGCAATTAATCTCGTCACGCGTTCGTTTCGTAAACAGGAAAGTGTTGCGGGGTTGCACAGCCGACACCAAAGACGACCTCTACAAGAGAGGTGTTGTGCATCACGTGTATTTTGCTGTGCTTTGAAGAGTCTACCAAGATACTGCTACCTCTTTCTTACGTATATCTTGTGTGAAGGTAAACTTAGAGAGCTTCTACGTCTTTTAGAGGCTTACCAACATTCTTCTCGCTCACCAATCGGAACTGGAGCAGAAAAGCGAGGTAGCGATAACAGTGCACAAAGTACACTTAGCCACGCCCCGTAAGGGGCTCGTGGAATGCAGATGCACAACTGATCCGAAACAGCCATTGCAGATGTGTTAAGGGTTCCAGAGAGCGGTGTGACATTCGCTTGTCTTACGTCATAGACTATCATGGTGGCTTGCGTCATAGAGGGAAAATTACAGCTGGGTGTGGGGCACCTGGAACTGTTCATGCTCTTAGACGACTTGAGCAGCAACGTTTTGTAGGAATGCTAATCTCATGGCGTACACTTGGAGGAAGGAATCTTCTGGAGGAGGGCAGCCTGTCGTTCACTATAACCGAATTCACCCATTTCGCTATATTAAATAAATTGCCATGCACCCAGAATTTGTTGCCATTGCTGTTGCGGTCTTCAGTCCAGAGATTGGTTTGATGCAGATCTCCATGCTACTCTATCCTGAGCAAGGTTCTTCATCTCCCAGTACCTACTGCAACCTACATTCTTCTGAATCTGATTAGTGTACTCCTCTCTCGGTCTCCCTCTACCATTTTTACCCTCCACGCTGCCCTCCAATACTAAATTGGACATCCCTTGATGCCTCAGAATATGTCCTACCAAGCGATCCCTTCTTCTGGTCAAGTTGTGCCACAGATTTCTCTTCTCCCCAATTCTATTCAGTACCTCCTCATTAGTTACGTGATCTACCCATCTAATCTTCCGCATTCTTCTGTAGCACCACATTTCGAAAGCTTTTATTCTCTTCTTGTCTAAACTATTTATCGTCCATGTTTCACTTCCATACATGGCTACACTCCATACAAATACTTTCAGAAAAGACTTCCTGGCACTTAAATCTACACTCCTGGAAATGGAAAAAAGAACACATTGACACCGGTGTGTCAGACCCACCATACTTGCTCCGGACACTGCGAGAGGGCTGTACAAGCAATGATCACACGCATGGCACAGCGGACACACCAGGATCCGCGGTGTTGGCCGTCGAATGGCGCTAGCTGCGCAGCATTTGTGCACCGCCGCCGTCAGTGTCAGCCAGTTTGCCGTGGCATACGGAGCTCCATCGCAGTCTTTAACACTGGTAGCATGCCGCGACAGCGTGGACGTGAACCGTATGTGCAGTTGACGGACTTTGAGCGAGGGCGTATAGTGGGCATGCGGGAGGCCGGGTGGACGTACCGCCGAATTGCTCAACACGTGGGGCGTGAGGTCTCCACAGTACATCGATGTTGTCGCCAGTGGTCGGCGGAAGGTGCACGTGCCCGTCGACCTGGGACCGGATCGCAGCGACGCACGGATGCACGCCAAGACCGTAGGATCCTACGCAGTGCCGTAGGGGACCGCACCGCCACTTCCCAGCAAATTAGGGACACTGTTGCTCCTGGGGTATCGGCGAGGACCATTCGCAACCGTCTCCATGAAGCTGGTCTACGGTCCCGCACACCGTTAGGCCGTCTTCCGCTCACGCCCCAACATCGTGCAGCCCGCCTCCAGTGGTGTCGCGACAGGCGTGAATGGAGGGACGAATAGAGACGTGTCGTCTTCAGCGATGAGAGTCGCTTCTGCCTTGGTGCCAATGATGGTCGTATGCGTGTTTGGTGCCGTGCAGGTGAGCGCCACAATCAGGACTGCATACGACCGAGGCACACAGGGCCAACACCCGGCATCATGGTGTGGGGAGCGATCTCCTACACTGGCCGTACACCACTGGTGATCGTCGAGGGGACACTGAATAGTGCACGGTACATCCAAACCGTCATCGAACCCATCGTTCTACCATTCCTAGACCGGCAAGGGAACTTGCTGTTCCAACAGGACAATGCACGTCCGCATGTATCCCGTGCCACCCAACGTGCTCTAGAAGGTGTAAGTCAACTACCCTGGCCAGCAAGATCTCCGGATCTGTCCCCCATTGAACATGTTTGGGACTGGATGAAGCGTCGTCTCACGCGGTGTGCACGTCCAGCACGAACGCTGGTCCAACTGAGGCGCCAGGTGGAAATGGCATGGCAAGCCGTTCCACAGGACTACATCCAGCATCTCTACGATCGTCTCCATGGGAGAATAGCAGCCTGCATTGCTGCGAAAGGTGGATATACACTGTACTAGTGCCGACATTGTGCATGCTCTGTTGCCTGTGTCTATGTGCCTGTGGTTCTGTCAGTGTGATCATGTGATGTATCTGACCCCAGGAATGTGTCAATAAAGTTTCCCCTTCCTGGGACAATGAATTCACGGTGTTCTTATTTCAATTTCCAGGAGTGTATATTCGATGTTAACAAATTTCTCTTCGTCAGAAACGGTTTCCTTGCCATTGCCAGTCTACATTTTATATCCTCTCTAATTCGACCATCATCAGTTATTTTCCTCCCCAAATAGGAAAACTCATTTACTACTTTAAGCGTCTCACTTCCTAATCTAATTCCCGCAGCATCACCCGATTTAATTCTACTACATTCCATTATTCTCGTTTTCCATAACGGTGTGTATTTTATGGGCGTACTTAACTCGTTAAAATATCACAGCAATGGAATGGTTTACTGTAATAAATATGTAGTCGTGATGTGCGACACTTACACTACTGCACGCCAGAAATATACAGGTTGTCTGTAATTAAAGTTCCAGTTTCAAAACGCTGTAGAAAGAGAACCACCGCTCAGAATAACGTCAAATACGAACAGTATATTGTTGACGCAAGGCGAAAGGCCATGGAAAAAACAAAACAAAAATTTGACCAATAGATGGAACTGTAAACGTCAGAATTTGCACTCCAGCAGACTCGCAGCACGCATCTGTTCCTTAGTTTGCGTCCGAGACGACCAACACGACTATGTCCATTAAGGATTGTTCGCTACTGGTAAAGCTCTTTTACGGGAACTGTGTCCTTGCGCCAATAGCCCTGCAGAAGTTCCGGACACTCAAGGGCATGAAAAAAGATATTGTTCCGATGTCTGCTAAATGTCTGAAGAGAACGATTACAAAATTCGAAAAGACAGCTTTGTTTGAAGCGCAATGTGGCAGAGGGAGGAAAGCAGTTGACCCGATGTCTGTTGAAGATGTGCGTACAGCATCGCACGAGGGATCGAGCGGTGGTGTGCAAACATCCAGTACACGGGGAACTGCCCGAATATGCCGCGCGGGATTGGCCGAGCGGTCGCCGGCACGGTAGCTCAGCGTGTTCGGTCAGAGAGCCGGCTGGACTCTGTTTACGTTAAGTAGTGTCTAAGCTTAGGGACTGATGACCTTAGCAGTTAAGTCCCATAAGATTTCACACGCATCTGAACATTTTTTTTTTTTTTTTTAATTGCCCGAATATTGCGCTTGCATGCGTGCACGGTGCATAAAATCCTACGAAACATTTTGCACTGCTATCCATACAAAATAATTCATGTACACGAGTTGCTTCCTGCTGTCCTGCCAGCAAGACAAACGTTCGCTCTGGAATTTCTTGTCGTCATGGAAATGGACAATCAAAGGCCATGGAACATTGTGTGGACAGATGAAGCCCATTTCTAAGGACATATCAATGCGCAGAAGTGCAGAAAATTTGCACGGACGGCAACCGGTACCATTTCATTGTGCAGAGGTGACTTTGTGGAGCGGGTTGACGGTATCGTTTATTGTACGGCCGTATTTTTTTGAAGGGATGTGTCCTGCGGTTCCTGTTAATCTACCGCCCCTGCTAAACAATATGAGAGTCTTTTGTTCACCAACGTCGTTCCAATTCATCAGCAACGTAAATATGTGGATAGGATTATTTTTATGAAAGATGGCGCTCCTCCGCAAGTTGCACAGCCATTGAAGCAGTTGCTGCAGAGGCACTCTGAAAATGGTAGATTTATCATCCATCATTTACCTACTGCCTCGCCGTCCAGATATCCTGATCTTAATCCGTGTGACTTCTGGTTGCGGGGTTATGTGGAAGATGCTATGTTCAAACGTAGCTGAACTGAAGGCAAGTGTCACGTAATGCGTTCGTAACGTGACCCCGGAAACACTCAGATCTGTTGTGGATCCTTGTTCTCGATTTCAGCCTGTGGCAGGAAACGTTGGATAGCTTACTGAACATGTCTTGCGCCAGTCTTGCGTCAGTTAAAAACCCGTATCTTTGTTGCTTTTCATGCGGATTTTGACATCAATGCAATTAAAAAGTGATGTAATTGTTGCTTTTTGTGCGGTTTTTTGTCTCAGGTCAATTAAAAACTGGTTTTTCGTATCCGATCTGGTACGAACTTGCTCTGGGGGATGAGTTTACTTAACTAACAGTGCCACAACTGTAAATTGCCGAACTTGTGCAGTCGTGCACATTGAACAGTACGGACGGTGTATTGTGCAACTGAAACCATAGGCGCCGTATTACGATTCATCTGTCATTTCCATCCGTCTCCATTTACGTTGAAACGTTTACAGCGCCAGCCAGCTTGGTAAAATATTCGTTAAATTTTATTCGATCCATGACGTTCCCCTTACCGCTAATAATACCCTGTTCAAATTTGACGTCATTCTGAGCAATGGTTCTCTTCCTACAGCGTTCTGAAACTGGCATGGCACTTCAATGATGGACACCCTGTAATTTCTTCTGGTCAAGCCTACTGGATACCGATGGTAGAGTTTCATGTTCGATTCTCAGTGACCCTGTTGCGAATCTCTTTCTGGGGATGGATGGGTTGAAATCGGTACACTAGGCTTCCTGACTGCAATTCTGAGAAGTAAATTTGGTATTGCAGTTCATGTTTAATTAATTAGCTGCATACCTTTCATATGTTTACTCTCTAGTATAAAAACTTTATGGCTCTGTAAATGTTATGTTTTACTTTTTATTTGACAACAGCTTTATTTTTGTATGGTTTAATCTGACCCCAAAAGAAAATGTTAATTGAAATAATATGTGACATGCAGTATCTGTTCTTGAGCATTGTACATCACGGTATGTTAAAGAATATCTTGATCTGTCTTCTGTGCTTGGAATTATTGTTTTTGAAGCATGCCAGTAATGTGCTCTGTTTTGCTTGCTTCATGGCGGCGAACCATGGTTGAGTGCGTCGCTCTTTTCATGGTGGCGTTACTGTAAATAAGCGTTGCAGTAATTTTTGTGGGAAGATAATTAAATTAGAGAAGGAATCCACAATTAGTCATTTTTGAGCTGTAACTTGTTATTGTTCACTTTGCTTCTCGGCTCCAACTGTAAAGTTACGAAACTATACCGGTTGTACAATCTTAACGAATCAAGTTGGACACTTTGTCGAACACAGAAATTACTTATATACTTGTTTCATTATTTTATTTGAAATACTCATATATTTCGTACATTCTTTACATCCTATCCGAAACGTTCATTTTATAAGATCTTCGCACGCATTCCCGTGACATCCATATCCAACTCTATCTTCTCACTGCTATCGTCCGAGTCACAGCGATGTAGATTCCCTTTAGCCGTGTGCCTCTACCTGCGTTCCACACTGAAATCACGTGAACATCAACAGAAATTGCAGAATACTGTACTGTACAATTTCTTTTCTTTAGGGTTGCCTTTATAACCGAACAGCTACATCATAGCGGCACTCAGTTCACAGGCAAAAGACAAATATTCATTTACATGTACAGGATAAATCTATGCATAAATAAAAGTGACATCTGAGCTATCCGAAATGATCATCCTCCAGTCGTCGCCAGATTTTGGCCGGCACAGAAACAATACGTAGTAACATACGAAATGGAATGAGCACGTCATAAGATGAATGCTTGGTAAATTTTGGAAAAGTGTAGCTCATTTATGAAGGAGACGATGCGTAGAGCACTAAAGTGCGTTTAAAATTAGTTGCAGCTTTCGACACTTCAGCTCGGATCGAGTGGAGGGAAGCGTAGTTGCCAACGTGAGCTGGGCGCGTCAGCAGCTGACGGCGTGAACGACAAGCCGCACAAGTTGACCAAACTGTGGTCTTTCTCAAACGACTGTAAAGAAACTATCAGTTAAAAAATCTGATTCTCGTACATCTTGTTGGTTAATTTGTCAGCTTCATGGCGAACTGCGTATCATTTCGTTAACGCTCATAGTTATTGTGATATTTCGATATTGGCCGGCCGGAGTGGCCGAGCGGTTCTAGGCGCTACAGTCTGCAACCGCGCGACTGCTACGGTCGCAGGTTCGAATCCTGCTTCGGGCGTGGATGTGTGTGATGTCGTTAGGTTAGTTAGGTTTAAGTAGTTCTAAGTTCTAGGGGACTGATGACCACAGCAGTTAAGTCCCATAGTGCTCAGAGCCATTTATTTATTTCAATATTACTGCAAGAAATTCTTAAAGTTTGCAGTGAAAAATAAGGATCGCTATAAATGTGCGTTTCGTGCGTGTTAGGTCATATGTTGCCTCATATGGAATGTAGGAACATACTGAATTATTATTTAAACTTGAAGGGATCTGTCTGCAGTCTCGAGAAAATGGAATGTATGGAAACTACTCCGACATGAAAGCAGGCGCCAGCGAAAAAGCCAGAAAGAAATAGTTATGAATTCCACTTATCGAATAAACCGTTCGAGGTACCGAAACAAGATTTCGGCAAATGATGACACACAAAGAGCAGAGTAATTTGCCATATGATTAAAATGCGAAACTTTCATGTCGGGCGCGTTAATCAAGGCAACTACAGATTTTTTCAGTGAAATGAGAACTGCTATGGGTTTTGTGACAACGAAAATGAAGTTAGGCGTTTATTTTATTCTGAGAATGGGCTGTTTCATGAACTACTGACCTGATGTGCCCACAGTTACTAGTTTAATAACGCAATATTACATGATTCTGTCGCAATTTCAACTGTGTTAGAATGTTAGTGAGATGTTTATTTGTAAACTAATCTCTGTTTTGAGAAAATAAGCAGATTTTAACATGGCAACAAGAGAAGTTACGTATTACTCAAAACTCGTCAAACGCCTTCGTGAAAGCATCTCTCCTCAACTCTCTGACAACTCGAGACGTGCCCTGCGGTACAACGTTTCAAATGGCCTCTTTTTTCAGCATTTTAGCCTCACTGAGCATATTCTCAGCCGGATTTAAAGTAGCGTGATACGGAGGAAGCCTGATTAAGATATGTCCTTTAGCGTCAGCCAGTTTGTCGACCAGGTACCGTGGGGTTTTTGGCTTGTACAGCACTTACGCCTTATACATGCAACGTTCAGCGTTGTCCAGTGGAACATTTTGTACCCAGTGCGAAATATCCGCTTTGATCCACTGGATTATTGTACCTTTATCCATCACAACAGCGAGGTATGGCGCAATGTTCATTATTATTGTCGAATTCGGAGGAATATTTTGCAGCAGAACATTATTTTCAAAGCCATTGAATCTGTTCCTGAACGTCCACTTTCATTGTGAATCTTGTGTTTTCAGACATGGTACAACACAAAACACTTAAAATTACCAAATAAGCAGCAACCAGTCGCAAAATCATGTTTTCTTTATTTACTTTTGCAAATCGATTTCAAGTGATAAACACACATCATCGGTGCTACAAACACAAGAATAAAAATAAAAATAATTAATAACAGTGACCAAATGACTAAATTTACATAAAGCAACGTAAAACCAATTAAATGCATATAGACGCATTAAATAATTTAACATGCACATACAGATTTACCTTTCAACGAATACGTGCCCTGAGTAGTAACACCGTCTTAAGCAGAGGTCAAACATAAAGTGATACATCGAGAATTCACTATGAAAACGAGAAAGGTAAATTTGTATGTGCATTTTAAATGGTTTAATGCGTCTATATACATTTAATTGGTTTTACGTTGCTTTATGTACATTTATTCATTTGGTCACTGTTATTAATTATTTTTATTTTTATTCTTGTATTTGTAACACCGATGATGGCTGTTAATCAGTTGAAATCTATTTGCGAAAGTAAATAAATAAAACATGATTTTGCGACTGGTTGCTGCTTATTTGGTTATTTTATGGTTTACGGTCGCTGCACAAGTTGAGAACCACATGGAGCCCACCATTCACAAAACTCTTATTCACAATATCTGATGACGGCAGAACACTTCAGCACCAGAAAATACCACGATCCAACGAGAAATTACGAATGTAGATGCATCTATTGCGCGACACCACGTGGTAATGCCCGCCATTGGTGCCAGCGTCACGACCCCCCCCCCCCCTCCCGCTGAGTCAAAGTCAAAAGTCCCAACCAATTTAAAATGCGCTGTAGTGCAATACATTCTTGATTACCGCTACAGTGTTTGGGAGAAATGGAAGCAGTTTAGTGGCGTGCTGGTAGATATTTGTTACCTGCAGGTTCGATCAGCACGCAAGTATTACGGAAATGTTTCGTGAACTCAAATGGGAATCCCCGGAGGGAAGCCAATGCTCTCTTCGCGAGGCGCTTTTGCGGAAATTTAGAGAACCGGCATTTGAGGCCGACTGCAGATCGATTGTACTTCCGCCAACGTACATTTCGCGTAAGGACCACGAAGATAAGATGCAATAAATTAGGGGCCTTACGGAGGCCTTTAGACGGTAGTTTTTCCCTCGCTCTATTTGCGAGTGGAGCAGGAAAGGAAATGACTAGTAGTGTTATGTGGTACCCTCCGCCATGCGCCGTACGGCGGCTTGCGGAGTATGTGTGTAGATGTTGATGTAAATAACATAAAGTCCTCTATTGTGAGACTTTGCACCAATATCCTGGGTTACATACCAAACCCTCCTAAGCAGTAATTGAGGGATTTAGTTCATATACTGTCGAATTCCTTACCTAGCATACTACGTGCTTGCGCTGAACAGAGCCCCAAATTGTCCATGAAAAGACAGCTCTGTCAAACTCAAAGGTTGGTTGGAAAAACATAGTGCTTTATTAGGTATGGGCTTATCGGAGGTAATACGCCGTGGCCTTCCTATGATTTTTGAACTGACTGACCCAGCTAGTTATGATGTGATCTATAGTTTAACGTGGACTCCATACCATGGTTATAATTGACAAGTAAAAATCCTACAGCTGACCGGGAATCGAACATCAAGCATTTACATCTGTAGTCAGACAATGAGCCACTGAACAAACGAGCTTGTGGTGTTTACGAATTTTGAGAAGGCTTAAGTCGGCATTTTCGCTGTATACGCCGGCCGACTACTTTTGCTGGGATAGTGAATAGCTCTATCCGTAGCGATTTCAAATAAAAAAAAAATGGTTCAAATGGTTCTGAGCACTATGGGACTCAACATCTGAGGTCATCAGTCCTCTAGACTTAGAACTACTTAAACCTAAGGACATCACACACATCCATGCCCAAGGCAGGATTCGAACCTCCGACCGTAGCAGCAGCGCGGTTCCGGACTGGAGCGCCTAGAACCGCTCGGCTACCGCGGCCGGCCCAGCGATTTCAGAGCATTTTATTAGGAGTGTCTCGTTGTCCATATGCACCAAGGAAGAAACGAGGGATTAGCTTTTCGTGCTCCGAAGGGATGAAAGCTGTGGAGATTACGCTCGGAATCCTGTATTGTAATAGGTGTCTTAGTGAACGAAAAAATTACAAGTGTATGAACCGCTTTAAAAGTGGAAGTGTACACGTCTGCGATGATGAGCTTTCGAGCTGGCCATCCACGTATAGAGCGAACGGAGAAGAGGCAGGTTCCTTACTTCAAAACAAGAAAAAGATGTTTGGTGAACAAGGGCTCTAAAGAGCATACCTTAAGAGATATGACCATTGTTCACCTTCGATACTAGAAATACATCTCTTCTACTGCAAGATCTTTGCTTTTCGTATGGTGTCAAAAATGTATGTTTGAGAGCTGTAAGCACTTGTTCAGTAGAAGAGATGTGTTTCACACTAGCAGAGATGAACAAGTGCTTATAGCTCTTCAAGTATGCTTTTAGACCTCATGTTCAATAGACATTTTATTCTTGTTTTGGTCAATATTTTCTCTCCCCCCCCCCCCCCCCCCACCCAACCCCCCACCAAAAAAAAAAAAAAAAAAAAAAAAAAAAAAAAAAAAAAAATGGGCAGCAAATACCTTGCAGCAGAAGAGATCTGATTCATTTTAGAGCCCATGTGTACTAGACATTCCTTACTTATTCCTGTATAAGGAACTAGACCCTATATATAGCTCATCATGTCTTTTATGCTACGCCCATTGTCGACGGAAAACGTCAGTTTGTTTCCCGTGGCAAACAAATTTACGATCATATTGCTTTTTGAAGTGATATTTTACACGTCCATTGGTTAGAAGAGTCCTAATTAGTCTAGTGCGATATTTGTTTTATCGACACATACTAAATCGGATAGTAAAAAACGAAGAATAATCAGTACTCAGCTGTGACTGAGCAGCGCTGATGCATAACTGTGGCCGTTAGCGCAGGCCAGGGCGGTACTGTAACTGCTGTAGTATAGCTTATTCTTCATGGTTTTACTGGCACTGTTAATATACGTCGATAAAACAGATATTGAACTACACTCTGTGGACTGCGCTATCAAATGGCCACATAGGTTCCCGCTTTAAAAATCATTTTCTTTGTAACGGGAAACAAATCGACGCTTTCTGTTGATGACCTAATGACCGCTATTTGTTTGGGTTGACCCCAGCAATACATTGCAAAAACGAACGCACATTGGAAGCGTGTATTCGTCATCGCCATACTGGCGTATCACCCGGCGTGATGGTATGGGGTGCCATTTGTTACACGTGTCGGTCACCTCTTGTTCGCATTGACGGCACTTTGAACAGTGGACGTTACATTTCAGATATGTTACGACCCGTGGCTCTACCCTTCATTCGATCCCTGCGAAACCCTACATTTCAGCAGGATAATGCACGACCGCATGTTGCAGGTCCTGTACGGGCCTTTCTGGATACGGAAAATGTTGGACTGCTGCCCTGGCCAGCACATTCTCCAGATCTCTCACCAATTGAAAACGTCTGGTCAATGGTGGCCGAGCAACTGGTTCGTCACAATACACCAGTCACTACTCTTGATGAACTATGGTATCGTGTTGAAGCTGCATGGGCAGCTGTACCTGTAAACGCAATCCAAGCTCTGTTTGTCTCAATGCCCAGGCGTATCAAGGCCGTTATTACGGCCGGAGGTGGGTGTTCTGGCTACTGATTTCTCAGGATCTGTGCACCCAAATTGCGTGAAAATGTGATCACATGTCAGTTCTAGTATAATATATTTGTCCAATGAATACCCGTATATCATCTGCAGTTCTTCTTGGTGTAGCAATTTTGATGGCCAGTAGTGTACGTGGTTTTGTATTTGAAAGCGGGACAAAGTGTACCCCGGTACAGGACGGGGTCGGCAGTCCAACGAAATCTTAGCGCCCCACCAGCTGACAGGACTGGCAGTCAAAATTTTAATAACAGGAATTTTACTTCTATTTAATTGCATTATGAAATAATGAGACACGACCATAAATGTTTACCAAATACTTTGAATGTTGTTTTTCTTCTACTCACTGCGTTGTATTACAACAGCCTTAATTTAATTGGATAGTCCTTGCTACAAACATGTACCGTATTTGGCGGTGACATTCTGTTTAATGCACGCTGAATTCACCAACGTCAGTTAAAATTAAGAACGTTTTAAAATGAAACATCCTGGCAGATTAAAACTGTGTGCTGGACCGAGACTCGAAGTCGGGACCTTTGCCTTTCGCGGGCAAGTGCTGTACCAGCTGACCTACCCAAGCACGATTCACGCCCCGTCCTCACAGTTTTACATCTGCCAGTACCTCGTCTCCCACCTTCCAAACTTTACAGAAGCTCTCCTGCGAACCTTGCAGAACTATCTCCCCTGAAAGAAAGGATATTGCGGAGACATGGCTTAGCCACATCCTGGGAGATGTTTCCTGAATGAGATTTTCACTCTGCAGCGGGGTGTGCGCTGATATGAAACTTCCTGGCAGATTAAAACTGTGTGCTGGACCGAGATTCGAACTCGGGACCTTTTGCTTTTCGCGGGCAAGTGCTCTACCAACTGGCAGAAGTACAACTGTGAGGACGGGGCGTGAGTCGTGCTTGGGTAGCTCAGTTGATGCCGACACGGTAGCTCAGCGTGTTCGGTGAGACGGTTTACCTACCCTAAGTAATAAAAAAAACTGAGTGACCGGATCAATAAAGAACCTGAACGAGTGTCATCGGACGTCCGCCACGAACAAATTCAACGAACAATATAGAACAAAATGAGATTAAAAAAAAAAAGTCTGTAGAGCACTTGCCCGCGAAAGGCAAAGGTCCCGAGTTCGAGTCTCGGTCCAGCACACAGTTTTAATCTGCCAGGAAGTTTTATATCAGCACACACTCCGCTGCAGAGTGAAAATCTCATTCTAGGGACGTCTTAAAATGTTACTGTCTCTCTAAGCACTGTTATCTGTAACCGAGCGGAAAACTACAGTCCTAATGAGGCTGTTAATGGTAGTTGACGTTTTTGCAGTCGTCTGTTCTTTGCTAGATGCATATTGTTATTGCGGCTCGCGGACCGCAGTTTGACAACCGCTGCTTTAGGGCTTCCCTGATTTGCAGAGACGTTGTACCTCACCGCTGCAACGAGTTTCCGCCACTAGCGCTGCTGCGACGCGCCGGCACTTCCGCAGCTGTGGGAGCAACCTAATACCACGAATAAAACAGGTGCGCTGCAACGCCGTGCCGCGTCAGCGCAGGTGGCGAGGGCTTTTTGTGCCGGGCTGCGGCGGGCGCGCAGGTGGATGGACGGATGCTGCAAAAACAGGTGGGCGCTGCGCCGTGCCGTATTGTGCCGGGGACCACCACAATGGCCGGCCGGGGGTTGCCCCAAATGTCGGCTGAAAATTTAACACCGCCTCGTTACCACCCCCCGGGCGCAGGCGCAACAAAAAGGGAAAAAGGGAGAATCGCCCGTGGCCGTCTGGGCCTGTAATCCGCGAGGGTGGAGGCAGGCGTGGGGGTGGAGGGTGCGTAACGGCGAGGGGTACGGGGCCGCGCTGTTTGTGGCTGAGTGCGCATCACTGGCCGGGCCGTAACTTATGTAAACAAGGTTCGCAACAAAGGAAATAATCGTCAGCACGTCTGCGGGGGACAAAACCCACAGGGGTAATGCGACAGCCACTTGCCTCCAAACGTAATACTGTAGCGGCCGAGGGTTGCAGCTGCGTCCCCGGTTCAATAATTCAGGATTCTAGTTAAAATTAAAGATTCCCATCCCTCTTATGCATTACATTTTATTGGGTTTTTATCTACAGCAGGGGTTCCCGACTAAATTTTCTCGACGACCCCCTCATCGAGCATGATTGGTACCTTGTCATATCACAGTATCAAGTACCTAAAAAAATTAAATTAAGTCTTTTTATACGTTTTCTATTTTTGTTACTTAGAAAAAAATTGACATATTTATTATTGAAAAATTTTGAGCTTAAAACTTTTTCAATTTAGCCATCATTGCTATTGTTAAATTTTTGATTATTGCTCAAAATCTTTGTCTTCAAATCTGGGGGTTTAGTATAACAAACCCCTTAAAAAAATAAAAATTTAGTATTAACTGAAAATGACAGGAAAAAATTAAAACTGAGTGTATTGGTCTTTTAAGTGTACTACACTTGAGATTGGATTGAGTAGACATTCATTCGAAATGCTTTCATAGCAAATTACACATTGAGGTTTAGGCTGTTGCTCAGGTCCACTGAACGTAAAACCGATTTGCGGGTAATCAGAGTTATATTTTCTAGTGTTAGTTGCGTCTAGGAAGACTCCAGACGCAGAAGTTAGCGTTCGCTAAAGCTCTGCTCATGCAGGAAGCGGCCAAAACAAAAAATCTGATACCATACGAAATATATTTCTACATCTACATCTACATGATTACTCTGCAGTTCACATTTAAGTGCTTGGCAGAGGGTTCATCGAACCACAATCATACTATCTCTCTACCATTCCACTCCCGAACAGCGCGCGGGAAAAACGAACATCTAAACCTTTCTGTTCGAGCTCTGATTTCTCTTATTTTATTTTGATGATCATTCCTACCTATGTAGGCTGGGCTCAACAAAATATTTTCGCATTCGGAAGAGAAAGCTGGTGACTGAAATTTCGTAAATAGATCACGCCGCGACAAAAAACGTCTTTGCTTTAATGACTTCCATCCCAACTCGCGTATAATATCTGCCACACTCTCTCCCCTATTACGCGATAATACAAAACGAGCTGCCTTTTTTGCACCCTTTCGATGTCCTCCGTCAATCCCACCTGGTAAGGATTCCACACCGCGCAGCAATATTCTAACAGAGGACGAACGAGTGTAGTGTAAGCTGTCTCTATAGTGGACTTGTTGCATCTTCTAAGTGTCCTGCCAATGAAACGCAACCTTTGGCTCGCCTTCCCCACAATATTATCTATGTGGTTTTTTATCCTAATAGCATCTTGCGAACCCCTCTGGCATAGCTCGCGGACCCCTAGGGGTCCGCGGACCACGTGTTGGGAACCACTGATCTCAGTATACGGTGGAAGCACATCGCACACTTGTCCGATTTTTCACTGTTGTTACATTTGTTTCCAGCAAATTATATGGGAAGCGTACATTATGAATTGCTGCCTTCGTATAGGACATCGATGTAACATTAATAGTACATTTACTCGCACAAAAAACTATAACTAATCCAAATATACAAAACAGCACTCTCTTTTCCATTCTTACAATCCACCTGCGAAAAATAGCCAGGTACTTTACATTTACCTCAACATTAATTTTTAACTCTAGATTGTTTTGGAGTGTGGTGAGGCCTATTTTCTGGGTATGCAATGGGGTAATTTTCCCTCTACAGAAAGACTGATTTATTTCATTGTGTATAAGTAAATTTTACTATGTTTAATTCATCTCAGTGATATTTTTACTTACGTACATTTTTGCTAAATCAGTATTTGTTTGGCACACAGAGCACAAGAATAAACACAACGCCTTCACTTAACACATGAATTCCAGTTTCGTTTAAGTATTAAAAACTAAACGTCGCCTGAACAGGTCATGAAGGTCCAACGGTACCGACCGGCCGCCATGTCATCTGCAGCCCGTAGGCGTCACTGGATGCATGTATGGAGGGGCATGTGGTCAGCACACCGCTCTTCCGGCCGTATGCCAGATTACGAGACCGGAGCCGCTTCTTCTCAATCAAGTAGCTCCTCAGTTTGCGTTACAAGGGCTGAGTGCACCCCGCTTGCCACCAACTGTTGGCCATTCCGACAGCGCTTAACTTCGGTGATCTGACGGGAACCAGTGTTATCTCTGCGGCAAGGCCGTTGGCTCTATTCACAGATTTTGCTTGTGACACGATGCAAAATCGTGCATAAAGATGTAATTTCTGCCGGGAAACTATTCCTTTACCTAGGGAAGAACTCGAGAAGTCGAGTTTCCAGCACTGATCTGTATCGATCTTGACGCATCGTCCCTTTCACAATATAAATGCGTCCATTTCCTATGCTACTTATTGCGGAATAAACCATTGCTGATAGATGATCCTGGACTTGTTAAACTATCCGATCTTTGTGGTATTACCATAAAAAACAAGTAAGATGATGCTATAATTTATTTACCTTATTCTAGTCATCCATCGTCTAGTTCTTGTACATTTTGGCCTATTCTAGCACCCCCGCATGAGGCTCACCACTCCTTAGTGAGTACGTGCTCTACCCCGGGCCCCAGCCTTTGCAGTACTCCTTCTCTTTCTCTGCTGCAAACCTACACTTCGACTATTCCTTACCACTTCCAACTTTCTGTCGGATGGTCCTTATGGTGCAAACCCTGCCTGGACTAGGTTGACGAACTTGGTCCTGATTTATAATTTCACTCCCGGCGCTATTTTCACCATCCATTAACGATTATATGACCCCATTATTGGTTTTGACCTGCCATAGTTTCCATGTTTTACAGAAGTACGTGTCGTGCACGGAAGGTTGCCCACTGTGGTGTATGCTCCGCCTCTGTTCCCTTCCACCCCGGCCACTTTCCTTCCTGTTGTCACAGTACACCCAAAACCCAGCACGTTACTCATCCCATTGGGGTTGTTAAGTACCTGCATGATTGTAGCTCCCTGATCACGCCTGCGCTGCCCGCTCCCCATGTATCCCATGGAATATGTGCCCGTCATAACTGGGGCGCGAGACTCCCGGCAACGGATTACTGGCCAAGTAGCCGTTGCTGTGCCTGGGTGGCGCCCATGGGGAGAGCCTCCTTTCAGAGTGGGTGGCACCATGGCGGATAGTTCGCACATGAAGCGAGTTAAATTTTCTCCTGCTGATAGTCACACAGCTCCAGCAGTCTCTTCGAATGGAAAGGTGCTGTACGATGCAATGAAGTACGATCTCAACCCATTCCCTTCCCTGGCCAAACCATGGGAGAAACACAGGACTAGATGACAAGGAGAAAAATCCCTCCCCCATACCTGGTCTGTACCAGGATTGACAGGGACACCTTTTTGCCACAAAGCCTTTATTTGTTGTGGAGCAAATTGAACACAAATTTGGGGATGCTGCAACCATCTCTAAGATGAAGACTGTTTCCCACCTGATCTCTCCTGGAAAAAGTATAAGCGTCTTAATCCCATACAAATGAAACTTAAGCTACAGCTTCAAAGTCGTCGGCTTCTCTGTCGATGGTGCCTTCCTCTGTTGCGTCTCTTACAGTGGGTCCCCAAAGCTCCCAGGCGGTCGAGGGTCCTTCTGTGGTGATTCCACCACCTCCACTTCAGGAGCACTGCCCCCCCCCCCCCCCCCAACTGCTGGTGACGCTGGTCCCCAAGCCACAGCTGGAGGCGCCACATCTTCCTCTAGCTTTTCTGCCTAGGAAGAGGTCCCTCAGGACTGTTCCTTCCACAGTTCCTTCTGGTCCATAGCCAGATGGCAGCCAATAGCTGAAGGAACCATGGACTACTAGCCATTGGACTTATCGTTCTTCCTCTGTTTCTGAAACTACATCACTGACCCCTTCCCAGACCACATGTTCTAAGGAGAAGGACAGGAGGAACGAAAAGAAGTCCTCTAAGACGAAGGAAACTTCAATAGCTACCATGCCACCAGACTCTGCATGTACTCCTTCTGCGCCCAAGTTGGAGATAGCAGTGGCCCCCGATATACCGGCTCTCCCCAGGCAATGTGCCACAGAACCTATGTCAGTCGATCCCCTGACATCTCAACTGAAGGCAGGACGTGACCCTGGGTCATGCATTCTGTACTGCCATCCAGGATATGTGCATTCCAGCAAATCGAACCCCTGTCCTTTGTAGCTACTGAGGTATTTTAAGAATCATACCGACTATGAGTAGGTATCGGATGGAGTTTGTATTATCTGCTGGGCTCTGTATACAGTGATGTAGTGTCTCTTGGTACACCTTGGGGGGAGGGGGGGGGCTGTGGCTGTTATGGTAAGGGCACACCAGGATTCAGGATTTTATCATCTGCGATGTTTATCTCCCTCCCAATGATGTCACGCCCAGGATGTTCTGTCTGTGTTACTCTCTCAGCTCTCCTCCCCCCCCCCCCACTCCCCACTCTCTCCCCACCTTTCCTAGTCTTGGGCGACTTCAATGCCCACAACCTTTTCTGTTGTGGTACACTGACCACTGGGCGTGGTGAAATGGTTCAAATGGCTCTGAGCACTATGGGACTTAACTTCTGAGGTCATCAGTCCCCTAGAACTTAGAACTACTTAAACCTAACTAACCTAAGGACATCACACACATCCATGCCCGAGGCAGAATTCGAACCTGCGACCGTAGCAGTCGCGCGGTTCCGGACTGAGCGCCTTAACCGCGAGACCACCGCGGCCGGCGGGCGTGGTGAAGACAGCTCGATCTTTGCCTTTTGAACTCAGTGTGGCACACGGAATTATTTGGTCTTCTCCCATCTATCCACTGGAGGGTCCACGATGACCTGTGTGGTAGGACCACTTCCCGATCTTCCTCAGCGTTGCTGCCCTGGACGTCCGCCTAAATGAGTTCTCCATAATGCTGGCTGGGATGAGTCCGCCTCTGCTGTCATCCTTAGCTCCCCATCGCAAGGCAGTATCAATGTGGCTGTTCAGAATACAGCGGCAGCACAATCATTCGCGTCTTAAGAAGTTTACATAATAAGTTATTAACATCTGCTATATCAAAGGCATAGTGTGGAAGTACCACTCTTTAACACGGTGTATAGTATACAGTTAACATCTAAAAAAAACCGAGATATTTTTGTAAAAATGTGATGAATGTAATGTGGTAACGACACGGATACCTTACCTGTATGTAAGTGCTATAATACTTTCCAACTCATGTCGCTCAGCATCGTCCAGTAGTTTCAGTTGTTTTTTATTTAAACAGTGATCTCCAACATTGATTACTGAAACATGTAATCGACCATGAACCACCTGAAGATAGGAACAAGGACGAAACCCGTCGTTCATTAAGTAAAATGATCTTCTGTTGTGAGTGACAGCTGGTATTTTATAAAACTTATGAAGGAACAGTCACGGAGCTCATCTGCATCCATTATGGCTAAAACTCACTTATTTTCTGAGTATTTCGGTATAAGGGTCCCACGATCTCCAGTGGTTCGTTAAAGAGTAATTCTATTTCGTTTTATTTCTTGCCCTTCTTTATCTTTCTGTCTGTATTGCACTGATAATATCTGTATAGCAGTGCGCTACGTGCCTTGTTGGAGAACAAACTTGTTCTATTCACACACGGAATTTGCTGTCGAGAATAGTAGTTCCCACTTTCCTATTTGACCTCAAACTTCCATTGAGTACTGGTCACTTCTTTCTCGTATCTCTTTTCCCGCAATGTTAGCTGTTCGTTAACAGTGATACACAGCGGTGCGGATAGATTTACTCACGAAGAGGTGCAAGGTTGCAGATGGGAAAGTTGCGCAATGTGCTTGCTCACGCTGCGGGAATATCTAAGCATAGCGTCGTTGTGCCGCTTTTCCAGTGCATTCCGTGTGTCCATACACGAGTTGCCAACTCCACACCAGTAAACCTATCCACACTGTTGTATATCAATGTTTACGTACAACTAACGCTGCAGAAAACACACCCGAGACAGAGCAGGGAAGTACTGAATGGGATCAGTTTGTTTCGAAACAAGACACATCTCATACCGTCTGTATTTTCACTGTTCAGCAGATATTAGCAGTGCAATACACATACAAATAAATGGGTGTAAGAAATCAACTGTTCTGTAACGACCCGTGGGAGATCACTTATCCCTTATACCAAAATAGTCAGAAAATATCCATGAAAAACTCCGAAATTTTTTCACTGGAGCTTGGGTTCGCACTATACTGGGTTATACATAAGTACCTCTGTGGCGTCAGAAGACAACAGCGCGAAAACTACAAGATATGCAGAAAACTGACGTATAGCAGTAGGAGAGCATCACTCCAAGTTTAGAATGCTATACGCGCCGTGGTGTAGTTACAGAGCACACCACTAGGGGCAGCACTTGGTGTATAATGGAGCTATGAGTGTGTTTTGTGTCCTTGAATTCGCTAAATGTGAGTCAGTTGCGTTGATTCAGCCGACGATTTCGTACCAAATAACAGGCAAAAGCTTCAACAGACAAAACAGTCCACGAGTGGCACAACACATTCCGTGAGGTGCTTATGTAGTGCGAAGAAAACGACTGGCCGAGACCACAGAGGATAAATATCTATAGAGCGAGCATTCGAATGCGCAGAGCGAGAATTCTGTCGGTAACAGGTCCTGCAGCGCAGATCACGTGATTTTGGGACGGTGCATTTTAGCCTGTACAGGGCTTAGCGTATTTGGAGTATTATTACTTCTATGCTACAGATAGAACACCTTCACAAGTTCCGTGAATCTTGGAATACGTGTTTTACAGACATCGTAATAATTTGATACAATGCACTGAACTTCGCTTAAAGATATGAAGCGAAATGGTATTGTGCATTTTCGCCGCAGTATCTTGGACCCCCACTTCATTTACGATTTTTCGAATAACGGGGTAAGAAGAGACGGATAACAATATTTTTTAACGTTTTCGATTTCATTTTATTGTCAATTCTCTATTCTAATTAATTACGTTATACACTGAAGAGCCAAAGAAACTGGTACACCTGCCTAATATCATGTAGGGCAGAAGTGCGGCAACACGATGTGGCATGGACTCGACTAATGTCTGAAGTAGTACTGGAGGGAACTGACACCATGAATCCTGCAGGGCTGTCCACAAATCCGTAAGAGAAGGAGGGGGCGGAGATCTCTTCTGAACAGCACGTTGCAAGGCGTCCCATATATGCTCATTAATGTTCATGTCTGGGGAGTTTAGTGGCCAGCGGAAGTATTCACAAGAGTGTTCCTGGAGCCACTCTGTAGCAATTCTGGACGTGTGGGGTATCGCATTGTCCTGCTGGAATTGCCCAAGTCTGTCGGAGTGCGCACTGGACATGAATGGATGCAGGTGATCAGACAGGATGCTTACATACGTATTACCTGTCGTGGTCATATGTAGATGTATCAGCGGTCCCATATCACTGCAACTGCATACTACCCACATCATTACAGGGCCTCCATCAGCTTGAGCAGTCTCCTGCTGACATGCTGGCTCCATGGTTTCATGAGGTTGTCTCCATTCCTGTAGACGTCCATCCGCTCCATATAATTTGAAACGGAATTCGTCCGACCAGGCAACATGCTTCGTCATCAAGAGTCCAATGTGAGTGTTGATGGGGCAAGGTGGGGTGTAAAGCTTTGTGTCGTGCAGGGTACACGAATGGGGCTTCGGCTCTGAAAGCCCATATCGATGATGTTTCATTGAATGGTTCACTCGCTGACACTTGTTGATGGTCCAGCATTGACATCTGCAGCAGTTTGCGGAAGGGTTGCACTTCTGTCACGTCGATCGATTCTCTTCAGTCATCGCTGGTCCCGTTCTTGCAGGATGTTTTTCCGGCCGCAGCCTGATATTCACGGTACACTCGTGAAATGGTCATGCGGGAAAATCACCACTTCATCTCTACCTCGTAGATGCTGTGTCCCGTCGCTCGTGCGCCGACTATAACACCACGTTCAGACTCATTTAAATCCTGATAATCTGCCATTGTAGCAGCAGTAGCCGATTTAACAGCTGCGCCAGACACTTTTCGTCTCATATAGGCGTTTCCGACCACAGTGCCGTATTCTGCTTGTTTAGGTATCTCTGTATTTGAAAACGCATGCCCATACCAGTTTCTTTACGCTTCCGTGTAATAAAACTGTAGACGGCGTTGAAGTGTCACAAGAAAACGACGCTTTTGGAACTACGAAATTGTTACAGTAAAAATGGTAAGCGGCTTGCACCATCTGCTTATCCATTATTATTTTCAATTTTTCTTTATTTATCCTTCTGATTTTTACAGGCAAGTAAAATGTCTACAACATTTTTTCGCCATCTCAACAGAAAGGTAAACCATACACTACGCAGAAAAAAATAAAGCATACCAGATCAGTGCTCGAATTCTGGAGTAACAAAATAAGTGACAGCAAACAATAATTATTTTTTAGGTATTCCATTGCACTGAATCATATTGTCGAATGTGTTCTAATGACTTACATTACAGTGACACTGAATAGGAACCTACCTTATGCAGAAATTCTTGGATACACACAAGGGTTTGAAAAGTTGCGTAAATTGAGGAAGTTAATCAGACTGTTATCTACAAATTTTATCTGCATATGAACATAACACAAGTGTGTATACACCGAGTGGCAGTTTACTCAAACACAGTTGCACATGTATCTAGCGCTTGTCGCGTAAATACATGGCCATAAAATCGCTGAAATTATCTCTACAATACCATGTCTCGATATTTTTCAACATATAAAGTGCTTCATCTCAATATGACATTTACAATTATTCATTTCTTGTACACATATATGAAAAGTAACAGGTTCTCCTTTCACATACTTCTGTTGAGATCGGTAGAAACGACAAAACTGCACCGTAACTGTTACTAAAACTCATAGCCGGCCGGAGTGGCCGTGCGGTTCTAGGCGCTACAGTTTGGAGCCGAGCGACCGCTACTGTCGCAGGTTCGAATCCTGCCTCGGGCATGGATGTGTGTGATGCCCTTAGGTTAGTTAGGTTTAATTAGTTCTAAGTTCTAGGCGACTGATAACGCAGAAGTTAAGTCGCATAGTGCTCAGAGCCATCTGAACCATTTTTTAGAACTAAAACTCAAACGTGCAGAAACATATGTAAAAGAAGGCGAATAGTGTAATATTCAAGTTGCGCTATTACTACAAACTGTACACAAGCAGCTTCCTCCCAGAGTCACGTGACTGGCTCCGCTTTATGTTGAGAAGATGCTCACTCCATAGATAGGTATACCCTATAGCTGGAACCGTCTGCAGAGAAGTTGGAGCAGCGAGAAATTTTCGTCAGAAGTCGACACCTGCGAGCAGACAACTGCTGATACCGCAGTCAACAGCACATTCCTCTTGGCATTTGAAATATACTTACAGATTATATCAACTTTTAGAAACACTTCGACCTGTAAATTGGCCGTTTTTCACCATCGGCCTATTTTTTTTCGAAGGGTATTAATTTTAGCAATTTTGACATTACAGTTTTCCCCCTTTTTGAAACAATTCAAAATACAACTCAGTTTTGGAAAGGAAGCAAGATTCTGGTAAGCGTCCCTTCGAGGTCATGAGATCAGCAGCGCAATCTCAAATTGGGGACCGCTGTGAGATGGTGTAGTGGCAAGAGATTGGAGCCTTTAATGCCACTGACACAAATTTTTTCTTTTCCTTGTCTCTCAGTTTATTATACAATTTACTTTGAAAGATGTCAGTATATGCGCCAGTGTGTTAGCAGAGTAAAAACTAGTGCAAACTGTTACTGGCGTCTGAAACTGTTTCAGTTTTTGTATTGTCTGTGTAAAATTGTAAATTTATTTATTTATTACTTTTCTGTGACACATTTTCAGTCGTTTTATTAAATATTTAAATTTTATCCAAATAGTGGAATGTACTGGGTGATTTTAATTAAAGTGCACCTACTCACGGAGGTACAGAGTGAACTGTATCATATGGCAGCAAAACTCGGTAGATACGCTAACGCGTTAATGCGGAACCGATTTACACTGGAAGAAAATAGTTCCTCTTTTGACCACCAGTTGCAAATCTGCCGCTGTAAAGCATCTCGTAGGCGACTCCGGTATTTATATTGAGCAAACTGTGTTATCTGGTGATTAACAATATACAATCAGCATTATGCCTTCCTCATGTATTTGACCTTTCCTGGCCCTAATCCATTACACAAGGCAACATTTCTATACGTCTTTCTTGCATACACAACGCACGATTTGCACCTGGTGGCCAAAATTGGAACTAATTTTTTTCCACCGTAAATCGGTTCTGTATTAATGCATTAGAATGTCTGTCAAATTCTGCTGCCATACTGTGTTCGCAGCTCACATTGGACCTCTGTGAGTAGGTGCTCTTTAATTTTAACGACCTGGTATAATCCGAAAGATAATAATTATCTGTAAACTGATGAAAGAGAGCTGCACTATGCGGAATAAATACATTATTTGTTGTTGAGAAGGGAGACGAATGGTCAGCAAATGGCGAGCAGTTTCTCGAACGGCAGTGTGTGCAATGCACTATCGGACTTAACACCTGAGATCATCAGTCCCCTAGACTTAGAACTGCTTAAACCTAACTAACCTAAGGACATCACAAACATCCATGCACGAGGCAGGATCCGAACCTGCGACAGTAGCAGCAGCGCGGTTCCGGACTGAGGCGCCTAGAACCGCTCGGCCACAGCGGCCGGCAAGCCGTTTAATACCATGAACTATTAGCCACAAAATTACACTGGAAGAAACGCAAGAGGTAGAGAGGAAAACACCAGTGTACCACTAAAATTACTGTGCGTACTTCGACGGCGCATACGTCAAGCAACGGAATTAAATGTCACAAACTCTGTAAATTGTAGCTGTCGATATTCCTTAAACAGTTTTAATTTTTTAATTAATAGTTGCGAGTGAATTCATGGCTTTAGTGACTGTTTTACCCATCATGATAAAGTTCTTATGCGTGGTGAAATACTAGCTGACTGAAAAAATTAACTGTAGCACAGATATGAAACAATAACTTTGAGTAGTGTAATTTGAATTCATTAATGAGATCTGGTACTAAAATTCCTTTTAAAGGGCCATGTTTTCGCTTGATTAATTGGTCTGGCAGCATAGTGTGCACTGAAGAGTCATCACAGTCATTTCCCAGCATTGTAGTAGCTAACCAGTACTGTCGATAGTACTTTGTTTTAGAAGTTTACTTTATTCTTTTTTGTTTTCTTAGTAATAACGTAAGGTTCGTGTGTGTGTGTGCGTGTGCGTGTGTGTGTGTGTGTGTGTGTGTGTGTGTGTGTGTGTGTGTGTGTGAATACTTTACTGTGGCTATATTCAAATGGTTCAAATGGCTCTGAGCACTATGGGACTCAACTGTTGAGGTCATTAGTCCCCTAGGATATAGAACTAGTTAAACCTAACTAACCTAAGGACATCACAAACATCCATGCCCGAGGCAGGATTCGAAACTGCGACCGTAGCGATCTTGCGGTTCCAGACTGCAGCGCCTTTAACCGCACGGCCACTTCGGCCGGCGTGGCTATATTAATTTCTTTATTACATCAGTGCATCCAATGCAATGCTGGTGGTTTACCAAAGCCTCGTTAGTCTTGGTTAAGTTATACGAGTACCTTGAATTACATCATAGACACGAAGCCCATGCCTACTACAGTAGTACAAGTTTATATGCCGACTAGCTCTGCAGATGATGAAGAAATTGATGAAATGTATGATGAGATAAAAGAAATTACTCAGGTAGTGACGGGGGAGACGAAAATTTAATAGTCGCGAGTGACTGGATTTCAACAGTAGGAAAAGAAGAGAAGGAAACGTAGTAGAAGAATATGGATTAGGGCTAAGAAATGAAAGAGGAAGCCGCATGGTAGAATTTTGCACAGAGCATAACTTAATCATAGCTAACACTTGGTTCAAGAATCATGAAAGAAGGTTGTACAGGCGGCCGCGGTGGCCGTGCGGTTCTAGGCGCTGCAGTCCGGAACCGCGGGACTGCTACGGTCGCAGGTTCGAATCCTGCCTCTGGCATGGATGTGTGTGATTTCCTTAGGTTAGTTAGGTTTAAGTAGTTCTAAGTTCTAGGGGACTGATGACCTAAGATGTTAAGTCCCATAGTGCTCAGAGGCATTTGACCCATTTGAACCACGGTTGTACACATGGAAGAACCCTGGAGATACTAGAAGGTTTCACATAGATTATATATTGGTAAGACAGAGATTTAGGAACCAGGTTTTAAATGGTAAGACATTTCCAGGGGCAGATGTGGACTCTGACCACAATCTATTGGTTATGAACTGTAGATTAAAACTGAAGAAACTGCAAAGAGTAGGAATTTAAGGAGATGGGACCTGGATAAACTGAAAGAACCAGAGGTTGTACAGAGTTTCAGGGAGAGCATAAGAGAACAATTGACAGGAATGGGGGAAAGAAATACAGTAGAAGAAGAATGGGTAGCTGTGAGGGCTGAGATAGTGAAGGCAGAAGAGGATCAAGTAGGTAAAAAGACGAGGGCTAGCAGAAATCCTTTGGTAACAGAAGAGATACTGAATTTAATTGATGAAAGGAGAAAATACAAAAATTCAGTAAATGAAGCAGACAAAAAGGAATACAAACGTCTCAAAAATGAGATCGACAGGAAGTGCAAAAAGGCTAAGCAGGGATGGCTAGAAGACAAATGTAAGGAAGTAGAGGCTTATCTCACGAGGGGTAAGATAGATACTGCCTACAGGAAAATTAGAGAGACCTTTGGAGAAAAGAAAAGCACGTGTATGAATATCAAGAGCTCAGATGGAAACCCAGTTCTAAGCAAAGAAGGGAAAGCAGAAAGGTTGAAGGGGTATATAGAGGGTCTATAGAGGCGCGATGTTCTTGAGGATAATATTTTGGAAATGGAAGAGGATGTAGATGAAGATGAAATGGGAGATGTGATACTGCGTGAAGAGTTCGACAGAGCACTGAAAGACCTGAGTCGAAACAAGGCCCCGGGAGTAGACAACATTCCATTAGAACTACTGACAGCCTTGGGAGAGCCAGTCCTGACGAAACCCTACCATCTGGTGAGCAAGATGTATGAGACAGGCGAAATACCCTCAGACTTCCAGAAGAATATAATAATTCCAAGTCCGCAGCTCGTGGTCGTGCGGTAGCGTTCTCGCTTCCCGCGCCCGGGTTCGATTCCCGGCGGGGTCAGGGATTTTCTCTGCCTCGTGATGACTGGGTGTTGTGTGATGTCCTTAGGTTAATTAGGTTTAAGTAGTCCCACAGTGCTCAGAGCCATTTGAACCAATAATACCAATCCCAAAGAAAGCAGGTGTTGACAGATGTGAAAATTACCGAACTATCAGTCTAATAAGTCACAGCTGCATAATACTAACGCGAATTCTTTACAGACGAATGGAAAAACTGGTAGAAGCCGACCCCGGCGAAGATCAGTTTGGATTTCGTAGAAATGTTGGAACACGTGACGCAATACTGACCCTACGACTTATCTTCGAAGAAAGATTAAGGAAAGGCAAACGTACGTGTCTAGCATTTGTAGACTTAGAGAAAGCTTTTGGCAATGTTGACTGGAATACTCTCTTTCAAATTCTGAAGGTGGCAGCAGTAAAATACAGGGAGCGAAAGGCTATTTACAATTTGTACAGAAAGCAGATGGCAGTTATAAGAGTCGAGGGACATGAAAGGGAAGCAGTGGTTGGGAAGGGAGTGAGACAGGGTTGTAGCATGTCCCCGATGCTATTCAATCTGTATATTGAGCAAGCAGTGAAGGAAACAAAAGAAAAGTTCGGAGTAGGCATTAAAATCCATGGAGAAGAAATAAAAATTTGAGGTTCGCCGATGACATTGTAATTCTGTCAGAGACAGCAAAGGACTTGGAAGAGCAGTTGAACGGAGTGGACAGTGTCTTGAAAGGAGGATATAAGATGAACATCAACAAAAGCAAAACGAGGATAATGGAATGTAGTCAAACTATGTCGGGTGATGCTGAGGGAATTAGATTAGGAAATGAGACACTTAAAGTAGTAAAGGAGTTTTGCTATTTGTGGAGCAAAATAACTGATGATGGTCAAAGTAGAGAGGATATAAAATGTAGACTGGTAATGACAAGGAAAGCGTTTCTGAAGAAGAGAAATTTGTTAACATCGAGTATTGATTTAAGTGTCAGGAAGTCGTTTCTGAAAGTATTTGTATGGAAGTGAAACGTGGACGATAAATAGTTTGGACAAGAAGAGAATAGAAGCTTTCGAAATGTGGTGCTACAGAAGAATGTTGAAGATTAGATAGATAGATCACATAACTAATGAGGAAGTACTGAATAGAATTATGGAGAAGAGGAGTTAGTGGCACAACTTGACTAGAAGAAGGGATCGGTTGGTAGAACATGTCCTGAGGCATCAAGGGATCACCAATTTAGTACTGGAGGGCAGCGTGGAGGGTAAAAATCGTAGAGGGAGACCAAGACATGAATACACTAAGCAGATTCAGAAGGATGTAGGTTGCAGTGGGTACTGGGAGATGAGGAAGCTTGCACAGGATAGAGTAGCATGAAGAGCTGCATCAAACCAGTCTCTGGACTGAAGACGACAACAACAACAAACATTGAATTGCATCAAAAAAAGTTTTGCACTACCTCGGTTCCGACAGTTCCGGAAGCAGTACAGAAAATTGGAATAGAGATCAATATAAACATCATATCCGTCCTTTTTATTGCTCATGAAAACCACATAATTGCGTGTTGTACCACCATAGAGCGAGATCTTCAGAGGTGGTGGTCCAGATTGTTGAACACACCGGTACCCCTAATACCCAGTAGCACGTCCTCTTGCAGTGATGCATGCCTGTATTAGTTGTGGCATACTATCCACAAGTTCATCATGGCAGTGTTGGTCCAGATTGTCCCACTTCTCAACTGCGATTCGGCGTAGATCCCTCAGAGTGGTTGGTGGGTCACGTAGTCCATAACCAGCCTTTTTCAATATATCTCAGGCATGTTAGATTGGGTTCATGTCTGGAGAACATGATGGCCACTCTACTCGAGCGATGTCGTTATCCTGAAGGAAGTCATTCACAAGATGTGCACGATGGGGGCGCGAATTGTCATCCATGAAGACGAATGCCTCGCCGATTTGCTGCCGATATGTATGCACTATCGGTCGGAGGATGACATTCACGTATCGTACAGCCGTTACGGCGGTTTCCACCAGCGGCGTACGTCGGCCCCACATAATGCCATCCCAAAACAGCAGGGAACCTCCACCGTGCTGCACTCGCTAGACAGTGTGTCTAGGCGTTCAGCCTGACCGGGTTGCCTCCAAACACGTCTCCGACGATTGTCTAGTTGAAGGCATATGCGACACTCATCTGTGAAGAGAACGTCATGCCAGTCCTGAGCGGTCCATTCGGCATGTTGTTGGGCCCATCTGTACCCCGCTGCATGGTGTCGTGGTTGCAAAGATGGACCTTGCCATGGACGTCGGGAGTGAAGTTGCGCATCATGGAGCCTATTGGCACAGTTTGAGTCGTAAAACGACGTCCTGTGGCTGCACGAAAAGTATTATTCAACATAGTGGCGTTGCTGTCAGGGTTCCTCCGAGCCATAATCCGTAGGTAGCTGTCATCCACTGCATTAGTAGCCCTTGAGCGGCCTGAGCAGGGCATGTAATCGACACTTCTTGTCTCTCTGTATCTCCTCCATGTCCGAACAACGTATCCGTAGTCAACGTCTATCTTCAGGAGTTCTGGGAACCGGGGTGATGCAAAACTTTTTTTGATGTGAGTATTTCAGTTCATAAACACAAACGTGGAGGCACGTTACTCATACTACGCGTGCTTTAAATTTTTTTGTTGCGTATTGGGTGTCCGCTTAACCTGTGGTCAATATTTCTTACTAAGAAAAGTGTTTACATAGTAAAACCCGACGACTGCGCTAAACTCGCAGCCGAGAGTATCACAGTTCAATTACCACTCTGCCGTAAGAGAGATGAGGAAACGACGGAAAAGCCAAAATCTGGACCGCAGGGCGTCCCAAATGCGAGTTCATCGTCTTAAATCACTGGGCGATGTGTCCTGGGAACTCCGTAGGACGCTGGGATCCGTTCTTAGACGTCCGCCTGGTTGATATGTATGTATTCCAGATGCGGGGCAGACGCGTAGACATGCTGTGCACGCACCGTGCGTATCGTCACCTCATGTTCTTGCGAAATGAGACTCGGGTGCGTCGCGCATGCCTCTGCTCGCTGGGTCTATTCGTCGTGTCTCAGCGAGTCCCAAGCACTGGCCGCTGTCGTAAACATTTTAGACGTCCTGTCACCCGTCGTGTTCCTCTCAGAATTGGGCAATGGCTCTGCTGTTTTGTGCGGACACTGGCGCCGCTCTACGTCTGACGAAACGTGCGGTCTGAGGCGCGTTAAATGTAGCGCAACAGTCTTTCTTATTGTTCTAAAAAAGAATGGAGTTTAACGTGACGTCGACGAAGAAGTCGTTAGAGCACTAGCACAGAAAGAGTGAACATGAGAAACACTGTTTAGCGTACTCAAAAGTACCATCTCGATATTCTCCTGAAGACTTTTGGAAAAGCCGTGGCCGGCCTGTGTGGCTGAGCGGTTCTAGGCGCTACAGTCTGGAACCGCGCTGCTGCTACGGTCGCAGGTTCGAATCCTGCCACGCGCATGGATGTGTTAAAATGGCTCTGAGCACTATGGGACTCAACATCTTAGGTCATAAGTCGCCTAGAACTTAGAGCTACTTAAACCTAACTAACCTAAGGACATCACCCACACCCATGCCCGAGGCAGGATTCGAACCTGCGACCGTAGCAGTCCCGCGGTTCCGGACTGCAGCGCCAGAACCGCTAGACCACCGCGGCCGGCGCATGGATGTGTGTGATGTCCTTAGGTTGGTTAGGTTTAAGTAGTTCTAAGTTCTAGGTGACTGATGACCTCAGAAGTTGAGTCCCATAGTGCTCAGAGTCATTTTGAAAAGCCGTGAAACCCTAATCTAGCAGACCAGAGAGAACATTTGAATGTATTCGTTCTGATTACAAATCCAGTCTGTTACCTAGATGGCAGTTATAAGAGTCGAGGGACATGAAAGGCAAGCAGTGGTTGGGAAGGGAGTGAGACAGGGTTGTAGCCTCTCCCCGATGCTATTCAATCTGTATATTGAGCAAGCAGTAAGGGAAACAAAAGAAAAGTTCGGAGTAGGTATTAAAATCCATGGAGAAGAAATCAAAACTTTGAGGTTCGCCGATGACATTGTAATTCTGTCAGAGGCAGCTAAGGACGTGGAAGAGCAGTTGAACGGAATGGACAGTGTCTTGAAAGGAGGGTGTAAGATGAACATCAACAAAACCAAAACAAGGATAATGGAATGTAGTCGAATTAAGTCGGGTGATGCTGAGGGAATTAGATTAGGAAATGAGACACTTAAAGTAGTAAAGGAGTTTTCCTATTTGGGGAGCAAAATAACTGATGATGGTCGAAGTAGAGAGGATATAAAATGTAGACTGGCAATGGCAAGGAAAGCATTTCTGAAGAAGAGAAATTTGTTAACATCGGGTATTGATTTAAGAGTCAGGAAGTCGTTTCTGAAAGTATTTGTATGGAGTGTAGCCATGTATGGAAGTGAAACGTGGACGATAAATAGTTTGGACAAGAAGAGAATATAAGCTTTCGAAATGTGGTGCTACAGATGAAAGCTGAAGATTAGATGGGTAGATCACATAACTAATGAGGAGGTACTAAACAGAATTGGGGAGAAGAGGAGTGTGTGGCACAACTTGACTAGAAGAAGGGATCGGTTGGTAGGACATGTTCTGAGGCATCAAGGGATCACCAATTTAGTACTGGAGGGCAGCGTGGAGGGTAAAAATCGTAGAGGGAGACCAAGAGATGAGTACACTAAGCAGATTCAGAAGGATGTAGGCTGCAGTAGGTAATGGGAGGTGAAGAAACTTGCACAGGATAGAGTAGCATGGAGAGCTGCATCAAACCAGTCTCAGGACTGAAGACAACAACAACAACAACAACAACAACAACCTAGTGAACTACTTTGTATTATCCAATGTAATGGCAGAGTTTGCGTTTTGACAGCACTCTTGGTGCTGTGGTTTTTTTTTGCGGACATTTAACAAACGAAACAGAAACATTTTATCAAGCATCTTTCAAAGATAGCAACATTGTAATTGTTTCGCGGCCAAAAAGGGGATACAACAACGGAGGAAAGAAAGGGGAAGAGGTTCTCAGATATAAGCGAGGCTTTCTTTTAACCTGCTTGAGAGCAAATGCAAAAATTATCATTATCATCACCGCAGCCAGTTCACTCCCCCTTGGGTAACAGGTGCTTCTCTCTCTTTGCACAACCGTGTTTCTCTCACATTACTCAAACGCCAACAAGTTATACTATATCCTACCATACAGCTAATAGCCATTCTTTCGCACATTGCTCATCTAAATGGGAAACATCCTATTCACAATTTACTTCGATTTCTGACGATCTTGAATACTATTGCCGCAAACATAACTCCAAGTTTTGCACTACATCTTTACTTAAGTACCAGGTGGTTATAATTAAACACCCTATTGAACACGTTATAACACGGAAACTATTTTCTTAATTTTTAACATATTTATGCAGCGACAGAAACTGATGTTGTTGTTATAAGAACATACAGCCTACAGTTGCAGGTTAACTTTCTCGTTTACCTAGTCACACGACAAGGACCATACGACGGGCTTAAAGTAAATTTGCTATAGCTTGTTTAATAGAAGTGACAAAAACCTTATGGTTATGCATCAGGTTTGATAAAGTTGACTTAGGACATGGCTTGTTTTAGGCAAACATTTAAATAATACTATATGTTCTGAAGAAGACGTTATTACTAACGTTGAAATTTCCAAGCGTCACAGCACCGCCGTCCAGTTTCAACTATGGCTACCAGGTGCCGTGATCAGTCATCGCAATTCGTAGTCTCACACATCTGACAAGTCGAAGTGCACTTGTTCACGTGTCAATATGAGCTTGGACAAAAGGAGCACAGCATTATTGGTGAAGCTTTATTATCAAAACAACAGTAATGCTGCACCTGCACTTCGAGAATATCACCGATTGAAAGGATTACGGTAGGGTCCTCTTTCCGCGCCTGCTGTGCGGAGCATGATGAAGAAGTTCAAATCAACTGGAGAACTGGGCGTCGCTTCGGGAAGATGCCTCGACTGGTGGTTGACGAAATCGCTGTTGGGATGGCAAAGAGACGCACTGAACTCAACAATTTTTTATGCAATATGGTCCCCACCGCACACCGCTCGTGAAGTTCACCTGCTTCTCCGAAAGACATATGGAAACGATCGAATTATCAGGCGATCGTTTACAAACGCTTGGCCGGCACAATCACATTATCTCACTACCTGTGATTTCTGGTTGTGGGCTACCTGGAGGACTGGGTTTACCAGGGGAACATTAGACATGTGCTGATCAGCATATCAGGAGATGTAGCCAGCATACCTACGGACATGCTTCGTTCTGCTGTGCAGAACACAAAGACTCTTTAGGACATTGATGGGTACTATACAGAGTCTCTTTTGTACCAGTAACGGTTGTTGTTGTTGTGGTCTTCAGTTCTGAGACTGGTTTGATGCAGCTCTTCATGCTACTCTATCGTGTGCAAACTTCTTCACCTCCCAGTACCTACTGCAACCTACATCCTTCTGAATCTGCTTAGTGTATTCAACTTTTGGTCTCCCTCTACGATTTTTACCCTCCACGCTGCCCCCAATACTAAATTGGTGATCCCTTGATGCCTCAGAACATGTCCTACCAACCGATCCCTTCTTCTAGTCAAGTTGTGCCACAAACTCCTCTTCTCCTCAATTCTGTTTAGTACCTCCTCATTAGTTATGTGATCTACCCATCTAATCTTCAGCATTCTTCTGTAGCACCACATTTCGAAAGCTTATATTCTCTTCTTGTCCAAACTATTTATCGTCCATGTTTCACTTCCATACATGGCTACACTCCATACAACTACTTTCAGAAACGACTTCCTGACACTTAAATCTATACTCGATGTTAACAAATTTCTCTTCTTCAGAAACGCTTTCTTTGCCATTGCCAGTCTACATTTTATATCCTCTCTACTTCGACCATCATCAATTATTTTGCTCCCCAAATAGCAAAACTTCTTTACTACTTTAAGTGTCTCATTTCCTAATCTAATTCCCTCAGCATCACCCGACTTAATTCGACTACATTCCATTATCCTCGTTTTGCTTTTGTTGACGTTCATCTTATATCCTCCTTTCAAGACACTGTCCATTCCGTTCAACTGCTCTTCCAAGTACTTTGCCGTGTCTAACAGAATTACAATGTCATCGGCGAACCTCAAAGATTTTATTTCTTCTCTATTGATGTTAATACCTACTCCGAATTTTTCTTTTGTTTCCTTTACTGCTTGCTCAATATACAGATTGAACAACATCGGGGAGAGGCTACAACCCTGTCTTACTCCCTTCCCAACCACTGCTTCCCTTTCATATCCCTCGACTCTTATAACTGCCATCTGCTGTCTTTACAAATTGTAAATAGCCTTTCGCTCCCTGTATTTTACCCCTGCCACCTTCAGAATTTGAAAGAGAGTATTTCAGTCAACATTGTCAAAAGCTTTCTCTATGTCTACAAATGCTAGAAACGTAGGTTTGTCTTTCCTTTATCTATCTTCTAAGATACGTCGTAGGGCCAGTATTGCCTCGCGTGTTCCAGTATTTCTACGAAATCCAAACTAATCTTCCACGAGGTCGGCTTCTTCCACTTTTTCCATTCGTCTGTACATAATTCGTTTTTTGCAGCCGTGACTTATTAAACTGATAGTTCGGTAATTTTCACATCTGTCAACACCTGCTTTCTTTGGGATTGGAATTATTATATTCTTCTTGAAGTCTCATGGTGTTTCGACTGTCGCATACAGCTTGCTCACTAGATTGCAGAGTTTTGACAGGACTGGATCTCCCAAGGCTGCCAGTAGTTCTAATGGAATGTTGTCTACTCCCGGGGCCTTGTTTCGACTTAGGTCTTTCCCAGTAACGGTAATGGTATGTAACGGTATGATGTACCGTAGCAGCACATTAAAAGTTTTTCAATTGAATTGATTCTCCATTATTTCTCTTCCCCATATCCATAACATACATGCTACCAAGTTTGTTCCTCGTATGGTATTTAGTTTCCGTGTTATAGCGTATTAAATAGGGAAAGTTTAATTATAACCAACCGCTATTAGTTAAGCACTATTTAAGCATTTTCCAATCGATGGCTGGGGACACTCAAACTGGGGCTGTATCTTTGACACAGCCCCAGTTTGTTGGTCTCTGCATTAGTTATTTTGAATTTTTTATTTTATTTTAAGAATGCATTGGTCTTTGTTGCTTATCGCTCGTTGCAAAAATACACACAGCACACAACTGGAAAATTATTTTGAACGCCGCATTGCTTTACCAGGTATGGACCTCCCGGACCTTTCAACTGACTTGGCGGTGTCGGAGGCAGCTTCGACCGCGCCCGGTGGGCCGCGCGCCGCTCGGGGCTACGCGAGTGACGGCAGATTTCAACTTCCGGCAAGCGCGCCTCCAGGAGAGCACGATATTCCATCTCTCGGTGTGTCAGATGGGGAGCCCATGCATACACGAAACCAGAGGATGCTAAATTCTCATGACCTCATTGCCTGCGACTCTGATTGTCTGGTGCGTCTTTTTAAGTAGCAGCATTCAGAGCTTGATTCTACAGGCTCATATGAACCTTAGTACTGACAAGGGAACCTCCCCATCTCCCCCCCCCCTCAGATTTAGTTATAAGTTGGCACTGTGAATAGGCCTTGAAAAACTGAACACAGATCAATCGAGAAAACAGGAAGAAGTTGTGTGGAACTATGAAAAAATAAGCAAAATATACAAACTGAGTAGTCCATGCACAAGATAGGCAACATCAAGGATAAAATGAGCTCCAGAGAGCTGTGGTCACGTGGTCAACGTGAGCAGCTGCGGAACGAGAGGTCCGTGGTTTAAGTCTTCCCTCGAGTGAAAATTTAACTTCCTTTATTTTCGCAAAGTTATGATCTGTCCGTTCGTTCATTGACGTCTCTGTTCACTGTAGTAAGTTTAGTGTCTGTGTTTTGCGACCGCACCGCAACACCGTGCGATTAGTAGACGAAAGGACGTGCCTCTCCAGTGGGAACCGAAAACATTTGATCGCAAGGCCATAGGTCAACCGATTCCCACACAGGAAAACACCTCTGATATATTCTATACGACATTGGTGACGGCATGTGCGTCACATGACAGGAATATGTTGTCGACTCACCTAACTTGTACTCTTGGCGAATGGGTAAATCAATCCTTCTGCCTTGCCCGATTTAGGTTTTCTGCTGGATGTGATAATCACTCCCAAAAAAGTGGTGAAAACATAAGAGTTTGTCACATAAACTGCAGCAAATGAATGCAACAGTTTCACAGTCGCACAGTTTTCTCTGTGCTCTGTCAAAACATATGTTCTTAACGTTTTCAAATTTTTCCGTGTGTAGACCGTCAAAACCTGCATATGTCCATCGGACGGACGGACGGACGGACGGATAATAATTGTCTGAAAATAAAAAATTAAACTTTTCACTCGAGGGACAACTTGAACCAAGGACCTCCCGTTCCGCAGCTGTTCACGCTAACCACGGGACCACGGCGCTCCTGAGATCACGTTATCCTTGATGTTGCCTATATTGCACATGGACTGCTCAGTTTGTATATTTTGCTTATTTTTTTCATAGTTCCACACAACTTCTTCCTGTTTTCTCGATTGATCTGTGTTCAGTTTCTCAAGGCCTATCCACTGTGCCAACTTATAACTAAATCTGAGGGGGGTGCGATGGGGAGGTTCCCTTGTGAGGACTGTAGTGAGATCGATGTACCCCGACGCTGCTAAGCATTTCGATCAGCGTCTTATCAGAATGTACCAGCAGCCAAGATTTTGTTGTTATCGAGAACATTGCTCCCGTTCTACAACGAAAAAAATGCAACACCAAAAGATAATTAACGTTGAGTAATGAAATTTCGGGAATTCGTTTGTCTAGGTAACATATTTAAGTGATTAACATTATAAGATCACAGTTTAACGTAAGCATCAGGTAAGCCGTTGCAAATGTGAAATGTTAATAAATTAACAACCGGTGTAGCTGCCTGAATGATGAATGCAATCATGCAAACGTGTGTGCATTGTGTTGCACAGAAACAGGATGTCAGTTTGTGGGACGGAGTTCCATGCCTGTTGCACTCACTCGGTCCATACAGGGACAGTCAATGCTGTTTGTGGATGGCGCTGGAGCTGTCGTTCCACGATGTCCCATCTGTGCTCGGTTGGAGATAGATCTCGTGATCGAGCAGATTAAGCCAAGATGTCGACACTCTGCATAGCGTGTTGGGTTACAACAGCGGTATGTGGGCGAGTGTTATCCTGTCGGAAAACACCCCAGGAATGTTGCTCGTGAATGGCAGCAGAACAGGTCGAATCAGCAGATTGATCACAACTCCAGGTGTAGGTCCAGTGTGTCTAGCACGCAGACAGGTTGGTTGCAAGTCTTCAGCTGGCCTCGTTATAACTAACAGACGGCGGTGGTTTGGGATCGGTTAAATGCACGTCACAGGTCGTCTGGTTCGGAGCAGATGCAGTACGGCGCGCCAGAGCTGTACGCCGAACACGATGCTCTTGCCTCTCGAGAGTGCCACGTGGCCATCCAGAGCCCTGATTGCTTGCGATCGTATATTCTCGCAACCAATGGTGCCAGCAGTCATGTACAGTGTCTACATTCCTGCCAAGTCTTTCTGCAGTACCGCAGAAGGAACATTTAGCTTCTCGTAGCCCTATTACATGACCTCGTCCAATCTCAGTGAGGTTTAGAAAACGGCGTATTTTTCGCCTGAAAGGTGTTCTTAACTCACAACTCTTCACAATCAATCTCAAAGGTAACCAACTCTGACGACCGTTTTAGATTAGATTAATTATTCGTTCTATGGACTGAAAGGTGGCTACACTGAGCCACTGCGCCAAAGAGTTTTATTAAGCCGCCTACACAGTGCTTGGGTAGAGCTCGTAGTAGTGAGTGCCTGTTAAGAACTCGTGGCAGTCTGTGCTGAGATGTCGTAGTGAAGAGTGTTTGTTGAGACGAGCTAGTAGGCAGTGCTTGCTGAGATGTGATATTGGAGAGTCTTGTTGAGATGTGGTAGTAGAGAATCGGTGTGGTAATATATTGTAAGGATTAGAGTGATTTTCATCAAAATAAATGAGGTAACAAACTCCTTTTCTTTTTTTTTCTCATTATTTCAATGTCCTGAATAATGCATCATTACAGGTTCAGTCAACAAAGCATCTGGCTTGTGTTCTTGTATTAGAGTGTAATTCTGCTTTCCTTACGCAATTATAGTATTTCTAATTTTCCTTTATCACGTCAATATAATTGGTATTTAAAAATTCTTGTCTTGTTGGAGAAGAACCGTGCCAGATGTGTACGTTGAGTCACACTCCCACACACAGAACAATTACACTTGTGCTTTGGTTTAGTAGGTTTTATAGTTGCTGGGGACTTAATTAATTAACTGTGTTAACGAAAATTTTCTTTCATTGTTTGTTGTTATTCTATGCAGTCAGATTGCGTACAAAAACTAGTCAGGGCCAACCGTTTACGAGACACAACGTAATCGGACAAACAGCTACCAAAAAATATTTTCAAACTAAATAATTAAGCCCCCATGCAAGACCCAGTAAAGAGAGGATCCTCCTGGGTGTGGAACATGTCAGATAAACACATTATAGAAATGTAATTAGAAAAATTTGAGTTTCATTAATTTTAATGATCCTCAGTCAATAAACAATAAAATTATGTACATTAATTAAAATTAAACTTCTAATATTTACAGGATTAATACTCACAGCGTATTATTGAAGCAAACCTATTTTTCATCGTCACAGTGGCGCTATCTGCGCTACTCTCAAGCGACTGAAGCGAAATTTGAAGTGACATCATCTTTCAGGTGCAGAAACATGCCTACCAACTTTCCTGCCCGAGTGGCCGAGCGGTTCTAGGCGCCACAGTCTGGAACCGCGCGACCGCTACGGTCGCAGGTTCGAATCCTGCCTCGGGCAAGGATTTGTGTGATGTCCTTAGGTTAGTTAGGTTTAAGTAGTTCTAAGTTCTAGGGGAATGATGACCTCAGAAGTTAAGTCCCATAGTGCTCAGAGTCATTTAAACCATTTTTTGAAGCAACTTTCCTTTACGTCGCACAACTCCTTCTTGGCGTTGAGATTTTTTTTCCGTCAGTGTATATAACAGTGCACCACAGACGAAACTGCCGCACTTCCAAGTTATGCATATCTCAATTATTAAGTGTACATATAGCAGGTAAACATATTAATGTGTAATCTTTTTTTCGATGTCTGATTGCATTTACCAGCCAATTCAGCTACCGATACGTGAGGCTTAACCATCAAACTGTTTGCCAGGAGTGCAAACGTCAATTCTGAGTGGCATTTTTATTTTAATCCAAAATACAGTCATAGGTGAAAGAGGCCAAAAATGACAAGGTAATCCGAGGGTCGAACCTCGAACCAATGGTTTTGTAATGAAACACTTACCAGCTCAGTTCATATCAATAATTGTTCAAAATGATGCTAGAGAATCTTGTTACTGACAGTTGCTACTTTTATTCTGACAAGGTGTACTGCCTTATCTAGGAAGAAGCTGTTTTCTAAATAGAAGTAATCCACATGTAAGCAGCAAATTTGTCTCATATTTGCCTCTCATTGGAGCTGACTTAGCTTTATTCATTATGACTCCAAAATTTTGCAGCATTCGTACATGTTATTTAACACGAGCAGTGGCTCTGCGTAGCTTCTGTCAAAAACGTAATGTCGTCTGAAGATCAGAGGACCGATTTTCTGTCTTTGGTGTTGATACTTTATTTTATTTTTCAGTCTAACATCCACATACATTCTCTAAAAATACAGTAACCATCTTAGAATTCAAAAGCCCTTCTTTTACCACCATCAGTTTTAAATCTATTATTCCCAGCGTCAGATGGTCTTGACTTAATGCACCTAAAAACTCAGGAATGCTTCATTCTGTGAAAAATTTCGTGTAATTGATGAAAGCAGCGAGTAAACCCATACTGTATTTGTTTATCTTTGGATTCATGGACGGTGTAAAGGCGAACAACAATAGTAATTTTTCAAGTACTTTAAAGTGTTTCTTTTGGTGAATGTAATATGAGAGCGAGCCATGACAAAACTATTCCACCTCCTGTGCAATATGTATTAGACTGGTGAAATACCCCCAGACTGCACGAAGAATGTAATAATCCCAATTTCAAAGTAACCACGTGCTGACAGGTGAGAATATTGCCGAACTGTCACTCCAATAAGTCATGGTTGCAAAATATTAACACCACTTATTTGCAGAAGAACGGAAAAACTGATAGAAGCCAACCCCAGGGAAGGTCACTTTTGATTCCAGAGAAATGTTGGAAAACGCGAAGCAATGCTGACCCTACGACTTATCTTACAAGATAAGGCAAGGAAAGGCAAAACTACGTTTATAACTTTTGTTGATTTGGAGAAAGCTTTTGACGGTTTCGATTGGAATAAACTCATTGAAATTCTGAAGGTAGAAGGGGTAAAATACAAGGAACAAAAGTTTGGATACAGATAGTAAGAAAGCAGACGACAATTATAAGAATCGAGCGGCATGAAAGAGATGCAGTGATTAATAAGTAAGTGAGACAGGGTTATAGCCTACCCCTGATATTCAATCTGTACATTGAGAATGCAGTTAAAGAAACCAAAGAAAAAATCTGGAGAAGGAATTTAAGTTCAGGGAGAAGAAATAAAAACTTTGCGGTGTACCGATGATAGTTTAGTTGTGTCAGAGACGGCAAACGACTTGTAAGAGCTGTTGAATTGAATAGACAGTGTCTTGACATGAGGATATAAGATGAACATCAACAAAAGTAAAACAAGGGTAATGGGATATAATCGAATTAAATCGGTCGATCCTAACGAATGAGGTTAGGAAATGAGACACTGAAAGTAGTAGAAGAGTTCTGTTATTTGGGCACTAAAATAACTGGTGATAGTCGAAGTAGAGAGGATATAAAACGTAGAATGGCAATGGAAAAAAGCGTTTCTGAAGAATAGAAATCTGTTGGCATCAAATATAGATTTAGGTGTTGAAACTCTTTTTCTGAAGGTATTTGTATAGCCGTCTATGGAATTGAGACTTGGACGATAAGCAGTTTAGGCAAAAAGAGAATAAAAACTATTCAAACGTGGCGCTACAGAAGAATGCTGGTGATCGGACAGATAGATCATGTGGTCAACGAGGAGGTGCTGAATAGAATTGGGCATACAAATTTGTGGCATGACTGTAGCGAGAGACCAAGAGATGAATACGCTAGGCAGGTTCAAAATGATGTGGGTTACAGTAGATATTCGGAGATGAAGAGGCTTGCACAGGATATGGTAGCGTTGGGTGTTGCATCAGGCCAGTCTTCGGACTGAAGACCACATTAAAAACAATAATGGGATGTAAAGTAAGTTACTATTTTAGTGTTCTCCTAGACTTTCGCAACTGATCTGATTACACCTTGGTGACGTTGATTAATAACAATACGAGTGTTTTGCGTACCTTGCCTTTCAAGTACAGCTAAACATAATACGAGAAAATGAAAATAGAAAAACATAAACTGAGTATAAATTATTGTCAAGATTTCTTCCACGGAACAGGGTGTACCGTCTGCAATGCAAACTCCCAGCTTCGAAAAGGTATACGCCACAAAGATAGCTAAAAGCCTGTCAACTGTGCTGCCTTTGGGCTGTAGTCGTAAAGTTAAGTAATTATTTTAAAGTTAAGTAATTATTTTTTGTATATTTGGAGATTCATGTCTGCATTCCTAATATTAGTCGACGACAATATTATTGCACCCCGGAATGAGGGCTCTTCGGTCGGCGAGTGAGGGCTCTTCGGTCGGCTTATCATGAGCTTTTATAGTGATATTCTACATCTACATCTACATCTACATGACTACTCTGCAATTCACATTTAAGTGCTTGGCAGAGGGTTCATCGAACCACAATCATACTATCTCTCTACCATTCCACTCCCGAACAGCGCGCGGGAAAAACGAACATCTAAACCTTTCTGTTCGATCTCTGATTTCTCTTATTTTATTTTGATGATCATTCCTACCTATGTAGGCTGGGCTCAACAAAATATTTTCGCATTCGGAAGAGAAAGTTGGTGACTGAAATTTCGTAAGCTGTCTCTTTAGTGGGCTTGTTGCATCTTCTAAGTGTCCTGCCAATGAAACGCAACCTTTGGCTCGTCTTCCCCACAATATTATCTATGTGGTCTTTCCAACTGAAATTGTTCGTAATTTTAACACCCAGGTACTTAGTTGAATTGACAGCCTTGAGAATTGTACTATTTATCGAGTAATCGAATTCCAACGGATTTCTTTTGGAATTCATGTGGATCACCTCACACTTTTCGTTATTTAGCGTCAACTGCCACCTGCCGCACCATACAGCGATCTTTTCTAAATCGCTTTGCAACTGATACTGGTCTTCGGATGACCTTACTAGACGGTAAATTACAGCATCATCTGCGAACAACCTAAGAGAACATCTCAGATTGTCACAAAGGTCATTTATATAGATCAGGAACAGCAGAGGTCCCAGGACGATTCCCTGGGGAACACCTGATATCACTTCACTTTTACTCGATGATTTGCCGTCTATTACTACGAACTGCGACCTTCCTGACAGGAAATCACGAATCCAGTCGCACAACGGAGACGATACCCCATAGGCCCGCAGCCTGATTAGAAGTCGCCTGTGAGGAACGGTGTCAAAAGCTTTCCGGAAATCTAGAAATACGGAATCCACGTGGACACGCTGGATCACATGATAGAATATGCATAACCGTCTTGAAATCATTCACAATGAGAAACGTTTCCCTCAGTCTCCACTGTCCGCAGCTCGTGGTCTAGTGGTTAGCGTTGCTGCCTCTGGACCACGGGGTCCTGGGTTCGATTCCCAGGCGGGTTGGGGATTTTCTCTGTCCTGGGACTGGATGTTTGTGTCGTCCTAATCATGTCCATTATAACTATCCGGGCTGTTATGCCGTGGTCGGTTGATGAATTCTGTGTCGATTCCCAACGTTTCGTCTCCGACTGCGGGAGACATCTTCAAGGGGTCCGTAGCTCAATGGAAGGTTCAACACACCCACTGGCTCGCTACTGAGCTACGGACCCCTTGAAGATGTCTCCCGCAGTCGGAGACGAAACGTTGGGAATCGACACAGAATTCATCAACCGACCACGGCATAACAGCCCGGATAGTTATAATGGACATGATATTTCCGGCCGTGAAAGTCTACATTTTAGTGTCCTAATCATTTCATCATCATCATCATCGTCATTCGTGACAGGGGCAAGATTGGACTATGTAAAAATTGGATTGTGTAAAAATTGGGACTTTGTATGGACACTGTTGACCCTGCAGTTCAGCGATCCATAAACCAAACATCATCATCATCATCATCATCAGTCTCCACTATCCTTGCTTACCCTAATGTCACCTCGTTGTTCCGATAACGGTCACGGGGGCCAAGTGCAATAATATCGTGGTAGGGTAGTGCACATTGAAACTGACGCGGCTCAGTACCGTAGAACGCCTCTAGAGGGTTCAAAACAGAATGGCGCAGACACTTGCTAAAGTGGAATTCGTACTTTTATTTAATCAACCAGCATCTCATTTTGCCTTACGAGACCGGCTGGAACCCGTCCCAGGTCTTTCCATCTGAAAAATTTTCTATACAGTCATCGGAAATCGAACCTGGGACCTACACGCCAGTAATAAACGTCAGTAAGTACTAGAGAATGGACACAGGCGATGTTTAACGATAGTCGAATGGTAATGACCGATTAAAAGTGACAGTACATTTCAGCGAATAGGTTAGTATCTCCGGTTACGATATTTGTAACTGGCAAGTGCGGGTGCCTGAAAACTCACGTACGGTAGTTGAGACAAATTTGGGGCTGTTTGTTTACAAACTTATCCTACAGAAAAGCTGCAGTAACCATAGTGCGAAATGGGATACCCATCATTTGCTCACTACACTACAACGTACGGAGTTATCTTTTAATATGAAAAAGTTCTAGCCGTGTTGTTCCATACTGCTTAATTTAACATTAGCTGAAGGATGAGAACATGACTATGGTCACTTTTGATGTGCGTATTGATCCACACGAATCGTACTACTTTATGCTTATGTGTGTCACTAATGGTCGGATGCGGGGGGAGGGGGGGGGTCTACAGTGTAAAATAACGAATGTAACGAGTCGACGCGAAACAATTCAACCCTGTGATTGTTTCCACCCTCATAATCATCAAGCAAGACTATACGTCCGTAACCTAGGAAAAAGGACGCTGACTTCCTATTTGACGGTAAAATGCTTATGATTTTGAATGAATCCCAGGGAAAACTCTATAGTCATACTTTGCTACTGTTTGCCGAGGATTTCTTCGGTATATCAGAATCTGTTTGTAGTACCGTGAGTGGTCGGAATGAGTTATGGACGGGTGATTTTCTATCGTTATGCTAAATCCCTTCAGTTCTGATAGACGTCATTTAATCTAAAGTACTACTCATTAGTTATTTTACTTTCGCCAGAGGTGTAAATGCGGGAATGTGGTTTGCATTTAGACGCATTACACATGGGATTGGTGACCGCACCAGGCACGTCGTACATGCGCTCTTCTCAAGCTACGAGAGGATGTTTCATGTTCGGTAGCTCTCTCGTTAACATTGCACCTTCAGTAACTAATTCACAATGCAGTGCCAATCAGTGATTCTTGTCACAGTGCACTTATTAATTCACGCTACGCAACCATTCATTCATTGCCTCATTCACTTAGATTACGCTATCACTTATTTATTCATACTGCGCCATCACTGATTCATTCAGACGTCGCGTTGTCACAAAGCCTGTAGTACTGCGCAGTAATCTGAAAACGGAAGAAAGGAATGATTCGCATAATAGGGCCCACAGATGTTTCATAAATACTTTTTTCTGTTCACCGCTATAGAATATGAAAGAATAATGGAAAGCAGACGATTGAAATATAAAGGATGGTCATAAACAGTTTGAAAAGCATGCAAGGGTGTTACAGCGGAGATCGAGCTAAGAAATAATTGTTGATAAAAACAAATCGATACGTTGCGCCGTTTCATTTACTTAGCATTGAAGTTAGCCTATTAGGTCGTTGCGCACGCAAATTCAAGCAGACATTCGGAATGTCGCGACACTAACCCATTTTTATTCAGTACTTGTTGTGCTCATGTCTTTCTCTAATTTCTCTCAGGTGGAAATACTACCAATATGTCCGTGCTCAGACTCCAAAATTACTGCAGTCTCCTGTCTACAGCCTATAATTATATCGTATAGAAATTACGCGCCGGCCGCTGTGGCCGAGTGGTTATAGGCGCTTCAGTCTGCAACCGCGCGACCGCTACGGTCGCAGGTTCGAATCCTGCCTCGGGCATGGATGTGTGTGATGTCCTTAGGTTAGTTAGGTTTAAGTAACTCTAAATTTAGGGGACCGATGGCTCAAATGGCTCTGAGCACTATGGGACTCAACTGCTGAGGTCATTAGTCCCCTAGAACTTAGAACTAGTTAAACCTAACTAACCTAAGGACATCACACACATCCATGCCCGAGGCAGGATTCGAACCTGCGACCGTAGCGGTCTCGCGGTTCCAGACTGCAGCGCCAGAACCGCGCGGCCACTTCGGCCGGCAGGGGACCGATGGCCTCAGAGTCCTCAGAGTCCTCAGAGACATTTAGAAATTACGCTCTCCTGTACAAGCTTCTTGTACTGGGGGTACCGCTGTCACACTTCCGTTTGCTCAGATCCTGCCGAAGTGGCCCTACTTTCCACATTCGAGCCGACGGTTTCGAATCCACAGCAAGACGAATGCGGGCGGGAGTGCCGCAGGGCTTCGTTCTCTGTCCTCTGCTGTACATTCTATATACATCTGAATGCCGAAAACTCCCAGAGTAGAGCTCGCGCCCTACGCAGACAACACAGCGCTCTTTGCGCGCAGTTTCAGGGCGCACATAATGAGGCGTCGTCTGCAAGAAGCATGCGACAGTCTTGGATCTAGGGCGAACAAATGGCAACTCGAGAAGAATGCGGTTAAAAGCCAAGCCCTGGTCATCACCAGTAAAAAGCTTCCTGCACATTTAATACCGCTTCGTAACATAGCGTGCCCCATCCCATGGTCACGAACCGGGAAATACCTCGGCGTGACGCTGGACCGGCACACGACATGGGGACCTCACGCCCGCGAAGTAAGAGGAAAGGCGTTGGGCCGGCTAGGCACGCTTTACTCGTTCTTAAACCCAACAACGACGTTGTCCAGCCAGTATGGATTAACACTATATCTCGCACTTATTAGGCCCGTTATGGAGTACACTTCTGTGGCATGGGTAAATGCTGCCAACATCAACATTGAAAAACTACAGGAAGTGCGGAAAAGAGCTTTAGTCCTTTCTCCGCACCTACCCAGACGCTTTCCCACTAGGCAGCTTCACGAGCAGGCTGGATTTCCAATTTTGAAGGACCGCATCAAACACACCGCCCGCCAATTCTATGAAGAGGCACAACGGTGTGAAAAACCATTAATAGCCAGCCTGGACAACCAGATACATTGCGTGGATAAAGCGAGCATTAAGTGAAAGAGATTAGTAAAACAAGAATGACACCCTGAGCAGACGCACAAAAAGAGAAGAATTAAAAACCCAAACGAATAGAGCAGTTACGTAGGCAAGTGCCAGAACTACAAAAGAAACGAGATCAAGAGATCTCGTAAAGTCAAGTGAGTGAGTACACCCCATGGCCAAAACTCATGGGAAGGCATTAGATGTGATGTTCAATCGTAGGCTGCTCAAGCCTTTGCGGTTCATTTGTCTTTGAAGAATGTTGGATCGCCGCTTCTGCGCGATGACGTGACGTCCCTTCCTGGAACCCTTGTGGCAGATTAGTAAGCGCGAGAGCGTTGCAGAGATGGTTATCAAACTGTATGAGAAACGTTGTTCATCAGGAAGAGGAACACTTTTAAAATTCCGAGAGCGAACACTGCAAGGCGAAGCAGGTAACATATCATTTCCTTTTTAATATGAAATATAAAATTGTAAACACCTTCAGCTGTCTATCTTTAAATACAATTTATTTATGCGACCCGTTTCGGCGTTTCACTACGCCATCTGCGGGCACCTGTGTAAAGACAACAACAATTCACGAAAAATTGCTGCACCCATATCATGTACAGCGCTTTCAGGTCCTAAGGCCACAGGATCATCATCGCAGACGGCGGTTCTGTCAATGGCTGTTGCACGAGTGTGCGGCAGATCCACTGTTCACATCCAAGATTTTATTTACTGAAGAGGCGGGATTCACAAGAGATGATGTGCGAATTCCCGTAAACAGCATGTATGGGCAGATGTAAATCCTCAAGCAATTCAGGAAGGAGGGCATCAACACCGATTTTGAATCAAACTTATGGACAGGTTTATTTGGCGATAGATTAATAGAACCACACGTGCTGCTGCAAAGGTTAACTGTGACGCAATATCTGGACTTCTTCTTTAATGCTTTGTCTACCTTTCCGGAGACCGTACCATTGCTGCAACGATCACAAATGTGGTTCAAGTATGATGGCGCACCAGCACACTTTCGTAACATTTTGCATGAGCATCTGACATTTCAGGACTGCTGGATTGGTCGGGAGTACCCACACCTCGGCCGACAAGTTCTTCAGATCTCAATCCCCTAGACTTTTGGTAATGGGGACACCTGAAGGAGTTAGTCTACGCCACTCCAGTCAACGATGTGCTGACGTTACAGAGTTGCGTCTTCAGTGCGTGCTAGCAGGTACAACAACGACCGGATGTACTTCAAAGAGTGCGTCATTCCTGTCGCCGTAAGGCAGAAGGGCGCATTGTCGTGAATGGACGCGACATTGAACACTTTCTGTAAACACGTTTCTCGCAGAAAATATGCATTTCCTGACCGATGTTTATTGGACTTATTTCAGAAAGTATGCGTATCCAAACCCGTGTTTAATGGACTTACTTTTCTTGTTTCGATGAGTACTACTACCTCTGAAAGTATTCGACAAAAAAATGGTTCAAATGGCTCTGAGCACTATGGGACTCAACATCTTAGGTCATAAGTCCTCTAGAACTTAGAACTACTTAAACCTAACTAACCTAAGGACATCACACACACCCATGCCCGAGGCAGGATTCGAACCTGCGACCGTAGCAGTCCCGCGGTTCCGGACTGCAGTGCCAGAACCGCTAGACCACCGCGGCCGGCAAGTATTCGACACTTTTTCTTTTAACACCCTGTATGTATGTTGTCATATAATGGTAAAATGTAATTCCATTTATCGGAGGTCAGCCCCTCGTTAACTACCTATGGGCATCATGTACCATATACGACTGAAAACTGATCAAAAGAAGAATTTAATGTTACGTCAGTATTGTTGTAGTCTTTACACAGGGGACTAAAGATGCCGTAGTGAAACTCCGAAACTGGTGGCATTAATAAATTACATTAAAAATATAGAAGGCCGAATGTGTTTTTAATTTTATATTTTTTATCGAACAATCGAAGTCCCTCAACCATCTCGTACAAAGACGGACTTACAGAGACTTCTTAATATGAGTCCATCTCAAGAAATGACCACTATCGGAAAATCCGATACACAAGAGCTGATACAAAAAATTCCCGACAGTCGTTCGTCATTTGCAAACGGAACGAGGAAGGGGAAAGTGACAGTAGTACGAGAGATGTCAGTTGTCCTCTACCTCACACCGCAAGGTGGCTTCCAGAATGTAGATGTAGATGATACACCTGTACCTTGCGGCGTACAACATCTACATCTGGATCTAGAAGACTACTCTGCCATTCACTAAGTGGCTGGCAGAGGGTTCTTCGAACCACCTTCTAACAGCGTGTGGGAAAGAGGAACATTTATATCTTCCAATACGAGCTGTGGTTTCTCTTATTTTATTACGATTATCATTTCTCCCGGAGTAGATTGGCGACAATAAAGTATTTTGCATTGAGAGGAGAAAGCTGGTGATTGAAATTTCGTGAAAAAGTCTCGCCGCAACTTTGCCTTTATTTCAATGATTAACACCTCAGCTCGCTTGTCACATCCGTGACTCTTTCTCTCCTATTCAACAATAATACGAAACGAGCTGCCCTTCTTTGAACTTTTTCGATGTTTTCCGTGAGTCCCGACTGGTAAGGATCCCATATCTCAGAGCAGTACTCTAGCAGAGGACGGACAAGCGCAGTGTAGGCAGTCTCTTTAGTAGACTTTTGCGTCTTCTAAGTGTTCTGCCAATAAAAAGCAGTCGTCTGCTTGTCTTCCCCATAACGTTATCTCTGTGATGGTTCCAATTTAAGTTCATTTTAATTGTAACTTCTAGGTATTTTAGCCGAATTGACAGCCTTTAGATTTGTGCATTTCACCGTGTAACCGAAATTTAACGAATTTCTTTTAGTATTCATGTAATAACGTCACACTTTTCCTTGTTGAGACACAACTGTCACCTTTCACACCATACATATATCGTATCTAAATTATTTATCAGTTGGTTTTGATATTCTGATGACTTTACTAGACGGTAAATGACAGAATCATCTGCAAAAAATCTGAGAGGGTTGCTCAGATTGTCTCCTAAATCGTTTATATAAATTAGGAACAGCAGATGGACTACAACAAAAAATGGCTCTGAGCACTATGGGACTCAACTTCTGAGGTCATTAGTCCCCTAGAACTTAGAACTAGTTAAACCTAACTAACCTAAGGACATCACAAACATCCATGCCCGAGGCAGGATTCGAACCTGCGACCGTAGCGGTCTTGCGGTTCCAGACTGCAGCGCCTTTAACCGCACGGCCACTTCGGCCGGCGGACTGTAACACTTCCTCGGGGAACGCCAGATGTGAATTCTTTCGCAACTATACGCTTACGACCGTTTTTGCTAAACCAGTTACCGAGAAGATAGTGCTTGTTGTATGGCTGCTCACCTATGATGGTTGTTGCCGGTAGTGACGATGATTATGATCAGAATTATGTTCAACAGTGACTTGGTGAACGGTGTGCTCCATACTCTGTAGGCTGCTACAATCAGAGTTAGCTAACTATGACCCTCAGCCGCGAGTTATAATGACAGTTCACCCTGCTGATGGTGGTTGGCCAGAGTCTAGATACTCTTTACAGGGCTGCAGCTGAGCCCCCCTCTGTGGCCGAGCTGTTCTAGGCGCTTCAGTCCCGAACCGCGCTGCTGCTACTGCAGGTTCGAATCCTGCCTCGGGCATGGATGTGTGTGATCTCCTTGGGTTAAGTTAGGTGTAAGTAGTTCTAAGTCTAGGGGACTGATGACCTCAGATGTTAAGTCTCATAGTGCTTAGAGCCATTTGAACCATTTGGCTGCAGCTGAAAAACATAATACATGCAGTATTTCACAGACTGATTGCCCCTTGTACCCATCCTTGACGATTTAGTCGCCATGTTGTGAGGTGAGAATTCATTCATTCCAAATGGCTCTGAGCACTATGGGACTTAACTTCTGAGGTCGTCAGTCCCCTAGAACTTAGAACTTCTTAAACCTAACTAACCTAAGGACATCACACACATCCATGCCCGAGGCAGGATTCGCACCTGCGGCCGTAGCGGCCGGCCCCGATATTGTGCATGAATGTCATGGAGGCAGCCAATAAATTTCCGAGGATCACGTCACATGTGGAAACGAAGACCGAAACTCAGCCGATTCGTGAAAACGTTACGACTGTTACTAACATGATCTTAAATCTGTGCCGAAGAACAAAACCAATATCGTCTTAAACAGCAAAACACAATCCGTGTTTCAGTCCAGAAAATCAAGGTAACTGTCGTATTCTGCTGACAGCGTAACATAGGCTTAGTGTCAAGGTGAACTACCGACCTAGCCACCGGACTGGGTATTACTTTCCTGTAGTTTACCAACGACCAATGGCGTGTGATATGTTTCTCGGTCACTTCCAAGTTCTGCGATCGCCGCATACGGAACTACCTGCTACGCATATAGTATTACTGCCACTGTCTGAGTTGGTTTCCCTATCACTGGAATGGTGGGATATTGCACTGTACCTCATTGTACATGACGTTTCAAAAAGATTCATCCGACTTTATGTTAATTAATAATGTTATGATTCTATATTAATTAATAGTTTTGTTCAGGCATGGGTACACAACTTCGACAAATTTACGAAAGATAACATTTGCCATTATGGATTCTACGATTTTCAATTTACGATAGTTATGGAAGCATAAGAAATAAATAAAAATCTGTGTCGCGGACGGGATTCGAACCCGGGTGTTTTTGCTTATTAGGCAGAAATGCTAACCATTACACTGCCGCAGCAGTATGGTCACCATTGTTCCACAAACGTAAGCAAGAATACTCGGGTTCGAGTCCCGACCGCGACACAGATTTTAATTCATTTCTTCTGCTTCCATTGTTATCGTAGATACAGATAAGACTTAAATGTCTCGGGGAAAATTTAATTATAAGATCGATAATTTTCCATTTATTTGCTGTTGGACAGCTTAGACTTTATAGTCGTCATCAAGAAACATTCAGATATGTATGTCTGCATTCTTTTGTGGCCATTGTGGCTTAAGTTAAAATCTTCTGGGTTTTAAGGCCGTGTCATATTTTCTCTAAAGTAATCGACGTTTCGACCCCTCTGCTGGGATCTTCTTCAGGATCTAGAACATTCTTCTACCAATAGTGGACACCGGAAGATCCTCAAGAAAATCCCAGCAGAGGGGTCGAAACGTCGATTATTTTAGAGGGAATATGACACAGCCTAACAACGCAGAAGATTTTTACTTCAGTAACATTCAGATAACCTCTGTGCAACTTGTATGCCACATCTGTTGTGACATGTTGCGTAGAGGTCATATGAATATTGCTTGATAACGAGTACAAGGTCAAGATTGGCCTGTAATAGTATCACGTGACGGTACCACCCCACAGAATTTAAAGCAAAGGAACTGCGAGTTTTCGTCTGACGCCGACAGCGGTCCCCTGGGTACTGGCGGACCCAGTGGCGTGCGCCTACTGAGCCACGCCTCCAGCGGCTTTGCACTGCGTGCGCCCTCTGCCGCCGGCGACAGCCACGTCCCTCTCGCATTTGGAGCCTCATCACTAAGACACCATCATTCGTGCTTAGTGCAGCAAGCCTAATTCCGGTTGCTATTTTATGAGCTGGACAGTAATTCTTGCTGCATTACTTGTAATGAGTCTTCGAACATTTGGAGAAATACAAGTCAAGTAAATCTTACGTTTGTTGTGTTAGCTTGTTCGCTAATCATTTTTGCTCCTGTCCAGCTTTCCTCCTTCAGCAGTTGCTGCACCACTCTGTAGCCCATCTTTCCTTACTGTTATGTTCTAAGCTGTACACGACAAACCGAACATTGTATAGCCCATCATGAACAATGTGTTGCTTTAGAAAAATATATTAATTAAGATAGAAAGTTGAGGTCGATTTTAACTTAAACTGTAAGTAGGCTGTTTAGGTTTTTATGTTGGTAACACCACGCAGCGCTCTGTATGAAAATCACTGTGCTGTGTGCAGTCTGTGGCTGGATGGTATTGTTGGAATATTCGCTTTTGTAGTGTTGGGCAGTTGGATGTGAACAGCGCGTAGCGTTATGCAGTTGGAGGTGAGCCGCCAGCAGTGGTGGATGTGGGGAGAGAAATGGCGGTGTTTTGAGAACGGACGATCTGGACGTGTGTCCGTCAGATAAAGGAAATTTGTAAGACTGGGTGTCATGAACTGATATATATATTTGAACATTATCAAGATAAATACATTGTTTGTTCTCTATCAAAATCTTTCATTTGCTAACTATGTCTGTCAGTAGTTAGTGCCTTCAGTAGTTAGAATCTTTTATTTAGCTGGCAGTATTGTTGCTCGCTGTATTGCAGTAGTTCGAGTAACGAAGATTTTTGTGAGGTAAGTGATTCATGAAAGGTAAAGGTTATTGTTAGCCAGGCCATTCTTTTGTAGGGATTATTGAAAGTCAGATTGCGTTGCGCTAAGAAAAAAAAATATTGTGTGTCAGTTTAGTGATGATCAGAATAAGTCAAGAGAGAAATGTCTGAATACGTTCAGTTTTGGTCAGCTGTTTGAAAATCAAATAACGTAAGAAGTTTATCAGCACAGTCATTTATAATTTTTCTAAGGGGACGTTTCAAAAGATCCAGGTTGAAAATATATCTTGGCGCCAGTTTTAAGCTGCCAGTTCATGTTGTCAGTATGGGGCTTTGGTGCACCTTGCTCGCTCGCTCGCTCGCTCTTTCATTACCTAGAGTGCTTTGACTACAGATGGCGGCAACACAGCATGAAGAGGCATTTTGATTTCTCCGTTTAACAGGTGCAATTCAGTTACAACGGTCCAATGTTATTTTCGCCGTGAGATCGGCTCTGCACCTCCTGCAGGTCAAAGCATTCTACGAACGCAGTAGCAGTTTCATTAGACTGGTTATTTATGTGGGGGGAAATTCACAGGTTGCCCCTATAGCGCATTCAGCAGTGTTACGCACACAGTGAACATAGGTCTACCCGTCGAGAAGACAAAAGAGTTGATGTGCCTGTCTGGCGCTGTTTACGGCGACGTCTATGTTTCAAACCACACAGGATGCGATTGCTCCAAGCCCTTCATTGTGCTGATAAACAACATCCAGTAGAATTTTGAGAATTCATTTTGAGCGTGGAAATGGATGATGACAATTCTATTTCACGTTTAGTGCTCAGTTATGAGACTAGGTTCCACTGAAGTGTAAAAGTAAGGCGCCGAAACGAAAGAATTAAATATGAGCAAACAGAACAGCCACATACCATATCGCCAATGGGACTCTCCAAAGCTTCATCAGTTTGGCCCCGTTTCCCGAGAAAGGATTCGGGGCCCGCGTTTATGTGTGCAACAGCCTCATGGAACTTCCGATGTTGTATACTATGTCATTTATATATACTTGTGTCCAAAGCCGGCCGGTGTGGCCGTGCGGTTAAAGGCGCTTCAGTCTGGAACCGCGTGACCGCTCCGGTCGCAGTTTCGAATCCTGCCTCGGGCATAGATGTGTGTGATGTCCTTAGGTTAGTTAGGTTTAATTAGTTCTAAGTTCTAGGCGACTGATGACCTCAGAAGTTGAGTCGCATAGTGCTCAGAGCCATTTGAACCATTTTTTTGTGTCCAAAATTAAAGCAACGGAGCGCTATTTCCCCGTCCTGTGTCTAATTCACGATATATTCATACAACAGACGTCTCTACGATCGTATCCTGCACGGAAGATGGGATTTCGGTAAAAGAAAAACCACGCCAACGATGACTGCAGTGCACCTATCAAACGGAGTAGTGTTGGCCGGGTAGTCCCATATCCACAGTCGCGCTGTACACAGTCACAGATGGTGCAGTATAGCACAGAGAAGACGCCTACCAGGCCCTGCCCTGGAGTTCGGGATACAGTTTCGGTCACTATAAACTGTCGCCACATCCGAGAAACGAGAGAACGATTCACATTAAGCCATCGGCCACATGCGCTTGCGACTGTTCTCCTTTCTTTCTTCCTGTGGGAAAGGAAGAGAGGAAGGAGAAAAGTCGCAAACTCATGTGGCCCGATGGCTTAATGTGAATCGATCTGTCGTTTCTCGGATGTGGCGACAGTTTATAGTGACCGAAACTGTATCCCGAACTCCAGGGCAGGGCCGACCACGTGCGACATCAGAAAGAGAGGACCGTTATTTGGCTCTAAGGGCACGACGGTATCGCCTTAGTAATGCGCAGCAGTTGGCATCTGACCTCGCAGCTTCAAATGGTTCAAAATGGCTCTGAGCACTCTGGGACTTAACTTCTAAGGCCATCAGTCCCCTAGAACTTAGAACTACTTAAACCTAACTAACCTAAGGACATCACACACATCCATGCCCGAGGCAGGATTCGAACCTGCGACCGTAGCGGTCACGCGGTTCCAGACTGTAGCGCCTTTAACCGCGTGGCCACACCGGCCGGCCCTCGCAACTTCCACTGGACGTGTTGTATGGAGGCAGACGGTGTAGAGAAGGCTTCGACAGAGTGGGCTTTATTGTCGGAGACCTGCCGTAGGTGTGCCTCTGAGGCGTCTTCACGGAAGAGAACGTCTGGAGTGGAGTCGTCAACATGACAGTCGAACAGTGGGCCAATATTCTTTCACAGATGAGCCCCAATTTGGTCTGGAGAGTGATTCTCGAAAGATTCGCATCTGGAAACGATTTCGAGACCGATATCAAGGAGGATCGCTAATGGTGTGGGCAGGCATTATGCTGGCCACTCAGATATCTCTTCATGAAATGTACGGGTGAATCGGAAAGGTTTAACTGCTGTCAGGTATCATGACGAGGTCTTGAGACTCCATGTACGGTTGTTGCGAGTTGCTGTGCGCCCAGACTTTGTATTGATGGACGACAGTGCTCGATCTCACAGAGAACGAGTGTTTGATGTCTTCTTGTGAACAGAAGATACTGCACGTATGGCATGGTCTGGTCGTTGTCAGGCCTGTATTGCTGCCAGAGGTGGTCACATCCCATAGTGAGCGCATTAACTAGTTGTCGCAATGTGTGTGCAGATCTGTTAAGGTGAAAAAAAAACGAATAACATTCGCGGCTACTGTTATGTATCTTGCAATTGTTCACATTCTGTGTTCTTTACGTTGTTTCTACTTTGCTATCACCTGTTTATACTGTTTTGTGGCAAAATAAACGCAACCTTGCAAAATTTCCGTTTGTTGCTTTAATTTTGGACACCAGCGTATATTATGAAAAGTAATGGACTATTATACTGGCTTGAGGTACACCCGAAGTTACTTTTATGTTTGAAGTCTTCTGTATGCGTTTGCTAGAAATCCTTCAGTCCAGTTACGCCGTTGGTCTGATATTTCGTACGCTCGAATTTTGTTCACTGTGCGGCAGTGCGAAGCAGTAGCTAATACCTTGCGCAAGTCAGGGAACACGGAATCTACTTAGCACCGGTATCTAACGCCTTCTGGGTCTCGTGTACCAACTTTTTTTTTAAAGTAGCAACTAATGTTACCTTGTTTCTAGGATGCAGGATACTAAACCACTGTAGAAAGAGAGACCTCACCATTTTTTTCGGACTGTAAGGCTAGCTGCTGAGGAGGAAGAAAAAGAAAAAAAAAAAATAGCATAAATACTCCAAAACTGAAAGTGAATAATGGGTCGCCCTAGACAGGAATTACAAACTAATGCAGTGGAAAATAAGAAACATAGGAAGCACAATTCTTAACCGACAAATATTACTTCTGTCTTCCAGTCTAGCAGTAAGTATCTCATCGACATCAAGTTCACACTAAACAGGGAAAAAACCTTCCTCTGCTTAACATTCCTTGAAGCTTATTCGACGTTGTCGTAGGTGAGACGGTAACTGCACCGACACCTGACTCCTTCGAGTGTTGGCAGGCAAACAGCTTCGCCACTTGAGTCAGCAGCACAGTTTTTGCTACGGCAGTTTTCCAGGAATGGTAGGCAACGGCGTCTGACTTTTCTCGTGGCGCAGGGACGTCACAGGCTGGCTGATGTCAGAGGGCAGTCACGCAGCAGATGGTCACCTGGCGCCTGGCACAGCCAATGACGCACAAGCGGTGCCTGTAATCACCTAGCCGCCCAACGCATCAATTTCTGCGGCCACCACTGTTTCATTCTCATCGCAGTTAAGTCGTCTGCTAAATTTGAACTACGTCCTCGTTGTCTTGTGCTAGTAAAATATGCAGCTGCAAATTAATAGCATGTTGTTGTTGTAGCATGTTGTTGTTATGGTCTTTAGTCCGAAGTTCGGTTTGATGCAACTCTCCATGCTGCTCTGTCCTGTGCAAGCCTCTTCATCTTCGTCCTTCTGAATCCGCTTACTGTATTCATCTCTTGGTCTCCTCTACGATTTTTATCCCTCACCCATGCTACCCACCAATACTAAAGCTGGTGATCACTTGATGTCTCACCGAGCGAGGTGGCGCAGTGGTTAGCACACTGGACTCCCATTCTGGAGGACGGCGGTTCAGTCTCGCGTACGGGCATCCTGATTTAGGTTTTTCGTGATTTCTCTAAATCGCTGCAGACAAATGCCGGGACAGTTCCTTTGAAAGGGCACGGCCGACTTGCTTCCCTCATCCGATGAGATCGATGACTTCGCTGTTTGGTTTCCTCCCCCAAACAACCCAACCCCAACCCCCTTGATGTCTCAGCGTTTGTTTTATCAACCGATCCCTTCTTCTAGTCAGATTGCGTTACAAATTCCTTTTCCTCCTAATTTTATCCAGTACCTCCTCCTTGGTTACATGATCTACTCGTCTAATTTGCAGCATTCTTCTGTAGTACCACATATCAAAAACTTCTATTCTCTTCTTATCTAAACTGTTTATAGTCCATGTTTCACTTCCATAGATTGCTATAATCCACATAAATACTTTTAGAAAGGACTTCCTAACACTTAAATCTATATTCGATGATAACAGATTTATCTTCTTCAGAAATGCTTTTCTTGCCAATGCCAGTCGATATTTTGTATCCTCTTTACTTCGGCCATCATCAGTTAATTTAGTGCCCAAATAATAAAACTCATCTACTGCTTTAAGTGTCTCGTTTCCTAATCTAATTACCTCAGTATCACCTGAGAATTTGACTACATTCTATTATCTTTGTTTTGCTTTTGGTGATATTCATCTTATACCCTCCTTTTAAGGCACAGTCCATTCCGTTCAGCTGCTCTTCCAAGTCCTTTGCTGTCTCTGACAGAATTACAATGTCATTGGCAGACCTCAAAGCCTTTTTTCCTTCTCTCTGAGCTTTGATTCCTTCTTCAAATTTTTCTTTGGTTTCCTTTGCTGGTTGCTCAATGTACAGATTGAATAACACTCCCTTCTCGGCCATGCCCGTCGATTCTTGTACATCCATCTGGTTTCTGTATAAGTTGTAAATAGCCTTTTGCTTCCAGTATTTTACCCCTGATACTTTCAGAATTTGAAAGAAAGTACTCTAGTCAACATTGTCAAAAGCTTTGTATAAGTCTACAAATGCTATAAACTTAGTTTTGCCTTTCCCTAACCTATCTCCTAAGACAGTTCGTAGGGTCAGTATTACTTCGCATGCTCCTACATTTCTCCGGAACCCAAACTGATCTACCCCAATGTTAGCTTCTACCACTTTTTCCATTCTTCCATAAAGAATTCGTCTTAATGTTTTAGAACCAAGACTTATCAAACTGCTAGTTTGACAATATCAGCACCTCCTTTCTTTGCGATTGGAGTTATCACATTCTTCTTGCAGTCTGTCGGTAATTCGCCTATCTCATACACCTTGCACACCAGACGGAAGAGTTGTGTCATGCCGGGCTCCCCCAAGTGTATCGGCAGTTCTGACGGAATGTCATCCCGGGGCCTAGCCCCTAATAGCGTGTCTACGGCAATGTCCAGCTCTGGAAAAAGGCCATAATTTCATTTTCACAAGAAATTAAATACTGCTTCCTACTGAAATACCGCGGACTATCCCTTGACCGAAAAACAACGTGGAAATGCCATCTGCTACGCGTAAGAGAAAGTTCACAGAAGACTGAAGCTACAAACTGACCGTAGATACCAGCTGCATTGCTCCGAAATCCCACACAGATACAGAGCTACCGTTCAACCAATCTTTTCATGTACAAATGTCGCCAGGATTCTCGGTTTCTCCTAACTATATCATCCCTTCCAAATGTTTAATCCCTTCCAAATGTTTAATCATCATCCACTTAACTTTACCTAAGACATTCACTTCCTTATCCTGCACAATTCCTTTACTAGCTCATCAGATATCCCGTCTCCTCCATTGGGGGGGGGGGGGGGGGGGGGGCGGCATTTTGCGAGATGCATTGCATATGCATAGCGTGTGTGTACGGGTTGCCCCTTCCCCCTATTTTATTATTAGGAAACTTACTCATCCATAAAATACAAGAACAGTGCAGTGTACAAAGTATCACGCCCCAGTTGTACTGCCTACTATGTAGGGAAAACAGGCAGAAACTTCAAAACCCGTTTTCAAGAAAATGTAAATGCTTTCAATTTGAAAAATCAGTCATTGCACAACATATGTTGGAAACAAAACATGTCATCAACAGTCTAGAAAACAATTTCGTAGTATTACATAAAGAAGCCAAAGGTAAGACACTAAATCTGTTATAACAACTGGAGATATACCTCCACAAAATCAAAAAACCAGAATCGATGTTAAATGAACAAACAGATTTCGCAAGCCATAGCTATTTCAGTAATCTTAAAGATCTGTCCTAAAGTTATTTCCTGTATATGTCAATCGTTTCCTGCATTTGTCAATTGTTTAATAATTATATCTTTAGCAGTATGAAAAATTCATGTTTCACCACAGAATGTACAAAAACATCTGTGAAGTGTTTACAAACATGTGTTTGCGAATGTGCCTCTTGAATGCAGTGATATGCTTGAAAACGATGGAGGAAAAAACTTATGCTGTTACTAAACCGTTAAAAATGCTTTTCTTGGATTATTTGGTAAGTTTACAGTATTCATCTTTTCCACTATTTCGCACATATTTTCCGCGTCTGACTTACGAAATTCGTAACCTAACGTCAGACCTTTTCGTGACAGGAATATAGCTTTCATCTCATTCAAGAGAACAAATAACTCATGTATTAAGACGAATTACACCTGAAAATGGACCCACAGGGTCTGAAATGCATCGTGTACTGAATAAAACATGAAAAATTGTGACTGAAGGCGTTTTTTACTTCATACCTCGAGTGTATTGAGTACAGTCACGTTTTAAGCTGCAAAATATGGATAAAATTAAAATGACACTTTTATTCGAAGACAATAATTAGTACTGAAGTCAATGGAAAATTATGATTGTGCCCCGGACATTAAAAAAGGTGGAACATGATCACCACAGATGGTAATGGATGCTCTGCAGCATGCTCCCACAGGGTGGATAAAGTATTATTGTGGAAGGACGTTCCATTCCTCCACCAGTACAGCTGACAACTGTTACATCGTCGTTGTAGCATGTGGGCATGCTGCCCAACATATCTCACACTCGCTCGATGCGATTTAATTTGGGTGAATGGCAATCCAGTCCATTTGCCAAATATCCTCTCATTCCAAACGCTTCCTCACTTGTGCTATTTGTTGCAATCACATTTTGTCATCCATAAAAATGAGGTCAGGGCTATGAAAAGACATAAATAGCAAATGAATACAGTGTCACAATAACAGTGATCAGTGAGTGTACCGCGTTGAAAGATTTGGTGGTTGGTACATCAGTACAACATTACACCTCCCACACCATAACACCTTGACCATCAAAATGATCATCTTCCACAATGTTTCTGGAGCACAACATGTTCCAACTTCTCGCCACTTGAGGATACACACAGAGACACTACTCAGATTGAATCTACTCTCATCTGATAAGAGCCCACAACCTCACACCTCACTGGTCCAATCCCTGCGTTCTTCACACCATCGCAAATAGTGCTGCTCATGTGTGGCTGGCAACAAAACACATGTAAAGGTCACAGGGCAAAGAGACCAGCCAGATGAAGTCATCATTCCACTGTGGAGTGTGAGGTTCCCTGTCTTGCAGTCCTGTTAAATCTGGTTGCAATTGCAGCCACTGTATGACGAGCATCAGTATTTGCCTGTTGCACAATGTAGCGGTCATTTGCTGCCCTAACTGCCCATAGTTGACCACCTGTTGCTCAGAATGCACCACATGCTTTTGGAACAATGCAATACCAAACTTCTGGGCTATACACGTCACACTTTATCCTGATAATTCTTCTTCGTGTTATGTCATCCAGATGTTGTCTCCGTGCCATCTTGTAATGAAGAACATCGTCGCAATAACTGCTCGCCGATTGACAACTGTCTTCTGTTCCTTCAACTGCCTGTTGTGAAACGAGCCTGATCTGGCGCTATAGTTAGGCTGACCTCACGCCATGTGACGTCTAGCTGTCTGTACATGACTGGAAGGCCTCTGGCAAAACTTTCATTCATTTCCACCAAGTTATTAAATGTTATGTTGCTTTATGTATCTTGTCATTTAAGTATTACTGAGAAGTGTATTGTGCTTCCACAACACTACATACAGTACTTCCAGTAGATTTGTGATAAGATCCTCCTAGTTGCATTTATTAAAAGTCTTTTAGATCCGATTATTAACACCATCATAGCAGTAACACAAGCACTGATAGTTATATGACTATGTCTGTACCTAAGGGATAATCAGAAATTATGCTGCAGAGAAAAGGTGTTATTCATATCACTTCTTACTTTAGCCAACGTATAGAATTATGTTCAGAACTTTCAGATTCCTAGCTGTGGCGATTTTCAGTCTGTGACATACATGGTGAGACCATGTCAGCGCTATGTCCACATTTGTCGAGCCACTTGCTTGACTGCTATTTTCAGAAATCGTGCTGAACAAGTGTTCTATTCCTTTTCGAGAAAATAAGTACACTATCTGCAGCATGCTGGAAAGTCCAGACCTCAAAGACAGCTGCCTGCATATGTCTGTTTCTGCAAATGGTCTCCCTTTAATCGCGTCAGTCAGTGAGATGTTTCTTGATAATAGCCTTTTTTCAGAATTATTTACCTCCATTCTGATGTTCACACACCTTTACACAACATGGTTTCTCAAATAGTACATCGCCAGTTTTCTAGCGATACCTATTTTAAGTTCACTGTGCGTTTCTGTTATTCTTTCGTATGGGAGCTGAATCACTCTGTTATTATCCTAGCCCCATGTCTCCGAATTCGAGGTCTGTTGTCATGCCTTCTTGGATAAGGGCTCCAGAATTAGTGGCGCTTGAGCCTTGATTGGATTTCTTGTACAGAGGCATTAAATTTTTCCAGGACACCCGCATGCACCTTCCCAAGAGTTCCAAACACTGCAATAGTACTCCAGAAGTGGTGGAACTAGCGTCATGTATGCAGTTTCCTTTACAGATATATTCCATTTTCCCGCAATGTTTCCTTTCGCCTCCACTAATACTGATTTTATATGGTCATACCATTTAACTGTATTACTCCTAAATGTTTCTATGAACTTTACTGATAAATTAAATACTGTTAGGCTCATTCTCTATGTTATAACCCTTATAATACATTTAAAGTGAGTATCTTTCATTACATCCAAAGAAAATTTTGTCCTTGGTTTTTCACAGTTCGTTACAATTGTACAATAGTTAACGTCACCAACAAACTTATAATCCTGCTGACCCTATCTGCTAAATCATTTCTATGTATTGAGATGTGTGACATTCATTATCCAGCGTAATGCACTGTTTTCTGATGGTTAATTATTTCTCAGCTAAAGATTTCAGATGTTTGGAATAGGATAATGTGATAGTTTTAGAATGTCTGAAACTCATTCTGTACGCTTCAGACAAAAGAACAATAGCATTTGGGTGTTTCAGACCACCCCATGACAATTTTTCATTTTCATGTAATGTATATTCAACCAAGATTCCATTCTGCTGATGCGTATGACAAATTCTCTCACCTCTATAATGGTAGCATATGACAGTAACAGGAACAGGCTTAGAACTCAGATACAATATGGCTACTGACAAATTTCAATAATACCATTGTTACCTATGGGAGGGCTCAGTGTTAGTTAAAGAATGTCATAGCTGTATACAAAAAACATTTTAATTGGGGTGCAGTTAGTTGAGTTAAGCTAAAAAGAAGTCTAATGTATCTGGTGATCTTATAGGGATACGTATGTCCACATATATGGCGATGTGCTCTGGTGCATACACGTAGCTACAGGCTGCTGTGTCGACATTAACCCCCACACTCAGATGACAGGCAACTCTATGTTTGGTTCTGTGGCCACTGACTCATTTGGGTGGGTGGCTTGCCCAGTGGTGCGTCTTACAGGGAGGCACACTGTGATCTGCTGCTGTTGGTGAGCATCAGTGTGGTAGAGTTCACAACAGCACCACACAATTTGAGATTGCATCGAAACCCTTTTAGAGATTGACATTTGAGTTCTGAACTTCACATACTATAAACATAAAAAAATACAAGAATGAGATTTCCATACAGCCTGTACTTGTATCTCTAGGTCAGCCACCTTGGATTCTGATGTTACAGGGCTGGGAAAGCTCCATGTAATCTGCCAACCATGTAGACTGTCCAAGTCTACCATCTTGGATTGTTATCTTGGATTCTACGCTATACAGGGAGGTCCATTGATAGTGACCGCGCCAATTTTTTGAATTTCCCAAAAGAACAATTGTACATTTTGGATTTTTGAATTTCCCACCATCTTAGGACAAGTGGACTACTCCCACTGTGACATCAGATTGGTGTGGGAAACTCTGTAACACAGTTGGGGTATTCTGAATTTCCTGTATTTTTAGGGTATTTTGATTTTCCTGTTTCTTTTTTTTTAATTTCCAACCATTTTATACTTGGGGCAATTTACCTATGAAATCAGATAGTTGGCAGGAAAAATGTGGCAATATTGTTTGACGAAGTCTTTTAATATGTCTTTGGAAATTTGGCAACAGTGTAGTGTGCTCGTATCTGCGTGTCAGCCACCTTGTTTCTGATGTCTTAGGGCTACGTTCACATCTCCAGATAAGCCATCTTACATTCTGATGTCATATGACTGTGCTCATATCTCTAGGTCACCCGTAATGGATAGCTGTCGTAGACTGTGATGTGATAGGTCCTAGGAAAACCCACTAGGACAACAATGCAGGGTGTGATCGTGTCTCTAGGCCCGCTATCTTGGATTTTCCACCAATAGCACCACTGCCCATCATGGATTTTTTAATTTTCCATCAGTTTCTTTTTTTAGTTTCCCTCCATTTTATATGTAGGCCAACAAGGGTGGGGGAGGGGAAATCTGGCAACAGTGATATCGTCATAAATCTGGAAACACTGCAGCCTGTGCTCAGATGTACACAGCTATAATACCATTATTGCTTCCTAAAAACTCTTGTCTTTGTTTAATAATTGCTTTTCTTCTTTTACTTTCTTCATGCAAATAAAAACTTCTACTTCTTGTCTGAGTACCATCGTTAATCAACAGCTCCTTCAGTCTATGTCCATGTAATCTTTTTCTAAGACCCTGAGCTTGTTGGTAAATTTGAACTGGTATACTTCCCTATTGTTAAATAAATTCCCATAATCTGCACATCTGATTTCCTGCCTGATGAATTTGTTATTTTCTACATTTTTGTCTATTTTTAATATGAATTTTAGTAGCGTGTGATCACTTGAAATTCTAAATTTCAGGTCCTTTATAATTTACATCTTGTTTGAAGAAACACATTCAGTTCATTTTTTACTTCACTTTGGTCTTTGAAAGTCCTTTTTCAGTACATATGTTTCTGAGAGACTGTTCTAAGAATAAACGTATTGTTCCTTTTGGTGAATGCTAATAATTTATGACCTCTGTCGTTAATACCTTACCTAAAAATTCCCTCTGAAATTTTCTCCTACTTTTGCAGTTCAAAATCCCCCGCCCCGCACACACAGACCCGGCTGTTCTCTGTAGTCCAACATGGAGACCGGAGAGAGCACTCTCAAGTGGACGAGAAAAGCTTACGGGAGGTGTGAGGGACTTCTGAGAAATGTTATTTGGGGCGTTCAATAGTATAGGCTGTAGATAACATCTCTAGAAAGCGCACCAGGGAATACCACCGACTGGGAGTTTATAGAGTGGGTGTTGGCCCACCCGCCGAGAGAGTAGAACGTTTTTTTCTTTTTGTTTTCCCACAGTGGCGAAATTGCGTCCGTGGGAAAAGCACGTTTTGCCATTGGTAGATGGCTTGTGACATTAGTTTCGAGTTCAATTTCTTGGACAGAGAAGGATAGTAAAGAAGTTGATTGAGACAGTGCTTTTTATGGAGCTGATGGAGGGAGGATGAAAGAAATTACAAAATTACGCCATTGGCCAATGTGGACCGCAAATATGGTGACTGGCAAAGAAATTGCAGGTGTTCTCAAAACTGTCGCTAGACATGGGGGATTGATGTCTCGCTTGCTTTTGAGAGAGGAGATTCAGTTTTTGTTTTTTGGAGTTCAGACTTCCAGATTAGGAGACTGACAGATTCAGAGGAGTCATGACTGGATGGTGGAGATGGAGAGCCCCTCGAGTAATGTCACAGTGGTTTGATGCCAGCCGTCGAAGCGTATGATATGATTACATTGCAGCACTAGCATAATAGGGACGGATAGGCACGATGACTTGTCAGTTTGTATGGAAGTGGTGATCTTTGTAATGGTCACTCTGCCATGCTTGAATATTTATCTTCATTCGCTCAAACCTGGCAATATCTTCATACCTACCATACGACTTTGTGATTCAATAACCATGATAGTAATCGTCATAACCAAATCGCCATCCCTGTCCATCTCTGAATCTAGGCAACAACTATTTACGGACATTAATGCAACGATCCATATACTAACTGAACTGAAATTGTTACTAATTAATGTTCAGTCCTAGCAAGGTATAACATGTCGTTTGTGAAATAAATTCTGAATCTGTTGTTCTCTGTGACTTTACTTTCATAGCCAGTGAATTCCATGACCACAGATAGGAGTAATAGGGAGTTCATGAGACCTACTCAGGATACAGTGGCTAGGGCCCCCTATATTAGATCGCGTTTTTTGTTGAATTCATTTCCGTAACTTTATTTAATCAGTATTGACTTCTGAGGTGGTGATCCGTTGCCATAACTATACCGGTCAGATCAGTTGACAGGCCTGGAAAGGGTGGGTGTCTCGCAGTTGTTGAAGGGTAGCTGAATGGTGGTCATTATGTGGAAAGAATGATATACCATCTTGTCATACCCTTCAGGACCAGAGAACCAAATGGCACATTTCAAGATGATAATGTAAGACATCAATGCAGTTCCCACCACAAACGTCTTGGGGTATATACGGATCCTTGACTGACTTGCCCATTTCCCTGATTTTTCAGCTGTACAGGGTGTCTCGAACCTTTTGGGACAAACGGAAACAGGTAACAGTGGATCCACAATCGATTATGTTGATACAGGGAACCAGTCGTCGGAGATGCATATTTATTGTTTTATGGACATACACAGCGTATACTGCATAACAACAATCAGCTTATTGTAATTGTCCAAAGCGAGGACTGCCAGTCTCAATGCACGTATTGCACCAGCACATGCAGTTCTGCTGCACTCTCGCAAAAATCCCGGATGTTTATTGGACACTGGAATAGGAAGCGGGTTATAAACAATGTACAGCCCTGCCTCCCCGTTTGTCTGGTCCACGCTACCTGGCGTTCCTGCCACAGTTCTTAGAGATTGTACCCTTTGTTGTCCGTTTAAGGATGTGGTTTTTACACGACGGTGCACCAGCCTACTTCGATGTTAATGTCCACGAGCACTCGAACAATACATATCCCCATCGTTGTATTGGAATGGAATATCCTTCACATGGCCAGCGCGATCGTCGGATCTCACACTCGTGTACTTTTTCCTGTGGGGTTACGTGAAGACCTCGTTGTATGAAACCTCCGTAGTAAAGGATAAAGACCTGTTTGCCAGAGTTCAAACTGCCTATCTCCTGGTACAGGAGACACCAGGGACCTTTGAGAGAGTGTGGCAGAGCTTTATGTTCCGTTGCCATGCATGCATTGAGACTGGAGGTCGTCACTTCCAACAGTGTCCGCAGCTCGTGGTCTAGTGGCTAGCGTTGCTACCTTTGGATCACGGGGTCCCGGGTTCGATTCCCGGCCGGGTTGGGGATTTTCTCTGTCCGAGGACTGGGTGTTTGTGTTGTCCTCATCATTTAATCATCATCCTCATTATTCGTGCCAGTGGATAGATTGGACTGTGAAAAAATTGGGACTTTGTGTGGGCATTGATGACCGCGAAGTTGAGCGTCCCACAAATGAAACATCATCGTTATAACTTTGAACAGTTAATGTGAGCTACATTGTTGTTACTGGTGTACACAGCATATGTCCATTATTTAATAAATATTTATTTCCGACCATTGGTGGCCCATCTCAGTGTAATGGCATGTGGACCCATTCTATCACCTGTTTCAGTTTGATGCAAAAGGTTTGTAGCAATTTTCGTGAACTGACCTAGCAAGCATTTCAGACAAGGCAACAGATACCCGGGGGTTGCATTCGGAGGATGTTTGCTTCCAGCAGACAAGACTGTGTTCGTGCTGAGAGGGTCAGTCTCATACTGTGGTTGAAGATAGACGTCCATTCCGAATCAAGTGGTAGTTTAGTGACGTAATACCCATTAAGTGACGAACGTTTCCACAAACTTTGATAAATATCGGACTCATTTCTGTCAATGTAGCTGACAACGGACGAGCAGGTGGTACACTGAATAGTGAAGAAGGCCATGGAAGTTCTTAGTGGTTGTATACCTCTTACGACAAAATCTCCGCAGCTGACACCATAGCCACCAGCTGTATATGGGAGCTGGAAAAAGAGGAGAGGGATAGTCGAGCAGTGAGAGCAAACAACAACCAATCTGGTCAGATGTGAGCTAACTCATTAGAAAACTTCTCATCTGCTTTATCTTCGCTAGTGAAACTACTAAACTTTTCTGCTGAACCATGTTCTACAGTTCTGTAGTTGAACGTGGTAGTACACAACATACTATTTTGAGATAGGGAACATGGGGGGTTGAAGGGTGGACTAATCACAAATGGCATGATCACTTAAACGTGGTGTACTGTTAATATCGCTGTTGTGCTAGGTTTTCCAAAGATCTCGTGTCGTCGGTGCGCGTCATCCTGCTGCATCCAAACTTCATCGATCAGTTAGTGTGGTAACATTGCTATAAACCTATGAGACGGTACTATCGCTCAGCAAATTCCTCCTCGAAGAAATATGGAACTACTAAGCCTTATTTGGAAGCTATACCACACTGCAGCCCATTGACGTGGTTTAACGGCGGACCAATACCGATTATCCTGCTTATCAACACATCCAGACAGATGAAAATTGCTGTGGGAGATGCCCTGTCATTTACACAATAATTTCCTGCAAACATATCTTTCCGTACAAATAAAAAATTCTTCTTACGCTTCGAACACAAATGCATTCTACATCAAGATACCTTACTGCAGAAAGCCCTTACGGATGACCTTAGAGCGTTAATGTTCACGTTCTCGGCGTGCTGGTTTCATTTTCAAACCAGACGATGTTCTATGAAAGTTAATCACTCACATTCGTATTCTTACTAGGCGCAGACACATTTCACTGTAAATAAACGCTGAGCAGTGACAACGGAATCTTTTTTTTTTATAGACTTAAGTTGCAAAATCACGTTGCACACTCCATTAAGTAATTATGTCTATTGAAATGGTTGATGTTGTGCAACGATAGTCTCAGCTTTTAGTTTTGGCAACGTACTGATGGATACAAAACAGTCATTCGCACGTTCCGTGTACTACTAGCGACCGAAACGTTTTCTCATCAACAGAAAAACGTGCAACATAATAAACACTGTACTGACATTTCAATACAGCAGCTCGTTTAGTTTTAATAATAGTAAATATACAGTGATTCCGCATGGCGATTGAGGTACGCCGCAGCAAACTCGATGCAAAGCTGCATTGATACAAACCGGCTTAGGATTTGCATAGCTGGGTAACCCCCTTTGTACTCGATGCAGCGCGTAACAAATTGGCTTAGGATTACAGACTGCGAGGGCACCACGTGCGGCGTCTACGGTTCTCCGAAGCGTTTTGCCAATGATCTGCCACGAGGGTACACTCCAGTTTGTAATCCAGAGCAAATGGGAGGATACAGTGATTGTCCGTCCTCTTGAAAAAAAAAGGTTGCAAATTAACAATTTTTGATTTCTTAGAGCTAATTGTTGAGTTTTTTTTTGGATAAATTACTTTATCGAAAACTACTTCGTCCAGATCGAAACTTACTGCTGTTGTATGTGTAGGGAGACAGATTAATGACTGATGCTTTTTTACACTTCTCAGAGAGGAAAGAAGAAGACTGAAGATATATGATTAACACCTCATTGACGTCCAAGTCATTAGGGACGTATAATTAGCTCACAAGATTCACATTTGACCTTGTCATACGCAGTAAAAATGAGGAAGAATTACAGGACCCCTTGAATATCTAATGAGCTCAGAATACGGAATTAGAAAAACCAAAGAAAGATGAAAGTAATCAGGAGTAGTAAAAATGACAATAGCGACAGGCTTAACATCAAAATTTGGGGCGATGTAGCAGACACGATGAAGGAACTCTGCTGCAGTATAACGTATTTTTGTGAACGTGGTAAGTGAATGCTGTTATTGATTCAGCCCAAAAATCCACCCTATGAGAAAAGTGTTTCCCTGCTACAGTTCGAATCCTGCCTCGGGCATGGATGTGTGTGATGTCCTTAGGTTAGTTAGGTTTAAGTAGTTCTAAGTTCTAGGGGACTGATGACCTCAGAAGTTAAGTCCCATAGTGCTCAGAGCCGTTTGAACCATTTTGCTACAGTTCCTTAAAGGTAGTCGGTTGCATGTTTGCTAATTACACACTTGTTTGATAAGGAAGCACTATCACAGAAATGTGGCAACACAGTAAGATACAACATATAACATCTATTAAGAGTATGTTAAAAATGGTACTTAGGTTTTGTGCAGTTTGATGCATGACACTGATATCCTAAACCCAATACAACGAAATCTTAACGATTTTGCTGCCTCTAGCAGTCTACAGTATAGTCACTATGACTGAATGTACACCGCTCTCACTCTCCCCCCCCCCCCTTGCGACTGATGACCTCAGAAATTAAGTCGCATAGTGCTCAGAGCCAGCCGCCCCCCACCCCCCCCCCCCCCCCAAAAAAAAAAAAAAAAAAAAAAAAAAAAAAACGGCGCAGTACGAAGGAATTATCCGAACGGGACGGAAATCGGAAGGGGTGAAGGTGTGACGTACATGTACATACAAACTAACGATTACAATTTCAAAAAAAATTGATGATTTATTCACGAGAAAGAGCTTCACAAAGTGAGCAAGTCAGTAGCGCGTTGCTCCACCTGTGGCTCTTATGCAAGCAGTTATTCGGTTTGGCATTCATTGATAGATGTTGGAAGTCGGCCTGAGGTATATCGTGCATTCTGTCCATCTGGCTCGTTGGATCCTCAGAATCCGGAGCTGGTTGGAGGGCCCTGCCCATAGTGGTCCTAACGTTCTAAATAGAAGAGTGAACTGGCGATCTTGCTGGTCAAGATAGGGTTTGATAAGAACGAAGACAAGCAGCAGAATCTCTGCCTGAAAAGTAATCCCAGGATGGCTTGCAAGAAGGGCAACAAAACGGGGTGTAGAGTATCATCGACGTACCGCTCTGCAGTAAGAGTGCCACGGAAGACAACCAAAGGGGTCCTGCTATGAAATGTAATGGCACTCCAGACCATCACTCCCGGTTGTCGGGTTGTATGGCGGGCTACAGCCAGGTTGGTATCCCACCGCTGTCTGGGGCGTCTCCAGACCCATCTTCGCTAACATCGTAGCTCAGTTCTAGGCGGGTTACAACACGAAGGCAGTTCCATTCCAGTAAAAGAGATTCCAGGCCAAATGTGCCCGACACCACAGCAAACGGTCTTGCTGTTGTACAAAGGTCAATGGTGGTTGGTGAAAGTGGCGCTGTAAGCTCAGTGTCCTTCCTAGGAGGCACCTATTAATGGTCCTTGTGGTCACTGAAGCGCCAGTTGCATGCCGAATCGATGATAATAATAACTATGGGACTAGTGGCATCTCTCCTATTTGGATATCTAGCGATTTGTCTATTACTCCAACTGGCTTCTTTGGGCCCAACTAGACGTCCTACCTCAAATGCTGACATTTGCGTCAGACTTCCACTTCCGCTGTGTTGAAAATGTTTTGCCCCTTGTTCTGAATCTATAACACTGAGGATGATTCGGTCGCCTCAGGACGGTGCTTCAGGACCTCTATCGCTCTCAGGCTATATAGGAAAAGTTCGTACTTACTATATTGTCTTACCTGCTCTTTACAGAGAGATATTTTCATTTCCGATAGAACAGATGTTTGAAACATCGCTGCTGCACGGCTGCCCGTTACCCAACATATCCCGTTGTTGGTGCCGTTGATGATTTTTCTTTTACCAGTTTGCTTATTGTGCTGCATATCTCATCAATTAACTGTTAGTAACGAAAGGAAATTGTTCAAAATATTTCCGTCGGTGACATACGGATTCTCAGAATAAATAATAGGCCAAGTTGAGTTGCATACAAATCTCTATTCTTATTGGCAACTTTCTTAATTAAATATTTCAGTTTAGAAGTAGCAAAATTTTGTCCTGTAACGTTTCTCGACTGTGCATTCAAACTGTCGCTCATTATGTACAGATTCACTACTTCCATTTAACGGTGTTTCTCTTGAACCGGTGGGTTTCTGGTGCCAGGCAATATCGACTGTTACTTCCATCTTTGATCGTTGTCCCTGTGCCTTGTTCTCTTTGCGTCTTTGACGTAGTCTATTTATGGTGACGTGTGTGCGCAAGTCGAGGAGAGTGGATCGGCGCATGAGCCGAGTCAGTCTGCGACGTGACGTGCTTTCAATGTTGTCGTTGTGGGGAGTTGGCGACACCATGTCACGTGGCACGGCCGTATGCCGTGAGGACCAGTTGAGTTGGAGCAACGAAGAAGCATGGGCCGCTGCCGGAAAGTATTAAAGTTGTATTGACACGGCTGGCCAGGATTTGCTAATACCCCGAGTGCTATGGGGATGGATGGTGTGTGAATTCCACATGAAGAAGAGAAAATTAATCGCCAAGCTTATGTGGTGGGTTCCTCCTTCTATATATAGTGAATGTTATTGTGTACATAAGGACTGTTGACTGTTAACAGTTGGTCGTGCTAGTGGCCAGCAAAACATTCATCGCAGTGGTGACGAGGCGAGTTATGTTCTGGAACGGCCATGAAATTATATTAATAAAGTGGCTAGACATAGCGCCCCGCATTTGTAAGTTTGGATTTGGTGCTTAGCGGCACGCTGAAGGTAGCTGGTTCACTTGAACGTAATTTCTTAATTTAGTTATAGATTTAGAATTTTCTGGTTTTACGAATTAGTGGTAATTGTTGTTTCTTAATAATTTCTTGTGTGTATGGAAGGCAAGTGACCCTGATAAATATATGTCACATTGTGTTTCAGGGTCGGATAGAGGCCATGTCTATTTTGGTCTTTGACTATAGGCGCCGTGCTTATTGCATTAGCGACCTATTGAAGTGACGTTAGTTTTCTATTGCAATTTCAAATTCCTATCTGAAGGTTGATTGTCGCGTTAGGTACTGCACGTTTGATTTATGTGGTGTCAGCCATTCAGAAAAGACAGATTATCTTGTAAAGCGAACCTTAAGTCATTGGGTGTGGACTGACACATCTTTTCACGTAGTACACATATTATTATTTTTTTATCAAAGGAAACTAAGCTCATTAATTCTGTTCATTGGTTAACTTGTAATATGATACTACAGTGTGTCTGCCGCTCATGTTTTCCTGTTTTCAGAAACGTGTATAGTGGTCGACGCGAGCAAACCTCGCCCCGCGAGCTTGCAGTGTGACAGAAATCTCAGTATTTGAACTCAGGGCCGTCCGGACGCCGTTAACGTGCGATTTCTCTATTCCATTCAACGAGAGGCTTGTTTTAGGCAGAATATTTCCTACTGCCCAAAGCTGAGTATAAGTTCACCCTTTGGATCGTGAGTTAGTGAAATCGTAATAGATTAACGTTTGCTCGCGTCCATCACATGTTCGTCAAATTGACGTTTTGCCTTAAGCTTGCATAAAGTCTAGAATCTTCCGGACGTTGAGTGTAGTAGAATGCTAAGTGTAAACAGAACAATTAACAGCACCCTTCAGGTCAGATACATCAAATTAATTTTACCTTTTCAGTAAGTGTAAAACTGAGCGAGAAAGGCGATAGCCGACATGGTAAACATTTGGTTATCAGTTTCGTCTATTATTTTGGTTGTTGTTACCGGCACGTAAAGGGGCCGTTGTCACAAGTGTGACGGTTAATATTGTAAATACTAATTGTGGATAGAGCCTTGATATGCAAATGTTGTTAATTGATTATTACTGATGATGAATTCATGTGTATATGTAATCAATAGAGAAGTGTTGCAACTACAAACTGGTTGTGTTACTGGTACACAACGTTAGAGTGTGCAATCGCCACACCATTTCTATTTCACTTTTCCTCGTAAATGATTACTTTTCCTCAGCAAATTGGTTACGATAAACAACTCGACGGAAATATTTTTGCCAAGTCTTTTGTCTCTGGGAACGATAATCAGCTTCTGTCTAATGATGGCACTGAAACCCTATAAAGCGGTTAACGAGATAAATAAACTATTATATCAGAAACATTACATTTTCGTTAGTAATTTTGAAATCCTCAAAAAGTTGTATTGATACAATGCAGTTTGTTACGGCGTATAGTCAAGCGCCAGCACGCCAGTCGGGAACGATAGAGCAGAGAGGGCTGTGAGAAGACGTCAGACAACTGCACGCTGACCGACCCTACTCCAGGACGACAACGCTACAGCAGTGGCTCCTATGCGAAGAGGACAGAAGCGCCGCTCCCGACAGGTCGCGGTCCAGTTCTACAGCAGCTTCACGACTTGCAACTTGGATAGAAGTGTCAACTCTAATAAGTTGCTTGAACTTCTATGTAACACGGACTTGGGAATCGTTATACTGAAGAGATTCCTTATTTCGTATGTCCCCCTTTGCTTGCGACACATCTGTGTAACACAAGTTAAGTATTGTAATCTTTTCATTTTGTAATAAAACTCATTAATAAGATTTGTTTGAATGTTGTCTAACGACCCGATAAAGCAGATTTCCTAGACATCCCATATTTGTCGAATAGGCTGGATTTAACACAATTTCGTAAGTATAAGCTAGTTTCATCTACTATTTTACACTCAAATTATACTTCTTATTGACCTTCAACCCAAGGCGTCTTTTTTTGTAAAGTGAGGCGTTGCATGGGCTCATCAGAAACCACGAAAATAAACGGCATCCCACTAGAGTTAGAATATACGTTTTATTTGTTATTTTATAGCTTTTAGTTAGGTAATAATACCGTAATGAAATAAAAAGAGATTATTCAAGATTCATTATTTATTTATACTATTGAAACTTAAAGAGAAACATGTTTTACATAGAAACCCATGTTCGGAAACGCTTCGTTTCCGTGTCACCAAGGGAAACAAGATGTACAGATTTCACTCATATTTACTGTCATATTACAACCGTTGTTCGATATGACGACCACCAAATTCGGTACATACAGTGTATTGCGCAGTAAGTTCGCATAAACGCTGATCAACAAGCGTGGTGTGCGGTTAATCACTTCTGTTGCAGCCATGATGCTTGCAACCAGACCTTTTCAGACTGGACGGAATTCTCGTAAGCAAAACTCTTGTGGCGGGCCCACAAGAGAAAGTCCAAAGGGGTTAAATCTGGGGATCCTGGTGGCCAAGCATACGGTCCACCTCGACCGATCCACCTACCCCGTAGAATGCGTTCAGATGTTTTCGGACGCGAACTGCAGAGTACATCACAGCGCCATCATGCTAGAACCACAATTCGTGCCGAACGCCCAATGGCACATCTTCCAGAAACTCCGCTAGCTCTTGTTGCAGGAATATCAAGTACCTGGCACCCGGTAAGTGGGGAGGAAGGATGTACTTGCCCAGACATTCATGCCGTAGGTGTGCTGAAATCTTCGTGTACACGTGGCTTTGGGATTTTCGTGATCCCAAATGTGGCTATTTCGAGCGTTCAGAATGTCTTCTCTGTTGAAATACGCTTCGTCGGTGAGTAAAATTAGGCTTGGAAACTGAGGAAAATCCATATAACGGCCTACGAACCAAGTACAGAAACTGACACGTGGCACAAAATCGGCCAGGAGTATGGCGTGCTTCTTCTGAGGCTAATGTGGGGAGAGTTGCCGCTCATGCACAACACGCCAGACAGACGAATGGCACGCATTTATGTCAAGTGCAATGGCTCGTGTACTCATCTATGGGTTCTCTCCAACTTGACGAAGCCCTTCCTCTTCCTATACGATAGTACGCCGCCTTCTTGGAGCACCACAATTCGCTCTATCGCTTGTGAATTTCCAACTTTTCAGCAACCGTTGTCCTTCTCTGGAAAGTATGGGGTGAAATGGAATCACACAATTTGGACAGTACTCGTGGTAGAGACGTTGAGCTTCTCTTCCATTACGTCGAGCTTCACCGTAACTTAACAATATATCGGTGTACTCTGCGGACATGTATTCAGGCATTGTTTTACTCCAGTACTAATCACCATAACGTCAACTGTCGCATCACCAGGAAGCATGACAATAAAGCAGATGGAAATAGAGGACGTCGCGGGATTGTACTATTCGTGAATGTGGCCAGCCTACTTTGACAGGCGAACTTCATAAGAAACTCCTGTCGCGCGATTGAGTAGCTCTTGTTCACCATCTAACATGGAAACGAGCTGTTTCGGGGCATGGGTTCCAATGTAAAACTTGATCTACTATGTCCCCTCTAAAACCTCTAAAAGTATGTAACATGAATTGTGACACACCCTGTATAAAAACTTAAAATTTCTGTAAGTTTCATCTGGATACTGTTACCTATTACGCCATCGTGCTGCGTTGTTGAAAGAAGTGTTACTATTTACTTCTTCTTTGGGCAGCAAAACAGCGAAGTGTTTGTATGCTGGTATCCAAAAAGCGTCGAACATTCTTGCATGCATTTTTGCTTCAGATGATTCGGAATTTCTGGTTTATTTTTTCGAACTGTCAATTTTTGTTCTCTGAGTAGTATTCCCGGCAAGGGAACACTTGTGAAGCAGTTTTCCGCGGTCTCATTTCGTCAAGTGCCTGATGATGGAGCAGTTAGCTGGTTGACAAGAGAATTGGTCGAAGTGCCGTGATAAAAAGGTCCTTCGGCCTGTTTACCAACATAAATCCCTAATTTTCTAGTGTAAAATGTAATAGCAGCTACTAAAGAAAACAGATTTTCATATTTTTCTGGTTCGCTGGTCATGTATGGACGAAATCAGTACGAAACTCTGAAATACTCTAGCATCTGATGTAAAGTAACGTACGGTCTCTGTACAGTCTTTCGCAGTCCTTGACAAACGCTGCATATAACCACCTGATCGGCGCCAACTTGTCTATTAGATTTCGCTCTCCACGAGTTTGAACATCATCTAATCTAAGTGCTCTAAGTAAAAATTGGAATCGCTGTTTGGACATGGTAGCACGACAGAAATAAAGCCCAATTCCATCAATAATCCAAACGTCATCAGTCGAAAGATGTGGCGATTTATGTCGCACTATTTTCACGTAACGCCAAACAAAGCTTCCAGTTCATCCAAATTTTTAAGCTAGAAGACTAGTTCTCCTTCGTAATTCATCCACATCGATGTTATTTTTGTATTTGTGCAGTCCACTATGTGCTGCAACATTTCTTACTCATACGCAGTAACCAAGATTGTAAAGGGTTTGTAACGTCACGTGCTGCACCTTGTGGACCTGGTTGTCCTGTGGCTGTATTATGCAGTCGTTTTCCAACAGGCTGTGGGTAGGGAGTTTTTTTTTTCATTTATAAATAACTTTACGAGTATCGTTGTTTTGCCTTTTTTGACAGTATAAAGATTATCAACGATAAATTTGATGATGACCTGTCATTTTCCTCACTATTTGATTATTCTGATGTTTCAAGCTGTTCCTGAGGATTATTATCTTCGCAGTCTTACACTGACTCTGTGTCATGCTCGCTAACTTCTTCCGGAAAATCCACGTACTCTTCTCCATCCACTTCGTAACCAACAACATCACCATTTTCCTCTTCCAACCATTTCACAATTTATTGACATTGTGTTTCGCCCATATTTATATTAATAGAACTGATCTTAACCAAGAAGAAATAGTATTATAAATAATAAAAAGTACCAGTAAAAGTTCACCAATGCCAGTCACCTTGAACGGTCCCTCAGACCCTCAGGCAAAAACACACGTCTGTATCTAAAGGCACACGCGCGCGGACTGAGTGTTGTCGGTGCGAGCATAAAGTATAATCCTTTTTAGGAAGCTAACAAGATTAATAGATCAGTGGGAACCTTCTAAAAGTATATAATTTGCATTTTTGTAAAAGCTAAACTTTTAAGGACTCCGTGGGACGGGGCAATGGTTAATGACAAACCTTCTGTACCAACAACGAATCTGAAACAGAAAATTTCTGGCTTGACTGGTGTTACCTAAATAAGACACGTTTTTTAATTAAAGGAACGACTTTTCGTAACTTACTTCAACATCATACGTGATTAATGTAGTCGTCGAGTTTGCTGTAAGTAAGTGAAAGGAAATTCTTTCGTGATTTCGAGAGTAAAGCCAGCTTTCGCGAAAACTGCGTACACAGCAATACAGTAAATTGTTATAAACTGTCTTTTAGAATTTATAGATGCTTGTATAGTAGCTGCTTGCTAAGAAAACTGGGAAACCATGGGAGTCTTCGAGTGGTGAATTATTCAGTTCTTTGTTTCGGCGATGCCGGGACTAAAAGAATTATAAACAACGTAAGAAAAGGCTGGAGGATTGTGAATAAATTACGGCAGAAAGACGGTTAGCAGCAAGACGAAACACAGCAAAGTCCCTGTGGAAATCATCAGGTGCAGTTCAGAGAAATGAAAAATTCAAGAACGGAGCGGTGAAGAGGCCATCCTTCTCCAGTGTAAATAGAAAGAGGCAGAGAACACGGCTGGAGCGTTGCGAGACGTATTTTTCCCGGTGTTTTGCTGCCTCTGGACGTCACGTGACCATGAGACGTAGTAATAGCCTCAAAAAACGGCCCGTTTCGTGTGTCAAGTGTAGCGATACATCTTCTACCAGTAACACACCAAAGTATCAAAGCGGAAGAAGAAAATCATTAGACGTGGGAATGGTCTCAGAAAACTAAATTATCTTAATGGGGTTGACTTTATAGTGAACGATTTCCAAAGAAATACCTCTACTGAAAGTAATGTCTGTGTTGGCACACAAATAGAAACAGTACGTTACCACAATTTTCATCATGGCAGTTTCGGAGTTTTACGCCATGGGATATAACACCAGAATGAAGCAGACAAGAAGTATGCATTGTCCAATGTGTCATGGTCACTCGGGCTTATTATGTGATGTCCTTACACCTAAATTTAAACTTCATAAGCGATACTAGGTCTACTGTCCTGTCCTCTCACAGAGAGAATACATAACCTCCTGGCAGCACAGGATTCTTCGAACACCATCTCTCTCATTTTATCTAATAGGATAACGAAAGAACGACGCCGCTGTTCTTCCAACATCTTCCAAGTAAGTTCCCTGAACATCTCTCTTGCACTTTCTCCAACAAGAAGGCCAAGTGTAGGAACTCACCTACACTTAATACAACTAATTTCTAACATTGTTAAATCAGTTCATCAAAGGCAGGCCTATGAAACTCTCCCCACAACTAAATGAGAACATCTATGGCTGACTACAGGGACTTCTTATTAGAAGTGAAACGATGGTATATTTCATGCTGGGTGCACCAAACTAGTGAAAACTGATCTATGAATGGCTAGCTTACTAAAGCTGGTGTTTTGAAGACTCGGAGACACATTTAACAGCGATTGATGATACACTATTGCTGGTGCATGAGTTTATGCATACATCTAGGGTCCATTTCTATAGTGTACATCAGCGTTTCGTAATATTTTCGTTAAGTGGAATCCTTTTTCATGTCCACCTGTATCGTAGAAGCAGTGGTTTGTATCTGTAGTGTAGTTTCAATGAAACATTATGTAAAGAGTTTATTTGCAACAAAAATGATAATGTTATATGACTTTCGGTCGGGAAGGGAGTCATAAAGCCGTTGTATCGAAAGAAAGATTCAGGAGTGGAATTAAAATTCAAGGTATAAGTATGTCAATGATGCAATTCGCTGATGACAGTGCTATCCTGAGTGAGAATGAACAAGAATTAGATGATCTTCTGAATGGAATGAATAGTCTAATGAGCACAGAATGTGGACTGGTAGTTAATCGAAGAAAAACGAAAGTAATGAGAAGTAGCAGACATGAGAACAGTGAGAAATTGAACATAAAAACTGATGGTCACGAAGTTAGTTAGGTTTAAGTAGTTCTAAGCTCTAGGGGACTGATGACTTCAGATGTTAAGTCCCATAGTGCTCAGAGCCATTTGAACCGTTTTTTGGTCAGTCAAGATCTGACGCATTCTCGTTCCTTACGTGTTCTACCAACCTTTGTAATGACTATAAACACGAAGAACACTAGTGCACCCTCCCGGCCCTTCTGTCATGGAGTCTGCGGCTGGTGGTTTCAGTGCTAGCGTTGCTGCCTCTGGATAATGACGTCCCGGGCCGGATTGGGGATTTTTTCTGTCCGGGGACTGAGTGTTTGTGTTGACCCCATCATTTCATCATCATCATTCGCGACAGTGGCTAGATTGGATTGCGAAAAAAAAAAATTGCTAAAAATTGGGACTTTGTATGGACGCTGATAACCGCGTAGTTGAGCGGCCCATAAACCAATCATCATCATCATCATCATCTTTCACCTAGAACTGCAACTCTAATCATTTACGTGTTATCATTTACGAATTGACAGTGTTCATCCGACCATGTTGTCTTCTGGAAACCACAGTTTTTTTTAATCTCAGGTAGTGTATATACAGGATGAATCACGTAAAACATACACCGCAAATATTGCGGAAATGGAAAGTATTATTGACGTGCGGTTTTCAGAGAATAAATCGGTAGTCAGGGACTCGTTTTGCTAGCCAATAAACAGATTGTAACAATACTTAGAAAGTATATACTTTTTAAGTACATTTTTGTGCAAACATGAACATTTTTGAATGGAAAGATGCCTATTGACATTAGCAGACTAAAAGGAGCGTAAATTATGTGCAGGGTTTTAGTGCGAGTCGCCTACGAGATATCGTATTTTGAAAGGTTCCCACACCGACACTTGTGCAATATTTGTAGTATCACACACTAAAGAACAGCACAAGTGCCTATAACTAGTTTTTGGATTCTAACCAGTTGCGAGACAAATGACCATTACAGGTTGTGTTCAAAATGACCACCGGCAGTGAAAATACACGCTTCCAGTTTCGTATGTAACGACTGCTGCACACGTGCTAGCATTTCGGGGGAGATGTGCGAGTGGGCTGCAGAAATACGAGGTGCGTTCAAATGCTAAGGCCTCCGATTTTTTTTTTCTCCGGACTGGAAAGAGATAGAAACATGCGCATTGTTTTAAAATGAGGCCGCGTTCATTGTCAATATGTCCCAGAGATGGCAGCACCGTACGGCAGATGGAATTTTACCGCCAGCGCCGAGAATGAGAACTGTTTTAAATACTTAAAATGGAGGCGTTTTCCTTACTTGAACAGCGTGCAATCATTCGTTTTCTGAATTTGCGTGGTGTGAAACCAATTGAAATTCATCGACAGTTGAAGGAGACATGTGGTGATGGAGTTATGGATGTGTCGAAAGTGCGTTCATGGGTGCGACAGTTTAATGAGGGCAGAACATCGTGTGACAACAAACTGAAACAACCTCGGGCACGCACAAGCCAGTCTGACGACATGATCGAGAAAGTGGAGAGAATTGTTTTGGGGGATCGCCGAATGACTGTTGAACAGATCGCCTCCAGAGTTGACATTTCTGTGGGTTCTGTGCACACAATCCTGCATGACAACCCGAAAATGCGAAAAGTGTCATCCAGGTGGGTGCCATGAATGCTGACGGACGACCACACTGCTGCCCGTGTGGCATGTTGCCAAGCAATGTTGACGCACAACGACAGCATGAATGGGACTTCCTTTTCGTCGGTTGTGACAATGGATGAGACGTGGATGCCATTTTTCAATCCAGAAACAAAGCGCCAGTCAGCTCAATGGAAGCACACAGATTCACCGCCACCAAAAAAATTGCGGGTAACCGCCAGTGTTGAAAAAATGATGGTGTCCACATTCTGAGACAGCGAGGGCGTAATCCTTACCCATTGCATTCCAAAGGGCGCTACGGTAACAGGTGCATCCTACGAAAATATTTTGAAGAACAAATTCCTTCCTGCACTGCAACAAAAACGTCCGGGAAGGGCTGCGCGTGTGCTGTTTCACCAAGACAACGCACCCGCACATCGAGCTAACGTTACGCAACAGTTTCTTCGTGATAACAACTTTGAAGTGATTCCTCATGCTCCCTACTCACCTGACCTGGCTCCTAGTGACTTTTAGCTTTTTCCAACAATGAAAGACACTCTCCGTGGCCGCACATTCACCAGCCGTGCTGCTATTGCCTCACCGATTTTCCAGTGGTCAAAACAGACTCCTAAAGAAGCCTTCGCCGCTGCCATGTAATCATGGCGTCAGCGTTGTGAAAAATGTGTACGTCTGCAGGGCGATTACGTCGAGAAGTAACGCCAGTTTCATCGATTTCGGGTGAGTAGTTAATTAGAAAAAAAATCGGAGGCCTTAGAACTTGAATACACCTTGTACGTATTGATATGTCCTTGTACACAGCGTCTTTCTGCTTTGTTTCCAACGATCTGTAAACAATTCGTGGAGACATGCTGTAGTACTTGGTGCACTAGGGGCTGGACAGCCGTCACGCTGGTACCACAGGTTCGTTCTAGCCTGCAGAGGAACGTCGTCTAGCATCCGTGGATGATGGTCTGTTAGGAGGCTGCGATACTTGTGCGCATCCAGTTTTCCGTCTATGGAACACGGGCCGATGAGCTGTTGATTCACTATCCCCTCCACTCGTATACACTCCAGGGACGCTGAGGTTCCACCTGACGAAGACAACGCGTATTGTCAGCAGACCATTAGTGCTTGTTTAGGCGGTTTACCTGTCTATGATTGGTAAATGTGGCTTCGTATCCTGTCCTACTGCCCCACCGAGCGAGGTGGCGCAGTGGTTACCACACTGGACTCGCATTAGGAAGGACCACTGTTCAATCCCGTGTCCGGCCATCCTGATTTAGGTGTTCCGTGATTTCCCTAAATCGCTTAAGGCAAATACTGGGATGGTTGCTTTGAAAGGGCACGGCCGACTTCTTCCCCATCCTCCCTGAATCCGATGAGACCGATGACCTCGCTCTTTGGCCTCTTCCACCAAAATCACATGTACAGAAGTTAACACGATTTTCATAATCGTTTCCGTGCAGCTCTCGATGGAGAGAGATGTGTTGGGGATGGAACCTATGTCGATGCAGAATGCTTGCACGACTCATCCCAGTCCGCAGCTCGTGGTCGTGCGGTAGCGTTCTCGCTTCCCACGCCCGGGTTCCCGGGTTCGATTCCCGGCGGGGCCAGGGATTTTCTCTGCCTCGTGATGACTGGGTGTTGTGTGATGTCCTTAGGTTAGTTAGGTTTAAGTAGTTCTAAGTTCTAGGGGACTGATGACCATAGATGTTAAGTCCTATAGTGCTCAGAGCCATTTGAACCATTTTTGACTCATCCCACTTCCTCGTGCGATCGCGTGGGACGTGCGGATCCACCTGCACCAGCAGCAAGAACATTAATTTCCTTCTCTTCTGTCGTAACTTGTTTCCTTCTCCTACGTTGTCTAGGTGTTCGGCTACCGCTTTCACGTAACTGATTGAAGAGGTTGATAAATAATTGCCGAGATGGCTGACGTCTAGTGGGATATCTTGCCACATACACCGTAAAAGAACTAACAGTGTTCTTCCAACACTCTCAGTACGCCGTCAGCATGTCGGCATTTTCTACACTGGTAAATCCCATCGTCCACTCACAACCTACTCTTCGACTGTCACACACTAATTGACTAGCAAGTTGCAGTGCACTCAAGGCACACACAAGCGCACTGTAAGCAAACTTGTCAACATTGTACCTGGCAAGTACGCAGCTTGAATGGCACAAACAAGTGTCAGTGTGTGGACGTTTCAGAATACGATATCTGTTAAACGAGTCGCACTAGTATCCTGCAAAAAACGTCACTGAAATTCTAATTTACGCTACTTTTAGTATATTAATACCAATAGGCATTGTCGTATTTAAAAAGTGTATGTTTCCACAAAAATACATTTTCTAATTATTATTACAGTATGTTTGTCGGCTAACAATACGAGCCCCTGGCTACCAATCCATTCTGTGAAAACCAAACATATATAGCACTTCCCATTTCCGCAATGTCTGCGGTGCAATTTTTTGGTGGTTCATCCTATATAAAAAGGGCAAGAGAGAATACGCCGTTTTGTTTTTAATTTAGAGAGGGGTGGGTTTTGGTTGGTTATTTTGTTGTTATCTTTAATGTTGCGAAAAAAGCAAGTAAATTTCGCCGAACCGTTGAGTGATCTTTACGTGACCCAAGGGATCCTTGGACTAGAGTTTAAAAAATGCTGCTGTATAGCAATAACATATTTATTTGGTTCGTTCGCACATTATACTGTGAAAGCTATGAAACGAGGTGAGAAAGAGTATTAGGTGACACTTGACGTTTCTTCACTCATTATGCGCCAATGCCTAACAACACACAGAGTGGTCAGACACCGTCTTAAAAGTGTGTAATGGTGTTGAAGGTTAGGTAGGCTGTGCTGGGAAATAATTACTAACAAAAAATTCGATACGTTACGCCATTTCCGTGTTAATTAACATCGAAAAGTTTGCCAATGAGACCGTTGCGTGCGCGAATTCGAGCTGCCCGCCAGAGACGGTATCGCATACATGTTCTTCGTTTGGTTTCCAAAAATCGAACACGACAGCGGTACAAAAACTGGACATGAGACAAGAATAAGGACCGAAACCGAGCCAAGGGCTTAGCAGTCTTAAGAGCCACCATCTACGCTGTGAGAAGAACAGACACTAATAGTACTTGGCAGGCCGCTTAAATTGCACTTACAACATCCTGATGGACTAACTTAAATGATAATTAACTCGGAAACTGCCAAACGTATCGAATTTTTTTCTTAACAGTTTCATATCCCTGCACATCTCCTGCAACACCATTACAAGCTTTTCAGACTGTTTCCGACCAGCCTGTATAGATGGGGTTGAGGGTGTATTAAAATTTCTTGACTGGCAGAACGCAGAACCTTATGCAGCACGGTGTACGCTTACAGACAAGGTAGTAATTTTTTGTATTCCAGTGGCAAACGTGTGGTATGAGCACTTTGGTACTCATTTTTGGCCGGTAACCAACAGCCGTCAAGTAATGTATAAATATGCATGTTTCACCATCAGTCTCTCTTTTTAAAACCAAATATAGACAGGTAGTGAAGATGGTCCATGACTGAAATAGGTCGATATCTGTGTTTAAAATAAAACCGGCTGATGGTCAGACAAGCATTTTATACACTTTGGTATACGTTACACGTGTTCTGTCGAAGGAGGTTATGTGCTATTTCAGACGTTTTGGCTTAAGATAAAATGTCTATTCATTTGTTTTCTTTTTCTTTTCTTAATTTGTAGTCAGTTGCAGAGACGGTTCCGTGCCCAAATTGTAGAGGAATTCAGCTATGAATTTCATAGAAAGAGAAATGTAGTAGCCCTTCGCCATACGAATAATAAATCACAAATGAATTCACTCACGTCATAAAAATACCAGAACGGAGAGTGCAGTACGATGTGTTTTGTACCATGTTCTGGTTTCATATGTGGTTCTGTCTTTAAAGGGAGTAAATTGAAACGAAATGTAACTTTCGAACATTGAATATTGTCATTACATTTAGGGACGTTATATACTAACAAAAATATGCTAATGAAAACCATTGTTATTAGTGAAATGCAGGCAGCTTTTCTCATAATTACTATTAAACACCGCTCCATGAACCATGGAGCTTGCCGTTGGTGGGGAGGCTTGCGTGCCTCAGCGCTACAGATGGCCGTACCGTAGGTGGAACCACAACGGAGGGGTATCTGTGACAGACCAGACAAAAGTGTGGTTCCTGAAGAGGGGCAGCAGCCTTTTCAGTAGTTGCAGGGGCGACAGTCTGGATGATTGACTGATCTGGCCTTGTAACAATAACCAAAACGGCCTTGCTGTGCTGGTACTGCGAACGGCTGAAAGCAAGGGGAAACTACAGCCGTAATTTTTCCCAAGGGCATGCGGATTTACTGTATGATTAATTGATGATGGCGTCCTCTTGGTTAAAATATTCCGGAGGTAAAATAGTCCCCCATTCGGATCTCCGGGCGGGGACTACTCAAGAGGACGTTGTTATCAGGAGAAATAAAACTGGCGTTCTACGGATCGAAGCGTGGAATGTCAGATCCCTTAATCGGGCAGGTAGGTTAGAAAATTTAAAAAGGGAAATGGATAGGTTGAAGTTAGATATAGTGGGAATTAGTGAAGTTCGGTGGCAAGAGGAACAAGACTTTTGGTCAGATGAATACAGGGTTATAAATACAAAATCGAATAGAGGTAATGCAGGAGTAGGTTTGAAAATGAATAAAAAAGTAGGGATGCGGGTAAGCTACTACAAACAGCATAGTGAACGCATTGTTGTGGCTAAGATAGACACCAAGCCCATGCCTACTACAGTAGTACAAGTTTATATGCCAACTAGCTCTGCAGATGACGAAGAAATTGAAAAAATGTATGATGAAATAAAAGAAATTATTCAGGTAGTGAAGGGAGGCGAAAATTTAATAGTCATGGGTGACTGGAATTCGAGAGTAGGACAAGGGAGAGAAGGAAACATAGTAGGTGAATATGGATTGGGTTTAAGAAATGAAAAGGGAGCCGTCTGGTAGAATTTTGCACAGAGCATAACTTAATCATAGCTAACACTTGGTTCAAGAAACATAAAAGAAGGTTGTATACATGGAAGAATCCTGGAGATACTAAAAGGTATCAGATAGATTATATAATGGTAAGACAGAGATTTAGGAATCAGGTTTTAAACTGTAAGACATTTCCAGGGGAAGATGTGGACTCTGACCACAATCTATTGGTTATGAACTGTAGATTAAAACTGAAGAAACTGCAAAAAGGTGGGAATTTAAGGAGATGGGACCTGGATAAACTGACTAAACCAGAGGTTGTACAGAGTTTCAGGGAGAGTATAAGGGAGCAATTGACAGGATTGGGGGAAAAAAATACAGTAGAAGAAGAATGGGTAGCTCTGAGGGATGAAGTAGAGAAGGCAGCAGAGGATCAAGTAGGTAAAAAGACGAGGGCTGGTAGAAATCCTTGGATAACAGAAGAAATATTGAATTTAATTGATGAAAGGAGAAAACAGAAATATGCAGTAAATGAAACAGGCAAAAAGGAATACAAACGTCTCAAAAATGAGATCGACAGCAAGTGCAAAATGGCTAAGCAGGGATGGCTAGAGGACAAATGTAAGGATGTAGAGGCTTATCTTACTAGGGGCAAGATAGATACTGCCTACAGGAAAATTAAAGAGACCTTTGGAGAAAAGAGAGCCACTTGTATGAATATCAAGAGCTCAGATGGAAACCCATTTCTAAGCAAAGAAGGGAAAGCAGAAAGGTGGAAGGAGTATTTAGAAGGTCTATACAAGGACGATGTACTTGAGGACAATATTATAGAAATGGAAGAGGATGTAGATGAAGATGAAATGGTAGATACGATATTGCGTGAAGAGTTTGACAGAGCACTGAAAGACCTGGGTCGAAACAAGGCCCCGGGAGAAGACAACATTCCATTAGAACTACTGACAAAACTCTACCATCTGGTGAGGAAGATGTATGAGACAGGCGAAATACCCTCAGACTTCAAGAAGAATATAATAATTCCAATTCCAAAGAAAGCAGGTGTTGACAGATGTGAAAATTACCGAACTATCAGTTTAATAAGTCACAGCTGCAAAATACTAACGCGGATTCTTTACAGACGATTAAGGAAAGGCAAACCTACGTTTCTAGCATTTGTGGACTTAGAGAAAGCTTTTGACAATGTTGACTGGAATATTCTCTTTCAAATTCTGAAGGTGGCAGGGGTAAAATACAGGGTGCGAAAGGCTATTTACAATTTGTACACACCGAGCGAGGTGGCGCAGTGGTTAGACACTGGACTCGCATTCGGAAGGACGACGGTTCAATCCCGCGTCCGGCCATCCTGATTTAGGTTTTCCGTGATTTCCCTAAATCAATCCAGGCAAATGCCGGGATGGTTCCTCTGAAAGGGCACGGCCGACTTCCTTCCCCATCCTTCCCTAATCCGATGAGACCGATGACCACGCTGTCTGGTCTTCTTCCCCCAACCAACCAACCAACCAACCAATTTGTACAGAAATCAGATGGCAGTTATAAGAGTCGAGGGGCATGAAAGGGAAGCAGTGGTTGGCAAGGGAGTGAGACAGGGTTGTAGCCTGTCCCCAATGTTATTCAATATGTATATTGAGCAAGTAGTAAAGGAAACAAAAGAAAAATTCGGAGTAGGTATTAAAATCTATGGAGAAGAAATAAAAACTTTGAGGTTCACCGATGACATTGTAATTCTGTCAGAGACAGCAAAGGATTTGGAAGAGCAGTTGAACAGAATGGACAGTGTCTTGAAAGGAGGATATAAGATGAACATCAACAAAAGCAAAACGAGGATAATGGAATGTAGTCGAATTAAGTCGGGTGATGCTGAGGGAATTAGATTAGGAAATGAGACACTTAAAGCAGTAAAGGAATTTTGCTATTTGGGGAGCAAAATAACTGATGACGGTCGAAGTAGAGAGGACATAAAATGTAGACTGGCATTGGCAAGGAAAGCGTTTCTGAAGAAGAGAAATTTGTTAATATCGAGTATAGATTTAAGTGTCAGAAAGTCGTTTCTGAAAGTATTAGGATGGAGTGTAGCCATGTATGGAAGTGAAACATGGACGATAAATAGTTTGGACAAGAAGAGAATGGAAGCTTTCGAAATGTGGTGCTACAGAATAATGCTGAAGATTAGATGGGTAGATCACATAACTAATGAGGAGGTATTGAATAGAATTGGGGAAAAGAGGAGTTTGTGGCACAACTTGACAAGAAGAAGGTAGGACATGTTCTCAGGCATCAGGGGATCACAAATTTAGCATTGGAGGGCAGTGTGGAGGGTAAAAATCGAAGAGGGAGACCAAGAGATGAATACACTAAGCAGATTCAGAAGGATGTAGGTTGCAGTAAGTACTGGGAGATGAAGAAGCTTGCACCGGATTGAGTAGCATGGTGAGCTGCATCAAACCAGTCTCAGGACTGAAGACCACAACAACAACAACTATTAAACAAAAATACAGTGTTGATTAATGAAACGGCGAAAGTTTCTTATATTAATTTAAATGTTTCGGAGTCTTATTTACATACAACCTATCGATTTTCAGGTTTATGACCAACAGCTTGTTACACATATTTATAACGCAAGGAGTTTGAGGTTCATGACCAACAACAAATTGTACGTAACAAATCAATTTAATATTTTCATCGCTTTTCCAACAGGAAGTAGCAACTCAGTAAGATAGAAACATGTAAAAACTCAAGGGGTTGCGGTAGCTGGTGGGGTATTTTAGATATTGGTTGTGTTTTCATGTATTATAGTACGTCCTGCGGTTTTAAAATTAATTTTTAGTGAATTAAGTTTATTTCATTGTTTTTTGTTGTATTCTGCTGCGTTTCCTTATTCTTCGATTATGATTGTTTTTGTTATTGTTGGACTAGCGGAAATTGTTTTTAGAACTGGGGGTATCGTATAAATATTGAAATACTCGCCACCAACCGAACGCCAAGCATCCCGCTACGGCACCAAAAGATGGGCATATGAGATAGATTGACGACGAAGTTCAGTTGTGGAAAGCATCTTCGTTTTACTGGTGCTGTCGGCAAACTGCAGGGTGTGGGATGCCTTTGCGCCTTAGAACGGAATACTCATACAGCGTGTGGTGCTTCCATCAAGCTGGATAAGCTGTGAACACGGAACGTGAAGGCGAGAGGACGAATCAGACTCACATGTTTATTTTGATTTAAGTGAATTTCACTGAACTGGTAAAACATCTGAACCAACAGAGTATAGAAGAAACAGTTTTGAACATGGCTGTCTATCAGCAACCGTATATATAAGTTCCAGTGGAGAAATAACACAGCTAAGCAGTTGCAAATAATTGTTTAATACATTTACCTACGTTTCACAACGCTAAGGATGTCTTCATCGGAATGAGAACCGGTTGCTTGTGTTATTTCTCCGTTGAGAATAGAAGGAAGCTACCCGTTATAATACAAAACCTGTCTATATAATTTCAAGAACAGTTTTGAACGAAGAAATTAGAAAAAGCCTGAAGACCTTTATACACAGCTCCCATGAATTCGTTACAGCTTCAAAAGAGGCGTATAAGGAGCCGTTCCGACCATTCTTCATAAAGACACATTCTTATTTATTGTAAACAGTTGCGTAAGATATGTGCAGCCTTTGGTTGTTTTATCGTATCAGTCCTTCCTCTGGCGGCGACATGAGAGCTGGTATAATTTTCAGGCGCTCTGGCTACCTCTTCATTTGGTCAGGCATTGGAATCCTTAGTGCCTCCCTTCACATATGACATATCTGTCACAATTCCAAAACTGCAGTACCAGATCGGATACGTCCAGCAGCTTGGCTGAACCTTTGAACAGCGTTAAATCTTTCTCTGCCTCCGTTTCCATTTCAGCCTTACGACTCTGTAACAAAATGCCCTGTAACCTGCAACTTGTCCAAAGTTACTCAGCATTCAGCAGGAGGTTAAAGCTTTATTTTTTGTCATCGGCGTAATTTCTCTGTCTATGTTTTCCTCACCTCTTTCTATTTCTGTTTGCTTCTTTTCCTCTAATCTGTTAACATTTCTCGCTCTTGCACTCGGCAGTCAACTTCTTCTCCATATTGATTCCTTCTGTAGTGTTGTTATACGTTTCTGTTAGATTTGACTACTCACATTCGACAAGAATGTAAGAATGAGACGAAGAAATTGCTTAATGTTAATAAGACTGAAATATCTTAAGTTTCACATATTCGTTACTACACATAGTGCCACTGTTATTTGTAATAATAATAATATTATTGTTATTAATTCTGTATACATTTCCCATGTACATTATCTACAAGTCATCGCCTAGGCTATCGTAGTGTTCACGATAATATATTTTTATTACATGATTACTGAGCGAAGTCACGAGTAGGTAAGCCTATGAGATGAGCAATTCATGTCTTCGATCTGCTATCCCAATTTAAGAATTCCGTAGTTTCCCAAAATGATTTCAGGCAAACGTCAAGAAGCTTTCTTGCAACAGATCGCCGATACTTCCTTGTCCGAGTAATGTAGTGTGTTATCTCAAATGACGTCGATATGGATGATATGTTAAGTTCTAACCTTTCTTCCTTATTATAAGACTAAAGTAAACTTGATCCAGGTGCGAGTTTTACCACATAACTCTGTTACATGAGAAAATCTATGCTTAAACGTAATGAAGGCTAAGGACCGAACCTCGTGCCAATACATCTTCGCCCAAGACAATAACATCAGTCTGGAAGCAGTGGAGGGGGGAAGACGTTATCTTACAGCAATATTTCTCATTTGCGACGTGAATCTGCACAGAATCAAAATAATTTGTGCGATTCTGCTGCCCTTACCTGAAACATTACGGTTAAGGTAATAGACGGCTGCTAACGACTTGAATGGCTGGATATTATAAAAAGGCACATTAGTTTTTGCCATTAGGCTTTGATTATACGAAGACTTCTTTCACAAAGTGTTTTCTCCAGGTTATGATTTTTAAACTGTCGTAACTGCTGCGGCACCGACCTTAAAATCGCCATTTTGGATTATAAATGAACTAGTCGGTTTCGAGACGCGCCATGCCACATGAACTAAATTTTGGAGGTGACCCAAAAATTTATTATAGCCGAGATAATTTGTGATTATCAGTAGCGCCTAGCGCTTAACAACCCTGTAATGTATAAAAACTCTGTAATCTGATTCCACGTAGGGGCGGTGGTGGTCGTGGGTTGGGGGAGGGGGTGAGGTGGGAGGCGCTCCCTTGCAGCAGCCTATACGTAACTGTTAAGTGTAGACATCTGTAAATTATATAAAATTATGTTTCTACGCATTTAATATATAAACTGTTGGGAAAGCCAAGTCTATGGACAGTGCAATGTTTTTGGAAATAGCTTCGTCATCATTGCAATCAATATGGTACAAAATGGTGCAGCTCCAGTGCATGTAAATGAAACGTGAGGAAGAAACTACACCGTGATTTCACAGGCACAAACGTAGCGGGGAAGTAAGAAAAACAACATTATCTGTTCAAATGATTCAAATGGCTCTGAGCACTATGGGACTCAACTGCTGAGGTCATTAGTCCCCTAGAACTTAGAACTAGTTAAACCTAACTAACCTAAGGACATCACAAACATCCATGCCCGAGGCAGGATTCGAACCTGCGACCGTAGCGGTCTTGCGGTCCCAGACTGCAGCGCCTTTAACCGCACGGCCACTTCGGCCGGCCATTATTTGTAAAATACCGGGTATTTTATAGGTAACGACATTTTACGCATTTCCCCTCGCAGATTCGCTTTCGCCTCCCACAGGTACCCATTTTTATCGCGTTCACATACAATAAAGTTCTATCAGCAGTAAGTTAAAGCCCTAATTGAGATACTGTGCTTCGCAATAAACATTAAAAATCAATAAAATACGCTATTATTAAGAAAATTAATTTTTGTCACTGATTTTTGTTGCTGTGAAAACAGATTTTGATTTGTTGTTGTTCTTCTTCTCTCTACTAATTCCTTACTTTTAAGGAAAAGGCAACTGAATGAATCAGTTACTCTCACATCGCCAAAATAGTTAAATCTAGGGAATCGTTCTGTTCATTTATGGAAACTCTGAGAAGAGATTATTTTTTTTTGATTGGTTGGTTGGTGCCAGTGCTTTCTGTTCTTTGAAAGACTCTAAATATATTAACTGAATTGTCATTCTCACCGGTACGCATTTTCGTTCTCGAAATGTGTTTCAAAAAATGCCACTTCGCACTAACGTTTCTGAGCATTTCGTGACTCTTTTATTCAACTACACAACGCCATTCTCTTGCATTGTGTTATCCTTTTTGTCTGATTGTTCGTTGTAGCTTGAGTACGCTCAGATGTCGATTGTGCCGTAGAATCGATCTAGAGCCCTCTATCTATTATCTGCTGCGGACTTCAGTTTTTAGAATGCATGAAACACACTATATCTCTTGACAATCTAAGATTAGGATTTTAAATTGTACGCTATTTTCTTTTGTTCTTTCGATTATATATTTCCGCGACGTTTGAACCGAGACACTAATTTCTTGTACCTTCAGAAAAACTTTACGAGACATCACAGAAGAAACTGTCTAGCAAACACCCACTTTTATATTCCATAGAAAATAAAATTTTCCTCATGAAAGACATCTCTTCCCTTTACTCATTGCGAAAGGTGTAGAAACAATGACACCCATAATTTTATGGTATCGGTATTTGAGACAGTGACAGTCATTTTAGAACCTTGTTACCAAAATTAAGGTATGCATGAATGAAGTCTCTACATCTACATCATACTGCGCAAGTCACGTAATGGTGTGTGGCGGGACGTACCTTCGGTACCACTACCTGATCCCTCCAATCCTGTTCCACTCGTGAATAGTGCGTGGGGAGAATGATGGTCGGTAAACCTCTGTACTGGCTCAATTTCTTGAATTTTCACCTCGTGGTAAATACGCGAGATGTATGTGTGTGTGTGTGTGGGGGGGGGGGAAGTAATATGTTATCCGACTCCTCCTGGAAAGTGATGTCCCGAAATTTCAGTAGTAAATCTCTCGGTGATGCACAACGCCTCTCTTGTAACGCCTGCCAGTGGAGTTTGTTTATCATCTCCGCAACGCCCTCTCGCCAGCTAACCGGCACGTGACGGAACGCGCCGCTCTTCCTTGGATCTTCTCTATCTCGTCTATCAGTCCTACCCAGACAGATGTACAATGCTCAAGAATCGGGCGAACAAGCGCCTTACAAGCCAATTATTTCGTGGATGAGTCACATTTTCTTAAAATTCTCCCGACGAATCTGAATATGGTGTCTATTTTTCCCACTGTCTGTTTTATGTGGTCTTTTCGGTTAAGGTCGCTCTGGATAGTTACGCCTAGATATTTTACGGCAGACGCTCTTTCCAGCAGTCTGTTATCAGTAGTGAGCTGAACAGTAGTGGATTTCTCATGTGTGTTGACGGGAGATCGAAACTATTCTGCATCAATAACGCATGAACCCATAGGAGTGTAGACTCTCAAATGCCGTACTGCAGATAAGAAGCTCATGATAAAGGCTACCATTGTCGTGGATACGTAGTGCATTACACGAAAATTCGGTCCTGGCAGTCTAGTAACGTACGCATCTGGAAAACGAGAGGTCACAGGACCGATTACCGGTCGGACCAAGGTATATTTCAGTCTGCCTTTAACCTTGCATTCACCACTCAGTGATGATAAGGATCGCCAGGATCAACACGTGTTTCGGATTCCACGTTAATCTGTAGGTCTCTTTGTATCAGATCGCTGAGCTGTACGCAGGTGAGTGGTAGCATAATACGAAAATAAAGTAAACTAGTCGAATTAAATGAATGTGTGAGACACTAAAAGCAGTCGATGAATACTGTTATTTGAGCAACAAAATAACTGACAATGGCAGGAGTAAAGACGATGTAAAATTGTACGGGTAGTATCAAGAAAGCATTTTTGAAACAGGTTTTAGCACCGAAAATAAATTCAGATCTTAAGGAGTCTTCTTTTTTTAAGGTATTTGGAGTGTACCTTGTTCGGAGTTGAAACATGATGGTAATCAGAAGACAATAGAAGATTTTGAAATGTGGTGTACAGGAGAAGGCTTAAGATTTGACTGGTGTATGAGCAGGTACTGAACCGAATTCGGGAAGAAAGAAATTTATGGTACAATTTGACTAAATAAAGGCATCGGGTGATAATACATATCTTGAGGCATCAAGGAAACGTCAGTTTCCAAGTGGAGGGAAGTCTGGAGCAGTTACGAATTGTAGAGGGAGACCTAGGTTCGACTGTAATCAGCTGGTACAATTAATAGGTTCCAGTAGTTAGTGAGAGCCGAAGTTACTTTCACAGGATAGGCTAGCGTGTGGAGTTGCATGAAGCCATTCGTCAGACAGAAGACCACAACAACAACAAAATGGTAGTATTAATACGCAATTTCATGGAAGGTCTTAGAAAGTGCAATGAATTCAAAGCTGCTAATCAGTATCAACGGCAGAAGAGGACTATAATTTTTTTCGGCGTCTGTCGTGTAGTATATGCTTACAGAGGTAAAATATAAAACTATAATAAAATATTGTTTTAGAATAATTTTATATAATGTATATAGAAACAATAATCATTTGTCTATACAGGTCCTCTGTAAGTATCGAAAGAAAAGTATCAGGGACTCCAGGTTTTGAAGGAGTGTTGCAGACAAGAAGCCAGTCTTTCACACAGACCTTTTACACTAGGCTAACGAGTGCATGTTAGAATGAAGCGATATTAAATTTTATTCTTATTACCATTTCATCACATACAGTTAAAATAGCAAAGAGAAATTATTTAACAAGAATTATCTTTATTGTTTCAAACACTGTTTTTAATTACAAAATTCTCATACATTATTTTTAAAAAGAAATGTAGCTTCACTTGCAATATTTTCTGTTCCGCTATATGCAAGTGGCACATTTTTCCCTTATAACGCTTTAAATTACTTTGAACAGTATGCCAATAAAAGTTTGTGAATATTATGCCGATAAAAGTACAGTGTAAATAGTCAAGACATCAATTTATACTAAATTTAATGTGTAAAACATGTGCTCCCAAACGAATTTAGTATTTATTAGTTTTATCTATTAGTATCCATGAAATTTGATTTCAAATTTTAAAATTACCCTCCTGAACATTTTGACATGGGGACAAAGCATTTTCTATTCCCGTGCATAATATGCAATTGTTGAAAACACTCAGTTTCTCGTCTTGTGCACAGCCTAAAATGTATTTCCATTTATGGATGTCCATCTTATTGCCTGGACTAGGGACTTCAGCTGATGATATATATGAGAAAAAGCATCAGCACAGATGTATCTCGAGAATATCTTTATTCTATCACACGACTAGTTTCGGCGGCACGTTACCGCTATCATCAGGGTCACCCTATCCTCAGGCCCTCCACTGCCAAAAGAGTATTTGATTCCCTTGGCACATTTCCTGTGAGATTCTTGTGGGCCAGCTTTCATCAGGAGTCTATAGTCGACGGTATTGTCTCCATTGGAGAGTATAGGCTCCTGACGAAAGAAAGCCCACGTGTGCTAGTAACAAAGATCCCACAGCAAATGCGCCAAGGAAATCAAATACTCTTGTAGCAGTGGTGGGGCCTGAGGATGGCGGTAATGTGCCTCCGAAACTAGTCGTGTGATAAGATAAATACGTTCTCAACATACAAGGTGGCGGTACTTTTTCTCATATACATTGACATTTAATTTTATCATCTACATCCCCCTCCCCCCCCCCCTCCCCTTCGTGGAATTACAAAGCGGATTTTTTAAGTTATGAAAAGTTTGGGTACTCCTCCGACGGTTTCGGTGGATCGACATAAATTATAGACAAAAAAAAGCTCAAGAAGTCATCAGACGATGTTTACTTAACTTTACTGAATAGTACTTAGTGCATGTGGAGGTCTATGTTTAGACATAGGACTTGCAGCTGTATAGAAACGGAGATAGAGGAATATCGGATTAGGGGGTGTGTGGAGACGACATTCTTGTGGAGTGTTCTATACCGTAGTCTACACATCCTGATTGTTTTAAATTTGACGTGTTAGTCAGAGTTTTTAGACTATCAAATTAACGTCGGTGGTACACTATTTTCCAGAAGGGATTAGTAAAATGAAACGTAAATTATATTGAAGAGAACCCACAGATGAGACATTCTGAGCCACGCATATACGAATGAGACTCGTGTATTTTATTTATTTATTTAATCTGATCTGATTAGGGCCATCCGGACGTCTCTTACATCGGATCAGGTTTTCGCACATGCAGTGCCTTTTCTACATGATACTTTCCTAAAAAAAACTAATTTAATAAGACAAATGGTATCAAAATGATTGGAGCGTCGGAAGTGGCAGCGTGAGTAAATAATACTGACTATGAGCTAGTAAAGTTAGTAGCTGCAGTACTGCAGCTTCTGATACTAATAGTGATAATAGTAATAAAATAACAATAAAATAATAATAATAATAATAACAATAATGATAGACTAATCGAAATATCCATACCCAATACAACAAATATACAGAAGAAAACAGGAGAAAAAATTGAAAAATACATCCAACTGGCTGAGGAGGTCAAGGACATGTGGCATCAGGATAAAGTTGACATTGTACCAATTATACTATCAACTACAGGAGTCATACCACACAATATCCACCAGTACATCAACGCACTACAGCTACATCCAAACGTATATATACAACTACAGAAATCTGTAATTATTGATACATGTTCAATTACCCGAAAGTTCCTAAATGCAACGTAACGTATACCACACAGTTAAAAGGAAGTCACGCTTGATCAAGGTCCGCGTCACTTTCCATTTTTAACCAGACATAACGTCTGAGAAAGGAATAGAACAATAATGATAGTAGAATATATAAAAGGATTTATAGGTGTACAAGATAGGTGTTTTCTGATATAACGAGTTCTGAAGAAAGGAAATTTAAGGCGACTGCACCAGCTTAGAATACCGTAAAATGAGGATGATCAGGTTCGAAAGGAGGATGAACAAGGGTAACGAGTACATGCAGGGACAATGGTAATGCTTATTTTGCTTAAGCAGGTATGTCAGTAGCTGTCTTCCGGACCTGGAGATTTTATTCAGTTGTCTAGTATAACGCGGGAGCCTGTTCCAGAGTCAGATTCCTGCTGCTGAGAAGGGCTTTGAGAAATTGGCTGAACGGTGGAGTGGGAAGAAAGGATTTTGCTCTGTCGGGGACGGATATTTCTCCCATGTTGTTCAGACAAGAGCCTTGACCTACAACTGACGACGTACCGATCTTGTCGCACTACTGCTGAAGTGTGGTCTCCGAGACCGCTGTATTGTAGGCGACGTACAAGCATTTTGTGTATATAACTACTTCAAACAACTGAAAGGAATATTAATTTATTTATGAAACATATGTTTTATAAACTTGTCTTGTAGTGTTCCATAAAATGTATTACCAACATGAGCTGAATAGAAATGACACAATATGAATAAAATAAACAATAAAATCTTGTTTATACTACAATTCACTCTTTGAAACAATAAATTGTAAGATATTCTAAGCATTCTGAGTAATGTAACATATGAATTAGATATTTGGATCATACAACAAAAAATTTGCAATAGCCCAAAATAAGCCGCAGTTTAAGCATTGAAATGTTGTACATTGCAGACAAATAGGCTTTTTACACGTGTTACAGGCATTAGCCGTTTTTCTCTTCAGTTGTTTTGCGTAACATGTTCGTCTGTTTTTGCCTCCTCCTTCGAGGGCGGGTGCTAGTTCTTCAGGTGTGTCGGGTCCAAGAACTCGGGTGATGTCGTTCTTAGTTCCCGTCGCAACCTGTTATTTACAGCGCGGTGTAAGTTTAAATACGTGCTAACATTTTCAGAAAGACTCCTCTCTCTAATGGCTCAGTAAATTGAATGTTACCCCACTCAAACCTAAAATTCTACAGAATATTGCCGTCGGCCATCGTCCTGTCCTTCGGCTTGTGGAGTAAATGGCGCATTTCTTGTCTAGCTCAGCTACACCCCCCACCCTTTTTTCGTGGAATTATAATGGGCAATAATTTCAGGCTTATTCGTATGCCTATTTATTTAATCAGAATGGTGCACTTCTGAAACTAGCGCCACAGATTTTTTAGGTACTTAGGGGTATAACGTCTTTGTACGCGTGAAACCAAATAACGCAGATCCTACGTCACTGTTTTTGTTCGTAAGAAATTCCATAGGTAGCTCTTTTTTATGTTTTTTCACGATTCCAACATACGTAGGTTCCTTTTTTACCGGCCGGCCGAAGTGGCCGCGCGGTTCTGGCGCTGCAGTCTGGAACCGCGAGACCGCTACGGTCGCAGGTTCGAATCCTGCCTCGGGCATGGATGTGTGTGATGTCCTTAGGTTAGTTAGGTTTAACTAGTTCTAAGTTCTAGGGGACTAATGACCTCAGCAGTTGAGTCCCATAGTGCTCAGAGCCATTTGAACCATTTGAACCTTTTTTACCGTATAATCGACCAATTCAGTTCTACATAAACCAATTGTCAGCAGTAACATTGGGATAAGTGCCGTAAATTGGTTTACATAAGCGGACAACAGATTGAGTTGGTACAAAAAATTTCTTTTCTTCAGAAGATAAATTTTGGCCATCGGAACCCTTTCCGCAATAAGCGTACCCGTTGTAGAAGTAATTAGTTTCACTGTCGCACATACTCATAATTTTGATGACGTATGTGGCAGGTTTTTGTCGCACCTAGAGAACAAAATAAGAACGGCCGCGGAATGGCACCAACGTTTCATCTGCAGTAACACTTTCTCCTATACTATACACTACAAACTTGAAACTTGTCACTTGCAATCTTCCACTCCTGCCTGCTGCATTGTCGAACCGCAAGCAGTACAGTAGTACAGGAAATATATTTTTACTCATAATGCAACGGAAAATTCCACAGCCAGAACTGTCTGTTGCGAAAATATAGTCAAATTTATACTGACTTTTCATGATCTGATTTGAACATCGTCGAATAGAACAATATACCAAAAAAACCTCTCGTTCCATTGAGGCTAATTCAGTGAGTTCAGGCCGATTTTCATTTGAGGATATGTTTCTGTAAGCAACTAGTTTTTTATTCGTTCATTTCAAAATTTCGCCCATAATTTCTTTATCCATTAGCTGACACCAAATAGAAAGAGGTTCATGCTTTTCGTTTTTGGGCAACTTTGAAGAGGATAATGTTATGTAAATATTACCCGAAAGAGTTCTAACTGCTGTGTTCACTGCAGTTTTCGACCACTTGTTTTCTTGCCTTAAAAAGTCTTTCAGGTTCTTAGTACAGGATCCAGGTCTACCTCTTCATAAGATGATGAAACTTCTGGAACTTCCATTTCTGAATGACTGTTGTAACGAATTTCTTCGTTTTCAGAATCTTTCGGTGTCTCCTGCACAATACTAAAGTCCGAATCCTCTTTTTCGTCCAATCATCGCTACGCTGCCGCTTCAAAATTTTAGTCAGTAACATGAACCTGTTTCTTTGACGGTATATGTTGCTGAACGACCTTTGTTAACCTTTTGGTACCAGACGGTCATGCTACCTGCATTTTTTACCTGTACGATAACCTCCTTTGTAGTAAACAATTACCGCAATTCTAAGGTACTGTCTGAGAGACTGTAGTCAGTATTTAATTAGTTCTAACTCACCTGTCTAACGGAAGAGCTGGTTGACTCGCGATTACCTGTAATTCGGGTTGCACTGCTCAGAAGCTCCTGATTGGGTGGCGGGAAAGTACCGGATCATCAAAAAGTCAGTATAAATTTGAAAACTGAATAAATCACGGAATAATGTAGATAGAGAGGTACAAATTGACACACGTGCTTGGAATGACATGAGGTTTAATTATAGCCAAAAAAATACAAAATTTCAAAAAATGTCCCACAGATGGCGCTTCATCTGATCAGAATAGCAATAATTAGCATAACAAAGTAAGACAAAGCAAAGATAATGTTCTTTACAGGAAATGCTCAATATGTCCACCATCATTCCTCAACAATAGCTGTAGTCGAGGAATAATGTTGTGAACAGCACTGTAAAGCATGTCCGGAGTTATGATGAGGCATTGGCGTCGGATGTTGTCTTTCAGCATCCCTAGAGATGTCGGTCGATCACGATACACTTGCGACTTAGGTAACTCCAAAGCCAATAATCGCACGGACTGATGTCTGGGGACTTGGGAGGCAAGGATGACGAGAGTGGCGGCTGAGCACACGATCATCACCAAACGACGCGCGCAAGAAATTTTTCAAGCGTCTAGCAATACTTCTATTTGTTGTTGTTCTAATAAAACACCATGTCATTCCAAGCATGTGTGTCAATTTTTACCTCTCTATCTACATTATTCCGTGGTTTATTAAGTTCTCAAATTTATACTGACTTTTTGATCGCCCGGTACTGTAATGATGGAACATGCGCGCAGTCTCACAGACCGCACGTCAGCAGTTTAAGGTTAAGGTCGAGGCGAGAAGTGAGGGAGAGTGTTCGTCGAGAGGACAGTGGGTATGGGAATCTCTGCGCTTGTCTGCAGGTCCCCATTAGACATCATCCACATCTAGCGGACATTTGCAGATATAGTTTAGGCGAATTGTTCTCACGATGTCACATGGTGTGGGAATTTCGCCTAGTTGGGCTTGTGCTGACATCCCGTCGACATCAGGCTCATTAGAGACAGAGCATAATCCTGCACTGGGTATGGATAGGGAAGGAAATAGGACGTATCTTGTTCAAAGGAACCATGCACGTATTTTCCGTAAGCAATATTGCCAAAGGACGGGAAACAAGAATTTCAATGGCCAAATACAGATTTGAATTCTGGTTCTCCGGAACGTGAGGCGGGGTTCTGAAGCACAAGGCAACCTCCCTCGACCCAAGGAAAAATATTACTTATTACTTGGTATGTTATTTGACAAAACGAGACCCGACCCCAGTATTACAGCTACCACTTAACAACCACTGGAGTAGACGCAAGGAAAATATAGCCAAGACCAAAGAAACCGTAAAATTATTGGTACTATAGTGCACTACAAAAGGGAGTAGATCGCTCAAGAAACACATCTTTGAGGGCCTCAGACTCAGATTTATGGTCTTGGAACAGTCTGGAATCGATGGCCAACATGAAACAGGACGATCATTATTGTCAGCAGTAATTAAGGTTTCTTGGCACTGGGTATTGGTAATAAACTAGTGGTCATTGAATCAACAGTAAGAATTAATATTTGTTTAGTATGAAGTTGTTGAAATAATTAGTAGTGCTGATTGGTAATAGTGATAATTATAGTAATAATATAAGCAATAGTGAAAAACGTATAGCGTTGGATTAGAATAAAGTGTGAAACGATTAAATAATCTGACTGGATGTGGCACGTGCCGAAACAAACGCTCATAGCTTCGATAATGCATCACTATCGACTGTGCTCGGAGTATCGGGACGGTTAAAATTATTGCGTCGTTGGTACCGCCCAAAATAAGAAAAAACTTAAAGATAGGTCACTGAACGCATAATTATAGATCATAACAATCCCAAGCTGCGAATAAAGCAGAGAATAAAAAAAGGAGATTTGTACACTTGGCACTCAAAACGCACTCATTTATAACGCGAGACAATACATGTTATAAATGGAAGCAGACTTAATACGACATAGATACTGCATACTGAAAATACAGAAACATAACAATCCCGTGTGGGGAGGTAGGCTGACAACATATTCTCCGCGGGTAAATGAATGACGCAACTATCGATTCCTTACTGCAATCAGATTCGTTGAGGGAAAACTCTGGTCCATTTGATACCGGTACTGCACAAGAGCTCTCTTAAATTACTAACCAGCAGAGTTAGGAGCTACACATTAATCTCGAACGCAGAATATTACTTAGGAAAACGAAAACGAAATAGAAGTGGTACAAATATCACAGTGTCAAGACCTGTCGAGCGATGAACAAGTGGGTATTACATACAGGGAAATACAGCTTCGAAAAATTTCTGTAGCCTACTGTTCAGAAAGATATTAGCGCAACAAGTACCATCTACGGCGGTCAGTTGCTACCTGGAGCAATTGCAACAGGTGCAACTGCGGGCGGGAGCGTCACGCTTCGGAAGTACATTGAGTCGCGTGTTCTTTACCATAGTTACACGAGAGCGATAAAACGTGGCGAGTGGCTAGCGCAGCACATATGCTACATATAGACCGGTATTTAGCCGTCAGCCGCTGTCATTGAAAAGATGACAACAAAAAACATAGTCATGATAGCTGATACTACGTCTAATTCAGAAGATACGATCCTCAACGCTTTGCCGAATTGCTGAAATCCGAGATCAAAATAAAAGAAACAAACTCGGTGGCTACAGAATTAATGGTTAAATATCTACTTGTTAGGATGGTTACAATGAATTATTTCAGCAATTGAAACTGAATTCTGTTCATGTACCGTAATGAGCAGTGTAATTGGGCATTGTTTCTCGTATGTTGCACTGTAACTAATGGCTTGGATAATGATCGCAAATTATTGTCGCTATTTGTGAGAGTAAAGTACGTACGTAGTGTTACAGAATGCTGTGAACAGATCCAGGGTCATTACTAGCTAGTATAAACACTGTCAGCGGAAATTAATTCTGTATTATCCAAGCACCAGTTTTTACTAACGCAGTGTTAACAATCTCGGGGCTCATAAAAGCAGAATAAATTAGGTGTGGTCACTGATTAAGGAACATAGTGTTTTGTGCTGGAGCAAAGGCCAGAGAAGCAAACGGACAACAAAAAGAAAAGTAGGAAAAAAAACCACGCTCAGTTCAGCTGACTGTCACACATCTCCGAAGAGGCGATATGAATATCTTAAGCGCAGCAAGAACAACAGCATCAGCAGTGAGTAGAGAGAGAGAGAGAGAGAGAGAGAGAGATGAAGGAGAAGAAAAAAAAAGCGTGCAGGCAGAAAAAAAGGGTACCTTTACATCCCAAGCGGTAGCGGTCGTACTGGCACTTGGGACAGACAGACCCTCTTCCGAAAAAGACGACGACGACTGCGGGCTGGCGCTACCGCAGGCGGCACGCGAAGAGACGGAACGAGAAGGCAGAACGCAGTGGCGGAGAAAGAAGTGGAAGACGCAGCAGCTAGCAGCGCGAGTCCCGTGCGCCGTTAATAACCCGGCTGTCCGTGGCCTCGGCAGCGCGTGCACGGTAGCGCGGCGGCCGCGAGCAGACGGAACCAAAACAAAGCGCAGCGACGCCGGGCGAGGCGAAGCGTCTCTGGCAGGAAGCGCACCGCGTGGCTACGGCGACGGCGACGGCGACGGCGACGCCTGCGGCGTGGCTGCAGCCGGCCACCCCTCGCGGCGGCGCTCGGCGTCTCTCCCTCCCCCTCCCCTCCCCTCCCCACGTCTCTCCAGCTCTCCCCCTCGCCGCTCTCCCGCGATTCTATCCGCGGCGTGCGCTGCTCTTCTCCCCCCGCCCTTCCCCTCCCCGCCCCCTCCAACACACCGTCAGTCCCGTGGGACTCGTGGCGATGGGGGTGCAGTGCTCGGCTGCGCGCGGGGTTGACGTCACGCCGGCGGCACTACACAACAAAGGGAGCGCGCGCAGCCAATGGCGGCCCTGCGGCGCTGTTACCACCCGCTGCCCGCGGCGTGACGTGTGCGCGCAGGCCGGCCAGGGCGCCGCGCTGCCGCCCGCCTCTGCGTGTACTGTACGCACCCCGTAATGACAAAGCCGTCGCACAATGCCCGCCCGCCGAGGTCCCGTCCCGCCACTGCAGTCGAGTGGCGTCGCCGCTAATGGGGCCCGCCGATTTGGTTAGCCCGGGGGCGGCGCCGCTTAAGTGCCCCGTTGGGCGTTAAATTCCCGGCCTGTTGCCGCTGACGTCTAGGGTCTTACCTACATAGTGCAAATGTTAATTTACTGCCCCGGGTGGCGGACGTAATGCGCGGAAACATCCCGCGGTGTCAGCCGCAAAGCACTGTACTCTCCCCACATACTGTGCACGATGCGGCGTGTCAATAATACAACAATCCACAGGTCAGTCTGACCTTTGCTTACAGCTTGTAGCCTATGTTTGGGGTCGACAAAAACAACAGTCTGAGTCCCCGTTCAGTATACACAGCGCGTCCCAGTTCCGTTAGCACAGCTTCTGTGAAATTCCAAACTGCAGTGGTACCTCGTGGCGAGCTGACAGTTACGGTCCTTGACGTTCCAGAAAGAGCTTTTTAGATAGTCAAAGCTGCAGCAGACATCCTCGCCGCGAGTAAGTGTCTGACCTGTCAGAGAATGGCAGTGAAGGAGTGAGGCAGCATCATATTTGAATTCTCCAGTGTTCGTGGGCGAGCCGGCCAGTGTGGCCGAGCAGTTCTAGGCGCTTCAGTCTGGAATCACTACGGTCGCAGGTTCGAATCCTGCCTCGGGCATGGATGTGTGTGATGTGCTTAGGTTAGTTAGGTTTAAGTAGTTCTAAGTTCTAGGGGACTGATGACCTCAAAAGTTAAGTACCATGCCTTTTTTTTTTTTTTTTTTTTTTTGTTCGTGGGCGAGAATTTGCCCAATTCTGCCCAAATACCGAGAGGCGAGTTCCTGGTTTTCCTTGTTGCTCCTCCGTGACGACACTCCAGCCTACAAAGCGAAGATTATCCACGCGATTTTGGCCAGTCAGTGGAACACATTCCTGGATCACCCACCATATTCGCCGGATTTGGCCCCAGAGCTTCTGGTTGTTCCCCAAATTGAAGTTGGCAACGAAGGAACACCGACATGACGCAGTTAAGGGCATCCAAGAAAATTATACTGCAGCACTAAATGCAACTCCATGAAAGGACTACAGCAACTGTTTCAGAACAAATTTAATAAGACTTCAGCTGTGTCTTGATTCAGGTAGAGACTATTTTCGGTAAATAGAGTGATTCTTTGAACATAATCCATGAATTTTATTATTCATAGCCACAGTCCTAAAGGAAATGGGGCACAGTGTGTAGCACAAGTGCTTCACAATTCCAATTTCTATATTTCGTAAACAATGTGTGTTGAATTTGACGAAAGCAGTGAGTTCCACAGCTCTGGTCCTGAAGTTAAATTGTTCCTTCAGGTTTTTGTAATTATGTACAGTGCGAATACTGGTTAGCCGGCCGGAGTGGTCGAGCGGTTCTAGGCGCTTCAGTCTGGAACCGGGCGACCGCTACGGTCGCAGGTTCGAATCCTGCCTCGGGCATGGATGTGTGTGCTGTCCTTAGGTTAGTTAGGTTTAATTAATTCTAAGTTCTAGGGGACTGATGACCTCAGAAGTTGAGTCCCATAGCGCTCAGAGTCATTTGAATATTGGTTACATTTAATGAATATTCTGTCGGTTCTTGGAGGAACATAGAAATATTAATAACTGTAATACAAAGTATTACTGTGTAACATTAAAACTTTGTATTCAAGTTATTATTACGAATATTGTTTTTTTTTTTTTTTTTTTTTTAATTTCATTCATGATGATGCAGCTGCAGAATGGAAGCTTAACATAAACTATGGAGACAGACCGGCAAATCGAGCCCGATCTATCGTCGTGTCATCCAGAAGACAGTGGTGTCATGTAGACGTCATATACAGGGGCCAGTTGAGGGGGAGTCAGGACACCGAACTCCCTGCCGTCGTCGCGTTGGCAGACCTGGTGCTGCAACTCATTCAAGTAAGTTCTCAGTTGGCATCACGAGGCTGAGTGCACAATTGTTCCAGTCGTCCCACCAAGGAAAAAGCTGTAGAATACAGGGGGGAAATTAGTATTTAACAGCAAATAATAGACGTGCAAAACATAAAGTACTATTTTTATTCACACAAAACCAGGAAAGGACATTCGCCTGGAGTTTTAGCACCAGGTAAAATGTGTCTTGGCAGGAAGGATAACGTGGTAAACTGACATTGTCCCCATTACTTATACTAACTCAATAAAAAACTAATGGTTCAAACAGATAACATATTACAGTACATTTTCGATAGGAAATGACAATCATGGTTTTAAGTACCGACCTGCTTATATGATTTTAACACAGTAATGTTCTGCAGTCCAAAAAGTTTCTTGTATTTAGGATATACTAGACTATACGCTTTGGCGTGTGGATTTTCTATGATCACAAAATGCCCAATGTATATGTCATAAATTTTTTTCTAAGTTCTGCAGCAATCTGGCATGACTTCTCTTAAGTTTTCTTGAACACTTGATGCCCCACTCTTAATTGAAGTTTTCCATTATGGGTCTTTACTCTGATGTCCTGATGTTGACCTGGTTTTTATATTCTCTGTCTATCGTTTTCCTTTCTTCGTTTGACATGGGTGTGCACGGAGGAATTCAGTAAGTTCTGAAATCAGATTCCTTGTGTGCTTGTTGAAAATGATTTAAAAAGGCGAGAAACTAGTGCAGGTATGTTGTGAACTATTCGTTATCTCCCAAAACTGTGTGCGTGTTCGATGCAAGTGGCATTCTTTTGTAACCAGCAATTTTCTCATAGCTGTGCAGTTTCTTTCGGATAATTTTGTCATAGCTTGGTATCCTAAGGATCTCAAAATTTCTGAGACAGTTTCATCTACTCCAGTGGACGTGTTTCGACTAACGTCTTTCAGAGCTCTGTCAAATTCTTCTCGCAGTCTGATGTCCCGTATTCCATGTTCATTTGCTTCCTCTTCTCTTTCTCTAACAGTAGTACTGTCACCGTCAGAGGGTGGTACGGGAGCACAAGTCCCACCGCCACACCTTCAGCCTTTCAGCTTTCCTTAGCATACCTTTGGTTAGTACTGCTTCTCTTTTCTCCAAAGCTCTCTTTAATTTTACTGTAGTTATCATCTGTCATTCCCTCTAGCATGCTTACAGCTGTACCCCTTCCCCAGCTGTCCCTGGAGCAACTACGTGAAGTGGGGTCCCTTATCCCTCCTATCAATATCCAAAACCACTCTCAACTCAATAAAACATCGCTCAAACACCGTCTCTCACATGCCCCCACCCTCCCCCCGTACGTTTCACCATTCGCCAGCTGCCCTCCTCCAGCTTGAGTAAAAAAGAAAGTAAGCTTAAAAAATGAACCTATCTTATTTTAAACACTTCGGTGGAGGAAATTTAATCTTAACGATTTTATCCTGATCAATCCATACAGGAAACAACAGTTCTCTGTTACGTTGCAAACTTTAAAAACATTGCCCCACCACGAAAAGTATGACGTTTCTCATTGGATAGACAGAATTTTTGTAGACGGAGCTTAAGGTTAACATTGAGACCCTGATTGGTCAGATGAAAACACAGCCAGATAGTTTTTTTTAAACCAACTTCGGTAAATTGTGGTAAGGAGAAGTTTGGAGGGAGTTGCTTCCGAAACGGCGAGCTGTATGGAGCTGCGCCGGTCGCCGCCCCCTGACGAACACCGACAAGGTAATGAACGCACGCGATGCCGCATTTTTGAGCGCATAAGGCTTCACTCAGAACTGCAGAAGTCTCATCTGTTACATCCCCTTTTTACGTAATACTAGTGTCGATCGTCAATTGAAGCTCATGGTATTCACATTTGCTACGTAAGTTAAAATCTGAAACGCGATGATTTTTCTGTTATATAATTATTGAGAAGCCACATCAGCCACTGTAATTTACGACAAGTTAGATAAGTAATTAAAGATAATTCAGGGTCACTGTAGACCATTTTGATAGTTTTCTCTTTTGTGAAACTTAATTTAAGCCTAGATTATAGATGTGATATGGCATAGGTCATCCTTCGATCCATTGTAGAACTTGGAAACCCACACAGGGAATATTCGTTCACATTTTTGTTGAACGCAGTTGGTTTTTATCACCCTGTATTAAAACATTTCCTTTTATCAATAGTGCAATTTATAAACAATGTTTTGTGAGTAGAATAAAATTTCCAGTGGTAAACTTAACTGCTTTTTCGACGTTATTTTACCAGCTAACTAAAAATAGGAAAGCATTGAACCCCTTCCACTAAATTTAGTTAGTATGAAGATTCTTTTACAGGGAGTGCAGTGGAGCTGACGCTGAAATCATTAAGTATTTGGTTATATCATCGCTAGTCTCACTGAACTCTTCTGAACTCTACATGTCATGTGTGGTCTGGCGTCTCCTTACCAGCAACAGGTCCCAGGTTTAAACTAGTCAATTCCCTAAAAAACACGCTCAGAGCGTCGTTGCGCGTAAGTGGTAGGGAGACACGACATAGAACAACAGACACCATGCAGAATGTTAAGAGTATGTAAGACTGAATATCCATTTAAATTTCAACTTCTAGTGAGATATATTTTTTTTGTCATCCTAATTATTCTCTTACTGAATTAATTATATAATGCAGGTTTTCAAAGTCGGTTTTTTCCCCGATAGGACAGGGCCCACCTTATGGTTTGAAACGTCCCCTTTGAACAATTTATACAAGACTGTACTTAAACTGGCACACAATATTTTGTTAGCGCAACGCAATCTGACTTTCAAAATTCCCTACAAAAGAATGGCCCTGACTAACATTAAACTATACCTTTCAAAAATCACTTACCTCACAAAAATCTTCGCTGCTCAAGCTACTGCAATACAGCGAGCGCCACTACTGCCAGCTAAATAAAAGATTCAAACTATGGAAGGCACTAACTACTGGTAGGGATAGTTAGCAAATGAAAGATATTAATAGAGAACAAACAATGTATTTACCTTGATATCATCATATACAAATATAGCAGTTCATGACAAATTTCAAAACTCCGCCATCTCTCTCCCCACATCCACCACTGCTGGCGGCTCACCTCCCACTGCGCAACGCTACGCGCTGTTCACATCCAGCTGTGCCCCACACTACAATGGCAGACAACAATGCAAACTAGCCACAGACTGCACACAGCACAGCCAGTGATTTTCATATTGAGCGCTACGTAACGTTGCCAATAAGAAAACATAAACAGCCTACTTACATAGAGAAAACATAAACAGCCTACTTACATAGCCCCCATGCTCCCCACAAAAAATTTTACAAATTTTTTTTGGGCAGTGGCCAATAATGATTTGATAAAATTTTTCATAATTACAATAACAAAGAAATCAAATGCACTCACTTATTGATATTATGTTGGTCAAAAGCTCAAATTTTCTCACAGTCTATAAAGACAGTCCTGATCATTCATCACAGTGAAACTGCCGTTTCTTTTCTCAAAGTCTGAGCAGTAAAAGACAATGCACACGGAAGTAGTGGATTTCCATGACGTCTTGAAGAAGTAGTGTTGTCCTTCCAACGGAAAGACAGTGCTGACTCTTGACATGCTGACAGGTAATGGGCCACAATGGAGCAAACCCACAGCAGAGTCATTCGAAGTTTTGAAGAATATTGGTAGGTAGGTCATCACAGAGCAGACCCACTGGAGTCCTGGTAGAGATTGTGGTATTGGTGGGCCACCAGAGGTGCAGACCCACTGCAGTCCTTGTAGAAATAATGGCATGGTGGGTCATCAAAGATGCAGACCCACTGTAGTCCTTGTAGAGATGATGGTATTGGTGGGTCATCAAAGATGCAGACCCACTGTAGTCCTTGTAGAGATGGCCAGCAGCCATCTGTTGCGATCTGTTGCGACTGTGCAGGTGCACAATCACCATCGAAGAGTCTTGCGAATAATATAGCAAGTCCATAACCACCACTTGTGCATTCACAAAGTTTTTGGAATTGTCCTTAGAACCAGCAATGCTGTTATCCAGTCCCTTGCAGAATTAGTAACACACGTGCAAACACTAACAGTCCCAACTTCTCACATATTGTCCATATACTATGACCAACAGAAACGTATGCAGTGAAATGTAACTAACAAGTTAATAATATCATGAACTGGTGACAATTACAGTTTTATAACATAAGAATACAATAACAAAGGTACAAAATACATCATTAAAAACATAACAATACAGATAACATTTGTAGTACAGGCTTTACAAAAGAATCGAACTAACATATACATCAGTGGAATTATGACATGAGTACATACATAAAAGATCACAATAACTTTTGAAACATCAACTTCACACATGAGCATTAAACAGAACGGAATTAATAATGTCTAACATCTTTACAAAGTAAATAACATATTATTAATGCCAATTATATTCGAGGATAAAAGTATTCCTCATCATAGTGAATGTAGCTTAGTATTAGAAAAATTCTACAATATAAGTCTTATCAGATAAACATATAAATACAGGAAAAACATAAATACCCAAGGGTACACAAACATATAGTGGAATAATACAAGGAAAGGACAGGGTTTGTTTTACTGCAGTATTTTGCAAACAAAACTTTCTTTACTTCTCGGAGATCTCCCTTCGTTCTTCATTATTTCCAAAAGTTCTATCTATACCTGCTTTCGGTACTTTTCTCGTATAGCCTCTCAGTGCATTTCTTCAAATTCATCGCAACTCATTCTCTTATAGGCTACCCCCTCTTAAGCTAACTTAAATCTACTGAGCTCAGATGCTAAACTAAGGGACGAGGCAATGCAGCAGCACAAAACAATTAACACAAACAGCAATGACAAAAAAATGGAAATTTGCAAAGCAAGCTACAGTAAATCTAAATTACCAAGTAATTCAACATTACAACTAATATGAGGCAATGCGCAGCAAACAAAAAAATTAATCTGGCTTAGCAGAGTAACACAAATTAAAGTTCAGTAGCACTATGCCTGGCAAACAGCAGCTTATATCTAAACATGACATAGCTCAAGCAGAAAAAATAGTACACTAAAGATAACAATGCAGATAAGGGAAATGTATAATCACATCTTAAAGTCTAAGTAATTAAAGTGGTGCACCACAACAACTTATTGTAAAAGAAATATTACCATGTACTTGAAAAGAAAATTATGTGTCCAGTTACTGTTACTAGTCCCTTCTTATTGTTCTTTCCTTTCCAAGTGCTCCTTTTTTGAAGAATGTGGATCACAAAATTATTATTTAATAGATCTGTTGACAGAAAGTGTTCACATTAGCAAATGCATTTAAGTTTATTTTATAAAACCAATGCTGCAACACAGCTGGAAACCAGATATTAAACAAAATGAGCAATCTCTTAACTACAAAGACAATAGATGTAAAATGTTTCTAATCATTTCATTAGGCATTTCAGTAAATATCATAAATTACGACCTCCACAGTATGCTTTCAACAAGGAAATGTCAATAGCGAGGACAAAGGCCTCCCCTTTCTTTTTTTCTACCTGTGCCGCTTAAAGGCTAATGGCTTTTTTTTTGGGCGGCTGTCGCCCAGGTGGGTGCCCGCGACGCATTACGTGCAGGTGGTCACTTAACTTTCTTACGGAAATATTTACGACAGCAGTTTCCGCTACCGTGACAGTCTCACATAAAAATATTCCACAGGTCAAGAATTAGCGTTGCAAATCTGTAGATAGAAAATCCTATAAATATAAGTGTCCAAATAAAATATTCGTCAGCATTGTGATACAGTCACGCATTTACGCACATTTCATAACTCTTAAAGTACGATTCTTGGTTTCCAACATACTTCTTATTCCTCATATACGGTAGCATCATCTTATTGATCATAAACATATCTCAACAGCATAGTACACATCGTCGTCGTAATAATATCATAACATCTCAGTCAATTCTCAAAATCATCGTAGCTTCCTCCAATAATTTCAAAACCTAAAAAAAATTCTCTGCTCATTTCAATAGTGTCATCTACCTCAAACGTACTTTAAAATCATGCTCCCTTACCAAATATATCATTCAAAGCTCTCATAGTATCACAATGGTTCCGAAAAAATATGAGCATTTCACAAAGTACAGACAAAATACAATTTCATAAGTGTGAAGTTATCCAACTGTGTAATTGCGTAAACATCTGTCACTGATGTAATAAAAAAAGTTTATCTCTCAGTTACATGATCAGATAGCTGTGTAATTTGTGTGTTAGAGAAATATGGTACCGATGTGTAAAGTTGTATAAGCAAATACCATATTAGCTAGGGTTCCTTGTGGTTGCCACACACATGGTACACAAAGTAGGCGTGTACCCCCCTGAGGATTAATGTAATTATACCCTCAGATGTTACAGATTACAGCAATGGAATGAAATGTATCACGGAAAACTTTCTTTGTAATTCAAAAATCTTTAAAAATAAATGTTTTAAGTACAAAATTAATCACTCAAATACGTGTACTGTAGCGCTAAATGTGCGTCTTGTTGCAACATAATCTGTGTGGAAGTGTCGTAGTTATCGTCCTCCGAAAGCTAAGTTCTGCAGAAGTCAATGTACTTACCTCATAATACACAAAAGTGAAATGCTTTGCGTATAGATATCGTAGTTATTACGTACATTACTGTGATCAAGAAAGTACTATACTGTAAAGTATTGTTGTGCTACGAAAAAGGCCCTCACATTGTAGCTTACTACTAAAACATGTTTTGCTTTCCAGAATAATTCAGAAAAACTGTGCGGATATGAAACAGATACACCGCAAAAACAACAATGTAAATTATGTCACACATTAGTAGTGTTGTAATATAACCGTGTAGTTGTCACATAAACTAACCACTGTGTCGTCTGGTATCTCACAGAAAGTACTTTAAATCCAGAATATATTTTCAAGTAAACCAAAATGTTGCATTAAAATCTCATTAGCAGTACTGGTAAATGTTCTAAGTATGTAAGCCTTATAGTCGTTCCATAATCGTGCAACTAACAAGCAAGAATGTACACACACAATAACAATGTGACGTCTGTTCACTATAACAATGCATTCGTCATTTCTGTTTCAATAAGTTCTCTTGGTTCTTGACTGTATATTTAACTTCAAACATTGTTGCATGTTAACAGATTCTAAGTCTGACAAGCATACTAGTAATGTAAAGTGAAAAGTTTTGTGGCAAAGACAAAGTTAAAAAGCAGATTATCTTTCAATAAACGGTTTTACATGTGAAATCTGGTGTAAACCTTTACTCTTCCTAGTACGCAGAGTTTCAGCTTCAACGCAATTATCATGCGGTATACGTCGTTAAACAATACTGGAATTTTTCTTAAGGTTAGCGTCTATGTCATTTTTCTCTGAGCCAGCCGGCGCAAGCGGCTGCCTGCGGTGCGAGTCATTGTCTGTCCCTTTGTTGGCACGCGTCGTTATTGGGATTAGGAGACCTAGCTTCTACAAATTCACGTTGTCGAAAGTGCCCTGCTCTGTTTGAATCCCGCCAGTTCTGATGCAATTCAGGTCTGTCGTTACGAATATATCGTCTGTCGTCATGTCGGTAGATTCCGTAGTTTCTTCCTTGTCCGTCACGTGGTGGAGAGTTTCTCCCTGAATCGTAACTGTGCGCCGAACTGTTGCGTCTGAAGTTATTCTGTCTCCCTTGATAGTATTTATTTTGGTTCCCATATTGTCTGTTTCTCTTATTGTCTCTGTGATAGTCATTACCACGGAGAGGTGATCTTTCCCTGTAGTTACTACTACTCTGCCAACGGTTGTCATACGGGTGGTGTCTCTTTTGGTCACGATTCGTGTTGTGAGAATAGCCTTGTCGTGTCAAGTTATTACTTCTTTCATCGCAGAATTGCGACGGATGTGACCTGTAATTGTTGTGTTCCTGGTTTCGCGTTCCGCGATTGTCAGTGTCAATTTCTAATTTTTGTAAAAGTCCCTGAAATGCTTCAATGTCGTCTTTGCAACGTCCTGCCAAAATAATATGTCGTAAATGTTCAGGCAGTTTGATTAAGCAAATGCGGATGAGTTCTGAGGGGCTGTATGGGTTTGAAAGATACTGATTCTTATGCAACATGTCTTCAAAATATTTCATAAGACTGGAAAATTCAGATTGTTCGAAACGTTTCATCATTATGATGCTATGTTTTACACGGTCTTGTGTGGCTTGAGACCAATATGCTGAGAGGAAGGCATGGTAAAACTCTCCTTCACTGTGGCAATCGTGAATTACCGATCGCATTCTTACAGCTGGTTCATTCTCCAAGTAGCCACACATAAATTCTAATCTGTGTTCTAACGACCAGTTGGGAGGAAAACAATGCGAGAATTGATCGAGCCATGCTTGTGGATGAATGTCGTTGCCAGAATTCTTAAATGTTTTGAATTTACGTGTAGTAATGAACAGCTTATAGTCAAAATCATCATGTCGGCGAGTCGCATATCGGTCATTGTTAGGTCGTGTCGGCCGTTCCATATCAAAATTCGGTGCATATTGCCAATTTCTTTCATAACTTCCGAAATGCCCTGTGTTATTATTTTGTGGCTGTTCCGTATTTCTGTGTCCCTCTTCCCGTATTGGGGCGCGAGTATCCTCTGAAATACGTAATTCTTGTATTACCTGTGTCAGCTGATCTTGTACTTCCCGGATTTCTCTTTTGTACTGTGTATTGATTTGATTTTGATTCTGTTTGAATTTTCTAATTTGTTCATACTCTTCTGTGTCAGTGAAGGCTACAGGTCTTGTGTCATTCAGATCATCATCTACCTTCGTAGATAAGTTAGTGACCTGATCCGAAAGTTCGGCTACTTTCTCCGATAGTGAACACATTTCCTCAGTGTGTTTTTCTGAACCAAGTTTCAGAGTGTCCATTTGTGTTGAAATCGAATCTACTGTGTCCTTTAAGTTTTCCTGAGTTTTTGCAAGTTGCGTAACCGAATCGGTAGATGCAACTGAGTCAATTTTAGCCCACAAGGTCTCATGATTTTCATGAACAATGGCTTGCAGTTCTTTTATGGCTGCTTCGTGATTCTGTAATGCATTTTCATGCCGCGAAAAAATAGGTTGAAAATGCTCACAAATTTGTGTTTTTACGTCATTACAGACTTTTTGACATTTCGATTCAATGTTATGTAACTCAGTAGTTAAATCTTCACGTGTTTGTTCAAGCGTGGTGTCTAACTTTTTAAGATTTTGTTCCACTGTGTCTAACTTTTTAAGATTTTGTTCCACTGTATCTAACTTTCGAAGATTTTGTTCCATTGTGTCCAACTTTTGAAGCTTTTGCTGTGTTTGTCCCATTTGCTGTATTAATTGTAATAACAATGCACTGGTGTCTGGAACATGTTCCTCAGTGCTTTTCGGCAGTGAATTTGCACCGGAAACATTCACATTTTGACAAGCAGAAAATGTGTCTTGACTTATTTGAGAAAACGGTGAGGATCCAAAACCTGAATGTACAGTATTTGCGAGATTGTTTCCTGTCATTTCGGATTCCTGAGGCGAGCTGTTGCCGACCGATCGATCGATAATGCTTCCCTGTTCTCTACCTGTTTCACTGTCTACGCCATTGTTTGCAGCCCGCTCCATTTCCCTATGCACAGTTACCAAATTACTACTTTGAACATTAGTAAATTCATTACTCGGCGGCGCTGATAAGTTACGCTCGTCGTCACTATTATTTCTCAGTTTACTTTGGAGCCTAGTGTTACGTTTTTCACACGCCATTATTGCCTCAATATTTCACACGATAACACAGAAAAGCACAATTTGAAGAGCAAAAATAAGAGAACACATTAACATAGCACTGAAAATAATATCTAGTTAATTGCAGCTGCGAAATACTTGGTGCAAATCTACATGCATGCCACAACTGTTTTACTGTACAACAGTGAAAGACTGCAACTACAAAGGAGATTTTCTCTACAATTACGCGCTAGCAATAAACAAAAGTACACTAATTACACAAACTACAAGAAAAAAAAAATCAGAAGATTCCAGTGAGGTATCCTCGGCTAAGGGTCGACATATGAAACGTCCTCTTTGAACAATTATACATGACTGTGCTTAAACTGACACACAATATTTTGTTAGCGCAACGTAATCTGACTTTCAAAATTCCCTACAAAAGAATGGCCCTGACTAACATTAAACTATACCTTTCAAAAATCACTTACCTCACAAAAATCTTCGCTGCTCAAGCTACTGCAATACAGCGAGCGCCACTACTGCCAGCTAAATAAAAGATTCAAACTATGGAAGGCACTAACTACTGATAGGGATAGTTAGCAAATGAAAGATATTAATAGAGAACAAACAATGTATTTACCTTGATATCATCATATATAAATATAGCAGTTCATGACAAATTTCAAAACTCCGCCATCTCTCTCCCCACATCCACCACTGCTGGCGGCTCACCTCCCACTGCGCAACGCTACGCGCTGTTCACATCCAGCTGTGCCCAACACTACAATGGCAGACAACAATGCAAACTAGCCACAGACTGCACACAGCACAGCCAGTGATTTTCATATTGAGCGCTACGTAACGTTGCCAATAAGAAAACATAAACAGCCTACTTACATAGAGAAAACATAAACAGCCTACTTACAGGTTCTGTTGCCTAAGATTTCGCTTTCTGACTTTTGAGACATAATCAGGGACTATAAAGACTCAGATAGCAGTTTCAAACTTGAAGAAGCCCAGCGAGCCGAACTGTTTGTGGGTATCGGTGCAATGGTAGGGTCCTGCCGTAATCAGACAGCCTTTTAAGGCCACATAGTCGTGCCGACACGTGTTACGGAAGATTTGGTGCTGTTTGCTTTATGTAGAACGAAGGACTAAAAGTTGTAATTCTACTTCTTTTCTGTTAAAGTTGTTTCTGTGCTTATGAAGGACTGAAAGTAGGCAAGTTGTGGTGCTTACTGATATATAAATCAAAGAATGCCAAGCATTTCTCACTGCATGCTCCGTAACACACTTAAATAGACTCGGCTAGCGTTAACAGTTTGGACTGCTACCTGAATCTTTATAGCCTCTGATGATGTCTCGAGCATTAGAGGGCGAAACGTTAGGTGCAGTAAGATATCATGGACCACGGTATTATGCCCATAAAGTTAAGATTACTTAAATAAGTGTTTCCTCGTTCTTATACTGAAGAGCCAAAAAAACTGTTACATCCGGCTAATATCGTGTGGCGTCCCCGCAAGCAAGCAGAAGTGCCGCAGCACGACATGGCATGGACTCGACTAACGTCTGAAGTAGTGCTGGAGGAAATTGACGCCATGAATCCTACAGGGCTGTCCATAAATCCGTAAGACCCCGAGGGGGTGGAGATCTCTTCTGAACAGCACGTTGCAAGCCGTTCCGAACATGCTCAATAATGTTTATATCTGGGGAGTCTGGTGGGGAGCGGAAGTGTTTAAACTCAGAAGAGTGTTCCTGGAGCCCCTCTGTAGCAATTCTGTACATATGGGGGCCGCATTGACCTGCAGGAATTGCCGAGATCCGTCGGAATGCACAGTGGACATGAATGGATGCAGGTGATTAGACGTGACTCGTATCTAGATGTATCAGGGGTGCCACATCACTCCAACTGCACACGGCGAACACCATTACGGAGCTCCACCAGCTTGAACAGTCCCCTGGTGACATGCAGGGTCCGTGAATTCATGAGGTTGTCTCCATACCCCTACACGTCCATTCTCTCGATACAATTTGAAACGAGACTCGTCTGACCAGACAGCATGTTTCCATTCATCAACAGTCCAATGTCGGTGTTGACGGGCCCAAGCGAGGCGTAAAGCTTTGTGTCATGCAGTCATCAAGGGTACACGAGTGGGCGCTCGGCTCCGAAAACCCATATCGATGATGTTTCCTTGAATGGTTCGCACGTTGACACTTGTTGATGCCCCAGGATTGAAATCTGCAGCAATTTGCTGAAGGGTTTCACTTCTGTCACATAGAACGATTCTCTTCAGTCGTCATTGGTCTTACAGGATCTTTTCCCGGCCGCAGAGATTTGATTTTTTGCCGGATTCCTGATATTTACGGTATGCTTGTCGCTAGTGCCCCGAATATAACACAACGCTCAAACTCACTTAAATCTTGATAAGGTGCCATTGTAGCAGCAGTAAGGCGCTTCAGTATAAATGGGCAAATTGGTCACAGAGAGCGGTTCTCCGACGCCCGACTCGTCAGTTGGCAGGACCAGCCATACCTCTGAGGATGTCCAACGTAGTATTGGACGAAACGTTAGGAATAGAAGAATTCCATGGACCACGGCCATATAACCCGGAAGAATTATCAACAACAGTACCATCCGTCGTGAAAGCCTTCATTGTATGTTCCTGTTCCATTTACAGATGGGTGGCGAGTATGAAGAATTACTAGTCTACAGGAGCGTTAAGTACATGGGTGAAGAGAATTCGTGGTTTCTACGTGAAAGAAGGGTCTTGGAAGTTCCGAAGTATGTTGTTTGAGAAATATACGGCGTCTTACCTCGAGTTCTATCTGTTAAGGTTTTCAGTATTTCCGTTACATACCCTTACTAGTCAGACAAGGCTGAGACCATTCGCACCTCACTTCTGTTGATAATACTGCCAAACGGAATAGCCGTGCCTGATGCGTTGAAGGACGTAAGTATGTTTTTAGGAGTATTGTTATCTTTAAAGAAGTACAATCGGTTGTTGCAACAGCGGTAGTTTTTGTTAGATACACCAGGACGGCGGTACATGCGTCAGGATAACTCGATATCAGCTCTGCGAAGTCTCGTACAGCAGACAATTTTTTACGTTTGTTACCAGCATTAGCTGTACGAGAAACTGAAGAGAAATGTCGTTGAAATACTTAAGTGCTTCATTTTTTATGATCTTCGTCACAGGCGGTAGGTGTAACAAAAAAAAAAAGGTTGAGTTGCTACGTGTGTGTCTGTAACATACGTCACTCCTTAAGCTCAGATATTTAGATGTGAATAAATGTGATCAGTCATTCGATAAAAGTGTCAGTGTATGTCTAGCTACGGGCTCTGTCGGTTTCTGTTTCTTGCAAAGCTGGTCGAAGTGCTTCTATACTGCTTTGTTAGGCAGCTTACATTTGATGGCCTATCTTTCAAAGATTCTGAAAGTTTCGTCAAGCAATTTATCGTGAGATTGCGTGCTGCTATCTATATCTGAGCGCAACCGAGCGATATGTCGCAGTGGTGAAACACTGCACTCGCATTCGGGAGGATGGAGATTCAGATCGCTGTCCGTCCACGCAGACTGAGGTTATCCGTGAATTCGTCCCCCCCCCCTTCCCCCAAACAAATAGAGAAAAATCCCAGCATGGTTCGTTGGAAAAGTATACGGTCGATTGCCTTATTAAACCCTCCCTCACATGAGTTTGCATTCTGTCTTTAGATGACAGCTCCGTTCCTAAGAAATCATATGCAGATGCAATGTCTCCAAGGTCAGACTGCAAGACCTTAGGTGCTGTATCACGTCTTTCTAGTGCGTTATATTGAATTTGGAAACGGTAAGATTACCTTTTAAAGATCTATTGCTACACGTCACTGTGCGGCTGGTCAGTTAAGTCCCATAATATTTCACACACATTTGAACATTTTTTTTTTTTTTTTTTTTTTTTTTTTTTTTTTGCTACACGTCGTTCGTTACATTACGTACTCTTGCGAATTATGTTTGTCGGAGCCTGAACAATGTTTTTTTTTTAAATGTGTAGATGGTTTATTACTGCTAGACCAACGCTTTGGTTGTAGTGTCTGTAGCCTAACCTTGGACGTACAAACAGAACAAGTTTTTCCAATCGTACCACCGTAGCATGCTGCAACAGAAAAGCAATCAAAAAGTTGTAAATACAGTGTTGTTTCTTGATTAGCCTCTAAGCCTCTACAGCGCTCACAGGACTAAATCTGAATTATGACTTTTTTCTTTCTTTCCAAACTATTGTATATTGACGCCACTCTTGACGGATGTTCCGTCGTACCCTTGGTCGAAACACTTCGTCACATCTGTATATTCAGTTAACTGGTGTTTGCTTCCAATACAGGTGGAGCCTCGATCGGGTAAATGAGATAAATGATTTACTTGTTGAAACCTTCCCGTCTCCTCTATACCTCTTGTGTTATTGATAACCTTCCCTTTTACAACAAACTATGTAACCTTTTCTTAGGATTTACATTTCTTGCTTAATAATAACAAAAGAAATCTTCCCTTTGAAATTTATTCTCTTTCTCTATCTTCGCATACAAATTTAATTGCTGCTTATTAAAAGTGATTTTCTGATTATTTCGACGAAACATAGAATGTGTCGTCGTCGTGGCCCTCAGTCATTATCTGCAATAACTCAAAACTGTTCCTTACCTTTTTTACTGTTACTGGGCCGCCATCTGACTGCTACATCGAACTGCGACATGAATATACTTACTCTGTTTTGCTATACTCTATTAGCTGCTGGTGGGCTTTCATAATAAGTGGCTGTATTTATTACCAAAGCTGACGTTATTCTTTAATAGCAAAGTTGACGTTATTCTTTAATTAATTTGACTGAAGTTACGTAATTCATAGTTAAACTTTTTCTTGACAACAATAAAATTTTGCGAAGTTTTGCGTTGATGGTTTTTGGGATGGATTATAATTAGAAATGCAATTTTGCTGGCAAAAGTTAATTATATTCTGGATGAAATGATTTTATAAACGTTCAAATGAGACTTACTTTTTACAATAATCTTACAACTAGCAATGCGCAAACATACCTTCAGTAGTCTTGAGTTTCTCAAAAAATTAATTCAATAATATTAGTTCCTCTTTTTATAATAGTTAGCTGATGTCTCTGTACATCCGTTTATAATCTCTTGTAAATCATAGCTAGTGGCTGGCAGGCACACCGCTCCTCTCAACCACTCGCTTCAGACCTGCTACCGATTCGCTTCACTTCTGGCTTACTACTGGCTCCTACGAACGCTAAAGTGCGGTCTCTCCTGCCAACAATGCTTTCTGGTGCAGACAATCCCTGCTACCATTACAAAATGTATCAATGCGCGGTCTTTCCCGCTCTTTTCTTAAAATGTAACCATACGCAGTCTCTCCTGCCCTTTTTAAAATTATATCAATTTGCGGTCTCTCTTGCCAACAATACTTTGATGCAGACATTCCCTGATACCACAATTATTTCCAACATGACAAATATTAATTATTCCTACTTAATCCTATTAATAAAATATAAACATCTTTCATAAATTGTGATTTGACAATAAACGATAGAAATATACACGTCTTACATTGTCTTTACATCAGAATGGTTTCCGAAACAGTATTTCATTATTTTAACATAGAAAAAGACTTGTCTTGACTGTTTTTACCAATTTTTCCACTTTTCCTTCGTGTATTAACTTTTCCTCATATTTCCTAATATTTTTTCTTTGTGTGGGCATTTATACTCGTGGTAATTGCCTAATTACTTCAAAGCTATAAGCTGGATAGTTGTGCGTCATTTTTCACATACTCTCTCGGAGGAAATAACACATCGCGACGTGACGCAGTTGTCAACAATACAAGGGCCTCTTCAGCGAACCAGGCTGTTGCTGAGCAGCAGCTTCAGACGAGATCATTCACAGGCAACCTGAGTATGTCCGTCGCCAGTCAGCAAGAAGCTACTAAACGCGTGAAATGTAAAAAGGACACGGAGCAACGATGCCAGAGCATTCGAAAGGTAAGTCACCAGCCAATATCTCAGTTCCTCCAATCTGTGGCACTCACAACTACAGGCGTCGAACTGATTTTACCTCGCTGTGAACGTATGATATCCATTTCCAAAAGCATGTATATTTAAAGAATATGGAGCTTTTCAACGACGCAGTTACATCCAGGGAAATTTGGTTTTGTAAACCAAACATTGACACTGTTTAATCATGTTTGTCGGAGGCAGTCTGTGTTAGAGAAGACAGACATCGTTCGACAAGTCGAGTGTGTCATCATGATTTCTTGAAACATACGTCTTTCATGCTCTTCTTTTTGTCGTCTGCCTGCTGTCTAGTTTGCTGCGGCTCGCCACGTATACTTCTCCTGTACCAACCTCTTCATCTCAGAGTAGCACTTGCAACCTAAGTACTTAGTTGTTTGCTGAATGTATTCCAATCTCTCGTTTTCTCTACAGTTTTTACCCTCTACAGTTCCCCATAGTACCATGAAAGTTATTCTGTGATGTCTTAACACATGTCCTACCATTCTATGTCTTCTTCTTGTCAGTGTTTTCCATATATTCCTTTTCTCGCCGATTCTGCGTAGAACCTCCTCATTCCTTAAGTTATCATTCGACCTAATTTTCAACATTGTTCTGTTACACCACATGTCAAACGCTTCGATTCTTCTACAGTCCATGTTTCACTGCTAAAGAATACTGAGCTCAAAACGTACATTCTCAGAAATTTCTTCGTAAAATTGAGGTCTATGTTTGATGTTAGTAGACGTCTCTTGGCCGGGAACGCCTTTTTGGCCAGTGCTGTCTGCCTTTTATGTCCTCCTTGCTCTCTTCGTCAAGGTTTATTTCGCTGCGTAGGTAACAGAATTCGACACTTATTGAGTTTAGGGGGACACCCATGAAATCTTTGATTTGTGGTTTGGCAGGAACCAAAGAGGACAGCTTAAATTGCTGCGACTGAAACAAGCAACAAAAAGATTCATATTCTTTCTTCTCACAAATATTTGGCTGTTCATTTCCGAATATGTGGAGATTTCCAAGTACGTGGTTAGGCACGGTCCTAAGAGGACAGACTGAATTGCTGCGAGTGAAACGAGTAGCATTAACACTCATATGTTGTTTTACTGTTTCAAAACTGATGAAAAATATGTCAGATTCGTGATCAGCATAGTCAAATTGACGATAATCGGTAAAAAATCAAAGATTACATGGGTGCCCCCCAAAACTCGATAAGTGCCCAGAGTTCCTTAATTTATTTCGCGATAATCAATCATGATGTTAAGTTTCTCGCTGTTCTCATTTCTGCTGCTTCTCATTACTTTCGCCTTTTTTCGATTTACTCTCAAGCCATACTCTGTACTCAGTAGAATGTTCATTCCATTCTGCAAATCCTGTAATTATTCTCCATATCAAAAGAAATAATACATTTTAACGATTATAGATGACTTTCAGCCATTGAGCTGTTTTTGTCGCAAGACTAATTTGCCTTTTAAAGCATAGTTGTCTTATTAACGGAAGTCGTTGTTTTTGCTTTTATATAATTAAACAAGTCCGCCTCCGTAGCTGGGTGGTCAGCGGGTCTGCCTGCCACACGGGGTACAGGTTTCGATTCCCGGTACTACTAGGCCTAGTGAGGCCAACTGAAGAGGTACTCGGCCAGTTACTTGCCGTTCCAAGGCTAAGACAGTCAAAACGATCGGGAGAGCGATGTGCTAACCACGTGCCCCTGCAAGCTGCGTCCAAGAACGCCATTGGCAGAGGATGAGACGGCGGTCGGTCGGAACTAGTTGGACCGTCCACAGTAAGCATGCAGCAGTTTAATTTTAATTTAAAAGTTGAGCCAGCTTTTGTCTTTGAGTCAGTGCAATTCATATCCTCAGTCCTAGCACTATGGGCGCACGTTTTCTTGATTTCTCGTCTTCCTAATGCTGAATTGGTAGAACTCAGTGGAACTCGAGTCTCGAGTGTGTTGATTCTTCTTGCTGCCAACTTTCACAATCTAATGATTGTGCGCTCAATAGTCATCGATGTTTAATGTAGTGTTGCATTTCAGTGATAAGTGATTTGTAGCACTAAATATCATTTGTATATGACCTCTTAAAAGGCATTGTGTACATCCTGATCTGGTACAACAAGCAATAATCGTTCACTCTAGCGTAAAGAAGACTTTCGGATCTACAGCTGACGGGAGTAGCTAATTCGATAGAAGTCGAAAGACAGTGTACAACTTCGGACTCGTATTCACTTGTTCCCGTACGCCCCGCTAAATTAAACCGTTTCAAATGCAATTACGTTTAACATTTCCGTGATCTTTAAATCAGCTTGTTACGCCTGCTTCCATTCTAGAGAACAGACACACACTGAACACAGCGTCGTCTGTTGGCTAAAGCTGACTAAATGATTCACGTTTCTTTACGTTAGAATGATTTCCGAAAACAACAGTGACTATTTTAATACAAGGAAAGACTCCTGCTGACTGAATTGTATGATGGATTCGAGATTTCTTTTTCCAGCCGCTATTTCCCCCCAACCTGAAGAGCTCTGGGCAATGCCGCTGTTTTCTCAGCATAGTTACGGCCCATTTCTGCAGCCTCGCGATTCTCGTTTAGCCATTCCTGCTTTGTGAGACTGCACCTCTAGTCAATCTCATTTTCTACAATTTTTTATTCCCTATGTCCTGCTGCAGCTTCTGTAGTTGTACATTTTCTCCTTTCGTCAGTGAAATTCAGTATCCCGTGCGTTACTCAAGGATTTCTACAAGGCCTTGTCTCTTTGCCTATTTGAATACCTGCCGCCTTCACTGTTTCATCTTCCAACGCTATCCATGTATAAATATTGTGCAAATAATGATAAATTTTTGAAGTGTCTTTTTCTTTAGTCGTGTACTTAAGAATCTGAGGAATGTGTGTGCTCACCTTTGAGCACATGTGAGAGTTTAAAATTTAATCTTGTGTAATAAGCTGTTTTCGATTTCCATCATGTATTGGAAGGTAGCTCATAAGGACGGCTTACTATCAAATGCATAGAAACTGAAATCGCAATTCATGTTCTTAATGTTGCTGCTGACTTCGTTAAATTAAACCAAATAAACTAAACGTCGTCCGAACAAGCCTCGAAAGGCCCAACGGTGCTGACCGACCGCCGTGTCATCCTCAGACGAAGGCGTCACTGGATGCGGACATGGAGGGGCATGTCGTCATCACACCGCTCTCACAGTCGTTAGATTTCGTGACCGGGACGCTACTTCTCAATCAATTAGCTCCTCATATGAAACTTCCTGGCAGATTAAAACTGCGTGCCGGACCGAGACTCGGGACCTTTGCCTTTCGCGGGCAAGTGCTCTACCAACTGAGCTACCCAAGCACGAGTCACGCCCCGTCCTCACTGCTTTACTTCTGCCAGTACCTCGTCTCCTACCTTCCAAACTTTACAGAAGCTCACATCAGCAGCTCATATCAGCGCACACTCCGCTGCAGAGTGAAAATCTCATTCTGGAAACATCCCCCAGGCTGTGGCTAAGCCATGTCTCCGCAATATCCTTTCTTTCAGCAGTGCTAGTTCTGCAAGGTTCGCAGGAGAGCTTCTGTAAAGTTTGGAAGGTAGGAGACGAGGTACTGGCAGAAGTAAAGCTGTGAGGACAGGGCGTGAGTCGTGCTTGGGTAGCTCAGTTGGTAGAGTACTTGCCCGCGAAAGGCAAAGGTCCCGAGTTCGAGTCTCGGTCCGGCACACAGTTTTAATCTGCCACGAAGTTTCATATCAGCGCACACTCCGCTGCAGAGTGAAAATCTCATTCTGGAAACATCCCCCAGGCTGTGGCTAAGCCATGTCTCCGCAATATCCTTTCTTTCAGGAGTGCTAGTTCTGCAAGGTTCGCAGGAGAGCTTCTGTAAAGTTTGGAAGGTAGGAGACGAGGTACTGACAGAAGTAAAGCTGTGAGGACCGGGCGTGAGTCGTGCTTGGGTAGCTCAGTCGGTAGAGCACCTGCCCGCGAAAGGCAAAGGTCCCGAGTTCGAGTCTCGGTCCGGCACGCAGTTTTAATCTGCCAGGAAGTTTCATATCAGCGCACACTCCGCTGCAGAGTGAAAATCTCATTCTGGAATTTGCTCCTCAATTGGCGTCACAAGTGCTGAGTGCACCCTGGCTGCCAACAGCGCTTGGCATACCTGAATGGTCAACCATCCAGCTGTTAGCCCAATCCTACAGTGATGAACTTCGGTGGTCTGACGGGAACCGGTGTTACCACTGCGTCAAGGACGTTGAATTAAACCAAATAGTAAGGTGAAACCAGCCATCTGCCGAGTGATAATACTGTACGTTCTAATACATTCTCCCGAGACATGGAGTCTGTAGGGAAGCTATGTCAAAAATTTGTTCAGCTTCAACGTGGATTGGCAAATCACGTGCCACACACAGAAATTCTGCAGGTGTATAACATGCATGACAAGGAGTATTTACTAATGAAAGGCCAGTTGGGAGGCTATTGACAACTGGTGCGGATTAGGTGCATAAAGCTGTATTTTATTCGGAACTGAGGAGTGGAAAGCGTGAGACTGCAGGTCAATGTTTCGGCCATATCAGAGCGATATCTGGCATCTACCTTCACAGTTCACACGGGCATGCCAGGCCATGGAGAGTAACAGAACGTGTTAAAACATTTGAAAAGACGTTAGTAGAAGTTCGTAGCGACAAATACTAAACTACAGGAACGCCTCCGTGTTGAGCATACATCTAGTGCACGACAGCAAACATTTCTGCCTCGTCTGCAACTGTGTCTTCAAGACTACGTATCTTTTCAGTTAATATTCGGACGCCCTAAAGAAGGTGAGCTGCAGCACCTCCGACTGCAGCCACGTCAGGAAACAATGAATGCCATGGAAAAGTAAAAATAAAACATTCAGAGTGAATCTAGTGCTGTCAGACACCTTGTACGTCAGGTAAAGACACCATCCGTTGAAGCAGCACCTTAACCCAAACTAACGAGCAATGGAATTACCTGATCTTCACCGACTCAACTGTCACACTACTCCCTACCAAAAGACAAAGGGTAAAGTATGATGTTATGCAGAATTTCGATGATTGCTGGCAAAGTTATTGTTTTGTTGAAACACAACAGGTTTCGCGGCCTAAAGCCGCATCATCAGGTGCAACTTATATGGTAAAGAGAACTTACTGTGTCTCAACATTGTGGATTTTAAAATTAATGAAGATAATATGTAAAATATACTCACAATGTTAAATGTAATTTTTTAGTGTCCTCTCAGTATAAAATATTTTGTCTTCTTTTAGGTGCAGGCAAATTTTAAAACATGGGTCTCTAACTACTTGATCCACCCACCAGCAGTTCTAACGAAATTATTGGATCACGTCTTTGTCGCCTTCCGTTGGCCAGTGTAATGCAGATAATATTCCTTTTCAAAATTCATGTTAGGGACTGAAAGTCGATTCAGTCATGCTCAAACATGTTATCCATCCAAATAAAGAAGATTTCATGTGCGATATGGACCTAATGGGCTTTCAGTCCCCAACATAAAAATTTACAACAAAACGCGTATTCCTGAATGACAATGTCAACAAACTTGATATAGAGTATTCACAGAATAATATACGTTGACTAGGAACGATGGGTGTACACATATGAGTTTTCAACATCATGAGTGTATTTTAGATGTTACCTTTATTAATTTTAATACTCCACAAAGTTGAGACATTATATATTACTCTTCACAGTGCGGTTTGCACCTGATGATGCAACTTCAAGCCTTGAAACCGGTTGTGTATCAGTAAAAAAAACTGTCAGCAAAATTCTTCTTAACGTTATGGCCTTAAACAGCTGCGGATGCCCAGAACGTAAAATACTTTGTGAATAGGTAAAGAGTACAGTTCAGGCTGTTTTCTTCCGTATGGTGGCGGTAAATGGTGTGTTGTGTTGTACATGCTTATACAGGTCGAACTCGAACTCCACAGCTTTTCAGGATATTTGGTCTTTGTTGCGTCTTTACAGAGCAATAATGTAAATGTGGTTTATTCGTTTTGTTACCCCAGTTTGATTCTATGAAAATAACTTCATAATAGTGAAAAAGCCTGTGTGTAATATGCAATCTCCAAAACGTGCAGCACAAACAGATGAAAGCCATTGTGATGTGGTTTTTGTCGCTGTGGGGCAGCTCAGCATAGCGACTCTGTGCCATTGCATTAATTAATCTCGTGCAGGCGTGCGTATTAGTCAACTCTTCATCAGCAGACTTATCCATAATGCTGTATACTACTGTCAGTGAAACACTGAGAAAAAAAATCGCGAGACATAACCGAGCAGTACTGAATGCAAGCTTCAGGGTGAAGAGTAAAGTGGACATTCTACATCTACATCTACATTTATACTCCGCAAGCCACCCAACGGTGTGTGGCGGAGGGAACTTTACGTGCCACTGTCATTACCTCCCTTTCCTGTTCCAGTCGCGTATGGTTCGCGGGAAGAACGACTGTCTGAAAGCCCCCGTGCGCGCTCTAATCTCTCTAATTTTACATTCGTGATATCCTCGGGAGGTATAAGTAGGGGGAAGCAATATATTCGATACCTCATCCAGAAACGCACCCTCTCGAAACCTGGCGAGCAAGCTACACCGCGATGCAGAGCGCCTCTCTTGCAGAGTCTGCCACTTGAGTTTGTTTAACATCTCCGTAACGCTATCACGGTTACCAAATAACCCTGTGACGAAACGCGCCGCTCTTCTTTGGATCTTCTCTATCTCCTCCGTCAACCCGATCTGGTACGGATCCCACACTGATGAGCAATACTCAAGTATAGGTCGAACGAGTGTTTTGTAAGCCACCTCCTTTGTTGATGGACTACATTTTCTAAGAACTCTCCCAATGAATCTCAACCTGGTACCCGCCTTACCAACAATTAATTTTATATGATCGTTCCACTTCAAATCGTTCCGCACGCATACTCCCAGATATTTTACAGAAGTAACTGCTACCAGTGTTTGTTCCGCTATCATATAATCATACAATAAAGGATCCTTCTTTCTATGTATTCGCAATACATTACATTTGTCTATGTTAAGGGTCAGTTGCCACTCCCTGCACCAAGTGCCTATCCGCTGCAGATCTTCCTGCATTTCGCTACAATTTTCTAATGCTGCAACTTCTCTGTATACTACAGCATCATCCGCGAAAAGCCGCATGGGACTTCCGACACTATCTACTAGGTCATTTACATATATTGTGAAAAGCAATGGTCCCATAACACTCCCCTGTGGCACGCCAGAGGTTACTGTAACGTCTGTAGACGTCTCTCCATTGATAACAACATGCTGTGTTCTGTTTGCTAAAAACTCTTCAATCCAGCCACACCGCTGGTCTGATATTCCGTAGGCTCTTACTTTGTTTATCAGGCGACAGTGCGGAACTGTATCGAACGCCTTCCGGAAGTCAAGAAAAATAGCATCTACCTGGGAGCCTGTATCTAATATTTTCTGGGTCTCATGAACAAATAAGGCGAGTTGGGTCTCACACGATCGCTGTTTCCGGAATCCATGTTGATTCCTACATAGTAGATTCTGGGTTTCCAAAAACGACATGATACTCGAGCAAAAAACATGTTCTAAAATTCTACAACATTCCTGTTGTCAATAACGGACACAATCAGTGAATAGAACACGTTTGTTTTCAAACAAGACACATGGTTCACACCGTCGACATTTGTACTGTTGTGCCTTATTTTCATTGCAGTACGGGCACAAAGATGAATGGGGGCAGGAAATCTTACGACATCCAATTCCTCTGCAAAAAGCCACGTCAGTTACGTAGATACTCAGAAAATAGCCCTGAACAAAATCGTAAATTTTTTTGTTAGAGCTCTGGTTAATCCCGCATCCTGTGAAAAGTGGACGTACAGGTAGGGGCGAAATGGTGCGTGTTGGTTTCGCAAGCTATGGAAACGAGTGGACCGGAACTCTGTGTAGACACAGGCAACGCCCACCGCCACCTTTACCTCTGCACCCGATCCAAGAACGACGTAATATCGGTAAAAAACTAGGAAAAACACAGAGCTCTCAAGCCGGAAAGCGAAAGCGCGTTTAAAAGAAAGTCAATTGTAGTAGTTAAACTCTATGGACGTAACAGTTACCCGCTACAACAGTCCATGCTCCCACCATTGCATCACACAATCTAGATCAGTGGTTTCCAACCTGGGGCTAATTACCCCTGAGGGGTAAAATGAAATCTGCTAACGGGTAAAAAACAAAATAATTGGATTGTTTACGGTTACGGAACTAAATTATTTTTTCAAGATCGTTATTATTATCACTATTTCGTAAGACTGTGATACTGATTACTAAGTTGGGGGGAAGAAATGAAAGAGGAAGCCGTCTTGTAGAATTTTGCACAGAGCATAACTTAATCATAACTAACACTTGGTTCAAGAATCATAAAAGAAGGTTGTATACCTGGAAAAATCATGGAGATACTAAAAGGTATCAGATAGATTATATAATGGTAAGACAGAGATTTAGGAACCAGGTTTTAAATTGTAAGACATTTCCAGGGGCAGATGTGGATTCTGACCACAATCTATTGGTTATGAACTGTAGATTGAAACTGAAGAAACTGCAAAAAGGTGGGAATTTAAGGAGATGGGACCTGGATAAACTGAAAGAACCAGGGGTTGTAGAGAGTTTCAGGGAGAGCATAAGTGAACAACTGACAGGAATGGGGGAAAGAAATACAGTAGAAGAAGATTGGGTAGCTCTGAGGGATGAAGTAGTGAAGGCAGCAGACGATCAAGTAGGTAAAAAGACGAGGGCTAATAGAAATCCTTGGGTAACAGAAGAAATATTGAATTTAATTGATGAAAGGAGAAAATATAAAAATGCAGTAAATGAAGCAGGCAAAAAGGAATACAAACGTCTCAAAAATGAGATCGACAGGAAGTGCAAAATGGCTAAGCAGGGATGGCTAGAGGACAAATGTAAGGATGTAGAGGCTTATCTCACTAGGGGTAAGATAGATACTGCCTACAGGAAAATTAAAGAGACCTTTGGAGATAAGAGAACGACTTGTATGAATATCAAGAGCTTAGATGGCAACCCAGTTCTAAGCAAAGAAGGGAAGGCAGAAAAGTGGAAGGAGTATATAGACTGTTTATACAAGGGCAATGTACTTGAGGACAATATTGTGGAAATGGAAGAGGATGTAGATGAAGACGAAATGGGAGATAAGATACTGCGTGAAGAGTTTGACAGAGCACTGAAAGATCTGAGTCGAAACAAGGCCCCAGGAGTAGACAACATTCCATTAGAACTACTGACAGCCTTGGGAGAGCCAGTCATGGCAAAACTCTACCATCTGGTAAGCAAGATGTATGAGACAGGCGAAATACCCTCAGACTTCAAGAAGAATATAATAATTCCAATCCCAAAGAAAGCAGGTGTTGACAGATGTAAAAATTACCGAACTATCAGTTTAATAAGTCACAACTGCAAAATACTAACGCGAATTCTTTACAGACGAATGGAAAAACTGGTAGAAGCGGACCTCGGGGAAGATCAGTTTGGATTCCGTAGAAATGTTGGAACACGTGTGGCAATACTAACCTTACGACGTATCCTAGAAGAAAGATTAAGAAAAGGCAAACCTACGTTTCTAGCATTTGTAGACTTAGAGAAAGCTTTTGACAATGTTAACTGGAATATTCTCTTTCAAATTCTGAAGGTGGCAGGGGTAAAATACAGGGAGCGAAAGGCTATTTACAATTTGTACAGGGACCAGATGGCAGTTATAAGAGTCGAGGTGCATGAAAGGGAAGCAGTGGTTGGGAAAGGAGTGAGCCAGGGTTGTAGCCTCTCCCCGATGTTATTCAATCTGTATATTGAGCAAGCAGTAAAGGAAACAAAAGAAAAATTCGGAGTAGGTATTAAAATTCATGGAGAAGAAGTAAAAACTTTGAGGTTCGCCGATGACATTGTAATTTTGTCAGAGACAGCAAAGGACTTGGAAGAGCAGTTGAACGGAATGGACAGTGTCTTGAAAGGAGGATATAAGATGAACATCAACAAAAGCAAAACGAGGATAATGGAATGTAGTCAAATTAAATCGGGTGATGCTGAGGGAATTAGATTAGGAAATGAGACACTTAAAGTAGTAGAGGAGTTTTGCTGTTTAGGGAGTAAAATAACTGATGATGGTCGAAGTAGAGAGGATATAAAATGTAGACTGGCAATGGCAAGGAAATCGTTTCTGAAGAAGAGAAATTTGTTAACATCGAGTATAGATTTAAGTCGTTTCTGAAATTATTTGTATGGAGTGTAGCCATGTATGGAAGTGAAACATGGACGATAAATAGTTCGGACAGGTGGAGAATAGAAGCTTTCGAAATGTGGTGCTACAGAAGAATGCTGAAGATTAGATGGGTAGATCACATATCTAATGAGGAGGTATTGAATAGAATTGGGGAGAAGAGGAGTTTGTGGCACAACTTGACGAGAAGAAGGGACCGGTTGGTAGGACATGTTTTGAGGCATCAAGGGATCACAAATTTAGCATTGGGGGGCAGCGTGGAGGGTAAAAATCGTAGAGGGAGACCAAGGGATGAATACACTAAGCAGATTCAGAAGGATGTAGGTTGCAGTAGGTACTGGGAGATGAAGAAGTTTGCACAGGATAGAGTAGCATGGAGAGCTGCATCAAACCAGTCTCAGGACTGAAGACCACAACAACAACAACAGTCCTCATCTCCCTTTTCAAACACGAACATCAACCCGTGATACATTACGGTTGAGGTTAAAGCTTATGAAACGAATATATGAACATTTTCTACTCACGTAGTACACTTTTTGCATAGGAACTTTTTACTTTGTGCCATGCATCTGTGACAGTAAAATTGAGATGTATACATCACGTAGGCGTTAATATCTCATCAAAATGCCTTCTCTAAGTAGTAGGTAGTTCCCGCAATGGACCACAAATTGTTTCATTATTCATTTGCAACAGATAATCGTCTAATTGACGGCACGACAAAACAGTAACTACGTAATGGCTACTAAATTGCTGCAGGGCTTTCAAACTGCCATTATTATTAGGAGTAGTTGGCAGACATAAATCTTTGGCAGCCTAAGATGTTCCAGTTCCTACCAGTTCAGTAGTAAGGAGTTCAGCAGTGAAGTAATTTACAAAGCGTAAGTGTACTGTACGCATTTTAATTTGGCTACTTTCAAATGGGGTTGTACGGTGTGCGTGGAGCAAGAATCGCTAGGGAGAGGAGTGGTACAGAGAAAGGGCATTTTGTGACAAAAGTCTATCCTCAACGTGGATAATTAGCTTTCTTCTCTGAAGAGGAGGTAAAGGGAGCACTCGCGGTGCACTACTAAGTGTTTCATGACTCTACAACAAAAGGCTGTTAGAAATAAGCAGAATCATTAGTTCATGATATAGTAAAACAATCTTTTATCATTATGAAAGTAAGTGTTGAGACGGAATTTGTTGTAATTCTAAAATTTCGTTAGGCCCTGATGTTGATGACGTTAGTGGTAGGGGGTACTAGGTAAATCTGCTTGGACTCAGGGGTAACGGCCTCAGAAAGATTAGGAAACATTGGTCCAGATCGTGTAAAATGTAACATTTCACTGTAGCCAACGGTATTTTCAGCGTACAATCTGAGAGTGTTGCTGACCCTATCAGAACATCTTTTGCGTTGGAACTTCAGAGTGCAAGTTATACATATCGCCGCAGTCTAAGACCATTGCACATTGTCAAAAGAGAGTACATTTTTTCCGCATTTCCTGGAGACAAAATTCCTCTGGAGTATGGATAAGCGTGCGCATCGTAGAGTGTGCGACAGGAACGGCGTGGCAACTGCAAACGTACCGTATACCAGAGTCGAAGTCCGCGGGACAGTTCGATTCTCGTGCGCACAGACTCACCGTGATATTCTGGCGGTATGTGGGCCAAATGCAATGTCGCATCGAGCAGTAGCGATATGGTGCCAGCAGTTAGACTAAGGCCGCACAGACGTGGGTGGTGCTGATCGAGAAGTCCATGCGAAGTTGCAACACGCGAGTTCCATCTTTTCGGCGAGCTGTTGGGAAAAAGATTTTCCGTCCATGAGGACGTTCACCCAGCGGTTGTCAGATAGCTCCGTGACCAAGGAGCGGCTTTCTATCGTCGAGGAACTGAACGATTGATGGAGGGTTCCGACCGTTGTTTACATAGACTTGGTGACTATGCTGGAAATTAGTTCAAGTATCAGTATCACACTGGAGTGTAGTATAAGATTCATTAAAAGTTTCTTTTCCTGCCGTGTTGAAGTGTAACTTACTGTTGATCTCCCCTCGTATACAGGGTGGTCCACTGATCGTGACCGGGCCAAATATCTCACAAAATAAGCGTCAAACGAAAAAACTACAAAAGAACGAAACTTGCCTAGATTGAAGGGGGAAACCAGATGGCGCTACGGTTGGCCCGCTAGATGGTGCTGCCATAGGTCAAACGGATATCAACTGCGTACTTTTAAATAGGAACCCCCATTTTTTATTACATATTCGTGTAGTACGTAAAGAAATATGAATGTTTTAGTTCGACTACATTTTTCGCTTTGTGATGGATGGCGCTGTAATAGTCACAAACATATGGCTGACAATTTTAGACGAACAGTTAGTAACAGGTAGGTTTTTTAAATTAAAATACAGAACGTAGGAACGTTTGAACATTTTATTTCGCTTGTTCCAATGTGATACATATACCTTTGTGAACTTATCATTTCTGAGAACGCATGCTGTTATAGCGTGATTACCTGTAAATACCACATTAATGCAATAAATGCTCAAAACGATGTCCGTCAACCTCAATGCATTTGGCAATACGTGTAACGACATTCCTCTCAACAGCGAGTAGTTCGCCTTCCGTAATGTTCGCACAAGCATTGACAATGCGCTGACGCATGTTGTCAGGCATTGTCGGTGGATCACGATGGCAAATATCCTTCAACTTACCCCACAGAAAGAAATCCGGGGACGTCAGATCCGGTGAACGTGCGGGTCATGGTATGGTGCTTCGACGACCAATCCACCTGTCATGAAATATGCTATTCAATACCGCTTCAACCGCATGCGAGCTATGTGCCGGACATCCATCATGTTGGAAGTACATCGCCATTCTGTCATGAAGTGAAACATATTGTAGTAACACCGGTAGAACATTACGTAGGAAATCAGCATACAAGCACACATTGCAGCATTTAGATTGCCATCGATAAAATGGGGGCCAATTATCCTTCCTCCCACAATGCCGCACCATACATTAACCCGCCAGGGTCGCTGATGTTCTACTTGTCGCAGCCATGGTGGATTTTCCGTTGCCTAATATGCGTATTATGCCGGTTTACGTTACCGCTGTTGGTGTATGACGCTTCGTCGCTAAATAGAACTCGTGCAAAAAAATCTGTCATCGTCCCGTAATTTCTCTTGTGCCCAGTGGCAGAGCTGTACACGACGTTCAAAGTCGTCGCCATGCAATTCCTGGTGCATAGAAACATGGTACGGGTGCAATCGATGTTAATGTAGCATTCTCAACACCGAAGTTTTTGAGATTCCCGATTCTCGCGCAATTTGTGTGCTACTGATGTGCGGATTAACCGCGACAGCAGCTAAAACACCTACTTGGACATCATCATTTGTTGCAGGCCGTGGTTGACGTTTCACATGTCGCTGAACACTTCCTGTTTCCTTAAATAAAGTAACTATTCGGCGAACGGTCCGGACATTTGGATGATGTCCAGGATACCGAGCTGTGTACATCGCACACGCCCGTTGGGCATTTTGATCACAATAGCCATACATCAACACGATATAGACTTTTTCCGCAATTGGTAAACGCTCCATTTTAACACGGGTAATGTATCACGAAGCAAATACCGTCCACACTGGCGGAATGTTACGTGATACCACGTACTTATACGTTTGCGACTATTACAGCGCCATCTATCACACAGCGAAAAAAGTGGTCCAACCAAAACATTCATATTTCTTTATGTACCACATGAATATGTAAGAAAAATGGGTTCCTATTTTAAAAAAGCAGTTGATATCCGTTTGACCTATGACAGCGCCATCTAGCGGGCCAACCATAGCGGAATTTCGTTCTTTGTAGTTTTTTCGTTTGATGCTTATTTCGTGAGATATTTGGCCCAGTCACTGTCAATGGACCACCCTGTATATGTCGAAAACACTAGTGGTCCTCTCTCGCTTCCTTGGGCCACACCCGATGTTACCTTTCTGTTGAACATTCACTGTGCATTACAGCGTACTGTGTTGTGTTCGGCAAACATTTTCCGTGTCACTCACATATCTGTGTAGATGCTCCCTGCGATCGTATTTCGAATAACAGTCGACAGTGTTGTTCGCCCCTGGTAAATTAGTAAGATAGATTCGAACTAGTTACACATTCAGAAGCAAAATTTTTATCTCGAACAAAGTTTTTGTGATTTATTTATTCCTGTTACCTATTTTGTACATTAGTTCAGCCACATTACACATACAATTTCCATGTCTTTTCGTTGAATTGTAAAAGCTTCTGTAAGCTTTCTGCAGTTTATAAGTTTCTGTGATAGTCTATGCCAATGTCACACAAAAATTCACATAAACGTTTCCCTCTTCAAGAGTCGTCTGTTTCGTCCGCTCACAAATTAGCCGCAGCTACGAAACCCGACGTTTCTCAACAGGTTCTTCACTGGCAATGAGCCAGCGGAATTTCAAGCGGGAATCGGGCAACAGCTTGTGAAGAATGCCACTAGGCGGCGTCGGGGACCGTGGTATTGAGGTTCAATACTTTTCGCGCGCTAAGTAAAAAAAAAATTAAAAAAAATTGTTAGAGAGAGAAGGTAAACCAGGTTTAAATAAAATAAATTACTGCAGCACGAAATTATGCTCCATCCCAATTAGCTCTACGTAGTGTCACGCGACAGTGCAAGAAATATCGCAAACAAGTCAATCGATATTCAGCCATAAAATTGTTTACCCTGTAATTTTTGGTCAGTGTATGTAGTATCGTACTCCAGTGTGGAACGAGGTCTGAATCTGCTTACATAATTGTAGAGACCATTTTAGCATCTGACAAGGAGCGTGATAACAAGAGAAGAAGGTGTTTGGCTCTGAGGTAATAAAACTTTCAGTCTCAGATGACACTATTTAGCTATGCTGATTGAAGCAAGCACTTGTATCTCTAAAAGATGGACTGAACCAGAAGTCTTCAGGCTGCGATTCCAGGATCCAAATTACAAAATTTTTCCCGCACTCTTGAATCTCTGGTAAAACAGATATGCAGAAGGGATTTGCTACGCTATGTTTGTCTGGAGCTGATACTAAAGCGTAAGAGCAAACAGCTCAGAACTAGTTAAAGCGCTCCCGGTTATTATCGTGGATCAAGGAAGCATGATATGCAATAGCGTTCGTACAACACCACGTTCGGTGTCACCCATCATATAAAAAGGGAATCCCTGTGCCTAATATTGAAAATAATGTGCATTATGTTGAAAATAAAAAATGAAAATCTTGCGATCATATACAAACAGCTTCATTCTGCCGTTTTACTTGAAATGTGGTGTGAGTATAATGAAATGCCAAAACACGAATGTTGCAAGGAAGAGCTGTGAAGTTCTGCAGAACAATGTAACTCCCCACACAGCCTACTTGAAAAAATAATATGCGAGGGCTATCCACAAAGTACATTACGTTTTGGAATTAAAAATAAATAAAGTATTGGAAATTTTTTAAATTATATACAGATGAAAACCACACTTAAATACTACTTTTCTACATAGTTGCCATTTAAATTAAGGCACTTATCGTAGCGATGGACGAGCTTGGAAATTCCTTCGTCGTAAAATTCGGCCGCCTGCGCCTTCAACCACGTGGTTACCTCTTTTGGGACAGAAAAGGTGTAATTTTAGTGGATTTCCTGGAAATAGGCACTAAAATAAACTCTCAAAGGTATTTCAAAACTCTGCACAACCTCAGAAGAGCAATACAGAACAAGCGCAGGGGAAAGTTGGGCTCAATGATCTTGCTGATTGACGACAACGCCCGGGCCCACACGACAAATGCCACTCGTGAAGTTCTCAAATCTTTCAAGTGGGAGTTGTTCCCTCATCCGCCATACAGTCCCGACCTGGCACCGAGCGACTTCCACTTATTCCCAGCAATGAAGAAGTGGTTGGCTATGCAGCGTTTTGATGACGGCGCACAGTTGCAAGAAGAGGTAACCACGTGGTTGAAGGCGCAGGCTGCCGAATTTTACGACGCAGGAATTTCCAAGTTCGTCCATCGCTACGATAAGTGCCTTAATTTAAATGGCAACTATGTAGAAAAGTAGTATTTAAGTGTGGCTTTCATCTGTATATATATAAAAAAAATTCCAATACTTTATTTATTTTTAATTCCAAATCGTAATGTACTTTGTGGACAGCCCTCGTATTTCTAAACCTTGTAAGGGAAATGAGATAAAAGACGTTGGTTTTGTTGCAGGTGAATAGAATATGGTGCTGCAATGTGACATGAAAATAATGTTAGTATTTCACAACCGATAAACGTTGCCTTTGTGACAAATATAGGAACTTGAATCATTGTGGTAATTAATCACAAGCCCACGTCCATAATTAAAAACAAAATCAATCACTTTACCAAACTGCAAACGACTAAGATAGAGGGCAGCATAGATATAAGAAGAAAGAAGGTGAGAAAACTGACCTTTCACATTCGCAAACTCTTTTTTTCCATGTGCAGTGGAAAATGAAATAGAATATGGTAAAGAGCTGATGTTGTTATAGTTTAACTGTGGCGTTGTTGTTGCTGCCTTGAGTCCGAAGACTGATCTGACGTGGCCCTCCACGTTAGTTGCGAAAGGCTCTTCATCTCTCAATAACTACTGCAAGCTACACCCTTTTGAACCTGCTCACTGTATTCACGCCTAGGTCTCCAGCTACTGTTTCCACTCCCTCCTCCCAAACTACCCTGCATTACCAAACTGACTATTAGTTGATGTCTCAGGATGTGTCCTGTCACACTAACTAATCAAAAGCACCTATTGTACATCTCACTGCTTTTTCACATTGTTCCGGTCATAAATTAATGACGTCAAGATTTTCTCTGTAAGCACACCATTGAATGACCACCTTCAATTGCCATAAGTGCTAAGCAAATACCGCAATGCTTAGTAAAGCGATGTTATCCTCTATAAGGTTCAGATATGAAGATGTGGGTGTGGAAGTACTCGCGTTCTAAAATATAGGGTGTCACAACCGGAAATAACGTCAGATATTCTACCAAACTTTGATGCTACTACGCTGAAATATACGCTTAACATTAAGTTCTCAGCCACATCTTTCACGTTCAGAACTCCAGTCATGTTCTGCAGTGGACCACGCACGCGTTTTGCACCTTTTAATCTATCACACTTAAAATGCAAGTTTGGTATTTCTCGTTCTCGAAATAGAATTTCCAGATGTGTGCTACACATCTTGATTTGTGGACGAAAATTGTTTCCTCGGGGCCTATGTATAATACCCGTGTCGTATGTGTCAGAAGTCTCTTACTAGGTTATAGACGTATATTTAAAACTATAAGTGCATAGAAAATTACTCCAATAAACATTGCAGATGAAGAATGCTTCCACTATAGTCAATGCACATTTCTCGAAGACAGGATAGAAAGTATGACTAGTACGGAAACATATAGATAGCGTATTTTCCCTCGCTCCATTTGCTAGTTGAGAAGGAAAGGGAACGAATAGCGGTAAATATTACCGTAAAATACGAGACAATACACATTTACAGTGCTGTACGTGACAGTACTGTAAAACAAAGACGTCTAGATATTTTCTGGGAGATCATCTATCCACCCATTGTTATAACTTTTAGTAATTTTTTTCTCCAAATACACCGACGTTCTCATTCAGAGATATATGTAAATACAAGATTTTAAATATATGTAACAAGTAGCACAATGCGATATTTTCACAAAATACACCGATAACATACACTAAAACAGGTAACACAGCACGACAATTTACTTAAACGTTAAACCATTTAATGCAAACAGACACTCGCTGGCTGCTAGATTATTTATATAACAGTACGACACTTATGTATAATATATGCATAATCTAAGGTGACATTCGTCTACACAAAGCTGCTATAATAGTTAGATTCTTCTCGGAAAAGTATTAAGTTGATATCATCGTGCAGTGACGTGTATACAGCAGGTTATCTACCTGTTCAAAATAGTATTCTGAACCTAAATGCTTGGATGTGGAAAGGTGGCATTTCGTTAATAGTAATCAGTAAGGCAACATCACATTCTGATGTACCGGTGCGACACGTCGAGGCTCGACGTCGTAATGAATAGAACAGCAGCATAGGCCTGAAGCAGGCAGAGAAACAAGGCGTCCAGTGTCACTCACAGGTAGGAAGAAGCATCGAGAGAATTTCAAGTTCAGCTTAGTAGTAGATACACTGCCGTTTGTAAGGCACGATGTATACAGATGCACGCATCTATCTGTAAAATATGTTTATACTTCGCCCTCGTGGTCTATAGTTTTCTCGATGAGTATGGAGGTGACAGTCCTTTGACACCCATATACAAAAATATTTTGATGTATAACTGTTCTTTGCATTCTCAGATTTACTATCATGGAGACAATGATTTTCACTAGAGTTTTCCGTAGTCGTAACATTGCTTTTATCATAAAAAAGTCTTTTCTGTGGTTTAGTATGTTTTTTCATATATAATTTAAAGAACCATACCAGTTTGCAAGTAGTGTTATCAGTTACAGACAGGCAACACACAAAACTGTAGCATATTATACACAGTGTTTTGCAGGGCGGCACCACTCCACTTCCCTTTGTACGGATCTTGGGTGACTCCACCCATGTAAGTTCTACAGACACTTTTAGAAGCTTAAAAATATTGACTTTAAAGGTCTATAGCGCTTGCAAATGAGATCCACATATCGAACAAATCGAAGTTTCATCCTAAACAAGTGCTGATCACCTGAAAGTTTTATTCAGTAGTGTCAATGTGCAAGCTGCGAGTGTGTTAATAAGTAATGCAGTCAAATTAGATGTTTAAATATTTAACTTGAAACTCCATTGTGCTTTCAGAGTGTGATGAGTAATACAACAAATGATAAATAATTTTACTGCCTCTGGAGAATTCACATCTCTCACTGTCACCATCTTCGGCCGTCTTTCGTGTATAAATAATCCATGTTGTTCTGCGGTTTAAGTGACATATCGTAAAAAAAACCAAAAAAAAACCAAAAAAAAACCACCTTATTCCTGCCTGTGTGTGTGGAGGGAGGGGGGGGGGCGCTTTCATTACTTTCATTAGATGTTGCTACAGGAATTACAGGGTTTAGTGAACCATAGTTCCGAATACAGCACAGCAGCAGTTTGTTTTTAATACTTGTCATCGATTGTATTTTTGGAGGTAGCGGGATGGGAGAGGGTTTTAAATTTTTTACGCTAATCGCTAATGCGATTGGACTATTCCTGCAATCTTGTTTTTTCATTGGTTGTTTCATTTTTAATATGGCCTTTGTGTGGATGTGTTAAGGTGGGGAGAAAGGGTGGAGAGGGGAGGGAGAGGAGGGGGAAGAGTAGCGGGAGTGGGAAGGGCCGGGAATTATGAGGGGAGGGGGCGGAGCCGTGGCTTGGTGACGTCATATGTACAAGGTCATTGACTCTGCCCCTGAATGTAGGCAACCTCACTGAAAAGGCCAAACTATGCGGGATAGTAGTTATCTATACTATTTTCCTGCATTCATTGATCGCTGTCCCTGTACGCAAATAGTATTAAACAGTTAGCGAAGTCTGCTGTCGAGTGTATGATTATAAATCCAGGCAGAATACATCTCATTGTTTAACTATAGTCCGTTTCATCAGTGACGAATACACTGCCCACCTTCCTCAGTCACCTAATTAATTGCGTCCCTCTTAAGTAGAAAGAAATTTGATTGCCGTAATGTATTTTCCTATTTTTCTTATAAATTAACGAAGTAGTTTTAAAATGTCACTATTGTGTAGATAGTGGTTATTAAAACTACTCCTTGTATCCGCAGCGAAGGTATACTCTTTTATGTATTACTGCTATGAATATCTATGTCTACTTGTGTAATCACTGATTATTTGCCATTAGTTACATGGAGCCTTTGGATTGCCCTTTATGTTTCATGTAGCACATACTTCAAAAGTATTTGTATGTAAAAACTAGCGGTAGTAGAAGAAGTTTCCTCATAATTATGTTGATCTTTCGGAAACCAGCCATTACAAACCAATTCCACCTGGTGTGCGAGATACTTCACACAGATGAAATACTCTCACTAAGGTGAATGTTATGCTTCCAACTCCACACAACGCAAGCGCTGACGAGTGTGAATATTATCGAACCATCAGTATACTAAGTGGTGCTTGAAAATATTGACACAAATTGTTTACTGATAAATGGGAAAACTTGTAGAAGCCAAAATCGAGGAAGATCAATTCTGGCTGTGGAGAAAGGTGGGACGACAGTCTCAAGAATGGCAAATCCAAGTTTGCAGCATTTGCAGATTTGGAAGAAACTTTCGATGAAGTTGACTGGAACACATTATTTGAAATTCTGATTGTAGCAGGTATGAAACACAGGGAACCAAAGGTTATTTCAATTCAACAACTTGTACAGAAAGCATGCAGCAGTCGTAGGCGTCGAAGGACACGAGATGGAAGCAGTTGTTGGAAAGGAGTGAGACAGGGTTGAGCCGGCAGCTGTGACCGAGCGGTTCTAGGTGCTTCAATCCGGAACCCCGCTGCTGCTACGGTCGCAGGTTCAAATCCTGCCTCGGGCATGGATGTGTGTGATGTCCTTAGGTTAGTTAGGTTTAAGTAGTTCTAAGTCTAGGGGACTGATGACCTCAGATGTTAATTCCCATAGTGCTTAGAGCCATTTTTAGACAGGCTTGTAGCGCACCCCCGATGTTGTTCAGTCTGTAAATTGAGCAGTCGATGAAGGAAACGAAGCGGTAATTTGGAAAGAATTAAAATTCAGGGAAAAGGAATAAGTACTATAAGGTTTGCTGATGATTCTGGATTTCTGTCAGAGACTTCAACGAACTAGGAAGATCAGTTAAACGGAATTGATATTGTTTTGAAAAGAGGTTATAAGAAGAATACCAACAAACATAAAACAAGAGTGATGAAATGTAGTCGAATAAACGTAGGCGATCCTGAGGGAATTAAACGAGGATATGAGGCTGTAAAGGTAATTGATGTGCAGTAAAATACAGGGCGTCCGGGCTAAAGATACACGCTAACAAATGTTTGTAACGAAAGAACTTGAGATTTTATGTTGTTGGCTTAATATGCAATCGATAGAGACACTTTCCGAGATGTGATCCTGACCAATTCATGAACAGCGCTGAGTCGTATGGCACAGGCTCGTGCATGCGGACAAATGTTTAGTGTGCAGCAGTCAGACGTACTCCTGACAGTCAACACGTGGACGCTACAGCGAAAGGTGCCGTGTGTGCTATGGTTAGGAGAGTTACAGCCTGTAACACGTGTTCAGTGAGTGTAAGAAGAGGGTGTAATGTGGATCCTCCCACATGTAAATCCAGTGGGACATAACTCTTTGAGAAACGGGAAGTTTGATTTTAAATGCCGGAAAACGTCCTAAAACGCCTGTAAATGAAGAGAACGCGGGACGCATGCGGTACGCATTCGCCGGAAGCCCACGTTAATCCATTAGGCAAGCCGTTCGATGGTGCACAAACATTTCCGGTTGCGTGTTTACAAACTCCCAACTGTTTTAGCACATTAAGCCTTAGGGTCACCGCAGTCGACGTTATTTTGCTGTTGAAATGTGTCACGTAGACGAAAACAACGACCAACTCGATGCAGCGCTGTTCACATTGAATCTACCTTTTACGTTTGTGGCAGAGTTGGCCGTAATAACCGTCGAATATGGGGAAGTGAGACTACAACAGAAGTGACTGAATACGAAAGGGACACACCAAAAGTTGGTATCTGGTTGGAATTACATAAACGTGGTGCGATTGGCCCTTTTGTTTTTTATGGAATCGGCACACCTATCACGACATTCTGGCGAACTTTGCAGCTCCACGGATGCCTCCCTACGTCATCTTTCAACAGGATGCTGCCCCATCCCACTGTCATGGAGATGTTACCACATTTCTGCATGAGACGTTTCCTGAGCGTTGGATCGGAAAAGCGTGGGGGTGGGGGTGGGGGGGGGGGGATGGGGGTGGTGGTAGCATGCCTGGCCTCCTTAATCTCCCGATCTGACTACGCTGGTTTTCAGTACATGGAGGTTGATCAAAGACATTGCTTACAGAGCAAAAGGTTCGAGATCTGGTAGATTTGAAACAACGGATCTACGCCGCAGTATAGGCCAGAATAACACCTATCATGCTTACGAACATGTGGCGAGAAGTGGAGTACCGTTTCGTTATCTGTCGAGCTACAAATGGTTCCCACATTGAACTGCACCAACATGCATAAAATGGTTGAGCCCCTGTGTACAATGTTGGACAAAAAGTTACATATGTTAATACGTACTGAAACATCAACAAATGTTTTTGTAAACCTCTACCCCGTATACCCTTATAACTTACGAATCTTAAGTATAACAGATATGAAATTCAGACTGGCAATAGCAAGAAAAGAGTTTCCGAAAAATATAATCTTTTCAACATCGAATATACATTAAAGTAATCTTATACGGAAGTAAAATGTGGATAAACAGTTCTGACAAGAGGATAATGTAAGCTTGTTTTGTTACAGAAGAATACTGAAGCACAGATGAGTAGTATGTAAAACGAATGGGTAATACTGAATCGATTTGGCGAGAAAAGGTATTTATGGCACAACTTGTTTAAGGCGATCGATTGGTAGGTCACACCCTGAGATATCAATCAACCCTCAGTATGACAGTGGAGGGAAGCGCGAGGAGTAAATATTACTGAGGGCAGGGTTGAGAAAAAGCTGGGTATTTAGAAGAAAAAAAAAACAACTCACTGGTTAAAATTGTGTTTTTATAGGTATTATTGTTTCTTTGCGACTCTTTGTATAGATGGTTAAATGGTTGAATTTGAATTCCTTTGAATAATTTATTCAAAATGCTCACCCATTCTTAAAACTACTTTACTGGTGCCTCATTTATTGCCTTGTTAGAACTGCATCTGTTGAGAGAATCTTCTCCACCTTCCGGCTTCTTTGGTCAAGTTTAAGTAATAATTTAGTAGAGAAAAGACATGAGAAATTATTGACGATCTAAATTTTGCATTTAAATTAAGTTGTACTGAACAGTCATTACCATTCAACGTAACAGTTCTTAAGTGTAAATATTAATTAACTGTGTTTCTTATGTTGCAATAAAAGTTAAAACACGATGTTAATCAAATAAATTCGAGTGACAGTAAATATTTGCCTTCAATGCTGTTTTTAATTTGTATAAGGCTAACGGTGTAACAGTGTGACTGTTAATAAATTTCCGTAATTAAATATGGTTGGGTTTTATGGTTAATTTGGCAGGTGTATTTAATTTTTTTAAACACAATTGTTTTATTCCGTCGGGTTAAATTACAACTTTCTGGTTGAGAGAGATGGGGTTGCTGTAGTTACTAGAGATGAACAGGCTTGTACAGGACAGATTAACGTGGAGAGAGCTGCATCGAAGTAGTCTGCCAACTGAAGAACACACCAACTGCACAGTTTATTTGAAGTGGATCTCTACTGTATTCTTGAAGGAAACATGCTTAAAGAGGAAATCAGAATTGCCAAACTTTAAAGATGGTATCATGTTTTACTATAGAAAGCTCATCGTTATGACAAAAAGAAGGAACAAGGAAGAATATATGACATGGGTGATATCTTTTCCCTTCTTTATTGGCATGTAAAAGTGATTATACTGATCAGCTAGAACACTACGACCATCTACCTAATAGCGGGTGTATCCACCTTTTACACGGATAACAGCGGCGACGCGTTCGTGGCATGGAAGCAATGAAGCCTTGGTAGGTCGATGGAGGCAGCTGAACCACTTCTGCACACACAAGTAACCTAATACACGTAAATTCAGGGGAGCGGGCGATGGGCTCTGACGCGACGTTCAATCACATCCCAGTCGTGTTCGACTGAGTTCAGATCTGGTGAGCTGAGGGGGCAGCACATCAACTGGAACTCGCCACTGTGTTCCTCGAACCACTATCACACTCCTGGCCTTGTGACATGGCGCGTTATCTTGTTGAAAAATACCACTGCCGTCAGGAAACATGATCGTCATGAAGGGGTGTACGTGGTCTGCAGCCAGTGCACGATACTCCTTTGCACGAGCTCTACTGCAGCCACGGATGCCCACGTGAATGTTCTCCAGAGCATAACGGAGCCACCGCCGGCTTGTCTCCGTCCCGCAGTACAGGTGTCAAGAAGCTGTTCCCCTGGAAGACGACGGATTCGCGAACCCCCACGGCGAATGATGATGAAGGTATCGGGTTTGATCAGATCAAGCAACGCTATGCCACTGCGCCAAGGTCCAGTGCCGATGGTCACGTGCCCACTTCAGTCGCAGTTGGCGATGTCGTCGTGTTAACACTGGGACATGCATGGGTCGTCGGCCGCGGAGGCCCATTGCTGGGAGAGTTCGGTGCGCTGTGTGTTCAGACACAACTTGTACCCTGCCCAGCATTAAAGTCTGACGTTAGTTCCGCCACAGTTCACCACCTGTTCTGTTTTACCAGTCTGCCCAGCCTACGACGTCCGACATCTGTAATGAGGGTTGGCCGCCCAGCCGGCCGCGGTGGTCTAGTGGTTCTAGGCGCGCAGTCCGGAACCGCGGGACTGCTACGGTCGCAGGTTCGAATCCTGCTTCGGACATGGATGTGTGTGATGTCCTTAGGTTAGATAGGTTTAAGTGGTTCTAAGTTCTAGGGGACTGATGACCACAGAAGTTAAGTCCCATAGAGCTCAGAGCCATTTGAACCGTTTTTGTTGGCCGCCCAGTACAACGGAGTCTGGACGCGTTTTCACCCTGGTTTCGCCACGTGTTGAAGACATTCACCACAGCACTCCTGGTACACCCGGCAAGTCGTGCAATTTCCGTAACGCACGTGCCAAGCCTCTGGGCCATCACAATCCGCCCTCGGTCGAACTCAGATAGATTGCGCGTCTTCCCCATTCTACACACGGACAGCACGCTCGCTGATACTACATGCACCGTGCGTGTGTCTGACAAGCAGTCATTCCTCGCCAAATGACGCTGCTATTGCCTCGTCGGGTTAATATCGATAGTAGCTAGGTGGATAATGTTCCGGCTGATCAGTGTACTTATATTCATAGAATATACGATTACGCTCGGGGCAAAGAGTTAAATGCACATTGGCGTGGAATATTTAATACCTGTAATAGTAGTATAAAATGTCAACGTTTCACACTGTTGCTGCCATACAGTAATCTTGTGATAGCAGTGTGATCGATCGTTTCGGCTAGAGTTTAACGCCATTAAACTAAAACTACAAATGGTTTCTCTGTCTCTCTTCCTGTTATGCTCTAACGGTTTTTTATATATATTGACGGAAAAATGCAACACCAAGAGGTAATTAATGTAGGGAAATGAAATTTCGGGAACACATTCATCTAGGTATCATATTTAAGGGATTAACGTTGCAAGATTACAGGTTAATAAGCGCGAGATAAGCCACTGAAAACGTGAAAATGTGGTACGTTAATAACCGGCGAAACCGCTAAAATGTTGAATACAAGCATGCAAACGTGCACGTATTGTATTATACAGGTGCCGGATGTCACTTCGTGAGATGGGGTTCCTTGCCTGATTCACTTAGTCGGTCAATATAGGGACGGTTAAAGCTGGAGAATGACGCTGGAGTTGTCCTCGAATGATGTCCCATATGTACTCCATTGGAGGCAGATATGGTGATCGAACAGGCCAAAGCAACATTTCGACACTCTGTAGAGCATGGTGGGTTAGAGCAGCGGTAAGTGGGCAAGCGTTATCCTGTTGGAAAACACCTTCTAGAATGCTGTTCATGAATGGCAGCACTGCAGGTAGAATCGCCAGACTGACGTACAGATTTGCAGTCAAGGTGTGTGGGACAACCACGATAGTTCTCCTGCTGTCATACGAAATCGCAAAATGGTTCAAATGGCTCTGAGCACTATGGGACTTAACTTCTGAGGGCATCAGTCCCCTAGAACTTAGCACCACTTAAACCTAACTAACCTAAGGACATCACACACATTCATGCCCGAGGCAGGATTGGAACTTATGACCGTAGCGGTCGCGCGGTTCCACACTGTAGCGCCTAGAACCGCTCGGCCACGCCGGCCGCCCTACGCAATCGCAGCCCAGACGATAACATCAGAAGTAGATCCAGTGTGTCTAGCACTCAAACAGGTTGGGTTGCAGGCCCCAAACTGGCTTCCTTCTACCGATCACAGGGCCATCAATAGCACCGAGGCATAACCAGCTTTCATACAGGAACTACACCTCCTCCCTGCCCTCCAGAGCTCTCGCTTGGCACCACTGAAGTCGCAAATAGCGATGGGTTGGGGTCAGTGTAATGCACGCTCCACAGCGTCTGGCTCGGAGCTGTCCTTGAAGTCACCGATTTGTAACAGTTCGCTGTGTCAGTCTGGTGTCAACAGCTGCTCCAATTGCTGCTGCAGATGCATAGGATGCTCTAGAGCCATACGCGGAACACGATGGTCTTTCCTCTCGGTAGTGTCACGTGGTCGTCCGGAGCCCTGTCTTCTTGCGACTGCACAGTGTCGCGACCACCGCTGCCAGCAGTATCGAAAGAGGAATATCCATCTTCTCGTAGCCCTTCATGCGACTTCGTTCAACCTCAGTGAGGTGTTGATAATGGCGTCTTCGTCGTCTTAAAGGTACCCTTGCTTAATATGAACTTACCTAGTCCAATCAGAAAGGTAACTAGAGCTCGCAACCGTTACAGCGTGTATATAAAGCAAACCTGATTTGCATCTTCATAGTGGCTCTACTAGCACTAGTTTTATGCGACTTGAGTGATATTTGAATAGACATCATATTTCAGGTGTAGGAACACGCCTACCAATTTTCGTTTATGTTACACAACTCCATCTTGGTGTTAAGATTTTTTTCCGTCAGTGTGTATATTTTTGGAGCGATCGAGAGAGAGGTGGTTCCTGAGCGATACGATAGTCTGAAATGAGTGTGGTTTATTGTTGAAAAATTTGATTTTTTACTATCGTATCGACGAAATTATGTAAAGTTACGTTAACCGCCATAGAAATCAATATTTTTTCTTCACTGATACACTGCCAATACTGTGAAGTGTAAAGAAAGACGTGCGGTCTATTATAGGCCTACAGACAAACTGGCAGTCTCGCTCTGCTTTGACGGATCAGGCAACGGAGCATGCTGTCAACTATCAAGATCATTTAGCGCTCTTCAGAGAGTAATTCTCGACTACACAGCCCGCCAAAATCGAAGTACAGATTGGTCCAAATATGAAATTTTCTCGTACTTCGCCGAAATTAACGAGCATGAGAGCAATATTCAATGAAGTTGAAAGTAAAGCTTTACTCAACTTTCTCACTAAAATCCTAAGAAATATTGCCCCTAGGCGAACTAAGGTGATCGAAACGATCTATTCGGATGCTAACTGACCACAGAGGCACCGAAACGAAAGATGACAGAGAGAAGGCCTAGATGCTGAATTCAGTCTTCTGAAATTGTTTCATTGAGGAAGATCGTTGCGGTTTCTCCTTTCAATCATGTCACGAACGCCGAAGTGACAGTTAATGAAATAACCGGAAGCGGAACAGAAAATTAACTAAAACGACTGAACAGCGTAAAGGCAACGGTACTCGGTGAGATATCTGTGAGCTTCTACAGCTTATACTGAAAGAACTTCCTCCTTTTCTAACAGGTCAGTGGAACACTGAAATACATCTAGTGATTGACAAAAAGGGTCATTTCCGTTTCCAAGAAGGTCCGTTGGACAAATGCACATGATTACATTCCTATGCTGCATTTTTTAATATTACGGATTAAGTTTATGCCCACATTATGACGTTTATAGAGAACGCAAATTTCCTGTATAAAAGTCGATTAATTTGGCGAAATTGAGCTTGCTCTGTATGTCCACGGGACCCAGAACGCCATAGACAAAAGCACCTAGTTTGAAACGCGTTCTTTGACTTTCGTTTTCGGTACATTTCCGCATTGTAGTTTGTTGAACAAAATACTAGCTTACGCGTATCCGACCAGTCTTTTAATTATATTCGGTAGTTTGTTGCGGACAGAACTCAAAATGTCGTCCTTACTGGTACAAATAGAAAAAAATAAAGGTAATGTCGAAATTATCCAAAGTAAATGTCAGAGGGCAGTTGCTGTTTAGCAGTAATGATCTAATGAGTAAAGTCCGAAGTTTCCCGAGGCTATTCGCAGAAGATGCTGCTTTGTGTAAGGGAGCTGCAACGCCAGAATACTGAGGCGAAATGTAGGAAGACCTGCAGAGGTTCGACGATTGGGGAAAATGGCTGCCTCTTGACTCTGAATGTAAATAAACGAAAATATTGAACCTAAATAGAGGAAGAGATCTACTAGAAACAGTGACAACTGTAAAATACCTTGGAGAAAGCATCCGGTACGGCCTAAAATGAAATTACACTACTGGCCATTAAAATTGCTACATAACGAAGATGACGCACTACAGACGCGAAATTTAACCGACAGGAAGAAGATGCTCTCATATCCAAATGATTAGCTTTTCAGAGCATTCACACAAGGTTGGCGCCGGTGGTGACACCTACAACGTGCTGACATGAGGAAAGTTTCTAACCGATTTCTCATACACAAAAAGCAGTTGACCGGCGTTGCCTGGAGAAAGGTTGTTGTGATGCCTCGTGTAAGGAGGAGAAACGCGTACCATCACGTTTCCGACTTTGATAAAGATCGGATTGTAGCCTATCGCGATTGCGGTTATCGTATCGCGACATTGCTGCTCGCTTTGGTCGAGATTCAATGACTGTTAGCAGAATATGGAATCGGTGGGTTCAGGAGGGTAACAGGGAACGCCGTGCTGGATCCCGGTGTCCTCGTGTCACTAGCAGTCGAGATGACAGGCATCTTATCTGCATGGTGTAACGGATCGTGCAGCCACGTCTCGATCTCTGAGTCAACAGATGGGGACGTTTGCAAGAAAACAACCATCTGCACGAACAGTTCGACGACGTTTGCAGCAGCATGGACTATCAGCTCGGAGACCATGGCTGCGGTTACAATTGATGCTGCATCACAGACAGGAGCGCCGGCGATGGTGTACTCAACGACGAACCTGGGTGCACAAATGGCAAAACTGTCATTTTTTCGGATGAATCAAGGTTCTGTTTACAGCATCATGATGGTCGTATCCGTGTTTGGAGACATCACGGTGAACGCAAAGTGGAAACGTGTATTCGTCATCGCCATACTGGCGTATCACTCGGTGTGATGGTATGGGGTGCCATTGCTTACACGTCTCGATCACCTCTTGTTCGCATTGACGGCACTTTGAACAGTGGACGTTACATTTCAGATGTGTTACGACCCGTGGCTCGACCCTTCATTCGATTCCTGCGAAACCCTACACTTCAGCAGGATAATGCACGACCGCATTTGCAGGTCCTGTACGGGCCTTTCTGGATACAGAAAATGTTCGACTGCTGCCCTGGCCAGCACATTCTCCAGATCTCTCTCCAATTGAAAACGTCTGGTCAAAGGTGGCCGAGCAACTGGCTCGTCACAATACGTCAGTCAGTACTCTTGATGAACTGTGGTATCGTGTTGAAGCTGCATGGGCAGCTGTACCTGTACAAGCCAACCAAGCTCTGTTTGACTCAATGCCCAGGCGTATGAAGGCCGTTATTACGGCCAGAGGTGGTTGTTTTGGGTACTGATTTCTCAAGATCTATGCACCCAAATTGCGTGAAAATGTAATCACATGTCAGTTGTAGTATAATATATTTGTCCAATGAATACACGTTTATCATCTGCATTTCTTCTTGGTGTAGCAATTTTAATGTCCAGTATTGTGGTAGAAGACGCTTGGATGAGATTTCTTTGGAGAACCTTAAGGAAATTCACTGCCTGACTTAAGAAGTGAAGCACTCAAAAGATGGTAGTTTGTTTCTTCTCTCCCTTCTAAGTGCTTTATTTGTTTATTTTTTGTCAGGAGTAAATTTGATCTTCGCTGTCATCTGCTCCTCGGACTACTAGCCCCGCCATCTGCCTTTACCTACGAAATAAGGCAAGAATTCTTCGTCAAATAGCAGCTGTCTCTTCAAATTACGAACGGGTGTGCCATGGCCAACTACATGCTGTCTTACCTCCTACCACAGCTATCATTTTAGTTAACGCGCACAGGGTGGCGTCCTTGCGTCTTTGGTGGTGGACAGGATTTTTATTACATATATGTATTTGAATAGCACCATTAGCCATGTTGTCTTGAAATCTGTGCCCGGTACGTCCTGATGGCTGCTATTCCACTCCTGCTGCGGTGTAACTCAAGAGTAATATCTGTAAGGATGTTGCGCACAAGCTGGAAATGTGCATGGAATGCTTTTGAACACTGGATCACTTCGCAACCTGTACACAGTGACAGGGAAATGCTTTCATTCGAAATATCAGCCAGTGGTTCCTCTGTAGAAACGGTGGCATGCAGCTGCATAACGCTACAGAAAAATAAACATTAGAAACTAAATTATTTTTCTGAGTGAACAGTTAATTAAGCAAAACTTCAGGCAAATTTGACTTTTTTCTTCACCGTAATGGGTGGTTCCCGACTTTCAAAAACTGGAGTGGTAGTAAGTTCGTGGTATAATCACGATTTGAAGTGGCATATGAACTTAAAATTAGCCTACCAGGTTCTTTACTCAAGAGTCGTTTGTGTCATGACGACAGCGCATAGGCCCAAAATTTATTCTGGCTGTTTAACGTCAATTTGCCTTATTTCCGAAGTTAAAATATCCGGCTGAAAGGATTGCGATCTTCTAAGGGTGACATCTCATTGGGTGGAAAGTGAAGAACATGCGCAGTTGGTAGAAAAACATAAGAAAAATAAAAGGATTTATTGACTTATTTGAAGACTAAGAAAATATTTGATTGCAAGAGAAGTTAACCACTAAGCATTGCTGTGTTGTAAGAATTGCCTAATAACCAACAATGTGCAAAACGGTATGAGAATTTTCTACACTTCGGGACTTCAAATACATCTTGCAGGAAGAAGTAGGGTTAAAGAGCCGCTTCTGATAATTAAATATAAATGAAAGGTATTTATATATGGGTCAGCTACTTGTCATTCAAATACGGTTTCCAGTAGTTCATCTTCAGGAGGAAAACGACGACAGTTAAGTTATTTTTGTGGTTGTTGAAGAGCGCAAACCACTTTTTAACAGCAGGAAGCCAAGATATGTAGAAGTTATGTCAAATGTATAAATAATATGCAGAATGCTCAACTGTTTGCAAAACTTCGCAATACACTCTTTCACATCTTTCGAAGAACAAATTTTCGTTATTTTTCACCCGAAGAAGACGACAACCACTGAATCGCGAAGTGTCATCACAAAGAACTGACACATAAATCTGTTTCGCTTAGTGCCTTGGGTCGGGATCACAGTCATCTTTTTAAAAGCCATCATTGTTCCGTTGTTAGCCGGCAGGTGTGGCCGAGCGGTTCTAGGCGCTTCAGTCTGGAACCGTGCGACGCTACGGTCGCAGGTTCGAATCGTGCCTCGGGCATGGATGTGTGTGATGTCCTTAGGTTAGTTAGGTTTAAGTAGTTCTAAGTTCTAGGGGACTGGAGACCTCAGATGTTAAGTCCCATAGTGCTCAGAGCCATTTGAACCATTTTGTTCCGTTGTTACACAGTACTTATATAAAGTCCGCGATTCGAATTTCGGTCTTGAACCATTTCAAAGTTTAACTCTGCGACTCACGAAATTTTCGTAGTTTTCCACTTGAAAAGGACCAAAGAATCGTGATCTTGATAAATAGATAAATTTAGCTGTCGAAAGGGACTACGATCTATTTTAGGAAAGGTTTAATTTATATTTAAACATAGGTATTGTCAGAATAAACGCACAACATGGAATAGTATTCATTTTCGTTGCAGATAAATTGTTCCCTCAAGTGTTATGACATTTCTGTTCCAAATGCGACGTTCCATTACAACAAATTATCATTAGAACAAACGTATCCATCAAATTAAATCCATTCCTTATGAAAACTGGAGTTATGTCTTTTGCTTTATTAGATTCAAACTTCGCTCCACTTGCAGTTACTGAGGGCGAGCGACAAACACGGAAAGGCGGTAAATCTGCCAAAGAAAAGCTGACAGGCTGCGTCCAGTGCGAACAGGTAGCGACAAGCGCGGGCGGTCGAAGAAAGGCGTGCTGGTGTCTCTGCAGGCTCAGCGGGGGAGGGGAAGAGGGACGGATTAGTTCTTGAGTCTGACAGGGAAACCTCCGTAAAAGCACAGCTTCCCTAAGTGCTCAACAGACCCAGCACTTCTGTTGCCTGCTGTCTTTTCCAGATAATTTTCTAGTATGAGGATACTATGCCGGTAACTCAAAGGCAAATTATTTTATCTTGTGTTAAACATTCAAGGATAAAATACTGAATATAAGGCAAGGCTGGTTGCAACAGACTCTGATGAGCCAAAACTTCATGACCACCGCCACTCATCAGCCGAAACTCAACGACTGCCACCCGTCGCGAGATTCAGTGGCGTCTGGTGGCATTGATGCACATGATACATCAAGGGAAGTACTGGGTGGTTATAATTAAAGTGCAGCTACTCACAGAGATCCAGCGTCGACTGTAATTACAGTACGGCAGCGAAACTTGGCAAAGATGCTAATGCGTTAATGTGGAACTGATTACCACTGGAAAAAATTAGTTCCACTTTTCGCTACCAGGTGCAAATGTGGCGCTGTACGCTGTATGACAGCATGATACCCACACTGTCATTGACAAGTTTTGACGTGAGTGAACAGTATGGCAACAGAGAAGAGAGGCCGTGTATTGTTAGTGAAACTGTTTTATGTAAACGGCAGTAATTACAGTGCTGACTGAAAGGTCTTGGGCGAAGTCCGATGTCATATTTTTTTTAAAGAAGATGACAATGAAATTAGAAAAACATGGGTGCGCCTTGTGTGGCAACTGGAAGAGGAAGGCGTACCATTCTGGTGGAAGTTAGGGACGAGGTTGCTGTTACTGGAACGAACTTTGTAGCAACTTGGGGTTGAAGCTCTTTTCTTCCGTGTTTGCTTTAACAATACATATATTTTGTTTTTTAACCCAAACATGTTTCACTGCAGTTGCAGCACCTTTCGTGGGCTTTTATTATCCATCTTTTTACCACATGGTGCGGTTTTTCTGATGTGTTGTGTTTCCACGGTGACCGTGCAACGTTATTCTTCGAAACACAGTGCATTTACCAGGAAAAGATGATGCCATGCGAGGCGAACAGTAATACATTCTCGCATTTCTCCCCGCTGGTTTGGCGTTTCTTCAGATTACTTACTTCTTCTGCGGCACCCTTGTACCGTTTCCACGAGGAGAATATGTTTCGTTTTCCCTATAGTAAAGTACTTTTGACAGGATAAAATTCTTCACAAATCTGTTTCTTTAGAAAAATAAAGACAGTTGAAGACTGTAGGTGAGGAACGCTGAAAGTGTCAAAATTGGATATGTTGTTCTTTTTTCCTGTAAGCCGCCGAATGTGCCGCGTGTAATAACTTGAGATAGATTCGAAGCCTTCTCCTACTTCAAAATAACTCCACTGTATTTAGCAGTGCGTAAGCTCCATTGTTCGTGGCATGCGGAACGTTGAATGTGCCGAGTGTGTCTGACGGCTTTGGTAAATATGTTATAACCAGTTGGTGGAAAAGAAATGGAAGATTAGAAACAAATAGAACAACATTGAACTAATACTATTTTGTCTGAAACTGACATAGTGAGACCGTGGCTGTGTACAGTTAATGTAGATTAATTCTTACAAAGAAGAAGACAACAACCAGCTACTATTAATACTGCTATTTATTTAAGTAAATAGCGCCGTAACCGGTTTCGAACTGGCAAGTTCATCATCAGACGGCTGTTCACATGATTTGCAAGATACGCTTTACATAATCGTCAGTTTTCGATTTTTTATTCTTCCGCTGTGGGAAATATTCTTGCTGTGTTGGTGCCCTACGGTAGAGAACAGTGTTAGAAGCGCCCTATGTGAACATAACTAACCTCCAAACAAAGAGATACAGAGTAAACAAATATGTGAGGTTAAGTGGTTATGCAACTTCGCAACAAAATCGCGCGGAATTTTCGACGTAAGTACCAATCATCTCGAAATGGAAAAAAATGTCCTGTATGATTTTCAAGAGAATATTGTGCCATTCTTCCTACAAAACAGTGGCAAGTTCAGGCAGCGATGATGAAGGTGAATAGCGATCACCCATCCCACTCTCCAAGCCACGAAGGCTCAATAATATTGAGATCTGGTGACTGTTGTGACCAGGGGAGATGTGACTGTTCATCCTCGTGCTCACAAAACCAGTCCTGCGCTATGCGAGCTGTGGGAGCGGGGGCCCTGTCGTTTTGGAATACGCGTCACCATTGGGCAACACACATTGTACCAAGGGACGAAACTATTCCGCCAAAATCGTCACATAATCCCTGACAGTAAAGCGACCTTGCAAAGTAATCTTGGGGACCGAGAAATATCACGATATGGCTGCCTAGATCATTTCACTCTTGGGACGTACGAGGGTCGTTCAGTAAGTAATGCCTCACTTTTTTTTCTAAAAACATGTTAATTGTTACGTGTCAGAATTTGGTGACACTATACATTAATATGTCTTGTCCATATCCTGTTTTTCTACGTAGTCTCCATCACGTTCTAAGGCCGTACGCCAGCGTTGTGGAAGAGCATGTATTCCCTTCTGGTAAAAGCTCTTGTTCTGTAGGCGTAACCATGTTTTCTCAATCATCGCAGACGCATTTCCAATACTGACCGACAACTGTAAAGCCAATTGTCGAGTTGTGAAGCGCCGGTCGGCACGAATAATGGCATTTGCAGGATTCAGCATTTCTGGAACAGTGGCTGTGACAGGACGTCCCAAGCGTGGCTGATCATGGAGCTCTGTCTCTGCATTTGCTGAGGCTGTAACTTTCTTTACCCAACTCCTATCAACTGCAGCTTCGCCATGCAGTGCACACAAATGTTTATGGATGTTCACCACGGTTTCTTTTTCTGCATACAAGGATTCAATAACACCACGCTGCTTGTAACGTGAGTCGTATGTTTGCCCTGACGTCATTTTCGTGGCTCCAACATCTCTGGGCTAAAGTCACGTGAATGCTGGCAAACATGGTTGTTTCGTGTTGCGATTATGGCTGTACTCAGCGTTTTGTCGGGGGAAATGGCATTACATTTCACGTGTAAGTGTGTCTATGATAGTGCAGATGCGTTTATTTAAATCTGCTGAAGTGACTTTTATATGTTTTTTACACTTGAAATAGAGTGTCACGTAAATTAAAGTGTTGAAAGTGATGCCTGTAAAGTCAGACTCATATTACATTTTGGAAAATATCTGTGATAATTCGGTTACAGAAGTAAGTATAACTGTTTCTCGTTCCTACTCATAGGTTCCCTAAGGATGAAAACCGAAGGCAGCTTTGGATACCGGCCCTGAAACGGAAAATCTTTAAGCCATCAGCACATACGCGCCTTTTTGTATGTACAAGTGAGATTATAATAAGGTAAAAGCACCTATAGTCGACACATGAAGAGAATTTATTTGTACCTTCTATTACTATTAAATAAATGTAGGCTCCAAAATTATTTTCTGAAACTTCAGTCTCACCTTTCATCTAAAATATCATTTTTTTTTAAACTGATAGTTTGAAGTTTTATAAAAATGGTAGGAACTGAACCTTTGAAGGGCACCTAAAATTGATACTCTAAAATGGACCTACTCCTAAAGTCGACAATTTTGGCACCCATAGTTGACATAATTCCCACATCCCATTTTCTTTTATAAGTGGCTAGAGCTCAAAACGCGCCGAATCCAATATTTAAAGTTTTGAGACGAGCCCATTCTTACTGTTAAGAGAATTTTAACGACATTTTACTTTAATTGATAGTGTATAGTAATTTCTTCCCACTGCCCACCGGAGGGGCGTTCGATGTATTTGTTAGATTTTATAATGGTACTGTGAACAAATCCAGGTCAAATGTAGTTATGACATAATTTTTCGCAAATAAAAAAGTACTTTTTGTTGGAAGCGTTTAGCAGCCAATTGAGAAATGAGGATAAAATACGATACAAACATAGGACGGCAGACCGCTGATTTGAAATCCCGCCACGTTTTGCCAACAGTCACGTGGTTTATTTTGGAGCCACACCAGCCCTATAGCTTCTGCACAGCAAGGCCAGTCTACTAGTGTCTATGGTCGAAGATCGTATGTAGACGCCATTTTGACGCTGTGCTACGGCTCTACCATCTGCCGCAATGCTTCGAAACTTCACCGGCGTACAGAACAAACATCAAATGTGAAGCACTAACAAGAAAGTTGGTTTATTTGTATTTATGGCTTTTTAAAAAAAGTGGGCCATTACTTATTGAACGACCCTCGTACATTCGACCAAAAATTTGAAACAGAGTGAAAAAAGACTCCATCTGACCTAATGGCTTTCTTCTGCTGCTCCGTAGTCCAGGTCCACGTTTTCCTGTTAGCGACATCTGCACCACTGATGAGTGGGTTCTGAATCCTAGCTCAAGAGCCAAAACTAACGTTTCAGGTGACACCCTGGGCCGCATAAATCGATCTCCTTATTAACTGGTAAAGTATATTAATTTTTTACTTCGTGCTCCCAACTGACTATCTGTATCAAAGTCGCGAAAAGTTAGCACCGGTCTACAAGTACTGATCGTCGAAGGTCTGCACCGTTCTGAACATTCATCTCGATTGGTAAAATTTTCTCGTTAGTCACCCGAGAAGATTTGATCGTTAGAATACTCCGAGAAGGCCTGTAACCAGTCTTCCTTGTTTCTGGTTGCTGCCAGCCTTTGCCATCTCAAAATTGTGACACAATAATCGCCTCACTGAGTGTTGTGTTTTCTGCGTGAGCGGGTGACTGATTAAGGACAGTAATCGTAATAATATTTAAATGCATTATGCAAGATGAGACATGATGACAAATGTTTCGTAAATGTTTTGAACGCCATTTTTCTTCTACTCATTGCATTGTGTTACAATAGCCTTCATTTAATTTCATATTCATTGGGACAAATATGTACTTCATTTTAAGACGATCATCTTTATAATACGTATTCACGAATACAGGTTATTTTCACGTCAAAACTTATAACATAGTAGCTGATCGGTACAAGCCGCCCATGCCCGTGAGTTGTCTACACTATAAGACAATAGAACATCCCCTCCACTCACATCCTTTCAGAAGGCTTTCGACACCGTTCCTCACAAGCGTCTTCTAACCAAACTGTCTGCCTGTGGAATATCGCCTCAGTTGTGCGACTGGATTCGTGATTTTAACGACACAGGAGACAATCTAGGTAGCCCTCTTAGATTATTTGTAGATGATGCTGTCATTTACCGTCTTGTAAAGTCATCAGATAACCAATGACTTGCAAAATGATTTAGATAAGATATCTGTGTGGTGCGAAAAGTGGCAATTGACCCTGAATAGAGAATTGTGTAAAGTTATTCACGTGAGTACTAAAAGAAATCCGCTAAATTTCGATTAAGCGATAAGTCACACAAATCTGAAGGCTGTAAATTCAACTAAATACTTAGGCATTACAGATAATCTAAGTTGGAACGATCACATAGGTAACGTTGTGGGTCGAGCAAACCAAAGACTGCGATTCATTGGCAGAACACTTAGAAGGTGCAACAGACCTACTAAAGACACTGCTCGCACTACAGTTGTCCGCCCTACTTTGGAGTACTGCTGTGCGGTGTGGGATGCGCATTAGGTGGGACTTACGGATGATATTGAAAAAGTTCAAAGAAGGGCAGATCTTTTTGTACTATCGTGAAATAGGGGAGATAGTGCCACAGACATGATACATGAATTGGAGTGCCAATCATTAAAACAAAGGCGTTTTTCGTTGCGACGGGATATTTTCATGAAATTTCAGTCACCAGTTCTCTCCTCCGATTGCGAAAATGTTCTGTTGGCACCGACCTACATAGGGAGAAATGATTACCACGATAAAATAAGAGAAATCAGGTCTCGCACAGAAAAATTTTGAGTGCCTGTTTCTCCCGCGCGCCTTTCGAGAGTGGAACGGTATACAGACAGCTTGAACGTGGTTCATTGAACCCTCTGCCAGGCACTTAAATGTGAAAAGCAGAGTAATCACGTAGTTGTAGATGTAGACGTAGATCCTCTAACCCCGCAGTGTCTATTTACCCCTGTTGACCTTGTGGTAAGCAGCCAATTTTACTTAGCTCACAGGCGAATTCATCAACGTTAATTAATACTAAACATATCTTAAAACATTACCGTCTCTGCAGTTTCCTTTTTGTTACTGAACAGGAAAACTTCGCTATTGAGAACCTCTTACTGTTATCTGACGTATCTGAATTTGGCCGTTAGTTGCTAGATCCACATTTTATGTGTACAGGGTGTTTCAGAAGAGATGGTCAATAATTTACACATGGAAAGTACAGGACAAAAGTAGCTAAAAAGCTCCAATAAACGTGGGTACGCGAATCAACAGTTGCCTAGATACAACTCATTTGCGTTTCATCAGTGACTAGGGACACATAGCGTCTCTAAACGTTAAAGCAGGTGTTCGAAATGTGTGTGAAATCTTATGGGACTTAACTTCTAAGGTCATCAGTCCCTAGGCTTACACACTACTTGACCTAAATTATCCTAAGGACAAACACACACCACACACACCCATGCCCGAGGGAGGACTCGAACCTCCGCCGGGACCAGCCGCACAGTCCATGACTGCAGCGCCCTAGACTGATCGGCTAATCCCGCGCGGCGAAATGTTGTCTATGCGTCTGCAATGCAACACTGAACTCTTCCCTGAAATCCTCTACGACAGTGCTGGGAAATTCTGTAAATGCTGGAAGGCTGCTTCAGTTTGCAAGCTAATTCCTCAAGAGAGTTGACGTCGGTAGCGTAGACCAGGCTTTTAACTTGACCCCACACACACAAATCCGTGGGTGTTAAATCCAGAGACCTTGGGGTCCATGGCAAAGGCCATCTTGTACGTATCCGTTGTTGACCATACGTCCGAGTTAGAAGCAGGCGCACTTGTAAATGAAAATGTGCTGGGGCACCGCCATGCATGAACCACATGTTCAGGCGTTGGTTCAGTGGGACATCATCACGTACACCCGGAAATACAGTCTGCAGTAACCGCACCTTCTGCTGTCGAGTTAGTCTCTGCGGTAGGAAGTGTGGTTCAGTTATGCAGTCTCCGAGCAGTCCTGCCCAGACGTTCAACGAATAACGCTGCTGAAGTCGTAATAAGTGTGTTGCATTATGACTGAAATCGGCCCAAACGTGACAGTTATGATAATTGAAAATACGGTCACGGGTAAATCCACCCTCATCCGTGAACAGGATACTGATTACAAACAGAAGATTCAGGGTACACTGTTGTTGCACCCATTGGTATAAATTCTCTCTAGGCGGGAATTTTGCATTGTTGAGGGTTTGCATTCGTTGGAGATGGTATGCATAGAGTATTTGCCGATGTAAAATCTGCCATACACTGCTATGACTCAGGATACGCTTTTTGGTAGCAATCCTCCTTGTTGAAGGACTCGGAGCCGGCCGCTGTGGCCGAGCGGTTCTAGGCTCCTCAGTCTGGAACTGCCCTGCTGCTATGGTCGCAGGTTCGAATCCTGCCTTGGGTATGGATGTGTGTGATGTCCTTAGGTTAGTCAGGTTTAAGTAACTGTAAGTCTAGGGGACTGATGACCTCAGATGTTAAGTCCCATAGTGCTTAGAGCCATTAGAACCATTTGAAGGACTCGGACGTTCGCGGAGAATGCGTAACACCCTTGCATCAACATTACGTGTTGTGGATCTGGGTCGACCTTCACGTATATGGTGTGCGAAATTCCCGGTTTCTCTACGGCGCTGATGTAACCGGCTAAACGAACGCTTGTCGGGCTGCCTGCGGAGAGGAAAAAGCTTCTTTATACAATCGTGCAGCCTCAAGGGCTCTGCCATTCGCTTTTCCATACATGAAGTGCATGTCAGCGTACTCTTCATTGGTGTAACCTCTGTACAGCTACAGCTACAGCGCACGGAGGGAGAAGGGGAAGTAGGCGCATGATTAAACAGATAGTCGATCCCAAACGTTGAGGTAACAACGTAAATACCGCGGTATGGTTACGAGCTGGTTCCAACTCGAATTAATGTGATACCTCGGCAATGTTTGGTTTGCGGACCCATGTTTATTGGAGCTTTTTTACTGTCTCTACGATATAAAAGATCCGCCTTAGACATTGTTGACTTCGGAAAACAGAATTGTTATATAGTCTTATATATGTTTCTTGTACCAATAAACATCCCACGTTCAATGTCGGTAACTCGCGACATGCTGTCATGTTCACTACCTACATGCCAGTAACTGACTACTGACCTATCGTGTCTATGATGCATTTAGCGGCAACATTCGGGCGCCATAAACCGTTCATCTTTTGTGTTTAAAACTGAAACTCCATGAACCTTTACACTGTTCAAGAGAGTTAATTTGAAGACTGGTACATACAAGTCCTCAGGCAACAGATTAACTGGACAACGCAGCGTAAGAACCACATAATAGTTTATGAAAGTTGTTACACATCTTCACTTCCGTCACTGGCTGCTTTAGTCTGTGACAGACAGTATACTTACGAATCTCTGAGAACATTTCTCTTGGAGAACAGCGGTTTCTTATTACTTTAAAATGAACATAAGCAGTCTGGACCGCAAGAAACTTTTGTTGTGTAAGATGTATTTTATATATTAGTACATCCCTTTAATTTCATTATACCTTCATATTTCAGTATGAGGGCTGAAGATGGTGTAAAACAGAACGAAACCGTTAACCACAAAAGTATATATATATATATATATATATATATATATATATATATATATATATATACTTCATGTATGTTTCTTGCGGTCGAGACTGTTTATGTTCATTTTAGACAGTATACTGTACGCTGTGATAAACAGTAAGGTTGAAGAGATACAGCCGCGTTTAGTTCTTGTAAAATGTTCTGCATGTGTGGTATTCCACCTAAGATGTTTTTCTCTGTAACTTAAACATTAATAAGTGAAAGAAATATTTATTTAGAAAAGTTCTTGCAAATAACGTTACTCATTATGCAGAGTTTTAGTTATTTTCCAGAGAGTCACAGCAAAGAGTTTTTAAAGGGAACATATTTTTTTCTAGAGTTTTAGTTTTTTTCCAGAGAGCCACAGCAAAGAGTTTTTAAAGGGAACATATTTTTTTCTATCACGTAGCTGATGTATTTATTTTGAATGTCTAAAAATCAGTTTCAATAAACTTTCTATCAATTTTAATTACGAAAGTAGAAAAGTGCAAAATTTTACTGATGGATGCGACATGTACATAACTGGCTGCCTTCAGCTACGTGTTCTGGTGGCGAAATATTCATTTAATTGAGGTGTTCGACTGCGTGTTCATCCTACAGAATCCGCAACTCAGAATGCCTTCTAAACAATCTGGAAGACCTGTGGACGAGACGTCAATAAATTCAGAAGACTTCAAAGAGTAGTTGCTCCGTGACACCAGCAGCTTTCCATCTCGTCTATAGGTCGTTTAAAAGACACTCTGAATTGTGCAGTCGTTCGAACACCTAACTTGAATGAACACTCCAAGACCAGAAAATCCATCTCACGACAGCCAGTTTTGTACAACATATTGCATTCATCTGGGAAACTTCGAAAGTTCTAATTGTGTAATTAAAATTAATAGAGATTTTTTATATTGATTTGTACACAGTTGGAATAAACATATCAGTTATATGACAGGAGAAAATTTCGTTCTGTTTAAAATATCGTAATTCGTTGTTGGAACTCTCTTGAAAATAACTAAATAAATTATGTTCAAAACTGCACATAAGAAGAAATGTTTCCTGGTTTACCTATCTAAATAAATATCGTTTTCACTTACTATTTTGTAAGGTCTAGAGAGGAACAAACACCTCGCTTGTAACAAATGGTTCAAATGGCTCTGAGCACTATGGGACTTAACTTCTGAGGTCATCAGTCCCCTAGAACTTAGAACTACTCAAACCTAACTAACCTAAGGACATCACACACATCCATGCCCGAGGCAGGATTCGAACCTGCGACCGTAGCGGTCACACGGTTCCAGACTGAAGCGCCTAGAACCGCACGGCCAAACCGGCCGGCTCGCCTGTAACATCCTGTATATAATGTAGTACATTATTTTCAGAACTAAAGTTCCAAACTAATTGAACATGGATAGCGGAGCGATTAATCTTTCCTCTGTTAACGTTTTTCGATTCGGATCCCTACCTGGCGTGTTTTTGCACGCTTACGACTTCCGCTACGCTCTGACCTTTGTTTCTCACTAGTGGTTCACTTCGCGAACTGTGCTGCCACCGTCCACAGGAACCACCCAATTGTTGGTTGGTTGGCTGATTTGGGGGAGGGGGCCAAACAGAGAGGTCATCGGTCCCATCGGGTAAGGGAAGCAGGGGGAAGGAAATCGGCCGCGACCTGTCAAAGGAACCTTCCCAGCATTTGCCTGAAGCGACTTAGGGAAATCACGGGAAACCTACATCATAATAGCCGAATGCGAGTTCAGTGCTCGCTCGGTCACCCGTTTTCTCCACAGGTCTTTTAAGTCACTACCAGGGGGAGTGATCATAAACTGTGTTCTACCTACGCCGAGTAGGATAGGAAACATCTATTCGACTGTCTACATATTCTGCACACGTTAATTTGATTTTCATCACAGTTTCTTCAGTTCCAATCTGTTTCCTGATCTTTTTGTTCCTTTTCCCATTTCTGCTCGTAATTTTAGACACTCATCTATCAATTGTTCGGTAAGGATTTCTCAATTTTGAAATGGTTGCCGTAAGTGAAAACCGGTAATATGCACTGACAATAAACTTTTCTTTTTAGTCACGTAAGAAACTTATTTCCGGGAATCTCCATGCGGTTTAGCAACTACGTTATTTACCAAAATAATATTTCTCTCTGCAGTGGAGTGTGCGCTAATTTGGAACTTCCAGACAGATTAAAACTGTGTGCTTGACTGGGACTCGAACTTCGGGACATGTGCCTTTCGCGAGCGTGTTTTCTACCAGCTGAGCTATCCAAGAACGACTCACGATTCCTCCTCATAGTTTTACATTCTCCAGTACCTCATCTCTTGCTTTCTGAAGGTCCCAGGTTCGAGTCTCAGTGCGGAACACAGTTTTAATCTGCCAGGAAGTTTGAATCAGTGCACACTCAGCAACACAGTGAAATTTCATTCTGATAAAAACCCTGTAGGTCAGTGCTCGTCAAACTATTTTGTTCAAAATGCAAAATTGGACGGCATCTTGGGTCGCATTTGTAATGATCTTATTATTAATTGGTAACTATATAAAACGGCATGTTTTGAGCTCCCAACAAATGAGCTATAGGAAGTGCTTGACAATATGGCTGTCGGCCTCCAAGTATTGACCTTTAAATGTCGGCAGCGTTCGGAACACTTCCTATCGACTGTTCTCTGTTTCATATTGCTGCCACCCTTGACTACCCAAAGTTATTTCACTGTAACTGCCTGATTAAGTGTTGTTGAGTTGTTTGTGTGCGCGGATGGTTAGTAACAGTAACTGCACCCATATTTAAACATCTTATTCAATATGAGATACGATCACAAATATTTACCCATTGTGTTGTATTACAACAGCCTTAATTTAATTTCATATTCCTTGCGAAAAGCACGTATCGCATTTTAAGATGATTGTCTCTATAATGCATATACACGAATCCATGTTACTTCCATGTCAAAACTTATACCATAGCAGCTGATCGGTACAAGTAGCACATGGCCATGAATTGTGCGAACTGGAAGACAAACGATAAAACATTCTCCCTCTCACATCCTCTGACTTTGCAGTGGCCACGCTACTACTCTTCGTACCCTTGTGGTAAGTGGTACACTTTGCTTAGATCACGTCCGAATTCAGAAACGTTAATTAAAATTAGTTACTTCTTATTATTGTCTCTGTATTTTTATTTGTTATTGAACAAGAAGATTACGCTCTTGCGAATCTCTTAACGTTAGTTGGCGTTTTTTAATTCCATTGTTATTTGCTAGACGCTTATTATTGTAAAAGGAACATCTGAAAAGTGCAGTGAATGAGCTCGGAAAATACGGGAAACGAGAGTTAGAAACAAAACACCGTTACTAGCCTTCAAAGTAATCACCATTAGCTGGAACACACTTCTGACATTGGTTGTAAAGCTGTTCTAAACTTTCGGCAAACGCTTCTTGTGGGATCTCTCGAAGCACCGTGGTCATGCGTTGTTAAGTATCCGCAACGTCGCGTGCTCAACTTCCTCCCTCAACGCAAGGTGACTGTTCTTTAACACCCTCTTTGGCGGCGGCAGACTTCTTTTTGTTTCCCCGCCTTATGTTTGCTCTTGAAAGGCTTACACCACTCGGACGTTGCGCGTGACCACGGTACTTCGAACAATTGATCAAGAAGCGTTTGCTGATATTTTCCAACATTTTTGTAACCGATGTCTGAAGTGTGTTGTAGCTAATGATGACCACTTTGAAGGTCAAAAAACGTATTTCGTTTGTAATTCTTGTTTCCTCTATTTCTTACAAAATGCGGCTGAAAACGACGGGCCGAAAGAATAATTGATCGGGGCTGCGCGCGATTTGCGCGCGATTGCGGGCCGCAGTTTGACAACCACTGCTCTAGATTGTGGCTAAGATACGCAGAACTTCTGAGATGTTTGGAAGACAGGAGGTGAGATACTGGTAGAAGTAAAGCTGTGAGGACGGATTGTGAATCATACTTGAATACGTATATACGATGGTTTGCAATGTCACGAGATAACTTTCCAGTACATGGCTTCCTATAATCTACTAGTTCCTATAGGCATTCTCCGAAATACTGTACCCCAACCTTTTTCTCTATTATTTCCACACAAACGTCGTGTCGTCAGAGGAGACAGAACATAAAACGCCACGAAAGGAGAGTATGGAAAAGAATTTACTCTATGGCCCTTGTTGTTGTCTGATATATATCAGATTGGTTTAATAACTGGCTCTTATATTTGTTTTATACTTTTCTTTCTCTATCCTGAAGGCTTAGGCGGCAGTCCGATATCCGACCCATAACTGTCTAGCTTAAAATTCATTTCTCTTTCTTGTTGACTGAGTTTACTAATGGTGATATCATAGTTGAATTTTCGGAAAGCCCTTTCGGCTATGGTGCCAGAATTTTCGCAACCGTTGTACACATCATGTAGACGATTCTTGCCATAGGAAACTTAATAGCGACGCAGATTGGAATATACTTACTTCCACAAGCTGAAATAGATTAGTTCAGCTGCTACGCCACTAATCTAAGCGCTAGAATCTCTAGATGTGAATTGTGCGTCGGGAACCATATCTAGGTAAGAGTAACTACTTAATGGTTAACTGGTTGTCGTATGTTGGAGCCATCTCACTGTGAGAATCACAGTTAAAAGTAAGTGTGTAGTCTTCCTCGACTAGAGAACATCAAACTATTGTGAGCGTAGAGACACGTCATGTTGTAAAAACGAAGTTTCGACCAGGCTCGTAGTGCCCTTGTTGTGCCTCTACTAATGAAGAAACTGGTTCCTCCATTAGTAGATCCGGGACAAGGTCACAGCAAACGTGGCCGAAATGTCCGTTGTTCCGTTTACTGGCAGGGCTCCGCAACCAGAAAACTTTATGTTGACGCTTAAACAGGCATAGCAGTGAGTACCCCCCCCCCCCCCATAAAAAAAACAAATTGTTAGATTTCCACGGAACTAATGTATTAACTCCCCTTTAACAAACATAGTCAAGTCTGTTCGCCGGCCGCGAGGCCGAGCGGTTCTAGGCGCTTCAGTCCGGAACTGCGCAGCTGCAACGGTCGCAGGTTCGAATCCTGCCTCGGGCATGGATGTGTGTGGTGTCCTTAGGTCAGTTAGGTTTAATTAGTTCTAAGTCTAGGGGACTGATGACCTCAGATGTTAAGTCCCATAGTGCTTAGAGCCAAGTCTGTTCCTTTCAACACAAGTAAATCACTTTGCTGCTAGCCTTCCTAGTTAACACAGGACTGCCGTAGAAATATAAAACATGGGCTAAATCGGACGAATCGCCTTGGGAGACCTCAGTAGAAACCTGTCGGCGAAATTCAGAGAACTAGTACTGTGGGAGGACTGTCCGACATTGCTGAAATTACATGGTGTATCGTGTAGGAATAAGATGACCGGCATCACATAGTCACCAGTCTAGAGCACTCCCTGAAGAATGGTTATTGTTGAGCTTCTCAGCCAATAAGCGCTGTGTTTACAGACTGGCTGGCAGAGTAACGGGTTTTTCCATGGTATGTGTTCATTCTTCTGCTAGTTACATTCCTCTTCTTTGCAGTGTCTCGCTTAAATCTTTTAAAATCGTATTAAAAGTAAGGGTACCATAGGAAACTTTCTGATGCTGAGGCGGGACCAGAATCACTATCATGAGTACTGTGTGAGGACTGGACAATAAATAGATACATAGAAACAAAAAAGTCATCTCTACGCTCCTTGAACCTTAGTCAAAATTTAGCTATCTGTTAAACTGATTGTGAAGGAAGAGGTGTACCGAATGCGTTTTGCAAACACGTGACACTAGTTCCAAAAAGAACGCCAATAAAACAGAAAACTTTCGCACCATTTGCATGGTATCCTATAAAGAATCGTCAATATTCAAGGAGTTGACAGGAACGATCACTGCAAGGAAAAAAGTCTAGTATCAAGGGCTCTAAATGCCTACCTTAAAGGCTATGGGCAGTTGTTCAGCAGAACAGATACGTTTCACAGTAGCAAAGATGAAGGAGTGCTCATAGCTCTTAAGATATACTCTTCAAAGCCCATGTTTACGGCATGTTTCTTTTTTGTTTTGGTCCATATTACCACATCTCAAAATATGGAAAGTACAGGGCTTGCAGTAGAAGAGATTTGTGGCACAGTATCGAATATGAAGAACTGTCTACAGCGCTTAATGTTCGCATTTTAGAGCTCATGTTTACTAGACGTTTTTTGTTCGAATGGCCGTTTCCGTCGTATTCCTGAATAATGACCACTGCTCCTGAGAAACCCTATATAATGTGAAAACACGCGGTAACTGAAATCCGGTTCAAATAATTTACTTGTACCAAAGCCCGTTCCCTGCTTGCAATTTCGTCCTTCTCAAGGCGGAAAACACCTGTTCTACAGAAGATCTTGTTTGCTATATGGTACATTTATCATTAGTTGTGCAAAAATTTCCAGAAGAGTTGTATCATCAAAGGAATAAAGTGCAATAAGTTCGTTTTTAGTAGAAATTTAATATTTACCAGAATTCCCAAAACAGGGAGAGAAAATATTGCTCTGTGCACTACATGCTTGTCAAGATCTAAGAGAGATGTCAGCTAAAAATATTTCGTCTCGTTGTACAAGTTTGTGGTCAAATATTTCACTGTGAAATAGTTTTTCTTTAAAGTACAGGTATGTGTTCATTTACTTACTTAATTTTTTCACAATTTTTCTCAAACCGATCAAGTGAAAGCACGTTGTTTCCTGGTTTTAAATACTTCTCTCTTTGTTTCTAGAACATAATGTGCAAAGAAAAGAGATAGTTTAAGGATTTGAAACTTGTTAATCGTTTGTGTACTCCTGTAAGTTCTATCAGTCGCACGAAGACTTATACAATTCAACACAGTATGTAGCTTTAATAACATCCTCAATTCGGTGAGGAAGAGATCCCACACTTTTTTTTTCAGCTATCCCATAACCAGTTGAACCCATTCACTAATAGTTAGATCCTGCAGAGCTATCATATTGCAGGGATGCTGAATGCTACATTTCACTTTTTCCAAATACTCCCAGGTATTTTCTGGGCTAGTCAAGATACAATACGGTGCCAAACCAGGAATACGGATCTTCTCATCATGGAGATGTAGCAGCAGCTTGGTCACCGGGTATGTTGAAATCAACATCCTGGTGCATGTTCACGGTAACGTGAATGAGTGGGCTCATTCAGGGCAGGAAAAACACTCCCAAAACATCGCAGAACCACCTCCAGTCAGAACTACACACTATGGGTATGCGCTTCATTAAGCCATCGGTGCATTCATCGTCTTGCACCATTCGAGAAGGGGCAAAATAGCGACTCGTCGGACTACACTACATGCTTCCAATCACTTGCTGCTCAGGTGGTTTGTTTCTTGTCCCAGGTGTCCCGCTCTGAGCAATTGACTTCGAGAAATCCACGACTCCAAATGTCAAGTACTTCGAGTTTCTTTTGCTATGTTCGTTCGGAAACGACTTGAGATGGTTCTGCATTCACTGAAAGTAGAAATCCCTGACGGGCCTGAACCGAATGTCATTGACCAGGCCTGACATGCGTCTCTGATCCCTCTTGGTTAGTTTCTTCTCATGACCACTGTTCTGTTCCGTTTTATGGATGTGAGTGGTACACCATACCTTATAGACAAGTTCGACAGTCCGCGTAGATACACCATCAAATTGGGTAATTCGTGTGGCTACAGGCACGTCCAAACACGATAGCTCTTTTTCTGTCATTATGTCACGTCGACCCATCGGACTGCACTGATTCCATAGAACCGACTGACACAAACTCATCATTTCACTGCCATGTCTTGCTTCATCGGTTCAGGATTACATGACCACCTGGTACCAAGTCTACACCATCTACAGCATCCAAAATGACCTAGACTGAGGTGACGAAGATCATGGGAAGTGAAATGCATATATACAGATGGTGGTAATATCGCGTACACAAGGTATAAAATGGCAGAGGAGTGGCGGAGCTGTCATTTGTACAAGGCGTGTTTTTTAAGTAAGTACTGTTTCGAAATTAAAAAAAAAGGCGTGCTAAGATATCTCAATACTTTTATTTTTACATCGAAGCCTGTACCTTAATCAACTTTTTTACATAATTTCCGTCAATATTGAGGCACATGTCATAACGTAGTACCAGTTTTTGAATACCCTCTTCATAGAAGTCTGCCACCTGACTTGTTAACCACTGCAACACCACTGTTTTGACTTCGTCATCGTCTTGAAGACGCTGACTGCCGAGGTGTTTCTTCAAATGCAGGAACAGATGGTAGTCACTGGGCACGAGATTGGGGCTGTACGGAGGATGATCTAGAGTTTCCCATCGAAAAGATGTGATGAGATCTGTGGTCTGATTCGCCACATGCGGACGGGCATTGTCTTGCAGCAAAACAATGTCCTTACTCGACTTCTATGAACTGTTGCTTTGATTCTGGTGTGACGTAGGCCACCCATGTTTCATGGCCCGTAACAATATGGCTTATGAAATCATCACCGTCGTTGAGGTACCGCTCAAAGAAAGTCAATGCACTGTCTAAACGTTTGGTGTTGTGCACATCCGTCAACATTTTCGGTACCCAACGTGCGCACAGTTTTCGGTAATTCAAGTGATCGGTCACAATGCCATACAAAACACTACGAGAAACATAAGGAAAGTCATCCCGCAAGGAGGAAATCGTAAAGCGTCTGTTTTTTCTCACCTCATTGTCCACTTCCTGCACCAAACTTTCATTAACGACCGAAGGACGCCCATTCCGTTGTTCATCATGCACATTTGTGCGGCCATCTTTAAATGCTCTCACCCACTTTCTTACCATTCCATCACTCATAATGTTTTCTCCGTAAACTGCACAGGTCTCACGGCGAATATCGATCGCTTTTAGGCCTTTAGCACTTAGAAATCTTATAACAGCTCGTACTTCACAGTTGGCGGGACTCACGATTATCGGAGACATCTTAAACACTCAGTACACAACGTAAACAAGGAAGAATCAGACTGTAATGGCGTCAATGCGTAGACAACATATGTAGGTACCCAGTGCACATGCGCAGAACGCCGACCGCAGCGCTGCGGCCACGGTGTGGCAAAACGGTACTTACTTAGAAAACACGCCTCGTGCTAAGGCGGTTCATGTGCAAAGCTGTCCAGCGTGATTATGGCCGCACGGCGGGAAGTAACAGATATTGAACGTGGAATGGTAGTTGCAGCTACATCCATGGGACATTCCATTTCGGAAATCGTTAGGGAATTCAGTATTCCGAGATCCATAGTGTTAAGAGTGTGACAAAAATACCAAATTTCAGGCATACATCTCAACATGGACAATGCAGTGGCCGACGGCCTTCACTTAACGACCGAGAGCAGCGACACGTGCGTAGATCTGTTAGCGCTAACAGACAAGAAACCAAAGCGCGACGTTTGACGAACAGTACGTCGATATTTGGCGTTAGTGGGCTATGGTAGCAGACGACCAAAGTGAGTGCCTTTGCTAACAGCACGGCGCATCAGTGCCTACAGCACCTCTCCTGGGCCTGTAAGCACATCGATTGGACCCTAGACGATTGGAAAACTGTGGTCTGGTCAGATGAGTCCCTGTTTCAGTTGGGAAGAGCCGATGGTAGGGTTCGAGTGTGGTGCAGACACCACGAAACAATGGTCCCAAGTTGTCAACAAAGCACTGTGCATGCTGATGGTGGCTCCATAATGGTGTGGTTATTGTTTATATGGAATGGAAGTGGTCGTGTTCAGCAACTGGGAGACCATTTGCAGCCATTCACGGACTTCATGTTACCAAACAATGATGGAGTCTTTATGGATGACAATGTGCCAAGTTACCGGACCTCAAATGTTCGCGATTACTATGAAGAACGTTATGGGCAATTTGAGCGAATGGTTTGGCCACCGAGATCGTTCGAATGAATCTCATCGAACACGTATGGGAATTGGACATAATCGAGAGGGCAGTCCGCGCACAAAATTTGCGCCGGTGACACTGTCGCTATTATTGGACGGCTACCGAGACAGCATGACTTGGTATTTCCACATGAGACTTCCAACAACTTCTGAGTCCAAGCCACGTCGAGCTGTTTTATCCCGGCGCCATGTGAAGGCCAAATCTACACTTAGCGAAAAGTGGAAAGTAACAGTGATAAGTATTTGCTTTGAAAATACATCTCTTCTTCTTTCTGAATTTTGGAAAACCTATAACCGCGTAACATTTGTCAGGTCGGGACTTCATAGTCTATTTAGTTTCTCCGATTGCAACATTTTTAAATCAATATTTTCATCATTTTTAAATCTCTGTCTAGTCGTGTGACTAGGGCCTCCCGTCGGGTAGACCGTTCGCCGGGTGCAAGTCTTTCGATTTGACGCCACTTCGGCGACTTGAGCGTCGATGGGATTGGAATGATGATGATTAGGACAACACCCCGTCCCTGAGTGGAGAAAATCTCCGACCCAACCGGGATTCGAACCCGGGCCCTTAGGACTAACATTATGTCGCGCTGGCCACTCAGCTGCCGGGGGCGGACATCATTTTTAAATAGTTAAAATAAACTCTCCTTTAACAGTGATGAATTAGTTATCTTCTGTCGTTATTTATTACAAAGAACTTCCATAATTTTCAAATAACGATGAACTTTTATTACATGAGTGAGTGCAGGTATGTGGTTTGCGCCATGACTGAGGTACTACTCAGCTAAAAACTTTACATGAGACGTATGTCATATTATAAAATGTAAAATTTCACGACCGAAAATGTCACAATTAACAATATAACCCAGGCTGTTATACCGTGGTCGCACGGATTTCACAGTAAAACCCAACGTTTCGACCCCATCTACGGAGAATGTTCTCAGGGGCGACCATAGTTTCTTTGTGTCCGGTACACACCCTGGCTCGCTTCTGACTGCAGCAAGATTCCATTTAAGCGTGCTCCCGCGCAGTGGGAGTGCAATTGGCCGTTATCGATTGCAGTCGTTCTCTGTCACTATGAACCCATGGTAGAAGACTGGTACACATCATCGTGATCTCCAGGATCCTTTCACGCCCTCCTCCTTCCTATTGAAATTCCTGGGGTATTTAACAATCTATATGTCTTCTCTGTATAGCCTTTCATGTGATCCACTTGTGGCTATCAGTACTAGGCTTATCGAAATAAATATAGTGGTCTCCTGGTTGCAAAATACACTCGTGGAAATTGAAATAAGAACACCGTGAATTCATTGTCCCAGGAAGGGGAAACTTTATTGACACATTCCTGGGGTCAGATACATCACATGATCACACTGACAGAACCATAGGCACATAGACACAGGCAACAGAGCATGCACAATGTCGGCACTAGTACAGTGTATATCCACCTTTCGCAGCAATGCAGGCTGTTATTCTCCCATGGAGACGATCGTAGAGATGCTGGATGTAGTCCTGTGGAACGGCTTGCCATGCCATTTCCACCTGGCGCCTCAGTTGGACCAGCGCTCGTGCTGGACGTGCAGACCGCGTGAGACGACGCTTCATCCAGTCCCAAACATGCTCAATGGGGGACAGATCCGGAGATCTTGCTGGCCAGGGTAGTTGACTTACACCTTCTAGAGCACGTTGGGTGGCACGGGATACATGCGGACGTGCATTGTCCTGTTGGAACAGCAAGTTCCCTTGCCGGTCTAGGAATGGTAGAACGATGGGTTCGATGACGGTTTGGATGTACCGTGCACTATTCAGTGTCCCCTCGACGATCACCAGTGGTGTACGGCCAGTGTAGGAGATCGCTCCCCACACCATGATGCCGGGTGTTGGCCCTGTGTGCCTCGGTCGTATGCAGTCCTGATTGTGGCGCTCACCTGCACGGCGCCAAACACGCATACGACCATCATTGGCACCAAGGCAGAAGTGACTCTCATTGCTGAAGACGACACGTCTCCATTCGTCCCTCCATTCACGCCTGTCGCGACACCACTGGAGGCGGGCTGCACGATGTTGGGGCGTGAGCGGAAGACGGCCTAACGGTGTGCGGGACCGTAGCCCAGCTTCATGGAGACGGTTGCGAATGGTCCTCGCCGATACCCCAGGAGCAACAGTGTCCCTAATTTGCTGGGAAGTGGCGGTGCGGTCCCCTACGGCACTGCGTAGGATCCTACGGTCTTGGCGTGCATCCGTGCGTCGCTGCGGTCCGGTCCCAGGTCGACGGGCACGTGCACCTTCCGCCGACCACTGGCGACAACATCGATGTACTGTGGAGACCTCACGCCCCACGTGTTGAGCAATTCGGCGGTACGTCCACCCGGCCTCCCGCATGCCCACTATACGCTCTCGCTCAAAGTCCGTCAACTGCACATACGGTTCACGTCCACGCTGTCGCGGCATGCTACCAGTGTTAAAGACTGCGATGGAGCTCCGTATGCCACGGCAAACTGGCTGACACTGACGGCGGCGGTGCACAAATGCTGCGCAGCTAGCGCCATTCGACGGCCAACACCGCGGTTCCTGGTGTGTCCGCTGTGCCGTGCGTGTGATCATTGCTTGTACAGCGCTCTCGCAGTGTCCGGAGCAAGTATGGTGGGTCTGACACACCGGTGTCAATGTGTTCTTTTTTCCATTTCCAGGAGTGTATGTTCTACACATTATATTTCATACTTTAGTTTTCGTTGTTGTTTTTCATGACCACTGAATAGAGTACTCTGAAATCCTCCGTGGCACTCAAATTGCAAATTTGTGATAAGTTCCTATGGGACCAAACTGCTGAGGTCATTGATCCCTAGGCTTATACACTACTTACGGGGAGTTAGAACGAAAAATTTTTTTTTCACATTTTCGAATTTTTATCTCATTATAAAATTTGCTCACATGGGAAGTATTTTATTTTATTTTTTTTAAATATAATCTACACCAGTTGAAAATATTAAAATTTTTACATGCATTATTTCAACATCTAATAAAATCGGTAATTTTTTATACAGAAGGCTGTGGATTGCTGTGTTTTAAAGGCCATGTCCAGAAGGGGATGGGCACCAGGTTGAGGAAGTTGAAACAAAGTTTGAGAGACAAGAAACTTTCTGATGGTAAAACCATAAGAGGATGGCTGACAGACAAAATGATTGATGAACTACAGCAGTATTATGGGATGGCCATCATAAATAATACTGAGGATTTGTTGAATATGAAGCAGGTAGTATGGGCTACCTTCTTCCACAGACTGTCAACTGATGAAAAACCAGTACACCACCTTTGCCCTCCTGGACCTGATTCATGGTGCAATTACCGCAATGCCCAGCACTCAAACAGTTCATACATCCATAAACATTCCATCCCAGCAGCAGTCATGGATATCATAAAACCTGGCAAATCCTGAATTACTGAAGAAGTGTCTGCTTGGTCAGACTCAAAATCCCAATGAGGTTCAATAATCTTATATGGACTCGCTTCAAAAACTGTCTTTGTTGGAATGAAGACACTAAAGTGCTAGGTCAGTGATGCTGTTATTGCTTTTAATGATGGCAACATTGGTAGGGTGAAAGTGCTACAGCATATGGGAATTAATCCTGGAGCAAATCGCATCAGAGAACTTGAACGGATGGACAAGGTTGGCATTGATAAAGCAGAGTATGCAGCACAGTTGGCCACTAAGGAGTCCAGAAAGAAGAAAAGAAGAAAAACTTGGAAAAAGATTGAGAGAATGATATACAATAAGGTGCACGGTGCTTCTGAGTGACTAAAAGTAAAAAATTAAGCATATATTACGTGAGTTACAATCTTTTGAAACTTTAGAAGCCATCCTGAAAACTTACATTTTCTGTTGCATTTTTCCCTAAATCTCAGAAACCACTCCGAATAGAATATTCAAATTTCCAGGGAGTAACAACATACATATCCTGAGTCTACTGAACCAAAAGAAGAACATAATGTTATATATAATTGAAAGTATTTAGGATAATGTACAAAAAAGGACACAAAATTTTAACCCTGTTATTAAAAAATTGTGTTTCCGAAAGCTGTGGCTAAAACGCAATTATTGTAGTTCAGTAGACGCAGAACGTACAATTTAATGTTCTGCAAGAGTTTCATGTCAATGGCTACAGTGCTTCCTGAAATACAGGGAAGCCAAGTAACTAAATTTAACATTGACGGGATAGGGCGTTCCAACTCCCCATAATCTAACTCAAACTAACTTACGCTAAGGACATCACACACACACACACACACACACACACACACACACACACACACACACACACACACATGCCCGGGAGAGGACTCGAACCTTCGACGGGGGGAGTCGTGGCATGGTGCCCTAGACCACGCGGCTACCCTACGCGACTCCCGTGGCACTCCGTACGGCGTTGATTGTTCCATGCAGCACCTGCTGTGACATAGGGATGTTTCCTGTCGGAACTCCATCCGGCGCATGCCACTTGGGGAGTACATCAAACAAATAATATAAATACGTAGCAAATGTTTAACTTATATGTCATCTACCTGTAAATAGTATATTTCTGGACTACTATGATCCGACTTATTATTAGAATTATAACAAAACTAATGTATGCACGCTTGCTCACTTACAAACGACGAGGGCACAGAAAAATTTCGGATCTCTAATGTTTATGAGAAAATGTCTGAATATAATTCACCCTAATTCTGTACCTTCAAAATTATTATTAGTATTATCTTTATGTTTAATCTTTTACAACAGGGACTAATTTTTGAGTGTGGCCAAGACTACTGCATGCTACTTTCATCTTCCATAGCAGCTATTATTATTATTATTATTATTAGCATCATTGTAGTTGTTATGTAAGGTGGCAACGGCCTTGCACCTTGCACGAGTCCATTTAACGTGACACTTTAGGTTTTATTGTAGTAATACTCTATATTACGGCGATTTTGTAATTATAATATTTTGCGGAAAGCGGTATTCGAGACAGAGCTTGGTTATGTCCCCGCCTAGCCGCCGAAGGCCACAGCCTGACGGTATGAATGATGAACTGGGGGTTTCTGTAATCCGTTTAGAGAGGCCACAGCGGCCGCCAAACTGAAGTGATATCAGGTGTTCCCCAGGGAAGTGTCCTAGGACCTCTGCTGTTCCTGATCTATGTAAATGACCTGGGTGACAATCTGAGCAGTTCTCTTAGGTTGTTCGCAGATGATGCTGTAATTTACCGTCTAGTAAGGTCATCCGAAGACCAGTATCAGTTGCAAAGCGATTTAGAAAAGATTGCTGTATGGTGTGGCAGGTGGCAGTTGACGCTAAATAACGAAAAGTGTGAGGTGATCCACATGAGTTCCAAAAGAAATCCGTTGGAATTCGATTACTCGATAAATAGTACAATTATCAAGGCTGTCAATTCAACTAAGTACCTGGGTGTTAAAATAAAGAACAACTTCAGTTGGAAAGACCACATAGATAATATTGTGGGGAAGGCGAGCCAAAGGTTGCGTTTCATTGGCAGGACACTTAGAAGATGCAACAAGTCCACTAAAGAGACAGCTTACACTACACTCGTTCGTACTCTGTTAGAATATTGCTGCGCGGTGTGGGATCCTTACCAGGTGGGACTGACGGAGAACATCGAAAGGGTGCAAAAAAGGGCAGCTCGTTTTGTATTATCACGTAATAGGGGAGAGAGTGTGGCAGATATGATACGCAAGTTGGGATGGAAGTCATTAAAGCAAAGACGTTTTTCGTCGCGGCGAGATCTATTTACGAAATTTCAGTCACCAACTTTCTCTTCCGAATGCGAAAATATTTTGTTGAGCCCAACCTACATAGGTAGGAATGATCATCAAAATAAAATAAGAGAAATCAGAGCTCGAACAGAAAGGTTTAGATGTTCGTTTTTCCCGCGCGCTGTTCGGGAGTGGAATGGTAGAGAGATAGTATGATTGTGGTTCGATGAACCCTCTGCCAAGCACTTAAATGTGAATTGCAGAGTAGTCATGTAGATGTAGATGTAGAAGCTCTGAGGGACGCGCGGCTGCAGGTGTTCAAGTGTTTACCAAAACAGATCAGTGGATAGCTTGACGGGCTTTCCTGTGCGTTCTCTCACCTATGTCCCGCCGGCAAGGGCGGAGTTTACTTGTGAAATTTTGTAGAAATAAAAGAATTGTGAAAATAGAGTTCTATTCCGAGGCCGTACATTGGTCGGCACTTGCAAACTGGGTATTTTGAGAGCTTCTAGTGATGTGATTCACTCGGTAAAAACAAAGGTGAAGAGCGATCTTGCTGGACTCTCGGTAGAGGTCTTCCATTCTGGGCTCTCGTACTGAGAGGACGTTAGCCAAGTCGCCTCCCCTCTTGGTCTTTCGTGCTGCGAGGACCTTAGCCGTGCCAGGTCATTGCTGACGGAAACATTGTCGCAATTAGAGAACTTTATGGACAGCAGTCTGGTGTTCGAATTCTGTAGGATTGTACTTTCCGAGATGCCACACGCCGATCGCACGGCCGCGCCGTCGCCGTCGGAGACCGCAGCTATAACAGGAATATTACGGTGAGATCGCTCTCGCTTCGGCCTGTGTTAGGAGTAACGTTAAATAGTTGGATCAATTGCAATTCCTGTTTCCACAGAGGTTTCACGGTACTTTGGAGTGTAGTGGTTCTTCGTATATATGTTATAAGAGATCGCGTTTTGGACCGATTTTAACACAGTTACTGCCAATGCCAGTTAGGAGGATAATTTGTAAATTGTTGATTGTGTATTATTCAGCATTGATCTGAAGGTTATAATAAAATTATTGTGATTCAGCAGAGCCTTTACTTTCAGTAGTTGATCCTGAATTCACCCTTTTGCTTTATTTCATTTTTGTGTATGTGTTTGATGTCATGGAACACCCTAAGTGCTCGTGATCGTTCATGTTTGGAAGTAAAAATAGGTGTGATTTATCGTCAACATTACCACCGCAGATTAATTAGAGGTGACAGGGCCACTTTTAAATCTAGCGTTATCCATTTTTGCGTACAGTTCCACTCCCAATTTCTCTGTAAGTTGTTTGTCAGGGGCGAACACACGCAAAAATCGGACAAGCAACGGGTCGGGTGTTACAGTTATTATTGTTGTTATGTACAGTTCCTGCGCTGTGTACATTGAACATGTGGTTAGCTCTAACACACAGTCTGAAGACCCAGTCTTGCAAAGTGGAACAAATGAATAAATACATTAACGGTGTATAGACAGAGATGTCGAATTAATCCGACAAGCAGATAACCACTCTGTTCACGAGGTGTTTATGAGATGGTAAGAGGTTTATTCTTAACGAGTTGAGAATGCCCTTTGGGAAGAGCGCGCAGCAGATGCTGCAGCAGTCCCGCCCACTCACGCCCTCCTTCCGCCTCCGGCTCGTGTTAAGGGCGCTGCCTGCCCTTTCGCCAGCGGTGACGGGGCACGAATGCTCGCCCTGCCGTACAGAAACTCATTCGCCACCGACAGAAGCGCTACGCTCCGACGTGGTTCCCTCGCAGAAATCAATTGTCTGGCTCCCGACTCCTCCCACACCACGGATCGCTGGCAAATTGATCACTGCAGCCAGGGGGAGCGTATACAGACCTGCTGTCGGATTCATTTAGCCAGCGCAGGATTCACACTCTGGTGGACGTGGGTCTGCCCGCGCAAGGGGTACGCCTCATTGCCTCTGAATTACGCGGACGCTTTTATTTTTTAGTGGCGTGGTGCAGTGTGTGTAACATTCGGGAAACGTTAAGCATCAGTTAAGGACTTGGGGTGGGGATGATACACGCTTGATAAGCTCTTCCTATGTGATTTAGCGTAGAGATATTCGACAGCGTGAATTTGTACTGATGGGAACTATAATTATAGGCAATTTATGTGCCACTCTGTCGTTGTGCAATAAAATCACTCAGTCGCAAAAGTATTCGGACAGTGGGAAGTTTCACAATGAGTACTCGAGAAACAATGACTATGAAACCCAAACATATTTATTAGCAATATATATGCGTAACAACATTAATTACAAAAGAATTATTGTATTATTTCGTTTCCAAAACATAAATAACAGAAAAATTAACAACAAAAATGAAACATCCTGCACACCCTGCTGCTGCAAAAGTATTCGTACACTGCCCAATAAATGTTCACAAGTTGTACGACGAAAATGTCAATACCTTGTGGGTCCACCTTTCATTTTCAATACCTCCTCCAATCTTCTAGGCATACGTTCCACGAGTTTTTTCGTGAAATCGGGTTCTATATTTGCCCATTCTTGGCGCAGTTTCTCTTTCAAGGTCTCCTTCGCGTTGATGTTGTCCGCGCGGAGGGTCCGTTTCAATGTATCCCACAAATGTTCGACTGGGTTAAGGTCTGGTGATTGGGGAGGGGGGTGCAATACCTTCGGGTAATTGAAGAGCAACCACATTTGTACAATATGCGCGGTGTGCTTGGGATTATTATCCTGATAAAAATGATAGTTGTTCGCAATACCTAGATGTCGTGCTCTCTGCTTCAAATGTCCTCGCAGTATATTCAAATACGCTTCCTTGTTCATCGTATCATCAATGAACACTAAATCACCCACACCATTGCCAGACATGCATCCCCACATCATGATGCTCCCACCTCCAAACTTTACTGTCGGTTTGAGGTTCCTGGGATTCAATTCTTCATTGATCTTTCGCCACACGTTTGCCTTTCCGTCGCTTTGCCATAATGTAAATTTACATTCGTCGCAAAATATCACCCGATCCCACCAAGCCTGATCGTATTCGGCGTATTCCCTCGCAAACTGCATACGTTTCTTTTGGTTCACTGCATTTATGAATGGCTTTCGCCGTGCCACTCGACCATGGTACTGCGATCGTCGTAGTACTCTCCGCACGGTTTCGGGATGAACTTTTATACCAAGGTCTCCCTCCACCTCACTTGCAATTCGTGTGGCAGACATTTTCGGATTCTGTTGTACCTTTCGCGCAATCACACGTTCATCTCTCTGTGAAAATGTCCGTGGCCGTCCTGTACTGCAACGGAATTCCAATGGGTCTTCTTTCTCGAACCGTTTAATAATGTCGCGAACTGTACTCTTCTTCATGTTCATTATTGCGGCAATTTCCCTGCAGGTTTTCCCCTTCGCGTGATGATAAACGACAAGTTGCCTTTGCTCGAACGTAGAACACTTCCCTCTGCGTCACATCGTTGACCTGCACAGGCTTACTAATCATCGCTATCGTCTCACGGAAATGTCGGACAAACTGCATCGCTTCACCCTCTGTGCGTATCGGAATGAACTATTCTCTCACGTTGCCCGCCTTTGTCCGAATACTTTTGTTGCACATTCCCATGCCGTTTTCAGGAAATATTACGTAACAGACACATGTCCAACAACGATTCTTCGTATTTGACGCGTGTTTCACGTTGCGACATCGTACCCAGAGTCCCATATACAGTACAAAGTGCAATTTCTGTATTTGTTCATGCGGCAAACTGTAAAATTATGCGCCTTTACGTGCTGTCCGAATACTTTTGCGACTGAGTGTACCTGGAGTGAGATATACAGGCTGTCCCACCTAACTCCGTCATCTCATTTGTGTCTGCAACGAACAAAGTGTGAAAAATCCAATTGGCTAGGGGTGCTCCTACGTCAGGGGCTCACAGAAAGAGCAGAAATACACAATTCATAAATGTAACATCACTTTCAGTACAAATTAAGGTTTTTTTAAAATGGCATACGTAATTTTTTTTTACTTAAAATGTTGAGGTACAATTAGTGCAAGCAGACTTGTTTTTACTCTCCTAAACCTCACACATTCTAGAATATTACACTTTAAAGGGTGGCATGGTGCCACAGTTTCTGCCGCAATGCGCAGCGCAACGGTTTACTTCAGTGGGCTTCAGCACACTGTAGGCAACACTCATTACGGCATTACAGCATTACGACAGAGACCGTAGCACCGTTTCCATTATTTAAAGTCCAAGTATTCAAGAACAGGTAAGGTTTAGAGCAGTGAAAAGAAGTCTGTCATAACTAATTGTACCTCTTGTTTTCGTTTCGGCAGAAAGAAACACATATGTGCCATTTAAAGATTCGAGCGTGTTTTTTAGGGAAGTACCGTTTTGAAATTAAAAAATTTCATGCTAAGATATCTCAATAATTTTATTTTTACATGAAAGCCTGTACATTAATCTATTTTTTTGCATAATTTCCGTCAATATTGAGGCACTTGTCATAACATTGTACCAATTTTTGAATACCCTCCTCATAGAAGTCTGCCGCCTGACTTGTTAACCACTGCATCACCACGGTTTTGACTTCATCATCGTCTTGAAGACGCTGACCACCCAGGTGTTTCTTCAAGTGCAGGAACAGATGGTAGTCACTGGGCGCAAGATCGGGGCTGTAGGGAGGATGATCTAGAGTGTCCCATCGAAAAGATGTGATGAGATCTTCGGTCTAATTCGCCACATGCGGACGAGCATTGTCTTGCAGCAAAACGATGTCCTTACTCAACTTCTATGAACTGTTGCTTTGATTCTGGTGTGACGTAGGCCACCCATGTTTCATGGTCCGTAACAATTTGGCTTATGAAATCATCACCGTCGTTGAGGTACCGCTCAAAGAAAGTCAATGCACTGTCTAATCGTTTGGTGTTGTGCACATCCGTCAACATTTTCGGCACCCAACGTGCTCACAGTTTTCGGTAATTCAAGTGATCGGTCAGAATGCCATACAAAACACTACGAGAAACATAAGGAAAGTCATCCCGCAAGGAGGAAATCGTAAAGCGTCTGTTTTTTCTCACCTCATTGTCCACTTCCTGCACCAAACTTTCATTAACGACCGAAGGACGCCCATTCCGTTGTTCATCATGCACATTTGTGCGGCCATCTTTAAATGCTCTCACCCACTTTCTTACCATTCCATCACTCATAATGTTTTCTCCGTAAACTGCACAGGTCTCACGGTGAATATCGATCGCTTTTAGGCCTTTAGCACTTAGAAATCTTATAACAGCCCGTACTTCACAATTGGCGGGACTCACGATTATCGGAGGCATCTTAAACACTCAGTACACAACGTAAACAAGGAAGAATCAGACTGTAATGGCGTCAGTGGTTAGATTAAAGTACAGGCTTTCATGTAAAAATAAAAATATTGAGATATCGTAGCACGTCTTTTTTTAATTCCAAAACGGCACTTTCTTAAAAAACACGCCTCGTTTTAACTTTGTGTTGAAAGCGATGTATGTTTACTTGTAGGGATTGGGTATTCCTGCCCTCTGTGTGAGCGCCTGACATAGGTGCATCCCGGGTGAAGCGAAACAAGCACTGTAATGTTTGTGAGACACAGAGGTGAGTGATTGTGCCGGGACTCACCCCAGTTCACTGCTATAATCCGTTCATCATAAGAATAAACCTGATGTAAATATTGCACTATGTATTCTTCCGCGTTTGCTGGAACCTCATTGGATTTCCGTTTAACGTGGGACTACAGCCAAGATGTCTCGAGTACTGCCAAGTACGATAATAATGATACATTTTGTGCTGTGCGTTACGCGCACATCGACTTAGCGATAATACGGGACAACAACTTTACCGGCGCATTTACCATAGACAGCACTGGCCTTTTAGCTGGTACAGCTAGGTTGCAGTGACGTGGCCACCTGCAGTTCACACGTAAAAAGAGGCGAGCAGAGTAGAAATAGAGCTTCGCATGTCATTTAATTTCCATAGACGACTAGACTAAAACTGCAACACGTTATCATTTTAGCTAACGTACAATTGTAATTAAAAACAAGAATGATGAAAATTCGTGACTTAACCACAGGTAATTTCTCTGCATTAGCTGTGTGTAACGTAAGAGATTATTGAAGGATTTCACCGTATAGTTAAATGTTGGAGCCACTGAAAAATATATTACTTGGTAAGTCGTCTGGTAATCTCTTAGATCCTTCCTTATCCGAATCCGAGAAATACATTTCAATTCTGGAAGTGTCACCTGCTACGTTGTTAACGAGCTTATTAACAACAGAATCCACGAAGTCAACCAGGCGCAGCATTTTCTCCTCTTATATGACGAGCCGTTCTATATCCCGCCAGCGTTCGGCAGGGAGGTGTGAAAAAGCTGCGTGCGTTAGTTCCAGTACGTAAGGCAGCTTAACAGCCTTGTCACTTCTCGGGCCAAATCGCGCGGTTTGGCTCCAGATCAGTTCTGTTGGGTTCATATTGTAATGGTACAGTAGCAAACGTAAAAATGCAGCATTTGGTATGATGTGCCTGATGCTGTGAAAATGATTGTTTTTCGTGTTCCTGCGATACTTATCTACCTCTGTGGCATAAAACGATGGACATAGTCCAAATATAGAGGATTTGGTTTTTCATTTTTTCCTTAAAATATTAAATTTTGTGTTTTCTTAATTTAAACAACTTTTATGAATAGTCTTTCATAAAACATCTATAATTAAGAAAATGAACTTTGTACTTGAAATGGAAACAGGAATTTCGCGTCCAATATGTAATTAGAAACAAGGAGACGTGCATTATTCATAGAAAATGATGATGAGTTTTATAATTGCGAGATGTAGGTATTTCAAACTGAACGAAAAAAAATACTAGGGAGTTTTGAACCAACTCTCGAATAAGTGCATGATGTTCGGGGGTGCTTTACACTATCATTTACGCTACACATTTAACGTAGATTTGTGTATTAACTGCAGTATATACACTCTGATATAACTTCAAAGCCGATTATCTTTGTAAATTTATGACAAACATGAAGAACAGCCTATTTCTCGGCACTTTTTAACCGTGTTCCACGAGCGTGTTTCACAACGGAACAGAAAGCAGCCTCAGCCATTTTCATACTGCGCATTAACAGCGCGACAATCAGAGTATAACGCTACAGAGGCTGTGATTGAACACGATTTTTTAGATAGAAACTACGTAGCTAAAGCGTGATTAAGAAAAACGTTGATGGTTTTTAATACATTTGAATATGTTAAAGTTTCATTTAACGTAACATAGTAATAATATATCTAATACATAAGTAGGACCTACTTCCAAGAGCGCAACAACACCAGTGTACGTATGCTTCAGATTCTGACCAACCATCGCGTTTGTATTTGTTTACATCGGGTTTATTCTTATGATTAACGGATTATAGAAGCACTACGTCAACTTAACGCGTCTACGCGTAGCGCACAAATATTGAACCATAAATAAGTATAAAATTAAAAGTCAAAATTTTATATTCAAACTATGTCAACATGTACTTTAATGTAATAATGTTTAAATGTCAAGTCTTAAAGTAATTAAATCAATAGTTTTCAATAAAATACAGTTCTAAAAAAATAATTGGCTCTAAATAATAAAGCTAGAAAGCCAGAATTTGGTCAGAATGTGCCTATGGAGGTCATAAATAAATGGTGTGAGTTTCAAAATAATAGAATAAATACAGTCAGAATCCACGTTTTTAAGAAAAATTGAAGGCACTAAATATTAGACTAGAAATGAAAAAATTTCCATGATGCTTCAGGTCAACCTAGAAATAATAACTAAGAGGACACGTTAAGCTACCTCTTATAGTTTACGAGTAATTTAATAAAAAATTTTTTAACTAAAATATACCCATTTGTAGTAGATTAAGTACCTGTAATTTTAATGATAGAAAATTTTGGCCACAGCATATGATAAACCCTACTAAAAAATAGAGCTGTAACAAATTTTAGAATCGTAGTATTAATAATAACCAATACGAGGTCTAATAAAGTTATAGTTCAGAGGTAACGATCTACCATTAGTTCCACTATAAAAATTGTAGAAAGTAAACTTTTTATTCAAGTGAGCTGAAACTTCTGCTGTGATTTCAAACAACTTACCAGAATGCATGTAAAATTAAGGAGATTCCAAATTAATTCATAACTTTGTTATTAAAGATTATGTTTCCCAGAAAGCGATCGATCAGAGGCTGCTGCCGTGTGCATAAGGCAGATGACAAGCAGATGTTCCCTTGGCTGTCAGCTGCGGCACATATATAAATACAGCCCGAGAGGAAGGAGGAAGGTTAACTTCGCACGGAGCCCCTGTATGATCCGCGTCTGTTAAACGTCGGATTGCGCTCTGCCTCGGATGACGTCGGAGACGGACTGTGACAAATCGCGTATTTTCTGTTATAACTGATAACGAACTCTCGAGGACTGTACACCCTCCTGGATCGCTTAGATTTCGCTAAAGTAACTGTTAGTGTTCCGTCCGTGATAGTTACAAATCCGCGTGGCAAGTGATGACTTGTTTCCATTTCTGTGACGAGCATTTATTTCAAACATTTATTTGAGTGTTAGTAGTCAGGGCGAAAAACAATTTGGTGCGAACGTACTGTAGAAGTCGCCTCTGAATTGCTAGTTGTGCTGTTTACAATAGAGAGATTTACTGTCAATTGAATGTAGTGACTTTCAAAGTGTTGTGCGTGAGATACTTTACTCAATATATGAATGAAGTAAAACTTCATATCATCATTTATAATCATAGTCCTGATCCTGCTAACAAACATTTCTTTCAGTGGGCTGGACCAGAATGTGGCCGTGCAGACTGCAAACTATGTCAGTATGTTCTCCATCGCTTTCTGGCTGACCGCAAAAACAGCTGCGTGAGAAAGACGGTGAACTACAAACTGTAACTGACTACATAAAGCCACAACAAAACAACAACCATCATATTTTACCCGCCGCCACACACGGGCCAATTTTATTTTTCACATTTTGTTTCATATGAGGTGGTAAAGTTAGGTGGGACACCCTGTATATCCCAATAATGTCGAATAATGACTCAGTATAGTCATAATTTAGTTTACATTCTACATTTACATCTTCACCAACACTCATACTCTGCAACCCACTGTGAAGTGCTTGGAAGAGGATATGCCATCGTACCAGCTATTACCGTCCTCACGCAATCCGGTCACTTACGAAGCGTCGGAAGATTGACTGCTTAAAGAAATTAGACTTTGGGAGCAATAAGAGCATAAGAATGGACAAGGACATTACAGGAATTGACCGGACAATGCAACAAAACGTTGAGAGGGATAGGAATGATTGTGGGTTATTTCAAAAATGTTCAAATGTATGTGAAATCTTATGGGACTTAACTGCTAAGGTCATCAGTCCCTAAGCTTACACACTACGTAACCTAAATTATCCTAAGGACAAACACACACACCCATGTCCGAGGGAGGACTCGAACGTCCGCCGGGACCAGCCGCACAGTCCATGACCGCAGCGCCTGAGATCGCTCTGCTAATCCCGCGCAGCTGTGGGTTAGTACTTATCATTTTAAGACATTACTGAAAAGTATCTTTCTGGTTGTCAGCTAACCATCAAAATTTTTTTTTAGTCGTCCTTACGTGTTATACGTCCATAAGATTTTCAGGCTTCTTTTCCTTTCCAATAAACTTAATCACTCGGTCAAAGAGCACAGTTTTTCTAAAATTTTGAACATCTAGATACAGCCTTGGATCTTGGGTCCAAATATTGGCGGTCTGTGGGATTTAATGTATTCCATTGCAGTATTGTACTGACATAAGGTAAATAATTCCTCAAGGCTAATTATCAGGATTGTGTGACAGCTGTTACGAAATTAGAAAGAATGACACTCGTAACCTGTTAGCAGCGAAAACAAATATAAGATCGAACACAGTACCTGATAACTGGTAAATTATATTAGACTCACTGTTCGCTCTGTAGAACAATTGCGAATACATCATCGAGGGTCTACACCTACATGTACATGCCTTCTGTAAACCACATTTTAAGGTTATGCAACTTGCCAAGAAAACTAAAATACGTAATAATATATATTTACAAAATACCTGGTAAGCTAACGTTCGCGCGAATGATCCTAAGTGAGATGGTCTTCATGTACATAGAAGGAAAAATAAGAAATTCTATACATACAATAATTAAAACGCTTACCAAATACACGTAAACATTTTCTCACCAAAGTGTATCAGATAATTCGTAGACAAATGTCTCCATAACGAAAGCAATTTCAGGACATCGCTGGCAGGCGAAATACGGGTCACCAGTTCAAATCCGATTATCAACAAATATTTGTTATTTAATATTTATCTTTTCTGGAAGGTTCTCTGAATGTATTATGTTTGTACTGTTTATGTATTTTGGAGAATTTGATGTTTGTATAAATAGCAACACGCTCCGACCATGAGTTCTGTTTCTGTTTCGGCTGTACGTTGGTGTTCATAATAAATGGGCTTTCAGTGCTAAGGATTGCACTTCGTTGACGACCCTAATTCAACTTTCGTATTTGGACTTGAGTCCGATTACAACATGACAATAACTGCTTCTGCTAAGGCTTCTTTGCCGCGCGGGATTTGCCGAGCGGTCTCAGGCGCTGCAGTCATGGACTGTGCGGCTGTCCCGGCGGAGGTTCGAGTCCTCCATTGGGCATGGGTGTGTTTGTTTGTCCTTAGGATAATTTAGATTAAGTAGTGCGTATGCTTAGGGACTGATGACCTTAGCAGTTAAGTCCCATAAGATTTCACACATTTTTAAGGCTTCTTTTAATCTATACGTTATTAATAACTAAAAATTTTACGTCGCTTGCTACTGAAAATACCTGTTCCTAGGTGATGGACATCTTTCTGCAAATAACAACTAACATACTCTAGCTTGCGTCTATCTTCAGTTGGAAAAGAAACGTAAAAAACAAAATAATTAACTCCATAACGAGACCCAGGGATTAGCGTAATTCCTACCGTTCACTGCTTCATACACTGAAGAACCAAGAAACTGAGACACCTACCTAATATCGTGTAGGGCCCCCGTGAGCACGCAGTAGTGGCGCAGCACGAGGTGGCGTGCACTCGACTAATGTCGGAAGTACTGCTGGAGGGAATTAACGCCATGAATCTTGCAGGACTGTCCATAAATTAGTAAGAGTACGAGTGGGTGGAGATCTCTTCTGAACAGCACATTGCAAGGCATCCCAGATATGCTCGGAAATGGCCATGTATGGGAGTTTCGTGGTCAGGGAAATGTCTTAACTCAGAACTCTTGGAGCCTCTCTGTAACAATTCTGGATGTGTGGGGTGTCGCATTGTCCTGCTGGAATTGCCCAAGTCCATCGGAGTGCACAATGGACATGAACGGATGCAGGTGATCAGACAGGATGCTTAGGTACAGAGTCGTATCTAGACGTATCAGAGGTCCCATATCACTCTAGCTGCACATGCCCTACACCCTCACAGAGCCTCCTCTAGTTTGAACAGCCCCCTGCTAATGTGCAGGGTCCATGGATTCGTGAGGTTGTCTCCATACCCGTACACGTCCATTCGCTCGATACAATTTGAAGCGAAACTTCACCGACCAGGCAACGTGTTTCCTGTCATCAATAGTCCAATGTCGGTGTTGAGGGCCCAGGCGAGGCGTAAAGCTTTTTGTGGTGCAGTCATCAAGGGTACAAGAGTGGGCCTTCTGCTCCGAAAGCCTATATCGATGATGTTTCATTAAATAGTTCGGACGCTGACACTTTTTGATGGCCGAGCACTGAAATCTGCAATTTGCAGAAGGGTTGAACTTATGTCACGTTGAACGATTCTTTTCAGTCGTCGTTAGTCGCATCCTTGCAGGATCTTTTTTCGGCCGCGGCGATGGCGGAGATTTCATGTTTCACGGGATTTTTGATATTCACGTTACACTCGTGAAATGGTAGTACGGAAAAATCCCCACTTCATCGGTACCTCGGAGATCCTGTGTCCCATCGCTCGGGCGCCGACTGTAACACCACGTTCAAACTCACTTAAATCTTGGTAAACTGCCACTGTAGCAGCAGTAACCGATCTAACAGCTGCGCCAGACACTTGTTGTCTTATGTAGGCGTTGGCGACCGCAGCGCCGCATTCTGTCTGTTTGCATATCTCTGTATCTGAATACGTATGTCTATACCGGTTTCTTTGGAGCCTCAGTGTACTACGGCTAAGCAGTCATTGTATAGCAGTATCTGCAATTTTATGGGTAGCACACAGCCCGTCCATATAGTAGGGCATATTTCGAAACAGAAATTTCTTCCTCCCTTGGAAACGACACATCAGTTGTCTGATGCCTCATTCCAGTCTTAAGCAGTGTTTGTGACCCAGCTGACTGGCAAGGGGGCTCACAAATTGTTCAACTGTTGAAATGGGCTCGTATTCAAGTTTAATAGAGAGTGAGACACAAAATTCAGTTTGTGTTACAACAGCATTGTGCGCACAGCCAACAGCGAACAGTATGGTGAGAAAAGAAAGAAAGAAGTCGAATTTACCATCTGAAGACGGGTTAAGATTGACACCCCATCAACAATTCAAGTATACAGGCTAACGTCACAAGCGAAAGATGAAGAGGCGGAGAGAATATATGAGAGCATTGAACAAGTAACTCTTAGTTTATAAATATTTTGGAACGAGTAGCTAACAAACGAATTTTAAGGGTATTAAATCTATGGACCGGGAGGCGTAGAGCCAGACTACGGAAAGATATCACCCACAAAATCCTAAAGACAGGAAGGCAAATAATTGCGTTAACTACCGTACATTTAACTTAAAAGCTCGTACATCCAATTTCCGACAGAAATAACGAGCAGAAAAAAAACCCTAAGGAGCTGTTCGGTTTTCGATAACATACAATGGCGTAAAATGTTCGAAACTCTCAGAAAAATTTAGACAAGCTGTAGGGAATGAAGGGCAAAATACACGACGTGCAGAAACTGAAAAGGAGCAATAAGAATGGAATGTCAAGAGAATCGGACTGAAAAGGGCGCACTGTTAACCTCTTCATCTAAGAAGCGATGAAGGAAATGAAATGAAGGTTCAGGAAAGAGATTACAATTGATTGTGAAATGTTAGCAATTTTAAGATTCACTGATGAATAGTCTACTAAGCCCAGAATATGGAACGACATTAAACTAATAATGAGCAGGGGAAATGACATTGGCAATAAGGTTAACACCAAAACTGATTACCAGGAAATAGACAAAAGGATTTCAGGGTAGCATTTTCAACCTGCGTCATCAGTTATTTGCTGTTTGTATTGGAACTCCATCTTCTCCTACAGTTTTATCCTGTTACAGCTCCCTCTAGTACCATGGAGGTTATTCCCTGAAGTCTTAACAAGTGTCCTGTCGTCCTGTCCCTGCCTCTTCAGTTTTTTACGTGTATTCCTTTACTCACCGATTCTGCGGAGAACATCCTCATTTCTTAGCTTATTAGTCCGCCTAATTTTGAACGTTCTCCTGTAGCACGCTTGTCAAATGATTCGTCCTCTTCTGTTTGAAACATAGGCCTTAATTCAAGGAAGATGTGAGAAACCAGTAAAGGAGAGAATGGAAGCGTTTGAGACGAGGTGCTATAGACGGATATTGAAAACTAAATGAGCTGACAAAAAATGAGGTCCTCCGTAGGATAGGTATGGAAAGGAATACGTAGAAAGGATACATTTCCTGATACTAGAGGGTGTGTGTGTGTGTATGTGTGTGAAATCTTATGGGACTTAACTGCTAAGGTCATCAGTCCCTAAGCTTACACGCTACTCAATCTAAATTATCCCAAGGACAAACACACACACCCATGCCCGAGGGAGGACTCGAACCTCCGCCGGGACCAGCCGCACAGTCCATGACTGCAGCGCCTGAGACTGCTCGGCTAATCCCGCGCGGCTACTAGAGGGAGTCCTAGAGGGTATAAACTGTAGGGCAAAACAGAGATTGGAATGTGCCCCTTAAGTAGCTGGCGATGTTGAGTGTAAGTCTACTCCGAGATGAAAAGGTTTTCTTAGAAAAGAGCCGGCCGAAGTGGCCGTGCGGTTAAAGGCGCTGCAGTCTGGAACCGCAAGACCGCTACGGTCGCAGGTTCGAATCCTGCCTCGGGCATGGATGTTTGTGATGTCCTTAGGTTAGTTAGCTTTAACTAGTTCTAAGTTCTAGGGGACTAATGACCTCAGCAGTTGAGTCCCATAGTGCTCAGAGCCATTTTTCTTAGAAAAGATAACACCATTAAGTTCCGGTGCAGGAACATTTTACGAGCAATAAAACAAGGTTCATGATGCTTCTACACGACTTAAATTCGAAAGAAACACCACACGGGTTCCCTAGCATTTATTGCCAAGCCGGTCGTTGTTGCCGAGCGGTTCTAGGCGCTTCAGTCCGGAACCGCGCGACTGCTACGGTCGCAGGTTCGAATCCTGCCTCGGGCATGGATGTATGAGATGTCCTTAGGTTAGTTAGGTTTAAGTAGTTCTAAGTTCTAGGGGACTTATGACCTCAGATGTTAAGTTCCTTAGTGCTCAGAGCCATGTAAACTTATTGCCAGACGTAAATGTTATCCCACGTTTCATAATGATATCAACCCAGTAATACTAGCAGAACATACAGTGAAAATGAAATGTCGTGTGGCTAGGGCTTCCCGTCGGGTAGACCCGTCGCCTGGTGTAACTCATTATAGTTGACCCCACTTCGGCGACTTGCGCGTCGTTGGGGATGAGATGATGAAGACAACACAACACTCGGTCCCTACGCGGAGAAAATCTGCGACCCCGCCGGGACTCGAACTCAGGTCGCTTTGCTGGTATTCCGTCGCGCTAACCACTCAGCTAACGAGGCAGACAGAACATACATTGATCAGTCAGAACACTACGACCGCCGACCTAGTACCGATAAATGCTCCAAGCGATAGCAGCGTCACCAGGCGAGGAATGATTGCTCGTCAGACACACGCGCTTTGCATGTAGTATCACCGAGCGTGCCGTCCGTGTATAGAAAGGGGAAGGGGGCGATCTGTCTGAGTTTGAATGAGGGTAGATTGTGATGGCCCGGAAAGTGCACGACTTACGGAAACTACACGACTTGTTAGATGTTCGAGTAGTAATGTGGTGAGTGTCTGCAACACTTTACGAAACGAGGGTGAAACCACCTCCGGAGTCGTGTTGTTGGGCGGCTACACCTCATTGTAGATGTCGGACGCGTATGGTGCGCAGACTGGCAAAACAAGACAATCTGCGAACTGTCGAGGTACTAAAATCAGACTTTAACGCTGGGCAGAGTACAACTGTGTCTGAACACGCAGTGCACCGAATACTCCCAGCAATGAGTATCCGCAGGCGATGACCCATGTATGTGTCAATGTTAACACAACGACATCAGCACTGCACGTTGGCGCAGTGGCAAAGCGTTGCATGGTCTGATGAATCCCGATCCCATCTTCATGATGCTGATGGAAGGGCACGAATCCGTCGTCTTCCAGGGGAACAGCTCTTTGACACATGTACTGCAGGACAGAGAGAACTTGGAGCGGCTCCATTCTGCTCTGGGCAACATTCGCGTAGGCGTCCATGGGTCCAGTGGAGTTCGTTCAGGGCACCATGACGGGACTTAGGTGACTTGCCTGGAAGATGTGATGCCAACTCCCTCCAGCCACCTACCATGGCCCAATTGCTTCTATGCCTCGATGCGTCGCCTCTGTTATCCGTGACAGAGCTGAGCATACCGGCTATTAGGTAGGTGGTCATAACGTTCTGGCTGATCAGTGTATATGGCTCCAAAAAGAGCGCAACTCAGAGTTATTCAGACACTGATTTTAGTATGAATCTTCTATGTACTCCCAGCCAGTAGTTCTGTATCCACACACGTTTATACCACAATTTTCTTACAGAGAGCCCCCTGCACTCTTATTTGAAAATTCTCACTTAATGCCAATAATAGCATTTCTAAAATCTGAAGCCAACAATGTTGTTGTGGTCTTCAGTCCTGAGACTGGTTTGATGCAGCTCTCCATGCTACTCTATCCTGTGCAAGCTTTTTCATCTCCCAGTACCTACTGCAACCTACATCCTTCTGAATCTGCTTAGTGTATTCATCTCTTGGTCTCCCCCTACGATTTTTACCCTCCACGCTGCCCTCCAATACTAAATTGGTGATCCCTTGATGCCTCAGAACATGTCCTACCAACCGATCTCTTCTTCTGGTCAAGTTGTGCCACAAACTTCTCTTCTCCCCAATCCTATTCAATACTTCCTCATTAGTTATGTGATCTACCCATCTAATCTTCAGCATTCTTCTGTAGCACCACATTTCGAAAGCTTCTATTCTCTTCTTGTCCAAACTATTTATCGTCCATGTTTCACTTCCATACATGGCTACACTCCATACGAATACTTTCAGAAATGACTTCCTGACACTTAAATCAATACTGGATGTTAACAAATTTCTCTTCTTCAGAAACGCTTTCCTTGCCATTGCCAGCCTACATTTTATATCCTCTCTACTTCTACCATCATCAGTTATTTTGCTCCCCAAATAGCAAAACTCCTTTACTACTTTAAGTGCCTCATTTCCTAATATAATGCCCTCAGCATCACCCGACTTAATTAGACTACATTCCATTATCCTTGTTTTGCTTTTGTTGATGTTCATCTTATATCCTCCTTTCAACACACTGTCCATTCCATTCAACTGTTCTTCCAAGTCCTTTGCTGTCTCTGACAGAATTACAATGTCATCGGCGAACCTCAAAGTTTTTATTTCTTCTCCATGAATTTTAATACCTACTCCGAATTTTTCTTTTGTTTCCTTTACTGCTTGCTCAATATACAGATTGAACAACATCGGGGACAGGCTACAACCCTGTCTTACTCCCTTCCCAACCACCGCTTCCCTTTCATGTCCCTCGACTCTTATAACTGCCATCTGGTTTCTGTACAAATTGTAAATAGCCTTTCGCTCCCTGTATTTTACCCCTGCCACCTTTAGAATTTGAAAGAGAGTATTCCAGTCAACATTGTCAAAAGCTTTCTCTAAGTCTACAAATGCTAGAAATGTAGGTTTGCCTTTCCTTAATCTTTCTTCTAAGATAAGTCGTAAGGTCAGTATTGCCTCACGTGTTCCAGTGTTTCTACGGAATCCAAACTGATCTTCCCCGAGGTTGGCTTCTACTAGTTTTTCCATTCGTCTGTAAAGAATTCGTGTTAGTGTTTTGCAGCTGTGACTTATTAAGCTGATAGTTCGGTAATTTTCACACCTGTCAGCACCTGCTTTCTTTGGGATTGGAATTATTATATTCTTCTTGAAGTCTGAGGGTATTTCGCCTGTTTCATACATCTTGCTCACCAGATGGTAGAGTTTTGTCAGGACTGGCTCTCCCACGGCCGTCAGTAGTTCCAATGGAATATTGTCTACTCCGGGGGCCTTGTTTCGACTCACGTCTTTCAGTGCTCTGTCAAACTCTTCACGCAGTATCGTATCTCCCATTTCATCTTCATCTACATCCTCTTCCATTTCCATAATATTGTCCTCAAGTACATCGCCATTGTATAGACCCTCTATATACTCCTTCCACCTTTCTGCTTTCCCTTCTTTGCTTAGAACTGGGTTTCCATCTGAGCTCTTGATATTCATACAAGTCGTTCTCTTATCTCCAAAGGTCTCTTTAATTTTCCTGTAGGCGGTATCTATCTTACCCCTAGTGAGATAGGCCTCTACATCCTTACATTTGTCCTCTAGCCATCCCTGCTTAGCCATTTTGCACTTCCTGTCGATCTCATTTTTGAGACGTTTGTATTCCTTTTTGCCTGTTTCACTTACTGCATTTTTATATTTTCTCCTTTCATCAATTAAATTCAATATTTCTTCTGTTACCCAAGGATTTCTACTAGCCCTCGTCGTTTTACCTACTTGATCCTCTGCTGCCTTCACTACTTCATCCCTCAAAGCTACCCATTCTTCTTCTACTGTATTTATTTCCCCCATTCCTGTCAATTGCTCTCTTATGCTCTCCCTGAATCTCTGTACAACCTCTGGTTCTTTTAGTTTATCCAGGTCCCATCTCCTTAAATTCCCACCTTTTTGCAGTTTCTTCAGTTTTAATCTACAGGTCATAACCAATAGATTGTGGTCAGAGTCCACATCTGCCCCTGGAAATGTCTTACAATTTAAAACCTGGTTCCTAAATCTCTGTCGTACCATTATATAATCTATCTGATACCTTTTAGTATCTCTAGGGTTCTTCCATGTATACAACCTTCTTTCATGATTCTTAAACCAAGTGTTAGTTATGATTATGTTGTGCTCTGTGCAAAATTCTACCAGGCGGCTTCCTCTTTCATTTCTGTCCCCCAATCCATATTCACCTACTATGTTTCCTTCTCTCCCTTTTCCTACACTCGAATTCCAGTCACCCATGACTATTAAATTTTCGTCTCCCTTCACAATCTGAATAATTTCTTTTATTTCATCATACATTTCTTCAATTTCTTCGTCATCTGCAGAGCTAGTTGGCATATAAACTTGTACTACTGTAGTAGGTGTGGGCTTCGTATCTATCTTGGCCACAATAATGCGTTCACTATGCTGTTTGTAGTAGCTTACCCGCATTCCTATTTTCCTATTCATTATCAAACCTACTCCTGCATTACCCCTATTTGATTTTGTGTTTATAACCCTGTAGTCACCTGACCAGAAGTCTTGTTCCTCCTGCCACCGAACTTCACTAATTCCCACTATATCTAACTTCAACCTATCCATTTCCCTTTTTAAATTTTCTAACCTACCTGCCCGATTAAGGGATCTGACATTCCACGCTCCGATCCGTAGAATGCCAGTTTTCTTTCTCCTGATAACGACATCCTCTTGAGTAGTCCCCGCCCGGAGATCCGAATGGGGGACTATTTTACCTCCGGAATATTTTACCCAAGAGGACGCCATCATCATGTAATCATACAGTAAAGCTGCATGCCCTCGGGAAAAATTACGGCCGTAGTTTCCCCTTGCTTTCAGCCGTTCGCAGTACCAGCACAGCAAGGCCGTTTTGGTTATTGTTACAAGGCCAGATCAGTCAATCATCCAGACTGTTGCCCTTGCAACTACTGAAAAGGCTGCTGCCCCTCTTCAGGAACCACACGTTTGTCTGGTCTCTCAACAGATACCCCTCCGTTGTGGTTGCACCTACGGTACGGCTATCTGTATCGCTGAGGCACGCAAGCCTCCCCACCAACGGCAAGGTCCATGGTTCATGGGGGGGGAAGCCAACAATACATTACTAAAATCCAAAATTACAATCTAATTCATTCATTAATAAATTTAAAAGCACAGTAGTAGAGGACATAAGGATCATCAAAATACAAAAGGAGCATGAGAGGTGGCGATGCACAAAGTGACATGCCCCCTATCATATTTATATTTTACTCTGAGTAATTCGATTTGGGGAAGTATGGCCGAGTATTTTCATTACAAGTCTAGTAATAAGAACTCAGAAGATATAATATTTTCCTCTCTAATTGCATGTGGTGAAAAGTTGCTATTGCTTCACACGCGGACTGCCTACACAGCGTCTCTCGTCACCCTTGGTGGTCCGGTGACAGGCGGTTTCTGCTGATCTTGAAAGGGTTATGCCGATTGGTGTGAGGGAGTCGAGTGAATGCTTTCCAGACACCGACATTGTCATAAGAGCGGGGGCGACACACCCACAGGGGCCTGAAAGAGCGGCTGGGGCTAGAGACTCCGTTACTTCGCAGAAACTTAGTGAAAACACTTTCTGACGGACTTCCAGTGAGGCGAGGGAATGGCTTGTGTTCCCAGGCAGTCTTGGCGGGCAAATTTCCGCGTTTTCTGCAAAATCATAACTGTTATTGGCTTGCTCAGGGGATAGCTCCCTGACGCAGCAAAATCGGTGCAGAAATTGGCGCCAAGTATCTCCTTTAGTGGAATAGTAGTGCTTCGGCAATAGAGTGGAATTTTCCGCCGGTTTTCGAGTTGCTGATTGGCCCGTTTTAACCACGGCCACTGTCATGGGGGCAGGAATGTTCTGTGCTCAGCTTGTACGGGTGCTCTTGAGAGGGTCGGCGCTCGCCTTTCGGTTGGAGTAGGTTACAAGGCTGAGCTCTCGCTGCTCTTGACAGCCTGCCTTCCGTTGGCTGTCTAATATACTTCCATTTAATTGTAACTGTTTGACGAAGTTGCTGAAGTTTCGACTTCAACGTAACTTTCTGAGTACAGTTGGCAATTGAGCGACCTGCGCACAAGCGGCCTATGTTGTCCGTCTTGAGCAGTTTTGGCTAAAGTTTACTGTATCGGAGTTACTGTGTGACTTCGCCTGTTAAAATCAATCACTGTACCGTCAGTGATTGTGTAGCGAGCCTTCTTCGTCTCCCTCAGAGGCGCATTTGTGTTCCTAGGAAGTCTTTAGTCTGGAACAACCAGACCAGGATAATTTGTTTCGGGCTATACTCGCGACATTATCATCACCACGATAGGACGTCGAAGCAACCAGCCATCGCCTCCGGTATGCCAGATCGTATCCTTGCAGTTAAGAAGACAGCTTGGTAATGTATGTCCGCAACACCGGCAGATCAGGAAATTTAGCTATGTGACAATCAGAGCTCAGCAGAGCGCGACTGTTCCCGTCTTTTCTAACGTGGTTCTGTCTTGGGTGTTCATTGCCTGAGATCTCATTACTGTGGCAGCAAGTAATGTTGGGTTGGCTGGTTGTTTCTCTTAAGATTTGAGTTGCAAGGAATTGGCTCCAGATACCAGTTGGTCATAAATGTCACAATCTTGTTTATGGACAACTTCACCTTCACAGTATTTATTTGAGTATCCGATTTGACGTATTGTAAATGTTTCATGTGTTTTGTTTATTATTTTGAGTTTAGTCATAATAAATCAAATTGTTATTTTGAACAGAACTTTCATTCTGTTGATCGGTAGAGCAACCCTTTCATTTCTCACTACCATAATGAAACTTATTTATCAAATTAATTTCTATCAAATTAAATTATTGCAGGTGCCAAACTCTTTTCTACTCCACTTGCAGGGTCGATTACAGTCAGTTCACGTTTCTTCTTAATCCATGTGCAACAGCAAAAGTTGGGGTTAGAAAAGGGGGGGCTTAGAGCATCATTTCCATATGAAGATTATAGAAGAATTTAGTGTTAAATACACTGCTAGCCCCGCACCTCGCAAACATTTACGTAACTTTCTGACTTCGGCGAAATGACTTATGCAGCTGCATCGTCTGTACACCAACAAGGTGCATTTGCACTCATCTAACCGCTGTTACTTGTTCGGGTCTTTCTGTATACTGTCCACACAGATTACAGGTAGTTACTATATCTAAGGCTCATCTGAAACAGAGATAACATACGATACAGCTCCTGCTGTCCAGCAAGATACAGAAGAATCCACGAGAGGTCCGATGACATGCTTAGCACTCCACAGTTACGTGAAAATGATTTGATACCAAAATTGCACTTCAACCCAGTCCCCACATCACCGTACCGTGAACTGTATGCTCACACCACAGCTACGCACTAACCCGATCGCCAAATAATCACCAATAACGTCTATTCCGCTATGTGAGTTCTATACTGCTTAGAGGGCCACAAGGCGAAGACAACTATGCTGCCCTAGAGTTTGCAGCAAAGCAGAATAATAGCAGGCAATGAATGAGGTCAGTTCAGAGCAGCAAATTTCCTTCCATACGGAATTACTCAGAAGGTCCATCACATAAGTCTCTTGACTCGGCCCATCTGTACTACAGAACAGGAAGCTTCTGCCATCCACCACGTTCCATGGAAACAACCATGTCCACACTCTACGGGCCTCATTCCTCTCTGAAGACAATGACTTACAGTTTCCAGAGACGTAATCACAGCAATCGCTGCAAGTTTCAGCGTCATTCGCACAACACTGACAGCGGCATCCCCACTTGTCGCGCACACGTTCGATTACGTACTGCCCCATATACAGCCCGCACTTGCTTGTTGTTGCTCTGAGGTCTCCCAGGAAAGGACAGTCCTCACTGAAACCGCCGTCCTCCCAGCGATGCACACCGAGCGAGGTGGCACAGTGGTTAGCACACTTGACTCGCATTCGGGAGGACGATGGTTCAATCCCGCGTCCGGCCATCCTGATTTAGGTTTTCCTTGATTTCCCTAAATCGCTTCAGGCAAATGCCGGGATGGTTTCTTTGAAATGGCACGGCCGACTTCCTTCCCCATCCTTCCCTACTCCGATGAGACCGATGAACTCGCAGTTTGATCTCCTCCCCCAAATCAACCCCATCAACGCGCCCCCCCTGCCCCCCCCCCCCCCGGCGATATACGGAAAACAGTCCATCGACTTCCACAAAACTATTGATAGGCAAAGACGCGCCAACGGGCACACCTGTGCCAACAGACACTCGGTACTGTTTGAAAATGATGAACATAGAAATACAGCACAGCAGCAAATCATCTCAAGAAAGAAAAGCCTTGCAGAGTGCAATGCGAGAATGTGCAGCTGTGTTAGGCACATTATACTTTTCTGAACGACGGCGTTCTGCTCTTTCAAAGCGGCAACACCTAGTTATACAATAAAACTATCGTGAGGAGATAGTGGAAGATATTACATTGATTGAATTTACTAAATGATTAAAAAGAGACAAGCGCTCAAAAACTATATTGCTAAATTCTGATACCTAAACAATTTCAACCCTCTTTAAAAAATCACTTCTTGTTAAAAAAAGTCACACTGCCATGAAATTAGACTCTGAAACGGAAGAGGAGTGGTAAATTTACAGCTTCTGAGTGCAAACATGCGAGCAGATACTTCTACTTGACCTCGCCTCGACAATCGAACTAACCCGACCCAATAAAGAAAAATTCTAAAACTTTGCCTTTTATAAACATATAAAAACTTATGTGCAAGCAAGGAACACAGTGACAACATTACGTATCTCCAACTCCTCAAATCAATGTTTAGAAAATCATAGCTCCAAAATGGAACATTTACCGCTTTTTCATCTCATTTCCAGTGTTCTGCTAACTGTTTCCAGACCGTTCGGTAGCGTTACCAAGACCCAAGTGTCTCATCCACTTTGTTCTGAATGCCACTGGAAACGACAATGCTGCTGACAAGCGAAGATCACTTTGCTTGTACTCAGAACTTCTGTGGCGTAACGTATCAACTATTGGCGACTTCCGTTTGAAAAATATCAATTGTAAAAATGCTGCGAATAGAAATAGAGCTCATATCACCTTCATTTAACACCACAAATAAGCTAGAAACTTTGCAGTGTTTAAAACAAAAGCCGGCCGAAGTGGCCGTGCGGTTAAAGGCGCTGCAGTCTGGAACCGCAAGACCGCTACGGTCGCAGGTTCGAATCCTGCCTCGGGCATGGATGTTTGTGATGTCCTTAGGTTAGTTAGGTTTAACTAGTTCTAAGTTCTAGGGGACTAATGACCTCAGCAGTCGAGTCCCATAGTGCTCAGAGCCTTTTAACCATTTTTTTTTTAAAACAAAATATTTTTTTGTATTGTACCCAACTAAGAGGTAAGCCTGACGTCAGAGGGAAAGGGTGAGGTCCAAACATATCTCACCAAATCTCACCAGAAGGGGAGGGGGCGAGTGGGGAAACAGACTTTAAAAAAAGCTCTCACGTAATTAATTGACGTCCTCTAGGTAAGTATATGGATTTGGGAACCTATGCTGGAATTAATGGCATTTACAGTAAAAATATTGGTATATCTCACATGTTGCATATATCTGTAATCTGTTGGGATAGGGAATGATAAAATTTCAGGTCGGGTTTTGCATGATGACTTACTGAAGTGTTGAGGGCGTGTCGATACGGCCGACACTACGCAGAAAACCAGTTTTCCTCTAAGGTTGAGAAAGGCTTAGCGTTTCTGCGTCCGGTGACTCACTGGTTCATCTGTGCACCCTGTAATACGCACGTGCCTCGCCAAGACATCACAGATCCGTAACTCCGCAGTGCTTGGCGAAAGTTCTGCGCATTTCGTGACTGACACAGCACGCGCTGCCGAATGGGGATTCCCCAAGCTCAGATCCGACAACACGACCGTAGTGGTGCTTTAGCACTCCCAAGACACGTAGGGAAGCCTCCTTGTATTCACAGGATATCCTTACAGTTTATATAGTTTATTAACGGTTGAAATACATTCTGATTAAAGGTACAATAAAATTAACGTTGAAACATTAAAATAGCCACAACGTATCCATAGATATTAACGATAAAAGAACGAGTCATACGGTACTACTGGGTAGGACAGCCCTAGGGACAGAAACTGCCGCCTCACTCTGAAAGATCCCTTTCTTCGCAAGCAGTGTAGCCTAACGTTCTCTGTAGCGTGGAAGAGGAGAGGCGCATCTACCTCTTCACAACCTCGATCTGTTGCAATTAGGGCCGCCACCGGCACGCTTTGGATGACTATTCACTGATGGTTCAAAATGGTTCAAATGGCTCTGAACACTATGGGACTCAACTGCTGAGGTCATTAGTCCCCTAGAACTTAGAACTAGTTAAACCTAACTAACCTAAGGACAGCACAAACATCCATGCCCGAGGCAGGATTCGAACTTGCGACCGTAGCGGTCTTGCGGTTCCAGACTACAGCGCCTTTAACCGCACGGCCACTCCGGCCGGATATTCACTGATGATAGAATTTAGACACATCAGTAATTCTATGTAAAGTCACCATTGTAAGATGAACTTTGTACGTAATTACCAGGGCTATTTGGAAAGAAATGTCCGATCGATCGCAAATTGGAAACCACAGCGAAGATCAAAAATGTTTTATTTGCAACAGCTTGCTACAACTTCCAGCTCCTTCTCTACGTAGTCGCCGATCCAACTTAGTAATTTGTCGTGGATTCCAGTACTCTCGTCTTGGAAAACATCCACCTGTGCTTCCCGGCACTTCTCTAGGCTGGTCTGCAGTTCGTCTCTGTGTCAAAATTTTGTCTTCATACCCTGCGGTTCATGTGAGTGGAGATGAACATGAGAGGGAGCCAAGTCTGGGCTGTTTGGGGCTGATCAAGTACTTCACATCGCAAATCCTGCAGTCGCTTTCTCAATGCCCCTGCAGCGTGCGGCCGAGAATTGCCATGAAGGAGGATATGCATGACAGGTATGTTATGTGGGGTTGCTGGAATCGGGCGAATCCTCTCAGTGGGCACCCATACTTGGCAGGAGACACTATTATTCTGTATGAAGATTGTATCTGCTCTTTCGGACATTCTGTGCTGAATGCACACGCATTGCCCGAACTCTTACGGGACTCGGTAAGAATGTCTTCCGCGAGTAATGAGTGTAATGGGCAGGGGCACTACGAATGTAGGGTGTGGACATTTAAGTTGGGAATATGGGTCTCACGGGGAGCGTGCAAGGGATGAATCCCTGCAGTCGCACCATCCTCTGTGCCCTCGGTGACTCAGATGGATGGAGCGTCTGCCATGTAAGCAGGAGGTCCCGCGTTCGAGTCCCGATCGGGGCGCACATTTTCAACTGTCCCCGTTGATGTATATCAACGCCTGTCGACAGCTTAGGGTCTTGATTTAATTATCACTTCACTATTGTTCTAGGGATATTTAAGAGCTCACTGTGCGCTCAAAACTGAAAACAGCGACGTGACTCAATCGACAGGCGTACTACACACACTTTCCAACAAATCTGTCCAAAGCTTCATTAGATTATCACTGCCGTTTCCATTTCATGAACTATCGAACCGTTCCTTTCAGGATAGCCTCGTATTAATGCTTCACGAACATCCCGATTCCTGCATAATATCTGTAAGTATGAAAAGACTAAAAACTATTGATTCCACGTACCAGTATGGATAGCACAATATAAAGAAATTCTCTTCAACTGCACTGAAGCTCCAAAGAAACCGGTATAGGCATGCGTATTCAAGTACAGAGGTATGTGCACAGGCAGAATACGGCGCTTCGGTCGGCAGTGCCTATATAAGACAACAAGTGTCTGGCGCAGTTGTTGGATCGGTTACTGCTGCTACAGTGGCAGGTTATCAAGATTTAAGTGAGTTTGAACGTGGTGTTACAGTCGGCGCACGAGCGATGGGACACAGGATCTCCGAGGTAGCGCTGAAGTGGGGGTTTTCCCGTACGACCATTTCACGAGCGTACCTTGAATATCAGGAATCCGGTAAAACATCAAATCTCCGACATCGCTGCGGCCGCAAGAAGATCCTCTAAGAACGGGACCAACGACGACTGAAGAGAATCGTTCAACGTGACGGAAGAGCAGCCCTTCCGCAAATTGCTGCAGATTTCAATGCTGGGCCATCAACAAGTGTCAGCTTACGAACCATTCAACGAAACGTCATCGATATGGGCTTTCGGAGACGAAGGCCCACTCGTGTACCCTGCGCAACACAAAGCATTACGCCCCGCCTGTGCCCGTTGTAATAAATCATCCTCCTCTAACATTACCTTTTTTTTATAGAGATAACTGATACCATGTATAATCTCGAATCTTAAAATTATCTCAGCTGTTTCATTAAAAGAATTCATATGATTTAGTATACAGTGTATTATATTTCAAACTAAAATGTATAAAAAAGAAATTAATTTGTTACAATCAATATGTTCTAACAGTTAAAATGACTCTTTTTTTTTAAATAATTGAAATTACAAAATTTGTGGCGTTCTTAAAACTCATATTATTAATTGCGCCATCAAACGCTAATTACTAAATTTATTTCTGGATTTATTTATGTAATACTGTTATATCTTAGCGATGATTGTTCTGTTGTCAAGAAAATATGTAACTCTTTTGCTTTGCAAAATCTTTGGAAATTGTGAGTACCGCGGAATGTAAGGAGTGGTGGGTATGCTTCTGATGGAAGTACACGTTTTTCTAAACTTGGCAACAACAGTGTAATTTTTTGGTGTGATACAAGTGAATATTGTAAAGTCGGTGTGATTTAGAAGAAGAGGATAAAAATAAAAAATATTTATAGCAACAGGCAAATCTTCAACAGTTATTTTGTCATCACGAACCTAAGAAATCGAAATTTTCATCTGCAAGAAAGTACCCCTAGACAAGAGTTTGAGCCATCTACAGAACACCGAGATAATCAAGATAAGTAAAGAGTTCTTCTTTTGTAATCTTACTCCTCTCTCAATTTTCAAAAATTTGTGCAAAGGCTCTGAGCACTATGGGGCTTAACTTCTGAGGTCATCAGTCCCCTAGAACTTGAACTACTTAAACCTAACTAACCTAAGGACATCACACACATTCATGCCCGAGGCAAGATTCGAACCTGCGACCGTAGCGGTCGCACGGTTCCAGACTTTGTGCAAAGAATGAGAACTTTAATGGTGATGCGTGGGAGGGTAAGATTACACCGTCAACACTTGACATTGGACTGTTGATGACTGGAAACATAGTGGCTGATCGGACGAGTCTCGTTTCAAATTGTTTGGAGCGAATGGACGTGTACACGTGTGGAGGCAACCGCATCAATCCATGGATCCTGCATGTCAGCAGGGGACTGTTTAAGCTGGTGAACGCACTGTAATCGTGTGGGGCGCGTTTAGTTGAAGTGATACGGGATCCCTGATGTGTCTAGATGCGACTCTGACAGGTGACACGTACGTAAGCATCCTGTCTGATCACCTGCATCCATTCATGTACATTGTACATTCCGACGGACTTGGGCAATTGGCTCTGAGCACTATGGGACTCAACTGCTGAGGTCATTAGTCCCCTAGAACTTAGAACTAGTTAAACCTAACTAACCTAAAGACATCACAAACATCCATGCCCGAGGCAGGATTCGAACCTGCGACCGCAGCGGTCTTGCGGTTCCAGACTGCAGCGCCTTTAACCGCACGGCCACTTCGGCCGGCCGGACTTGGGCAATTCCAGCAGGACAATGTGACACCCCACACGTCCAGAATTGCTACGGAGTGGCTCAAGGAACACTCATCTGAGTTTAAACACTTCCCTAGCCACCAAACTCCCAGACATGAATATTATTGAGTATATCTGGGATGCTTTGTAATGTGCTGTTCAGAAGAGATCTCCAACCCCTCTTACTCCTACGGATTTATGGACAGCCCTGCACGATTCATGGTGTCAGTTCCCTCCAGCACTACTTCAGACATTAGTCGAATCAGTGCCACGCACTTCTGCTTTCGCGCGGGACCCTACACGGTATTAGGCAGGTGTACCAGTTTCTTGGCTCTTCTCATAGCCAGATTACAATTATCTGACCACTAATCATGCATCAAATGTCTAGGGGTGATAGATCACGTCACTGGGACAACTGTTGTCTGCGACAAAATTTTCGCTGGCGCTTACCGGTCGGCTTCGCTAGTGGTCCTTTTGTATTGTGTATGGCGCTGTGACTCGGCGCGGCGTAGGCACTCCGTGGCGTTCATATGTCGTGAGTCGTGCCTATCATCCAGTCATCTGCTCCATATGAGAGGGGGTAGGCCCAGCAACATTACAGTTCCTGTTTCGCTTGTAAAATATATTTCTCGCCTTAAAGACACTCATTCTTAAGGTTTCGTTGTTGAAAATCACTCTAGCAGTTTATTGAGGTAAGTAGTTTGCAGCGCATCTGGTTAGCAGACCGTGCTAGTTCGGTGCAAGCAGGTAGTCCTAGGGCCGGCGAATACTAAAGGGTTCTAAAACCACTGGGAAGTATCAGCGAACATTTTGTCTCTAACAAAAGTAGCTCCCCGTAACGTCATCTATCACCAATAGTCTTATGATGCAAAGAATTTGAAACACTTTGTACACAGAGTGTCTCATTTACCATTTTCACGGTTTTTTCATCCAGAAGCAAACTAGAAAAAATGTCAAACACAAATATTTTACCAACCAGGAGGACAGTAACCAGTTTAATTCCCTTTATTGTAACATTGTTCATCATAAAGATATGAGCAGCGGTACCTCTTACTTTTTTGTTCTGTGATCCACTTCATCTCCTCCAGACCTGTTCAAAACCGTATCGCACTGCACCATTAACGTAAATATGACGTCATTAAAAACGTAACACGAACGTGCCTTTGACACCCCTGTAGCAGCACACTTACCGGAGTTTACAGTAAAAAAAGCTGCAGCACTAGGAAAATGTACAATAGTGAATAAGTCAACCATCTTCAGTTGGTTTGCATGAGCAGAATGTAGACCAATGAAGAGGAGTTATAATGCTACATATCACTCAAAAGTACTACGGTACTGTACTAAATGAACCAGTATTGTAAATAAGAAATCATTATTGTAATTTCTGTTCTGTTAACCTACATTCTGCATATATGACTAGCAATTTTACTTTCCCTTCGTTGGTGTACATTGCATTCACACAGACGTGCGACAGAAGACGGTGGATTGAATTACCGGAATGCATTTTTCTAGTGCTACTGTCAACTCCATTCAGTAGATACGGTACCGCGATTATCTGAACCACCTGCTACTACAGCATAATCAAAATCAATGTCGTGTTATTGTTTTACGAAACACAGCAACCAGCCACGGAGCTCAACAGCCAATAAAGTGGATAATTTTCTTTTTATGTTTTTAATAGCATCATGTTTACGTGAACGTTACACTGTGATATATTTTGAACAGTTCTCGAGTAGAGGATGTACGTTAGTGAATAAGAAATATGAGGTGCTATTTAAAAAGAATTACTACTGTTCATATGGTCTTAATGAACAAATGTACAAGAGGAGAAATCATTTCCATCTGTTCACACTAAGCCGGCCGGTGTGGCAGAGCGGTTCTAGGCGCTACAGTCTGGAACCTTGCGACCGCCACAGTCGCAGGTTCGAATCCTGCCTCGGGCATGGATGTGTGTGATGTCTTTAGGTTAAAATGGCTCTGAGCACTATGAGACTTAACATCGGAGGTCATCAATCCCCTAGAACTTAGAACTACTTAAACCTAACTAAGCTACGGACATCACACACATCCATGCCCGAGGCAGGATTCGAACCTGCGACCGTAGCGGGTCCTTAGATTAGTTAGGTTTAAGTAGTTCGAAGTTCTAGGGGACTGATGACCTCAGAAGTTAAGTCCCATAGTGCTCAGTGCCATTTGAGCCATTATTTTTCTTCACACTAAAATAAAATGCAACAAAGTTGTGTGATGATGTAGGCTTGCGAGGCCTCGATGTGTAGTACAGTTGCGTTAATTGGCCGCTCACTACAGCGTAGAACGAGTGTTATGCTTAATGTGCAACTGACTATTGCATATAGCTGATGATGAAAAACTAATACTGACAGCCCACTGCTCACCAAAAGTGTTGTAGAGGGTACAAGAACTGAAGCATCCACGCCACGGATAAGGGTCACTAACATTTTTTTTGTGCTCTCGCTCCTGGAATCATAGAGATTTGTAGCTGAACCGTTATAATGAAGGATACTGGCCTCTGCAATGTATGTTTACCTTGCCAGCTAAATGCCATTCCTAGATATTCTTAATTTCTGGCATTTTAACGGCTAACCACCGGACTTTAGCGTCTTGCACCGTGAATTCGAGCATTATTTTTGTTGTGACTGAGGGCTGTAAAATGCTTTTTTTCTCCGCTTCGGTTCTCTTTTTTTCGGTTTCCCCATAGTAAATTATTCGCTTCCATACAATCCTGTAGAAATTTCTTCCTCAAATTAAAGCTACTGTTTGAGAATAGTAGACTTCTTTCGCCTAGAAATGCCCGCTTTGCTTGTACTAGTCGCCATTTTATGTCCTTCTTGCTTCGTTCGTCAAAGATATTTTGCCTAGAAGGTAGTACTTCCCGTACTTTGTTTATCTCATGTCACCTACTCCTTGGTACTTCCGTTTTTCTATAGTTTACTTCTAACCTATGATGTGTACCCATTAGCCTGTTCATTCCACTCAACATGCCCTCAAATTTTTCCTCACCTTCCCTGAGGATGCTATTGTCATCAGCGAATCTTATGACTGATGCACTGTCACTCGATTTTAATTCGACTCTTCAACTTTTATTTTATTTCCGTCATTGCTACTTCGATGTACAGATTCAACAGCAGGGATGAAAAACTGCATCCCTCTCTAACATCCTTTTTATTCCCGACCACTTCGATCTTGATCCTTCATTCTTATTCATCCATCTTAGTTCTTATACATACTGTGCATCCCTGAAGCTTGCACCTAATTATCTTACAATTTCGAACGTCTTACACCATGTTAGTCAGTCGAACGCTTTTTCTAGAGCGAAAATTTCTATGGACGTATCTTGATTTCTCTTAAGTCTTGCTCCCATCATAAAGCACATCAGAACTGCGTCTCTGGTGGCATTATCTTTCCTAGCGCTAAACTGACCAACAAATAAGTCATCGTCAATTTTTTTCTACTCTTATATACCCTGGAGATACTAACAGGTATCAGATAGATTATATAATGGTAAGACAGAGATTTAGGAACCAGGTTTTAAATTGTAAGACGTTTCAAGCGGCAGATGTGGACTCTGACCACAATCTATTGGTTATGAACTGTAGACTAAAACTGAAGAAACTGCAAAAAGGTGGGAATTTAAGGAGTTGGGACCTGGATAAACTGAAAGAACCAGAGGTTGTACAGCGTTTCAGGGAGAGCATAAGGGAACAATTGACAGGAATGGGGGAAAGAAATACAGTAGAAGAAAAATGGGTAGCTTTGAGGGATGAAATAGTGAAGGCAGCAGAGGATCAAATAGGTAAAAAGACGAGGGCCAGTAGAAACCCTTGAGTAACAGAAGAAATATTGAATTTAATTGATGAAAGGAGAAAATATAAAAATGCAGTAAATGAAGCAGGCAAAAAGGAATACAAACGTCTCAAAAATGAGATCGACAGGAAGTGCAAAATGGCTAAGCAGCGATGGCTAGAGGACAAATGTAAGGATGTAGAGGCTTATCTTACTAGGGGTAAGATCGATACTGTCTACAGGAAAATTAGAGACCTTTGGAGAAAAGAGAACCACTTGTATGAATATCAAGAGCTTTGATGGAAACCCAGTTCTAAGCAAAGAAGGGAAAGCAGAAAAAAAAAATGGTTCAAATGGCTCTGAGCACTATGGGACTCAACTGCTGTGGTCATAAGTCCCCTAGAACTTAAAACTACTTAGACCTAACTAACCTAAGGACATCACACACATCCATGCCCGAGGCAGGATTCGAACCTGCGACCGTAGCGGTCGTGCGGTTCCAGACTGTAGCTCCTTTAACCGCTCGGCCACTCCGGCCGGCTAGGAAAGCAGAAAGGTGGAAGGAGTATATAGAGGGTCTCTACAAGGGCGATGTACTTGAGGACAATATTATGGAAATGGAAGAGGATGTAGATGAAGATGAAATGGGAGATATGACACTGTGTGAAGAGTTTGACAGAGCACTGAAAGACCTGAGTCGAAACAAGGCCCCCGGAGTAGACAACATTCCATTAGAACTACTGACAGCCTTGGGAGAGCCAGTCCTGACAAAACTACCATCTGGTAAGCAAGATGTATGAGACAGGTGAAATTCCCTCAGACTTCAAGAAGAATATAATAATTCCAATCCCAAAGAAAGCAGGTGTTGACAGATGTGAAAATTACCGAACTATCAGTTTAACAAGTCAGAGCTGCAAAATACTAACGAAGGTGGCAGGGGTAAAATACAGGGAGCGAAAGGTTATTTACAATTTGTACAGAAACCAGATGGCAGTTATAAGAGTCGAGGGACATGAAAGGGAAGCAGTGGTTGGGAAGGGAGTGAGACAGGGTTGTAGCCTCTCCCCGATGCTACTCAATCTGTATATTGAGCAAGCAGTAAAGGAAACAAAAGAAAAGTTCGGAGTAGGTATTAAAATCCATGGAGAAGAAATTAAAACTTTGAGGTTTGCCGATGACATTGTAATTCTGTCAGACAGCAAAGGACTTGGAAGAGCAGTTGAACGGAATGGACAGTGTCTTGAAAGGAGGGTATAAGATGAACATCAACAAAAGCAAAACGAGGATAATGGAATGTAGTCGAATTAAGTCGGGTGATGTTGAGGGTATTAGATGAGGAAATGAGACACTTAAAGTAGTAAAGGAGTTTTGCTACTTGGGGAGCAAAATAACTGATGATGGTTGAAGTAGAGAGGATATAAAATGTAGACCGGCAATGGCAAGGAAAGCGTTTCTGGAGAAGAGAAATTTGTTAACATCGAGTATAGATTTAAATGTCAGGAAGTCGTTTCTGAAAGTATTTGTATGAAGTGTAGCCATGTATGGAAGTGAAACGTGGACGATAAATAGTTTAAACAAGAAGAGAATTGAAGCTTTCGAAATGTGGTGCTACAGAATAATGCTGAAGATTAGATGGGTACATCACATAACTAATGAGGAGGTATTGAATAGAATTGGGGAGAAGAGGAGTTTGTGGCACAACTTGACTAGAAGAAGGGATCGCTTGGTAGGACATGTTCTGAGACATCGAGGGATCACCAATTTAGTATTGGAGGGCAGCGTGGAGGGTAAAAATCGTAGAGGGAGACCAAGAGATGAATACACTAAGTAGATTCAGAAGGATGTAGGCCGCAGTAGGTACTGGAAGATGAAGAAGCTTGCATAGGATAGATTAGCATGGAGAGCTACAGCAAACCAGTCTCAGGACTGAAGACCACAACAACATTATATATTATTCTTGTGAGAAACTTGGATGCACGAGGGCATAAGCTGATTGTGCGACAGTTCGTGATTGTGTAGTTGATTTTTCTGTACACCATCTAGAACAGTTATTTGGTTGCCACTTTCCCCGATGATTTAGGCAGTCCGGAGGGAATTTTATCTGTGCCTGTTGCCTGTTTTTTATCTAAAGTATTCCAAAGCTTTTTCAACTCTGTCGCTCTGAGTCCTCCTTATCCACATCTAGTTCTTCTTCTATCGCTCCAATTGTTCCTCCCTCCTCAATTGCTCTTTCCACTCATCCGTTGTTTCCGGCAAGTTTAAGAGTGAGTTCTTCTTTCGCTCTTAACATTGAAACCTTTGCTATTAATTTCAAGGAATGTTGTTTCGACTTTTATGGAAGCTAAGTTAATTCTTCCGAAGACCTTTTCTTTTTCGATTTATTTGCGTTTTTCCTGCAATCATTTCGTCTTGCCTTCGTTGCATTTCCTATTTCTTTCATTTCTAAGTGAACTTATATTGCTGTATTCCTGTCATCTGATGAATGTTTTTGTACTTTCTTCCTTCGTCTGTCAATTGAAGTATTTCTTCGCTGATCCAAGGTTCCTTCCTAGTAATATTCCTTGTAAATATATTTTGTCTATCCAGCTGCTATGATTGCTCAGTTCAGCGATGTCCATTCTTCTTCAGCTGAGTTTCATGAATGTGGCGAGGTTGGACTGATCACAGGTTGGGAGTTTGTATGGGCGCTGATAACCGCGCAGTTGAGTACCCCACAAACCAAACATCATCATCACCATCTTCATCTGAACTGGCTATTGTATAATTGGCTATCGCAGTATCTACAGCCTCAGATAACTTAAAACGCACCTTATCGTTCCTCAGTACATGAGTACCCAACTTCTTTTTCCCTGATCCTTCTGGACGATTTCCTTTAAAGTTCAGTGTACTCTTCGTCATTACTGTATTGTGACGTGAGTATATATCTGCTCCCGGACATGCCTTTCACTTCAATAACTGCTTTCGGAATCTCTGTCTGGCCATAATGTAATCCACCTGGAATATTCCCATGTCTAAACGCTTTGTCCAAGTATACCTCCTCCTGTTGTGATGCTTGAACAGTGTATTCGCTAATGCTAGCTGAAACTGATTGCAGAACTCTTGCAGTCTGTCTTCCCCCCTCATTCCTGCTACCGAGTCCATATGCTCCCGTAACACTGTCTTCAGTTACTTTTTCTAATACAGCATTCCGTTCACCTACAATCATTAGATTTTCATCTCCTTTACTTACTGTAGTACACACAGTTATCGAACAATGAATGTACTACTACCGCGTTAATCTAAAACACTATTCAACATTTCATTCACATTTCTTATAGTATTATTGTGCATCAATAGCGTTGAAACACACAAAACATTTCGTGGGCGCCATGCGGGGTAGCCGCGCGGTCTCAGGCGCGTTGTCACGGTGCGTGCGGCTCCCCACGTCGGACGTTCGAGTCCTCCCTTGGGCATGGGTTTGTGTGTTCTCCACAGCGTAAGTTAGTTCAAGTTAGATCAAGTAGTGTGTAGGCTTAGCGACCGATGACCTCAGCAGTTTGGTCCCATAAGACCTTACTACAGATTTCCAAATTTCGTGGGCGATAGACCTCTTAAGTTAAATTGTTTCTCAGCGCTCTTAAAAGTTGTCCCATTCATGTATGAGGAAATTGACATTTGGTCTTTGATGATGAAGCCACACTCTTTGTCAACGCGGGATCAGAACTGGGTTGTAAAGGAACATCTGTGCTCTCGTTTGTGGCTGCCGTGCTCCTTCCTCCACACACGTGCCACCAACAAATCAGGAAGACCGACTTAGCTGCAGAAAGTGGAAATGGCTCAGTTTCTGTCAAGTCTGCATTCCTTTAACCCATGAATATAATGTGAAGCTGTGAATCACGTAATTAGATACACAATAAAAATTCCACTAACGTCAGTCCATAACAGGCGGCGTTGGATAAGGACAGGATCCGAGCACATTTACGCTGACGTCTTTTCCTTTTATAAATTTCTTTGGTTAGATTTATCGAGTTTAAAACTGTCCAGCCTTTGAAATCTGTTATTGAAATATAACTTGTAATATATACATCTACTGAACATTACATTTAAGAGAGCAGAATAATTTTATATGGGGTGAAGCCGAGTGCGTGAACGTGCCCCAGGTGAGGGGCAAGTTTACGCGTCTGTGGGGATATGTTTACGCATATCATAGAACACAATAATGAATATACAAAACACACTACCATAAATTTTCAAAATATGTTTTATTGGGAGTCAGTAAAATTACAGGCTTCCTTACACCAGTTAACACGATAAACCACAAAAATTTTACTTGCAGTAAACAAATATTTTGGCGAACTTTCACCTCTTAGCATAATATGACCAACAGAGAAGTTTGAATGTTAATTAACGGCCTATTCGTCACCATTGTCCGCGTTCAAATTTATGCACCCAAAAAATAATGTGTTTCCTGTGGCTCATTCGTCGTTAGCCCATCGATGACATCTAAGGCACTGGACTCATTCTTGATTTCTTTTTAATTGGTTGGATCATTTCGAGCGGTAAATTCGAAGCGAGTTTTCGTCTTCTACATCAGACTGCTGCATGTTATATGAGAAAGTAAGAAGAGCTGGATGGGACATTCGTTGAGACGGGAGTGCTTACTGGTAGGCGCTTTGGGTGGATTAGTTTGTTAGAGGAGGTTGAGAGGCCGGAGGTGATGCAAGGTGACAGTCGACATAAAGGTAACAGCAAATTACGCGGACTTGAAGAGGGTGGCAGAAGACAGGAGAGCATGGACAGTTACTATGTGAAAACCTGCATTTGGACAGAACACTAATGATGACATCAGAAATAGGCCTATCGACATTTTTTCCTTGTTCCTGCTTTTAGCAATTTCTTGCCCTTCTCAGTCCTTTCTTTCATAGAATAAATTGTTTCTGCTCGAGGTTCATTCAGTTTCAAATAGCTATTTTAGAAATTTCTACCTTTTATTCTCCTGTGCCTTCATTTTTAAGGTTCTGTGCCTGAATCGGTAAAACCGGAAATCTAGGTTCATTTTGTAACCCGTCTGTCTGTGTCTTCTTGTCTGTTTGTCTGACTGTTAAAAAGCCTTTTTTTGTTCTCAGGAATGAGTAGACGTTGAAAGGGTACAGTACCGCCCGACATTGAAAATAGGTACAACATACTTCATCATTTTTGTCAGAACAACACACAACACATTTTTTTTAAATAACTCAATTTCAATTAATACAGCGAAGCCGGATACCAGTGTAGGAAAGAATGACAACTTATTTATTTAATTGATCACATGTGCACTCCCACAAAGTAAATCCCTACATCCAGTTTGGTGAGATCTGTGAAATGAATGAATGTATGGTCGTCTGCTAACCGCAGATAGTGAATGTGAATATATGATCATCTTTGAGTCGATCCTTTGGCCACCTTTGGTGGGACCAAAGAGATGAAATTTACCTGAGCTCTTAGCGCCTGAAATGTGGCTGACCAATAGGGTAGCAAGGTGCCTCCCCACTTCGACAGAGGTGTGAGAGGACCTAGAGAACGGCCATGTTTCAGCACTCTGCCGCTGGATCTTGTGCTTTTAAGACCTGTTTTAGTTGTGCTCCGTAATGACGAAAGAGTGGAGACATGGTATGCACGTGGAATATTTAAGAGTAGCTTGAAATAATAATCTCTCTATTTCAGGAACTTTTGTGGGTAGAATTAAATGTCAGGCAGGTAATATTAATGGGACTGTAGTAATGTTCGAAAGTGACCAACGGTCACAATGAAACCACGTGTAGCAATAAGTTGAAATACTTCCGTGTGCTTAAGTTAAGCTGAATTACTAGCGTGTGTACAATAAGTTGAAATATTTAAGAAATAGCGTGTGTACCATAAGTTGAAATATTTAAGAAATGGCGTGTGCAGGACTTGAAATTAGAGACGAGTACTTCCACGTGGTGAGTACTGTGTGAGTCTCAAACTGTGTATGAAACAAAAGATAAAGAGAAGTACTCGTCCATGGTATCAGTTGAGGACTCGCGTGTGTGATGAATACGTTCTTACTATTACTTTGCGTGATATGATTCCGTGTGACACTAGAGTCAAACTCTGAGAGAGAAAAAAGGTGAGTCAGCCGTCTATCCAGCAACGCCACTTGGCTTGCATTGCACTGGAAGACGTGCATATATCTCCAGAGTTCATAGTAGGAAAGTAGAATTACGAAGTGGGGCAGTGTCGTGTGAAACTGGGATAAATATTAATTGAAGTGGGAAAGCTGAAAGTGATAATGTTGTGACTATTCTCTGTGTAGTATTTCATGTTGTAGTGTGGTGTATGTCATGTAATTTGGGTATGTGTAGAAAACTAGGGTGTATAATTTTATGTTTTTTAGAACAAAGATTCTTTTATTACCAATGTATCTAATAGATCATACATGTAATCAATGAGTATTTAAATACTGTAAGAATATCCTTTGTCTGTAATGTTGCAAGATGCACGGAAGGGTCTGACTGATTGGGTGTCGTAGCGCTGAGATGCTACGCAGAACGCGCCCATACCGCTAGCGGGGCCGAGCTGTCGTCGCCATGGCGACGGGCGACAGAGCCGCATCACTCCCCACTCCACTGCCGGTCAGAGTCTACTCCACGCGCCCGCTACAGCAGGTCAACGGCATGTGGCGACACGCACGTACCACTGGCCATTCATAAGTTCCGCCACCCTTACGACTGGGGAAAGTACCCCGTGGAGGCAACAGCGGGTGGTTTTTCTGCTCAACGGGTCGCGCAGCGGCGCCACGGCAGAATGGACGACGCGCGGCAGAGCCCGGCGGGCATTTGTTACCAGCAACTATTAACTAGTACTGGACTGTGGAGCCGTGAAGCAAGATGACTGCTCGATACGTCTCAATAAGGTGGAAAGTGAAGGACTGGTGTTTCCACGTTGTGAGTGGTGGAAAAGATTTTGTCTTTAGCAGACAGGACGATCGTTTTGTTTTGTCTTGACCGCTGAACGGTGGGATCCATAAACTTTTGGCAGTGACTTGTTAAGTGTGCTTTGTGAATTTCATGTGGGACGCTTGGTATACCTGAAGAGGACAGTTGTCGTTTGGTGACTAATTATTGTATGAATGCAAGAAACTAGAGTGGGTCATTGACATTTGCGTCTGTAGTAGGAGACATTTCTTTAATTGGTGCGGGAATAAGTGCTGTTTGTTGGAACTTACGAATTTTAATTACACCATGAACTGAAAGGACAGAACCGTGGGTCATAGTAGTGGTAGGGCCATTTCTGGACGACCAGATTCGTGTGGATGGTGCGCTGAGAGTGACTATGACATTTGTGTTTAATGTGAGATACAGTTTACTGTTCAGTGCGTGTTCAAAATGCCGATTTGAGTGACTTAAAGACTTTCATCCGGGTAACCATGGGAGAGCTTTGACACCGAGACATTGTTTCTAGGGAACCTGTCAGCAACTTATTTGATCCCAAGAAAAACACAGAATGAAATGTTTCCGTGTGACTCGCAAGATAGGGGATAATGTATTTGTAATTGTGTAAATTTTTTTTTTTATATGTTTCATTCCTGAAGGGACAGCAAGTGTAATTGTGTTTCATTAACATTTGTGTTTAGAATAGTTAGTGTTTTTTTTTGTTTGTTTGTTCTGGGTTATCAAGTTCACGTAGCATGTTTATTAGAATATTTGGTACAATGATGCTTTAATTATTAGCCAGTGGCGTAATACTAACTTAGCGGCTCTTGTTGCATTGGTCAGTAAGGTTGTCACAGGGGACAAGAGTTTGCATTGCACAACAAAATATCGGAATTAACTGATGTATTTTGATGTCGTGGACAGTAATAATCTTGTTGGTGTGTTGACTGAAGCCACTTATTTGCATTATCACAGTGGTGATATTTCACATTAAAGTGTAACGAAGGCTAGTCGAAATGCAAGTGCTTGTCGTCCAAATGTGTAACAACAAAGAAATGAGCAGTAGAGTAAGATACGAGAGCTAATGGTGGATTCAAGCACTTATTGCTAACTATTTATTGCGTGTATTGATATGGAGCCTGACTTCTACGTGTAACTAGTGTACGCAATTTTTTCTTTTGTTGATTTTGTTTTGTATTTAGACATTGCCGTGTAAAGATTATTACAACGCAATTTATGAATGTCAGATTACTTGCTCTGTGTTTGGACGGTGAGCTATTTAAAATTTCATGACTACAATTAGTATTTTTCTGAGTTGTCATAGAATTAGTGAAGTTTGGATTACTCCTAAAAATAACGGAGATCCCGGTAACTAAGCAAATTTTTATCTCACGATTATTTATTATTTTTGGTATGATGTAATGTTTTATTTGTCATTTGGATTGATGTAAATTTGTATGTGTACGTTACTACAGATTGCGGAGAGTACAATAATGCAACAACTGTGTCAATAATTTGGTAAAGTAACAGCATTTGGTCGTCTATTTGAGGTCACCAGGGGCTAAGGTCTCCTCCTGGTTATTTTGATGACTTGCTAAGTTTGTTCTAATACAGCTTTCTTAAAAAAATGTTCTGAACTACCCTCGCATTGCAAGGATAGTACCGTGCCATTTTTTTCTGCATGGGTACCCGGTGGTGAAAGGGTACAGTACCGCCCGACATTGAAAATAGGTACAACATACTTCATCATTTTTGTCAGAACAACACACAACACATTTTTTTTTAAATAACTCAATTTCAATTAATACAACGAAGCCGGATACCAGTGTGGGAAAGAATGACAACTTATTTATTTAATTGATCACATGTGCACTCCCACAAAGTAAATCCCTACATCCAGTTTGGTGAGATCTGTGAAATGAATGAATGTATGGTCGTCTGCTAACCGCAGATAGTGAATGTGAATATATGATCATCTTTGAGTCGATCCTTTGGCCACCTTTGGTGGGACCAAAGAGATGAAATTTACCTGAGCTCTGAGCGCCTGAAATGTGGCTGACCAATAGGGTAGCAAGGTGCCTCCCCACTTCGACAGAGGTGTGAGAGGACCTAGAGAACGGCCATGTTTCAGCACTCTGCCGCTGGATCTTGTGCTTTTAAGACCTGTTTTAGTTGTGCTCCGTAATGACGAAAGAGTGGAGACATGGTATGCACGTGGAATATTTAAGAGTAGCTTGAAATAATAATCTCTCTATTTCAGGAACTTTTGTGGGTAGAATTAAATGTCAGGCAGGTAATATTAATGGGACTGTAGTAATGTTCGAAAGTGACCAACGGTCACAATGAAACCACGTGTAGCAATAAGTTGAAATACTTCCGTGTGCTTAAGTTAAGCTGAATTACTAGCGTGTGTACAATAAGTTGAAATATTTAAGAAATAGCGTGTGTACCATAAGTTGAAATATTTAAGAAATGGCGTGTGCAGGACTTGAAATTAGAGACGAGTACTTCCACGTGGTGAGTACTGTGTGAGTCTCAAACTGTGTATGAAACAAAAGGTAAAGAGAAGTACTCGTCCATGGTATCAGTTGAGGACTCGCGTGTGTGATGAATACGTTCTTACTATTACTTTGCGTGATATGATTCCGTGTGACGCTAGAGTCAAACTCTGAGAGAGAAGCAAGGTGAGTCGGCCGTCTATCCAGCAACGCCACTTGGCTTGCATTGCACTGGAAGACGTGCATATATCTCCAGAGTTCATAGTAGGAAAGTAGAATTACGAAGTGGGGCAGTGTCGTGTGAAACTGGGATAAATATTGATTGAAGTGGGAAAGCTGAAAGTGATAATGTTGTGACTATTCTCTGTGTAGTATTTCATGTTGTAGTGTGGTGTATGTCATGTAATTTGGGTATGTGTGGTTTGCATGGGAGAGTAGCGAGGTAGTTTCAAAGGATTAGTGGGTTATGCTTGTTCCTTCAGTACCGCTCGGTCTGGAGGAAAGTTTAGTGATGATGATTGTGAGAGTCGAAGTGTGAGGTATAGTAAAAGATCCACCATCCTGTCCAGAAAGTGCACTGTAGCGTTAAAAATAATTACGAGACCATAATATAGAGATTCACCATTGTAAAGCCATGCCCACTGGGCGGAATTTCTCATGTATTATTGTTGTAGGTTGTAGAATTTGTGTGTTTAGGTTAGAGAATTTATCGGAATAAATAAGATAGTGAAAAGAAAAAGATTGGTGGACTTTTCCTTCGAATTGTATGTTGTCATAATGTCCCGAATTTATAATGCGTGCGCCATTCATATTCAGTGCGGTGGCCACGTGTTGACAAAAGCCGTTAAATAAAAGACAAAAAGAAAATGTGGTATTGCCAGTGCGTAGTGTACAGTCAGAGTTCTGTAAATTACTGATAGTCAGATCCGTGTTTCCGTTGCGTATTAATCATATAGGAGGATAACTTGCAACTTAAGTGCGAGTACTAGAGTTCATGTTACTCGATAAGTAAGAATGAATCCACTCGCTTGGCAGACCACTCATCTTGCAGGCCTGACTGCTTGATGCCACAGTATGAGCAAGGCATGTGGGTGCCTCTCAACGTATCAGGTTCAAATGGCTCTGAGCACTATGGGACTTAACATCTGTGGTCATCAGTCCCCTTGAACTTAGAACTACTTAAACCTAACTAACCTAAGGACATCACACGCATCCATGCCCGAGACAGGATTCGAACCTGTGACCGTGGTGGTCACGCGGTTCCAGACTGTAGCGCCTAGAACCGCATGGCCACACCGGCCGGCTGACGTATCAGGTTGACTTTGTCACTTACTATGGCCTACAGTTACTTGGAGGTGCACAAAATTGACGCTTCTAAGCCTATACAGACGAAAGATATGGCCATTTATGTAGCGTATTTTGATATTTGCAAACTCGCTGAACAAAGCCTATAGGGTATTTCCCGTTGACCTATATTCATGAGATTTGGTAAGAACGAAGACTTGACAGTATTAGTAAAGGGAAAAATCCTAAATTGTTTGTTTGTAATTATATCACATGGAAAAATATTTCTTTTTCCGTTTTTTGTTATCCGACTTCAAACTTGAGATGAATACGTTCTCGAAAGTCTTGGAATCTCTGGGACCGATGTCTTGCGGGTATCAATGTCAATAACAGGCAAAAATCATAGAGATCCTCGATTTCCGGAATGGATGAACCGTCTATATGCATAATTCCAGACAGGTCTCTCCATTGAATATGCCATCCACCATTTCTCTGCCCGTACATTAAAATAATTATATGACAAGACTTCATTTACTGGGAGTTTAGTGACCTGTCTAAGGCATTTGACTATACAACACACAACATTCTTTTGGAGAAATTTGTAGCCTATGGCTTTTGAATGAGCTGCAATGAGAGACTGGTCGTATTTTGCGGTAATATGGTGTGAAATTTGTTTCCCAATCTCCATCTAGGATTAGGGTCCTTTTAGGTGCCGTGAAGGGTGATCTTGGTTTGCGTAAGACTGGTGTCTACCGTTTTCCTTGCAGTTGTGGCATGTCGTATATTGGTCAAGAGTATCAGGGCCGTGGAGGGCTGGTGTACTGAGCATAATCGTCACACACGCTTACAAATCGGCTATTGCAAAACATTATTTTAGCGTATGTCATCCTATGGAATATGACAACGCGGAGACTCTGGAATGCACTTCCAGCTGTTGGGAGGGAGTGACTGCGTCGGTAACAGAGCTTCCTCATTTGGGTAGGCCAAAATTTCTTCCTAAAGAACAGGATCTTAATGTTGTCCCGCAGTGATTCGTGCCATTACCGACTAAATCTCAAAGAAAGCGTCCAAGAACTATGGAACAGCAAGAAATAAACTATGAAAGATTCCGAAAAAGCAAGAATTGAGACCATATAGCCCTACTTTACTTCATGGTGTAAATGAAGATGATTCTGATGGGCATATGGCATTCTTCGAGTTATACACAGTATGAATAGAAGCGAGCCCGTTTTGTAAAAGTATTCTTTGGAGTGACGAAGCGATTCGTAAGGTGAATGGCAGAGTGAACAGTAACAACTGTGTCTACTGAGGTTCTACGAATCCCCATGTGGCGATGGAGTAAGACCTGAACCTCCTAGCATGAGTGTATGACCAGGGATTTTCAGCGGTGGGTTAAGTGATCTTATATTTATAATGCTACTATTAGTTCCTCAAAATTACCTATGTATGCTTCAAGAATTGTTGTTAGAAATGGATAATAGCCCATTTTTCAACATTTACAGCCTGTTGAGGAAAAACTGACATGGAAACGAGATGGAGCACCGCTGCGTTATCGAATTATTGTGAGAGAGTTTTTAAATGAAAACTGTGGTGAATGAATTGTCAGATGGGGTACTATTGAATGGCCTCCATGATCCCCACGTATATCAGTCTTGGGTATACTAAAGATTGAGATTTATTTCGTAAGGATTCTTGATGTTGAGCACTTTAAGGAATGAATCCAATTAGAATTTGAATACTAGAATCCAGAAAGATTTGTGACAAAATTTGTAAATTACTTTTGAACAGATGCTAAGTTTGCTTAGAACAGCATGGCAAACATTATGAGCAGCTTTTGCAAGTTCATTGAACTGCACATTTTTTTTCTGTGTTGATAATAAAACTGAATTTTCATTTTTTTAGTATTATGACACCGAACGGATTTTTGACAACTGACATGTGGCCTGCCCTGTGTATTGTGAAGATGCAGTTCAAATGCCTAACTTCTAGAAGATATACTTACTGGATGCCTGAGAGTAAACACAACGTTTTATTCTTAGTGCTCGCTCTTGTGCAATCATCACTTTCTAAGTGAGGAGTCAACCCAGAAAATTATTCTGAGACATTATTCAGTCGAAATATGCATGAGTTAGGCGGTGGATCGTTTGCTTCCAAGATAGCAGTTATACAAAGAGTAAAAGCAGATGAACTACATCTGTTGAGTTGCTTAGTAATATGCTTCTTCAAGTTCAAGTTGGCATCGGTATGTACTCTAAAACTGAGACCGTGTTCCATTTCTAGCGACCTCGTCGATTATCTAGTACAGTCCATCCTTGTCAAATGACCTCTAAGCCTACGCTGAAAAGTCTTCATTCCCTCCGTTAATTCTTCTACGCAGCTGTAGGCATTGAAACTTTTATTGTAGTGCCTACATAATTTAATTTTTATTTTCAAATATTCCTTTCCTCTTAAACAGAAGAGCCACTGCCCATCACACTCCTTGTATCAGAGAAATGATTTAATACAGAGATGATATTGTTCTTAATTCGCATATGGTTTTCAGCAAACACGTGAGGCTTCATGAGAAATAACAATTGTGTGCTAGACTGAGCTATCCTCAGGCCTGAACAGCTCAGGTGATCAGAGAATCTTCCACGGAAAGCAGGGTTCTGGGTTCAGACCCCAGTATGGTTAACAGTTTTAAACTCTCAAAAAGTTTCATAACAAAACACATTCTACTGCAGAATGAAAGACTAATTCTGGAAATCTCACCTGTTCTCGCTTTTAACTCAATGCGTATGGTCTACACATTCAAACTGTGTGTATGTATAACACGTTAGTCAAATATATGACATTAATACAGGTCTTACTTTTCACTGTAAAAAACTAAAATAAAAGGCATGGGAACGTTGGCAAACTGTTGCGAAAATGTGAGTGTTGGAGCAAACAGATTCTCAGTTTAACCTTTTAATTAGAAAGATCACCAGAATAGCTGCTTATAATAATTAATTTTTTATTAACTACAGACTGTTTCGGCATTAATCACCATTGTCAAGTACTTGCGAATGCAATTTTGGTGAGATCGTGTGTAAATGTGAATGTCATTTATACTTGTATTAATGTGACTATGTTGTATTAACATCTAGAAGTATCTGATGTCCATGTTACATCGTTAATGAACTGTTTTACAACTGTCACTGTTTTGATTAAGATGGTAAGTGACGTAAACGTATTAAAAATAACACGTTAATTATGGTTTGACAGCAGTTTGCTGTTCTATTCTTATGACGATGTATGTTTACAAAGATTAAGCAGATATAAAACGATATTATTTTATTAGCTAAATTTTGTCATGATTTATCTATGGTTGTTGCTTATATTATTTACGATTTATCCTTTTTCGCGTTCTAAAAGTTCAATGAAGTATTTGAGTTAGTATTTGTGTGTAAATTCTGTTTACCCGTTTAATACTTATTGTGGGTATTTTCTCGGTGTGTATAGATTTTCAACACTTCAGAAATGTTCATTGCAAGTCGTTTTGGTATTCTGTGCAGGATTTCGAGCGTATTTAGGTGTGTGTCAACAGTGTGGTTTCGATTTAAAATGTAGAAAGAAGCTCGACTGATTACTCTCGCTGTTTCTCGTGTGTTCTTTATATCTGATGTTAAAATTTCTTTATGTTTAGCCAATGTAAAAGTTATTACAGGAGCTACATGTATGCTTGGGTTATCATATCCTGATGTTCAAGTGGTGGTGGAACGTAATTGTACTGAAAGGTTGTTACTGGTTCGAAAGGCTACCTCAATATTTGTTGCTTTAAAAGATGCTTAATTTTATTGGAGATTCTACCACGTTAGACTGTTGGTGCATATCTTACTTTTTGTTTAGGTGCTGTTTCTCGAGCTAGGCATATCTCGTTATGCTTTGGTGCTTTACATTTGTAGTATAATTTTTTAATTATGTTGCAGTCAAACTCATTGGTAGAGGCTATACAACGAAGTTCTTGTAGAATTGCTGGTTTTTCTAACGGTAGGTTATTTAATCCATTAATCATTGAATGGAAAAATGTTTGTTTATGCGACATTGGATGGCAGAAATTAGCATTGTCGGAAGTGGTATTCTTTCTATAGATATCAAATGTGTAGTGATTATTATTTTTGCCAGTTCTAAGATCTACATAGTTAATTGGATTATCTTTCTTCATTTCCATAGTTAAATTGATTTTAAGGTGCAGTAAGTTGAGTTTTTGGTGTATAGTTTGGAATTTGTGCCATCTAACGACATGTAGGTTATCATCTACATACGTAAAACAGTATACAATTTGATTAAGAGTAAGGCAATGCGATATAAAGAAAATACATTCCTAATCCTGCACAGAATACCAAAAGGTCTTGAAATGAACATTCTTGAAGAACTTGAAATCTATATACACACAAGAAAGTACCCACAGCAAATATTAACCGAACATATAGAATTTAGATACAAATATTACCTTAAACACTTAATTGAAATTTTAGAACACGAAAGAGGACAAATCGGAAATAACATGTGCAACAACCAAAGATAATCGTGACAAAGTTTAGTTAGTAAAATAGTATCACTGCTCATGTGTATAATTTTTGTAAACACGTAACATTGCAAGAGCATAACTGTCAAACTGCTGTCTAACCATTATTAAAGTGTTATTTTCAATATATTCACGTCATTTACCATTTAATCGGCTGTAAGACAGTTAACTAACGACGTAATATGGACGTCAAATAATTCTAGACATGAGTACAATGAAGTCCCTTTAATATAAATGATATCCACATTTATATACGGTCTTACCAAAATTGTATTCGCAGTTACCTGACAATGGCGATAAATATCGAAACAGTCTGTCGTCAATGAAGGTTAATTATTACAAGCAGTTGTTCTGGGGCATCTTTCAAATAATCGTGTCATTATCTGACGTGTATTATGCTGCTGGCCCTAAAAAAGAAAAATGAACCTTTTTAATTAAGTTACCATGACGTATAATCTTTATAAACCTACATGTGGAAATGGCTTGCTGCAAACATTTTGATGCTAGAGCGCATGGATTAGCCTGGAGGCATGGTTTATCGTAATCGGAGAAAATTTTTCATCCTTCTGCGATTCTATTGCGCAACATGCAGCGGGGAGGACGCACGTTCTTATCCACCAGCTGAGATTACTACAGCTGTGTACAGCCACGGATGAGTACTCTCCGTAGTGCTCTCTAACCTACCAGTATCTCTCAAGGCCACAACTGCGTAGAGTGTATTATGTATTCTTGTATTCGTGCCTAGGCACACAGAGTTGTCACGAAGACGAGAAAGTTCTGTAAGAAGCGTCACATATCGGAGGAGTACAGAAAGACATAAAGGAACCACTTCAACTGAAGTAACACTGCACCGGGATGGACGCAAATATTGCCAGAACAAATTGCCTAAGGGAGAACTGTTAAGTGGAACGGACTGACCTACGTACTAAAGAAAACTGGTAGTAGTAGAAGTAGTAGTTTTCTTTTACAAGGATATTGGGCATGTCATTGTATAATATTTATGAAATAATTTTTGCTCCTTCGGTCGTTTTTTACGTATATTTGTTAGCACGAAGCGTTTCGGAAACATGCGCCCATCATCTGATGCATTACAGTAACATGTACATCTTATTAATGTGCAGTATGATGAGGATTATTTTCTGGGAGTGCCAGTGTGGCTGGGTACAGAAATTTAGCTCTGTACAGGGAGATAAATTTATTTCAGTGTGCAGCTGAAGTGAGTTGTATGTTTAAGCCATTTTATTAATGTGTTGACTTTTATTTTTGCTGAAAATTCATTTGTCTGTCACACAGAGCACAGCAGTAAGCACAATATTGTCACTTCGCATTCATTTGTTTCGTCATTCCAGAGACTCTTCAAAAAATGTTCAAATGTGTGTGAAATCTTATGGGACTTAACTGCGAAAGTCATCAGTTCCTAATCTTACACACTACTTAACCTAAATTATCCTAAGAACAAACACACACACCAATGCCCGAGGGAGGACTCGAACCTCCGCCGGGACCAGCCGCACGGTCTATGACTGCAGCGTCTAAGACCGCTCGGCTAATCCCGCGCGGTCCAGAGACTCTTACCCGCTAAGATAATACAAACAGTTAAATTTCAGTCTATCCTTGTATAAGCAAATTTATGTCGGGTACATATTCAGGAGTATGATTATTTGTTATTTCTAGGTCACACAGTAACATTGAGCCATTTTTCTAAGAAGTTAGTTAACTCTCTATATTAACAAAACAAGCATTCCACACTGGAAAAGTTTTTGAAGAAATTTGTATTATTACTTTCCAGCTTATCATTTAACAACTTGTTACCATAACTGAAAATTTGTGATTCTTCATGCAAGTCCACTTGCTGTGCCTTTTCGATATTATGTAATACTGGAAGATATTTTGCAGTATCCTGGAATTAATGTCCAGTGTACTTTACGTGGGTAGCTACTACTGATTTAGCATAATTATTTGTATGATAGGCGTTTAGGCGTTCGTTGCATATCTTTTGGAAACCTCTCGCAAGTTGTCCTGCACAGAAGGTTTTGCGTGTATTACACACATTTGTAAGTACCTGATTGTGTTTTTCTGTCTGTGTGTTAATCTTGTATCCAAGTGTTTTCTGCAGCTCGTTACGTGCTTTGAGAGCAATGTTGGTGTTGTGGGTACAGTATGAAAATATTTTGCATTGCGCAGGAGAGTTTGCTTATGAATGACATGCAAGCAATACGTTTATTTTTTATTTTCTGCATGGCAAGTGGTTTGTTATTGTTTTTGTTTCTTTTCTGTAAGAGGCTGTAGGAAAGGGTGTCATCATAGCCATTTGCTTCAGCTGTTTGTTTGATCGTGCTGTTCATCAATCTTCGTATGTTTGTCCATGGTATATTGTTGGCTCTGTTAACTAGTGCTATATATGCAGCACGTTTGTGTGTCGTGGTGTGGCAAAGTGAGCTGTGTATGGTGTTATTTCCTGTGTACTTCGAAGGTGTGTAAATTGTTTTCTTTACTCATCTTCAAGTCTAGGAAATCATTGTGTAACATTTTAAGAACAAAACCATTATTCATATAAAAGGTGTTCATAATTAAAGTTCCAATTTCAAAACGCTGTAGAAAGAGAACCACTGCTCAGAATGACGTCAAATTTAAACAGCATATTATTGAAACAGAAGGGAACGCCAAGGTGCAAAGGGCGTGCAAAAATTTTTGCACAGTTGTGTCTATTTTTTTGTTTTTTACAGGAGGAGAGTGAAATTTTTTGTGAACATACTTGGAACATTTAGCTATACATTGAGCCTACTCAATGCAGCCTCCATCAGCTGTGACACATCTGGTCCAACGTTCATTCCATGATGTGAATGCACTTTGGTAAATTTCCGGGGATTGACTTTTACGCCATCGCTTGACACAGGAAATAAGGTCTTTCTCACTATCAAACTTTTTACCGCGAAGGTGGGCCTTCAGACGACCAAAGAGGTACAAATCAGACGGAGCCAAGTCCGGACTGTAAGGAGGATGAGAAACAATTTTCCAACCCATTTTCCTGATTTTCTCCTGCGTCATAAGGGCTGTATGGTGTTTGGCATTACTATGGTGTAGTCTGATGAGCTGATGCTGAAGCTGTGCTCTGTGGGTCTTGATGGCACGTCGCAGCTTGTCCAGTGACAAACAGTAACGGTCCCGGTTAATTGTGGAGCCAGGTTCTAAAAAATCAATGAAAATGACACCACACTGATCCCAGAAGAAGGAGACCATCACCTTTCGGCCTGCTGTTGGTGAAAGTGTTGGTTTCTTCTTCCGAGTGCAAACCGGATGACGCCACTCCATGGACTGGATTTTGCTCTCAGGTTCGAACAAACACAACCATGTTTCATCCTGGGTAATGACGCTTTCAAAACACTGCTTCCACCGACCGTTGTCGGAACCTGACATCCACTTGATGGTCCATTATGGGTCACCTGTAAATAAAAAAAAAAAAAAAAAACTTTTGTATACCAACTTACAGCTAAATATTCCAAGTATGTTTACCAAAAGTTTCATTCTCCTCCTGCAAAAAATAAAAAAAGTTGGGACCACTGTGCAAAACGTTTTGAACGCCCTTCGTTAAAAAAAAAAGTAACGAAAATTTTAGCAATAGATGTCAGCTATAAATGACAAACGAATCGCTATACGGCGGCTGCGGTTTGAGTTATACGTTACATCATCTGTGCTGCTCATTAAGCGTGATGCACAAGTTCGGAAGTCAACAGTTGTGGCACTGCTCGAAGGTAAGCCCATCCACGATAGCAAGGTCGTACCACATCAGATGGGGGAAAAAATGAAACCCCCACTATCAGGCCCTGAAAACCAAGTGATTGTCGACTGGCGGCCGTGTCATCTTCAGCTATTCATAACCGGACGCGATATGGAGGGCCATGGGATCAGGACACGGCACTCACGGGCGTTGTCGATGTTTCGACCTACCGCTTAACCAGGTATTTCCGCAGTTGGCCTCAGGAGCCTAAGAGCAGCCCAGTCCAGTCCTCCCACCATGGAAAAACCCTTGGCAGTACCGGGAATCGAAACCGGGTTTGCCAGATGAAGGTCTCTCGCACTGACCTCTTGGCTACGGAGGCTGAGATTTCTCTGTGGGAAAAATCCGTTTTTAATTGCCCTGAGGCCAAAAACCGCATAAAAAGCAAAATGACATCGGTTTTTAACTGTCCTGCACCAAAAACTGCATAAAAAGCAAAATGTCATCGGTTTCTAACTGTTGTGGGACCGTCGCCAAGACATGTTCAATATGTTGTCCACTGTGTCTGCCACAAGTTGAAATCGAGTAACAGCATGTTCTGCAACAGATTGGAGGGTCTCGGAGGTCACGTACACAAAGCATTACGCAATGCGTGCCTTCATTTCAGCTACGTTCGTAATTGGACACAACATCTTTCAGACAACCCCACAGCCAGGAGCCATTGCAGAGGGGGGTCGAGATTTGGTTTGCAAAAATGCAGTGCGCGGGGAATTGCCTGAACGATGGATATAACTGCGCGCACCGTGTATAAGATCCCACGAAATAGCCTGTATTGCTGTCCACACAAAACCACCCACGTTCAAGAGCTGCTCCCTGCTGACCGGCCAGCAAGACAAACGTTCGCTGTGGAATTTCATGCTGGCATGGAAGTGGACAATGAATGTCATGGAAAATTCTGTGGACAGACGAAGCCCGTTTCCATCTCCAGGGACATGTCAATACGTATTATAGCAGAATATTCCAACGGATTGAGATCAGGTGATCTGGACGGCCAGGGTGTAGGGAAATGGCGGCAGATAATTCTAGCATTTCCGAAATGCCTCTTTAGCAACCGCTAACCTGGTGGTGCAATGTGTGGAGGAGCGCCATCTTTCATAAAAATGATGCTACCCGAACATCCATGCTGTTGAAGGGTTTGTATGACATTGGTGCGCAAAAGAGTATCACAGCATTTACCGGTGACAGTAGAGGTAACAGCTCTGGCAGGAACTATTCAAAAAAATTGTTCAAATGGCTCTGAGCACTATGGGACTTAACATCTATGGTCGTCAGTCCCCTAGAACTTAGAACTACTTAAACCCAACTAACCTAAGGACATCACACAACACCCAATCATCAGGAACTATTTCCTTGAAAAACTACAGCCCTACGATATACGATGCCGTCAACCCGTACCACACAGTCACCTTTGCAGAATGATGTGGTGCCGATTGATGTGCTTAGGTGTTTTCCGTTGCCCATATTCTGCTGTAATACGTATTGACATGCCGTTGGAGATGGAACTGTGCTTCGTCTGTCCACAGAATTTTCCATGACATTCATTGTCCACTTACATGCGAGCAAGAAATTCCAGAGCGAACGTTAGTCTTGCTGGTAGGTCAGGAAGAAGCAACTCCTGAACGTGGGTGGTTTTGTATGGACAGCAATACAGGCTATTTCGTGGGATCTTAAACACGGTGCCCGCAGGAATGTCCATCGTTCAGGTGCATACCAAATCTCGACTCCTCCTGCAGTGCTGGGGCTACAACATTGACAGACGTTGGATCGACTACTACCATCCTGTGCAACATTGCACTTAAAAAGAAACTGTCTTTTAGAATTTTGTAATAATTTTCTCCTGATCCTCAGCAGACGTCGGACAAATGGCTAGTTTCATACCCTTGAGTGTCCGGAACTTCTGCAGGGCTACAGCTAACGTAATAGAACTTTACCACCAGCGCGATCTTTCACTGAGACATTTGCGTTGCGCGTCTCGGACGTTAGCTAAGGAACATCCGTGTGCCGAGCGTCCGTTGGTGTGGATATCCTGACGCTTACAGCGCCATCTATTGGTCAAATTTTCATTAAATGTTTTTTGTGCCATGACGTTTCCCCCTGAGTCAATAATATGCTGTTCAAATTTGACGTCATTAAGAGCAGTACTTCTCTTCCTACAGCGTTTTGAAACTCGAACTTTAATTACGGTCACCACATACAGAGCTACTTATTTACTTTCATGTTTTAGACTGTAGCCTTATATTAGAAATCAACCCGCCATTTGCCTGAAGGAATTTAGTGAAAGCATGGAAAAATCTAACGTAAGTCAGGATGGTCGGATGGGCATTAGAACCTCCATCGTCCCGAATACAAGACGGGCTTGTTAAGCAATTTTTTCGGTTTAATCCCTTCTGTACAATACTGTTTATTTAATACATCTTTGCGAAGAATTTATTTCGTAATTTAAAAAGCCATTGTTACAATCTTCATTCATTTATCGACACCAGTTACTGTTCACGTTACACACCCAATGTCAGCTTACATCAAAAACCATGACGATGATTTTTAGCTACCGCTTTGTGTACAGAAACTACCCATTTTCTTCCTTTAAAAATTGAGCCGGCGAGTATTTAATATGCAAGGAGAAAAAAGACGGTGACGCAAAGTTTTCGAACGCTTCACTTCGCAACAATATTCTGGGCTCCATTCCAAATTTCTCCACAGACTCGTGGAGAAGGGCTCGTGGCCCTGGCGGTGACGATCCCCCTGTCGGAGAGGGGTCGTTAAGCTCAACGACCCCCTTGGTGCTAAGCGATAGGAGCAGGCTGTGTTGGTGTACCGGGTTCCTGCGTCTCCCACCTTTCTCAGTGTCAACAGTACAAGCACGAAGCACGACACTATACATACAAACGAACAGCAGCCGAGGACACTATAAATTTACACGTATCACACATCGGAAACGCAGGCGCCTGAATAATATGTAGTCCAAGGACTTGCAACAGCCAATGAAACGCACGAGAAGTAAGGTATTATCGGACAAGGTGCACTATGGTCCTGGAAAAAGCTGCACCACGGTCGTGTTTCTGGACAACATCGGAAGGTGCATGAAGCTCTTCATGGGAGATGCTGTTGTATACCCACAAATTTCAACGCTAGAAAAATTTTAGCGACATTCAGGGAGATCTGCGAAGGACTGACGCTTGTTGCAGTGATAAGCAATTGACTCTCAACGTAAACAAATATAGTGTATTGCATAAAAAGTGGTGAATACCCATTATTATGTGATTGCATGGTTGTCGAACAAGGGCCTGGAATCATAAGCATCCATGAAGTATCTTGGTGTGTGCTTTCGGAGCGATTTCAAGTAGAGCGACAACATAAAACTAATTTGAGGTAAGACAGATGTCACACTGACGCTCCACGGAAGATTCTCAAGAACTGTAGTCTAGCCACGGATATGGCTCTGAGCACTATGGGACTAAACATCTATGGTCATCAGTCCCCTTGAACTTAGAACTACTTAAACCTAACTAACCTAAGGACATCACACAACACCCAGTAGCCACGGATAAGATAGCTTGCAAAACGCTCGGTCGACCGATACTTGAATATTGCTCATCATCCTGGGACACATATCAGGAAGGACTAATAAAGGAAGCAGAGAAGTTTCAAAGAAGAGTAGCGCTTTTCGTCACAGGTTCGTTTAGTAAGCGCAAAAGCTCATCGAATTCCAGTGATAGATGTTACAAGAGAGAATGGTTCAAATGGCTCTGAGCACTATGGGACTTGACATCTACGGTCATCAGTCCCCTAGAACTTAGAACTACTTAAACCTAACTAACCTAAGGACATCACACACATCCAAGCCCGAGGCAGGATTCGAACCTGCGACCGTAGCAGTCGCGAGGTTCCGGACTGAGCGCCTAGAACCGCTAGACCACCGCGGCCGGCGTTACAAGAGAGGCGTTGTGCATTAAGGCGTAGTTGACTATCGGAATTCCGAGGGCGTACGTTCCTTGAAGATTCTACAAATATGTCTGTCTCGTGAAAAGACCATTAATGTAGAATTAAAGATACGAAGTCATACAGCGGCTTACAAACATCCGTTCTTTTTTCTTTTTTTTTCTTTCTGGTCATGCCCATTCAAGACATCTCAACAGCTATGTCAGTTATGACAATACGAATGTGAGGTCAACGTAACGCCCAATCCCGAGAGGAGAAAATCTTCTACCCGGTCGGGAATCGAACTGTGCCCCTTCGCGTAGCAATTCGCTGCACTGAACGCGGAGGTACCGAGACGGACTGAAGTAAAACAAGCGCTGTATCGTGTTTGAGATACGGAGGCGAGCGACTGTGCCGAACTTACCCAGTTCACCGCTAGTAACGCCACGTCACCTTAACGCGTCTCCGCGTAGCGCACAAGTATTACATCACAATTAAGTATAAAATTAAAAGTCAAAATTTACGGTTAAAGCTTTGTTATCATGTATTTTATTGTAATAACGTTTCAGATATCAAGTCTTTATGTACCTAAACTTGATAGTTTCCGTAAAAATGCCGTTTTAAGAAAAAAAATTAGTGGTGCTAAATAATAAAGCTAGAAAGCCAGAATATGGCCAGACGGTGCCTATGGAGCTCATAAACAAGTGGTGCAAATTTCAAAGCTAAAGAACGAAAATTACGACCGGAATCCACGTTTTTAGAAAAAATGGAAGGCTCTAAAATTGGAGTTAGAAACGTAAAAATTTGTTTTATGCTTCAGTTCACCGTAAAAATAACAACTAAGAGACCACGTTAAGGTACCTCTCATAGTTTTTGAGTAACTTAATGAAAACCAGATTTGTAGCTAAAATATACCGAATGGTTCAAATGGCTCTGAGCACTATGGGACTTAACATCTGAGGTCATCAGTCGCCGAGAACTTAGAACTAATTAAACCTAACTAACCTAAGGACATCACACACATCCATGCCCGAGGCAGGATTCGAACCTGCGACCGTAGCGGTCGCGCGGTTCCAGACTGAAGCGAAAATATACCGAATTGTAGTAGTTAAAGTGCCTGTAATTTTAATAGCAGAGAATTTTGATTTCAGCACGTGATAAAAGCTACTAAACCATAGAGCTGTACCAAATTTTAGAGTTGTAGTATTAATAACAGCTAATACAACTTCAGTAGAGGTATGGTTCAGAGGTATCGATCTACCGTTAGTTACACTACAAAAATTCTAGAAGGCAAAGTTTTTATTCAGGCGAGCTGAAACTTTTTCTGTGCTTTCAAGCAACTTACGTAAATACACGTAAAAATCAGGAACATTCTGAAATAATTCATAACTATGTTATTAAAGATTATGTGTCTGAGAAAGAGGTCGTTCTGAGGCTGCTGCCATATGTTAAGGCAGTACACAACAGCGTCATCTATGTAACTACAGCCCGAGAGGTAGGAGGAAGATCCGCCTGGAGGGTGACCAAAAACTTCCTGCAACAACGCCAGCGAGTGCCGCCGCTCCAGGTCGGCGGTGACGTCATAACTGAGCCCGAAGCCAAAGCCGGCGTGTTAGCCGACGCATTCGCCGCCAATTTCACGCCGGTGGAGGACGTCATGGACGAAGAACACGTCCGTTTGGTAGAACAGCGCCTTCATGTGTACCTGGCGCACAGAGACGTGGACGACGTCATCGCGGAAGTGACGGAGGATGAGGTCGCGCAGCAACTCGCTCGCCAGCAGACGAGGAAGGCTGGAAGGTGCGACAACATCAGCAGCGAGCTGCTGAAGATGCTGCCGCCGAGCGCCGTGCGGCAACTTACGAAGATCTTCAGCTCCGTGCTCGGGACTTGCAGCTTCCCATCTGCGTGGAAACATGCGGAAGTTGTAGCGGTCCCCAAGGCCGGAAAAGACCTGCGGCTGCTGCAGAGACGTGGACGACGTCATCGCGGAAGTGACGGAGGATGAGGTCGCGCAGCAACTCGCTCGCCAGCAGACGAGGAAGGCTGGAAGGTGCGACAACATCAGCAGCGAGCTGCTGAAGATGCTGCCGCCGAGCGCCGTGCGGCAACTTACGAAGATCTTCAGCTCCGTGCTCGGGACTTGCAGCTTCCCATCTGCGTGGAAACATGCGGAAGTTGTAGCGGTCCCCAAGGCCGGAAAAGACCTGCGGCTGCTGCAAAACCACAGGCCTATCAGCCTGTTGCCTAGCTGTATGCCGGGAGGCTGTGGCGACACGTCGGGGAGGAAGGCCTGCTCCCTGACGAACAGTTCGGTTTCAGGAGGGGCCACTCCACGCAGCAGCAACTGCTTCGACTGGTAGAGCAGACGATGTGGGCGCTGGAGCGTCGCGAGTATCTTGGGGCAGTACTCCTGGACGTTTCCAGAGCCTTCGACAGCGTGTGGTACGACGGCCTTGTGTATAAACTACACTCCTGGAAATTGAAATAAGAACACCGTGAATTCATTGTCCCAGGAAGGGGAAACTTTATTGACACATTCCTGGGGTCAGATACATCACATGATCACACTGACAGAACCACAGGCACATAGACACAGGCAACAGAGCATGCACAATGTCGGCACTAGTACAGTGTATATCCACCTTTCGCAGCAATGCAGGCTGCTATTCTCCCATGGAGACGATCGTAGAGATGCTGGATGTAGTCCTGTGGAACGGCTTGCCATGCCATTTCCACCTGGCGCCTCAGTTGGACCAGCGTTCGTGCTGGACGTGCAGACCGCGTGAGACGACGCTTCATCCAGTCCCAAACATGCTCAATGGGGGACAGATCCGGAGATCTTGCTGGCCAGGGTAGTTGACTTACACCTTCTAGAGCACGTTGGGTGGCACGGGATACATGCGGACGTGCATTGTCCTGTTGGAACAGCAAGTTCCCTTGCCGGTCTAGGAATGGTAGAACGATGGGTTCGATGACGGTTTGGATGTACCGTGCACTATTCAGTGTCCCCTCGACGATCACCAGTGGTGTACGGCCAGTGTAGGAGATCGCTCCCCACACCATGATGCCGGGTGTTGGCCCTGTGTGCCTCGGTCGTATCCAGTCCTGATTGTGGCGCTCACCTGCACGGCGCCAAACACGCATACGACCATCATTGGCACCAAGGCAGAAGCGACTCTCATCGCTGAAGACGACACGTCTCCATTCGTCCCTCCATTCACGCCTGTCGCGACACCACTGGAGGCGGGCTGCACGATGTTGGGGCGTGAGCGGAAGACGGCCTAACGGTGTGCGGGACCGTAGCCCAGCTTCATGGAGACGGTTGCGAATGGTCCTCGCCGATACCCCAGGAGCAACAGTGTCCCTAATTGGCTGGGAAGTGGCGGTGCGGTCCCCTACGGCACTGCGTAGGATCCTACGGTCTTGGCGTGCATCCGTGCGCCGCTGCGGTCCGGTCCCAGGTCGACGGGCACGTGCACCTTCCCCCGACCACTGGCGACAACATCGATGTACTGTGGAGACCTCACGCCCCACGTGTTGAGCAATTCGGCGGTACGTCCACCCGGTCTCCCGCATGCCCACTATACGCCCTCGCTCAAAGTCCGTCAACTGCACATACGGTTCACGTCCACGCTGTCGCGGCATGCTACCAGTGTTAAAGACTGCGATGGAGCTCCGTATACCACGGCAAACTGGCTGACACTGACGGCGGCGGTGCACAAATGCTGCGCAGCTAGCGCCATTCGACGGCCAACACCGCGGTTCCTGGTGTGTCCGCTGTGCCGTGCGTGTGATCATTGCTTGTACAGCCCTCTCGCAGTGTCCGGAGCAAGTATGGTGGGTCTGACGCACCGGTGTCAATGTGTTCTTTTTTCCATTTCCAGGAGTGTACTTACACGAGGCCTACCTGTGTCGCACGCCCGCCTGCTCAAATCCTACCTGACTGGGCGCACCTTCCACGCGCGCGCCGACGACGGGACGTCGACAGCACGCCCCGTAGCAGCTGGAGTACCGCAAGTGTTCGTCATCGGCCCCTTGCTCTACTCACTATACACCGCCGACGTTCCGACGAGGCAGGGCGTGCACGTCGCGCTCTACGCGGACGATACGGCGCTCTACGGCAGAAGCATCAACGCCAGGCTGATGCGTCACCGCCTGCAATCGGCTTGCGACGTCCTCGGGGCTTGGGCCACCAAATGGCGGCTTAAGTTCAACGCAGCCAAAGGTCAGGCGGTGATCTTCACCAGAAAGAAGATTCCTGCCGACCTGCAGCCACTCAGCATCATGGGAGGAGGCCCCATCCCATGGTCGAACACCGGACGCTACCTAGGCGTCACTCTGGACCGGCGCCTGACGTGGAAGGCGCACATCAGGGAAGTAAGGGGTAAAGCGCTTGGCAGATTGCGGTTGTTGTACCCCTTACTCAACCCAGCGACGACCCTGCCCCCACACTGTGGCATAACTCAATACATGACACTCATCAGGCCTGTGTTGGAGTACGCTGCTGAGGTGTGGGGCAACGCTGCCGACTCGTCCATCGCCAAGCTGCAGACGGTCCAGAACAAGGCGCTTAGGTTAGCGCTTAACCTGCCACGAGACTTCAGCACCGGAGAACTCCACAGAGTAGCAGGAGTCCCGCTGCTCAATCAGCGATTCCGGCAGGCGGCGCGTCGTTTTTACGCGGCCGCCCCGATGTCGGAGAACGAGCTTATACGCAACTTGGGAAACCAATTGCACTGGCGCCCGACCACAAGGTGGCCAGACCTGTTGCTGGAGTGAAGGCACGCCGCAACACGAGCCAGATGCAGTAAAAAGAAGAAACGCAACCGTGAGGAAGATTCCAACGAGAGGACTACTACAAACTCATCCAGGCAGAAGTAGGAAAGGTGTGATCCGCTCACCCCACAACACACCGGATTACGACGCTCCGTGCATTTGCGTAGCGTAGGAGGAAGATTCACTTCGCACTCAGCCACTGTAAGATCCACGTCTGTTAAACGTCGGATCGTGCTCAACCTCGGATGACATCAGATATGGACTGTGACAAAAAAATGGTTCAAATGGCTCTGAGCACTATGGGACTTAACATCTATGGTCATCAGTCCCCTAGAACTTAGAACTACTTAAACCTAACTAACCTAAGGACATCACACACATCCATGCCCGAGGCAGGATTCGAACCTGCGATCGTAGCAGTCGCGCGGCTCCGGACTGAGCGCCTAGAACGGCTAGACCACCGCGTCCGGCCAGGACTGTGACAAATCGCGTATTTGCGGTAATAACGGATACTGAACTCTGGAGGACTGTACACCGTCCTGGATCGCTTAGATTCCGCTAAAGTAACTGTTAGTGTGCCGTCCGTGATAGTTACAAATCCGCGTGGCAAGTGGTGAATATTATTTCCACTTTTTAGCGAGCATTTATTCCGAACATTTATTTGAGTACTATTAGCCAGGGCGAAAGACAATTTGGTAGGAACGTACCTTAGAGGTCACCTCTGAACTGTTAGTTGTGCTATTTATTATAGAAAGATTTGCGGTCAATCAAACATAGTGAATTTCGAAATGTTGTGTTTGTATGAACTAGAACTTTATACTTTCATTTAAAATCATAGTCCTGATCCCGCTAAGTACAAGGAGAAGAGAAACATTTCTTTCAGTGGGCTGGACCAGAATGTGACCATGCAGGCTGGAAACTAAGGGCAGTATGTTTTCCTTCGCTTTCTGGCTGACCACGAAGTTAGTTGCCAGGCTCGCGTGATAAAGACGGCGAATAAAAACAAACATCCAAGCAATCGTCTTATCAAACCAGCCGCCCCACAGGACGAACAGCCGTTGTTCCTGGTCGCCATTTGCGATTAGCACAGGAAACAGGCAAGTGATACTTGTACACGAAGTACCCTTAGCCATCGACTGTAATGTGGCTGTTTGGATTCACTTCTAGAATAACCTTCATTAATAGGAACAACGACCGTGGACACATCGCACATTCGACGCCGTTTCAGAACGAAAATTTTTATAAGTACACATAGTCGGGGTACTTACTTTCGTGTGTACCATTTTGATATCGATGTTAGAGGCAAAAAAAATGTATTCATTCCATAAATGGAAGGTTGATGTATGTATCGCATTGAGTTAATATACTACAGCACTGCATTAAGTTGATAAGAGTTTGACATAACAATAGAAAATCACATTCAGACGAACCTCATTATTAATCATGCTTAAATTAAGACTAATTAACGCAATAGTAAAATAAATTGGGTAGCAAGAAAAGTGAATCATGCGGAATACATGGACGGATGTTGAAGTAACTTCGCACACGTGAGGCCTACACACCTTTTCCACAATGGTGGATCGCAGTACTGTTCACCAAGCAGATCATAAACCATTCACATGTGTGACTGCCATCTGAAAACAAGTAATGGACTGTCTGAGACATTCTGTGTCGTTCAAACGATTCAAATGGCTCTGAGCACTATGAGACTTAACATCTGAGGTCATCAGTCCCCTAGAACTTAGAACTACTTAAACCTAAATAACCTAAGGACATCACACACATCCATGCCCGAGGCAAGATTCGAACCTGCGACCGTAGCAGCAGCGCGTTTCCAGACTGAATTCTGTGTCGTCCCACAACAATGATCGGAGATTGAAAGCAGTCAGACTAGGGAATCACCGTCCCAAGTGTAAGCTGCCGTTACCATCTCATCACAGATGTCTGCATTTCGAGTGGTGCTGTGACCGGGAATCATGAACTCATGATGAATGACGTTGCACAGTATTCAGTGATGAATAGCGCTTCCTCGCTACCCCGGGTGACCACCGTCGACGGGCGCGGCGACCTGCGGAGACGATGTAATGGACCAAAAATTAACTGTATGGCACCATGAGAATAGCCGTCATACCACCTGAGGCATAGATAAACCTCAATAAACAATTTTTTTGTAAATACAGTGATGGTTTGAGTGGTAACATTGTTATTTTACGTGTATAGTTTCGATGTACCATGTAAATTTTCGTAATCATGTTGTAGATAAAGACGAGGATGAGAGAAGCTGCTATAGTGCAAATACTGATGGGGAGAAGACAAGCTGGCATTCCTTGGCTATTAAATGTCACCTGCACCAGAGAAGTTGGTCACAATGATACGAGCCGACAGCCTAAACTACGAGGGTTGACTGAAAAGTAATGCCGCCACCTTCGTAACTCTTCAACAGTTGGCAGCATTGGTACGCGGCAGGTACTGGCTTGTTCCGTAGCCTCTTCTCTACAGCTCCAGTTGGCGGTTGTATTGTTACAGTGTAAAGTATGGAACCCTGCGCAGACTGTAGGTCAATGCGATTTAAGCAACGTGCAGTCATTGAATTCTTGACTGCAGAAGGTGTCACCCCAAAGGAGATTCATCAGAGAATGAAAGCATTTTATGGTGATTGTGTTGATGTGAGTACTGTGAGTCGTTGGGCGAGTAAGTTTAAAGATGTTGAGGTGGGAACATCTGACCTGAAAGACAAACAAAGAGTTGTACGTTCTGTGACAGCAACCACCGAGTTCCACAAACAAAATGTTGACAGGTTGATTCAGGACGATCGTCGTATCACTCGGAGAGAAACTGCAAGCACAATCGGAATTTCTCAAGAACGTGTGGGTCACATTATTGCTTTGCTTGGCTATCAGAAGATCTGTGCACGATTGGTGCCCCCGATGCTGACTCCTGAAATGAAAGTGCACAGACTTGAAATTTTCCAGGAACTCCTCTCGCGTTGCGAGAACGAAAGTGACGACTTTCTCCAGTCAATTGTGACAGGAGACGAAACGTGGGTACACCATTACGACCCGACAGGAAGAAAATGCTGTGGTATGCAAATGATTAGCTTTTCAGAGCATTCGCACATGCTTGGCGCCGGTGGCGACACCTAGAACGTGCTGACATGACGAAAGTTTCCAACCGATTTCTCATACACAAACAGCAGTTGACCGGCGTTACCTCGTGTCAGGAGGAGAAATGCGTACCATTACGTTTCCGACTTTGATAAAGGTCGGATTCTAGCCTATCGCGATTGCTGTTTATCGTATCGCGACATTGCTACTCGCGTTGGTCGAGATACAATGACTGTTAGCAGAATATGGAATCGGTGGGATCAGGACGGTAATACGGAACGCCGTGCTGGATCCCAACGGCCTCGTATCACTAGCAGTCGAGATGACAGGCATCTTATCCGCATGGCTGTAACGGATCGTGCAGCCACGTCTCGTTCCCTGAGTCAACAGATGTGAACGTTTGCAAGACAACAACCATCTGCACGAACAGCTCGACGACGTTTGCAGCAGCGTGGACTATCGGCTCGGACACCATGGCTGCGGTTACCCTTGACGCTGAATCACAGACAGGAGCGCCTGCGATGGTGTACTCAACGACGAACCTGGGTGCACGAATGGCAAAACGTCATTTTTTCGGATGAATCCAGGTTCTGTTTACAGCATCATGATGGTCACATCCGTGTTTGGCGACACCGCGGTGAACGCACATTGGAAGCGTGTATTCGTCATCGCCATACTGGCGTATCACCCGGCGTGATGTTATGGGGTGCCATTGGTTACGCGTCTCGGTCACCTCTTGTTCGCACTGACGGCACTTTGAACAGTGGACGTTACATTTCAGATTTACGACCCGTGGCTCTACCCTTCATTCGATCCCTGCGAAACTCTACATTTCAGCAGGATAATGCACGACCGCATGTTGCAGGTCCTGTACGAGCGTTTCTGGATACAGAAAATGTTCGACTGCTGCCCTGGCCAGCACATTTCCAGATCTCTCACCAATTGAAAACGCCTGGTCAATGGTGGCCGAGCAACTGGCTTGTCACAATACGCCATTCACTACTCTTGATGAACTGTGGTATCGTGTTGTAGCTGCATGGGCAACTGTACCTGTACAAGCCATCCAAGCTCTGTTTGACTCAATGCCCAGGCGTATCGAGGCCGTTATTAAGGCCAGAGGTGGTTGTTCTGGGTACTGATTTCTCAGGATCTAGGCACCCCAATTGCGTGAAAATGTAACGACATGTCAGTTCTAGTATGATATATTTGTCCAATGAACACCCGTTTATCATCTGCATTTCTTCTTGGTGTAGCAATTTTAATGGCCAGTAGTGTATCAAAACGAAAGTGTATCATAACTGTATCAGTATAGATCACACAGATGATGCCTTAAAATGAAAAAAGACGGAACGCATATGGGAAAATAAATTACAGCGTAGCAAGAGAAGCCGGTTTTTTTTATTTACAAAGAAATAGCCGTTAAGATACTTTATGAGCAATACTAACGTCTCGCCGGATTAATTCAATGCAATAATATGTTCCAAACCAGACGTAAACAAAATTTTTTATTCCTGATAGTCTACGTCCAAGCACCATTTTGACAGGAAAGTTATTTAAATGAATCTGAGAGGTGTTTCTTTAAGAGATAACGCGTCGTCCCCGACATTTATACAAGTTTCAGAGGACAGTGCATCGAAAATGATTGGAACTGATCACTAGCAACTGTAGGCTATCTCTTTGAACTGATCATCGGTGTGGCGAATCTTATGACTTGCAACCGTAGGTTACTTTATGTTTTATAGGTGAGATGACCTCCTTGGACTGATCATGGGTATTATAAACCTCATAACCGTCAGTGATAATGTTTTGCTGCAGTGTAAATGTTAGTTCTCTCAAGTATACGGAATTAAACCTAAAGTAATTCGGCAGTGATGCTGTGACTACCATTTTCCTGTTCGTGTCTGTGTACAGCACTAAATTCTACTCTGCCAGGCCTTTCCATTGTAAGATATTGTGTCCTGAAATGGTTTCAGACTGCTGGCATAATCTTTCGATTTCTGCGCTGCAGACCTCTGGTGCGAGCTGGCAAAACAGATTAGTACTCGCGTGTGTGCCAGAAGACACGCACGAGTGCTTTTATTGCGTCCTCTGACCCGCCAGTATCTTCACAAAGGTCAGGAGGCCTCTTCGTAGTTTTCAGACTTGCAAATCACTTCGCTTTTCTACTTATGGAAGCCACCCGGCTGCAGATGATAGTGTTATCTGAAGCTACACATACAAATAGAGAAAAAGTGCAAAGAGAGAAATCAAAAGGCGTACACAAATAATGTATTTTTGCTTAGAGAGAGTGATAAGCACATATTCTACACAGCGAAAAATTTCTCTTGTCGTCAGTTTATTCAAATATGGCATTGTCTCATATAGAAGCGGTGGGTTTCCCTGTTGGTGTTATTTATTTTCAGTTTTTGAACTTTTAAACTTAGCTGCCATCTCTCTCATAAGAAGGCGTTCAACGTCTCTATCTGTTGGGTTGGTGCATACGTTCGTAGCGTTTTTGCACAAGTTTAATAAACACAACAGATACACATAACAGAGACTTTAGTTATCAATAACTTATCCTCCTTCACTATTTGCAACAGTCTGACAGCGCTGGGGTGACTTTTCGATACCACGACTGAAGAAATCACGTTATTTTGAGGCGAAGAACTCATGGAGCCTTTTTCGGAGCACATTTTTATCCGGAAAGGAAGTTCCTTGAAAGTTGTTCGAAAGAGAGCGGAAAAGGTGAAAATCTGAGGGCACCAGATCAGGAGAACAGCGATCGTGTGAGACCCAACTGGCTTTATTTGTTCATGAGACCCAGAAAATATTAGATACAGGCTCCCAGGTAGATGCCATTTTCCTTGACTTCCGGAAGGCGTTCGATACAGTTCCGCACTGTCGCCTGATAAACAAAGTAAGAGCCTACGGAATATCAGACCAGCTGTGTGGCTGGATTGAAGAGTTTTTAGCAAACAGAACACAGCATGTTGTTCTCAATGGAGAGACGTCTACAGACGTTAAAGTAACCTCTGGCGTGCCACAGTGGAGTGTTATGGGACCATTGCTTTTCACAATATATATAAATGACCTAGTAGATAGTGTCCGAAGTTCCATGCGGCTTTTCGAGGATGATCTGTAGTATACAGAGAAGTTGCAGCATTAGAAAATTGCAGCGAAATGCAGGAAGATCTACAGCGGATAGGTACTTGGTGCAGGTAGTGGCAACTGACCCTTAAAATAGACAAATGCAATGTATTGCGAATACATAGAAAGAAGCATCCTTTATTGTATGATTATATGATAGCAGAACAAACACTGGTTGCAGTTATTTGTGTAAAATATCTGGGAGTATGCGTACGGAACGATTTGAAGTGGAATGATCATTGGCCGGCCGGTTTGGCCGAGCGGTTGTAGGCGCTACAGTCTGGAACCGCGTGACCGCTGCGGTCGCAGGTTCGAATCCTGCCTCGGCCATGGATATATGTAATGTCCGTAGGTTAGTTAGGTTTAAGTAGTTCTAAGTTCTAAGGGACTGATGACCTCAGAAGTTAAGTCCCATAGTGCTCAGAGCCATTTGAACCATTTGAACCAATGATCATATAAAATTAATTGTTGGTAAGGCGGGTGCCGGGTTGAGATTCATTGGGAGAGTCCTTAGAAAATGTAGTCCATCAACAAAGGAGGTGGCTTACAAAACACTCGTTCGACCAATACTTGAGTATAGCTCATCAGTGTGGGATCCGTACCAGGTCGGATCGACGGAGGAGATAGAGAAGATCCAAAGGAGAGCGGCGCGTTTCGTCTCAGGGTTGTTTGGTAAGCGTGATAGCGTTACGGAGATGTTTAGCAAACTCAAGTGGCAGACTCTGCAAGAGAGGCGTTCTGCATCGCGGTGTAGCTTGCTGTCCAGGTTTCGAGAGCGTGCGTTTCCAAGGTATCGAATATATTGCTTCCCCCTAACTTAAACCTTCCGAGGAGATCACGAATGAAAGGGAGGTAATAACAGTGGCTCGTAAAGTGCCCTCCGCCACACACCGTTGGGTGGCTTGCGGAGTATAAATGTAGAAGTAGATGTAGAACCCAACTCCTGCACAGTAGTTTTCGTCAGTCTAGCAGAATATAGGCAGGCGTTATCGTGGAGCAGCATCACTCCACGCCGTCTTTTTGGTTGTTGTAACCAGTCTAAATGATATCTCCTAAGAAATAAAGCGCAGACTAATTGCAGCCAATAAAGCTGATTTCGCCATTCCACAGCTTCTATCTTCAAGGCTCCTGACTAGTACCACAAAACTGACCATCTATAAAACACTGATCAGACCAGTGCTCGCATAGGCCTCTGAAACACGGGCTCTGATAGCAAAGGATGCCGAATCACTGGATGCATTCTAGAGAAGGATACTCAGGAGACTCGTCGGCCCAACTTGCAAAACGGGAAGATGGAGGAGGAGATACAACCATGAGTTGTAAGCGATCTACAAAGATCAGTTTGTCATCTAGGCGGGCTGGACACATGGCACGTATGAATGATACAGAAATACCAAAAAGGATTTTGCAAGGAAAGCCAGGCGGCCAGAGAGGAGTGGTCGACCCAAACAAGATGTCAAAGAGGAGTTATAGAAGACCTTCAGAAGACGGGCTACAGGAATGGAAAATATTAACAAGGGACTGGGATAAATGGAAGGAGGCAAGGACTTATGATGAGTTGTAGAGCCGAAGAAGAAGAAGAGGCGTAAGGACATTATATCCCGTCACAAATAACGATACAGGATAGGAACTGTCGGTGTTTCTCCCGAGCCAGTTGATGACGAGCAAGAAGACTGCACATATGGCAACTCGCCGATTTTTGTGATTTTGGCTTGGGGAATTCGGTACTGCTACATCTGATTTTTGAACTTTTTCCATTGCTTGTACGAGGGTAAGTCAAATGAAAACCTTAAATATTTTTTAAAATATGATTGATTGTGCAGAAGTGATACAAAGCTGTATCACTTTTCAACATAATCTCCCCCACGCTCAATGCAAGTCCTCCAGCGCTTACAAAGTGCATAAATTCCTTTAGAAAAAAATTATTTTGGTAGTACGCGCAACCACTCTTCATCAGAACGGAACTTCTTTCCTTCCATTGCGTGTTTGAGTGGTCCAAACATATGGAAATCACTTGGGGCAAGATCTGGTAAGTACGGTGGATGAGGAAGACACTCAATATGCAGCTGTGTGAATGTTACAACTGTTGTACGGGCAGTGTGGGGCCTTGCATTGTCTTGTTGCAAAAGGACACCTGCTGACAGCAATCCACGTCGTTTTGATTTGATTGCAGGCCACAGACGATTTTTTAGGAGATCTGTGTATGATGAACTGGTGACAGTGGTCCCTCTAGGCATGTAATGCTCCAAAATGACGCCTTTTTCGTCCCAAAAGAGAGTCAGCATAACCTTCCCTGCTGATGGTTCTGTTCGAAACTTGTTTGGTTTTTGTGTTGAGGAATGGCGCCATTCCTTGCTCACTCTCTTCGTTTCCGGTTGGTGGAAGAGGAGCCAGATTTCGTCCCCAGTAACGATTCTTGCAAGGAAGCCATCACCTTCTCGTTCAAAGCGCCGAAGAAGTTCTTCACAAGCATCAACACGTAGTTCTCTCATTTCAGGAGTCAGCTGCCGTGGCACCCATCTTACAGACACTTTGTGAAACTGGAGCACATAATGCACAATGTGGTGTGCTGACCCATTGCTAATCTGTAAACATGCTGCAAAGTCAGTCAGTGTCACTCGGCGGTTTTCCTTCTCTATGGCTTCAACTGCTGCAACGTTCTGTGGAGTCACAACTCGTAACTCAAACCGAACGGCAATATCGATATCTCGCTAGAGCCTGACATAGAGTGTATACATTTTTCTGGCTTACCCTCTGTCCTGGGATCACCTCAGAACTGGACCAAGTACTTATGACAGCCACGTATTCATAGTGGCAGCACTTGAAATATTGATGTGCAAACATTTAAAGAAATCTTCGAATGTTTGTTTTACGTCTGTTGCTAGTTACCGTGCCATCTGCCATACTAACTGTTGAAATATGCTACCCAGCATTGGTTTCACTTTCGTCTCTTCGTACTCTGTATAGTTTTTAATAGTTTCACTTGCCAAATTTTCACTGCACCTTCTCATGTCCTCTCGGAGACATTCCCAGATTGGTCAGTTTAATTCATCATATTGTATATGAACTGATTTCGCATTTGCAAATATCGAAAACCGTCACCTGCGCAGTGGAATGATGACCAGTCATAATTTGTACCGGATTGGGACTCGAACACACGTTCCCCGCTTTTCGCAAGCGGTCGTCTTACCACTATCCGAGCATGACCCACGGCCAGACCCAAACCCCCCTACATCGTCAACCATGTGCCGACAACCTGAACTCGTATAATCATGATATACAGGGTGAGTCACCTAACGTTACGGCTGGATATATTTCGTAAACCACATCAAATACTGGCGAACCGATTACACAGACAGAATGTGAGCAGAGGGGCTAGTGTAATTGTTTAATACAAACCATACAAAAATGCACGGAAGTATGTTTTTTAACACAAGCCTACGTTTTTTTAAATGGAACCACGTTAGTTTTGTTAGCGCATCTGAACATATAAGGAAATACGTAATCAGTGCCGTTTGTTACATTGTAAAATGTTAATTACATCCGGAGATATTGTAACCTAAAGTTGACGCTTGAAACCTCCAACGTTCAGTTGCGTGTTGTAACAAACACGGGCCACGGTCGGCGAGCAGCATCTGCAGGGACATGTTTACGATGACGACAGTGTTTACGAGTATGGCTGTAGTGCACTGTTGTGGTTTGGTCTAGCTGTCGCAGTGTCCGCATGTAGCGCTTGCTGCTATTGTTATTCTGCATTCATCTCCGCACGCAGACCAACTGTAGTACACCGTGTTACCATGGTCGTAGCACGCAAACGGGTCCGTAACAGGCCCGTCACAGGAGAAGCGGGTGCAGTTGGTGTGTTAGCTGCTGTTGCCATGAACCCACACATGAGTACACGGGACATTCCGAGAGCCGGTGGACTGAGTCAAAGTAGTGTCATGCGCATACTGCATCGTCACCGCTTTCACCCGTTTCATGTGTCGCTACATCAGCAATTACATGGTGATGACTTTAATCATCGAGTGCAATTCTGTCAATGGGCATTAACAGAGAATGCATTGCAGTTCTACCTGTTTACCGATGAAGCGGGTTTCACAAACCACGAGGCAGTGAATCTACGGAACATGCATTACTGGTCCGTGGACAATCCTCGCTGGCTCAGACAGGTAGAGCGACAGCGACTGTGGACTGTAAATGTATGGTGCGGAATCATTGGCGACCACCTCATTGGTCCTCACTTCATTGCAGGGGCCCAAACAGCGGCAACATACATCGCGTTTCTACAGAATGATCTGCCAACGTTGCTCGAAAATTTCCCACTGGAAACGCGTCGACGTATGTGGTATCAGCATGATGGTGCACCTGCACATTCCGCAATTAACACTAGGCTGACCCTTGACAGGATGTTCGACGGGCGTTTCATAGGACGTGGAGGACGCATAAATTTGCCAGCCCGTTCTCCTGATTTTACACCTTTGGACTTCTTTCTGTGGGGTACGTTAAAGGAGAATGTGTACCGTGATGTGCCTACAACCCCAGAGGTTATGAAACAACGTATTGTGGCAGCCTGCGGCGACATTACACCAGATGTACTGCGGCGTGTACGACATTCATTACGCCAGAGATTGCAATTGTGTGCAGCAAATGATGGCCACCACATTGGACATCTATTGGCCTGACATGTCGGGACACACTCTATTCCACTCCGTAATTGAAAACGGAAACCACGTGTGTACGTATATCTCACCCCTCATGGTAATTTACATGTGCGTCAGTGAAAAAGACCAATAAAAAGGTGTTAGCATGTGGACGTAATGTGCTGTTCCAGTCTCTTCTGTACCTAAGGTCCATCTCCGTTCCCTTTGGATCCCTACGTAATTCGGTGCTCTCCGATACACACGATCGAACAGCGGAGGAGTGGTACTTAGGCTTCAACTTTAGGTTACAATATCTCCGGATGTAATTAACATTTTACTATGCAACAAACGGCACTGATTACGTATTTGTTTACATGTTCAGATGTGCTAACAAAACTAACGGGGTTCCATTTAAAAAAACGTAGGTTTGTCTTAAAAAACATACTTCCGTGCATTTTTGTATGGTTTGTATTAACCAATTACACTAGCCCCTCTCCTCACGTTCGGTCTGTGGAATCGATTCGTCAGTATTTGATGTGGTTTACGAAATATTTCCAGCGGTAATGTTAGGTGACTCACCCTGTATATTCCCTTACAGGGGAGACATTTTAATAGAAAGTCGCTTGCCCTGTCTTGGCGGATAAATGCGATATTACAGTGCCTGTGTTGTTCAGAAATGGGATGCGAAGTTCCTTCAGGCATGCCGTTTGCGAATATGAACAATCATCAGCTGTGTAATGGAATGACGCGAATGAAAATTTGTGCCGAATCTTCGTTAAGTAACCACCATTTCCGTACGTTTCCGTGAAGTCTTCATTGTCCAAGCTGCTGAAATTGTGGTTCAAATTAATCTAGTGTACCTTCATATTACGAAATAACTTAGTACAATGTACATATTCATGCCTTTAAGTAAGTTTTTCCAAAAGTTGTCTGTAGACTCGAAGAACGCATGACATAGAACTCGAGTCAGACGTAAAATGTATGTACGGAATATTGCGTCGTTGTTATGGACGAGTTGTAATGGAATGCAAGAGCACGCGTTATCCCGGAGACCTGAGTGTCTCATGCGAGTGCTACCTGTCTGCTTGCGTGAGGGTGACGCAAGATCACAGCACAGATAGCAGCGCAGCCGGAACTGACCACTAAGGCCACCTCACGCAGGAAAAGTGGGAACCGTAAAGGAAGTAGCGGAGACAATGACGCACAGAAGTTTATGTTAAGGCTTTCTCACGTCACAGTTCTATATCTACAGACTCATTTAGCTGTCTGTTTTTTAAGTTCATCTTGCGTCAATATGCAAGTTTGAAACCACCAAGGGATATTTGGTGTATACTACTTCCCTTAATCCCTTAATAATGAGACTGTGTCCTTTGAAGCAGACTGACACGAATTTATGAATCATTGGGACAAAAACGGATAGTTTAGAAAGGGGAGACTGCTGCTATGTTTGTAAATGGTGAAGAAATCTGAAATAAGTAATGTAATATTACAACAATGGCACCTGCAATAAAGATTTTCGTCTAAGGTGGGAACAGCGTTTGAGGTGTTATCGATATCAAGGGAGACTAAAATTCAGATATTTTCTGTCGATAGAGATACTGGTTCAAAAATGTTCAAATGTATGTGGAATCTTATGGGACTTAACTGCTAAGGTCATCAGTCCCTAAGCTTACACACTAATTAACCTACATTATCCTAACGACAAACACACACACCCATGCCCGAGGGAGGACTCGAACCTCCGCCGGGACCAGCCGCACAGTTCATGACTGCAGCGCCCGACCGCTCGGCTAATCCTGCGCGGCCAAAGAGACTGGTGTTGGATCCCTTCGTTTCTATCTGTATAGGATTTGTGAGGGTTAAATATACAACAAACTTATATTCCTCTTTGTATAGTATCACATACCGGAACATTGTTTCAGAATCTTGAACGGTTCACGGAATAAAAGGGTTGCAAATTTAAGACAGTTCACATTCATATCGGAAATTATCAGGATCAGCGAAATGACTTGGAAGGATAGGCCCCTTTAACTAAAATCATTTATACTTGAACAACAACAACATTTATTTTTGTATATTTTCTTTGATAACAGGTCCCCTTTGAAAAAAACAGGTAGAAAAATTGAAGTTAATTTGCCGCCATGGTCGTTCAAAATAGCGAGTAAGACAGTCGTTTAATTACAATAATAACCTCAAACAGTTCAAGAAATACGACCTTAACAATATTGGGCTTTTTAAATTTTTAAATTAAAGAATTTTAAATCAACCAACCAATTAAAATAATTAGAACAGTTTTAGATAAATTTATTCAAGCAAATTTAAGTTCAAGACATTAGGCGGTCGGCCTAAGGATAAATACACTACTGGCCATTAAAATTGCTACACCAAGAAGAAATGCAGATGATAAACGGGTATTCATTGGACAAATATATTATGGTACAACTGACATGTCATTACATTTTCACCCAATTTGGGTGCATAGGTCCTGAGAAATCAATACCCAAAACAACCACCTCTGGCCGTAATAACGGCCTTGATACGCCTGGCCATTGAGTCAAACAGAGCTTGGATGGCGTCTACAGGTACAGTTGCCCATGCAGCTTCAACACGATACCACAGTTCATCAAAAGTAGTGACTGACGTATTGCGACGAGCCAGTTGCTCGGCCACCATTGACCAGACGTTTTCAATTGGTGAGAGATCTGGAGAATGTGCTGACCAGGGCAGCAGTCGAATATTTTCTGTATCCAGAAAGGCCCGTACAGGACCTGCAACATGCGGTCGTGCATATCCTGCTGAAATGTAGGGTTTGGCAGGGATCGAATGAAGGGTAGAGCTACGGGTCTTAACACATCTGAAATATAACGTCCACTGTTCAAAGCGCCGTCAGTGCGAACAAGAAGTGACCGAGACCTGTAACCAATGGCACCCCATACCATCACGCCGGGTGATACGCCAGTATGGCGATGATGAATATACGCTTCCAATGTACGTTCACCGCGATGTCGCCAAACACGAATGCGACCATCATGATGCTGTAAACAGAACCTGGATTCATCCGAAAAAATGACGTTTTGCCATTCGTGTACCCAGGTTCGTCGTTGAGTAACCATCGCAGGCGCTCCCGTCTGTGATGCTGCTTCAAGGGTAATCGCAGCCATGGTCTCCGAGCTCATAGTCCATGCTGCCGCAAACGTCGTCGAATTGTTCGTGCAGATAATTGTCTTGCAAACGTCCCCATCTGTTGACTCAGAGATTGAGACGTGGCTGCACGATCGGTTACAGCCATGCGGATAAGATGCCTGTCATCTCGACTGCTAGTGATTCGAGGCCGTTGGGATCCAGCACGGCGTTCCGTATTACCCTCTTGAATCCACCGCTTCCATATTCTGCTAACAGTCATTGTATCTCGACCAACGCGAGTAGCAATGTCGCGATACGATAGACCACTATAGCGATAAGCTAAAATCCGACCTTTATCAAAGTAGGAAACGTGATGTTACGCATTTCTCCTCCTTACCCGAAGCATTACAACAACGTTTCACCAGGCAACGCCGGTCAATTGCTGTTTGTGTATGAGAAATCGGTTGGAAACTTTCCTCATGACAGCACATTATATGTGTCGCCACCGGCGCCAACCTTGGGTGAATGCTCTGAAAAGTTGATCATTTGCATATCACAGCATCTTCTTCCAGTCGGTTAAATTTCGCGTCTGTAGCACGTCATCTTCGTGGTGTAGTAATTTGAATAGCCAGTAGTGTTTTAACGAAGGTAACTTAGGCGTAACCCAAAGGTTAACACAAAAGAATACACAATGATCCTAGAACAAGAATATAATATGTATTAAACATTAAAGAGAAAATTTCCTGTGCAAAGGCAGTTAATTAAAGGCCTCTTGGCCAACAGCATAATTTCGTTTACAGTGCAAGTCAGATAACAGAATATACTCAACTTGAGCACCGACAGCCAGGACGCGCGACTGCAAACAAATAGCAAGCCGCGCTAGGAAATGGTCGAGAGCCGTACACTCGGCCGCAAGTAAGCCAGGCCCACGCGGCGAGAAGTCGCCGACACACGGATCACTCTGCCAGCAGCTTAGTAGGTGCTGTTAACAAACAGGAAAGATAAGTTTCTGGCTGGATTATACTACAAACACAGCTGTGGTTTAGCCATGATTGCACTTATAGAGCGTTCCCAATAAGCTGATACGCCTTAGGAAATAAGCTTCTCTAACAGACAACTGGAGAAGGATTGCTGTAATTTCTACCAGGAAGAAATGTAATGAACAACTCGCTAGGGTCTTACCATTAGCCGCAGCTGACAACATGCTTAAAAAAGCTCGTTAATAGTAATACCAGTGAGTCCACCTGATTCTAAAACGTCGTGAAAACAAAAATTAAAACTCAGAACAACTGGATCTCTTGCACAAGAATTTTAAAACAAACAATTTTTTAAGAAAAAAGACTAAACAAAAGACGCAGGTCACTAATACATCTAAGTGTGACAACTGGACACATTACATAACCGTAACAACATCAACCATGGCAAATTTTTTGAGACAGAACGCTGACCAGCAGATAAAGACAAGATTCTTCAAAATCACACAGAGCAGGCAGGGCAGTACACTATTCACAAAATCAAAGAGCCAAGTAACAAGGCTTACATAACGATTCAATGAAACATAAACACGAACATCTGTTCAAACTAATTGCGCACAAAGTAAACGAACCAGACAGCCGACCTTTGTGACAGAGTGGTTCTAGGCGCTTCAGTCCGAACCGCGCTGCTGCTACGGTCGCAGGTTCGAATCCTGCCTCGCGCATGGACGTGTGTGATGTCCTTAGGTTAGTTAGGTTTAAGTACTTCTAAGTCTAGGGTACTGATGACCTCAGATGTAAAATCCCATATTGCTCAGAGCCATTTGAACCATATTTTGCGAACCAGACCTTGCCTTCTGCCAAGTCATGGCGATGAAGAGTGAACGACCGGAAAAGTTGTCGTGCCGATCCACAGCCCGCGTGCGTCACTCCAAGCACTGTTGTTGCCCAACAGCTCCACGCTGTGCGAGAACTCCCGTCGACTGCCTGCGCCGCGCTTTTCCTAGCTCACTACCCCTACACGCGATTCTAGCGGCCGCTTTTGAAGACTGCTGCCGTTGCCGAACGCCGCGCTGCTGCGCTCTAGTGGAAACCGGCGTTCAGCGTGGCGGCGATAACCGCTCAAGGGAGTAATCCGCACCCCCGGGTGAGACGCCAGCTAGAAGTTATCGACAATGAAATCAACCGCCACGGCTCACACACTGTACATATCCGAGTACACTGAAGCGTCAAACAAACTGGTATAGGCATGCGTATTCAAATACAGAGATATGTAAACAGGAAGAATATGGCGCTGCGGTTGGCCACGCCTATATAAGACAACAATTGTCTTGCGCAGTTGTTAGGTCGGTTACTGCTGCTACAATGACAGGTTATGAAGAGTTAAGTGAGTTTGAACATCGTGTTGTAGTCGGCGCACTAGCGATGGGACACAGCATCTCCGAGGTAGCGATGAAGTATGGATTTTCCCGTACGACCATTTCACGAGTGTACCGTGAATATCAGGAATCCGGTAAAACTTTAAATCTTCGACATCGCTGCGGCCGGAAAAAGATCCTGCAGGAAGGGGACCAACGACGACTGAAGAGAATCGTTCACCATGACAGAAGCGCAACCCTTCCGCAGATTGCTGCAGATTTCAGTGCTGGGCCATCAAGTGTCAGCATGCGAAACATTCAACGAAACATCATCGATATGGGCTTTTGGACCAGTAGGCGCACACGTCTACACTTGATGTCTGCACGACACAAAGCTTTACGCCTCGCGTGGGACCATCAACACCGACACTGGACTGTTGATGACTGGGAACATGTTGCCTGGTAGGACGAGTCTCGTTTCAAATTCTATCGACCGGATGGAAGTGCACGGGTATGAAGACAACCTCATGAATCAATGGACCCTGCATATCAGCAGTGGACTGTTCAAGCTGGTGGTGGCTCTGTAACGGTGTGGGGCGTGTACAGTTGGAGTGATATGGTACCTATAATACGTCTAGATACAACTCTGATAGGTGACACGTACGTAAGCATCCTGTCTGATTACCTGCATCCATTCATGTCCATGGTGCATTGTGATGGACTTGGGCAATTCCAGCACAATAATGCGACACCCCGCACGTCCAGAATAGCTACAGAGTGGCCCCAGGAACACTCTTCTAAGTTTAACCTCCGCTGTCCAGCAGACTTCTCAGACATGAACAGTATTGAGCATATCTGGGCTGCCTTGCGACGTGCTGTTCAGAAAAAATCTCCACCCTTCTCCTACTCTTACGGATTTGTGGATAGCCTCTTAAGATCCATGGTGACAATTCCCTCCAGCACTATTTCATTAGTCGAGTCCATGCCAAGTCGTGTTGCGGCGCTTCTGCGTGCTCGCGGAAGCCCTTGACGATATTAGGCAGGTGTACCAGTTTCTTTGGCCCTTCAGTGTATAGCTAAAATATAGATGATATAAAATGCAGACTGGCAATGGCAAGGAAGTCTTTTAAGAAAAAGAGAAATAATGTTAACATTAAACATAAATTTAAGTGCAATTATAAGCATAAAAATCAGCCTCCAAATCCTAAACACTGTAGACAAGAGAATAAAGATGGAGCTTCTGTAACAGTTAGAGATTTCACACACTCGACCATAAAGTATCCCACTCTATCTAAACCAATAAATTGACAGAATAATCTATAATTCCTGATACCTCAACACATTCAGTGGTTACTTGTTTCGCTCTTTCTGTCTTACACAACTACACCGCAACCCCCAAAAATCTACAAGCAATCTTTAAAAGTGTGTGTCAACTGATGGTAAGTCACTAGGCGACTTAAAACTGGTTATGGTATAATAAAAACTGAACTGTGACAAAAGGCGACTGCTTGTAGTAATTTCTGAAAACTTTCATAAATTGAAGTGTTACGAAGTTTACAGCAGTTGAATTACTACACAATTTTTTTTGTTTCCTCATTTAAATGGAACTACATATGTTTTCCTACGGCAGTGGAAACTACCCTTTGTTGCCTATTTCAGTGCAGTTACATACGGCAGACAGTGATCTTCTTTATTTATGTAACTGCAGATTTCAATATAAGCATATTAAATTGAGCCTGCATAGGACCCTCATTTAAGTAACGGTATAACTTCCTCGTCTGTCGTTTATTTGTAATAGTAGCTTTAATCGTGTTAATTGTGATTAAGCAAATATCTGTGGTTAATTATACCTCCTTGCACGCTGTAAAAGTAGATGCCTGGGTCACGTACCGAGCGAGGTAACGCGATGGTTAACACAATGAACTCGCATTCGGGAGGACGTCTGTTCAAACCCGCGTTCGCCCATCCTGATTTATGTTTCCGTGGTTTCCCTAAATCGCTTCAGGCAAACGCCGGGATGGTTCCTTTGAAAGGGCACGGCCGTCTTCCTTCCCCATCCTTCCTTAATCCGATGGGATCGATGACCTCGCTGTTGGGCCCCTCCCCCAAATCAGTCAACGAACCAAGCAGGGTCACGTACTGGACAGGAAAGCTATTAGACAGTTTCCCAGTTTAGAAACACCTGACATCGTGGGGGAGTTAATACTAGCATTTAGCAATAATGGCGAGCCCCGGTTTTTACACTGTCTGTCGGGAAATTTAGGATACAGTCGCGAATCTGTTTAGATACCCCACAGAAAGGACTGCCAGCTATAGTTTGACCTTCGAGACAGGGTTAATACTAGTCTCCCTAGCAGTGCTACTTATTTGAGCTCTGTTGCTGAAAGCACTCCGAAAACTTATTAGTTTACCGCTCACTGGGAATAGATGCATGCATTTCTGTTTGTGTTCAGCAGCCAGACAGGTATTGGTCAGTCACACAAGTGTAAACATCTTAGTTTTCACAGAGCGAACACAGTTCGTTGCCATTTCAATCAACCACATGCAAGTCTGTTAGTTTGACCGGCCCTTCTTCACGTAGCTGTTAGGTATGCATTATAACACAGGATAGCTGCTTTTATTTACTTAAAAAATCAATATATTGTTACAATTGTTACACTTTTGGAGGATGTTTTGATCATTATCAGACGTTTTTATTGGATTCATAAGAAAAGAAAAGTTACTGAAAATGGAGTCCGTGGACTAGGGGAAAGTGGGTCAGCTGATGCCCCCTGATGCTGTGACGCACACCACGCTAATAGCGTACAACACGACCACTAGGCTTTAAAATGGCCTCAGTTCAACATGAAAGAACCACTTCCGTGCTGATCCGCCTTTACACTCGACGCCATTCATAGTTTGAAAAGAGGCAAAATTGCGACTCGTCTGACCGTGCGTCGGGTCACTTACTGCCTTGTTACTATGTTGTTTGGCCCACTGAAGATGCGCACCTTTATGCTTGTGAGCAATGTATTTTTGCGACGAACAAATATCTATTGCATGCAGTTCCCTTTGAAATAGTTGCTGCAGATATGAACTAATTATCAGCAGCAATTTCCGTCTCGCTGGAAACCGACTGTCGTAGAGAACAAGAGAGGCCTTATGACATTTCCCTGGGGCCTGGGGCACTCCTGAGGATAGTTAGTTGGCTGGTTGGTTTGGAGAGAAAGGGACCAAACCACAGCGTCATCAGTCCCTGCTGACGATAGCATTATCTCTGATGAAGAGTTGCTGTCCAGGACAACGTAGTGCGTACTATTAATTAAAAGTATTCGAGTCACTCACATATCTCAGAAGCTATTCCGTACGCTCAGACTTTCGTTAATAGCCTGCAGTGTGGCACGATATGAAAAGGTTTAAGAAAATCTAGGAATACTGAAACCTGCCTATTGCCCTTCATTCTTGGTTTTCAGGATATCGCGCGAGAAAAGAGCAAGCTGAATTACGGACGTGCGAAGCTTTCTAGACCAGAGCAGATTTGTTGACAGAAGCATTCCTGTGTCAAGGAGTTTTATTATATTAGAGCGCAGACTATGCACAAGAATTCTTCAATCGAGAAGTGGTCATGTATGAACATGTCCTTCTTTTCTTGTGAGCATTTCATTCTCTGCTCCAAAGAGCAGAACGGGCTGTTTGAAATCTAGGCCACTGAAAAGTAGCGGTTCTTTTCAGCCAAATGTCCCACCAGGCTGCGAGTGGTTAGAGGGAGTTCCAGTTGGGACTCTTTGGGAGGGAACTTCCAGTTCTGGTATTCGTCTGATAGCCAAGGGACACCTCCCAAAACCCTTCGTCGGAACGAGAGAATTGGAAGTACGAGTATTTTATTTATTTCTGGGAAAATGTTGGCCGTTTTTCCAGACAAAAATTAAAATTTAGTGGTTATTTTTGTTGAGTGGTGTGTGTGTGTGTGTGTGTGTGTGTGTGTGTGTGTGTGTGTGTGTGTGTGTGTGTGTGTGTGTGTGTGTGTGCGTGTGTGTATGTCATGGATGGGTAGTTGCAAACGCTATAACTTCTATCTAGCATTGTGTCACATCACCAAGTCGCCACATTGCCGCACTGACACCATAAAACTGAGTAGAACATGCACTCCACTTCACTGTCTGCTGTGAGATATGTTAGCGGTGGAAGGTCACATGACGGCTTATACAACAGCATCTACATATCTAATCCGATATCCACCGTATGGTACGTGGCGGAGGGTACCCTGTACCACTAGAAGTTATTTTCTTTCCTGTTCCTTCGTAAATAGCGCAAGGGAAAAATGACTGTCTATGTGTCTCCGTATGAGACCTAATTTCTCGTATTTTATCTTCGCGATCGTTTCGCGAAATGTATGTTGGTGGCAACAGAATCGTTCTGCAGTCAGCTTCAAATACCTGTTCTCTAAGTTTTCTGAATAGTATTCCTCGAAAACGTGGTTACCTTTCCTCCAGGGATTCGCATTTTAGTTACCTATGCACCTCCGTAACACTTGCGTGTTCTTCGAACCTACGGGTAACAAATCTAGCAGCCCGCCTTTGAATTGCTTTGATGTCTTCTTTCAGTCCGACGTGGTGCGGATCCGAAACACTCGAGCAGTACTCAAGAATAGGTCGCACTAGCGTCCTATATATGCGGTTCCCCTTTACAAATGAACCACACTTTCTAAAGTTCTTCCAATAACCCGTCCCGTAATCGACCATTCGCCTTCCCTACCACAGTCCTCAAAGGCTCATTCCACCTCATATCGGTTTGCAACTTTACGCCCAGATTTTAAACGACGAGACTGTGTCAAGCAGGATACTAATAATACTGTAGCCGAACATTACGGGTTTATTTTTCCTACTCATCCGCATTCACTTACATTTTCTACTTGTAGAGCAAGCTGCCATTCGCCACACCAACAAGAAATTTTGTCCAAGTCGTCTTGTATCATCCTACAATCACTCATCTTCGACACCTTCCTGTACATCACAGCATCATCATCGAACAACCGCAGATCGCTGCTCACCCTATCTGTCAGAGCAGGTACATTTAGGTGTGTACACACATCAAAAAAAGTTTTGCACCACCTCGGTTCCGAGAGTTCCGGAACCTGTACAGAAAATTGGAATAGAGATCAACATAAACATCATTTCCGCTCTTTTTAATGCTCATTAAAACCACACATTGCATGTTGTACCAACATACAGCGAGACCTTCAGAGGTGGTGGTCCAGATTGCTGTACACACCGGTACCCCTAATACCCAGTACCACGTCCTCTTGCATGCCTATATTCGTCGTGGTACACTATCCACAAGTTCATCAAGGCACTCTTGGCCCAGATTGTCCCACTCCGCACCGGCGATACGGCGTAGATCCCTCAGACTGGTTGGTGGGTCAGTCTATCCCAGGCATGTTTGCCCTATCATGTCTGGAGAACATGCTGGCCACTCTAGTCGAGCGATGTCGTTATCATGAAGGAAGTCATTCATAAGATGTGCACGATGGGGGCGCCAGCTGTCGTCCATGAAGACGAGTGCCTCGCCAGTATGTTGCCGATATGGTTGCTCTAACGGTCGGAGGGTGGCATTGACGTAAGGTACAGCCGTTATGGCGCCTTCCATGACCAACAGCGGCGTACGTCGGCCGCACGTAATGTCACCCCAAAACAGCAGGGAACCTCCACCTTGTTGCACTCGCTGGACAGTGCGTCTAAGGCGTTCATCCTGATCGGGCTGCCTCCAAACACGCCTCCGAAGATTGTCTGGCTGAAGGCATATGCCACACTCATCTGTGAAGAGAATGTGATGCCAATCCTGAGCGATCCATTCGGCATGTTGTGGGCCTATCTGTACTGCGCTGCATAGCGTCGTAATTGTAAAGATGGACCGCCGGCCGTGGTGGCCGTGCGGTTCTAGGCGCTGCAGTCTGGAACCGAGCGACCGCTACAGTCGCAGGTTCGAATCCTGCCTCGGGCATGGATGTGTGTGATGTCCTTAAGTTAGTTAGGTTTAAGTAGTTCTAAGTTCTAGGGGACTGATGACCTCAGATGTTAAGTCCCATAGTGCTCGGAACCATTTGAACCATTTTTGTAAAGATGGACCACTCCATGGACGTCGGGAGTGAAGTCGCGCATCAAGCAACCTATTGAGCAAAGTTTGAGTCGTAACACGGCGTCCTGTGGCTGCACAAAAAGAATTATTCAACATGGTAGCGTTGCTGTCAGAGTTCCTTCGAGCCATTATCCGTACTTAGCGGTCATCCACCGCAGTAGTAGCCCTTTGGCGGCCTGAGCGAGGCACGTCATCGACAGTTCCTGTCTCTCTGTATCTCCTCCATTTCCGAACAACATCGCTTTGTCTCACTGCGAGACACCTGGACACTTCCCTTGTTGAGAGCCCCTCCTGGCACAAAGTAAGCAACCGGACGCGATCGAACCGCGGTATTGACCGTCTAGGCATGGCTGAACTACAGTCAACACGAGATGTGTACCTCCTTCCTGGTGGAATGACTGGAACTGACCGGCTGTCGGACCCCCTCCGTTTAATAGGCGCTGCTCACGAATGGTTGCTTATATCTTTGGTCGGGTTTGGCTCAAATGGCTCTGAGCACTATGCGACTTAACTTCTGAGGTGATCAGTCGCCTAGAACTTAGAACTAATTAAACCTAACTAACCTAAGGACATCACACACATCCATGCCCGAGGCAGGATTCGAACCTGCGACCGGAGCGGTCGCTCGGGTCCAGACTGTAGCGCCTAGAACCGCACGGCCACTCCGGCCGGCTTTGGGCGGGTTTGGTGACATCTCTGAACAGTCAAAGGGACTGTGTCTGTGATACAATATCCACAGTCAACGTCTATCTTCAGGAGTTCTGGGAACCGGGGTGATACAAAATTTTTTGATGTGTGTAGAAAATAATAGCGGTTCTATCACACTTGCCTGGGGCACTCCCGACGATAGCCTTGTCTCTGATTAATACTCGCAGTCGAGGACAACATACTAGGTCCTTTGAGTGGTACCAATTCTACACTGCCTAAGCACCTAAGCCATCGATGTGCCGTTTCACTGGCGTGACTATGTTCTCTTAAGAGCTTGTGTACTGAGCAGCTTTCAGAACCCTGGATAATCCCAGCTTACGGGAGTCTATCATTCAGTAACGGTTGCTGACAGTGGAGATAAGCAGGCTAGAAGCATCTTCCTCCTGTTGCGTCCTGTCACAAGGAACTGAGTACGAACTTTGTTTGGCTCACAGGTGACTGTGTGAGAAATTGCCCCAAGAATAAAAAAGAATAAAATAACTTATTAGGTGAGAGACTACTTCGAAAAGGCCTTCCCGTGAGGCTTGGGAAACTCAGGTTTTAGCTTTTAAACTGCAGCGAAGGTACGCCTTTGCATATAATTCGCGAATTCTTTCGGTAACCTCCAGACGCCGTTTAATTAACTGCGTTTCTGCGAGGCTGTCGCAGCACTCTATTACGGACGCGCCGCCGATGCCGAGCACCGGGCAGTAAATGAGGTGCTTGCGCTTTTTTCCTATTAAGGGCTGCGGTGGTAGACCGTTCGACACGTCTGGTGGGTACGTCTGGCGGCTGTCGTTACTGCGTCGCCGTAATGGCCGCACGGTTTATGCCTGCTTAGCTCGGCTCGCTGGTATTTATAAACGGGGTGAGCGACCCCGGGGCGCCGGCAGGGGGCGGGCTGGGGTGCAGAGGCGCGCCTGCCGCGGACAAAGGAAGCGCGCCGCGGCAGCTGCGCGTTGTGAGCACTCGCACTGATTAGGACGGCGGCTCACTTGCGGCTACCTGTAACCGGGTCCCACCTATGACCTACGTGGAAAATTGTCGCCCTTCTCACGGTGGTCCCTTACATGTCTCAGCGATCTCAAGATTTGTAAAGTCTTCTCGTTGGGGAATTTGGCTTTCACCTCCTCAGTCCATATATAGCATATACTCTACTTCCAACTTTCATTTCTTTCTAGCTCAGAGTTTTAAACCTAGCAATGGCAGTACACAGAGAAGTTGCAGCATTTGAAAATTGCAGCGAAATGCAGGAAGATCTGCAGCGGATAGGCACTTGGTGCAGGGAGTGGCAACTGACCCTTAACATAGACAAATGTAATGTATTGCGAATACATAGAAAGAAGGATCCTTTATTGTATGATTATATGATAGCAGAACAAACACTGGTAGTAGGTACCTCTGTAAAATATCTGGGAGTATGCGTGCGGAACGATTTGAAGTGGAATGATCATATAAAATTAATTGTTGGTAAGGTGGGTGCCAGGTTGAGATTCATTGGGAGAGTCCTTAGAAAATGTAGTCCATCAACAAAGGAGGTGGCTTACAAAACAGTCGTTCGACCTGTACTTGAGTATTGCTCATCAGTGTGGGATCCGTACCAGGTCGAGTTGACGGAGGAGATAGAGAATGTCCAAAGAAGAGCGGCGCGTTTCGTCACAGGGTTATTAGGTAAGCGTGATGGCGTTACAGAGATGTTTAGCAAACTCAAGTGGCAGACTCTTCAAGAGAGGCGCTCTGCATCGCGGTGTAGCTTGCTGTCCAGGTTCCGAGAGGGTGCGTTTCTGGATGAGGTATCGAATATATTGCTTCCCCCTACTTATGCCACCCGAGAAGATCACGAATGTAAAGTTAGAGAGATTCGAGCGCGCACGGAGACTTTCCGGCAGTCGTTCTTCCCGCGAACCATATGCGACTGGAACAGGAAAGGGAGGTAATGACAGTGGCACGTAAAGTGCCCTCCGCCAACACCGTTGGGTGGCTTGCGGAGTATAAATGTAGATGTAGCAACGTGTTTTGAATAACGTATGCTACTGATGGAGGGTTGTAGGCTTCTTTATGCCCTCCGCAAAACAATTTAAGAAAAATACAAATTTCTCTAATTGTTTATCCCTTTTATTAAGAGAACCATTCTTAAAGATTTACTGAAATGTAAGTAGGGTCCAGAATTTCTCGGTCTTAGCAATACTAACATATTTTCGATAATATTAGTTTGGTGCATAAGTCCACTGCGTTCTTGTTCTACATGTTGGTATTCCGGTCGCTATAGGTGTATTTATGTATTATCATTTTTTATTTGTAGTTCACTCATGGTATTAGAAGTTACATATTGTCACTTTGTCATTTTGAGATACTGAGTGGAGCTGTGGACGCCAGCCAACGGAGAGCTAATCGGAGCAACCGGAACTTCTGCGACACATTGTGGTGTTGGTGGTGGTTAGTGTTTAACGTCCCGTCGACAACGAGGTCATTAGAGACGGAGCGCAAGCTCAGGTTAGGGAAGGATTGGGAAGGAAATCGGCCGTGCCCTTTCAAAGGAACCATCCCGGCATTTGCCTGAAACGACTTAGGGAAATCACGGAAAACCTAAATCAGGATGGCCGGAGACGGGATTGAACCGTCGTCCTCCCGAATGCGAGTCCAGTGTGCTAACCACTGCGCCACCTCGCTCGATGACACATTGTTCAGTGTGAGTTCAACAGAGGGGCGAGAGCAGCGGAGGCAGGCAGAAACACCTGCGCCGTTTATGGGGTATGGCACAGGACAGAGCATGAAAAAAAAAACGGTTTCCTCATTTTAAGGAGGATCGTTTTGACATTAGTGACTATCCACTTTATGGGAGATGGTTCAAATGTCTCTGAGCACTTTGCGACTTAACGTCTGAGGTCATCAGTCGCCTAGAACTTAGAACTAATTAAACCTAACCAACCTAAGGATATCACACACATCCATGCCCGAGGCAGGATTCGAACCTGAGACCGTAGCGGTCGTTCGGCTCCAGACTGTAGCGCCTAGAACCGCACGACCACTCCGGCTGGCCTTCAGGGAGACCTTCGGAGTTTGATGGAGATCGTGTAAAGACCTTAATCCACAATGAACCACGTCAGTGGACTCGAGAACTGGCAGATGTGATGAACTGTGATTATTCCACCATCTTGCGAGTCTTACATGCACTGGGGAAGGGTAAAAAATCAGGTATATGGGTGTGAGGTGCCAGGGTGGAGAAGAGTTTGTACCTCTTTAACTCAGACGAATTTTGCATGCGAACGAGACATGCACTCGACCCCCTTCTTATCTTCCAGCTAATTAATTATGTGCACAACGGTAACGAAAGGAAATGATGGTGGACCCTGCTAGTTGGTAATATAAGGAGTGAACACTCACAATAATTTAATACAAATCGTAATCTACTCAATAAAAAAAGAGAACTTTATCATAATAAACAACAGGAAATGGGATTCTGCCTATATCTACGAAATGATATGCGGATTAAATATTACAAAGAGAATTATTATATATCAGAACATAAGTGCACATGATTATCGACAGCCGGCCGAAGTGGCCAAGCGGTTATAGGCGCTACAGTCTGGAACCGCTCGACCGCTACAGTCGCAGGTTCGAATCCTACCTCGGGCATGAATGTGTGTGATGTCCTTAGGTTAGTTAGGTTTAAGTAGTTTTAAGTTCTAGGGGACTGATTACCTCAGAAGTTAAGTCCCATAGTGCTCAGAGCAATATGAACCATTTGATTGTCGACACACACAGTAGGTTAAAGGATAGGGTGTACTGAAATATAATGAGAATAAGAATTGGCTCGAGAACAAGGGGCTCTCTGTGATGCAATAAATTGACGATAATGACTGGAGGTCCTAATTAATCAAATATTAATCTCCCGACTATATAGCAATATCGCAATTAGTAGTGAGAGCTGAAATGGGATCACATGGAGAAACAAGCAATGTTGACTTGTAGCAAAGCGAGCACGCGTGCTGCTGAGGGATTCAGTATAAAATTGATAAGGTCCTACAATGCAGCAGCCGCAAAATACTGTACCAGTACTGAAATCTGCAGCTCGTCGTTGGTAGGCAGGGCCCTGATGTTGTAGGCGCCGACTTCTGTCGTGCAGCGACTCTGTGTCAACCCCTGGCCGCGAAGGCTGTCCGAGAATTCTAAGTTCTTCCAAAAACGAGCGACCAAGTCGCAAGACCGTCCGACTCCGAGGAAGATCAGATTCCAGATCCCCTGCCCGCGCAACGCAAGAGCGAAGCCAACATTGCTCTACCCCCTACTCTCCTCCAAAAACTACGAATCAGTATTCAGTTCTGATTCCAAAATTCCCCACACTGTCTCAGAACATCATTCGCGCCAATAGCGACTGTTCCTTCCAATTTCGAAAAGGGCTTTATGACTTCAACTAGCCTCAGTTTAAGTTGACCAATCATACCTCTGCTATTCAGCTGAGGGCAATGAACTTGCCATTTGATCGGCTATGAAAACAACCTGCCTAGACCACCGGCCATCGGGCGCCAGACAGTCGCACCCAGCAGGGCACAGTCCACAAGTATTCTCAGAATTAAGAGGACAATGCAGTCAGTCGTTGCCAGGAATCTTCGTTCCGGACGCACCGGAACGGTAAAGACATAAGCTCAGACGTCTCGCAGGTCGTTTCGCCCTGCATACAATAGGCGAAACTCGACGGACGTCAGTCGTTCCGTCAGACGCTTAAAGGCCGGTTCCCACTAGAGCGCGGCAGCGCGGCGTGCGGCAACGGCAGCGGCAAGCGTTTTCCGCTTTGACGCGGCGGCTCGCGGAATTGGCGTTCCCACCTGGAAGCGGCAGCCGCTAGCGGTAGCCAATGACGGACAGCCACTGAGGTACGGGCTGGGACCCACCGAAACGACCGGTGTGTTTGAATAACGATATCTTACACCTACATGAAGGAAAGACGAAGTTGGGTGAAGACATACCAATTTTTCATTTTCTGTACAATGTACTCTTTCACATATTTCATTATTCGTGTTTTCTCATTTCAACATAAACATATTTCATGACTACCGTTCATGATTGTTCACTATCTCCTAACACGTTGAAACAATGTACGACAAAAGAGATTATTCAGATAGTTAAGCGAGACAAAAATTTAAAATGTGATACGGTAGCAGGTACAGGAAAACAGTAAGAACACAAAGGCTTGGGGGGAAGGGATGAAAGTGGAAGCCACCAGATAGAATTTCGCACAGAGCATAATGTAATCATCGCCAGCACCTTGCTTAAGAATCATGAAAGAATAATACATATTTGGAACAAAGTTTTCGAAACCAGATTTTAAATTATAAGACATTTCCTGGTGCAGACGCAAACCTACAATAATTTATTGGTTACGAGCTGCGGTTTACAACTAAAGAAACAGTAAACGGTGGCAAATTAAGGAAATGGAACTTGAATAAGTCAAGACCCACAGTTATTCGATAATCTTAAAGTTACCGTAATGCAACGACTGACTGAAACAGAGGGAGGAATCCGCTAGAATACGAATGGATATCTTTGAGAGAAGAAGTGGTCAGTGCAGCAGAGTATGTGAACGGGAAGAAGGTACAGTAGAAATCGTTAGATAAAACGTGATATATTAAATTTGATACGAGGGAAAAATATAAAAATGCAGCAAATAAAGTAGGCCATATGAAATAGAAATGTCTAAACATGATGCTGACAGAAAGTCCAAAATTGCAACGCGATTTTGCACTTGGAAAACATAAGAGAATGAAAATGAGAAAGAACAAAGCAAACTTTGCTCAAAGGAGAAGCAACTGTCAAGAACTCATTTGGCAAGTCAGAACTAAGCAAATAAGAGAAGGCTAGAAAGTGGAAGGAATATGTAGAGAGGAGAGGGGGAGGGGTTGTACAAACTAACATAAGCACGATGTTAGATTCCTGTGAGATGTCTGAACATGCAAGGCAATACTGATCCTACCACTTAGCTAAGTAGACACACTGAAGAACTGCGAAACTGTGTTTATAGCATTTGCATGTTAAGAGAAAGGTTTTGACAATCTTAATTAAAACATTCCTTGAACCTCTGGAGATGTCATCGATAAAACACAGGGCCACAAGATTATCTACAACTTGTACAGAAACCAAATTGCATTCCTGAAACTTGAGTGACTTGAAAGGGAAGCAGTAATTGAGAAGGCAGAAGTAGAGAGGATATAAAATGAAGACTGTGAATAGCAACAAAAGCGTTCTGAAAAAGAAAATTTGTTCACATCGAATATAAATTCTAATGACTGGGTACTATTTTACAAAGGTATTTGTGTAGAGTGCGGTATTTGTGTGGAGTGCAGCCTTGAATGTAAGTGAAACGTGGGCGATGAACAGTTCTGTCAAGAAGACAATGGACGCTTTCAAAACGTGGTGATCAATAAGAATGCTGAAGATTAGATAAGAGGATCATGTAACTAAAGAAGAGGTACGGAATTAAATAGAGGAGGAAGAGGGGTAAGTTGACAGGACATATTATGAGGCATCAAAGATTGAGGACAAAAGGGGTTGGGTGATAGTATTATGATAATAATCATCTGTTGAAATGCTATTCGACTATTTTATCTATTAATGTAAGCAGTGAATTTACTCTTCCATGCACTACTGCACAAAACATTTAAACCAAAACTGAAATCAGATGAACACCAAATCTTTCAACCACTGTCTGACAACTACTGCATTCACTTTCAACTTTCTATAACTATCACTGGCTAGCCACACACACATACAGATATAAGGAGAACAAAAATAAACAAACATTAGTTTTCAGCATATAATTCTTTAGGTTGGCAACATGTACATAAACAAACCAAACAGGAAGGGACATGAGGTGAACACACTGTAATTACGACTTCAAATCAGTGTTTTCGGTAAAATGTGTACAGCTAGTCACAGAAGAAAAAAAAAAGAACATGAAAATGTGCTTATGTTCCATGATCTAAGTTTTAGTTCAACCTCCAGCATGTGACCAGGTGAGGGGAAACGCAGATGTCCGCCAAAAACTCGATTCACTGTAAGTAATCAGTTATTCACGTAAAAAAAGATGTGATCTGTTTTATGATCTGCAAGTATCACATATCAAAACAAAACTGAATCATTCTAGATTCCACCGAAGATGCCTTAAAGTAAAAGGCGAAACGCGTCTTGAACCAATCAAGCACACTGGATAAAGAAAAAAACGTTTGTTACTTCCAAAGGAAATAATCAATAGCTGTAGATAATTAGCAAATTACATCTTATGACATACCAGCAAATTAGTCTCGGTTTAAGTTCTCATTACACATGCTATTAAATGCTGTTTAAAAAAATTCATCTATCCCTTCCGAAAAAACTGTAGTTTCTTTCATATCTTGGTAGTTAAACAGATTTTGGATATTTATCATGCGACGAAATACATGAGTTTTTACAAGTTATCGTTTGCAAAAAAAACACGTTTCGATTTCTTGAACCGTTTACGGAATTTGCGGTTGATACAACCACATGGTTTACGACGAGCAGGACGAAAGTATCGGTCGCGTAGCGAGCGACCCGCGCGCGGTCACCGCACAGCCCGTCCGTCGACATATCATCCAATATCTCGAGAACGGTGATAGCTATCGTTCTGCTCTCAGCTTTAAAAACAATTTCGATATGTTGACTAAATTTCATACGCAATAATGTATTACCTAAAATGAACTGTACGCAAATTCCACGCAATGCGTTTTTACCTCTGCACACTCATTCAAATTTCGTGTAAAGGTTTACGTAAATGCGACACAGCAAGTAACCACGACGAATAACGAAAAGAAATTCGGTCCTTTATCGAGAGAAGATATCAGGCTGTAACATGCCCAAGAATCAAACTTTTCTACCGAATAGTTTCCTTGGAATCGGATGATAAGTATTTCATAGCTGCCGCCGCGTCCGCGCCAGCGGTTCGGCGAAAGTTCGTGTGGCCCGGGGGTCCGTAGCTGACGTCACGCTCAGCGCGTTCTGTGATTGGCGGCGCGCACCTGGAGCGCGGCACGCGGCAGCGGAAGCGGTTCGACATGGTCAAACCGCGACGCAGAGCCCGCCGCGCCTTGCCGCTGACGCCATTTCCATGGCAACCACGCCGCTGACGCGCCGTTTTGACGCGCGGCAGCTCTAGTGGGAACCGGCCTTAAGCCTGTTGTACGAACCCCACAGAATTCAGGGAAGTGCAGCCCCCAACCGGAAATGCAGTGTGCCGCGTCCTCCGATGCTCGCCTCGCACAGGCCACCCAGAGAAGTAGAACAACATGTTTAGGAATCAAGTGAAAAGTATTTTTTGAGCTCTCAGTACAAATACTCTCATTACAATAACCTTATTCGGTCTGTTACTACCATACAATGACATAGAACATTAATAAAATTGATGAAAATGAGAAGAGACATGCAAAAGGGTGCATGGAACCTCTCATGGGCATCGCGTGCTCTAAGCCAAAATCACAGAAATAAATGGATGGGCCATATGTGCATCTCTGTCTGCTCGTCATCAGTTGGCTCATGAACATCACCGACCAGTTAACATCTTGTATCGTTACTGGTGACGAGAAATGGTGTCTTTATGCTAACATAAGGAAAACAAAGCAATGGTGGAGATCAAATAAACCAGCAACTCTCCGTACAAAGATCTGCACGCATCCACGATAGATAATGTTATGCATCTGGTGGAACAGCGACAGTGTGGTATACTGCGATTTGCTTCCCCGAGGTGTAACCATCATTGCTGACATTTATTGCCAGCAACTGAGACCTCATGGAGACGCAACCCAAGACAACGACCAGGAAGGCTGCGTGAAGTGATGCTATTCCACGATAAAGGCCGCACGCATTCTGCTAGACTGTCAAAAAACACTCTAGAGGATTTGGATTGGGAAATCATTTGGCACCCACTTTATTCACCTGATCTTACGTTCTGAGATTTTCAGCTTAACCGCTCTCTATGGAACAACCTTCAAGAACTTCGTTTCCGCATGAAAATGCGCTCCGATCATGGCTCGACGGGTTCTTCTTCCCAAAGTCTGGTAGTTTCTACAGTCGCGGAGTCGAGAAGTTACACCAGCGGTGGAAGACTGTTGTAAGTACTGAGAGAGAATATACTGCTGATGATGAAAGTTTCCGTTACGTATATCTGTTGTGTTTATTAAAATTATGGATAAACGCTATGAACTTACGCGCCGACCAAATATATCTAATCAGTTTATTAGAATAAGCTGAGGCAGAGAGTCACAACAAGAATTCAGTTTTTCCAGTACATCAACAATCGAAAATGCGGATTCCAGAACCCAACATTTTTAATTACAGACAAGAACGGTAATTTGATGAATGACAGTGAAAGAATTGTAGAAGGATGGAGAGAATACTTCCCAGAACTCTTGAATTGCTCAGAGCCAGATGGGATGATACCTGCAGACACCACAGACGAAAGGAAAGATGAAGAAGGATGGAAAGTGACTGAAGAATGTGTGAAGACAACAATAAAGAGACTCAGAAACAACAAGGTCCTAGGGGAGAACAGAATAACAGGAGAATTAATCAAAGCGGGAGGTGAGAGCTTGTACTTGGAGACATATAAACTGATACAGTTGATATAGAAGAATGAGACTTTGCCAGAGGAATGGAGACTGGTCATAATATGCCCGATCTATAAGAAGGGAAGCAAAATGCGATGTGGTAACTACAGAGGCATTAGCTTGCTGAATATGACCTACAAGATGCTGTATATCATTATCCTCAGAATATTACAAACATTCATAGAGAATAACATACTGGAATACCAAGCTGGCTTCCAACCAAACCGATCAACAGTAGATCACATTTTCACCCTTAGACAACTGTCTGAAAACCACTGGGAATATGATGAAGATGTCTGTGGTCTGTTCGTCGATTTTCGACTTTCATACGACAGCATCCACAGAAATGGCCTATACAATGCACTGGGTGACTTTAGAGTCACTTAGAAGTTAGCGGGAATGGTGCAAACTTGTATGGACAGGTCAAGGGCAGTAGTGGGTTTCCGAGGGATCACATCAGAAACATTCGAGATCGAGAAAGATCTCGAACAAGAGGACGCTCTCTCATGTGTTCTGTACGACGTCATCTTATAGAAATTAATAAGGACATGTAGGCAACAGAAACGGGCTGAGTACAGATGGATGGTATTTCCAATTGTCTCGGATATGCAAATGACATTGTGCTTCTAAGTGAATCAAACCATGAGTTGAAAGAAACGTAGCAGAAAATGGGCAACTACGCACAGAAGGTTGGGCAAAAGGTGAATCAAGACAAAATGGAGTTCATGCAATTAGGGAGAAGACAAGAGCAGTAAAAATTTCTTGAGATAGATGTCACGAGGTTCAAGAGAAAATAACTTTATCTTTTAACCCTTACATTTGGTCCGTGTTTGCATATAAAAACAACAATATCAGAAATTGAGTCCGCCTTGATGCAAAACACCTTGTTATTTGTTTACTTATTTATTTTCCCAAACTAGTTACGGCGACAAATATCACCATCATCATTTGGTTTTTTTAAAATTTAAAACATGCAGAAAATGGCGTAGTTATACAAACACAGTAACACATTATTACATTTTTACTGTTCGTTTTATGAAATATAGTTTTCTATGTATACTTTCATACTACCTTATTTATTGTATGTTACGGCATCATTTAAGAACTATTCTCGCTGTTTGTGGCATATTTTCTGTGCTTTTTTCTGTTGCCCTTTTTTCCCGGCGTACATCATGTCATCTGTAACTGTGTGAGAGGCTGTTAGTAAACAAATACTAAATGGTGAACTTAGTATGTCAGAAATACACACTTGGGGTTGCGGTAGTGTTGTGGAATCCAGTTTTGGTGTGTACTGGGCTGTTAATTAGATATTTGTGTACTCACGTTCGTTGGACGGCATGTGGCTGATTCTGTATACAGAAAAACAAAACTTTCGCACTTTGTTTATGATCAAGAACATTACACCATCTTGCTGTTCGCGTGTGAAGCGAGAGGTGTATCGCATGTTGCAAGAAGGCTATGAAAACTGTAGCGGGAGTTACGACGATTTCTGTTCCTTATTTATGTCTCTGTGTGTGACGGGGAAGTGGTTCTTTTGCATGTGTGTGCTTTCTGTTCTGTGTCCTTGGTCAGTTCTCTCGGAGCGGTAAACAGTGTGTTGTTGCAAAGTGTTGTGTTTTCATTTATTACATTTTTCCCTTCCACTATAGCCTTTTGTGTGTGGTAATTTTCTTCTATCGTTAGTTATCGGTGTAGATTGTTGCTGTTTTGTAGAAGGTGTAGATCGTTTTCGATATTAGTGGGGTTATGGTTTTAGTTCATTAGATGTTCTTTATGTATTGGGCCTGACAGGAGTTGCATGATAGTTAATTTTCAGCTTTCTGCACTGCTTACAGTAGAGGAACATTCGGAGATGACGATTGTTGTTATTATTATCACAATACACCCAGCCATAAAGAAGCGTCTGTGAGACAATGGTTTCAGGGTAATAAAATTCCTGAAATACACTGGCCTGCCATGAGTCCCAACAATACTTCACCCCAATCGGACAATGAAAAAGTCCCCATGACGTTTTGTCAAACAGTTTACTAAATGAAAACGGAAAAGTACAGCCCGCAGGTTTTCTAGATACGAAAATATTCAAGAGTGGACGTATCAACGCTTTATCGATATGTAAGAACTGAAACAGTAGTTTCTTTACGGATGTTGAGAGAGTCGGTCTTACAAGGTGACAAGAAATTAAGTTGACGCATCACGTGCGATTTGTAGCGATACAGGACATTGCACACGTCTTGCCAGGCATAAACGTTACTTTGTACAAAAATAAAAAAATGCATTTCCACATACATTATACTTTCATTTTTTGTGTGTGACACACTGTGCCATAATTAAATTAAAAATGATTTCAACGCAAAATATATATATTGTTGTTGTTAATTTCATTGTGCGAACTTGGTGATACATTATTAGATATAAATAAAAACTTAGCCATATTTACTGAGACTGCTAATGAAACAAATGGCAAATATGTTTGTTTTTCCATACAAGCATTTATTTGCTTAAGTAAATATAATTCTTCGTTACACAATATTCTCCAACCAGTAAACCCCACCCCCAAGTTCTTTAAAGAATCGAAGTCCCTTGTATTAAATGTCTTATATCCCGGATTATGTGTCATACAATAATATAATTTAGCAGGTGCATTCAACGGTATACGAATAAGTCGATACCGTCGGCAAAATGTGTTACGAACAGAGTTAGTAGTAAAGAAATAATGAATTAAAACTTCATGCCTGAAGCTGCAATTTTACTATATGAATTTCGTCATTTTGTGTGTTTGGAGCGGGGGGGGGGGGGGGGGGGGGGTTGGTAGTGTTAGCGAGAAGACGTTTCAGCTTCTGAACTGTAATATTTGACTTAGTGTTATACCTTTAACCTAGAATTATAGCACTAAATGAGTAGATTATGACGCATTTGAAATTTTAAAATTGGGTCAATGGCTGAATTACTGAAAATCAAATTTTTGTTGCGCTGGAAGCCGTTAGACGGGCTGCCTGCAACTAGAACCATGCCCCCGGGTTAACCGGTTAGTAATTTAGATTATCAGGTTAAGTTTGGTCTCTTCCCTACGTTATAATTGTCTTACTGCCTTTTTATTCACCTTCATCGTAACGGTAACATTGGTTAATTTAATCAATGTAACAATTCACTGCTATTCCTGAATGTAATCGTATTCAAAAGCACCATATAGCTAGCTACATCAGTACGTTATTTATTAACACTTGGACACGTTTCAGGGCAATGCATTATCAACTGTGAGACGTGAAACTGTGAAGAATTAACAGCGTTTACATATGTAAGTCATAACGTAAGTAGTCCCTACCTTTTAACTGTATTGTACTCAATAAACACAAAATCTGACATGTACTTCACATAGTACGTATGTACAGTATGCCATAGAAACATAAACAAAAATCAGATGTAAGACAGCCAAGTCGTACTCATCACGCCTAAATACTGTTAATGGGTGCCGGCCGGAGTGGCTGAGCGGTTCTAGGCGCTATAGTCTGGAACCACGCGACCGCTACGGTCGCCGGTTCGAATCCTGCCTCAGGCATGGATGTGTGTGTCGTCCTTAGGTTAGTTAGATTTAAGTAGTTCTAAGTTCTAGGGGACTTATAACCACAGCAGTTGAGTCCCATACTGCTCAGAACCATTTGAACCATTTGTTAATGGGTGCATACGAAAAAATACCCGGGGTTTAATACAAAAAATGCTGGTGCAGATTTATGATATTTGTGAGGATTATGGGGTGCAATAAGCCCGTATTTGTTGGCTACAAGGCTTGGTGCTCAGAAAATGTCTAAGTCATTGTTTGCTTTACGTCTGTGTGTATACTCGGGTACGATGCATTCGCAACTAATCGAAACGGCGTCACTTTCCTTGGATTCCACGTGAACTGGTGCCGTGCAATGTCATAAACCGTTGGTTAGAAACGATTGAGTCGAAACTTATATGCTTTTATGCTTCGTCTAGCTGACGGTAATGAAAATCCAAGTAGATACCTTTTTGCAATAATTTTATTTATCTGCATATTCGCAAAATTAGTTCAAAGTGACGTCGTCGACCAGGAGCGTATAAACTTCGTGGCTCCCTTGTCTCTACTGTTCGGTTCTACCTTAGAATAAACGTTTACATCGTAGAGAAAGTAAGAGAACGGAACAGGACGACCGTAGCGTGCCAATACTGCAAACATTGGATTATTTTTAGGGTTCCGTGCCACAAACTGTAAAAACGGAACCCTTATAGGACCTCTTTGTTGTCCGTCTCTCTGTCCGTTCGTTTGTGTGACTATTAAGAACCCTTTTTCTCAGAAACGGTAGAGTTGTTGATGTTGTTGTGGTCTTCAGTCCTGAGACTGGTTTGATGAAGCTCTCTATGCTACTCTATCCTGTGCAAGCTGCTTCATCTCCCAGTACGCACTGCAGCCTACATCCTCCTGAATCTGCCTGGTGTATTCATCTCTTGGACTCCATCTACGATTTTTACCCTCCACGCTGCCCTTCAATACTAAATTGGGGTGATCCCTTGATGCTTTAGAACATGTCCTACCAACCGATCCCTTCTTCTAGTCAAGTTGTGCCACAAACTCCTCTTCCTAATTCTATACAATACCTCCTCATTAGTTATGTGATCTACCCATTAATCTTCAGCATTTTTCTGTAGCATCACATTTCGAAAGCTTCTATTCTTTTCTTGTCCAAACTGCTTATCGACCATGTTTCACTTCCACACTCCATACAAATACTTTCAGAAACGACTTCCTGACACTTAAATCTATACTCGATGTTAACAAATTTCTCTTCTTCAGAAACGCTTTCCTTACCATTGCCAGTCTACATTTTATATCCTCTCTACTTCGACGATCATCAGATATTTTGCTTCCCAAATAGCAAAACTCCTTTACTACTTTAAGTGTCTCATTTCCTAATCTAATTCCCTCAGCATCACCCGAGTTAACTCGACTACATTCCATTATCCTCGTTTCGCTATTGTTGATGTTCATCTTATATCCTCCTTTCAAGACACTGTCCATTCCGTTCAACTGCTCTTCCAAGTCCTTTGCTCTCTGACAGAATTACAACGTCATCGTCGAACCTTATAATGGTTAAAATGGCTGTGAGCATTATGGGACTTAACTTTTGAGGTCATCAGTCCCCTAGAACTTAGAACTACTTAAACCTAGCTAACGTAAGGGCATCACACACATCCATGCTCGGGGCAGGATTCGAACCTGCGACCGTAGCGGTCGCGTGGTTCGAGACTATAGCGCCTAGAACCGCTCGGCCACTCTGGGTGGCCGAACCTTAAAGTTTTAATTTCTTCTCCATGGATTTTAATACCTACTCCGAATTTTTCTTTTGTTTCCTTCACTGCTTGCTCAATATACAGATTGAATAACATCGGGGAGAGGCTACAACCATGTCTCACTCCCTTCCCAACCACTCCTTGCCTTTCATGTCCCTCGACTCTTATAACTGCCATCTGATTTCTGTACAAATTGTAAAAAGCCTTTCGCTCCCTGTAGTTCGGTAATTTTCACCTGCTTTCTTTGGTATTGGAATTATTACATTCTTCTTGAGGTCTGACTGTATTCCGCCTGTGTCATACATTTTGCTCACCAGATGGTAGAGTTTTGTCAGGACTGGCTCTCCCAAAGCTGTCAGTAGTTCTAATGGAATGTGGCCCACTCCCAGGGCCGTGTTTCGACTTAGGTCTTTCAGTGCTCTGTCAAACTCTTCATGCAGTATCCTATCTCCCATTTCATCTTCATCTACATCCTCTTCCATTTCCATAATATTGCCCTCAAGTACATCGCCCTTGTATAGACCCTCTATATATTCCTTCCACCTTTCTGCTTTCCCTTCTTTGCTTAGAACTGGGTTTCCATCTGCGTTCAAATTTACGTCACATATTAAAGTCTATAGTAGAGTGCTAAGCTTCTAAGTCACTTCAATCAAAAGATACGGTCATATGTTACATATTTTGATACTCGAAAATTCACTCCTCAAGACTTAGAGGGTGCATCCCGTTGAACTAGAATGATGAAATTTGGCAAGAAGCAAGGTTTCACACCACAAGTAAAGGAAAAAAATCCGAAAAATGTCAGTATGTAATTATCACACGAAGAAACATTTTTTTTGTCATTTTTACCCCTTTGTCTGTCTGTCCGTCTTTTAACACCCTTTTTCTGGATCAGTTTGGCGTATCAAGTCCACATTTTATGTCATATACTAACATCTATGGTCCGTTGGCGGTATAGAAAATTTAAGCTTGCAAGTCAATGCAGTCAAAAGATTCTATCATTTATGTCACATATATTCTCGAAAACCCACTCATCAAGACCTATAGGGTACTTCACGTTGACCTAGAATGATAAAATTCAGCAATAACCATGGTTTCACAGGACAAGTAAAGTACAAAACCTGAAATTTTATTAAACTGCCGGGCGCTGTTGGCAAGCGGGGTGCACTCAGCCCTTATGAGGCAATCTGAGGAGCTACTTGATTGAGAAGTAGCGGCTCCGGTCTCGTAAACTGACATACAGCCGGGAGAGTGGTGTGCTGACTACATATCCCTCCATATCCGCATACGGTGACGCCTGTCGGCTGAGGATGACACGGCAGCCAGTCGGTACCGTTGGGCCTCCATGGCGTGTTCGGTTGCAGTTTAGTTGTTTTACTAATTGAATCACTTAAGAAATATATTTTGCTATTTGAATAAACATTCTATTCATTGTCGGTGAAAAGCATAATAGACAAGCTTTTTTATCTGCATGCAGCATAAAATGTAAGTTGTAGACATGTTTTAGTAAGTAAATAAAAATGTTTTATTAAACCTTCTTTCTCAACATATAGGCCTATAAAGTGCCCTGCTCGCTTCTCTTTGTATGTCCAGGCTAGTCTGAGAAACCACTGCTGAGATTTTGATACGGTCTTGGAATTACCGGAAACAATATCTTGCTAGTATCGATATCGGTAACAGGGAAAAATGGTTGAGCTTTTTGATTCCCGGAGTGGCCAGGACGGATGAGTTCTTCCATCCCTGGAATCGAGATTCTCTTTCCCTTGGTTCGTTAAAAGGTGGTAGTTATGCATCGTGACACCAACTACCGTCGTAGCGAGAGGATTCGTTACATCAAATAGTTTGTACGGATGGTGGTGCTGTGGCGTTCGTTGTGTTATTCAGTGGTTTGGTGTTTAACTAATTTGTAAATGAAAATGATAATCTTATTTTATTACAGTGAGTAATTACTAAATAATTTATCTCCCGGCTAAAGATTTGGTCAAGTTGCTAAAGAACTCCAAGTTAACGTCGTGTTAAAGTGTTGTCTGTAAGTTGTGTAAGTGTCACTAAATCACAGTTCATACAACAGATTCTATACAACTATTGATTATCTTCAGCAAAATTATCATTAAAACCACCGAATATCAGCCGCGCACAACACTGACGTATGTTACCTGAAACAATATTCTTCGCAACTCGTGCTCCATACATCAGCTAGAAAAGTTTATTATAAGGATCGTGCTATGAGCACTGTTTTTAAAGAACCAATCTGATTCGAATTATTTTCATTAAAATGAGTTCGGGACCACCGGTACACATTTATTTTTAACACATTTGTATTACCTTCGGCATTTATGTCTGCAGAGTTGCGTAATTTGAATTTACCGCTGAGATAATTGTTAAGATGGCGGCAGACAATTGATAGAGACTTTGTATTGTTAGAGCAAATAATATAAGTATTTTAATGCTTATTAAACTTTACTTTCGTATTGTGCACTATTTAGACTTCATCAAGCAAACACTTGATTTTTTTTCTAAGGAAAACACGATACAAATCGCTATCATCAATGGATGCGCTCCTTGCAGCGGAAAGAAATAATTAACACAGATAATGCTTACTGAGAGAGGAATTAAAGTTACAAATAATTATTCACTCATATTTATAGTAATATTGAACTCTATTCTCAAGTAATAATTAACAAATAACTACAATTTCTTAACAGACCTCAGTTTGATATGCGTCCGCGCACCTACAAAAGCCAAGCAACAAAAGGTAAAAACAAAGGAAGACAAACATAGATCATAAAAGGAATTTACAATTATCATTATCTTTGTATAATACATATCGATGTGTCCAATTACATCATAAAATATTATATAAATAATTAATATTTATCATCGTTTTCACTGTTTTTTCATATGTCGGATAGACAACGTTTATAACTTTTAGAGGCATAATTTCCTCTCGTCGCACTGTAGCTAAAATTTATCTCGTGGATGTTACAGTGCACGGATAAGACTCAATTCAACGGTAGTTGTCGTCACGATGCATAACTATCATCTTCTAACGAAGCAAGAGGGATGACAAAAGCACCGAAAAATGTGGGAATCTGAATTTTTACGCAAGTTTGAAACTCGTACAGGTGACCACTTACTTGTGAACTGCAGCTCCATCCTTTTTTTTTAGCATTATTGCAAAACCTTTCGCATGTGTTGGTTTACGAATTTTGCAGGCATCTCATTGCAGTCGAGCGAGAAGCGTCAAAGCAGGTCTCTAATTGCGGGCAAACAACGTAGTCCGAAGAAACGTTGGCATTTAAATTCTAGTTCTGAGCAAATGGAGACAGTTACGTTAGTACTGGTTCCGCATTTCAGTAGCTGCAATAACTCAGATAATCGCTGATGTCGGCATTACCGTAAGTGAAGCACTCAGATTTTATTAAAATATGTCTGAGGCAGATAATATCAAAAAATACGATTAATGTAGTTTAAAAAACAAAACATACGACCTGTCACAGACCCTACCTGGTAAAACCTCTCGTACATTAGACTCTTGTTAACCTGGCCATTCCTTGCACATATAGGCCCCGGATTAGCGAAAGTGCCCGATTTTTATTAAAAACAACGTTAACTTCATTTTCAAAGATAACTTAGACCTTGAGTGTGTATGTACACAATACTATCATTCTTTATAAAACATGGTGCCAAATTTTTAGCTGTCACAATGATGATGCATGACGGTTGTCTCGTTTATCACACAGTGGCTTTACAAACACTACATAGGTACTGCGTGTTTCTGATTGTTGCATAGTGTACTCCGGGAAGATGCCGGCAGCTTCAGCAATAGTAGTGTGAGATATCTTCATCTTCTCTCCTCCTATGCCTCTTCTTAATCACTTTCATCATAACTTTCTTGTACGCTCTCGATTAGCTCTTCGTCTGTTAAAGTTTGGTCATAAGTAGTCGCTCGTCCAACAATATACTACACAGCGACAGATTTCTGCGATGGCCTCAGTTCAACTTATCACAAATTTCGAGTTTCTGCTTGAGGTCTAGCGTAACGTGTTTCCTTTAAGAAGCCGTGATAGTGAACCGTAAAGAAAGCCACAATTTCAAACATGTATAGCATAGTTTAACATTATAACTAACTAACAACATTATTGCACTCAAGAATTAGGGACTGCAACTGCTGTGTTCGGATGCAGGCTGAGTTGGCATCCCTTCGCTCCCAGCTTCAGGCAGTGTTGGCTTCGGTCACACAGCTTGAGGCTGTTGCCAATGGGCATCACTGTGGGGGTCGGGATGGGGGTTTGTCGGGGACGGCCAGCTCGTCCCACGCATCCCCTGATCGGACTACGACTGTGGTTGCCCGGGATACTGCCCGCATTGAGGCTGATCCCTCACCTGTGGTAGAGTGGGAGGTCGTTTCAAGGTGTGGCAGGGGGCGAAAGACATTCCGGAGGGCTGAACGGAAAGCCTCTCCAGTTTGTCTGACGAACCGGTTTCAGGCTCTGTCTCAGGCTGATACTGATCTTCGGCCTGACATGGCTGCTTGTCCTGTTCCAGAGGTTGCCCCTCAGTCTGCAAGATCCGGGCAGTCGCAGAGGGTGGGCTTACTGGTAGTTGGGAGCTCCAACGTCAGGCGCGTAATGGGGCCCCTTAGGGAAATGGCAGCAAGAGAGGGGAAGAAAACCAATGTGCACTCCGTGTGCATACCGGGGGGAGTCATTCCAGATGTGGAAAGGGTCCTTCTGGATGCCATGAAGGGTACAGGGTGCACCCATCTGCAGGTGGTCGCTCATGTCGGCACCAATGATGTGTGTCGCTATGGATCGGAGGAAATCCTCTCTGGCTTCCGGCGGCTATCTGATTTGGTGAAGACTGCCAGTCTCGCTAGCGGGATGAAAGCAGAGCTCACCATCTGCAGCATCGTCGACAGGACTGACTGCGGACCTTTGGTACAGAGCCGAGTGGAGGGTCTGAATCAGAGGCTGAGACGGTTCTGCGACCGTGTGGGCTGCAGATTCCTCGACTTGCGCCGTAGGGTGGTGGGGTTTCGGGTTCCGCTGGATAGGTCAGGAGTCCACTACACGCAACAAGCGGCTACACGGGTAGCAGGGGTTGTGTGGCGTGGGCTGGGCGGTTTTTTAGGTTAGATGGCCTTGGGCAAGTACAGAAAGGGCAACAGCCTCAACGGGTGCGGGGCAAAGTCAGGACATGCGGGGACCAAGCAGCAATCGGTATTGTAATTGTCAACTGTCGAAGCTGCGTTGGTAAAGTACCGGAACTTCAAGCGCTGATAGAAAGCACCGAAGCTGAAATCGTTATAGGTACAGAAAGCTGGCTTAAGCCAGAGATAAACTCTGCCGAAATTTTTACAAAGGTACAGACGGTGTTTAGAAAGGATAGATTGCATGCAACCGGTGGTGGAGTGTTCATCGCTGTTAGTAGTAGTTTATCCTGTAGTGAAGTAGAAGTGGATAGTTCCTGTGAATTATTATGGGTGGAGGTTACACTAAACAACCGAACTAGGTTAATAATTGGCTCCTTTTACCGACCTCCCGACTCAGCAGCATTAGTGGCAGAACAACTGAGAGAAAATTTGGAATACATTTCACATAAATTTTCTCAGCATGTTATAGTCTTAGGTGGAGATTTCAATTTACCAGATATAGACTGGGACACTCAGATGTTTAGGACTGGTGGTAGGGACAGAGCATCGAGTGACATTATACTGAGTGCACTATCCGAAAATTACCTCGAGCAATTAAACAGAGAACCGACTCGTGGAGATAACATATTGGACCTACTGATAACAAACAGACCCGAACTTTTCGAATCTGTATGTACAGAACAGGGAATCAGTGATCATAAGGCCGTTGCAGCATCCCTGAATATGGAAGTTAATAGGAATATAAAAAAAGGGATGAAGGTTTATCTGTTTAGCAAGAGTAATAGAAGGCAGATTTCAGACTACCTAACAGATCAAAACGAAAATTTCTGTTCCGACACTGACAATGTTGAGTGTTTATGGAAAAAGTTCAAGGCAATCGTAAAATGCGTTTTAGACAGGTACGTGCCGAGTAAAACTGTGAGGGACGGGAAAAACCCACCGTGGTACAACAACAAAGTTAGGAAACTACTGCGAAAGCAAAGAGAGCTCCACTCCAAGTTTAAACGCAGCCAAAACCTCTCAGACAAACAGAAGCTAAACGATGTCAAAGTTAGCGTAAGGAGGGCTATGCGTGAAGCGTTCATTGAATTCGAAAGTAAAATTCTATGTACCGACTTGACAGAAAATCCTAGGAAGTTCTGGTCTTACGTTAAATCAGTAAGTGGCTCGAAACAGCATATCCAGACACTACGGGATGATGATGGCATTGAAACAGAGGATGACACGCGTAAAGCTGAAATACTAAACACCTTTTTCCAAAGCTGTTTCACAGAGGAAGACCGCACTGCAGTTCCTTCTCTAAATCCTCGCATGAACGAAAAAATGGCTGACATCGAAATAAGTGTCCAAGGAATAGAAAAGCAACTGGAATCACTCAATAGAGGAAAGTCCACTGGACCTGACGGGATACCAATTCGATTCTACACAGAGTACGCGAAAGAACTTGCCCCCCTTCTAACAGCCGTGTACCGCAAGTCTCTAGAGGAACGGAGGGTTCCAAATGATTGGAAAAGAGCACAGATAGTCCCAGTCTTCAAGAAGGGTCGTCGAGCAGATGCGCAAAACTTTAGACCTATATCTCTTACGTCGATCTCTTGTAGAATTTTAGAACATGTTTTTTGCTCGCGTATCATGTCATTTCTGGAAACCCAGAATCTACTATGTAGGAATCAACATGGATTCCGGAAACAGCGACCGTGTGAGACCCAACTCGCCTTATTTGTTCATGAGACCCAGAAAATATTAGATACAGGCTCCCAGGTAGATGCTATTTTTCTTGACTTCCGGAAGGCATTCGATACAGTTCCGCACTGTCGCCTGATAAACAAAGTAAGAGCCTACGGAATATCAGACCAGCTGTGTGGCTGGATTGAAGAGTTTTTAGCAAACAGAACACAGCATGTTGTTATCAATGGAGAGACGTCTACAGACGTTAAAGTAACCTCTGGCGTGCCACAGGGGAGTGTTATGGGACCATTGCTTTTCACAATATATATAAATGACCTAGTAGATAGTGTCGGAAGTTCCATGCGGCTTTTCGCGGATGATGCTGTAGTATACAGAGAAGTTGCTGCATTAGAAAATTGTAGCGAAATACAGGAAGATCTGCAGCGGATAGGCACTTGGTGCAGGGAGTGGCAACTGACCCTTAACATAGACAAATGTAATGTATTGCGAATACATAGAAAGAAGGATCCTTTATTGTATGATTATATGATAGCGGAACAAACACTGGTAGCAGTTACTTCTGTAAAATATCTGGGAGTATGCGTACGGAACGATTTGAAGTGGAATGATCATATAAAACTAATTGTTGGTAAGGCGGGTACCAGGTTGAGATTCATTGGGAGAGTGCTTAGAAAATGTAGTCCATCAACAAAGGAGGTGGCTTACAAAACACTCGTTCGACCTATACTTGAGTATTGCTCATCAGTGTGGGATCCGTACCAGGTCGGGTTGACGGAGGAGATAGAGAAGATCCAAAGAAGAGCGGCGCGTTTCGTCACTGGGTTATTTGGTAACCGTGATAGCGTTACGGAGATGTTTAATAAACCCAAGTGGCAGACTCTGCAAGAGAGGCGCTCTGCATCGCGGTGTAGCTTGCTCGCCAGGTTTCGAGAGGGTGCGTTTCTGGATGAGGTATCGAATATATTGCTTCCCCCTACTTATACTTCCCGAGGAGATCACGAATGCAAAATTAGAGAGATTAGAGCGCGCACGGAGGCTTTCAGACAGTCGTTCTTCCCGCGAACCATACGCGACTGGAACAGGAAAGGGAGGTAATGACAGTGGCACGTAAAGTGCCCTCCGCCACACACCGTTGGGTGGCTTGCGGAGTATCAATGTAGATGTAGCTGTAGAATTTCTTATTGTATACGTCATTTCTTGTTGAGCGACTAGTGACTGGACGTGGGCCAGAATACTGAGAGATTAGCGAGAGTTTCATGTATTTTGTTGTAGAGGAGATAATAGCGTAATGTGTTCTTTAATCGGGTACCGGTACTACATCAAAAGCTTTTAAAATAACAGAGATAAATCTGCGATGTAATTACAGCGATCTGCAACGTAAGTCGCGAGTATTACCAGGTCTTTAATGTATTTCTAATTTTACATTATTCAACATATCAGAAACTCTTAGTAGAACGAAAGTTCCTCCTATCATAGCACAAAAAAAGGCGAGTATGTCCGAAGCAGAGTTACGTATATCAAAGAGGGTAACTAGATTTCCGACTTATCGGGCAGCTTCAAAGACATTTAGATCGAAACATCTTGACGTATTCACGATTTTTGCTTGTTAGTATCAGTAGCGTTGTCACGTAATACAATGCGTAATATACTCAGGTAAAGTAACATGGTACATGATATCATATCGTGCAACGTGACACACGCCATTACGTCATATAGCATGGTATTTGCAGATCGTGCAGTAGGTCACAACGTGTCATCAAAGTTTAGGAGGCACGCATCCCCATTCTGGGATACTTCCTAATAGAGACGTACCCCCTCTCGGGGGGTACATGCATCTCACCCTCTAGAAGGAAAATTTTCTTTTTCTTAAAGAATGTTTATTTATTCATCAACATCATTTGCCCGCTTCAAAGTAATCTCCCTCAGATATAAACGTTTGTACCATTTTTCCAATCTTGTAAGCGCTTCTGGAACTCTCTTTTCGTTGTGGTGTTCAGCTTCTTCAGCGATTGTGTTTTTATCTCATCAGTGGTGGCAAAACAACGTCCTTTCACGGATCTATTCAGCTTCGGGAATAGAAAGAAGTGGCAGGGGGCATGTCCGACGTGTACGGTGGCTGTAGATCTGTGTTTTAGCGCGCCCCCAGGAACAAATCTACCCCCAGACATTTTATTCCCCCAGTAATACTTTTTTTTCCCCTCAGAAAGTCACGAACAGGCATTAAGGACTGAGATGAAGCATTATCGTTATGCAATTTCGCGAGTGGTTTCGCTACAATTGTGGTCGTTTTCTTCGGATTGCCTCACAGAAATGGCGCATAAAATCCAGGTAGTCTTACCATAAGGTAGGAACCCATGGTGCACTATCCCACTGTAATCGAAGAAAAGAGTGAGAAGAATGTGCCGAACATTTTTTCGGTCTTGGCTCTTCAGACAGTTTCCATTGGGACGATTGGGCATTGGTTTCGACGTCATACCAGTGTAGTCATGCTTCGTCACCTGTTATAACCTTCTTTAGAACTTCTGGATCGTTGTCGACTTCATTCAGCAGTTCTGACCGATGTTACCTCCACATTGTTTTTGAAACAGATTTTGCTGTTACACGTTTCATGTCCAAAAAATCCGAAAAAATTGCTTGACATGAACCATGTAATGTGCTGATATCATCAGCAACCTTTCTAATTATGTTTATATGATTTTACAGAACAACCACCTTTGGCCGTAATAACGGCCTTCATACGCCTGGGCAATGAGTCAAACAGAGCTTGAATGGCGTGCACAGGTACAGCTGCCCATGCAGCTTCAACACGATACCACAGTTCATCAAGAGTAGTGACTGGCGTATTGTGGCGAGCCAGTTGCTCGGCCACCAATGACCAGACGTTTTCAATTGGTGAGAGATCTGGAGAATGTGCTGGACAGGGCAGCAGTCGAACATTTTCTGTATCCAGAAAGGCCCGTACAGGACCTGCAACATGCAGTCACGCATTATCCTGCTGAAATGTAGGGTTTAGCAGGGATTGAATGAAGGGTAGAGCCACGGGTTGTAACACATCTGAAATGTAACGTCCACTGTTCAAAGTACCGTCAATGCGAACAAGAGGTGACCGAGACGTGTAACCAATGGCGCCCCATACCATCACGCCGGGTGATACGCCAGTATGGCGATGACGAATACACGCTTCCAATGTGCGTTCACCGCGATGTCGCCAAGCACTGGTTCGACCATCATGATGCTGTAAACAGAACCCGGATTCATCCGGCAAAATGACGTTTTGCCATTCGTGCACCCAAGTTCGTCGATGAGTACACCAACGCACGCGCTCCTCTCTGTGATGCAGCATCAAGGGTAACCGCAGCCATGGTCTCCGAGCTGATAGTCCATGCTGCTGAAAAGTCGTCGAACTGTTCGTACAGTCTTGCAAACGTTCCCATCTGTTGACTCAGGGATCGAGACGTGACTGCACGATCCGTTACAGCCATGCGGATAAGATGCCTGTCTTCTCGACTGCTAGTGATACGAGGCCGTTGGGATCCAGCACGGCGTTCCGTATTATCCTCCTGAACCCACCGCTTCCATATTCTGCTAACAGTCATTGGATCTCGACCAACGCGAACAGCAATGTCGCGATACGATAAACTGCAATCGCGATTGGCTACATTCCGACCTTTATCAAAGACGGAAACGTGATGGTACGCATTTCTCCTCCTTACACGAGGCATCACAACAACGTTTCACCATGCAACGCCGATTAACTGCTGTTTGTGTATGAGAAATCGGTTGGAAACGTTCCTCATGTCAGCACGTTGTAGGTGTCGCCACCGGCGCCAACCTTGTGTGAATGCTCTGAGAAGCTAATCGTTTGCATATCACAGCATCTTCTTCCTGTCGGTTAAATTTCGCGTCTGTAGCACGTCATCTTCGTGGTGTAGCAATTTTAATGGCCAGTAGTGTATCATACTGTACAACGCTGGGCATAATTCTGGTTTGGTGAATCCATTGTTTTGGATGTCCATAGAGTTTTCAGTGATGTTTAAGGTTTCAACAAAGGATCGGTAATCAACAGTAATAACCAGTTCTTCTTAATTATGTCCACATACGGTGCTTAAAATGCCACACTTGTCTGTGAAACACAGTTTCATGGGCAAAGGTGTGACTTTTTGCGCTTAAAACCCGAACGATGAAAGATTTTTGCAAACGTTTCTTATGATTACCGTATGAATATATTGTCTATTATCATCTGTATCACTTAAACCGTCTCAGCATGCGCGATTCGCGTAAAACCAAATTTTACGTGCAACTTTAGAACGCTATATCGTGGCAACGGATAAGGCTTTCACAAAACAAGAGGAAGCCCATTAATTACATGTATTTGTCTACCTTATTACAAAATTTGCAGCTGTTCGCAAAAATATGAAAGAAAGAAGTGACCCGCGTTAAAAATTTTAAAAAAATCGTGTTTTTTGCATGTAAATTCCGAATGAAGGTAGATTTTTGAAAGCGAATTTTCAATTTTATCGTAAGAATGTATTTTTCTGTTTATGTGATTCACTTTAAACAGTTTCCGCGCACTGAATCCGGATAAGAACGAATTTTACGTGTTACGATTAGCTCAACTTTAAACTCTAGTCTCTGGACACTGGGTAAGGATTATTGGAAAAAAAATTAGTTTTTACTCTATTCGATTATCTACCTTCGTGCAGAGTTTGAACCGATTCGTACAAGTTTAAAGTGTACAAATGGTGCACTTCAAAAACCTCCCAAAAAACGTGTTTTTTGCACTTAAAATCGTAAAGAAGGAAGATTTTTTTCAAACAGTAAAATATTATCTTAGATCAAGGTGCAATACACCGGTGGAACAAATTTGAACCATCAGTCTCGCTCCAGTCCGGAGTTTTTTAAGGGTGACTATTTCTGCATTTAAAATTCGAACGAGGGTGGTTGTTTTTACACGTAAACTGCTAACGCTGCAAACACAAATGGTGTCATTAGCTGAGCATTAATTTCAGCCTAAGATGTTCGAATGGCAATACGAATGGCAGCTGGTCCTACCTAAAACATAAACTTTTCACCGCATTTTCCCAGCTTAAATAGGAATCAAGCACGAAGATCTCACCCCCACCCCCCCCACCCCCCCGCCCATCAAACCGGCGAATCTGCGCGCAGTCTTTTCATATATACACTCCTGGAAATTGAAATAAGAACACCGTGAATTCATTGTCCCAGGAAGGGGAAACTTTATTGACACATTCCTGGGGTCAGATACATCACATGATCACACTGACAGAACCACAGACACATAGACACAGGCAACAGAGCATGCACAATGTCGGCACTAGTACAGTGTATATCCACCTTTCGCAGCAATGCAGGCTGCTATTCTCCCATGGAGACGATCGTAGAGATGCTGGATGTAGTCCTGTGGAACGGCTTGCCATGCCATTTCCACCTGGCGCCTCAGTTGGACCAGCGTTCGTGCTGGACGTGCAGACCGCGTGAGACGACGCTTCATCCAGTCCCAAACATGCTCAATGGGGATCTTGCTGGCCAGGGTAGTTGACTTACACCTTCTAGAGCACGTTGGGTGGCACGGGATACATGCGGACGTGCATTGTCCTGTTGGAACAGCAAGTTCCCTTGCCGGTCTAGGAATGGTAGAACGATGGGTTCGATGACGGTTTGGATGTACCGTGCACTATTCAGTGTCCCCTCGACGATCACCAGTGGTGTACGGCCAGTGTAGGAGATCGCTCCCCACACCATGATGCCGGGTGTTGGCCCTGTGTGCCTCGGTCGTATGCAGTCCTGATTGTGGCGCTCACCTGCACGGCGCCAAACACGCATACGACCATCATTGGCACCAAGGCAGAAGTGACTCTCATCGCTGAAGATGACACGTCTCCATTCGTCCCTCCATTCACGCTTGTCGCGACACCACTGGAGGCGGGCTGCACGATGTCGGGGCGTGAGCGGAAGACGGCCTAACGGTGTGCGGGACCGTAGCCCAGCTTCATGGAGACGGTTGCGAATGGTCCTCGCCGATACCCCAGGAGCAACAGTGTCCCTAATTTGCTGGGAAGTGGCGGTGCGGTCCCCTACGGCACTGCGTAGGATCCTACGGTCTTGGCGTGCATCCGTGCGTCGCTGCGGTCCGGTCCCAGGTCGACGGGCACGTGCACCTTTCGCCGACCACTGGCGACAACATCGATGTACTGTGGAGACCTCACGCCCCACGTGTTGAGCAACTCGGCGGTACGTCCACCCGGCCTCCCGCATGCCCACTATACGCCCTCGCTCAAAGTCCGTCAACTGCACATACGGTTCACGTCCACTCTGTCGCGGCATGCTACCAGTGTTAAAGACTGCGATGGAGCTCCGCATGCCACGGCAAACTGACTGACACTGACGGCGGCGGTGCACAAATGCTGCGCAGCTAGCGCCATTCGACGGCCAACACCGCGGTTCCTGGTGTGTCCGCTGTGCCGTGCGTGTGATCATTGCTTGTACAGCCCTCTCGCAGTGTCCGGAGCAAGTATGGTGGGTCTGACACACCGGTGTCAATGTGTTCTTTTTTCCATTTCCAGGAGTGTACTTGTTATTACAGTGCTTCCGCGCTGTAAAGGCGGGTCCATACTCAGCGCGCCGCGCCGCGCCGTGCTGCGCCGCGCTGCTGCACCCCGCGCACAGCTGTAGCAGAGAGGGATGCGCCGTCCGCGCCCCGCCGCGCCGCTCCGAGGCGCGCACTGTGTTCCAGTTGGAGCGCGCGCATGGTCTGAAGATGGAGCGAGCCGGAGCCCCGTCTAGACTGAGCGCGCGCAAACGCGCCACTTCCTTTGATGTACCGACAACAGCCGGAAAACTGCGCGACGCGGCACGACGCGGCGCAGCGCGGTTCGCTGTCCACACTGAGCGCGCAGAGCCGCGCACAGCCGTTTTGCGCAGCGCGGCGCAGCACGGCGCGCTCAGTGTGGACCCGTCTTGATTACTTTTCTTTCACGAAATGTGCTGTCTCCATCCTTCAATTACCAGCACGACATTCCCTTCTCACCAGTTATTCGCTCTCACATCTTTGTTCAATAACAAGAGTAGTTCGCGCGCAATACAGCGACTGCAAAAAAATGTGTAAAGCTCTACTGCTGACACCGATACGAGCGCCGAACCGGAGAGTGTGCGAACTTGGTGAAAGACCGACAACCTGTGGAAAGTCAGCGAGCATCTGCACATGTGAACGGAACGCGACTGGCTGCTATTCGCTCGCGCTCACCTGCCGTTTACACTCGAGAAAATGCTGTTTCGGTGGTGCTCATATACTTGTGTGCGCTCCGGTATTAACCATCGACTCGGGTATCTATTGTCCACCTGATGTTTCTTACATGGGTAGTCGATCTGATTCAACCTGGCAGCCTGACTACAGTTTCCATTTACTCGTCATTTCACAATTTCAAAGATCGGTACGTTATATCACTAGGGGTGGTCGAATGTACAATTAATCTCGGAGAAACAGATGCAGTCTTCGGGACCTTTACATCAGGATTTACGATGTGAGTGTACACATCACAGAATTTGCAGTGAATTACACTGAAGCGCCAAAGAAACTGGTATACGCATGCGTTTTCAAATACAAATATATGTAAACAGGCAGAATACGGCGCTGCGGTCGGCAACGCTTATAGAAGACAACAAATGTCTGGCGCAGTTGTTAGACGGTTACTACTGTTACAATGGCAGGTTATCAAGACTTAATTGAGCTTGAATGAGGTGTTACAGCTGGCGCACGAGCGATGGGACACAGTATCTCCGAGGTAGCGATGAAGTGGGGATTTTCCCGTACGACCGTTTCACGAGTTTACCGCGAATATCAGGAATTCGGTAAAACATCACACTCCAACATCGCAGTGGCCGGAAAAAGATCATGCAAGAAGGGGACCAACGACGACTGAAGAGAATCGTTCAGCGTGACAGAAGTGCATCCCTTCCGCAAATTGCTGCAGATTTCAATACTGGGCCATCAACAAGTGTCACCGTGTGAACCATTCAACCAAACGCTGGACCTGTCAGCACCAAACTTTGACTGTTGATGACTGGAAACAAGTTTCCTGGTCAGACGAATATCGTTTCAAATTGTATCGAGCGAATAGAACTGTAACGGTTGCGAGGTGCCGGGGCAAGCAGTGTATTTAACACTAAATTCTTCTAGAATCTACATATGTAAATGATGCTCTAAGCCTCCCCCCCTCCCCCCCCCCCCCGTTATTCTAACTCCGACTTCTGCTGTTGCACATGGATTAAAAAATATACACGAACTGACTGTAATCAACCCTGCAAGTGGAGTAGAAAAGAGTTTGGCACCTGCAATAATTTAATTTGATAAATAAGTTAAATAAAGGAAGGTTTCATTAACGTAGTGAGAAATGATGGGTTGCTCTACCGATTAACAGAATGAAAGTTCTGTCCAAAATAACAATATGATTTATTAAGACTAAAACACAAAATAACAAACAAAAACACATGAAACATTTATAATACATCAAATTGGCTCAAATTGGATACTCAAACAAACGCTGTGAAGGTGAAGTTGTCCCTAAACTAGATTGTGTGGTTTATGACGAAGTGGTATGTGGAGCCAATTCCTTGCCACTCAAATCTTAAGAGAGACACACAGCTAACCCCACATTAATTGCTGCTACCCAAGACAGAACAAAATTAGAAAAACACTAACAGGCGCGCTCTGCTGAGCTCTGATTATCACCTAGGAAAATCCCTATCTGCCGGTGCTGCGGACATACATTACCAAACTGTCTTCTTAACTGCCAGAACACGATCTGGCGTACCGGAGGCGATGGCTGGTTGCTTCGACGTCCTCGACTGAAAAGCGAGAGCCGACTACCTAGAGCGCCCGTACAGGCCAAACACACAACATTCCCGCCCCCACGACAGTGGCCGTGGTTAAATGTTCCAATCAGCAACTAGAAAACCGGCGGAAAATTCCACTCCACTGCCGGAGCACTACCATTCCACCAATGGAGATTCTTGGCGCCAATTTCTGCGCTGATTTTGCTACGTCACGGAGCTATGCCCTGAGCAAGCCAATCACAGTTACTATTTTGCAGAAAGCGCGGGAATTTTCCCGCCACAACTGCCTGGGTACACAAGTCATTCCCACGCCTCGCTGGTAGCTCGTCAGAAAGTGTTTTCGCTAAGATTCTGCGAAGTAACGGAACCTCTAGCCCAGCCGCTACTTCAGACCCCTCCGGGTGTGTCTTTTGACAATGTCGGCGTCTGCAAAGCATTCACTCGACTTCCTCACACCCATCGGCTTAACCCTTTCCAGATCAGCGGAGCCCGCCTGTCACCGGACCACCCGGGTGACGAGAGATGCTGCGTGGGAAGTCCACGTGTGAAGGAATAGCGACTTTTCACTGCATGCAATTAGAGAGGAAAATCGTAAGATAGAAATATTAGAGGGGGCTCATGCCACCTCTCATAGCCCCTACGCCATTTTAGATTGTAATTGGTGAGCGGTTGGCTCACTTAGGAGCAAGGTAGTGAGTCAATCGCCCAAGAACAATCTCGCAAACTGGCTGCACATGCTGCACTCTATAAAGAAAATCACTGCTACTGAAAAATGCAGCTCATAGAGGGAGGATTATTTATCATGTAGCCAACTTCACCTTCTTAATATGGAACACTAACACTCACATCACACATCCATACCCAGGGAGCCCCTTACAAACACCGATTCACACAAACATTCACTCTCTAAATATGGCCCGGGCATGTGAGCCAAATATGGATCAATTTATTCTTTACAATCAGAGTTGGAGTGCTCCGCAATTAAATGCCCAAGATGTTACAACAATTTTAATCATTAAACTAACCTGAACTCACTCACGCATGATACTATTTAAGTTAACAATCTCTTTGTGAGCTTTCAGAATCTAATTACAACCTCCGATTCATTCTGTCTCCCTGCAGCAAGAATAACCTTTACAAAATGTTCCCTGAACTGATGGTCCATTCACAATGACAGTGGTGGTATCTGCTTCAGTTTATGTGGACTTCAGGCACACTGTTTGCATACACACAACAATAAATACAAAATACAAAAAAAACATGGTGTGGAGAACAATACAGTAATTTGTAATAAGAATTGCAGTGTAAAACACAAACACATACAAGGTATAACATACATTACAAAAACAACACAAGAGAAAGAAATTTAAGAAAAAAAAACAAGGTTCATGGGGCATCAAGTTGCCTTTACAAAATGTTCCCTGAACATGGTCCATTCACAATGACAGTGGTGGTATCTGCTTCAGTTTATGTGGACTTCAGGCACACTGTTTGCATACACAAAACAATAAATACAAAATACAAATAAAACATGGTGTGGAGAACAATACAGTAATTTGTAATAAGAATTGCAGTGTAAAACACAAACACATACAAGGTATAACATACATTACAAAAACAACACAAGAGAATGAAATTTAAGAAAAAAAGCAAGGTTCATGGGGCATCAAGTTGTGCGTGCACATTGCACCAAGTTCACGACTGTGCTGAGAATGAGGCACTAAATCACATTGTTAGAAATATTCGAAGCACTTCACAAATTCCACAGTACTGACATCACATAGGGCTAAACGTCGGGTGTTGTTGCTATGTTGTTGCAACGGCAATAGGGTGTGCTGGAGCATCTGCAGTACTCTGTTGAGATTGCACCAAGATCCATGCATACGATCACGGCAGTGCAGTTGGAAGACACAGTGATAGGCTCTCCTCACGTCGATTAATTGTCTCTGAGGTCTACTTGTTGGGATACATCACTAGTCTAGGTCTCTTCTCTCGCTGGACAGTACTTTACGTTTCCCAATATTGCAGTTCGACGAGGGATGATGGCACGTGGAGTGACTCCACAAGTGTGTGAGGTCATCCATACAGGGTCGAACTAGGAGCGACGACTGCTAAAACTGCTCTCTAATAGAGAGGAGAAGTTAGAAATGAGACCATTCATTTGTTAGTGTGGCACGATACTGCTTTGTGTATGCAGATCGGCCAATGCTAGTGAGTTGTAAAAACCCAAACAGGTGAGTATATAGCGTCCCTTTCTGTCCTGAGGCACATGAGGCGCAGGTTCTGACACGATATGTGATCTTCTTCGTGTACTCACGACAACGTGGTCTGCCGCAGGGAATCCCTCCAAACGGCTGCCGCGTCCGGAGAGCTAGCAGGCTGTCGCGTGTGGGTCGCGTGTCAGTGTCAACGGCCAGCCTCACTTTCGCTTGTGGCCCGGCGAGGATCCCACCTAATCCTTCAGGTATACGGCCTGGTGACTGTCAGCTTGCAGGACCGGACGCTCGCCTTCTTGCAGGTAGCCGAAGACCTCTTGTTTTTGCGCTGGCTAGCCTCTGCATTGCGACGATACCCGTCATCTGCACTGTTCTGACAAAAATCTTATGCCTAACTTTTTCCCATGACCTTCTATGTAATAATAAATTTACATAATGACACATTGATGGTCTGTCATTTCAGACACTCTTATTTTACTTTTATAGTTATTAATCTATGGCTATCATTTTAACAAAATCTTGGTGTATCAAATTTAGACATGGAAATAATTTATCTTGATCTTTGTGTAGAGACCGGTCTCACTACTGTACATGGTGTGTGACGCTACACTGGATGAACAGCTAAATGTGCGGGCCCGCACTAATATTACTATTAAATATATAGATCGACAGTAGACATGCTCAAGAATTAACTACCATTTGCCAACGATCTACATTCTATGTCTTTTGAATAAATTATGTTATTATGCAGGTCGAGGTTTTACTGAGCTTATAAAGAACAAGCAACTATTCTACGTTCGCTCGCCGGTCGTCCCTCCATCTTGGGTCTGTGATTTGATGACCTGAAAAATAACATCCCAACAGGCGCGCGCCAAACACTTGTGGTAGAAAACTCCCACAATATTAATCTGGTTATTGTTAAATCCTACAGTTTAACTTATCCTAGTATATCGTACCTTTTTTTTTACCTTATACAATACTCTACATAATTCCTGTTACGTTGAGATGTCTCGCTGCTCGCCGCTATTGACGACAGTGATGTGCGCGCCGTACGACATGACCTCCGAGTTTTCATTACGCCTCACTGAAACTCCAGAGACTGGGTTAGCCATGGCTATACACGACAATAAATTTGTAGTTGCAACTTCCTTCTCTATGTGATGCGGTTTTGGCGATCAAAGTACACCTTTCCAGAGGCAATGTAATATGACCAAGCCAGGACTGGTTCCTGTTGAGGATTCAGTCGCCCACCACACGCCAGCTACACAGTATGTCACGAATATCCAAGTATAAGTCCCTGGTTATTCATCTGTGACAGTCACGAGCAGCACGCTAAATCCCCAACCAGCACATTGGCATGGTAGGCTTTATGCCCGCATTTCTCTCGTCTAGGGCACCATTGGAGTCAAACGCTCACAGGTTCACCCCGACTTGCAAGACAACGATGCTGGCGCAGCTCTGCAAAAAAACTATACTGCCCATATTCATCCTCGAAATCACGCAATATACCACAATCTTGCAGTGCACTGACGCGTGCCTGCAAGCATTGGTATGAACGTCTCACGAACTGGTTGTGGCCGCTATGTAGCGTATCACGACTTCTCAGAACGCTTCTCAGAGCACGTTCTTGTATGCGCCCGTTTGTGCGACATCTCGTCACTCATCTTTATCCCTTAACATGGACACCAGATAGGAAAGGACAAAAACATTGCTCATGGAAAGGTAGTGCCTCTTATCGCAACGACAGAGGAGATCCCGAACATAGACAAAAAAAGTTAACAGCAGTAAATTCTTATGCGAGAAAACGCAGCGTGTTAATACTTTAACAATCTTAATCTATTAATGCAACGATTATTGTTCCCCGAAGAAAGGTTCATATATTTGCCTATTCTACTATGTACACCACTTACACTACTACTATAGCAAGGTTCATGTATTTGCCCATTCTACTATGTACACCACTTACACTACTACTATTCCACGAACTCCTTTATGTGAGAGATGTGGTGGAGTCCTATGGACTTCTTTCCTTTCAGCGTCTCCAATTCATAAGCATTGTGGTGAGCTGCTCTCCTTATACGGTACGTGCCGTTGTAAACAGAATAGAATTTTTGGCATTTCATTTTTTGTTTTTTCGAAAGTCGGAAAGACTTAACGAGCACCTTTTGTCCAATTTGGAAGTGTCGTAGACGAGCTCCCCTGTCGGCACGTCTCTTCCTGACCTCTGCTGCAGCCCGTATCCTCTTGAGAGCCAAATCCACTATGGCTTGGTGCTGCGTTCGCGCCCTTGGTGGGAAGTTTACGACCTCGGTTATCAAGTCCTTAGGAATCTGGTTTTTCAGTACTGTAATGGGTGCCAATTTTGTTATCCCATGGGGTGCCTCATTGATCACCTCCTGGAAGTCTTTAAGGAAAACGTCCCATGTCGTGTGCTGTTTTCTACAGTACAAGCGGCACAAGTTTCCGAGTTCTTTAATAACCCATTCTGCAGCATTCGAGCTCGGATGGTGTGAAGATATAAAAATGGGATCAATTTTACATCGACGCAACGTCTCCTTCCATGTTTTTGACTTAAACTGTGGCCCGTTATCAGAAATAATTCTACTCACATGATCAACCTGTGGTAGGAAATCCCGGATTAGGGCTCGTGATACAGTTCGTCCTGTCGCCCTCTTCAGTGGCGTAAAGGTAACGTATTTGGACGTTAGTTCAACAAACACTAATACGTAAGTATATCCTCTTCTTGTTCTTGGCAAAGGTCCCATCAAATCTGTTGCTGCTAATTGTCTTAATTTGGTCGGTACGATTGGGTATAATGGTGCCTGCATGCTCACAGTGGTGTGCTTAGCCTTTTGGCAGTCTTTACACAACGACAGTACCCTCCGAATTCGACGCTCATGTTTCGAAAGTAACACATGGTCCTTAGCTTGAGATTGTACTTGCGTGGTCCGAAGTGCCCATAGCTGAGGCGAGTATGCCATATAACCTTGTTTATTAGGTGTTCAGGGATGCATACCCCCCATTCAGTGTCATTTGCATAATTTCGGTTGAAAATTATGCCTTTCCGCAAGAGGTAGAACTGCCTGATGGTGGCGTGTCTTCTGTCTATCCATTTCTGTTTCAATAACACTAGGGCAGGGTCCTTGTCTTGCTCCTTCTTGATGTCCTGCATGCTACAGGTAATAAAATTTTTAAAGGCAACTTTCTGCATATAGAAAAGGCAGTAGTGATTTTCCTCCAGATCTTCTTCAATGTTGTGCTCAAATCCGATCGGTGACCGTGATAAGGCGTCTCCAATAATGTTCTGACTGCCGGGGATATATTCTATCGAAAAGTTGTACTGCTGCAGATATGATGCCCACCTAATGAGCCGCCTGTGATTAAGCTTTGCAGTCATCAAGAACTCGAGTGCCTTGTGGTCTGTGTAGACCCCCGTCTTGCGACCAAACAGAAGGTATCTGAATTTTTCAAACGCCCATACAATAGCCGGCGCCTCTAACTCGGTTACTGAGTAATTCCTCTCACTCTTGGCTAGTACTCTGCTACCAAACGCAATTGTCTTCCACGCCCTGTTTCCTTCATGTACATAGTCTTGGAACACCATGACACCCAGACCTGAGTATGAACTGTCCGTTACTATGCAAAGCTCTTCTGCTGAATTAGGGTGTGATAGGATGGGTGCTTGTAATAATGCGAATTTTAATGCTTTCCATTCGTATTCGGCCGCCTCATCCCATTCCCAAGGAATCTTCTTTCCTGTAAGTTGATGCAACCTAGGACTGCTCTGAGTTTTGACATGTATAAAGCGGTTGTAAAAATGTATGATCCCCAAGAACCCCCTTAACTGCTTCTTTGTCGTAGGAATGGGAAACTTTTCAATCGCTTCGATCTTTTCGGGATTTGGCGCAATGCCCTCACCCGTGATGATATGTCCTAGAAATTTGACAGAGGACGTCCGAAAATTCGATTTTTCGATATTGATAGTCACTCCGTGTTCCTTGAATGTCGCAAGGAGTTCACCGAGGACTGCATTGTGCTCTCCCCAAGATTTCTCCGCGATCAGCAAATCGTCCACATAGCTGGTGACATGACGTTTCAAATTATCGCTTAGTATGCCGTCCAGCCCCAGAATGAATTCGGCAGATGAAACGTTCAAACCAAATGGTAGACGACGAAACCGGTAACATCTTCCAAATGCTAAAAAGGCTGTGTACTGTCTGCAATTTGGATGGAGCTCGATCTGCCAGAAACTCGATTTTAGATCAACTGATGAGAAGATTGATATTCCATGGAAGTTTCGTAAGAGTTCCTCTAATCGTTCCGGTCTGTCTGTTTCGGGTTCTATTATGGTATTGAATTGTCGTGAGTCCAAGACTAAACGAATACTACCATCTGCCTTCTCGACTACTCTTAACGGGTTATTATAGGCTGAAGCCGTAGGTTCTATTATTCCTTCACTCAGCATTCGCGTAATTTCAGCTGCTACTTTCTGTCGATATGCCAAGGGGACTGGATAGGGTGGCACACGAAACTGGTTGTGCGGACTTACACGAAATTCATATTGGAAGTTCTTTATTGATCCTGTCTTGGGAAGGAAGACCTCCGCATATTCTACTAGTAATTTATGAAGTTCTTTGCGGTGGTCGCACCTTATATTCTTTATTGCTTCCACTTTTTCTCCTATTTTCTCCTTTATTTCTCCCATTATTCCGACTTCATTCTCATCCGTGTCCTCTCCCCTACCCGCAACTTCGACCTGTTCTTCCTTTCTGTCTTTCAGACACGCATAGTTTATCCGTACACAGTTAGACGGTAGTTGAGCTGGGATCAGCTGGTCGTCGAACTTAATGTGGACGGGATTCCCTTTCCTCAAAACCACTTCACCTCGTCCTAGATCAACTATCGCTTCATGTTCATTTAGGAAGTCCGTTCCTATTATCATGTCGATCGCCAGATTTGGCACGATCCAGAAGTTAGACTCTATTTTGTGTCCTTGGCAGTAGAATTCCAGTCTTGTTTGTTGGGTGACCTCCGTACATTTACCCGCTAATGCCCCTTTTATTTTGGTTTTCTTAACCGATAGGACAGGCCAGTCCATCTCCTGAGAGCACCTCTTGTATGCTGCCTCAGATATTGCTGTTATGTAGCTTCCACTATCTATTATCGCATTCATACTCTTTTCAGCTATTGCTACTGTGATAAGAGGCTGCCGATCTTGTCGAGGAGTTGCTTTATGTTCCTCGAGCAGGATTTCTGATAAATCTTCGTAATGTATCATCCGTAGTTGCCCAGGTCCGAGATTACGTGCGAAATTCCGGCGGCCTGTGTTCGCACTGGTCTGGCGTCAATCCCTTGTTAAGCTCCCCCTATTCTGACGTGCATTAGGATTTGCAGGTCTAGTTTCAATCTACTGGTTCCACTGTTGTCCTTGGTTTCGCTCTCTCCAATTACGGTCGCTTTGCCGTTCGTTATTCCTCCCATCCCAGATTTCTTGTCTAGATTGACCCTGCTCCCTGACGTTCTGGTTTCCGTGTCTTTGGTTTCCATAACCTTGAATAGCGTAACCTTGACTTCCGTAACCCTGGTTTCCTAACTGACCAGTGCGATTATGCGATCTGTTGTCGTCTTCCCTTCCTGGCCCGTGGTATTTGTTACTTTGCCCCTTCTTCCTGTCCTTTGCGTCTTGTTTATCAAAGACTACTTCGAGTTCGCGCAATAGACTCTTGAATGCTTCTATGTCAGATCCACACTTCCCGACAAGTGTCTGTTGGTACCTAACTGGCAATTTGGAAAAGCAAAATTTAATGATTTCTCCGTTGCTATATGGACTATCTAAAAATTGATTCTTCTTGAGTAAATCATCAAGAAATTTGGTTGCGCTTCTATGCCCGGACACTTCCAGTTCAGGACAAAATATTATTTCCTCTTTAATCCTGTCTTGCGTTTCCTTTGACCAGTAGATCCGCAGGAATGCACCAACAAATTCCTGATAAGTCCGACACGTCACTGCCACATCTTTTCCGCGGCTTGGCCTTCGCTGTGTCCACATATGAATTCTAATTTTGCCTGGGTTGGCCGGTAATGAATTTGTAAACTGCATCACCCAGCTCTTCGGATGCATCGACCCTCCATTTTCTTTGAACTTCTGGAATTTTAGTATCGACAGGAAGTGATTGTGATCAAAATCCTGTCTGATCCTCGCACTGGTATTGTCACTCGTTTCCGATACTTGCACGTCTGCTGAGTGTCCTGTTCTATCTTGCTGATAACTGTGATGTGCTACCTCTGTATCACAGTGGAAGTGGCACTCAGAATTCACTCTCCTAAGTGGGCTATAATTATTGGAGCTATTACTCGCTGTTTCTGCGTGTGCATTGTTAGTTCCGCACTCGGTCATTGGGCTAGAGCACGGCGGGCTTTTCCTCGGAGACACAATTCTGTGTATTCCATCATTGGTATCCGAACGCGCAGTGCTCGTGTGCCCGTTTTGCTCTAGTTTTGCTATCCGACTCTCTACTTCTTCCATTCGTTTCGTGGTGTTCGCAACCGCGATATTACCTTGAGTTTTTAAGAATGATAGGGATTTTGAGTGGGATTGTGTTGTACGTCGCAAGCGCCCTGCGAGTTTAGAAGTTGCTTCCGCGACTTTCATTGCCCCTATTGCTGCCGTTTTGGCCAGGCCTGCTACTTTTTGTGCAGCCTTTGACATTTGTTTTACTTCTCCACATTCTTTCTTTATTGTTAGTAATTCCCCACGAATTTCCCCTATATGCGAAATTATTGCCTCAGTGTCCTTCTTACGCTGTTCGTCTGCTTCTTCCTTCTTCTTCTTACGTTGTTTTTCCTCTTCTTCCTTCTCCCTCTTACGCTGTTCGTCAGCTTCTTCCTTCTCCTTCTTACGTTGTTCGTCAGCTTCTTCTTTCATTGATCGTAGGAAGCTCAGTATTGGGTTTACGTCATCTTTTTTATCCTCTTCAAACGTGGGAGATGTAACTCTGGACACCTGGGCGCTAGAGCTCTGACGTGGCCGAGCTAGCCCCTGTCTGTTCTCGTTCGTTTGATTATAAACTTCTGCTACCATCTCGACCTGTGTGCCTGTCTCTGTTTCATCCTCTACTTCACTATCATAATCACGGCCGCAACGCTGCTCTGAGATCGCGTCCAAATCACCTTCCTCATCAATGACCCTGGCGTCCTGTCCTGCTGAAAATGTGCCCATCTCATCTCCGAACCTACTCCCGTCAGTAAACTGCCCCTTATCCATTATACTATCCTCTTTTGTTTTAGCTTCGCTCGATAATAGTCGTGCCTTACTTTTCGTTATGATCCATGAAAAACAAATTGATCTGAAACGCACAATAAAATTAATCTACTCCATATATTTTTACACATAGACATAAAATTTCAACAACGCCTCTCCAACGCTGTAATTATATGCACGATTTGTTGTGGTACAGAAACCGCACACAAACCCGATAAAGTGTGATGTGATACGGACACACCATCAAAGGAACACAAAAATAATGAACAAAAGAATATATACACTGAAAACAAAAACTGTAATCATGCGCCGCTGCTTAAAACTAAACGCGGAACTACCAGAAAAAAACTTGGGTATTAATCAATAAAAAATTAAGCAAAAAAAATTCTGAGTGTCCCTACTACTAATAATACTTGCTTATCAGCGATTCACAGGAAAGATCCGAGGCTAAGGGTTGCCATTTTATGCGAGGTGCCGGGGCAAGCAGTGTATTTAACACTAAATTCTTCTAGAATCTACATATGTAAATGATGCTCTAAGCCCCCCCCCCCCCCCCTTATTCTAACTCCGACTTTTGCTGTTGCACATGCACATGCGAACTGACTGTAATCAACCCTGCAAGTGGAGTAGAAAAGAGTTTGGCACCTGCAATAATTTAATTTGATAAATAAGTTAAATAAAGGAAGGTTTCATTAACGTAGTGAGAAATGATGGGTTGCTCTACCGATTAACAGAATGAAAGTTCTGTCCAAAATAACAATATGATTTATTAAGACTAAACACAAAATAATAAACAAAAACACATGAAACATTTATAATACATCAAATTGGATACTCAAACAAATGCTGTGAAGGTGAAGTTGTCCCTAAACTAGATTGTGTGGTTTATGACGAAGTGGTATGTGGAGCCAATTCCTTGCCACTCAAATCTTAAGAGAGACACACAGCTAACCCCACATTAATTGCTGCTACCCAAGACAGAACAAAATTAGAAAAAGACAAACAGGCGCGTTCTGCTAAGCTCTGATTATCACCTAGGAAAATCCCTATCTGCTGGTGCTGCGGACATACATTACCAAACTGTCTTCTTAACTGCCAGAACACGATCTGGCGTACCGGAGGCGATGGCTGGTTGCTTCGACGTCCTCGACTGAAAAGCGAGAGCCGACTACCTAGAGCGCCCGTACAGGCCAAACACACAACATTCCCGCCCCCACGACAGTGGCCGTGGTTAAACGTTCCAATCAGCAACTAGAAAACCGGCGGAAAATTCCACTCCATTGCCGGAGCACTACCATTCCACCAATGGAGATTCTTGGCGCCAATTTCTGCGCTGATTTTGCTACGTCACGGAGCTATGTCCTGAGCAAGCCAATCACAGTTACTATTTTGCAGAAAGTGCGGGAATTTTCCCGCCACAACTGCCTGGGTACACAAGTCATTCCCACGCCTCGCTGGTAGCCCGCCAGAAAGTGTTTTCGCTAAGATTCTGCGAAGTAACGGAACCTCTAGCCCAGCCGCTACTTCAGACCCCTCCGGGCGTGTCTTTTGACAATGTCGGCGTCTGCAAAGCATTCACTCGACTTCCTCACACCCGTCGGCTTAACCCTTTCCAGATCAGTGGAGCCCGCCTGTCACTGGACCACCCGGGTGACGAGAGAAGCTGCGTGGGAAGTCCACGTGTGAAGGAATAGCGACTTTTCACTGCATGCAATTAGAGAGGAAAATCGTAAGATAGAAATATGAGAGGGGGCTCATGCCAACTCTCACGGTATGGAGACAATCTCACGAATCCAGGACCCTGCATACCAGCAGACGACCGTTCAATCTGGTGGAGGCTCTGTAATGGCGTGGGGCGTGTGCAATTGGAGGGATATGGGACCCCTGATACGTCTAGATACGACTGTTGGCAGGTGACACGTACGTAATCATCGTGTCTGCCGGTCGCTGTGACCGAGCGGTTCTAAGTGCTTCAGTCTGGAAGCGCGCGACTGCTACGGTCGCAGCTTCGAATCCTGCCTCGGGCGTGCATGTGTGTGATGTCCTTAGGTTAGCTAGGTTTAAGTAGGTCTAGGTCTAGGGGACTGATGACCCCAGATGTTAAGTCCCATACTGCTGAGAGCCATTTGAACCATTTGAACCATCCTGTCTGATCACCTGCATCCATGTATGCCCATTATGCATTCCGACGGGCTTGAGCAGTTCCAGCTTTGCAATTCCAGCTACAGAGTGGCTCCGGGAACACTCTTCTGAGTTTAAACACATCCACTGACCACCAAACTCCCCAGATGTGAACATTATTCAGCATATCTGCGATTATTGCAACGTACTGTTCAGAAGAGATCTCCACCCCCTCGTATTCTTACAGATTTATGGACAGTCCAGCACTACTTCAGACATTAGTCGATTCCAAGACCACGTCGTGTTGTGGCACTTCCGCGTGCTCGCTGGTCCCTACACAATGTTAGGCAGATGTACCAGTTTCTTTAGCTCTTCATTATAGATGAGTCTTCTGATACCAAAATTCATGATGTATGCTTGCATCCTGATCGGGTATGCCAACCTTACAATATTCGGTAAAACTATATAGGGTAATTTTTCTAATTGGAGGCAAACTACGGTAAACGATCCTTTAATAGATAAGAAACAAAGGTTATATGGAAATATTACTTCAATTACGTTTCAAGGGAAGTACACTCACTTGAAAGTGGAGACATAAGATCTTGATGATGAGCCGGGTATCGGCACCAGAAAGCGGTGCACCAGCAGGGCTAAGGCGAACGACCGTGTGGATCTTTCTCTACAATTGCCATTATGCGTATTACTCACAACGTGTGCTGGCCTTATTACCTATCGTCTTGCCTCCGTAGTACCAGTTTTGTCGCTGGTTCATTGGAGAAACCATCACAGAGCTGTGATTTCTGTTATTCAGCCTATTCACAGATGAGGCTACCTTTACGAGGGGCAGTATCTTTAGCTTTCGCAACACCCACCTGTCAGTTACAGAAAATCACCATGGCAAAGTGTCAGTGAACGGTCAGCACCGGCTCAGCCTCAGTGTACGGCCAGTGATTATTGGCGACATCTCGTGCGACCAGTCATTCTTCCAAAACTTCACCTGCTGGAAGACTTGTATTTGGTGGTGGAAAGGGTAATTAGCGTGCTATATGATAAAGCTACAGCTCCCTGCCCTTTTGCGTGTAGGACTAAAACACTATTAGTGACAGAACTTTCCTACTTGAGTGTTCAAAAATGGTTCAAATGTCTCTAAGCGCTATGTGACTTAACATCTGAGGTCATCAGTCCCCTAGACTTAGAACTACTTAAACCTAACTAACCCAAGGACATCACACACATCCATGCCCGAGGCAGGATTCGAACCTGCGACCGTAGCAGCAGCGTGGTTCCGGACTGAAGCGCCTAGAACCGCTCGGCCACTCCTGCCGGCACTTGTGTGTTATCATGTACGCTTTTTGTCACTGAAACCTACACTACCAAAGATATTTTATCTCTACCTTCCATTGTGTACACCTCCCTTGGAACGCATTTCCGTTCATACACTCAAGCGCCAAGCAAACTGCTATTGGCATGCGTATTCAAATACAGAGATATGTAATCAGGCATAATACGGCGCTGCTGTCGGTACCGCCTATATAAGACAAGATATGTCTGGCGCAGTTGTTAGACCGGTTACTGCTCCTTCAATGGCAGGTTATCAAGATTTTAATGAGTTTGAACGTGGTACTGTAGTCGGCGCACGAGCCATGGGACACAGCATCTCCGAGGTAGCGATGAAGTGGGGATTTTTTCGTACGACAATTTCGCCTGTGCACCATGAACATCAGGAATCCGGCAAGACATCAGATTCCCGACATCGCTGCGCCCGGAAAAAAATCCTGCAAGAACGGGACCAACGACGACTGAAAATCGTTCAACGTCAGAAGTGCAACCCTTCCGCAAATTGTTGCAGATTTCAATGCTGGGCCATGAACAAGTGTTGGCGTGCGAACTATTGAACGAAACATCATCAATGGGGGCTATCGGAGAGGAAGGCCTACTCGTGTACCCTAGATGACTGCACGACACATAGCTTTACGCCTCGTCTGGGCCCGTGAACACCGACGCTGGACTGTTGACGACTGGTAACATGTTACCTAGTCGGAAGAGTCTCGTTTCAAATTGTATCGAGCGGATGGACTTACACAAGTATGGAGGCAACCCCATGAATCCATGGACCCTGGATGCCAGCAGGAGACTGTACAACCTGGAGGATTCTCTGTTTGGTGTGGGGCATGTGCAGTTGGAGTGATATTGGACTCGTGATACGTCTGGATACAGCTTTGACAGGTGAGGCGTACATCTGATCACCTGCATGCGTTCATGTACATTGAGTATTCCGACTTTGGCAATTCCAGCAGGACAATGCGAGACCCCACACGTCCAGAATTGCTACAGAGTGGCTCCAGGAACACTCTTCTGATTTTTAACATTTCCCCTGGCTACCAAACTCCCCAGACATGAACATTATTGAGCATATCTGGGAGGCCTTGCAACGTGTTATTCAGAAGAGATCTCAATCCCCACGTACTCTCACCGATTTAGTGACAGCCCTGCGGTATTCATGGTGTCAATTCTCTCCAGCACTACTTCAAACGTTAGTCGAGCCCATGCCACGTCGTGTTGCGGCGCTTCTGCGTGCTCGCGGGGGCGCTACACGATATTAGACAGGTGTACCAGTTTCTTTGGCTCTTCAGTGTATGTGCGTATGAGCTCTTTTGGTCCTTACCTTGTCAGGGATCGAATCCTGCAATTAATTCCCATTTAGCATAATCACCCTGTATACAGGGTTTTTCAAAAAGGTACAGCCAAACTTTCAGGAAACATTCCTCACACAGAAAGAAAGAAAATATGTTATGTGGGCATGTGTCCGGGAACGCTTACTTTCCATGTTAGAGCTCATTTTATTACTTCTCTTCAAATCACATTAATCATGGAATGGAAACACACAGCAACAGAACGTACCAGCGTGACTTCAAACACTTTGTTACAGGAAATGTTCAAAATGTCCTCCGTTAGCGAGGATACATGCATCCACTCTCCGTCGCATGGAATCCCTGATGCGCTGATGCAGCCCTGGATAATGGCATATTGTATCACAGCCGTCCAAAATACGAGCACGAAGTGTCTCTACATTTGGTACCGGGGTTGCGTAGACAAGAGCTTTCAAATGTCCCCATAAATGAAAGTCAAGAGGGTTGAGGTCAGGAGAGCGTGGAGGCCATGGAATTGGTCCGCCTCTACCAATCCATCGGTCACCGAATCTGTTGTTGAGAAGCGTAGGAACACTTCGACTGAAATGTGCAGGAGCTCCATCGTGCATGAACATGTTGTGTCGTACTTGTAAAGGCACATGTTCTAGCAGCACAGGTAGAGTATACCGTATGAAATCATGATAACGTGCTCCATTGAGCGTAGGTGGAAGAATATGGGGCCCAATCAAGACATCACCAACAATGCCTGCCCAAACGTTCACAGAAAATCTGTGTTGATGGCGTGATTGCACAGTTGCGTGCGGATTCTCGTCAGCCCACACATTTTGATTGTGAAAATTTACAATTTGATCACGTTGGAATGAAGCCTCATCCGTAAAGGGAACATTTGCACTGAAATGAGGATTGACACATTGTTGGATGAACCATTCGCAGAAGTGTACCCGTGGAGGCCAATCAGCTGCTGATAGTGCCTGCACACGCTGTACATGGTACGGAAACAACTGGTTCTCCCGTAGCACTCTCCATACAGTGACGTGGTCAACGTTACCTTGTACAGCAGCAACTTCTCTGACGCTGACATTAGGGTTATCGTCAACTGCACGAAGAATTGCTTCGTCCATTGCAGGTGTCCTCGTCGTTCTAGGTCTTCCCCAGTCGCGAGTCATAGGCTGGAATGTTCCGTGCTCCCTAAGACGCCGATCAATTGCTTCGAACGTCTTCCTGTCGGGACACCGTTCTGGAAATCTGTCTCGATACAAACGTGCCGCGCCACGGCTATTGCCCCGTGCTAATCCATACATCAAATGGACATCTGCCAACTCCGCATTTGTAAACATTGCACTCACTGCAAAACCACATTCGTGATGAACACTAACCTGTTGATGCTACGTACTGATGTGCTTGATGCCAGTACTGTAGAGCAATGAGTCGCATGTCAACACGAGCACCCAAGTCATCATTACCTTCCATCAATTGGGCCAACTGGCGGTGAATCGAGGAAGTACAGTACATACTGACGATACTAAAATGAGCTCTAACATGGACATTAAGCGTTTCCGGACACATGTCCACATAACATCTTTTCTTTATTTGTGTGTGAGGAATGTTTCCTGAAAGTTTGGCCGTACCTTTTTGTAACACCTGTATACAGGGTGGTCAGAAACAGTCTGAGAAAGCTGTAATCGTGTTGCAGAGTCAGTTGTATTCAGAAAAAATTCGATATGTTGCACCGTTTCCGAATTAATTAGCATTGAAGTTAGCGAATAAGGCCGTTGCGCTAGCAAATTCAAGCTGCCCGCGATATGCAATTAGTGTCTGTTGTTCTCATAGCGTAGACGACAGCGCACGAGACTGCTCAGCCTTTAGCTTCTGCTCGATCCTTACTACCGTCCCATGTCCAGTTTTTTGTAACGTTCTTTTGTTTGGTTTTAGCAAACCAAACGAAGATCGCGTTTGGGGACGCCGTCTCCAGCGGCCGCTCTCTAGCGGCCGCTTGAATCTGCGCGTGCAACGGCCTGATTGGCTATATTCAGTACTAATTAATTTGGAAACGGCGCAACGCATCGAATTTTTTTGTGAACAATTATGTCTCAGCACAACCAGCCCTGCATCACCATTACAAGCTATTCAGAATGTTTCTGACTAGTCTGTATAACAAGTCAATTTACTACTTACTTCAAATTACGATTCGTAAATTCTCGTATTCCATTGACTTTTATTCCACAGAACTTGGTGACTTTCGAGTCATTCGTTAGTAGAGCAGGTATTCTTGTTTGAAACTGATACGTTGTCCTTCTGCAGGTCCCTGAAGGTCTTTAAGTTCATCATAGCAACGTCCTGTATAGAGAGCTGCATTAACCACGTTTGGCTGTAATGATTTTGAACCAGAAAATTAGCACAGTTCCAACAACCTTTCATAATTACGTCAATTATAAATAAGCTATATATATTAATAATTAAAACATAGTCAACTGGAGCGACTTTTTATACCAGATTTTCTAGTTTCACAAATATGGCAATAATCGTAAACAAAATATAAAGAAAAGATGAAACACAAACGAATTATCAATTCCGGTAGGAAATACGCCTCACCTGTGAGGCAAAATAATACGCCTACTATGTGAAAACAAGGGCATCTATAAATAAGGACATTTCTGCACAACAGGAACACGGACTAGATCGTTTTACCTATCAATTTCCTGTTTCGTATCTAAGGTCGATAACTTCCTGTTTTGCACCATACGAAATGACAAGCAGCCGTAGAACATGTGACTCGGAGATGTCACGTGATTGCTACTGGCTGTGCCTCCCCCTCCCTCTCTTCCCCCGACCACTCTCTTTCCACATCTTCATCGTCACTCACTCTTCGCTCTTGGTGTGGTTGTAGTCTTACGAGGGAACAACCGTACGTCTTCTACAGAGGTCGGTAGTTGGGAAATATGTCCAACTCATTGTGTAATTCAGTGAAGCTGTTGCTACAGACGCATTACTGATCGTGTGCTTGATTAGACTATTTACAGAATTTTGACTGTTCACAGATTGTAAAGGCCGGTAATCATTTGGATTTTCCATATACACAGGTAACTTTATACGTACATCGGAGGACGACAGATTACGTAGCGGGCCTTAAAACCTCATTTAGGGCATACGTCCGAATTGTTCCAATAGTTCAGTCAAAGGACTGACATTCTGGAGTTGCGAGACGTGAATCCACACACAAATATTAAGATTTAGGTTTTTCACCTTTTTCCCCAAATCACTTCGGGAATTCCAAAAGAAGAGTTGTGGACTGCCACATTTCTCCATCATTCAAAAGACAAATGCAGAAAAATATTCACCGCATTACGTACACATCACTCGTGTAAATATTGGAAGCATTAAAGAGCACCAACAAATCGTCATATCAAACATTATCACGACGGTTCAACCCCGCGTCCAGCCATCCTGATTTAGGTTTTCCGTGAGTTCCCTAAATCGTTCCTGGCAAGTGCCGGGATGCTCCCTTTGAAAGGGCACGGCCGACTTCCTTTCCCGTCCTTCCTTAATCCGATGAGACCGATGACCTCGCTGTCTGGTCTCCTCCCCCAAACAACCCAACCCAACCCAGACATTATCACCCTACAGGTGAATCAGTGTCAACAGTAATGGACTGGTCTTTCCTTATGAAATAGAACGATGCTAAAATGCGAAACTTCTATGCAGCTTTGAGTTAGAGAACGCATGATGCACATGACAGAAGAATTTACTTATCTCGTACTGCAGCTGTCATTTGTAAGCAAATGTGAAGCCGCAACTGAAACATCACGACTACGCGAGGACGTGTGGTAGCGAAGATATAACCAAGAGGGTTTGCCACAGCATCGACTATCTAAACTTCGATTTGTCATGGAATTTATAACCAAGAGAAGTGGATTGACTAGTGAAATACTGGAGGACAGGGTTTCACGTTTCCCACAGTCAGTTCTGGTTTAGATTTTCGGAGCTTTCCTACGATCACTTTCGTCGATTAATGGAATGATCCAACTAAAAGTTCCTCTCTTGTCCTTATCCACATGAAGTAAAGCATTGTCAAAAGAAACCTGAACGGCGGGAGTTGAACACTAGCATTCCAGCGTACTCGTTTGTAACCCAGACAGTAGACTGAATCGACGGAATAAGTAATCTGTAACTGTTACCAGCTGCATTTAAGAATTTTCCTTTCTCTTGTTGTACCGGCATTCAATTTGCCTGTAATAGCTCTGGAAAGATATTTTACGTGAAATTTACGTAAAGCTGTATTATCAAATGTGGGTGGATTTTAATGAAATAAGTGTCTGCCTGTAGGCTATATGTTAAAAATGTGTAAATAAACAAAAAGATAAAAGAAATTCAAAAGGACACACTTCTTTCGAATTACTGTCACAGTTTATGTTGATTTGCTACTTTTGGTCGAGTGCAAGCAATTGCTTCAATTCTGTCGAAAGGAATTGTTGTAGTTCCCTAGTTAACCCTTCTGATACCAAGGTTATTTTACATCCTCTGCTTATCAGGAGGGGGAATGTAACCACCCCGGATCAACATTGTAAAAGTTTATTTTATTACAGGTCATGCACTTGTAAAACAATTCAGAATGTCAACTATTAATGTAAACTGATGGTTTATTAAGGATCTGAAGCATTCATTGGTGGTTTATTGTCCAAACATACGGAATTTAGGATTGTAGGTGTATAGTCACTTTGTTGACAGAACAGAAAATCAAAATTTTAAATAACGAACAAATTTAATCTTTTTAGATGGCTTCTCCCAACACTGAGCTCATGTTTCCACAATTGTGTCTCTTCTATGGTTTGGCACATGGGTTTTTTGTATTTCATCCACACGAATCTAGTTTTCCTGTCTTCTTTTCTCCGTCTCAATGCACGTCCTTTTCCTTTCGGTAATTTTGAAGTCTCTTCTTTTGATATCTTCAATAATGTCTTCTGTAGTTCAGTTCCAACAGCCTGAATGGCTCTTACAAATTCTGTATGTAGTTAGTTGGCTTTCTCGGTCGTTCTTCCACATGCAGTTTCACTAACTTTATAAAAAGTTACTGAAGGAAATGATTTCTTCTTCCTGTGGAATTTTTCTGGCTGTCTGCATATCTTTGTGACCGCAGAATATATGCATTGGGAGCTGCGATGTCCACCATTTCCATGAATATTCGGTACGGCCAACACTTGTACGTAAACTACTGTATTATCCTGCCATCGTATCTCAAAAACTGAAATGGCTCTGAGCACTATGGGACTTAACATCTGAGGTCATCAGTCCCCTAGAACTTAGAAGTACTTAAACCTAACTAACCTAAGGACATCACACACATCCATACCCGAGGCAGGATTCGAACCTGCGACCGTAGCGGTCGCGCGGTTCCAGACTGAAGCGCCTAGAACCGCTCAGCCACACCGGCCGGCGCCATCGTATCTACTTCCCATTAGTTTCATTGTAGTGAGAAATTACGGTAGGTTTCTTGTTTTCTTTTTCTTCTGCAACAGAGTCATCATGGAGCTGGATCGAAAGCGGAAAAACACACTTTTTTTTTCTTTGGAAGATATGAGACAATGCTCACGTTTTTGTGAATGCAAATAATGAAGATTTTTCCTGCTGTCTTGCGTTAGGCAAAAACTTCTGTGATATTCCTATTTTGTTTACTCTGTAAGTTCCATCTAATGTTAAGCTGTAATCCAACAATTTTTCATTTAGCTGTATGCAAGTATAAAAGTTATCTGTAGCCATTCCCCACCCAGACGGTAAATTTGGTCCAACCATTGATTTATTTCTCTGTAGTGGCCTATCATGCCTGTATATGTATTTGTAGATTACATAAATATCCATTTTTAACATCTGCACGTACCCATATTTTTATTCCGCACTTTCCTGGTTTCAGTGTCATATAGACTCGAAATGGGCAGTTGCCACGAGAAGTTGCCAGACTTGATTACGGTTGTAATTCTTTATGCATGCGTACAAAAATACGTCAGAAACCTCTGTTTGCTATTTCCTGAAGCTTGTCATTTCTATCTGCTATTGTGAGGTTACGAGGTTTTATGACATTAAACCGCAAAACAGTTGGTAATTGTTGAAAACAGGTACGTGGCATAACAGTCGTATAAAATGGATTTCAAAATGCTGGTTGGCTAGTCCATAACACGGAAATACTAATGCGAATTACATGAGGGTTTCCTGCAGATAGAAGTATCGAAATAAATGACAAAAACTCCTGATGTTTCGTGTTGTGCCTTCTTTAGGTTGTTCTGGGCGTGATTCTTACTTCTGATCTTTTTAATTAGTATGCCCACATATAATATGAAGCATGTTTTAGGGAAGAAAGAGAGCAAACATATTTAAAATTGAAACTATTGTTTTACTCCCATCTATAAGATCAGGCTTTCGTCGAAGAATATTTTGAAGTGGCCTTATTCGTTGACAGAAGACTGTAGAATGCCATGCTAGACCATTTTTAGATTTGAACATACGTGAAAAAGTTGCATCTTCTTTCTTTGTGTCATCTTCTGATAAATTTTCTGTCCCTGTTGGTTGTGTCATTTGATGCATTTCACTCTTTTCGTTGACATCATAAATTTCTTCAATAACTTCAGCAGTATCATTTCATCTTCATCACACCACAAACTGTACATACGACGATTTTCGTCACGCAGATTATCTGGATTAAGAATAAGATGAAATGAGTTCGCCGGGGCATCCGGGAAAGTTCGGCCGTCGAGTGCAAGTCTTACTTCAATCGACGCCACATTGGGCGACTTTCATCCCAGTGACGAGAATAAAATGATCATGAGGTCAAACAATACCCAGTCCACGAGCGGAGAAACTCTCCAACCCGGCCGGGACTCGAACCCGGGCCCGCTTACATGACAGGCAAGCACGTTACCACCAAACTAAGCAGGCAGACGGAATTAAGAATATTTATAGGCCTTTCAAACTCCTGCACAACCTCGTCTATATCCAGACTCAGAAGTACAAGATAAGAATCGCAACGAATAATGGTAATGGCTCTGAGCACTATGGGACTTAACTGCTACGGTCATCAGTCCCCTAGAACTTAGAACTACTTAAACCTAACTAACCTAAGGACAGCACACGACACCCAGCCATCACGAGGCAGAGAAAATCCCTGACCCCGCCGGGACGCAACGAATAAAAATAACAACAAAGACAAGTTATAAATAAATATTGCTGTCATTGTTTTCCTTTCCCAACAACGAAAATCGAAGTACAGTTTCACAACAATATTAATGGCAGAGTTACTGTTATTACTTCTGTATGGAATAACGGGACTATAAATGAAATTCTATTAGCCCGTGTTGCTGGAAAATCAAGATTGCGCAACACTGATAAGGCGCGCTGGCGCTGTGCGCGCGAGTGGGGGCAGGAAGTTCTGACGTCATGTTGCTTGATAACTGTATCTACAGGCAGCTGCAGGCACATTCGACTCGAGGCAGCCGCACGCTACGCTTCGCCATGCCGTATCGCCGTAGAAGATACATGAGGAGGAGCAGACTTCCAGTGTACAAGACAGTGGATACATTTTCAATTATGTATATACACACATGAAAAAAAGGTTTCCATCACCTCGGTCCCGAGAGTTCCGGAACCTGTACAGAAAATTGGAGTGGAGGTCAACATAAACATCATTTCCGCCCTTTTTATTGGTCATGAAAACGACACATTGCATTTTGTACCATCATACAGCGAGATCTTCAGAGCTAGTGGTCCAGACTGCTGTACACACCGGTACCTCTAACACCCAGTAGCACGTTCTCTTGCATTGATGCTTGCCTGTATTCGTCGTGGCATACTATCCACAAGTTCATTAAGGCACTGTTGGTTCAGATTGTCCCACTCCTCAACGGAGATACGGCGTAGATCCCTCAAAATGGTTGGTGGGTCACACCGTCCATAAACAGTCCTTTTCAGTCTACCCCAGGCATGTTCGATAGGGATCATGCTTGGAGAACATGCTGGCCACTCTAGTCGAGCGATGTCGTTATCCTGAAGGAAGTCATTCACAAGGTGTGCACGATGGGGGCGCGAATTGTCGTCCATGAAGACGAATGCCTCGCCAATATGCTGCCGATATGGTTGCGCTATCGGTCGGAGGATGGCATTCACGTATCGTACAGTCGTGACGGCGCCTTCCATGACCACCAGCGACGTGCGTTGGCCCCACATAATGCCACCCCAAAACAGCAGCGAACCTCCACCTTGCTGCACTCGCTGGACAGTGTGTCTAAGGCGTTCAGCCTGGCCGGGTTGCCTCCAAACACGTCTCCGACGATTGTCTGGTTGAAGGCACTCATTGGTGAAGAGAACGTGACGCCAGTCCTGAGCGGTTCGCCGCATGGTCTCGTGGTTGAAAAGATGGACCTCGCCATGGAGGTCGGGAGTCAATTTGGGCATCATGCAGCCTACTGCACACAGTTTGAGTCGTAACACGACGTCCTGTGGCTGCACGAAAAGCATTATTCAACATAATCCATAATCCGTAGGTAGCGGTCACCCTCTGCAGTAGTAGCCCTTGGGCGGCCTGAACGAGGCATGTCATCGACAGTTCCTGTCTCACTGTATCTCCTCCATGTCCGAGCAACATCGCCATGCTTCACTTCAAGACGCTTATGTACTTCCCTTGTTTAGAGCCCTTCCTGGCACACAGTAACAATACGGGCGCTATCGAACTGCGGTATCGATCGCCTAGGCATGGCTGAACCACAGACAACACAAGCCATGTACCTCCTTCCTGGTGGAATGACTGGAACTGATCGGCTGTCGGACCCCTCCGTCTAATAGGCGCTGCTCACACATGGTTGGTTACATCTTTGTGTGCGTTTAGTGACATCTATGAACAGTCAAAGGGACTGTGTCTGTGATACAGTATCCACGTTCAACGTCTATCTTCAGGAGTCCTAGGAACTGGGGTGATGCAAAACATTTTTTGATGTGTGCGTAATCAACACATACATAGACTTTCAAATTGAAAGCACGAATGAAAGTATAAATGTACCCGAAAAATCTTATCTGGGATTATTCCATTATACCGTTGGTGGCAGAAGTGTTAAGTAAATGCTTGGACTTCTTGCACCGGTTGACACTAAGTTTCTACAAAGTTTGACACACGATGTATTAAACTAAAGAATACAAAAACATTAACAAAGATCTATATTATCCGTAGTACATTTTTGAAATCGTTTATCCAGCTGAAACAATGGGAGATTAAAACTCTGTGTTATACCGAAATTCGAACCCGGAGACTTGGCTTTCGGGGAGAGTTTCTGGCGGAATAGAATCTCCATACACTCACTGTCAGCTCTTCTTTTGACTTACAGGTGTCTGCACAAAAACAGCGTAGGATTTCTGCGTCGTTCTTGATGTATCTGTGGTAACAGCGGAGGTGTAACTGCGAGGGCGGGTCGTGGTGCGTGCTTGGATAACTCAGGCACTGAGAGAACTGCTGCTGAAGGGAAGGGTCTGGGTTCTTTTTCCGGTCAGGCAAGCAGACTGTTGATGCACGTGTGGTAGCTCAGTGTACATAATTTCATACCTTGTGTTGTGGATTGGCAAGACAGCCAACCCACTTTGAGAGGAAGCCGAAAGGCACGCGTTTTAACTCACGCAGGCTGGCGTGAGGTCTGGAACAGGTCAAGGAAATGAGGCTAACAAAAAACGTACGTAGCTGCTGGAATACTTAACTTTAATCCATAATTGGTGAACATCGCTCTTGACAGTACATGTTTTACAGCATCAATAGTAACTGGTAATGGCGCCTTGCTAGGTCGTAGCAAATGACGTAGCTGAAGGCTATGCTAACTATCGTCTCGGCAAATGAGAGCGTATTTTGTCAGTGAACCATCGCTAGCAAAGTCGGCTGTACAACTGGGGCGAGTGCTAGGAAGTGTCTCTAGACCTGCCGTGTGGCGGCGCTCGGTCTGCAATCACTGATAGTGGCGACACGCGGATCCGACGTATACTAGCGGACCGCGGCCGATTTAAAGGCTACCACCTAGCAAGTGTGGTGTCTGGCGGTGACACCACACCTTGTATTCCCCAACACATTTACAAACGTTAATAATATACGAGGGTTGCCCAGAAAGTAATGCAACGCATTTTTTTTTCTCATCCGAAAAGAAAGTTACGAATGCGAAACGTTACGTACGTATAATTATTTGAAGTCTCCTGAGTGAGCGCGTCAAAGTTTCCGTCATTTTCGACAGATAGCGTAGCTGCAGGACAGTCTCAAAATGGCGTCTGTAGATGATGTACGTTACAAGCAACGTGCCATCGTTGATTTCTCACTGCAGAGAGAGAAACTGTGGGGAATCTTACCAAACGCTTGTGCAAAGTCTATGGAGTATCTGCTGCCTACAGAAGTACAGTTAGTCTTTGGACACGGAGGGTGAGGTCATCAGAAGGCGGTTCGGCGGAGCTCCACGATTTGCTGCGGTCAGGGAGACCATCCACGGCTCACCTAGCCTTCTCGGACTTCCACCTTTTTGGGCCATTAAAGGATGCCATTCGTGGAAGACGATGAGGAGGTGATTCACTATGTGAAGCACTGGCTCCGCCACCAGGGCAAGGATTGGTACCGACAGGACATACACGCCCTTGTTCCGCTCTGGAGGATGGCCATAAAATGGGATGGAGATTGCGTGGAAAAATCAGGTGTGTAGATAAAACATCATTCTTCCGTGTGTGTGATTCTCATTATATTCAATAAAGAAGTGTTGAAGAAAAAAATGCTGTGGATTACTTTCTGTTCAACCCTCTTATGTTGTTAGCTACCTGATACTGTATACGTGCATAATCAGAGTTGCGCTGTACCAAAACTACTGTTATTAGTTTTGATAGAGTACATGAATGATGTAGGATTAGCGCTAATAATGGCAGAATTGGTAGGAAAGAAACATAAATTAATCTGTGAGAGAGAAACTGGGAGCCGAGGACTTCTCCTTGTTTTTTGTTTGCCTGTTTTTCACGTAATTAGAACCTGCACTCCGTTTGGTGTTAGTCTGTTGCGTGTTTTATATCGTTACAAAATACAAACTGTTTTTTATATGAAAGAAAAATTAGTTGACCACGTAACCATTATGTACCTAAAGCAGTTACTTTTGATGCAAGTACGGCTTAAGGGTAGAAACATAAAAAATGTATATAATTGTTGTTGTTATTTTGTACTCAATAGAATATTCATCATGATCAGAGGCAAGAGCTTCCTGTTATTATTGATAGGTACGACAATTGTTTAGCAGTAACAGAAATATGTTTCATGTAAGCTCCACGAAGTATTTGTGCGACGGCTGATACGTTTTTGTTTTTCGTTTTTCTTTAAGTTTACCTTTTTTGATGAAATTGCTTTTTCTAGCGCTACATGATAAAACAGCATTGTTTTCTTAATTTTTACTGCACTGTTCCCGTGTTTCACGTTACAAATCAACAATTATGGTATAAAAATTGAATTAAACACTGACAGTTTCAATTTTTCTATAAATACCTTTTATTTTTGAGTAACAGACCGGAAGATAGCTTCTTAGAACAAAAATGTCCGGTAGGTTGGGCAGCGCTTTATACGTTCTAATTCAGTTTCTAGACGGTTCACCGCTTACAGTTTCTAGGAGAAGCTAGAAAGACACTGATCGTATACTCAAACAAAGCGATCGAAATGAAATAACGACCGACAGGTATGCAACGCACCTAAAGTACATGTTACGCGATTGCGATCGTAAGTGACCAAAGCTACTACGAAAACTACCGTAGTCTATGCTTGCTTACGATAGTCTGCGGTGGCCTACGGTAGTTTAAAACTCTATGTCTAGTGTTTACTATCCTTTCTGCAACTGCACCGTAACCAGCAGTGTACATACTGCTAAATGGTCACGATGATGAAACCAGAGAATGTACAGTGTTGTCGTTATACGCACCACTGTTGGTATGCCTGTCTCTGCTACCACGTCAGAGGAAGCCACAACAATGCTGACAGTCCGTAGTGTTCCAGACGTCGTCGGATTATCCACATACAGAATTGTCTTGCTTCAAACAATCCTGTTTTCTGGCTCAACGTACGTGAAGTGTCTACAAGATCCTGCGTGGTCGAGAGAAAAATATTTCTGTCCTTCTTGGTGGTAATACTCGGAGGCGAAGAAAGTCATGGGATATCTCCTGGTATTGTGTCGGACCTCCTTTTGCACGGCATTGGGCAGCAACTCGAGGTGGGAACAAGTCGTTGGAAGTTTCCTGCAGAAATGTTGAGCCGTGCTGCCCCTACAGCCGTCCATAATTGTGAAAGTGTTGCCGGTGCAGGATTTTGTGCACGAACTGACCTAGTAAGTCCCATAAATGTTCGATGAGATTCATGTCGGGCGATCTGGGTAGCGAAACCATTCGCTCGAACTGTACAGCATTTTCTTCAAACCAATCGAGGACAACTGAGGCCGGTTCGCGCGGCTACCCCCGTCGGAGGATCGAGTCCTTCCTCAGGCATGGGTCTGTGTGTGTGTGTGTTATCCTTAGCCTAAGTTAGTTCAAGTTAGATTAAGTAGTGTGTAAGCCTAGAGACCGATGACCGTACCAGTTTGGTCCCTTAGGGACTTACGATAAATTTACAATTTTTACAACAGAGGCCCGGTACATGACGCATTGTCATCGATGAACATTCCATCGTTGAATGGCGGCAATTGGTCTCCAAGCAGCCGAACATAAACTTTTCCAGTCAAAGAGCGGTTCAGTTGGACCAGAGGACCCAGTCAATTCCATGGAAACACAGCCTACACCATTATGGAACCACCGCCAGCTTCCACATTGCCTTGTTGACAACTTGAGTCCATGGCTTCGTAGTGTCTGCGTCACACTCGAACGCCGCCATCAGCTGTTACCAACAGAAATCGGGGCTCATCTGACCAGGCCACGGTCTTCTAGTCGTCCAGGGTCCAACCGATATGGTCACGAGGCCAGGGGAGGCACTGCAGGTGGCGTCGCGCTGTTAGCAAAGGCGCTCCCGTCGATCTTCTGATGCTATAGCCGATTAACGCCAAATTTCGCCGCACTGTCCTAACGGATACGTTCATCGTACGCCCTACATTGATTTCTACGGCTGTTCAGTCAGCGTTGCTTGTCTGTTAGCACCGGGAACACTACGCAAACACCTCTGCTCTCGGTCGTTAAGTAAAGGCTTTCGGCTAATGCTTTATTTGTGGTGAGAAGTAATACCTAACTGTTGACGCTGTGGATCTCGGAATATTGAATTTCCTGACCTTTTTGCTAAATGGAATGTCCCATGCGTCTAGTTCCAACTACCATTCCGGGTTCAAACACTACTGGTCATTAAAATTGCTACACGACGAAGATGACGTGCTACAGACGCGAAATTTAACCGAGAGGAAGAAGATGCTGTGATATGCAAATGATTAGCTTTTCAAAGCATCTGCACAAACAGTTTGACGACGTGCTGACATGAGGAAAGTTTCCAACCGATTTCTCATACACAAACAGCACTTGACCGGCGTTGCCTGGTGAAACGTTGTTGTGATGCCTCGTGTAAGGAGGAGAAATGCGTACCATCACGTTTCCGACTTGGATAAAGGTCGGATTGCAGCCTATCGCGATTGCAGTTTATCGTATCGCGACGTTACTGCTCGCGTTGGTCGAGATCCAATGACTGTTAGCAGAATATGGAATCGGTGGCTTCAGGAAGGTAATACGGAACGCCGTGCTGGATCCCAACGGCCTCGTATCACCAGCAGTCGAGATGACAGGCATCTTATCCGCATGGCTGTAACGCATCGTGCAGCCACGTCTCGGTCCCTGAGTCAACAGATGGGGTCGTTTGCAAGACAACAAACATCTGCACGAACAGTTCGACGACGTTTGTAGCAGCATGGACTATCACCTCGGACACCATGGCTGCGGTTACCCTTGACGCTGCACCACAGACAGGAGCGACTGGGATGGCGTACTCAAAGACGAAATTGGGTGCACGAATGGCAAAACGTCAGTTTTTCGGATGAATCCAGGTTCTGTTTACAGTTTCATGATGGTTGGAACCGTGTTTGGCGACATCGCGGTGAACGCACATTGGAAGCGTGTATTCGTCATCGCCATACTGGCGTATCACCCGGCGTGATGGTATGGGGTGCCATTGGTTACACGTCTCGGTCACTTCTTGTTCGCATTGACGGCACTTTGGACAGTGGACGTTACATTTCAGATGTATTACGACCCATGGCTGTACCCTTCATTCGATCCCTGCGAAACCCTACATTTCAGCAGGATAATGTACGACCGCATGTTGCATGTCTTGTACGGGCCTTTCTGGATACAGAAAATGTTCGACTGCTGCCCTGGCCAGCACATTCACCAGATCTCTCACTAATTGAAAACGTGTGGTCAATGGTGGCCGGGCAACTGGCTCGTCACAATACGCCAGTGACTACTGTTGATGAACTGTGTTATCGTCTTGAAGCTGCATGGGCAGCTGTACCTGTACACACCATCTAAGTTCTGTTTGACTCAATGCCCAGGCGTATGAAGGCCATTATTACGGCCAGAGATGGTTGTTCTGGGTACTGATTTCCCGTTATCTATGCACCCAAATTGCGTGAAAATGTAATCACATGTCAGTTCTAGTATAATATATTTGTCCAATGAATACCCGTTTATCGTCTGCATTTCTTCTTGGTGCAGCAATTTCAATGGCCAGTAGTGTATGATAATTCTCGTCGTGCGACCGTAATAACGGCGCAAACTTTTTCACATGACTCACCTGAGTACAAATGACAGCTCCGCCAATGCACTGCCCTTTTATACGTTGCGTACACGACACTACCGCCACCTGTATATGTACATGTCACTATCCCATGATTTTTGTCACCTCGGTTGTAAGTAAAGCCCTTCTTAACCCCTCTATATTCGGGTAGCCCTCTTTGAACGCATGAAAAACAGGTGACTTTCGTGATTTCTTTCAAGTCAGTTAAGTAATGCTGAATATGATGATACGCTCTTATTTAATACACTTTTGTCTTTAAGATATCGTTTTTGTGTCCACATCAGTCGCTCCCTGCAAATTCTGCACCAGGCGAAAGACCGCTTGCAAGCGGAACATTGTTCTTCGGTGGGAATCCCAGAAGCTTTCCTATTGGATCTGTAACAAAATAATCTTGTGTAAGTCATTTTCAATATATATCGTATCAGAATACGTAGGGTAAATAAAAATACTAAGTTCTAACAAAATGTGACATGTTGGAACAACTGTCATTTTCGTCGCCCAATAAATCGAGATAAAAGGGTGCACAAAAAAATAAACTTTTGAAGCTGTCGCACAACGGCTATGTACGGTGACAGAAAATTCAATTTAGAAGGCTGGCATCAAATTTTGATGAAAATCATATGTGCCTTTCTCAAATTATGTTTCCCGCGAATTTGAAAGAACGTTTCTGGAGAAACACGTTTAAAGATTTATTTATTTATTTATTTATTTATTTTGTAGTTAAGTTAATGATTCCTGTAGCCAGAGATCCCTGGACTATACAGCAACCCTTCCGGATCCAAAAGGAGTTCTTCCTCCATATTCCTCGTGGCCATGTTGATCCTGCGGGCCTCTTTGGCGACTTGTATCATCCGCTGCTCTGCACGCTCGATACACATTTCGTCCGCTTTTGTGCAGAAGTTGTAACAGGCTGTTCAGATCTCAAGTTCGTGCATGTTCATAATTTTCAAAATGCCTTCTAGGCCATCGTTGAATTTACATGTCGCTGTGAATGGTTTTCGGAAACATTTTTTCTACAAATTGCCTTGTAACTCGATAACTCAGTGTCTGGCGAAATTGGGAGGAATACCACATTCAGTACACATATCAGAGAACTTTTTAAGCCAAAAAGATTCGATTTTTTCAAATTTTCAAAGAGGTCAGCACCATTAACAGCTTAAGTTCAAACGGTTCAAATGGCTCTGAGCACTATGGGACTTAACAGCTGTGGTCATCAGTCCCCTAGAACTTAGAACTACTTAAACCTAACTAACCTAAGGACATCACACACATCAATGCCGGAGGCAGGATTCGAACCTGCGACCGTAGCGGTCGCGCGGTTCCAGACTGTAGTGCCTAGAACCGCTCGGCCACCCCGGCCGGCTTTGCACAATCCCTCACACTATCTACTCACCAGTAAAGAACATTTGAACGCGATTTCTGAATGCGAAACCCGCTGTGTAATTTTTACTTATATAGAGAATGTAGATGCTGTTACTAGTTACTCTTTATGTATTTTTCGCGGTTGTGTTAACATGCCGTTAATTTGGATATCCAAGCATTTAGCACTCCTGACGCCAATTAGACGTTCGTTGCAGTAATGGCTAGCAGCGAATGTGGGTAGTACTATGTTGTCTGACCCTTCTTGGAATGTATGCTGTTGCGATTTTAACAAAAAACCTCTCCGTGATGGATAACGATTCTGCTGTACCATCTGTCACTGGAGTTTTTTGAGCATCTCTCTGTTGCTGTCACGCTTACAGAACTGGTCCATCAGCACACACGCCACTCCTCATTTCAACTTCCTTACCTCCTCTGGCAATGGCGTAAGGGTCGCAGACTAATGAGCAATATTAAAGAGTCGATCGAACGTGTTTTTCGTGTATGAATTACATTTTGTTACTGCTGTTTCAATTAATAGCCTGTTTTTCCTACAACTAATTTTAAGTGCTCTTTCGGCTTTACGTCGCTCTGAATGGACACTCGTAGATAGTTTGCAGTTGCTACTGTCTCCAGTGATTTATTGTGAATGGCGTAATCGAGTAGTATTTAGTTTTTCCACCCAAAAAATGATTCCAATGGCTCTAAGCACTATGGTACTTAACATCTGAGGTCATCAGTGCCATAGAATTGGAACTATTAAACCTAACTATCCTAAGGACATCATACACGTCCATGCCCGAGGCAGGATTCGAATCTGCGACCGTAGCAGCAGCGCGGCTCCGGACAGAAGCGCGGCCGGCTTTCCACCCATTTTTCCAGAATACGTTACACTGCGAAATACTTACACGAATTCTTTACAGACGACTGGAAAAACTGGTAGAAGCCGACCTCGGGGAAGATCAGTTTGGATTCGGTAGAAATGTTGGAACACGTGAGGCAATGTGACCCTACGATTTACCTTAGAAAATAGATTAAGGAAAGGTAAACCTACGTTTCTAGCATTTGTAGACTTAGAGAAAGCTTTTGACAATGTTGACTGGAATACTCTCTTTCAAATTCTGAAGGTGGCACGGGTAAAATACAGGGAACGGAGGCTATTTACAATTTGTGCAGAAACCAGAAGGCAGTTATAAGAGTCGAGAGGCATGAAAGGGAAGCAGTGGTTGGGAAGGGAGTGAGACAGGGTTGTGGCCTATTTTTTCGTTCCTGGGTGGTAAAGCCCGTAACAGTGTTCCTTAACAGTACTGCTAGTGCTGTCAAGGGAAAAGCCAAGTGTATCACTACCCGTTCTTACTAAATTAGCAAAATTCCGATAACGTTACTCCTGTGAAAGGAATCAGATTTCACCGGACTGTGTACGAATGGTTAAGGTGTCGGACAAATTTTCGTTTCTCTGATGATATCTACCAAAAAAAGTAATCGCAGAACAAACGGGAATAGAACCAAGATCTATTAGTAATAAAATAAACTACAAATATGTGAAAAGAGACGGTCGCTAGCCAAACTATGCACAGTTGCACAAAGTACTAGTACTGTTCATAAAGGAAGTTAACTGTTTATTTTACTTAATACTTATGTTGTATATGTGCGTTTAGAACACGAGACAGTAGTACACTTTAGTAAGCAGTATACCAGTGGTTTTTCATGAATAACATAGAAGGAGTATTAAAACCTTTTGGCAGCAACCGGGTCTCAATAACACTTAGTACCTGTATATTAAAGCAGAAAGCTAATGATCATTACAGATAAATGTTTATTAATGTTGAAGCACTACTAATTTGGACATGAGCATCTTTTACCAGTTTAATTTATTGAGAAGTACAGTCACTTAAATGTCATTCAAAACTTTGTTATTTGTACTGATTATTGTTTGTTTGTCAGGGAGCGTTTACTTCTGTATACTAAATAGAGCACACATAAGACGTGTGGTCCCTGTATCTGTAGTAGTTTGAATATTGGTAGCCAGTTACTTACTACGGTACAAAAATGTTACAAAACCAAAGCCGCACGGCTTTCTTATGTTATTTTTGTATATAACTGCAAAACTGGCTCAACAACTGGCGTGAGGACCCATAAAATATTCTGTAAACTGATTCAGATCAAAAATGTACATTTTAATTAATATATTGAGAAATAGTATGAGAAACACCTATTAACTATGTACACATTAAAATATAAAAACTATTGCAATGCTTCGCAGTAATTATTCCTAATGCTGTCACTTCAATTTTGCGAACCAGTAACTACTTTGAATAATTCCAGTTTTATGCTGATAATTTAAAAACTGTACTCACATTCCAATAACATTCACATTTAAGCAAAACATCTGAGATCTTTTCCTTACAATTGACTTCGGTGGAACTTTGAACTATCTTTTTATGAAAACTACGTGGAGTATTTCAGAAACAGGTCTCACTGAATAATTTATGGAGCTTACTAATCCGCAAAGCTTATTACATGTAGCGAAAGAAAACAATTACTTTTCAGTTCAATGAAATAGGATACTCGGTCATATCTTAGCACTTGGGATAGGACCCTGTCTAGGTAAATGATTAAAGAAAAAAACACTCTTACTCAACGCAAAGTCTACAGAACACAATCTTATTATTGGTTAATGAAACACGTAAGGTGTTGAACCGCGCTGCTGCTACGGTCGCAGGTTCGAATCCTGCCTCGGGCGTGGACGTGTATGATGTCCTTAGGTTAGCTAGGTTTAATAGTTCTAAGCCTAGGGGACTGATGACCTCAGATGTTAAGTACCATAGTGCTTAGAGCCATTTGAACCATTTTGCCTCATGCCGCTCACTAGATGTGAACAATTTTGCATGTGTGCTAGCGACCAACTGACTCTAGCCATAGAGAAACCTTCCAGTTCAACCGCCAAACCCACCTTTTCTGTTCGCGACGTGCGGGTTTCTTGAAGACGAGCTCCCCTCCAGGTTTTACAAGATTACAAATGTAAGTACCCTATGCATGAAACAGTATCACACATTACCTTTCAAATTATTTCTGTAGGTTAATTACGATTATATAAATGGACGTAAATAATGAATGAAACATTTACACAGGTGTTACATCAAAGATGACGGTTAAACATAAGCCAACGAAGTTGTTATATAAGTAGAAGTAATATCGATGTTGGTGTTACAAGTCTAGTGGAGACCTTTTTAAATTATTTTTAATTTATTTTTGTCGTGTTGTAGCGCTACGAGCTGACTTACAACAGGGCCTTAGTTACAGTGTAATGTATCAAGAGGTGGGACACTGCAGAAATGAACTGTAGGTGATGAGCTAATAAGGGAGCTGGTGCTATGAAAACCAACTAACTGCTAATACTCAGGTAACCCCCCAATCAACGCAATATTTTCCAGGATACGTATCTTTCGTTTTGATCTGTTTCAGGATATCCTGTATTACAAAGCGTATCGCGCTAGCTTACAACATAGGGAAAGTATGCAAGAACTGTTTCGAAACCGCGTGCCTACTTAACGGCCTACATGAAAGTGCTTTATAGGCATTGTGTATAGTACTCTAGGAATATGGACATTCACCTTCTATACCTCACGAACACAACATATTAAAACAGTGAAACCATTAGAACACAGAACACAAAATTCTCAGACAGATGACATCCACATCCTTACATTCTGCCTCAGGATGATTCGTCATATGGTACAGAAACTGCATCTGACTAAAGAAAGTATTAGCTGCTAAATTTATGATAGGCGAGCGGATCTACCAGATGAGCAAGGAGACAGAGAGAAATAGGCGAGGAGTACAAAATGCTGAAATCCAGCCTCTGGGAGTATTGTGTGATAACTTAAATGTTATAACAAGTTTCATCTGCTCTGCTGCCGTTCAGTCTATATGGGACCTTCACGAGGACTCTTCAGCAAATTCAGAGCTATTACTTGTGACCCAGAGCCACTACCATTGACACGGTATATAGCTGTAGCTACTGCAGTCGTAATTTTAAGCCTTTATTTGTTAAAGTGAACTTTCCCTCTGGTTGATTCGTCGGAATCTATGACCATGAAACTAGGCAGTGCGTGAATCTATACTTGTATACTGATAATTAGTTCCTAGATTTACAGTTATCCAACAGCTTATAAGAACACCACTGGGCTTGGTGGATCACTCGTTGCAAGAGATAGTCTTGATAGACACGTGCTATCGAAGTTCATATGCTTAAAGATGCACTTCCAATTGACGCAGACTAGTTTTATTGGTTTCCTGTTAAACACAGAGCTTGTTAACCGGCTTTTCCTCAGCCTTAAAATGCACAGTGTCTTTCTGACGAGGGAACCTCCCCATCGCACCCCCCTCAGATTTAGTTATAAGTTGGCACAGTGAATATGCCTTGATAAACTGAATACAGATCAATTGAGAAAACAGGAAGAAGTTGTGTGGAACTGTGAAAAAATAAGCAAAATATGCAAACTGAGTAGTCCACGGGACGGATAGGCAACATCATGGAGACACTGAGCTCCTGAGCGTCGTGGTCCCGTGGTAGCGTGAGCCGCTGCTGAACGAGAGGTCCTTGGTTCAAAGCTTCCCTCGAGTGAAAATTTTATTTTTGCGTAGTTATTATCTGTCCGTTCGCTCATTGACGTCTTTGTTCACTGTAATAAGTTTAGTGTCTGTGTTTTGCGACCGCATCGCAAAACTGTGCGATTAGTAGACGAAAGGACGTGCCTCTCCAATTGGAACCGAAAACATTTGATGGCAAGGTCATAGGTCAACCGATTCGTCCACAGGAAAACACATCTGATATATTCTATACGACACTGGTGACGGCATGTGCGTCACATGACAGGAATATGTTGTCGACTCACCTAACTTGTACACTTGGCGAAGGTGTAAAAATACTCTTCTACCTTGCCCGATTTAGGTTTTCTTGTGGATGTGATAATCACTCCCAAAAAAGTGATGAAAACATAAGAGTTTGTCACATAAACTGAAAATAAAAAATTAAACTTTTCACTCGATGGAAAATTTGAACCAAGGACCTTTCATTCCACAACTGCTCACGTTATGACGAGACCACGGCGCTCCTGCCGTCGGAGTGTCCTTGACGTTGCTTATCTTCCCATGAACTACTCAGTTTGTATATTTTGCTTATTTTCTCACAGTTCCACACAACTTCTTCCTGTTTTCTCAACTGATCTGTTTTCAGTTTTTCAAGGCCTATCCACTGTGCCAACTTATAACTAAATCTGAAGGGGGTGCGATGGGGAGGTTCCCTTGTGAGCGTATATGTAGGAGTAGATGTAGATGTGCCTCTTAAACGCATCTGTGCGATAACGAAAATTATCCCGAATAATGTGCATTGTTTTGTATTGTTATTACTTTTTTTCGTGTCTTAGTTATCCGAGAATCGAACGCCGACCGTGACCGGCTGCAGCTTCGCCTGCTACAATAATGAGTTTTTCTACAGTGTCCGTTGATGGTAGGAAACACTGTCTGAATAATACACTCATGTTCAGAAAAAACAGATCACCTTGAACGACTAGAGGCATGACGTTTATATTCACAGGACATGTACGAGGTGCATTCAAGTTCTAAGGCCTCCGATTTTTTTTCTAATTGACTACTCACCCGAAATCGATGAAACTGGCGTTACTTCTCGACGTAATCGCCATGCAGATGTACACATTTTTCACAACGCTGACGCCATGATTCCATGGCAGCGGCGAAGGCTTCTTTATGAGTCTGTTTTGACCACTGGAAAATTGCTGAGGCAATAGCAGCACGGCTGGTGAATGTGCGGCCATGGAGAGTGTCTTTCATTGTTGGAAAAAGCCAAAAGTCACTAGGAGCCAGGTCAGGTGAATAGGGAGCATGAGGAATCACTTCAAAGTTGTTATCACGAAGAAACTGTTGCGTAGCATTAGCTCGAAGTGCGGGTGCGTTGTCTCGGTGAAACAGCACACGCGCAGTCCTTCCCGGACGTTTTTGTTGCAGTGCAGGAAGGAATTTGTTCTTCAAAACATTTTCGTAGGCTGCACCTGTTACCGTAGTGCCCTTTGGAACGCAATGGTTAAGGATTATGCCCTCGCTGTCCGAGAACATGGACACCATCATTTTTTCAGCACTGGCGGTTACCCGAAATTTTTTTGGTGGCGGTGAATCTGTGTGCTTCCATTGAGCTGACTGGCGCTTTGTTTCTGGATTGAAAAATGGGATCCACGTCTCATCCATTGTCACAACCGACGAAAAGAAAGTCCCATTCATGCTGTCGTTGCGCGTCAACATTGCTCGGCAACATGCACACGAGCAGCCATGTGGTCGTCCGTCAGCATTCGTGGCACCCACCTGGATGACACTTTTCGCATTTTCAGGTCGTCATGCAGAATTGTGTGCACAGAACCCACAGAAATGCCAATTCTGGAGGCGATCTGTTCAACAGTCATTCGGCGATCCCCCAAAACAATTCTCTCCACATTCTCGGTCATGTCGTCAGACCGGATTGTGCGAGCCCGAGGTTGTTTCGGTTTGTTGTCACACGATGTTCTGCCTCCATTAAACTGTCGCACCCACGAACGCACTTTCGACACATCCATAACTCCGTCACCACATGTCTCCTTCAACTGTCGATGAGTTTCAATTGGTTTCACAGCACACAAATTCAGAAAACGAATGATTGCACGCTGTTCAAGTAAGGAAAACGTTGCCATTTTAAGTGTTTAAAACAGTTCTCATTCTCGCCACTGGCGGTAAAATTCCATCTGCCGTACGGTGCTGCCATCTCTGGGACATATTGACAATGAAGGCGGCCTCATTTTAAAACAATGCGCATGTTTCTATCTCTTTCCAGTCCGGAGAAAAAAAATCGGAGGCCTTAGCACTTGAATGCACCTCGTACATTAATATGTTCTGGAGAAATGATTAGCATTTGAAACACGGCGCGCGGGTTCGGTGTCAACATTGATATCGCGGTGCAACACCAAATACCGGTAAAAATGTGCCTGCGGCTCTCGTCGTCGCTATAAACCGAAGGTAACGGACCAGAGTGACTTGAGTAGACGTGCATGATGCATCACAGGCGTTAACGCGAATCGTTCCCTCAAATAAGTGTGTTTGAAAGAGGCTGCATTACTGGCGTGAGAGAGTGTGATGTATGCATTCGGGACATTGGTGCTCGAGCGGGACGAAGTGTTTCGGCAGTGCATCAGGTGTGTGCAGAATGGTTCATGGAAGGCCATAGAACACGACGGGATGGGTCATATCGCACCACCCAGACCACCTCCCGAGGAGATCGACACCTCATCCAAATTGTATTGTGGGACAGACCTGCGTCCCCCTCCGCATTGTAACAGTGCAACACATCGTACACTATCAGGAATGACAGTCCGTCGCCGCTTACTACGGTATGGATTACGTGTGCGTTGTCCACTTCTCCGTCTACCTTTCACGAACGTGCAGAAACGTGCTAGACGCAGAGTGTATAGAACGACACCACTAGGGACAGGAATGGTATCAAATAGTGTTTTCATACGAATCAAGATTCTGTTTGTTTGAAAATGATGGCCGCATTTTGGTTCGCTGCAGACAGGAGCAGTGGCATCACGATAACTGCATTCGCACAAGACGTACAGCACCAACTCAAGACCTTATGGTGTGTGGTGCTATTGGGTACAACCACGAATCACAGATGATGTGTGTTCAGGGCACTGTGACTAGTGTGACCTAGGTGAATGACATCCTGCGACTAGTAGTGATACTCTTTCTTCACAACATCCCAGACGCCATTTTTCAGCGAGACAATGGACGACCATATTCTGCTGCACGGACACGTGCCTTCTTGGTGTCACAAGATTTCAACCTTTTGCCCTGGCTCGCCAGATTACCAGACTTGTCGCCAATCGAAAATGTGTGGGATATGGTGAAACGACGGATGCAGTGCTGTGACCCAATACCAACCACCACAAATCAACTTTGGAGCCAGGGGATTGCAGCTTGGATGGTTATATCACAGGAAGCCATTCGCGTCTTATACGCGCCGATGCCATCACGCTTGGACCAAGTTATCAGGGCCAATGCTGAACCAAGGTGACTGAAACGCTAATCATTTCTGAAGAACATACTAATGTATGCGTCCCGAGAATATGAAAGTCCTATCTCTAGTCATTCTATTTTTTTTTGCGAACATCAGTATAGTTTGCTTGTATATTACCTTTATCGTTATTATAAAAATGCAGCAAATGAAGCAGGCGAAAGGAAATGCAGCCGTTTAAAACAAACAAATTGACATTAAGTGCAGAACAGCTGAGCAGAAACGGCTAGAGCACAACTGCAAGGCTCTAGAATCGTGCTTAACTAGGGGAAAGATAGATTCTGCTTACAGGAAAATTAAAGAGACATTTGGAGAAAAGTACTCTATGAATACTGAGGGCTCGGATGGCAAGACAGTACCAAGGAACGAAGGGAAAGCTGAAAGCTGGAAGAAGCATATAGAGGATTTGTGTAAGGCTAACGAACTTGAGGAGACTCTTATAGGAAGAGAACGAGACAGAGCTGACGAGCAGAAGGGAGGTAAGATTCTGCTAGCAGAAATTTGCAGAGCACTGAAAGACCTGAGTGGAAACAAGGCCTCTAGAGCAGACATTTCCCCAGAATAATGATTGATAACCTTAGGAGAGCGAGCCATAACAAAACTGTTCCACTTAATGTGCAGGATATATAAGAGAAGCGACATACCCTCAGACTTCAAGAAGGGCGTAAAAATTCCAATTCCACGGGGAAGAGTGCACTAAACCGTATAAATACTACCGGGCCATACTTGTAAAATCCTAACAGGAATTATTTGCTGAAGAATGGAAAAACTGTTAGAACCCGGGAAAATAAGTTTGGGTTCTGGAAAAATGTTAGAACACGCGAAGAAATACTGACCTTACGACTTATCTTCAGTTGAAGAAAGACATACCTACGTTTGTAGCATTTGCAGTTTTAGAGAAAACTTTTAACAATGTAGACTGGACTACACTCTCTCACATTTTGAAGTTCACAGGCATAAAACACAGAGGCAAAAGGTTATTTACAACTTCTGCAGAAACCAGACTGCAGTTATAAGAGTTGAAGGACATGAAAGGGAAGCCATAGTTGAGAAGGGAGTAAGAAAAATTTGGAGTAGGAATGAAAACTCAGGGAGAAGAAACAAAGAGTTTGATGTTTATCGACGATATTTTCACTCTGTCAGACACCCCACAAAGGCCTTGAAAGAAGAGTTGAGCGGAGTAGACAGTGTCTTAAAATAAGAGTATACGCTGAATATCAAGTATAATGAGGGTAATGAAACGTAGTCGAATTGAATCAGGCAATGATGAGGGAACTAGACTGAAAAATGATGCACTAAAAGTATTAGATGAGTTCTGCTATTTGGGCACCAAAATAAAGGATGACATCCTAGTGGAGGGGATATAAATTGCAAACTGGCTATAATAAAGAACGCATTTCTGAAAAACAGAAATTTGTTAACTTTTAATTTAAATTTAAGTGTCAAGAAGTCTTTACTGAAGGTGTCTGTCTGGAGCGTAGCCTTGTTTGAATGAAATGTGGACGATAAGCAGTTCATATAAGAAGAGAGTAGAAGCTTCTGAAATGTGGTGCTATGCAAGAATGCTGAAGATTAGGTGGGTAGATCGCATAATTAATGAGGAGGTACCGAATCTAATATGGGAGAAAAAAAATTTATGAACCAGTTTGAAAGAAAGGATCGGTTGAAGAGACACGATCTGAGGCGTCAAGGAACTATCAGTATGGTATCTGAGGGCAGTTTGGGGATGTGAGGGGTTAAACTTGAAGAAGGAGACCCCATACAGCAAGCAGGTTCAAATCGATGTAGGTTGCAGTCGTTATTCAGAGATGAAGAGGCTTTCTCAATATAGACTAGTGTGGATGTCAGCTACGAAATACTCTCCAGTCTGAAGACCAGGCCAACAATAAATAATAAACATTAATATTTGGTGTTCGATGTGCATAAGGCGTGAGGGAAGAGGTCCTTCTCAAATTACAGGTATCGCTCTTTCAGACAATTTAGAGTGCGAATCTCGCAAGAGCTGTTGGGAAAGACTACAAATATTTGAAATACACTACATGCCATTAAAATTGCTACACCACGAAGATGACGTGCTACAAACGCGAGATTTAACCGACAGGAAGAAGATGCTGTGATGTGCAAATGATTAGCTTTTCAGAGCATTCACACAAGGTTGGCGGCGGTGGCGACACCTACAACGTGCTGACATAAGGAACGTTCCCAACCGATTTCTTATACACAAACAGCAGTTGACCGGCGTCGCCTGAAGAAGCGTTGTTGTGATGCCTCGTGTAAGGAGGAGAAATGCGTACCATCACGTTTCCGACTTTGATAAAGGTCGGATTGAAGCCTATCGCGATTGTGGTTTATCGTATCGCGACACTGCTGCTCGCGTTGTCGAGATCCAATGACTGTTAGCAGAATATGTAATCAGTGGGTTCAGGAGGATAATACGGAACGCCGTGCTGGATCCCAACGGCCTCGTATCACTAGTAGTCGAGATGACAGGCATCTTATCCGCATGTCTGTAACGCATCGTGCAGCCACGTCTCGATCCCTGAGTTACCACATGGGGACGTTTGCAAGATAACAGCCATCTGCACGAACAGTTCGACGACGTTTGCAGCAGCATGGACTATCAGCTCGGAGACCATGGCTGCGGTTACCCTTGACGCTGCATCACAGACAGGAACGCCTGCGATGGTGTACTCAACGACGAACCTGGGTGCACGAACGGCAAAACGTCATTTTTTTCGGATGAATCCAGGTTCTGTTTACTGCATCGTGATGGTCGCATCCGTGTTTGGCGACATCGCGGTGAACGCACATTGGAAGCGTGTATTCGTCATCGCCATACTGGCGTATCACCCGGCGTGATGGTATGGGGTGCCATTGGTTACACGTTTCGGTCACCTCCTGTTCTCATTGACGGCACTTCGAACAGTAGTCGTTACATTTCAGATGTGTTACGACCCGTCGCTCTACCCTTCATTCGATCCCTGCGAAACCCTGTATTTCAGCAGGATAATGCACGACCGCATGTTGCAGGTCCTGTACGGGCCTTCCTGCCCTGACCAGCACATTCTCCAGATCTCTCACCAATTGAAAACGTCTGGTCAATGGTGGCCGAGCAACTGACTTGTAACAATACGCGAGTCACTACTCTTGATGAACTGTGGTATCGTGTTGACGCTTCATGGGCAGCTGTACCTTTCAAATGGCTCTGAGCACTATGTGACTTAACTTCTGAGGTCATCAGTCCCCTAGAACTTAGAACTACATAAACCTAACTACCCTAAGGACATCACACACATCCATGCCCGAGGCAGGATTCGAACCTGCGACCGTATCGGTCGCGCGGTTCCAGACTGTAGCGCCTAGAACCGCTCGGCCAATCCGGCCGGCGCAGCTGTACCTGTACACGCTAACCAAGCTCTGTTTGACTCAGTGCCCAAGTGTATCAAGGCCGTTATTACGGCCAGAGGTGATTGTTCTGGGTACTGATTTCTCAGGATCTATGCACCCAAATTGCGTGAAAATGTAATCACATGTCGGTTCTAGTATAATATATTTGTCCAATAAATACCCGTTAATCAACTGCATTTCTTCTTGGTGTAGCAATTTTAATGACCAGTAGTGTACATTACTGTGGAAAACTGTTGCGTTAATTTACTGTAGTTAGTACTGTGTTCGATCTTGAGGATAACATTAGTTCCTGCCGCTTAAACCTTCGTGACAGTTCCATGGCTATATGCTGTTTTTACTTATGTTTTAGACTATGATATGCTTACTGCTGTGTAAACAGGGTACGCAGCTGGTGGCGTCTATTCGTGGCTCTCTGAGGGGAGACAGACATAGGGTTCCGCCTGCTGTTTGCTTCCGGCACATGACAAGTAATGAGCTGCAGCCGGTCTTCAATGTCCCAGGGAAACCCTGACACTCGGTTCAACAAGAGGCGGCGCTTACACACACAAAGCAGAAGGGTATTAAACTGCCGCCGAGTCCCCAGTACTGTCCGTGATCTAACCCCGCATACGTTATTCTGCTACAGATTGACCTGTGCTGGTTCCTGTCCGACCTGCTTCTTCCTTTTGCCTTTTTTTGAATAGTTCCGAATGTCTGATTTTTTCCCAGTTATCCTCTCAACCGTGTGACAGTTATCTTCTCTTATTCTGTGTAAGTTTTCCTCGGATTTCTAAAACAGCATTTCAGTGCTTGTCTTCTCGTAGCATTTGTCTCTAATAATCACTTCCTCTCCGTACTTGCTGTGACGTCCGTTGGCATAAGTTATTTCACATACAAAGGGAATTACGTATATATATTTTAAATATTTTTATTTTTAATTTATCAGCATGATTCTTTCTCTCAATGATATTGTCTTCTCTTATCAAAAAAATTCAAATGGCTCTGAGCACTATGGGACTTAACTGCTGCGGTCATCAGTCCCCTAGAACTTAGAACTACTTAAACCTAACTAACCTAAGGACATCACACACATCCATGCCCGATGCAGGATTCGAACCTGCGACCGTAGCGGTCGCGCGGTTCCAGACTGTAGCGCCTAGAACCGCTCGGCCACCCCGACCGGCCTACTCTTATCACTTTTACTTACGTGCATAAGTAAATATGAAACGGGTTCTTGAAGGGTCTCAGTTATTCATGTACCAACTTTAGATTATGAACGTGATGACTAAAATATAGTTGTCGTTAATTGAATTGAATGTAATTTTGTTAATTTCTATTTACTGATTGCAAAGCAAGGCTTGAGAGAATTTCGATTGTTGCAGTGGACCGGCCAATGTAAAACTTACTGAACTCATGGAATCTGTATAGTTTAAAAACATGAACTTTAACGTAAATTAATTATCTGTTGTAATTTTAAAAGGTTCGTACAACGAAATCTCTCGCATTTACATTTACTGTTTACACTTTGATAAATAAATTAGTAGTTCGGCGCGTAATGGCCGACCAGAGGCTGCATCGGAAGATGAGCTTCTCGCAGCGCAAATTACTGAAAAAATGCTTATTAAAAATAGTTAGCCACTGCGAGCATTTGAGGTGACAACTATTACAAAGAAATTCATTTTGTAACAATAATAACAATTTTATTTAACAGAAATACGAATAACTTACATAAAATATGTGTAGCCGCTCAATGGCTTCCTTCCGTATAGCGAAATAAAACAGTGTGTGTCATAAAATGCGTCCTTCCTCCTCGGCCGTACATCCGTACAATCGCGTCCCATTCGATCCTTTTTTATTTTCATAGACATTAAATAAAGATGCTATCTGTAGTGTTGGCAGAAGAGCCAACATTGTGTTTCTAGAGGAGGCCGAAATGCACGCGTTTAATTACACGCTGACTGGCGTGAGGTCTGGAACAGGACAATATCTTGAGAATTGCAAATAAAGTACGTAGATGATGTAATACTTAACTTTAATCCACAATTGTAGAACATCTCTCTTGATGATACATGCTTCACATAATAAATATCAATTGAATACGACGCCTTGCTAGGTCGTAGCAAATGACGTAGCTGAAGACTATGCTAACTATCGTCTCGGCAAATGAGAGCGTAGTTGTCAGTGAACCTTTCCTTGCAAAGTCGGCTGTACAACTGGGGCGAGTGCCAGGACGTCTCTCTAGACCTGCCGTGTGGTGGCGGTCGGTCTGCAATTACTGACAGTGGCGACACGCGGGTCCGGCGTATACTAATGGACCGCGGCCGATTTAAAGGCTACCACCTAGCAAGTGTGGTGTTTGGCTGTGACACCACACTATCGCTACATATCAGTTGTTTAAAGAACATTAACTATATCTTTTACACTAATTATATTCATAAAATACGTAAACTACGATTTACAACCGCTAAAAATGTCAATATTTATGTGACGTGCCGTCACATTGCCTTTGTGCGTGCCCAGTGAAAATATGCTTTGTTCCAGACAAAAAATTTTGCTTATATTTTTTTGATAGCATTACGTACGTAATTTTTGAAACTTCCCCTTTGCATGTAAAAAATGAATGCTGGAAAAACTCTTACTTTATTTGATTTATGCACTCGCTGTGTTGGCGTTCCGGTGTAAAACGCGTGCCGTTACCTGGATCATTTTCTGATTAACCAGGAAAGATAATTGTTTCATTCCTTTTTATTACAAATTTCAGGGGGTTTATTTAATGATAATTAGACTACACCTGCATGCGTACCGATCAGCATGAGTTATTACCTTTGGAAGAGTCGTTCTGTGGTGTTGTAAACTCACAAGGAGTCGAATAGCAGGTTGAATTCATCGTGTTTTGAGTCCGCAAGTGTAGCAGGCAGCATGCACTCAGTACTGCCGAACTCCAGTCCGCCCACACGAACCTCGATTCACTACACACACGAAGACCATAACATTACATAGTAATCAATCGTCAGTGGAGAGCCTAGACGGTAATGCAGCTTCGTCCTGCAGGAGATAGTCTCCTGCGACAATGACGGGTTATTATATAGACAACACAGGGGCTGATGATGCTGTCACTGGAGCTGGGAAGACAGCACGCTGCTTAGTTAGCAGCTCATTGTGTCCACGACGAGGCGGGCTCCGGGCGGCGCGGCGCGTACGCAGCTCGTAACTGCGTTTGTGTACAGTGTCCCGCCTGCACTCTCGCCTGTAATGAGTTGTATAATCCGCCGCCAGCGGAGCGTTTGGCGAAGATGACAGCACAAAGAAGACTCAGAGAACGATGACGCCTGCCTAAAGGGCTGTGAATATCGTTTTTAACAAGTTGAGCACGTAGTTAGGGACATTAGATAGCTTCACTCCTTCACGTCTCGTTAGTGAAGAGTTCTTCGTGGGACACCGTTCGTGAAGATTGTCCCATTAGCTGTTCCATATCCGCTTGCTTTTTACTGGCTCGGCAAAACGCTAGCGCAAGAGAGCCGCCCGACCTTGCAGTCCGTCAATTGTGCAGTCCAGAGAAAGGAAGACAACTGAAAGAAGACTAGTGTTTGATGTACCTTAACAAGAGGATCTAGAGGTGGATTACTAGCTCAGCGCCGAGCGGTCGGAGGCACCTTGCTACGATTCGCGCGGCTTCCACCGTCGGAGGTTCGAGTCCTCCATCGTGCGTGGGTATGTGTGTTGTCCTTAGTTTAAGTTAGATTAAGTAGTGTGTAAGCCTTGGGACCGATGCCCTCAGCAGTTTGGTCCCATAGGAACTTTCCACCACCACCACCACTAGGTCATACGATAAAGAATGGCTGAGGAAACTGGACAGTTCAAGGAATCATGGGTTAAGGGCAACCACACAAAATCTACAACAGAGTCAGACGAAAAAGAAGAAGAAGAAGAAGCTGAGTTCTGAAATACATATTGACTTGAAACGGAACAAACAGAAAAAGCAGTCTCACCTATGGTAGGCAGCGCAGTTTCTGAAGAAATATATTATATGGATGCAGGCAAAACAGAGAGGATAAAGAAGATGAGGTCAGCCTTCTGCATGGCGAGAGACATATATAATTAAAAAGAATATATCCACAGAGGCAAAGATACGCCACTGCAAGGCAACGGTGAGGAATGCAGTATTATATGTTGCTGAGACAATGACACTAGGGAGAAATGGGGCAGAACAACTAGAGAAAGAAGAGAGAGAAATAGTGAGAAAAATATTAGGTCCCAAAAGAGGTGGAGAGAGGTGGATGCGAAGACCTAGTGAAGAATTGTACCGGAACATGAGAACAATATCCGGGGAAATCAGACTCAAAAGGGCAAGGTTTGCTGGACATGTAGTTAGGATGAGTATGGACAGAATGACGAAGAGAGTGTGGGAAACAACAGGGAGGACAAGGGGAAAGACAGGAACCAAGTGGGTTGTTGAACTTCGGAAGGACTGGTTGGAATTGGGGATCAAGGTCGAAGGAAAGGAAAATTGGACGAACAAATATACACCGACCAATATGCCGGAGATCAATGACAGAGAAGAATGCAGGAAAAGATTAGAGTGTCACCTGTGGAGCCGACAGGAGAAACGAAAACTGAAGATCTCGGAAGAAGAGCGGGAGAGAAGAAGAGAAAGAATGAAGAGGTTCTGGGAGAAGAAGAGGAAAATGCAGTCCACGAAGGGGCTACCTGTGGTCCTATAGAGGCCTTAACGCAAGAAGAAGAAGAAGAAGAAGAAGAAGATGCAGGCAAATAAGTGAATTCCTTGCTGAGAGAATAATGGAAAACTGTAGATGGAGTACTTCAACAACGATTGGCATTAAAAAATAATTGTAGAATGTTAGCTACGTTCACGATTGGAGTTGCAACTTCTTATCAAAAGAAAACATAATGTCCACGTAAGAAGCAGTGATCATTTTATACAATTACATTGATCAGCCAGAGCATAAAGACCACTTGCCTAATAGCTGCAATGTTCACCTTTGGCACTGATAACAACGGCGACGCATCGTGACATGGAAGCAATGAGGCCTTAGTAGGTCGCTGGAAGGAGTTGGCACCGCGTCTGCAGGCTAGTTAACTAATTCCCGTAAATTGCTGGAAGTGGGGCGATGAGCTCTGACGCCACGTTCAATCAGATTCCAGAAGTCTTCGATCGTGTTCATATCTGGCTGGCAGGGGGCTAGCACATCAATTGGAACTCGCCACTGTGTTCCTCGAACCACTCCATCGCACCCCTGGCCTCGTGAGACGTCGCATTACCTTGTTTGAAAAGGACACTGAAGACGGGAAACATGCTCGTCATGAAGGGATGTTCATGGTCTGCAGTCATAGTACAATAGCCCCTGGCCGTCAAGGTGCCTTGAATGAGCTCCACTGGACCCATGGATGTCCACGAGAACGTTTCCCAGTGCATAATGGAGCCGCCGCCAGCTTGTCTCCGCCCTGCAGTGCTGGTGTCAAGGAGATGTTCTCCTGGAAGAGAAAGGATTCGCGCCCTCGTATCGGCATGATGAGGAAGGTATCGGGATTCATCAGGCTGTGAAACACTCTGCCACTGCACAAACGTCCAGTGTCGAAAGTCACGTGCTGATTTCAGTCGTAGTTGCCGATGTCGTGGTGTTAACATTGGTACATGCATGGGTAGCCGGCTGAGGAAGCCTATCGTTAGGAGTATTTGGTGCGCCATAGGTTCACACGCACTTGTACTGTGCCCAAAGTTAAAGTCTGATGTCAGTTCCGTCACAGTTCGCCCACGACGTCTGGATGTGGTTCTCTCTTGGTTTCACCACGTCTTGAAGACATTCACCACAACACTTCTCGAACACCTGACAAGTCATGCAGTTTCCGAAATGCTCGTGCCGAGCCTCCAGGCCATCAACATCTGCCCTCGGTCAAGCTCAGATAGATCCCGCGCCTTCCCCATTCTACACACGGATAGTACGCTCACTGATACTACATGCATCGTGCGTGTGTCTGACTAGCAGTCATTTCTCGCCAGGTGACGCTGATATCGCCTTGACGGGTTTGTATCGATAGTAGGTCGGTGGTCATGATGTTCTGGACGATCTGTGTGTATGTCCAGTGTCTGTTAAGTCGGACATGTCCGAAAGAACAGTCACCAGTGATCGACTTTTTTATATTCATAACTAGACGGAAACATGTATGACTTAGCTGCTACGGGCGTTGAAATAGTTCAACAGCTAAACTAAACTCCGTTCGAACAGGCCTCGAGACCCCCAATGATACTGACTAACCGCTGAGTCGTCCTCAGCCTGTTGGCGTCACTAGATGCGGTTATGGAGGGGGTATGTGATCAGCACACCGTTGCCCCGGCCATTGTAAGTTTTCGTGGCCAGAGACGCTACTTCTCAGTCACCTAGTTCCTCAATTTCCTCACAAGGGCTGGATGCACCCCACTTGCCCACAGTGCTCGGTAGACAGGACGGCCACCCATCCGACTACTAGCCAAGCCCAACAGCGCTTAACTTCGGTGATCTGACGGGAACCGATGTAACCACTGCGACAAGGTCATTGGCATAGTTCAACAACTACACCTGAAAATTTGTGACTAGTCTGGGACTCGAACCCGGACGTGTTTGAAAGAACAGACACCACACATATCATATAATTGTATAGATAAGCCTCGACAGGCAATACGACAATTTGAATGCAGCTGCACACCATTATTCGTTCCGTTGGAGAATACAGTGAGGCTACGAGCAAAGGGAAAAATGAATGGTGTCACAACATCAGTGGTTAGCAGTACTTGCAAATTTGATTCGGACAGGAAGTGTGTCTTGATGGCGTCGGTGGTCACAAATTTTGAGGTGCAGCTGCTGAATTATTTCAGCCCCCATAGCACGTAAGTCACACAAATTTCCCTATAATGCTTATTATGGTTCGTTTATTAAATAGTTGAATCTAGGTCGCTAAGACTTTTGTGTTTTGTTTTCTAGCTGTAACACATGACCGCTGGTTAGTTGGGCATCATGAGATCCGTCCAAATGGAAAAAAAAAAAAATTACTGTCAGAACATGAGATAAAAATAAAATACAAAAAGTGGGAACACAGAATAATAATGGTTCATAACATACCATCAGGACGCAGAACATAGTATGATGGAATGTGTTCAGCCACAGTACTGTATTTAAGTTGCAGGTGGTTACGGTCAAAAGTTAAGATTGTACACATAACAAAAAAAGTTTAACATCACCACGATTCCGAAAGTTCCAGACCCAGCATAGAAAATCATAATCATTTCCACCGTTTTTATTGTTCATGAAAACCACACATTGCATGTTGTCCCATGATACAGTGAGACCTTCAGAGATGGTGGTCCAGATTGCTGTACACACCGGTGCCTCTAATACCCAGTACCATGTCCTCTTCCATTGATGCATGCCTGTATTCGTCGTGGCATACTATCCACAAGTTCATAAAGGCACTGTTGGTCCAGATTGTCCCACTCTTCACCGACGATTCGGCGTAGATCCCTCAGAGTGGTTGGTGGAGCATGTCGTCCATAAATAGCCCTTTTCAGTCTATCCCAGGCAAGTTCGATAGGGTTCATGTCTGGAGAACATGTTGGCCACTCTAATCAGGCGATGTCGTTATCCTGAAGCAAGTCATTCACAAGATGTGCACGATGGGGCCCGAAATGTCGTCCATGAAGACGAATGCCTCGCCAGTAAGCTGCTGATACGGTTGCACTATCGGTCGGAGGATGGCATCACGTATCGTACAGCCGTGACGGCGCCTTCCATGACCACCAGTGGCATACATCGGCCCCACATAATGCCACCCCAAAACAGCAGGGAACCTCCACCTTGCTGCACTCGCTGGACAGTGTGTCTAAGGCGTTCAGCCTGACCCGGTTGCCTCCAAAAACCTCTCCGACGATTGTCTGGTTGAAGGCATATGCGACACTCATCGGTGAAGAGAACGTGATGCCAATCCTGAGCGGTCCATTCGGTATCATGGTGTCGACGTCGGGAGTGAAGTTGCGCATCGTGCAGCCTATTGCACACAGTTTGAGTCGTAACTCACCGTCCTGTGGTTGCATTATTCAACATGATGGCGTTGCTATTAGGGCTCCTCCGAGCCATAATCCGTAGGTAGCGGTCATTCACTGCAGTAGAAGCCCTTGGGCAGCCTGAGCGAGGCATGTCATCGACAGTTTCTGTCTCTCTGTATCTCCTCCAACATCGTTTGGGTTCACTCCGAGACGCCTGGCCACTTCCCTTGTTGACAGCCCTTCCTGGCACAAAGTAACAATGCGAACGCGACCGAACCGCGGTATTGACCGTGAGCACGGTTGAGCTACAGACAACACGAGCCATGTACCTCCTTCCTGGTGGAATGACTGGAAATGATGGGCTGTCGAACCTCCTCCGTCTAATAGGCGGTGCTCATGCATGGTTGTTTACATCCTTGGGCGGGTTTAGTGACATCTCTGAACACTCAAAGAGACTGTGTCTGTGATATAATATCCACAGTCAACGTCTATCTTCAGGAGTTCCGGGAACCGGGGTGGTGCAAAACTTTTTTTGATGTGTGTTTTTAACCCCCTCCTATGTAATAAAGTGCGTCTCCCAGAGCAAATAGGCTGTACCGTGGAGTTACCGTATGTTATGTTTAAAATTATTCAGTTAGATGGACCTGTGACGTGGTAACAATATCCTCAGATTTATAATGGTCCTACTGTCACACTCTCCATCTACGCCAATATTTACGTACATACATCGCCAGCCATCAAACGGTGCATTCCAGTGGGTAACTTACACCACAGCTAGTCAGCTTCTTTCCTGTATCACTCACAAATAGAGCCTCCTTACGAACCTGGGTTTCTCTACTCTTGTCTTCGCAGTCGTTACGCGAGATGTATGTTGTTTGCTGTAGTGTCATTCTACAGTGAGTCGCAAATGCCGGTATTCTAAAGGTTCGTCTATATTGATTGGAAAGAACGTAGTCTTCCCTCCTGGTAATTCCAGTTGACGGAATATTCGCATAAAATCAGGTCCTGATCGAGTCTACCGATAAAATATCTAGCAGCGCGTCTCTGAATTGCTTCGACATTTTCCTTTAATCCGCTCTGATGCTTTCCCAAGTACTCGGTCTAACACACTCCAAAATCAGTCGATGATTATAGCAAAAGAAAATTATTTTATGTGGCAGTAGTGTGTACTTTATCAATGGAAAAGTCGCCTTTGAAGAGTAAAAAAACATTTCTAACTTCTGTCATCTGTAACAGAGCCAGTTACAGTAAGGTCACGGGTTCCGATCTAATTTTTTTACTTTTGTTTAATATGTACAGGGAGCTTCTTGATAACGTATGCGAACCCCCAAAGCGAAGTAGGTAAGGCTGAGACGGGTAATTATATATACACCGATGCGCCAAAGAAACTGGTATAGGCGTGAGTATTCAAATACAGAGATACGTAATAAGGCAGAATACGGCGCTGCGGTCGGCAACACCTATATAAGACAACAAGTGTCTGGTGTAGCTGTTAGATTGGTTACCGCTGCTACAATGGCCGGTTATCAAGATGTAAGTGAGTTTGAACGTGGTGTTATAGTCAGCGCACGAACGATGGGACATACCATCTGAGAGGTAGCGATGAAGTGGGGATTTTCCCGTACGACCATGTCACGAGTGTACCGTGAATATCAGGAATCCGGTAAAACATCAAATCTCCGACATCGCTGCGGCCGGAAAAAAGATCCTGCAAGAAGGGCAACGACTGAAGAGAATCGTACAACGTGGAGGAAGTGCAACCCTTCCGCAAATTGCAGCAGATTTCAGTGCTAGGCTATCAATAAGTGTCAGCGTGCGAACCATTTAACGAAACATCATCGACATGGGCTTTCGGAGCCGAAGGCCCAGTCGTGTACCCTTGATGACTGTACGACACAAAACTTTACGCCTCGCCGCGGCCCGTCAACACCGACATTGGACTGTTGATGACTGGGAACATGTTGCCTGGTCGGACGAGTCTCGTTTCAAATTGTATCGAGTGGATGGACGTGTACGGGTATGGAGACAACCTCATGAATACATGGACTCTGCATGTCAGGAGGGGACTGTTCAAGTTGGTGGAGAGTCTTTAATGATGTGGGGCGTGTGCAGTTAAATCATATGGGACCTGTGATTCGTCTAGACACGACTCTGACAGGTGACACGTACGTAAGCACCCTGTTTGATCACCTGCATCCATTCATGTCCATTGTGCATTTCGACGGATTTGGGCAATTCCAGCAGGACAATGCAACACCCCACATGTCCATAATTGTTACAGAGTGGTTCCAGCAACACTCTTCTGAGTTTTAACAATTCCGCTGGACACCAAACTTCCCAGACATAAACAATATTGAACATATCTGGAACGCCTTGAATGTGCTGTTTGGAAGAGATGTCTACCCCCTCGTACTCTTACGGATTTATGGACAGCCGTGGAGGATTCGTGGTGTCAACTCACAGCAGCACTTCAGACATTAGTCGACTCTATGCCACGTCGTGTTGCGGCACTTTTGCGTGCTCGCGCGGCCCTGTACGATATTAGGCAGCTGTACCAGTTTCTTTGGCTCTTCACTGTACATATATAGGACACATGGGGCTGCAAATGTTGGGAAATACCCAAAAAGAGGATGACAAATATTGAACATGTGATGTTGCCAGTTGATGTACCTCGCCACAGGTGCAGCAGTCGAGCTTGTCGTTCTTATCCTTGCCGTTAGCGGGCAGAGCTACGCGTCGCTCTGCTACACTAATCTGTTTTAGTTTTTTACGTTATCCGATGTGATACGATAGTGCCTCCAAATAACAACGAAGAAGGAATCATTTCATACATTTGATCTTGTCTGATAATTAACCTTGATTTCAGAACACAGCTTGTCTGATTACCCACTTTTTCCTTCACTATTTCCTTAACGTTCAGCGTCCCTGTTTCACTCATTCGACGTTCCACAGTAGTAAACGAAACACGTCGTGGGAAATGTTCTACGAAACTACGTCTTGCTGCAAGTGCATTGGAATCAACAGCATCATAACGTAGTTGGATGTCTGCAAGCTCTTTAAATGTACACCGGTTGACAGTACTGTTCTATTACCACTACCGCGAGTACTACCGTATCACATCGGATAACGCAGGAACGCAAACGGAGGCCGACCGCTGCACGTGCGGCCAGGTGCGTCATCTGGTGACGTCACATGTCCAACATTTGTCATCCACTTGTGGGCTGTTTACCGACATTTACGGTCCCTTGAGTATTATATTAAATTATTTGTCTCAGCGTTACCTACGTCCCTTCTGGGGTTTTAAAATTACATAAGAATCACGCTATATATATATTATAAAATGGAGAATTATATAACAAATATTAAATGATAATTTGTTGTAAAAAGAACTATTTTTAATTACTTTTAATTACTGATTGTTGAAAATATATTAAAATTTATAAAGACCTGCGAAATGCCTTGTTGTTGTGGCTGTGGTCTTGAGTCTGAAGACTTGTATGGTGCAGCTCTCCATGCTACACTATCCTGTGCAAGTCTCTTTATCTCTGAATAACTACTGCAACATACATCTTTCTCAATCTACTTACTGTATTCATCTCTTGGGCTCCCTCTACAATTTTTACCCCTTACACCTTCCTCCAGTACTACACTGGTGATCCCTTGATGCCTCAGAATGTGTCCTCTCAACCTATCCTTTCTTCTAGTCAGGTTGTGCCACAGATTTCACTTTCCCCTGCTCTATACAGTACCTGCTCATTAATTACGTGATCTACCCAACTAATCTTCAGCATTCTTCTGTAGCATCACATTTCAAAAGCCTCTATTCTCTTCTTGTCTACACTGTTTATCGTCTATGTTTCACTTCCATATATGGCTACAAGCCATAAAAATACTTTCGGATAAGACGTCCTCACACTTAAATCTGTATTCGATGTTAGCAAATTTCTCTTCTTTAGTAACGCTTTTCTTGCTATTGCCAAACTACATTTTCATCGTATTTACTTCGACCATCATTAGTTATTTTGCTACCCAAACAGCAAAACTCATCTACTACTTTAAGTATCTACTACTTTAAGTATTCCCTCAGCATCACCTGATTTAAATCGACTACATTCCATTATCTTTGTTTTGCTTTTGTTGATGTTCGTCTTATATTCTTCTTTCAAGACACTATCCATTCCCTACAAATGTTCTTCCAAGTCCTTTTCTGTCGCTGACAGAATTACAATGTCATCGGCAAACCTCAAGGTTTTTATTTCTTCTCCCTGAGCTTTAATTCCTAGTCCAAATTTGTCCTAGGTTTCCTTTGCTGCTTGCTCAATGTACAGATTGAATAGCGTAGGCGTAGGTTGCAACCCTGTCTCACTCCCTTCTCAATCAGCTTGGCTTCCATGCCCCTCGAATGAATAAACAAAGATTAACAACCACAGTTTTTTTAGCAATTTTAAAAGTTTTTCTTTCCAAAAGAAACAAATATTTAACAGTGCAACCATTCCTTAACAAACAGTTACATCTGATAGTTATGCAAGTAACTGCTTTACAAACAGCATTTATATACAACTAATGATGTAACACCGTTGTATCTTCTTTGAAATAACGACACCTGTGTTTGTGTAGAAAGGTAGTTTTATATTTTGATATTCTTTGACTGGTTGGAATTGTGTTTACGTGCGTGCTGTAGGACGATTAGTGTATATCTGTACATAAATGTGACTAGTCATACTGTACTCCAAAACCATGTGACCACTACTGGAAACAGTAAATAGTCTTTCGATGTCCGAGTTTTGTAAAATCTTGTGTTCACAAGATTCCACTTTGTAATTATACTTACGTTACCTTAGCAAGACAAGTGTTAACCTGAATTTGAAAAGAATGTAGACTGATCAAGCACCTGAAGATGTTCCCCCAGAGCTGAAAATGCATCGTTCATTTAAACAAAAATCACGATTTGTGACTGAAGGCATTTGTTTCTTATTTTACGAAAATGATACGATCACGGAGGAAACACTGTCAGCAATGTATCAAATTAAATTACAACTGTACTATACTAAGCAGCGATTTCAAATCTTCTTTACCTTTAAAGGCGAATTTTTACTTTTGAGAATTTCGTCGTATTACTGAAGGAAATTGATACCTAGGCGGTGACTTTCAAATACTATAAGTATAAAGAAGGTCGAACAAGGTAGAGCACCCTGTAATGTCCTTTTGTTACAGTGGCTTTCACGCCGAACGTCCGCGATTATTTCTAGGATGTATTCCACATCTACCGTTGTAAGCCCTCTATGACTGACTCTGGTACCACAGAAGTTATTTGGTTCAAATGGCTCTGAGCACTATGGGACTAAACTTCTGAGGTCATCAGTCCCCTAGAACTTAGAACTGCTTAAACCTAACTAACCTAAGGACATCACACACATCCATGCCCGAGGCAGGACTCAAACCTGCGACCGTAGCGGTCGCGCGGTTCCAGACTGTAACGCCTAGAACCGCTCGGCCACAGCGGCCGGCACAGAAGTTACTCCCTGATGTATTACCACATATCTTGTAATCACGTCCCTTCTACTTGTCAATGTTTATCACGTATTCCTTTTTTGTGCAGCGCCTCCTCATTCCTTACCTTATCAGTTCACCTAATTTCCAGCATCTTTATTTGTCACTGCTCCTCAGACGCTTTTAATCTCTTTATTTCGGTTTTCCCGCAGTCCATAATTCTGTGCCATAGAATTCTGTGCTCCGACATTCATTTTTCAGATTTTTTGCAGTTAAATTAAGGTCAGTGTTTCACACTACTATACTTCTTTTAGTGAGGAATACCCTGTGCTGTGCTAGACTGCTTCTTATCTACTCCCTGCTTCTTCTGTCAGGCATTATTTTTCTTCCAAAGTAGCAGAATTCCTTCACTTCCTCAATTTTAATGTTACATATCATTTCTTCTACTCCTCATTCTTTCTTTGTCTCAAACTCTGCAGCTTCGTTACGATACACTGAGGCGACAAAGAAACTTATAGGCATGTGTATTCAAATACAGAGGTATGTAAACAAGCAGAATGCGGCACTGCAGTCGGAAACGCCTGTATAAGATAAGTGTCTGTCGCAGTTGTAAGATCGGTTACCACTGCTAGCTAGATCACTGGTTACACATCGGGCGTTTTGAATTTGTATGCCAATAGGTGACTGTCTCGTAGCTATTCATTATCTTCAGTCTCATAATCCATCAATCCTATTAGCGCTCTGCCCCACTCCCCTCCTCCATTCACACCATCCAAGTTGCACTGAAACATACGAACTAATAGCCAGTAGGTGACACACTTTCAATGTTCAAACACAGCGTTCAGCAGCTAGTCACCGCTCTGAGAAGTTGTTTACCGATGCAAAAAGTAACATTGCTGTGGACAGTAATTTGCGCTGATGCCTTAATTTCGGGATGTGGCTACCTGTCGTCCGTACTTGAGCATAGGCTATTCATGTTTACCGAGAAAAGCCCTGCTGGTCGGTGCTGGCCGCTTTGACGTCGTTGGGCGGATATGACAGCAGTCAGTAACCGGAACGTCGAAAATCTGGAGCATCATATTACACAGGGTGTTCGAGGAGGAATTGTCATTATTTATGGGTATGACAGGAACGATCATTCGAAACAAAATAGTCTAGCAAACATCGGTTCTAAATTGCACACTTTAAGAGCTATGAGCAGTTGTTCATCTTCGCTGCTGTGAAACACATCCCTCCTCCTGAACGAGTACGCAAATCTGTCAAGATATTCATTTAAAATCCATTTTCACTAGTAATTTTTTCCTTGTTTTGGTCTATATTATATCTTCCATAAATATGGAAGGCAAAGAGCTTGTAATAGAAGATATTTTTTTCACATTATCGAAGATGAGGAAGTGCTCATAGCGCTTAAAGTACGCATTTAAGATCTCATGTTTACTAGAGTTGTTTGCTTCGAATGATCGTTCATGTGATATCCCCTGAATAATGAACATTCATCCTGGGACACCCTGTACACAGGGCGTCTTGCGTAGTGTGGCTACCACCAATGTTTCATGATCAACGGTTCACATTACAATATGCAGAGAAGTGCATTATACTTTTGTGTTGATAATTTTTGTAACTTATTTAAAATGGAAGCACCTTTTTAACGGGAGTTTTTTCTTTTTTAATAATTGTTAGCTGGAATCAATTTTCTGTCTGCAGCGGTATGTGTACTATTTTGATGCTTTCTGGTAGACTGAAAAAGTGTACCTAACCGGGAGTCGAACTTCGCCGTTTGCCTTTCGCGCGCAGTGCTTTTATCGTGTGTATTACTTTTGCACAACTCACGACCCAGCCTCACACATTCACTTCCACCAGTTTCTCTGTTCTGGGTTTCGCGGATGGGTCGTGACTCATGTCGGGATACCTGATACAGTAATTGCATTTCCCCCAAAAGGCATGGTTCCACGCTCGAATACCGGGTCCGGCACGCAGTTTTAATCTGTAAGAAAGTTCCAAGTAGTCAACTAGTTCAGCAATGAAACCACCAATGAGATACCCTTCCAGCAACCAGCATGACACTGCTACTGAAGTATGCCGTCAGTCGCAGCAGACAACTGAATCACAGTACTCTTGCGCCTGCTCCTTCCCCATCGCCCTCGCCAAACAGTTGCATCATGCGCGGTTTCCAGGAGTTTGTGACAACTGAAATTTGTGCGTTGGTCGATGTGGTTTTACACCTCACCTGCCCATCGCTTTCACTAACAAATCGCACTCAAAATAATGTACATTGCAGGTGGAGAGGGGAAGAAAGTAAAGGAAAGGAAATGGATCACTGGTGTCAGCTGGATCGGGGCGTGACACGGAATAAGCAGCGACGAGGGAAAATGCGTACTTGACCGAGATTCGAACCCGGGATCTCCTGCGTACTAGGCAGTGCAGTAACCACAGCGCCATCCGGGACACTGCATTATCGCAACTGCGCGGACTATCTCTGCACGCTTCATGGCCGATCCACACTCCCATCGAGCGCCACCTACCCGTAGTCCCTGTCCATTTTCTCCATGATGACTCTGAGACTGGCGCAGGAGGTCGGAAGTATGTGTGCGTCCACGCAGAAGAAGGTGGATCCATGCCCAGCTACGCCAATTAAATTATATCAATGCGTGGTGTCTGTTCTTTCGCATAAGTCCGAATGAAGATGATGCAATGCCGTATCGCATTGGAAGCATCTGAATCGATCCTACTAGTAAGTGTGAATTAAGTAGTCAAATTGAATATGGTTAAACCGAAGTTAATCAGGGGTTCTTAGATGCAGTACCACAATCATCACAGTGGGAAGAATCAAAATTTGACTCCATAAGTGAACTATATTTTCAGTTTCAGATTTGCAAAGAAAACTAAAAGGAATGTTATGCCCAAAAATATGGAGGAAAGAGAGTTCAATATCAAGAACAAATGGTCCTTATCGAGCTCACAAGTTATAAGGCATCGGTTAGAATAAAAGTTATAAAGTTTGCAAACAATGAAGCCCCCATAAGGTTGAGACGAGCGAGAGAGAGAGAGAGAGAGAGAGAGAGAGAGAGGAATGCCAGCAACGCGCAGCACCAGTGGAGCGTGATGGCGCATTCAGTGGTGGAAAGTAAATAAAGGCTCACTGTAATTTGTGGGAAAAAACATGTTTATTTCCGTATTTGGTATTGCAAGCATTTTGCCCGTACAATTTATATCTAATCAAAAGAAAATACATTTTCATCTCACCGTTAGAATTAGGCCCAGTACTTAAAAACTGTAAAAAGGCGGTCTTTCGAATAGGAAGGGGCGAAAGTTGGTGTGTAGGCAGGTCCGATAGATGACGCGCTCAGTGGTGAATGTCAGCAGTTCGCTGCAGTTACAGTCTGGACGTGTGTCTACTAACGTCGTACGGCAGCTGTTTGGATAACGTCTCGTCGAAAGCCTGTATAGGGTGAAGAGCATGCAAGTAGTAAGGCCTGCAAAGAAATGGGTCTGTCTGATAGCAAGATTTCTAAGAAATTAGGGTATTCCAGCTGTGTTGCCGGCCGCTTCGGCTGTATAGAACTGGGGGCCTAGAAACGACGGAGAGGCTTCGTCCCCGCCGTAGCCCTCAGTGTTTCAAAACCCCACAACAGGCTGCAGCAGTCCACTCACCCCACCGCCGCCCCACACCGAACCCAGGGTTATTGCGCGGTTCAGCCCCCCAGTGGATCCCCCCCGGGAACGTCTCACACCAGACAAGTGTAACCCCAATGTTTACATGGTAGAGTAACTATGGTGTACGTAACCGGCCGCTGTGGAAGAGCAGTTCTAGGCGCTTCCGTCCGGAACCACGCGGCTGCTACGGTCGCAGGTTCGAATCCTGCCTCGGGCATGAATGTGTGTGATGTCATTAGGTTAGTTAGGTTTACGTAGTTCTAAGTCTAGGGGACTGATGACCTCAGAAGTGAAGTCCCATAGTGCTCAGAGCCATTTAAACCAAGAACTGTTAAGTAAACAGCCGCTTATCTTTCACAAATTCAAAAGCGCCAATGTTAAGTTCCATAGTGCTTAGAGCCATTTGAACCATTTTGAACCAGTTGTGTTATTGATTGTTTTGTCAGATTACGTGCACAGTACGGCAAAAACGAGTATTGTCAGCATCGGATACGCGTTTGATTCTGCGTAAAGCAAAAGTCAATGGTCTGCGTTCTCTCAAATCGTGGCTGATTTTCAGTTGTCAGTCACTTCAAGAAGCATTAGTTAAATTCTGGCTCAAGCCGCGAAACTGGCATTAAAAAAAAAAAAAAAAAAAAAAAAAAAAAAAAAAAAAAAAAAAAAAAAAAAAAAAAAGCCTCATAAACCACCTTTAAACAATGTAGGCACAATGGAAGTTTGCGGAATGGACCGTAGAATGGAATAAAGTAATTTTTAGTGATGGGAAGAAGTTTAATTTGGATCGGCCACATTGTTTTCGATGTTACTGGCATGATCTCGGTACAGACGTTCGGATGAGTTGAAACTTTGACAGTGGCAGCGTTATGATCTTGGCAACATTTTGTGCTAAAGGTACATCTAATGTTCCATGGCTGCAGCCCATAACGAAGTCCGATGATTGTATAGAAATGCTGGAAACTGAAATGGTTCGTATAGATGAGGAATTTGACGATGATAATTTACTATTCCAACACGATAGCGCTGGGATTCACAAGTCTACCAAGACAAAGTCGTGGTTTCAAGGTAAAAGAAATCCACTTCTGAACGGGCCTTCAGGAAGTACGGATTTCAATCCTTTAGAAAATCTACGCGGGATCTTAGCACGACCTGTTTATCGCAAAGGACGACAGTTTGGGACTGAGGCCGAGCTGAAAACTGCAATTGGAATGGAGTTTACCTTAGTCTCGGTAGAAGAGATCACTGCTCATATACAATCAATGTGTAAGAGGATTTTCATAGTTATTAAGAACGATGGAGGTTCGACTGAATTCTAGGTCATAGTTGTGATCTATTGAGTGTATACGTTCGGTTACTCTGACAACAATTCCTAAGTGCCTTTGTATCAATTTCCGCCCTTAAGACTGTCTTGTTTCTTTAAGGGGGGTAGGACGTCAAATGGACAGACTTGGAGCGGGAGAGGCACCACAGGACACTTTAATTTCCACTGTCTACACTTTTACAAAAAAATTCATAAAACTTTGTCAGCATGACCAGGAAGGATTCAGAATTCACACTCATGGCAGTGGAAGTTCGAAAACATAACGGAATAATTTATTTTACATATGAAATTTCATCATTTTTTTCACTTACTAATGGGAGTATTTGTTGCTATAGGTACACTTTTCTTCATAAGTAAGAGCGTTTCTTCGATGAGTTGTGCACAGCGTACAAACCATACTTAAAGGTATATGAAACTCTAGAATTTTCGAAATCTATTAAAAACTGTGGCAAAAATTGAGGTAATTAACTATAAAATTTGTGTCTTTCCTAAACATGAAGTTTAAAATATAACAGTTCATTCGTTTTTTCATAACTTAAATAAATTCTAAAGATTCATACACCTGTGAGTATGGTATGCATGATGTGCAAAATTCATCGAAGAATCTCACTAACTTATGAAGAAAAGTGTAGCTATAGCAACAAATGCAGCCATTAGTAAGTGAAAAAATTACGGAATTTCACACATAAAAAAAACTTATTTTGTTATGTTTTCGAACTTCCACTGCAATGACCGTGAATCCTGAATCCTTCCTGGTGATGCTGACAAAGTTTTATGAATTTATTTGTAAAAGTATAGACACTGGAAATTAAAATGTCCTGTGATGCCTCTCCTGCTCCAAGTCGACCTGTTTGACGTCCTACCCCCCGTAAGTATATTAAGTACCAACGCTAATGTTAAAATGTTTTCATTTTGCTTTGTTGTAAACTGTATGGGAAAAATGCGTGCATTACCGAATACGTAAATAAACATGCTTTTTTACGAATAAAAACGTGCCTTTGTACTATTTTCCACCATTGTACCTAGTTTGTGGGCCGTGGATCTCGCCTTGTTGCGCCGACACTGGCAGGCGGGTGTCCTCGAGATAGTCTGTGATGGAGCCGGATGCTACGTGTCGCCCGTCCCAGAACACGAACTAGATAGAGCTGATTGACCGTGCTGAGTCCTGTTTAACATTTCTCAGCCAGCAAGGAAACAGCAGACTGGCAGGGGAGGCACTATTTTCCACTGCCACACTAAACGGCAGTTCCTACAGAAAGCTGTTTCTTTCCAGTGAGTACTGAAGAAACTCTCCAAATCTGTTAGGCTTCCATTACCTTTTTGGTCCTAACAGCCAACTACATCTCAGGAATGTTGCCCTACGCTGCTGGCGTTCTTCAAACTAAGGAGCTTCTCTGTCGGACACCACCAGCTTGGTGAACACCAATAACTGTACTTTGAAAGCCGTTGCCATAAAATTAAGCTGGTCTAAATTCAAATGGTTCAAATGGCTCTGAGCACTATGGGACTCAACTGCTGAGGTCATTAGTCCCCTAGAACTTAGAACTAGTTAAACCTAACTAACCTAAGGACATCACAAACACCCATGCCCGAGGCAGGATTCGAACCTGCGACCGTAGCGGTCTTGCGGTTCCAGACTGCAGCGCCTTTAACCGCACGGCCACTTCGGCCGGCCGCTGGTCTAAAATTACTCCTCTGAGGGGAGTCACGTTGAAGAATTTCCTTCCTTCTCTCGCCTTGGGAACACAAAGAAAATCAGGAGGCACGATTTTCACTTATTTTAATTTATGTCTTAATTCGCTAGTAAAATATATGTAGCGTCGCAATGTGATGACATTTTTGCCGAGCCCAAAATACTTTACATAGTTTTTTTTTCTTTCACATTGACTGACTTTGCCAAATCGCAACCAAACTCTCACATACCAACCTAATCTGGACCCTGTCTGAAGTTGGAGGAAACAGCCTGAAAATGGTAACGATAAAATAAATTCAAACTTTCTGGCAGATTAAAACTGTGTGCCGGACCGAGAATCGAATTCGGGACCTTTTGCCTTTCGCGGACAAGTGCTCTACCAACTGAGCTACCCAATCACGACTCACGACCCCTCCTCACAGCTTTACTCCTGCTAGTACCTCGTCTCCTACCTTCCAAACTTCACAGAAGCCCTCCTGCGAACCTTGCAGAACTTCTGTGAAGTTTGGAAGGTAGGAGACGAGGTACTGGCAGGAGTACAGTAATCCCTACTGGGCGGTTATAATTAGTGAAGCTACTCAAAGAGGCCCAGTGTGGGCTGTAATTATCGTATGGCAGCGAAACGTGGTAGATATTCTAGTGCGTCAATGCGGAACCGCTTTACGCTGGAAAAAAAAAATTAATTATAATTTTTGGCCACCAGGACCAAATCTGGCGCTGTGAATTCAAGAAAGACGTACCGATATGTTTCCATTGTAATGGATTATGATCGGGACCTGGACAGAAAAGGTCAAAGAAGTGAGAAAGCCATAATGTTGATTTTATTACTGACCGCCGCTTACAAAATTTGTTCAGTATGAACAATGGACACGTCGACGAGATACTGCATCTGTAAAACGACTTGATTAACAGTTGCTCGCAGCACTTCCTGTGGCATTTGAGAAACGTGTTCCTGTACACTGGACTTCAGATCAGGGAGAGATCTAACGTGTGCCGGTAAATATTTTCTTTTATGTACCCGCCAGAGCCAAAAGTCGCTTGGATCTCGCAGGCCGCCGCGCGGGATTAGCCGAGCGGTCAAGGGCGCTGCAGTCATGGACTGTGCGGCTGCTCCCGGCGGAGGTTCGAGTCCTCCCTCGGGCATGGGTGTGTGTGTTTGTCCTTAGGAAAATTTAGGTTAAGTAGTGTGTAAGCTTAGGGACTGATGGCCTTAGCAGTTAAGTCCCATAAGATTCCACACACATTTGAACATTTTTCTCGCAAGCCATGCATCTGAAAAACCTCTGGCGATAACACTTTCGTGGAAAGTGGAAGATCTTTCACTGGCCGAGCGACATGAGGGGTTGCTCCATTTTGCACAAAAGCAAAGCTTATCACACAGTTCCTAAGCAGGAATCACATACTGTACGAGGAGGTCTCGATAACTCGCAGGCGCCACGATACACCTGACAGGCGCTCTAGGTGCAAAGAAGAACGGACCGAGAAAAAAGATGCTTGTGAATCCAGACCACACAGTCACATACGGCAAGTGCAATGGCTAATCTTGCACAACACGTGGCTTAACGATACTCTATATTCTGTTCACTGCAACCTTTTGTAAAATTGGTCTCGTAACTCAACAGAATATTGCCCGGCCACATGTCATCACCTTCGATCCGTTTCAGAAACCGAAGAGCAAATTCAGAACGTTCCTGCTGATCATGAGGTTTCAGTTGCTGCAGCCTCTCGATCTTGTACGGGTACCAGTGTGAAATAGACCGCAAGAGTTTCCGTATTGTTGACCATAGGATGGACAATTGTCGCAACTCTGCATGAGCACTAGCACTACCCGGGACACACGCTAACCGGCCAGTTACAGCAAAAGCAACCTCGTCAAGAACCTCCATCGGGATAATATGCGTTCCTCCTTGTAATGGTAGTTGAATTACGAAACCATTACGGCACCTCACCTCAACCTCTCGATACCAGCAATATTCTACTGTGTTTCTGTAAAATAGTTAACATATTTCTGTGACAACATTCAGATTTGATTTCATTAATGTAGAGGTACTTTGATACATCGATATGTTTATATTGCAATGATATTATTCTTAAGTGTATTCTTTCTTTTGTCACTATGATCTTTGACGTACTAGTAACTCTGATTTATGGGCGCGTAAGCGGTTATTGGAGAGTCAAGTCTTGGTCGTCATGTTGAAAAGACGCAAATTGTAGTCAGTTTATGAAATGTGAACTTTTAACTGTGAGGAAGATATTTTCAAGTATGTTTTATATTGTTAAGTCATGGTGCAACAAAAGTAATAAAAAGGAAGTGTAACTTAAATTCAGAGTGCTGATTATTTTTTTACATCACCATTGTGCTAACTTGCAAAAGTTTAATCTTCAAGAATGGTTTCTGAAGCGCATCTATAAAACTTTTGAATATCGCAGAATAACACCTAGGCCTCTTTGCATCCGAGCTTGGAATCATCACTACCTAGATTTTCGACGATTGAGCCATGAGTTCACAATGAGACCAGCGTGGGAAACACGAAAAGATGAGTGCCTAGTTTATCCATTATTTCAAGAAATGACTTTATTAACTGTGCTCTAATGACACCTGCAACATAATATAACTTAATTGTTGCCTGAAAATGCAATATTTAGCAGCGTGAGCAACACTACAATCATAATTAATTTGTTGTGGTAGGGTTGTTAGATCCTCCAGGTATTACACAAAGCTCACCCGTATTTTCGTATTTCATTATCATCGTGTTTGAAGCATTTAATGATATCGGACCTCTCGTCAGATCTTTCGATCGGTGCCATTCTCTCAATGCAGCACTGTATGTAATTGCTACCTTTCGCATAAAACATACTCACTAACAGCGCGCGGTCTCTCTTTTCGATAGCGATACTGTTCACTCAAGTTTGGCTTGTGGATGTCATACAGTCGTACAAACAGTGTACACCGCCAGATTTACAACTGGTGGTCACAGCTGTAACTAATTAGCATAAATCGGTTCCGCATTAAGGCGTTAGCATAACCACCAATTTTCGCTGCCATACGATAATTACAGCCCACAGTGGGCCTCCGTGAGTACCTACACTTAGTTATAAGCACCAGGTAGTTATACCAGTCACAGACAACAACGCGCTGTTAAACATTCATAGACAGGAAAATTCTTAGCTTGCCTGTTTACTACCTGCAAAAAGTCGCTTGCCCCAGCAAGAGCCGGACGCTCTGCACAAGCGTCTTTCGGCAGATGTATCACTCCGTGCAAGTGTTCCAGCGCCGTTTCCACTACTCAAAGAAATTCCTCGACGAATCCGACGACGTCCTGAAAGACACAATGCCTATCCGCAGTAGTAACCCACTCCAACAGAACGGTGCTCTCTGGTTTAAGTGGCCAATCATAACAGTTGGAAGCCTCCGTCCTCTCAGGCACTTGCCAGGCAGTCTGATAATACACTACTGGCCATTAAAATTGCTACACCAAGAAGAAATGAAGATGATAAACGGGTATTCATTGGACAAATATATTATACTAGAACTGACATGTGATTACATTTTCACGCAATTTGGGTGCATAGATCCTGAAAAATCAGCACTCAGAACAACCACCTCTGGCCGTAATAACGGCCTTGATACGCCTGGGCATTGAGTCAAACAGAGCTTGGATGGCGTGTACAGGTACAGCTGCCCATGCAGCTTCAACACGATACCACAGTTCATCAAGATTTGTGGTTGGCGTATTGTGATGAGCCAGTTGCCCGGCCACCAGACGTTATCAATTGGTGAGAGATCGGGAGAACGTGCTGGACAGAGCAGCAGTCGAACATTTTCTGTATCCAGAAAGGCCCATACAGGACCTGCAACATGTGGTCGTGCATTATCCTGCTGAAATGTAGGGTTTCGCAGGGATCGAATGAAGGGTAGAGCCACGGGTCGTAACACATCTGAAATGTAACGTCCACCGTTCAAAGTGCCGTCAATGCGAACAAGAGGTGACCGAGACGTGTAACCAATGGCACCCCATACCATCACGCCGGGTGATAGGCCAGTATGGCGATGACGAATACACGCTTCCAATGTGCGTTCACCGCGATGTAGCCAAACACGGATACGACCATCATGATGCTGTAAACAGAACCTGGATTCATACGAAAAATCATGTTTTGCCATTCGTTCACCAAGGTTCGTCGTTGAGTAAACCACCGCAGTTGCTCCTGCCTCTGATGCAGCGTCAAGGTTAACCGCAGCCATTGTCTCCGAGCTGATAGTCCATGCTGCTGCAGACGTCGTCGAACTGTTCGTACAGATGGTTGTTGTCTTGCAAAGGTCACCATCTGTTGACTCAGGGATCCAGACGCCTTTGCACGACCCGCTATAACCATGCGGATAAGATGCGTGTCATCTCGACTGCTAGTGGTACGAGGCCGTTGGGATCCAGCACGGCGTTCCCTATTACCTTCCTGAACTCACCGATTCCATATTCTGCTAACAGTGATTCGGATCTCGACCAACGTGAGCAGCAATGTCGCGATACGATAAACCGCAATCGATATAAGCTACAATCCGACCTTTATCAAAGTCGGAAAGTGATGGTATGCATTTCTCCTCCTTACACTTGGCATCACAACAAAGTTTCACCAGGCAACGCCGGCCAACTGCTGTTTGTGGATGAGAAATAGGTTGGAAACTTTCCTCATGTCAGCACGTTGTAGGTGTCGTCACCGGCGCCAACCTTGTGTGAATGCTCTGAAAAGCTAATCATTTGCATATCACAGCATTTTCTTTCTGTCGGTTAAATTTCGCGTCTGTAGCACGTCATCTTCGTGGTGTAGCAATTTTATTGGCCAGTATTGTAGATAGTATGGTGCTGTGACATCTGTCTACGTAATACGTACAATACTGGTACGACTGTCATATCTCTAAACAATTCTGTATTGTCCTCTGCCAAGTGGGACTACTGTTGACAGGGAAGAATGAAAAGCTGTAGGTACTCACGTGTATGATGGACCGCTCGTTACGGCTGTTGAGGAGGCCCGAGTAGCAGGATTGCAGCGGTCGTGGGAGCGGGTCGGGCTGGCTGCAACAGGAAGAAAGAGGCGGCTGTCAGTGCGTGACATGTGACAGGCAGACGCCGGCAGCCACTCGGCCGGTGGGGGCGGAAGACGCGAGTCAGCGGGGGGCGTGGGGGCGGCTTTCAGAGCGCCGGGCGCCGGACATGCGCCCTAAACAATCTCCAGGCCGCTTTGTTACGCCCACAAAGCGCGCGTCGCTGCTCGACGCACTCGCCGTTCCCCGCCAGTAAAGCGAGCCGGCCCCGAGTCCAGTTATGTTTCTGTCCCATTTTTATTACCAGTCGTCCCATTGTCGTTTGGCAGAGATACCCAACGGATTCTTTTATTAATAGCACAAGTGGACGGCCTCAAAATCTTTCTCAGTGGGATGTTTACCTCACTTCGATAGGACACTCGAGTGCTGAACGATCCCTCGTATTGTCAGTCGTAGCGGCCTCCGGTGTATAGTTACTCCATACATCACGAGACGTTTTATCCAAGTCCGTAGACAAAGACTCAGAAGAAGGAGAAATATTTCGTAACGTGAAAGATGCGAGATACCTCAACATCGGGTCATAGAAATCTCTAAGCATCGTTAAGGACGGATCTTTTTGAAACTCCTCACTCCAAAAGGAAGAGTGCGGAGCCTCTAGACGTTTACAAATTTGTGACCTATTTGCATGTATTAGAGTATCAACCCTCGCAATACCAGGGGTGATACTTTGTGGCCAGCTTTTTAAAATATAGTAATCTAGTTTAGTACTTTATATTTTAAAATTTTGAAAAAGGTGTTGTTTTTAATGATTTCTTATATCAGATTCCGTAGCTGTTTTAAATTTTTCGGTGAAACTTAATTCGGAAATTTAATTCTTAGTAGTGAATGTGACTTTTGCAACAAATGTATTTCCAGCCTCAGGATTCTTTTGAACATCTATATAACTTTAAAAAGTATATTGTGAAAGAAAATCAACGACAGTTAACGAAATTTATATATATTTTTCAAATATTTTTTGATAGTCTTGAGGTATCCCTTCACTCAGTGCAGACATAACGGAAAATGCGTTGAAGTTGCAAAGATTATGGTACAAGATATTTTCAGGTTATGTGCCCTACGTATAAAGCAGTACCTATTTAAAAAAACTTTTTATTACTAAAAGTTAAACACAGTTAACGTTTTTTTAGGTTTTTCTCGTGGTGGCCACAAAGTACCCGCCCTCCCTTCCTCGCCTTGGTGTTACGCGTTATGGAAAATGCGTTGGTACTGCTGGAGTTCATCGGAAGATGCATTGTTTCTAACAGGAAGTGCCATAAACTGTTTTTCAGCGTCTATATGAGTAAATGACTTATCTTTTGGGATTGACTATTAAAACCACTGAAAATAATGTTTTTCTTGTTTTTTACTAACACTAGACGTGAGAGCCGCGTGGAGACCAAAGTGAGTGGTGAAAACTGCGAGATTCATTCAAACCGAAGTCGAAGCTTTGAGGAGGTACTTGGTCGGCGACTAGAGGGACTCCCGCGAAATCTGCAAACTAATGGACGTCACTATATTTTAAGTACGCTGTGCAAACCGTGTATGCATCGTTTCTTGGCCTTATTATTCGTATGCTGGTATGTACGTTATGTGCAATTATCTAAGTGTTCTGTCCATTCAACAAGAAGAATGACCGAATAAAAATTTATCACTTTACTACCATGTAAAAGAAAAACTAACAACTGCCAATGATTCACGTGAAAACAAGCCATCTATGAACTAAATGAAAAGCCTTTCTTTTTTTTTCCACTACGTGTTTCCGAGCGAAAGCTATCGCCATGGTGTCCGCGATTCACTTGGGACATTTCATCATGAATTGATGATGCAGTCACACCTACATATTGTGAGAATCTGCTACGATGATGGCACATGATAAAGTTCCTCGAAATCGTTCGATTTCCATAGCACAATAAAGTATGAAAACCTTAAAATAAACTTCGGTGTGCAATGAAAACCATATTAGACGAAATTCGCCACGGGTCACCAGTGCAACAGATTCTCATACTATGCGTCCCCAGGTCATGACTGAATTAAGTGTCGTGTGACATTATTGGCTGGGACAACCCACGGGGGGTTGGGGGCTCAGCCGTTTAGAGAGAAGAATGTTTCTCCTCTGCGTACACTTGCCCCTTCCCTTGCGGATATGTGCACGTTATACCGTATGTGTATTTGTGAAGTGTAGGTGAGTGTAATGGGTGTGCTTATAGTGTTGCGTACCAAAGAGGCCGCCAAGCCTAACGTCTCAATCTGACGGACAGGACACGTTCAGTAACGACACCCCACACTTCATGAGACACTGCGGATATGTTTGGAATATTATCCACGACACTGGCGCAAAGACTGGTGATCCAAAAATTAATGCCACCATCTGTCCTCTCCTTGTCGGCTAAATATTCGTCCAGCCCCAAATTCGAACTCACTTCATTGTCGAGCGCCGCTGCGAGGGTGCGTTAGCGATCTCATCTGTGGAGGTACGTGCTAGTTCAAAATGAAAAACCTCGAGTCCATCTTGGAAATCCTGATGATGGAGCTTTCGCTCCGAAACACGTATTGGGAATGTAAAACCTAAAGATTATACTCACTGATTCTTAAGATAACTTTTCGCAGTCGCAGTTTTATGAGGAATAAAGGACGTATTCCGGTTTTTGCAACTGTAATAAAAATCTTATTTGGAGCACACGCATTTAGTATTATTTAAAGCATCTTAAGCAGTCACTATAAGAATTGTGGTTTTCTTTAAAAATCTGTTTAACGAAATCATTAACGGTTCTCCTGTTTTAAATTACTTATATTACTCACGGCTTTTTCGCCTAGGTTATTTCCTTGCTTGCTTCTATACACAATCGTTCGATTTTTAACACTGCGCTGCACTGACGAACAAAACAATATTTTCTTGTTTGAATTTCTTTTTTTTTCTTTTTTTTTGTACCAAGTGAGCAACATAAAACCGAACCCATTATGGGACAGCTAGCCGACGCTATTTGAGACTCTCAAACAACTAGCATGTTGCTGCTGTCGTTCATCAGATAAGTTAAGTGTCAATGCAGTAATGAGAGTGTAATTTACGGTGCTTGTGTAAAATACCTTGCTCAGTCCAGGAGATAATAGCTATAGTTGAAGGCTGAACCGTGAATTTACTTTCAAATCTTTTTCTTAAGAATTTACTTTATTTACTAGCAATTCATCAAGAACATTAACACATTTAATCACACTATGTGAGCGTGGAAGTAGTTGCCAGTGGATAACTGATGAAAACAAATCAAATTTCTTTCAACAAATGGAAATTTTATTCCTAAAAATCCTTTTTTTAGAAACAGATTTAAAATTATAATCAGAAAGTACCCTCTAAATATCAAGTTACAATTTATTCAGAGGCAGAAGGAACAGCAACCTCTGAAAGACTACACTGGTGCAAATCTGCAACACACCAGATTACTTTAAACTAAAAATTTTAACAACTCACACAAGCACATAAACTATGCACCCCGCAGGAGGGATGGAAGTGGTACAAAACACTAATACTCATGCGGTGGAAGGGTGGCAACTCTATATACTCAAATAACCATTTAAATAAAAACCCATGAAATGCAGTCTTACATAAAATATACAAGGTTAGCCAAACATGCTCTACATTACTCATATACCGCCTCTCAAAGATGATAGGAATGATAAAAACATATTTCAGGAATCCGGCTGTTACACTTCAAGCAATAAATTCGTTAACACCGAATCCGACAAACATGACAGAGGCAGCTATTAACGTATGGCAGATTGACAGGGAGATTACTGAACAACCCGAACCGCAGGTTGCTCTAACCCGCCCCCTACTCCACAAGGGAAAAACGGACCACCCAATTCATGTATAACCACCTTCCCGCGGGTGGGCAAACGGAGACGAATGGTGGGACGATCCCAAAACATGAGGCTGGTGACCTCACCAAGAAAACAAGTAAATGAAACAACTTCTCTCCACTCGCTTAAGTTCTAATAAACTGCGATTTCTGGCGAAGACCTGGCCCAGCACCCCCAACGCTCTCCCGAACCGTCCGCTGCCAGCCGCTTCAACGGACGCAGGAAGGCGCGCCGATCTCCCGTCTCGCGGCGTCGCAGCTCGCACCGGCCACACAGATGTCGTGGGTTGACTCTTGTTGCTCTCGTGTCGGCCGCGAAGCCACTATCTCACGCTATACGGCGCTGCCCACTGGACTCAAGTGGCGACCTCACATGCGCCGACGCTCAGGGCGGACAAGTCATCTTGTGTCTCTGTGCGCGACCGACCAACCGATCGAACCAACCGCCAATGACCATTGCCCGAGCAACTCGAGCAGACTGGCGGCCTAACGCGCTGGCTCAGATGCAGGAACTAAGCCCCGAACGGGCGACCACTAGCTGAGTTCTGTTACTGGTGGAGTGCCAAGACTCTCATTTTGCCGGCTTTAAAGTTTGATCCAAACGACAGACATACTAGCACTCCGAACGACAGACAGACAGTAACTGCCACACAAATGCGAACGAGAGACAGACCAGCAACTGGTGACGAGTGACTGACCCAGACTCACTCCCACTGACCATCTGCCCCTGGCGAGCTCATAGCGCCCCTTAAATGCACGTGAACAGGCAACCTTTCCCCTTTCCCACCAGAGGGAGACACCAAAGCTGCGACTGCTACAGCGGCGCCACCGGCAGAAACGTTGGGCGACTGCTTCACACAACGCGCTGCGGCGCGCTCTTCAAAACAGCAATTTTTTCCACGGCTCAAGGGCTACACTGATAAACCAAAACATTAGACCACTGCAAGCCCCCCCCCCCCCCCGCCCTACTCCGAAACGTTGGACGCCGGCTGGTGGTGTTGCGGGGGGATCACCCTATCGGTCTACAAATGGGGAAATCCAATGAGATAAGCGACTTTGACTAAGGGCAGATTATTATAACACACAGCCTGTGAACGGGTATCTCGAAAACGGCGAGGCTGGTCGAATGTTCACATGCTACTGTCAAGAGCATCTACAGAAAGAGGTAGAAGCACAGTGAAACTACAACTAACCGCTAAATGGTAGGACGTCTACGACTCTTCACAGAATGTTGGGTTCGGAGGGTTGTCTTTTCTCTAAAGCAGGTGATCTGTGGCATTTCTGCCGAAAGAGCGCAATGCTGGTGCTCGCACAAATGTTTCGGAGCACACTGTTCATCGTACATTGTTGAACATGGAGCTCCGCAGCAGATCATTCCTACGTGTTCAGATATTGGCCCAATGACATCGTCAGTTACGATTGCAGTGGGCACGGGACCATCGGGATTCAACCGTCGATCAATGGAAACGTGCCGGCTTTTCGGGTGCGTCACAGTTTTGCTACATTAGGTCGCTTGTCCACGAACGCCGTCGTCGAGGTGAAGGGCGGCTCGAAACTTGCAGCGCGACGCGGACGCAAGCTGGTGGGAGCAGTATTATGCTATGGAAGACGCTCTTTTGCGCTTGAATGGGACGTATGGTAGCAATAGAAGACACTCTGACAGCTGCGAACTACCTGCATCCTTTCATGCTTGATGTCTTCCCCGACGGCGATGTCATCTTTCAGCAGTATACTTGTCATTATCTCGGAGCCAGAACGTGCTACAGTGGTTTGAGGAGCATTATAGTGAGCTCATGTTGATGTTTGAGCGACCAAATTCGACAGCTGTAAATCCTATGTAACCCATGTGGGTCTCTATCGGGCGTCATCACCGCGTACGCAAATCAGTGGCCCGTTATTTACGCAAATTAGGAAATGAGACGCTTAAAGTAGTAAATGAGTTTTGCTATTTGGGGAGCAAAATAACTCATGATGGTCGAAGCAGAGAGGATATATAATGTAGACCGGCAATGGCAAGGAAAGCGTTTCTGAAGAAGAGAAATTTGTTAACATCGAGTATAGATTTAAGTGTCAGGAAGTCTTTTCTGAAAGTATTTGTATGGAGTGTAGCCATTTATGGAACTGAAACGTGGACGATAATTAGTTTAGACAAGAATAGAATAGAAGCTTTCGAAATGTGGTGCTACAGAAGAATGCTGAAGATTAGATGGGTAGATCACATAACCAAAGAGAAGGTATTGAATAGAATTGGGTAGAAGAGAAATTTGTGGCACAACTTGACTAGAAGAAGGGATCGGTTGGTAGGACATATTCTAAGGCATCAAAGGATCACCAATTTAGTATTGTAGGGCAGCACGGAGGGTAAAAATCGTAGGGGGAGACCAAGAGATGAATACACTAAACAGATTCAGAAGGATGTAGGTTGCAGCAGGTACTGGGAGATGAAGAAGCTTGCGCAGGATAGAGTAGCATGGAGAGCTGCATCAAACCAGTCTCTGGACTGAAGACCACAACAACAACAACTTGACACGGAGACATCTAATGCCACATACCTCAACAAACCTGCCAACAAACTGCCGGATCCCTGATACGCAGAATCAGTGATGTATTTCGTTCGGATGAGGACAAACAAGCTATTAAGCAGGTGGTCATTATGTTTTGGCTTAACATTGTGTATTCGTTGTCAAGCGTTTTAAGAAATACGTTAAATATTGGTATAGTAATTTCGGAACGTCAGAATCCCAACGAAGTGTAGCGTAAACGATTTAATTAAAAATGGCGGACAACAGGTCAGGTTTCAAAAGCAAAACTAAATATGTAACCTTCCTTTAGGACTCCACAGACCATTGCCCCTACTGAAAAGACAGTTACTGCTAGTACAAAAAAATCAGAATGCAAGTTATCGCAACAACTCGGTGTTAAATCCACATCTTGTCCTCAAATTTTTCATGAACTAAAATTCGTACCGCGTTGCAACGGTACAACAACTGGAGACAGACAGACCGAAACGAACTGATTATTCCAACTACTTTCTCGAAAATATTACTGGTGGATAGATAAGACCCATGTTATATTTCATGTCAGCCGTGACAGGACTACAATTATCTGGCCATGTTAATTCTCAGAACACTAGGTAGGCCTGTTGGGTGGAGAGGAAACCTCACGATATATTCGACCATCCACCTCGTTTTGAAAAAATTGGAGTTTGGTGGACCGTTTCCGATAATCGTGTAGTGGAAAAATATTTTTTGACTGGACTGTCAGTGCACAAGTTTACCTCGCAATGTTCAAAGAATTATATGCGCAATTTGCTCATAATGAAAAGGAAAACAGCTTCCTCCAAGAGGACTGAACCATGGGTCACACATCAGGCGTGTCACCGAATCTCATTTACGTAGTGGACAGTGGCCTCCACATTACCCAGGGGAAGGGAGAGAGCTTATGGATCTAATTCTCGAGTACTGATGAACTGAAAGTGAATATCTAACGAGTAATCAACGTAACTAACAACAACGTTTTGCGTCAAACCTCTCTAAACATGTTCAGTCGAGCGCAAAAGTCTATCGAGGCCCGGGGCGGTCTTTTTGAACATTTTTTTTTGTAACAATAATGTTAATAAATACAAGATATAAATTACGCAGCATTAATAAAATTTCATTTCAAAATAATCTACCGGTTCTGCAGCGGACGTTATGGGTAGTTTTTATTTTTGTGGCTGTGGTGGCGCCTGCTAGTCTATGATTGTGTGTGTCTGTGTCTCTGGCTCGTGTGTGTGTGTGTGTGTGTGTGTGTGTGTGTGTGTGTGTGTCTACACATCTTCTTCTTCTGTAGTGTGTGATATACGTGGCGCGCGTATAAAAGAACATAAGGAAATAACCCCCAGTAGAAAATAGTAATTTTAAATATGATAACTCTTTATAATCTCGTTAAACCGATTTGTAAACGAAATCACAACTGTTGTAGTGACTGTTGTACGACGGTCACTCCAAAAGAAATGCACACTATTTTTTAAAAAATTCGTCTTTTATTCTACATGTTTGAAAGTTTTACAGTGTGTAAATACATCCTTTACGAACAATATTTTCATTTTTCCACAAGATTTCCATCCATCTCAACTGCCTTACGCCATCTTGGAACCAGAGCCTGTACATCCGCACAGTAAAATTCTGGACCAACCTGTTGGAGCCACTGTTTGCAGCGTGCACAAGGGAATCATCATCTTCAAACCTTGTTCCACGAAGAGAGTCTTTCAGTTTCCATCCCTCTCAACTGCGTTACGCCATCTTGGAACCAGCGCCTGCACATCCACACAGTAAAATTCTTGACCAACGTGATGGAGCCACTGTTTGGCAGTGTGCACAAGGGAGTCATCATCTTCGAACCTTGTTCCACGAATAGAGTCTTTCAGTTTCCCAAAGAGATGATAGACACATGGAGCCAGGTCAGGACAGTAAGGCGGGTGTTTCAGTGTTGTCCACGCGAGTTTTGTGACGCTTCCATGGTTTTTTTGACTGACATGTGGCCGTGCATTGTCGTGCAACAGCAAAACATTCTGCTTTTGCCGATGTGGTCGAACATGAGTCAGTCGAGCTTGAAGTTTCTTCAGTGTCGTCACATATGCATCAGAATTTATGGTGGTTCCACTTGGCATGATGCCCACAAGCAAGAGTCCTTTGAAATCGAAAAACACCGTAGCCATAACTTTTCCAGCAGAAGGTGTGGTTTTGATTTATTTTTTTCTTGGGTGAATGTGCATGATGCCACTCCATTGATTGCCTCTTCGTCTCTGGTGAAAAATGCTGGAGCCATGTTTCATCACCTGTCACAATTCTTCCAAGAAATTCATCTCCACCATTCTCGTACTGTTCCAAAAGTTCGCTGCATACCGTTTCTCTTGTTTCTTTGTGAGCCACTGTCAACATCCTGGGAACCCACCTGCACAAACCTTTTTTAACGCGAACACTTTCAGTATTCTGCATACACTTCCTTCCCCTATCCCAACGTAGCGTGGCAGTTCGTTCACTGTGATGCGTCTGTCAGCAGTCACCAATTCGTTAAATCTCTGCACATTGTCTGGAGTGGGTGCAGTACGAGGCCTGCCACTGCGAGGACAATCCTCACTTTTGCCGTGCCCGCCTTCATCACGTAACCTGCTTGCCCACCGACTAACTCTACTGCGATCGACAGCAGCATCTCCATACACCTTTTTCAACCTCTGTCTCGTTTTCACAGCACAGGAATTCTATGACAGCACGTTGCTTCTGACGAACGTCAAGTGTAGCAGCCATCTTGAAGACATGCTGTGACGGCGCCACTCACGGGAACAGGTTGAACTAAGTTTGAAAACAGGCGGGAAGAATGTATCTATACACTGTAAAACTTTCACACATGCAGAATGAAAACTGTATTTTTACAAAATAGAGCGCATTTCTTTTGGAGTGAGCCTCTAAGGTGTCCAATATTGCTTGTCATGAGATTTAATGTTTCAGAATTCTTCGTTGTGGTGATAGCAGGAATGTGAGACCAGTGTCTATTAGTCCTGCAACAAAAAATGTTGTCTAAAGTTATGTGGGACAGACAAAATAAAAAGAACGTCACTAAATGCGAAGCTAAATCGTAGCGATTACATTTTGGAGAACCCCGTTCTCGAGTCCACATTATGCAATTGGAAAATAAATTACATTAACTAAGGTAGAGTGCTAGAATAAGAGGAAGCGCAACTAGCGGAAAGAAACCTGCGTCAGTATATGACATTATACGCTGCGTAACAAAATTAAAGGATCACTTTTTCGAACCCCCCCTGCTATATCCCATTCCGACGCTTAAGTTCGAAATTTGGCTCAAAGGTGACTACAGCCTTCCTCTATAAAGGTGCCAGAGAGTGACACCCTGTGACGTCAACCTAGGGCTCGGGCACGATTCAGACAGCAAGGCGTTGAGATCTGTGAGAAAAAGGCCACAGCTCGGATGTTAATGTGAGCTGTAAGGTGGATTAATGATGCCACATTGACACCACATTTCACCATAATGTTTCTAGACACCACCATGAACGTGTTAAACGAAGAGGCCATCGCATCCCCTCTTACCCTCATTCCACTTCTCCTTAAATCAGCGGTTTTCTTATGGGTGGCCGAGCAAAACGTTTCAGACACACCGTCAACCAGAATCGACACTAAAAAGCCTCAGGCAGTCGTATAAAAGCGTCAGTGAAACAGTCCTCTTCCCTGGGGCACTGATTACCACACATTTCACTGTTGAAAACGACAGTTAACAGTGCAATGAGTAACTGAAAGATGTTGTTGGCAACCTTTCACACTCCTGACACCCTCGGACGTTTCAAGTCCTCAAAAATGTTCAAATATGTGTGAAATCTTATGGGACGTACCTGCTAAGGTCATCAGTCCCTAAGCTTACACGCTACTTAACCTAAATTATCCTAAGGACAAACACACACACCCATGCCCTAGGGAGGACTCGAACCTCAGCCGGGACCAGCCACACAGTCCATGACTGCCGCGCCCTAGACCGCTCAGCTAATCCCGCGCGGCTTCAAGTCTTCATTAAGGGCATTGTGTGACTGCATCCCCACTGAACACGACCTCAGTTTCTGTTCTCGTGTACAGACTGGAATCACTAGGGACCGTTCAAAAACCAGTCGACGACGTCTGAACTTGATCCGAAGCTGCAAAGGGTACTTAACATTTTTCAACCTTCTTGTTTTCCGTCCTCCTGTTGCGTGGTCACACAGGAATGCAACATTAACATTTACCTGAATAAAACGGCGGAAGGTTGCTCTAGCCCTCCCAGTTCTTCAACACTTTCGTTGCCACCCATACAGCTCTGTTGAGAACGTCAGAAATGTAACTTTAGTAATTTTGATGCCGTGTCAGCTGGTAGCTGCTGTAGCGCCTGAGGACTAGACACATTGCATTTATTTCTAACGTGCTCGACAGAGGTGCGACGGGTGGCGCTGAGGGTGTTGGCGACGAATATACAGGGTGTTACAAAAAGGTACGGCCAAACTTTCAGGGAACATTCTTCACACACAAAGAAAGAAAATATGTTATGTGGACATGTGTCCCGAAACGCTTACTTTCCACGTTAGAGCTCATTTTACTACTTCTCTTCAAATCACATTATTCATGGAATGGAAACACACAGCAACAGAACGTACCAGCGTGACTTCAAACACTTTGTTACAGGAAATGTTCAAAATGTCCTCCGTTAGCGAGGATACATGCATCCACCCAACGTCGCATGGAATCCCCGATGCGCTGATGCAGCCTTGGAGAATGGCGTATTGTATCACAGCCGTCCACAATACGAGCACGAAGAGTCTCTACATTTGGTACCGGGGTTGCGTAGACAAGAGCTTTCAAATGCCCTCATAAATGAAAGTCAAGAGGGTTGAGATCAGGAGAGCGTGGAGGCCATGGAATTGGTCCGCCTCTACCAATCCATCGGTCACCGAATCTGTTGTTGAGAAGCGTACGAACACTTCGACTGAAATGTGCAGGAGCTCCATCGTGCATGAACCACATGTTGTGTCGTACTTGTAAAGGCACATGTTCTAGCAGCACAGGTAGAGATTCCCGTATGAAATCATGATAACGTGATCCATTGAGCGTAGGTAGACGAAACTAAAATGAGCTCCAACATTGAAATTAAGCGTTTCCGGACACATGTCCACATAATATCTTTTCTTCATTTGTGTGTGAGGAATGTTTCCTGAAAGTCTGGCCGTACCTTTTTGTAACACCCTATATATATATATATATAGAGAGAGAGAGAGAGAGAGAGAGAGAGAGAGAGAGACTCTTTGTCGTTTTATTTACACACATGTTAATATTGCTCTCGCGCATGATCACGCCACAGGGGGATGGAAAACAAGAGGACTGAAAAAGCATAAGCACCTTTTGCTGCTTCGGATGACGTTCAAATTCCTTTGAGAACGAGGCGTGTTTTTTAAGTAAGTACCGTTTTGAAATTAAAGAAAGACGTGCTAAGATATCTCAATAATTTTATTTTTACATGAAAGCCTGTACCTTAATCTACGCACTGACGCCATTAGTCTGATTCTTCCTTGTTTACGGTCTGTACTGAGTGTTTAAGATGCCTCCGATAATCGTGAGTCCCGCCGACTGTGAAGTACGGGCTGTTATAAGATTTCTTAGTGCTAAAGGCCCAAAAGCGATTGATATTCATCGTGAGATCTGTGCAGTTTACAGAGAGAACATTATGAGTGATGGAGTGGTAACAAAGTGGGTGAGAGCATTTAAAGATGGCCACACAAATGCGCATGATGAACAACGGAGTGGGCGTCCTTCGGTCGTTAATGAAAGTCTGGCGCAGGAAGTGGACAACAAGATGAGACAAAACGGACGCTTTTCGATTTCCTCCTTGCGGGATGACTTTCCTAATGTTTCTCGTAGTGTTGTGTATGGCATTGTGACCGAGCACTTGAATTACCGAAAGTTGTGCGCACGTTGGGTACCGAAAATGTTGACGGATGTGCACAAAACCAAACGTTTAGACAGTGCATTGACTTTCCTTGAGCGGCACCACAACGACGGTGATGAGATCTTAAGCCAAATTGTTACGGGCGATGAAACATGGGTGGCCTACGTCACACCAGAATCAAAGCAACAGTTCATGGAAGTTGTGTAAGGACATCGTTTTGCTGCAAGACAATGCCCGTCCGCATGTGGCGAATCAGACCAAAGATCTCATCACATCTTTTCGATGGGAATCTCTAGATCATCCTCCGTACAGCCCCGATCTTGCGACCAGTGACTAGCATCTGTTCCTGCACTTGAAGAAACACCTGGGCGGTCAGCGTCTTCAAGACGATGCCGAAGTCAAAACAGTAGTGATGCAGTGGTTAACATAACAAGTCAGGCGGCAGACTTCTGTGAGGAGGGTATTCAAAAACTAATACAAAGTTATGACAAGTGCCTCAATATTAACAGAAATTATGTAGAAAAGTAGATTAAGGTACAGGCTTTCATGTAAAAATAAAATTATTGAGATATCTTAGCATGTGTTTTTTTAATTTCAAAACGTTGCTTACTTAAAAATCACGCCTCGTAGTTTTGAACGGCCCCTAGTAATTCCAAACTGTACACGAGAGCAAAAATTGAGGTCGTGCTGCACTCCAAAGGGGGGGGGGGGGGTGATCATGTTCAATGGGGATGCAGCCCTACGATATCCTTAGAGAAGGGGTGAAACGTCCGAGGGTGTCAGCAGTGACAAAGGTTGTCAAGAACGCCTCTTTGCTGCTCATCGCACTCCGAATGTTTTCGACCACGAAATGTGTGGAAAGGGGGCGTTTTCACTGACGCCTTTCGTGCCACTCCCTGATACCTCTTCATGTCGATTCCGAGCGGTAGTGTGTCTGAAATGGTTTCCTCGGCTACCCATAAGAAAACCGCGTGATTTCAGCCCTGGGTGTCGCCGTTCCGACCTCCATTGCAGAGGTATCAAAAGAAGTGGTGAAATATGGGTTAGAGGGCCTCTCCTGACCTTCTCATCGTGTGCCACGTCCACAGTGGCGTTGGACAGAAATGTGGTGGTATTTGCTGGCAATGTGAGACCAGTAACCCACATTACAACACGAACTACTGAGCTGTGGCCTTTTTCAGCATATGTCGTCACCTTGCTGTTTAAAACGCCGCCGAACCCTCTTTTGCGCTGTTACTGGGGAACGCTGTAGGCTCCTATGAGCCAAATTTCAAACTTTTGGGTCGGAATGAGACACAACAACGTGGTTTAGAAAAAGTGATCCCTTAGTTTTGTAGCGCAGTGTATATGAGCCCTCTTGCCTGAAAACTGATTAACGAGAATATTGGGCAAGAGTAATCGTATAGCAAACATCGAAATGAAGCGATCGAACAGGTGATGTCTGTGTCACCCCTATCACAGAAATTACTGCAGGCTTAGAAATGCGGCGGCAGAAAAGAAACTGATTAGTGATGTGACAAATTTTCTTTTTATTTGCTTTAAACATGTGAATCAAGGGATTTGTAAGAATTTCCAACGGTGGTGTGTCTACGGCATTGCCTTCCGTAGCTATCAGGTCGTTGAAAAAACCTGCCAATCTTGAAATTTCTGTTCAAACAGTATCTCTCCTTTCGTACTGCAATACTAAATATCACCAAAATTTATTTATCCGTAGTTATTCTGACATTTCCAGAGAGCTGTGCTGAATGCAGAGCAAAGAGGGGCAACTCCACCTCACACTTCAGAGTACCCGTGGATTAGGACGCACCTTGCAGAGTTTAGACGTTCCAGCCTAAGAAATGCTTCATGTTGAGTGTCTAAAAACGAAAGACTGACGTTCACATTTGGCGAATTATTTGTTGGTTGCTCACATCAGGAACAGCATTTTTTCTTTCTAAGGTTCTTGATGTCTGGCGGTTCAGAGATAAAATAAAAGTGTATGATTACATTAGATGACTTGTGAGAGGACAGGAATTGCCAGGATGTTTTCACTAACATCACGAAGTCAGAGCTGCAATGACTACATCTCTTGCCTTCCAGGATGTATAGGGAAGTTGTCTTCGGTGACTGTGAGCCTGACAAAGAAAGATACACAATGCCATTAGAACCGTTCAGTAAGACCGATACGACTGGAAAGCAACGAATGGACTGCGCCCGGATACTGAAGCGGAACAGGCATTTCGACATTCGCAGGCTTTGCGGCCCATTCTCGCAATGAGGTAACAGTTACCTACTCAAGTAGGACATATGGAAATTCTTGAATGGCTACAGAAACTCGTGTCTGTTGTGTTAATCAGCCGTGTGGATACCAATATGAAATATTACAGGAACCAGCAAATACACTCCTGGAAATGGAAAAAAGAACACATTGACACCGGTGTGTCAGACCCACCATACTTGCTCCGGACACTGCGAGAGGGCTGTACAAGCAATGATTACACGCACGGCACAGCGGACACACCAGGAACCGCGGTGTTGGCCGTCGAATGGCGCTAGCTGCGCAGCATTTGTGCACCGCCGCCGTCAGTGTCAGCCAGTTTGCCATGGCATACGGAGCTCCATCGCAGTCTTTAACACTGGTAGCATGCCGCGACAGCGTGGACGTGAACCGTATGTGCAGTTGACGGACTTTGAGCGAGGGCGTATAGTGGGCATGCGGGAGGCCGGGTGGACGTGCCGCCGAATTGCTCAACACGTGGGGCGTGAGGTCTCCACAGTACATCGATGTTGTCGCCAGTGGTCGGCGGAAGGTGCACGTGCCCGTCGACCTGGGACCGGACCGCAGCGACGCACGGATGCACGCCAAGACCGTAGGATCCTACGCAGTGCCGTAGGGGACCGCACCGCCACTTCCCAGCAAATTAGGGACACTGTTGCTCCTGGGGTATCGGCGAGGACCATTCGCAACCGTCTCCATGAAGCTGGGCTACGGTCCCGCACACCGTTAGGCCGTCTTCCGCTCACGCCCCAACATCGTGCAGCCCGCCTCCAGTGGTGTCGCGACAGGCGTGAATGGAGGGACGAATGGAGACGTGTCGTCTTCAGCGATGAGAGTCGCTTCTGCCTTGGTGCCAATGATGGTCGTATGCGTGTTTGGCGCCGTGCAGGTGAGCGCCACAATCAGGACTGCATACGACCGAGGCACACAGGGCCAACACCCGGCATCATGGTGTGGGGAGCGATCTCCTACACTGGCCGTACACCACTGGTGATCGTCGAGGGGACACTGAATAGTGCACGGTACATCCAAACCGTCATCGAACCCATCGTTCTACCATTCCTAGACCGGCAAGGGAACTTGCTGTTCCAACAGGACAATGCACGTCCGCATGTATCCCGTGCCACCCAACGTGCTCTAGAAGGTGTAAGTCAACTACCCTGGCCAGCAAGATCTCCGGATCTGTCCCCCATTGAGCATGTTTGGGACTGGATGAAGCGTCGTCTCACGCGGTCTGCACGTCCAGCACGAACGCTGGTCCAACTGAGGCGCCAGGTGGAAATGGCATGGCAAGCCGTTCCACAGGACTACATCCAGCATCTCTACGATCGTCTCCATGGGAGAATAGCAGCCTGCATTGCTGCGAAAGGTGGATATACACTGTACTAGTGCCGACATTGTGCATGCTCTGTTGCCTGTGTCTATGTGCCTGTGGTTCTGTCAGTGTGATCATGTGATGTATCTGACCCCAGGAATGTGTCAATAAAGTTTCCCCTTCCTGGGACAATGAATTCACGGTGTTCTTATTTCAATTTCCAGGAGTGCACGATGAAACTTGGCTGCAGCAGTCTCTCTCTCTCTATCTCTCTATTCTCTCTCTTTCTCATTCTCTCTGTCTTTCTCTCTCTCTCACGCACGCACCACTTACGCTCAACAGGGTGCCCAAGGAAGAATGACCATGATACGACGATCATCTGAAGCAAGAAAATTTAGTGAACATGGGCTCTAAAATGTATACCTTAAGAGCACCGACCACTTCATTTCTGATGTTGTGAAACAAACCTAGTGCAAGCTCTTTGCTTTCCATATTTTGAGAAGTGGCAGTATGGATCAACACAAAAAAAAAAAAAAAAAAAAAAAATTCTTCTGAGTTTGAGGCTGCATTGTCAACTATAAAATTCCGACGTTTCGGCGACTATTGCAGGACGCCTTCCTCAGGGTGTACTGCTAACTGTTGAATGAGCTTTTTTTTATCTATTGTAAATTCATTCCCCTGATCCACACAGGCAGGGGAGGGCTGGCAGCGGCACAGTCCACTGCTCTTCAGCCGAACGGCTTTCTTTATAAATACAGAAGGTGAACTCTTACATAAAATGGGGACATAAAAAACACTGTAAATGGAGACGATGGGAGTTAAAATACACACTAATACAGAGAGATGCACTGGGAGATAGTTAAAAAGTCGACATAAAGCTAAAAAGCACACAGCTGGCAATGTGTAGCGCTTTTACAAAACACTGGAGGCAAAAACAAGTTAAAAGTCTGCCACAGTATAAAAGCACATGAACAATCATGGACTGTATACAGGATGAGCACACAATTAAAACCACGTCACTTGATGACACTGTATAATGGCACTGAACACAACACTAACACAGCACACTTGATAATGAATAAAAACCTGGGAGAATCTGCTGGGGGGGGGGGGGGGGGGGGAGGGGGCACAAGAGAGAAAGGAAAGGAGGTGAGAAGGAGTGGAGAGAATGGGGTGAGATGGGGGACGCGCCGAAGGAGAGCTGGGGAGGGAAGGGACGGGAGAGGAAAATAGCCAAGGAGGGTGTGCAGGGACTCAGGGGGAAGGAGGGAAATCCACTCTGGGAGAAGAGGGGAGAGGAAACAGAGGGGGCTGGGGAGAGGGGGGGACAAGGCCAGGTTATAGTTGGTAGGCAGGGTAGATGTCATGGCAAAGTTCAAAATCTGGTAGGTGGAGGTGCTGGAAATTGCCCTGATGAAGGAGAGAGTGGGTGTGGAGGTGGAGAGAGGGAAGGATACAGAGATAGAGATGTGGCAACAGGTGGGGATGGAGAGGAAGGAGGAAACCAGGGGGTGGGGGGGGGGCAGATCAAGCCTGTGGACAGAGAAAACGATGTAGAGATGTTGGAGAAAAAGGAGGAGGTGGGGGAAGGGGATGAGGTCATAGAGGAGTCATGTGGGGGAAGGAAGGTCAATACAGAATTCAAGGTGGAACACATGGCATTCGAGGATTTGGTGGGCCTTATAAAAAAGGCGGGAGGGGAGGGAGGGCGGAGATCCAGGCAATTCTGGCATAAGAGAGGATAGGGCAGATGAGGAATTTGTAGGTGTGGAGGATGGTGGAAAGGATGCAATGCCCATGTCTGGCCAGAGAGGAGTTTCTGGAGACAGAGGTGGGAATGGGCTTTCTGCTGGATGGTCAGGACATGAGTGGGCCAGGTGAGGTGACGGTCATGGGAGAGGCCAAGTATCTCAGGGTGAGGGTGAGCTGGATGGGACAACCATAAATGGTGATGTAAAAATCATGGAGACAGAAGGAGCAGGTGATGTGGCCTATGATGATTGCCTGGGTTTTGAATAGGTTGATACGAAGGAACCACTGGTTACACCAAGTGGTGAACCAGTCAAGGTGGGTTTGGAGGATGCGCTGTGAATGTTGAAGGGTAGGATAGAGAGCCAGGAAGGCGGTGTCATCAGCCTATTGGAGGAGGTGGACATGGGAGGTGGCTTGGGCATATAGGCAGTGTACAGGTGATAGAGGAGGGGGGAGAGGACGGAGCCCTGGGGGACGCCTGCCAGCAGGGGCATAAACGAGATTTAAGTTGGTGTCATGGAGGGGGACAGGAAGCACAGTGTGAGAGGAAGGAAGCGACCAAGCAGACAAAATTTATAGGCAGGGTGTAGGATTGGAGTTTAAATAGGAGACTCGGACACCATATGCTGTTGTAGGCCTTTTTGGAGATCGAAGGAAACAAAAATGGCGGAGTGACAGGAGTTACATTGGAGGCAAAGAAGTTGGATGAGGTTAAGGAGTTCGTCTTAGGTGGAGACCAGTAACCCACATTACAACACGAACTACTGAGCTGTGAGGAGTGTCAGAAGTCACACTGGGTAAGGGGGAGGAGGTGGCCTTCAGTGAGGCAGCAATGGATATGATGGGAGAGGATGGGTTTGAAAACCTTACCAAAGACAGAGGTGAGGCAGAGGGGATGATAGGAAGAGGTGATGGAAGGGGGTTTGTTGGGTTTGAGGAATAAGAGGATGTAGCAAGTTCTCCACAGGTTGGGGTAGAAGTTGGTAGAGAGGATGACGTTGTATAGATTGGCAAGGACAGTCAGGAAGGAGAAGGGGCATTCTATGAGGTGGTAGTAGGTGACTCAGTCATGACCAGGGGCCAATTTGCACTCTGACCAGAGGATAAGTGCAAGGTCTTGCAATCAAGCTTACTGTCCGTGACTGTCGCATCAATCCCTCGTCCACCTGAACAATTTCATCTGTACACCCCCCATGCTGAAGACATCACCCAGTTCCTCACCATAGTCCTCCAAAACGTTCACCCTTTCCAATGCCCCAACACCCTCCTACAGATCTCCCTCGCCGTCTGCTCCAACTTTCAACTCAGCACCTTCGCCACTTACTCTCACAACCAAGTCCACTTCACCTTCACCCACCTCAACACCCTATTTTAAGTCTCTTTCCTCCCCTATCTTCCCATCATGGCGCGGCACAAGTGTCGCATCCTATTCCAGAACGTCCACTCCTTACACCCTCTCCCACCAACTTGCTCCTGAACAAAACATTTCTGCAGCCCTACCACACTATCTGCACCTCTCCCTATATCCTCCACCACACTGATACTCCTGGTCCTTGAGTGCAGGGTAGAGTCGCCATTGGCCACCTTAAGCACATCCCCATCCAGCCACAAACCCTCCTCAATGCCCCCACAGAACACCTTATCCTCAGTGTCTTCTTTCACTCTATCACCATCACCTGCACCACCATCTATGTCCACTACACTTCTCCTCTTCCCTAAGGCTTCATTTCCCACATTGACCATACCTTCTCCACCTATGTGATTGCTGCCGACATTAACACCCATAGCTGCTCCCCTACCACTGTTTGACAGTGGCATCAGTTCCTGCTCGCAGTCCAAGGTGACCTTGTTCCTCTTCTCCAGCACACCCAGCCCAAAAACACCACCACCCCCGACGTCATTGCCTCCATGAACCTCCTTGAGTGTATCGCTGTCAACATCCTTGACCTCACAGGTAGCGACCACCACCCCATCCTTCTCACCATAATGTCTGCTCACCATCTGCCTCTGGCTCCTCATCCGGCACCCCCTCCCAAAGTAGTCCATGGCTACTGCTATGCCAGCTTGGATTCCTACCAGGAATCCATCGCCACCCAGGTCGAAAACCACCCTCTTACCTATCGCCATCCTGATGACATCATCCACACCTCATTCTTTCTTCAGAAGTCCATTACTGACGCTGTGGAGGCCTGTATTCCAACTAAAACAATCCACCTCCACCGTCCCACTCTCCCTCTGTGGGCAGTCCTCCTCTGTGAATCCAACCACCTCTGTTGCTCCTTCCTGCATACTCGTGACAGGGGTGCACTCCAACACCACCAGCAATACAGTGACATGTATGGAACCTTACTCCAGCAAAGAAACGCTGGGACTGGCGCCAGACCTGTACACGACTCAACGCCACCCTCCCTGTCAACTCCTCCAAGTACTCGTCAGCCTTCCATCGCCTTACTGGTTCCCATTCTGCTCCCCAGTACCCTCATCTCCATAATGGCTGCCCCCTTCCTAACAACCTCAGTAAGGCCAACCACTTCGCTTCCCACCATTCAGAGGTCTTCTCCATCCCTGATGATTCCCACTTTGATTATTCTCTTTTCCTCAACATCATGGAGTGTGCTGATACCGCGGGGGTGGCGGGAGGGGGTTTAGCTTTACACTTGTGGGAGTAGGTGGAGTGGGGGCCATTGCAGGTGTTACAGGGAGGAGAGGTGGTGGGGTTGGGGCAGTTTTGAGAGAGAGGGAGGCCTTGCAATGGGGACAGGTTGGGGGGGTGGCTTTGCAGTTGGGAGTCAGGTGATCATTGTACATGAGGTAGCGCTGCCAGCAGTAGGATTGGGCGGTGGTGGAAAGTCAGGGCACCCTGGGTAAGGAAGTGGTCGATGATGGTGGCAGACTCCAAAAGGACCTGCATGGGACTGGAGGGATTGTGGATATGGCAGGCAGAGCGGATTTCCAGGTCTGGGTATGAGTTCAGTTCTGCCAACACCTGATCCTCCATGATCACTGGGCTAAGCTTGGTGTTCACGGTGGTGTAGGTGAGGGGGGAGGGGACAGGGAGGCTGGGGCTGAAGAGGAGAGGAAGACGAGAAGAAGGGTGTCAGGGTTGCTTGGGGGGCCAAACATGATGCATGGGAGTTTACGGAAGAGGTCTGTATGAGAAGAGGGGGAGGGGGCTTGATGAGGATGGAGTCCCTGTAGGGAATAAGTTGGGAGATGGGTGTACCAGGTAGATAATTACGTATCTCCATGGTGAGGGTACAGGGCATCAAGGAACTTGGGGTCTGGGGTTGACAGGACAAGGGTGTGGAGGGTGGGGGCTGGGGAATGGGTGTCAGGTGGAGGGGTGGAGTCCATGGAGATGATGGTGCGAGGGGGGTGTAGGCAGTGACTTTTTGTGGGAAGTGGTGGGAACAGAGTCGGCAATGACGCACTTCTGGGGTTTATTGGAGAGTGTAGGCTAGGAGGAGGGAGAGGGACGGGGAGGAGAGGGAGAGGGCGGGCAGCTGATCCTGTAGGTGCAGTAGAAGTGTTGGGAGATGCAGCTGGTTCAGTGGTGGCGATGACGTGATGTGGGTGGGGGATGCAGATGTTGAAGTGGGGTGGGGGAGGGGGAGAGAGGAAGCTGGCCACCTGAGGGATGGCAGCAGAGGCGGCAGCGGAGGCACACATGAGGGCAGGGGCAGGAGAGGGAGCAGTTGCGGGTGTGGAGGCTGGGGGAAGGGTGTAGATGTGGGGCTAAACGGCAGGGGAGGAAATGGTGGAATGGGTGAGTGGGGGGAGGGGAGGCGAGGTATAAGGAGGGAGACCAGGGGCGGCACTCCAGGAACTGACAGTGAAAGTGGGGGAGGGGGAGATGTAGACGACAGTTGAGGTTGGAAGGCTCATGGCGGGTGGGCAGGCGGGCGGACAGGCGGGTGGGGAGGCTCAGGCTTCCGAGTACATGCTTCGGTAAGCATGATTTGCCAAGAAATTATAACCATTCACATGGCATTTAGCAACGTTAAAAAATCTCTTTTTTTATGATTTTCAGACTAAAAATGTGACTGTGGCATATGCGTCTTTGCACGTTGATGATGATGCTTCGAAATTTTAGGCTTTGAAAGTTTTAATGGTAGATATCACCCTGTGGAATGCACTCATTCTCTTGAAGAATAATAGTAAAAATCAAAGCAAAAATTGAAATATTAGAATTCATGTTTTTCATTTTCAAATACTGTTGATTATATAAGATTTGTGATGATAAGGTCTGTTTTTAATAGGATTTCAAATAGTTATTTTATTTGTAAATAAGTAGATTTTATTCTGTGCTGCCACAAAAAATATTGATGCCATTGATGTGACAAATTTTCACAGCAACAAAAGAAAAATGAATATAAGATTCGATTTGAAGATGGAGAGCGAAAATTCGAAATGTGCTCTTAGCTACTCCCCTACCTATTGGCTTGGTATAACGCTACACTCACAAACCGAGGAAGTAGCATAAAAACTTTGAGTGTCGATTTCTCGGAAACTATTGCGTGTTGGCACCTACGACATAATAGGTGTTCCTTCATTTTCATCCTTCTGTTACCAAACGAAGTTTCGACTGTGGGCAGAGTGACCTATGGCGGCTTCCCCTTGTTAACCATGCTTTCCGAAAAAAAAATGCAGGGTTCTAGTTGGGTGCCGTATGGAGACTGGAAGCGTTACAAGTTTTCAGGTCAGATATTTTGGAAATTTGTGGTAAGGTTCTATGGTACCAAACTGCTGAGGTCATCAGTCCCTAGGCTTACACACACTAATTAATGTAACTTAAAGTAACTTACGCTAAGGACAAAACACACCCACCCACCCATGCCCGAGGAAGGACTCGAACCTCCGTCGGAAGGGGGGGGGGGGGGGGGGGGAGCCGTACGATCCGTGACAAGACGCCCCAGATCGCGCGGCTACCCCGCGTGGCTCTGGGTCAGCAATACGAATTTGGAAGGTAATCATACCACTACAGAGATTACGATGTTACAGAACTGAAACCTTGTCTTTTCTCACCGCATGGATCAAGTTGAGACTGGTGAGCCTTATCTAAAGCACGTCGTTAGTACCAAGGCAAAGGAAAATGATCCTGTTCCATCTACAAATTTTTCGAACGACGGCATACTTGTGTCACATAGAGATCACAAGCTCCATCATACCGTGACTACGATGACGATACCATCGGATGGCAAACACTCCCCTCTGCAATCTCGAGTTACTAAAGTAAGATTCTAAAACGACTCGAAGAGATCTTCAGTGACATGTATATGACGTTCGTCATCTGTTTAGGGGCGATTTCAAAACAAGAATACATATGGAAGAGATAACTTACGTTTGAACTCTAAATGTTTGCTTTGTTTCATCAACGTCGTTTCATCTAATTTTTTTTCCTTACTAAGGTTCAAAATTTTCAGATTATTCCACGGTGATGTAAAGAGTGAGGTGTCTCGTCTCCATGCGTATTTTGCCCTATTTATGTATTCCTCAACATTTTACTTAAGCAAGAGCTGACGAGTTGTTTCGGGAGCATTATTAAGCCTTTATAACAGACTCGAAGATGAAATGAAATTAGCATTCTCCACTGAGTGTCAGATTCGGCGACATGTACTGTAATGGTTTACACAGGAGTTTGTTTAAATATTAAACTTCAGTTATACTTTCTTTGCTGTCTGTCTTAAGTCGTCTGAAAATAGAAGAGCTCATTCATCACCTGCTTTTATTGACAAAGCATCACCAGTAGTTATACTGTAATCGTTACGAACTGACGATACCTTGTGTCCCTTCGATTTCATGGAATGAATGGCAGTTTTGCTTAAGAGTGACATATTCGAGACATTACGGTTGACACTTTTTGTTCCTTGTTTCATATTCTCAACTGCTTCTCCTTTCATGTTATCAGAAACTGGAATCGAACTTACAGTGCATCATTTACCCTTTTAATTGTCTTTGCGTCTTTTCCTCGAGTCCTGTTTTTCGATGATTGCAATAGATTTTCTTGTACGGTTCTTTTTCTAATTTAAAACTGTTTGTTATTCGCAGCTTATGAAATTTCTTTGTGGATGTTCGCGTTTCGTAATCAGTGTTCCTTGTATTTTCATTTATTTTATTATGTTTTAGGGGTGATGCCAATGAATGCTTTCAAATGGGAAAATGTTTTAGGATATATGATATTAAAATTAATGCTATTGACTCATGATTTTAATAAAATCTGATGATGCTTGAAAATCGAATCACTTCTGATGAATGTGTTTTTTAGTTTACAGTTTGCAGAAAAACAAAAGGAACTACAACGGGTACTGAGGAGGAAAGCCGCCCAAATAATTTCCATGGTCTATATTTATGATGTTCGAGGTGCAGTCGCTGCATCCGGATACTATTCGTAACTACGCTTCAAAGCCAAATCATAGCTACAGAAATGCGAATAAGACACATTGGCTTATATTTTATATAGGTCAGCTCCCAGTCAAAATGGTGGCAGCTTGTGCTGCCGCGTCTTCGGAGCATGAACTTCTTCATTGTTAGACAGCCCCAAAAACACAACGGCTGAGAAAATGTATTCTACCTGTTGCTAGTCTAATGGAAAAAAGGCAACGTTGTAGAATATGTTGGCAACTACGTTGGCCGTCGATTTACTTTCTGGAGCGGTTCATAATCGTTCTGGTAAATTTACTTGATATTTTCTTGTCTTTTGGATTAAATATTCTGAATTACCCTCACTTAAGGCGTGACATAGAGCTCAAAATCTTTTATTTTTGATCCCAAGAAGCTGATATCAACAGAAACTGCAGCTTATTTCGCCGTTTATGTTGCGAATTCTCCATCTTAGCCGTCAGTGAGGCAAGAATGAAGCGATGTCTCCTAGAGTTGTATCCTAGCTTCGCCGTAAAGTTTGTGCGCATTGCGGGGAAGACTGTGTACGTTTACGGTTCTGATCTTGTTGGAGACAATGTTTTTACTTCTTCTGTGAAAGAGGCAGTAATAGGTAGATTAACAATCAGTAAAGAAAACTTAAGACAACTTCGCCCCATAATTTTTGTTGCTATCTTGTTTCTGTACCCTATAGATCTAAGGGTGAAAAACTTGCAGAACTTCACACTTCTTAATGCCAGATTTTTTTGCTTCTCTCAGTTCTGTTGAATTATTCGTGGCACTGAATGATTTGTTAACTGGGTTTCGTTATGTAGGCCTATCTACCTCTGTTGCTACATTTCCATACTTTCGTGGTAGTCCTTTATGTAACACTACTTCACTATCGCTGTGGACTGAACGTAGTCACATATAGTTTTGAAGCCGAAAGTGATTATTATCCTCCTAATCCGTGAAAATTTGGATTACTTTCTTCTATTAAAGAGCCCCTTTTTTATAACATTAGGATGATAAGCTTTACTTCATTTGTATTAGTACCGAGCATGCTATATACCGTTTTTTCCTTTGTTTATTTAACACAAAGATAAACATAATTGATAAATTAATGACCATCGATATAGTCTCTCACATTACCTAAAACAGCCTGATAATGCCCGGATAATTTTCGACTCCACGCATGCAGACTGTGTGTAAGTAGCCCTTCATCCCCCTGCAAGCTATGTTGCGTAACAGACAGCAAAATTGTGCAGTGGAGCATAACGGTAAGGGGAGAGAGTCTCGCGAATTTGTCACGGACTGTACATTGCCGATGAAGTTGTAGTTCTGATAGAGACGGCAAAGTACCTGAAAGGCAGTTGATCGAATGTATAACGTCTTGAAAAAGTGATTTTAAGATGAACATTAGCAAAACTAAAACAAGGATAACGGAAAGTAGTCGAATTAAGTCAGGTGAAGCTGATGGAATTAATTAAGAAACTGAGGCACTAAAAGTTTCGCTGTATGGGCAGCAAAGTAACTGATGATGACCGACCTAGAGAGGACACGAAATGCGGATTGTCAGTAGGAAAGAATGTATGTATGAAAAAGAGAAATCTGTTACAATGTCCTACCTGAAGGCATCTGTATGGATCTGGAAGCTTTCTATGTCTTTTTAACGAAGCTGAGTACATATTGGCGTGACTTCAGAGAAAATTCCCTGAAAATATTCCCACTTTTATACAAAACATTGACCCATGAAAGAAAAGAGACGTGAATTGACTGCTATTTTATTGATAAGCTCAGAACTAGGAAAGACTTTCATAGCAAAAAAGTGGTTCAAATGGCGCTGAGCACTATGAGACTTAACATCTGAGGTCATCAGTCCCCTAGAACTTAGAAGTACTTAAACCTAATTAACCTAAGGACATCACACACATCCATGCCCGAGGCAGGATTCGAACCTACGACAGTAGCGGTCGCGCGGTTCGGGACTGAAGCGCCTAGAACCGCTGGGCCACACCGGCCGGCACTTTCATAGCGCAACGAGTAATTTAAGGCGAACTTGAACGTGTGTTCTATTGAATGCAAGATTGCAATCAACGAACTCTAATCTCCTGATGCTATCTGCAAGTATATTTGTACCCTTTCTTTTAGAGATACTTTGACCTAACACCTGTTCACAATGAACTTGAAGCACATAATCACACCAGATGTACTTATGATCAGAAGGAATTCTCGAAACACTCAGCAACACAAACTTACCTCATACATGCTGTAAAATGGATGCAAAGAATGTGTAAATAGTTCTGGTGACGACAGATTGTCTGAAGAACGATTATGCTGAAGGCAGAACGTGTCTAGTGGATTGTGCTCGCATCAACTAATTTAAGTACGGATAAATGAGCACAAAAAACATGTTAGTTGTTAGAAATCACTGTCTGATCGAAATACCTAAAGACAAATTTAAAGTAACTTCCGATTATTATTCGATAAAGAAGTGAGAAATTGCCGTAGCAAAGTTACATTTGTCCTCTAACAGAACACATGGATAATTATTTAACCAAGCACTTCGGTAGTACAGAAAGGAACCCATAAAATCTTAACTTCACAATAAATTAGTGGGATAGCAACTTGTGCCATGGGCTACAGTCACAGATGAATAAATGGAATGCCATATTGTTCCTTGGAACAAAGCCTCTCGCTTTGAACAACAGACTGCCCCTTCTTTAGAACAAAGGTATGTCCATAAAGTTGAACAACCAGAGAAAATTCTGGTCGTACGTAAAATCGTAAAGTGGATCGAAAGCTACAATCCAGTCACTCGTTGACCAGTCCGGTGCGGTAATAGAAGACGGCAAAAGGAAAACTGAAGATCTGAATTTCACGTCTGAGAAATCAATCACGCAGGAGGAGCGTGCAAACATTCCGTCGTTTGACCGTCGCACAGACTCCCGTGTTGAGGACATAGTAGTAGGAATCCCTGGCATAGAGAAGCACCTGAAAGAGTTTACAAGAAATATACACCAGATCCAGATGGAATCCCTATTCGTAGAGTAGCTACGCTAAGGCAATGGCCCCTTACTTAGCTTGCGTTTCCAGTCCCAAGCAACTGGAGAAAAGAACATGTGACTCTTGTATATAAGAAAGTAAAAGAACGGCCTCGCAAAATTACAGACCAGTATCCTTAACATCGGACTGCTGCAGAATTCTCGAACATATTCTCAGTTCCTATATCAAAAACTTCCTTGAGACGGTGAAGTTTCTGTCCACAAATCAGCACCGATTCAGAAAATAGCGCTCGTGCGAAACTCAGCTTGCCCTTTTCTCACATGATATCACTTTGGATGAAAGCAACGGGCAGATTCCATACTTCCAGATTTCCGGAAAGCATTTGACACGTTGCCTGGCTGCAGGCTGTTAATAAAGGTAACGAATGTTCCCAGATATGTCACTGGCTCGAAGATTTCTTAAGTAACAGAACCCTGTACGTTGTTCTCGACAGCGAGTGTCCATCAGAGAGAGGGATATAGTCAGGAGTGCTCCAGGGAAGTGTGATGGGACCGGTTTGACGAATAGGACTGACAGCAATCTGCGGCTGTTTGCTGATGATGCTGTGGTGTACGGGAAGATGAAGACGTTGAGTGACTGTAGGAGGACACAAGATGACGTAGACAAAACTTATGGATGATGGGATGAATGACAGCTTCGTCTAAGTGTAGTAAAGTTTAAGTTAATGCAGATAGAAAAAACGATCCGGTAATGTTCGAATACTGCATTCGTAGCGTGCTGCTCGGCACAGTCACATCGATTGAATATCTAGGCGCACCGTTGCAAAGTAATATGAAATGGAACCATCACCTAGGTACAGTAGTAGTCAAGGCGAATGGTCGATTTTGCTTTACTGGGAGAATTTCATGAAAGTGTGGCTCACCTGTGAAGGAAGCCGCGTACAGCGCACTAGTGCGATCCATTCTTCAGTACAGCTCGAGTGTTTATGACCCCACCAAGCCGGATTAAAGGAAGACTCGAAGAAGTTCAGAGGCGCGCTGCTGGATTTGTTACCGGTAGGTTCGGTCAACACGAGAGTATTACGAATATGCTTCGTGAACTCAAATGGGAATTCCTGGTAGGAAGACGACATTATTTTCCGGGAACATTAGTCAGAAAATTTATAGAACCGAAATTTCAAACTGACTGCAGAACGATTCTGCTGTTGCACAACGTATATTTCGCGAAAGGGCCACGAAGATAAAAGAAATTAGGGCTTGTACGGAGGCATATAGAAGATAGTCCTTTTGCCCTCGCTCTATATGTAAGTGGGAAATGAAAGGAAATGAATAGTATTGGTACATGGTACCCTCCACCTCGCACCATTCTTTGGCTAGTGAAGTATACAGGGTGAATCACCTAAGACTTGCAGTGCAAATATTTCGGAAGTGGAAAGCGCTATTGATGTGCGGTTTTGAAAATGGTTCAAATGGCTCTGAGCACTATGGGACTTAACTTCTGAGGTCATCAGTCCCCTGGAACTTAGAACTACTTAAACCTAACTAACATAAGGACATCACACACACCCATGCCCGAGGCAGGAGTCGAACCTGCGACCGTAGCGGTCGCACGAATCCAGACTGTAGCGCCTAGAACCGCTCGGCCCCGCCGGCCGGCTGTGCGGTTTTCGCAGAATGAATTGGTAGTCAAGAACTCTTATTGTTAGCCAATAAACAGATTGTAATAATACTAAGAAAGTGTATTTTTGTGCAAACATACACTTTTTACACGGAAAAATGACTACTGACAGTAAAAATCTAAAAGGAGTTTAAATTAGAATGCCAATGGTGTTTGTTTCACAACTCTAGTTCGATTCGTTTACAAGGTACCGTATTTTGGAAAGTTCCTGCACCGACACTTGTGCAATACCTGTGACAGCACATACTAAAGAAGAACACAAGTGCATACTCTAATGTGGTATGGAACGAGAGCTGCACACGTGCTAGCATTTCAGCAGAGATGTCCGAATAGGCTGAAATAACATGCCATTGCATACCATTGGATGTAGTTGGTATGTTCTTGTAGACAGCGTCTCTAAGGTTGCCCCACACTGGCTCTGAGCACTATGGGACTTAACATCTGTGGTCATCAGCCCCCTAGAACTTAGAACTAATTAAACCTAACTAACCTAAGGACATCACACACATCCATGCCCGAGGCAGGATTCGAACCTGCGACCGTAGCAGTCGCGCTGTTCCGGACTGAGCGCCTAGAACCGCTAGACCACCGCGGCCGGCCCCCACACTGGCCAAGGAACAGGTCGCTTGCTTTCAATCCAATTCGTGAAGACTTGCTGTAGTACGTAGTGCAATATGGGCTCAACAACCATCATATTGGTACAACAGGTTCCCCCTTGTTTGCAGAGGAACGGCTTCTAGTGTCTTTGGAAGATGTTCTGGTAAGAGGCTGCGATAGTTATGCGCGTTCTGTGTTCCCTCTATGAAACACGGGCCTATGAGCTGATAGTTCACTATTCCAAACTACACGTTTACGCTCCATTTACGATGGACCTGACGAAGCCAATGGGGATTGTCGGTAGATTAATAGTGCATGTTTCGGCGTTTTACCTGGCGACGATCGGTAAATGTGGCATCATCTGTAAACAAGATACAAGATATCTCTGGAGATCCTGTCTTAATGTCTACGTACATAATTTAACACGGTACTCATAATCGTTTCCATGTGCAGCTCTCGATGGAGAGAGATATGGTAGGGTTGTCTACGTACATAATTTAACACGGTACTCATAATCGTTTCCATGTGCAGCTCTTGATGGAGAGAGATGTGGTAGGGTTGGAACCTATGTCGATGGAGAATGCGTAGGACAATTGTCTGACTCAGTCCACTTCCTCGTGCAATTGCGCGGGAGCTAACGCGCGGACCAGCTGCTACAGCAGTAAGAACATTAATTTCCTCCTCTTCTGCTGTCATTCGTTTCCTTCTGTTACGCTGTTTAGGTGCTGCAGTACCACTTTCATGTAACTTGTTGAAGAGGTTGATAAATAATTGCCGAGATGGCAAGAACGAACTGCATTCTTCGTAAACTCTCCATACACCATGAGCATGTCGGCTTTTCCTGCACTGATAAATCCCATCGTCCACTCACGACCTGCTGGTAGAACTGTCCCACACTAAATGACTAGCCAGTCACAATGCTCAAGAAACACACACGCACACTATAAGCAAACATAACAACATCGTACTTAGCAACTATACAGGATGAGTGGCACAAACGAGTGTCGATGAGGCAACTTCTCAGAATACGACATCTCGTAAACTACTCGAACTAGAATCCTTCAACAAACCCCACTGACATTCTGATGTACGAGTATTCTGCTTTTTAGCTTGTTAATATCAATAGACACGGTTCCATTTAAAAAAAAAGTATGTTTGCACAAAACTACACTTTCTAAGTATTATTATAATCTTTTTATTTGCTATAAATACAAGCCCTTGATTACCAATCCATTCCGTGAAAAGCACACATCAGTAGTGCTTTCCATGTTCGCAATATTTACGCTGCAAGTTTTGGGTGTTTCACCCTTTATATGTAGACGCAGATGTAGAAATAATACGCGCATGCAAGCTACTATCTCGTTGCAAATACTTGTACACTGCAACATACAAAATGTCCATAGGAATGAAATATCAGACAAAGTTTGTGCAGGCAGCGTCCTCGTAGAGAATGTAGCCCCAACACTCCCGGAAACATAAGCGTACTTGTGTTTGGCCGCCAACTCGAGTAGATTGCTCAAACTCTGCAGCATTGACTCTGGCCGGATTGGCCAACTGATTACTCGTCCGTATCATAGCCTAGGTAGATGTACACTCCTGGAATGGAAAAAAGAACACATTGACACCGGTGTGTCAGACCCACCATACTTGCTCCGGACACTGCGAGAGGGCTGTACAAGCAATGATCACACGCACGGCACAGCGGACACACCAGGAACCGCGGTGTTGGCCGTCGAATGGCGCTAGCTGCGCAGCATTTGTGCACCGCCGCCGTCAGTGTCAGCCAGTTTGCCGTGGCAAACGGAGCTCCATCGCAGTCTTTAACACTGGTAGCATGCCGCGACAGCGTGGACGTGAACCGTATGTGCAGTTGACGGACTTTGAGCGAGGGCGTACAGTGGGCATGCGGGAGGCCGGGTGGACGTACCGCCGAATTGCTCAACACGTGGGGCGTGAGGTCTCCACAGTACATCGATGTTGTCGCCAGTGGTCGGCGGAAGGTGCACGTGCCCGTCGACCTGGGACCGGACCGCAGCGACGCACGGATGCACGCCAAGACCGTAGGATCCTACGCAGTGCCGTAGGGGACCGCACCGCCACTTCCCAGCAAATTAGGGACACTGTTGCTCCTGGGGTATCGGCGAGGACCATTCGCAACCGTCTCCATGAAGCTGGGCTACGGTCCCGCACACCGTTAGGCCGTCTTCCGCTCACGCCCCAACATCGTGCAGCCCGCCTCCAGTGGTGTCGCGACAGGCGTGAATGGAGGGACGAATGGAGACGTGTCGTCTTCAGCGATGATAGTCGCTTCTGCCTTGGTGCCAGTGATGGTCGTATGCGTGTTTGGCGCCGTGCAGGTGAGCGCCACAATCAGGACTGCATACGACCGAGGCACACAGGGCCAACACCCGGCATCACGGTGTGGGGAGCGATCTCCTACACTGGCCGTACACCACTGGTGATCGTCGAGGGGACACTGAATAGTGCACGGTACATCCAAACCGTCATCGAACCCATCGTTCTACCATTCCTAGACCGGCAAGGGAACTTGCTGTTCCAACAGGACAATGCACGTCCGCATGTATCCCGTGCCACCCAACGTGCTCTAGAAGGTGTAAGTCAACTACCCTGGCCAGCAAGATCTCCGGATCTGTCCCCCATTGAGCATGTTTGGGACTGGATGAAGCGTCGTCTCACGCGGTCTGCACGTCCAGCACGAACGCTGGTCCAACTGAGGCGCCAGGTGGAAATGGCATGGCAAGCCGTTCCACAGGACTACATCCAGCATCTCTACGATCGTCTCCATGGGAGAATAGCAGCCTGCATTGCTGCGAAAGGTGGATATACACTGTACTAGTGCCGACATTGTGCATGCTCTGTTGCCTGTGTCTATGTGCCTGTGGTTATGTCAGTGTGATCATGTGATGTATCTGACCCCAGGAATGTGTCAATAAAGTTTCCCCTTCGTGGGACAATGAATTCACGGTGTTCTTATTTCAATTTCCAGGAGTGTATATGCACTGTGCAGCCAAACACTTTGGCATTCGTATTAGATGAAATAAACGCCTAATGTGTCTTTGTGGCTCACCAGCGACTAATATCTCTCGGAATGATAAATGACTTGAAAGATGTTTTCTAAAGAATGGCTTTCAGAGCGTTGCCTTATACATAAGTGAGACGTGGATAATAATAAATGCAGATAAAACTAGAATAAAAGCTTTTCAAATGTGGCGGTAAAGAAAAATGTTGAAAATTAAATGAGTTGTTCGAATAACTAGTGAGTAGGTACGAAATCTGTGGTATCGTACGAAGATCACTGTGGCACACCACAGCCATCAACGCTCATCGAAACCAAAGACATTAGCGATGTCTCGCTGCAATACACAATGACGAATGGGGGTGGATAAAGAAGACAAGCCCTCTACTCCCCCCCCCCCTCTCTCTCACTCTCTCTCTCTCTCTCTCCCTCTCTCTCTCTCCCTCTCTCCTTCACACAGAGGCCAAAATAAAGCTGAGCAGAAAAGCGCTCCATCTAGTTTATGACAGCTGAAGCAGTCGACATCGTCGAGTAGGACTAAGTCCCGGATGGAAATGTGTTGTAAATGTTGAAAATTGTACTTGAAGATAAGTGTTTGTTAATTAATGCATAAAGTGACCCTTAAGTCAATGACAGCTGTAAAACATCAAGCACTCCTGTGACAAACGATTGTATCAAGTTAAGTAAGTCTTTTTATTATCCAATAACGAAGAGAACTAATATTTCATCAGTAGTAGTTCCAACGGGCCGTCACCTAGGGAAATCAAACAACCCATAGTTATGGCTCGGCCAGCGTAGTTTCGTCTGGTCATAACAGAAACAAACTGGCAGAAAAGAAATATTTTGGCACAACTTAACTAAAAAAGGGATCAGTTATTTTAGGTCACATCCTGAAACATCAAGGAATCGTCAGTGTGACAATGGAAGGAGGTTTGGTGGATAAAAATTGTGGAGGGAGACAAAGGCTTGAATTCAGTAAGCAGTTTCGAATTGATTAAGGCTGCAGTAGCTATGCAGAGATGAAGGGGTTTGTGCAGGATAAAATAGTGTGAAGAGCTACATCAAACCAATCTCCGACTGAAGACCACAACAGCAAGAACCTCATACATCCGTGGAAACTAATGCAGTTTATTACTGTCAACGAATTCCGACAATGCGTACCACTTTCAGCAAATGCTTCTTGCAGGCCACTAAAAACTCCAGGATGTGATATGAGGCGTTTAACTATGAATCACGAGCGCTCTTACTAAACCGCATCACCCATGAGAAACTGGAGAAACTGATCGAAATTCCGCATCCGCGAACGGGAACACATTTGAAACTTTATAAATAATTCAAAAGCCAAGATCGCTTAAACATTGTTTACTAGATGACCGGTTTCAACACACTAAAGGTGCCATCATCGGATCTGAATGCAGCTTAACATGCATAAATAATTTGGATATAACAATACATGAGGCAGGCCAGCTGATATAAAGTAATTGTCGCAGAAATAAAAATTAAAAAACAACTGCTTTCATGGTCATTCTATTCCATCAGATATATAAAACCGAAATCACAAGATAAAACTATTTGACGCATGACCGCAGCTCGACTAACAACGGTCCGTCATCTACTAAACAGTGTTTAAGCGATCTCAGCTTTTGAATTATTTATACAACAGAGTGATCGCCCAACAACACACTATGTGTTCACTGCAAGACTTGAAACTTTCCCTGTTGCAAGTCTAAGTTCGTTAATCACCGTGGATCACTGTTATGGTATAAGAAACCAGCAGGATTATTAAACAATCACTCCACTCCTGAGGGCAAAACACCTGCCTCCCTCTTCAGCATGGAGCGCTACTTGCCGACTCCTCAATTTTGCGACCTCCAAGCCACTCCCGAGCATTTCAGCATAAACCACTCCATCACGCACAGACTAGAATAGGCAGTTGCATCACTGACAGGGCAACAGTATCTGAATTGGTCAGTTAATTCTCCAGTCTTTTATTTTTTAATAATAAAATTGACTTTCCGCGTGTGCCCATACAGCCATCTCAACAGTGGAAGATACAGCAGTGTATTTTCGACAATTTACAAATTCATTACTGCCAAGCCAGACCGTAGTACGAAGCGACATGGTCCTAGACTTTTCAGGTGACGCCATGCAGACGGCTTTCGTGTCAGTTATGACGGTGCTAATAAGGATACCACAACATCCAGTCACCGAACGGAAAAATCTCTGACCTGGCAGGAAATCGAACCCAGACCCCTTCAGTTAGTAACTGTCGTGTTGACACCGCCGCTACCGACACGGACTATGCACGAGCCTGCTGACACACCAGCTAAAATGATAAATGGCGCAACGGTAGTGTCAAACTCCTCTCTAAGGGCGCTAGTGGCTGTTTCGGCTGAAAACCATACGCTACGGGCTGGAGTCCGAGACATATCGTGCGACCGGAGTCTATATCCCCGGTATTGGGTCTTACACAGCACCGGACATATCACCTGGGTCGAACTTGAAACATTATTTACTTTTCAAACGGACCTCTTGTTTTCGCATCTGATTCTTCTACTGAGATGAAAAGAAATGAATTTGTAATGAGTCTTTTAGCTTCCTTGTACACGGGAACTGAGAAATCTATGTCCACACCCATACTCTGCAAGCCGCTGTGAGGAGCATAGTAGCGAGTGCTTTTCATTGTGGCAATTATCAAGATTTATTCTCGGTCCATTCGTATACCATATACAAACCGGGAAGAAAGATTGTTTAAGTGACTCTGTGCCTACTTTAACTAGCTTAATCTGTCTTCGTGCTTCATATGGGTACGATACCTAGAGAGTTGTGGTAAGTTCCAGGATGCCTCACTTAAATCTGGTCTGTAAACAGGCTTTCAAGGAAAAGTTGGCATCTATATTCAAGCGTCTGCCAGTTCAGTGATGCTAACGGTCAGACAGACCTGTGACCATTCGTGCTGCCCTTCTCTGTATAAGTTTAATAACCCCTGTCAGTCCAATCTCGCAGCAGTCCCACACACTAGGCCAATATTCTACTATGGGTCGCCCGACTGTTTTGTTTGTAATCGCCTTCGTAGGCTAATCGAATTTCCCTAGTATTCTACCGATGAATAGAAATTGGTCACCTGATTTACCTGCGACTGAGCCTATGTGATCGTTCCATTCCGTATCATACAAATTTTTACATCCAGGTGTTTATGTGAGTTGAATGATTCGTTGACTCACTGATGCTGTAATCATAGGATACTACTTTTGTTGTGTTTTGTGAAGTACATAGTTTCATATTTCTGAGCATTAAAATAAGTTGCCAATTTTTGTACCGCTTGGAAATCTTATCAAGATTTGACTGATATTCGTGCAGATTTACATCGCACAATAGTTCAGTATAAATAATTGCATCACCTGCGAAGGGTCTGAAGTTCCTATTAAATTTATCCAATGTCATTACGTACAAAATGACCCAACAAACTTCCTTGGGCACAGCCGAAGTTACTTCTACATCAGTGGATGACTGTCCACCCAAGACACCATGCTGCGTCTTCCGTACCAAGGACCCGGTGTCACCTAAAACCAGCAGGTGGTTTTCTCAACGCGAGAGATCCTCAAGTGACAAGCTGAGCAGTGTAGAAGTGTAGAGTCAAAATCAGTGTGAGATTCAGCAGGCTTCAGATCAGCGCTTTGTCCTTGTTAATTTTCAGCAATGAAACTGCTTTGCAGCTCCAGAAGGTCTGATTGCAAAAGAACTAGCGAAGCGTCGCGAGTGAATGTTTTCCGCACTATCTATATCGGAATTCCCCCGGCTGTATGCCTCTACGCCTGCATGTCGCTGCTTGCACACAGCAGGCTTAGAAACCTGTGCAACCATCCCAAATGAAATGAATGATTCACAGCATCTTACTTCGCGTCTACCATTCAGCAGAGGCTGTTGTAAAGTTCAAAAACGCGAAGTTTCAGGTCGCTTGGTCTAATGGTTGACCACAATTTTCACTTTTATGAACTTTTTAGAGAGGTCCAGTTTAGTAATTATACTTATTAAACTCCAATCTAAAAAAAATATGGCTGCCGTTTGTGTTTTAAAAGTTTTTGAAGTTTTCTGTGATTAATAGTGTTTTTGTGATATAAAAGTTGTCAGTAAGTGCCAGAAATATTTAAAATACTACGAAGACTCTACATTAAAACGTAGAGAAAGTCATTTAACTCTGTTTTGTCCATTTTGAGCCTGGCAACAAAAATCTGCATGCGGAAAGAATTTATTGTGGTTTTTCTAGAGCACCAGTGGCGTAATAAGATTAGTTTTATAATTTTTAGATATGCAGTTTTCTAGCTAGAGAGGTGCAATTTCTGCAGGTTATTTTTGGTATTGACAGAATGTGATGTGAGCTCTTTTTTCATTCGATGTGTCACACTTCCTATTTGTACATTGGACACACTTCGAACAATAGTCTCCAAGAGTTGATATGTTACGCCACAGAAGTTCTGAGTACATACACTGTGATCTTTGGTTGCCAGCAGTTCTGTCGATGCCAGTGAGCTGGGTGTTAGTTACACTACTTTTCTTTATTTTTTTCACTGTTCAGATGTGATGAAACAAATTATCAGTTCACATAACTTGCACTCGGAAATTTACCACTCCATCATTTCAGAAACTTATCTCACGCAGAGTAATACACTTTTTTGTAGAATCGATTGCTGTGAAGACAATGACAATTGTTAAGGTATCAGAGGTTCAATACAGTTTTAGAATGCTGGTCTCAAATCAGCTAGTTTGCTGGTGCGCTATATTTGTACTTTCATCGCTTTAAAACAGCAGCGAGTTTCCGTTGTCACATGTAAGGTATGAAAATTTGTTTGGCTCAGTTTACAGTGAGGACAATAAGGTCATTCATAATTATGGACTGCATTTGAAAATCTTTACCAGGTTACATTTACGTAAAATTCAGTTCGGATTACATTTTGTGTCAGAAAAACTTATTCTTACTGTGCAGGGTTACATTTGCATGTGCATTGCTTAATGTTTGGAATTTTATTTAGTAAGTTTTCTTACTTAAAATCACAAGGAATTTTTACAGAAATACTTTGGTTATTTAGTCTTTCGAAATTAGTTTTGTAATTTTATGTAGGATATTTATTCTGTTAGCTTTGTGTGTTGGAATTGCATGTCACATGCTATGACGTTACACTCTGCAGCACTGATTCACTGCACTGCACAGCACAGAATTCCACAGCATCATTTCTTTAATTTGCTGTTTCGATTTTGTAACTAATTTGCTTGAAGTTAATGACAACAGTTATACAGTTTCAGATAGTTTGGCGACTCATTTTGTCAGATAATGTTTCCATAAGTACGCCACTTGCATTGTTCAGGATGACAACACAGAGGCACACGAAGTTAAAGACAAGACGAAGAGTTACGATGTTCGCTCGGAAAGTGATAATCTAATGAGCAAATATTATTTACATTAGCAGATTACGTTCCTATATGTGAGTTACCGACGCTCTAGCTAGTTGGCTAGTTGTATGTCGAGTGCAAACAGGTTATATTTTAAATTGCGGGGCTCAGTAGCTTTCTTGATTTCCAAGGGCTGTAACGCTTCCGAACACTATAGCCTAGTAAGTTCTGTGAGACCTGGAAGAGGAACGTGTTTAACTCGACCACTCGCCTCGGTGGGAGTTGCGATAGCGTGCGACTTGCGACGTTTTCTGCGACGTCTGTGTATGGTTTCTTTTTCTCCGCATCTGATTCTGAAACGGTACTAGGACTTTTCAAGCGATGCATGCATACAACTTTTGACAAGCGCCCGACTTGATGTTAAGAACTTAAATTTTTTTGTGCATTTTATGATCACCTCTAAGGGCATAAAAAAGGTTCCGTCTCTATAGTGTCCGCGAGAATCCGCGAGGTAACTGCAACTATTTTATGATCGAATTAGTCTATGTTCGATGATTATTTTCCATACACGTTTTCACTTTTAAGGCGATCAAAGTACCTTATCTACGTAAGTCTCAAATTTTTTTCTACTGTTACCATGAATTCTTCTCCTGCGAAATGTAGGAACACATGAGACAGTACAGGCCTCACAACTTACCTGAGAAGATAAACTGAAGAAAGGTCAACCTACGTTTATAGCATTTGTAGATTTACAGAAAGCTTTCGACAAAGCCGACTGCAATAAATTATTTGAAATTCTGAAGGCAGCGCGAGCGATATATTGTTTACAACTAGCGCAGCAGCCAGGCTGCAGTTACAAGAATCGAGGGACATGGAAGGGCAGCAGCAATTGACACAGGTGTGAGGCAGGGTTGTAGCTTGTACCCGTAGTTATTCAGTACATACAAGTAAAGGAAGCAAAGAAGGAAGTTGGAATTACATAACTTTTTGCATAAAACTTTTTCAGGTGAGTTTTATTCACCACCTGGCACGATAGGCGCTGTCGGGAATGGAGTATTCATTGAAAGAATGTGCGAACTCACCACCCAAATCTACCGCGCTGCTTCCCTACCGGGAAGGCGTGCCGGTCCCCGACGGATTAGTGTCGAGGTCCGGTGTGCCGGCCACCCTTTGGATGGTTTTTAAGGCGGTTTTCTATCTGCCTCCGCGAATGCGGGCTGGTTCCCCTTGTTCCGCCTCAGTTACACTATGTCGCAAACACTGTCTCCAATTACGCGTACACCATAATTACTCTACCACGCAAACAACTGGGGTTACACTCGCCTGGTATAAGACGTTCCCGGGGGCGGGTGTCCACTGGGGGCCGAACCGCAAAATAACCCTCGGTGGGACGGCGGTGGGGTGGGTGGACTGCTGTGGCCTGTTATGAGGTTGTGAACCACTGAGGGCTACGGCGGGACGAAGCCTCTCCGTCGTTTCTATGTCCCCAGTTTAAATACACAATACACACCACCCAAAGACATCGTTCCTGCATCTCCGCAAGATTTCACGAAGGGCGTGTAGACATGCAAAGAACATTTATCAGGGAGAAAAATAAAAATTTTAAGGCTGGCAGATGGTATTAAACAGTTGTCGAAATAAATACTGGTCCAGAAATATTTTATAACATCAATATATTGGTTTATTTCCAATGTAATTCTAGAGGCAACAGTCCATTTTTCTGCAGTGAGGGGGCAGCATGTGGGGTCTGTCACCGACAAACATTACAATACTTGTGTTTTGTGCCATTGCGAGAACCGTGTTGCTTCAGGATTGTTCGGACAACAATAACGTACGACGAGAGTCTCAGTACAGTCATTCTAATGGAGCAGTGAATGAGACAGGTATACGCCGCAGTGAATGTCGCTGTGGGTCAAAATAATGTCTCTAGACTCTGGAATAAGTTTCTAGCTAGAGGATCAGTTGAGGATTTCATAGAAGCGGCTGTGGAAAAAAAAACAGCAAGTGTTCAGGACCGGTATCTGAGTGTAAGAGCAAGCAGAAACTCTCAGCACAATGCTAGACGCCTACGGTGGCGGTTCCAGACACCTACAGGAGTGCAGGTGTCTACACAAACAATGTGAAATAGTTTCCACGAGCAGGGATTAGGTGCCATAGGACTTCTCACGACTCCTCCTCGAAATCGGATTCGGACAGGGATTCGTGTCACATTGGCAGGAAACCACTCTTCGCGGACTAGTCAGCAGTGGGACACAACGAACTTTTCTGATGAGACCCGTTTCATTCTCTACCCTGAAAATACTGACCTTCGTGTGCGGAAGCAAGAGGGAGAACTTTTACACCCTAAATGTGACCGCCACCCTTGTCGAGGCGATTCAATCATGTTTTTGGGTGGAATCACGTATGGTCGCAGGACACCTCTCGTGTCAGCACATGGGAGGATGACTGATAGGAAGTATCGGGACGACATCCTTGCGTGCACTGAGGCTCCATTTGGTGAACATATTGGAGAGGGGTTCACGCTGATGGACACTAATGGATGCCCTCATCGTCACAATCTTGTGAACACCTTCCTGGTAGAGCATATAACAAGTCGGATGGAATGGCCTCCATGTTCTCCAGATCTCTGCTGCATTGAGAATGCACTGCCAATGTTAAAACAATCAGTTTGGAATTGCCCTGTCACTCCAGAGACTTCAGAGGGCATCACAGAGGCAGTTGTGGAGGAATGGAACAGTATCTCACAGGCTTATTTGGGCAGTTTGGTAAGGAGTACGACTAACAGTCTTCAGATGCGTCGCCAATTATGAGGAGGCCCAACTGGTTCATAAATAATGTGTTATGCAGGATGCCAGTGAGGAGAAATTGCAGTGTTTGCAATGGAATCTTCTTAATGTTTTGTTTTTGTTTGTGTTTATTAAATGGAAGTGCATTTATCATCTTTGTTTTTGGTTTCTTGTGACTGTACCTCACAGAAAAAATCAGTTTTGTTTCCTATTTATGTCCAGTATTGGCAATACAGCAAAATACAATATTTATTTTGACGCCTGGAGGATCAGTTTAATGGAAAGGACAGTATCTAGATATGGTTATGAGATGAACACCAACAAAAGGAAAAGAAAAGTAACTGAATACAGTCGAATTAAATCAGGCGATGCTAAGGAAATGGGATTAAGAAATGAGACACCAAAGGCTGCAGGTAAGTTTTGCTACTTGGGCAGCAAAACAACCAACGGTAGCCAAGTAGAGAGAATGTAAAATGCTGACAAACAATGGTAAGAACATCATTTATGGAAAACAGAAATTTATGGAGATAAAATTTAAATTTTAGTTCAAGAAGTTTTTTCTGAATGTGTTCGCCTTGAATGTAGCCTTGTACGCAAGCGGAACCTTGGCGATAATCAGTACAGACAGGAGGAGAATATAAGTGTTTGAAATGTGTAGTTACAGAAGAATGTTGAAGATTATGTAGGTAAATGGGATAACATGTGAAGAGGTGCTGATCAAAACTGAGGGAAAAAGAAGTTTCTGCCACAACTTGACTAAAAAATCGTGGAGTTTGATGGGACACATCCTGAGGAATCGTCAGATTGGTGATGGAGTGGAATGTGCACAGTTAAATTTGTAGATGGAGACCGAGACCAGCCTTTCATTTTTGAATCATCGGTCTTTTGACTGGTTTTACACACAGGCAACCTCCTCATTCCCTATCAGTCCACCTAATTTTCCACATCCTTCTGTAGCACCACATCTCAGATGCTTAGATTCTCTTTTTTCCGAGATTCCCACAGTCGATGATTCCCTGCCATATGGTGTTGTCGTCCATAAGTATATTTCCTCCTCAAATTAAGGGCGATATTTGACACTAGTAGCCTTATTTTGGACAGGAATGCCCTAATTGTCCGTGCTAGTGTACTTCTTATGTACTTCTTGTTCGTCCGCCATACTTCCAGTGTAGCAGATTTCCATCACTTCACCTGCTTCGTGATCAGCAGTTCTCATGTTAGGTTTATCGCCAGTCTCATTTCTGCTACTTCTCACTACTTATGTGACTGCAGTAAGTAGGTACAAACAGATGTCAGCTACGGTAATTATGCAGAGATTTAGAGGCTTGCGCAGGTTAGAACAATGTGGAGAGTTGCGTGTAAATTCATACTGATAATTTCAGACCAGCTGCGTGGGAAATGATTTTTCACAGCAAACTAAGGAGCGAACACGGATGGTACGTAGTAGAAGTTTAGCAGTTTGACAATATTATCCAAGTTAGCAGCTATTCCTACTGTTGAGTGGAAAGCTTTACATAGTGGTAGTTATTCCCTGATATCTTAAAACGTATTCTGTCACCTCGTCACTTCTTTTTTCAGTGTTTTCCATACGTTCGTTTCTTTCCTGATTCTGTGGAAAACCTAATCATTCCCTGTCTTATCAGTTCACCTAATTTTCAACATCCTTCTTTAGCGCCACATCTCAGACGCTCAGATTCTTGTCCTCCAAAAGTAAATTCTCAGAAATTTCCCCCTGTTTGATACTAGTAGCCTTACCTTGGCCAGGAATGCTCTCTTTGGCCGTGATAATCTACTTTTTATGTCCTCCTTGCCACGACCTGGGCCTAGCAGGTACAGATTAGATTAACAGACTTCGTCAGCACACCTACCAATCACCCATATGGGATTCTGTATAGCAATCAGGATCGTGATAGTTACGTATGCTCTCTGATCGAGCTCGGATGGGCTGTAGTTTGTGAGTTTGAGATTCGTTGTGCAACAACGGCTCATACTTGTGAAACGCTCTCTGCTTCTCCGGGAACGGAAGCCTTAGTAGCAGCGCCAAGAACTACTGCGTTTGCTCTGTTCCTTTACAGAACAATGGATCTCAAACAAAAGCACTGCATATTGACAGGCACTTACAGTTACTGTCGGCCGAGCAAACGGAATGGTACGAAATAAGCACTCTACCGGTGTTTTGACAATCGGATCCATATTAAAAGAATATGTCGTTATTTTTTCATGGTACAGGTAAGTTAAGACCAACACATTATGGACAGCCAACACCGGCCAGACAGGGTGCTACCCTCTACGTAATATTAGGTTTTAAATACGTCAGTTTCATATAGTGAGTTGGTCACTAGTTCCACGAAACCAATCAAAGGGAAAAACTGGAACGGAAACCATTTAGAGTTCTTCACAGGTTATTAGCGGTTTTCTCGCATTAACGCCGCCCAGGGTAAGAGACTAGTTCATATTATGGCCTGAAGCCTCCTTTAAATTGAAAGGTGATAGTTTATGTGTTGGCGAAGTCAGTAATGTGATACCGTGGCAAGAAGGTAAGCTACACTCATCGATCTTACAGTTCGTTATCCAGAAGACAATAAGTGGCCACAGAGTTAAGTACGTGTGCCGCTTTTTAAATTTCTAAACAATGAAAAAATAAAGTGCTATAGTACAACACGTTCTGTTTCTCCTCCTTTAAAATTTATACTCTTTTGTATGTGTTCGGACCAATTCTGGAAATATTTTCCCCACTCTGATGTTTATATCTAAAAAACAAGGTGCTGGGAGCATTAGCGGGTTTTTGTGACGATGAAAAATCATGTCCACACATTTGTTTGATATAAGGAAACAAAGAGACACTAGAAGACAAATCAGGTGAAAATAGGTCATGAGAAATTAAATCGATGTTTTGCCCCCAGATAGTGAATTGTTTGACTTGTGTGACAGCTGGCTTTGTCATGATGAAGAATGATGTGGTGTTTCCGATTGTTATTTTTCTGATTTCGTTGACGATTAAGAGGAATTCTTCTTTCTTCTGGCTTTATCCCATATCTTAAGTGGTTGGCGAGTTTATCTGAATCTGGCAATGGTTGTCGTGGACGGTCGCCAGATGCCCTTCTTGGCGCCACCCCCGCCTACTTTGTGTATCTATCTTATTACGTGGAAGAGTGTTAGAACGAATCCTGTAAGGGTCGTGGGTGCCACCCCAGCATTCACGTAGCTGTATGTGCGAATCCGCCTAAAAACTACGTCCAGGCTGGACGGGCACACCGTCTCTCATCATTAATATCCCGTGCGTATCGGATCGGGGACCAGTGCTGCTCCCCCGATCCAAGAAGATGCTTTGTAACGCACGCGGTTATTGGGGGGGGGGGGGGGGACTAGTTACAATTAAATTGTTATATACCATTCCGCATGAACTATTATCCGACCTACTAAAACTATGTCGTGTACAGAGTATCCAAAGAAACCAGCGGTAATTAGGTGGGAAGTGCTTCAAGAACGACTTTTAGTACAGTCTTTGAATATCTAAACAATTGATAACTGCTTACTTCCTGTCTCCTAGGAGTATATCCAAGTTTCATCTGTTATTACGATGTTGCGTAAGGATGTAGCATTTCTTCAGTCGAATTTTTTCAGCATTCCTTCACCACTCGTCAAGAGCCAGATCTTGTGCCTTCTCATAGCTAAATATTCGTAAAAAGTAGAATACACCGTTGTCTTCGGTATGCCTAAGGATGTCTCTGTGTCACGGTAAGTCACAGACTGCGAACAGCGCCGATGTTTTTTTGGGACAATAACCGATTCTTAGTCAACCTCCACTGACGGCAGCACGACATGCGCTTAATTCTACAAACCTATTGCAAACAGTCTTTTCTGAAAGTGATTTATTTCTTAACACTTTACAGAGCGGTTGTGCATAGCTGTTGATTAGGCTTTTACGAAAAGAGACACAAATTGTGAAAGCAAAAAATTCACGTGAGTTTTCCACTTTTGCACACTTATGCTTTAAACGCATTTTGCAGAGTACGCAGTCTTTGTTTGTGTGGTACGCTGTGCTGATTACTTTGCTAACTTCTGTAGTTAATACCGCTGTTGTTTTTAATATTCGGTCCGTTTCGTCTCTTATGTCGTCAGGATCTGACACAATAATCGTTTCTACTCACTATTACAAATAGCACAGTTCGTGCACTGCGCTGTGACAGTACTCACAACCAGCTGCTGACACACCGCCTTGCGTTCCCATCAGACTCCCGCCACCTTTCTTCCGCTGCAAAGGGAAGTAGTGGCACTGTCTCTGCCCCATACTCCTATCGTCGACTCCACAGCCAAGATCGCTCGTGCGGTGACAGTAGACCAGAAGGTCTCAGTTTCACATTGTGAACGTCGAAGAAATTGTCATCGTTGGAGTGCGACAAGGAAAGGAGAGGTGTCCGATCTTTCTTTCTTTCTTTCTCGGCCTTTGGCCCGCTCCAACGCGGGGTCGGCTTTGTTATGACTGATTTGGTAGTGGTAATTGCGGGGGGTGGCCGGATGCCCTTCCTGCCGCCACCCCGAACCCCCCGGGACGGAAGTAGTGTACCCCAGCTTTCTGCATCTACTGTAAGTCATGAAACAGTGCGATCATTTTCAAATGCCTGTGAGTCGTGTATCTGAGGCGTTACTTGGGGACCAGCCCAGTATACACCTAGTGGGATGTGGAAAACCGCCTAAAAACCACATCCAGGCTGGCCGGCATACCGGCCCTCGCCGTTAATCCGCCGGGCGGATTCGATCCGGGGCTGGCGCGCCTACCCGAGTCCAGGAAGCAGTGCATTAGCCCTCTCGGCTACCCTGGCGGGTGAGAGGTGTCCGACCTATGCTCGCTTAAACTTTTTAAGCTAAAACCTAAATGCTGCCACAGTGGCTGAAGTAGAGGGAGAATAGGTCGATGCTGAAGGTGATCCCTCTGCCAGATACAAATATGTGGATAAAACAGCACACTGTCGTAGAATTCTTCACAGAATAGCAATGTAAGGTTATTATAAATGATTGAAGCGATTTCATACATTCAATGTAGCTACGTTAATTGACATATTGTCACAAAACTCAACAGTCATACAGAAAAACTAAAAAAAAAAATTGCATTCTTGCAGTCGCACTTCAAATTTCTGTAACGAGAGCGGAGCAGTGAGCAGCTAGGCAAGGCTACGATAGGCGCCGACAACGCGTATGCCGTAACAGTGCAACGACACTTCAGAACGAAGTTCAACGAAGATCCACCAAATGCTAACTCCATTCGCGATGGTACGCACAGCTTAAAGCTTCGGGAAATCAACGAATCGACCTGTAGTGAGTGAAGAAACGGTTGAGCAGCTGCGGGCGAGTTTCACACATAACTCACAAAAGTCGACAAACAGACCAAGCAGAGAGCTGTACATACCACAACCGACCATTTGGAAGCTCTTAAGGGGACCACACTGTGGTTCAGGTCGAAAAAAATCCATTTTCGGTTTCCATCATATTTCGATAGATTAAGGTTTTAAGTACTCTGAAAAGGATTTTGCTGAAATTTTTTTTTGAAGCATTTAAAGAGCATTTTCCTATCACTTATGTTTATGTGCCACGTCCACTTTTCTGTCACCCACTTTCCTGCATGTATTTTAGATCTTTATATCCCTTACATTGCACGTTAGGGAATTTTTTACTCTTGAGTGTGTTGGCTATCCTTGGAACGCAACGGTCGGTATTCTTTTGTTTCTGTTGTTTGTAAACAACACGCTTTCAAACACGCGGCTAGGTTTGTTCAAGTGTGATTTCGAATAGTTATTATACTTACTTTTGCAGTGCTTGTTTGCGTGTGTTTTGTTGTGTTTATTGAAGATGACGAAACGTAAAGGAATTTTCAAGAAACGACATTTTAGAGGAAACAAGTTTAGAAAGCTGTCTGTACAAGAGGTTATGTCACCTGGCAACGATGTTTATAATCGTAATTCTTCAACAAGTGCATCATCAAAGAAGCTCTCACCGTTTCAAGAGAGTTACAACGAATTTACTGTAAGCGGCAAGGGATGCAGTAACATTATTATAAATTTGAGAATATTATCAGATGTAATTTCTAGATTTTTACAATGTAGACAGTGTGGTGAGTCACAGAGTGTGAAAATTTGTGAGAGTGCCAGTGAGAGAAAAGACCTAGCAATTGCTTTGGATTTAATTTGCACTAAATGCTCAGCTGTGATTTCATTTATGAGTTCTTCAAAACCAGATGCAAGTGGCCCTTCTTAAATCAATACTACATTAGTTTATGCCTTATGATCCATTGGGAAGGGCATGGTGGTAGGGAGAACATTTTGTTCAGTGATGAACTTACATCAACCACCAAATAAATTTGAAAAACTGACTGCAATATTAGAGAAAGCTGTATGTGAGGTCAGCGAGGAAAGCATGAAACTGGCTGCCAGGGAAGCAGCGGAAGAAAATGATGGATGTTCGGATATTGCAGTTGTACTTGATGGAAGTTGGCAGGAAAGAGGACATACTTCTCTGAATGCCACGAGTGTAGACACTGGTAATGTGTTAGATGTGGAGATAATGTCTAAATATTGCAAATGTTGTAAAGTCAATGAACATAAAGAATACAACTGTGTGGCTAATTTTAGAGGAACAAGTCGTGGTATGGAAGTTCATGGAGTACGACAAATATTTCATCGCTCTGTAAAAACAAGAGGCTTACAGTACACCAAATATTTGGGCGATGGTGACAGTAAGGCATACAACAATGTGGTGAACTCTAAGCCGTATGGAGGTACCATATTAGCAAAATAGAATGTGTAGGCCATGTTCAAAAACGTTTGGGAACAAGGCTGAGAAAACTAACTGTTGATATGAGAGGAAAAAAATTAGAAAGTGGAAAATTGTTGACCGAACGGGATAGGTTAACTAAAACTGAAATAGAACATTTGCGGGTATACTATGGGCAGGCAATTAGGAGAAATGAAGAAAACCTGGTGGCAATGAAGAGAGATGTTTGGCCTATACTCTTCCATAAGTCCCCACTGATAATAAGCCATGTCATGGATTGCGTCCATCAGGAGAAAATTCGAGCTACAAATCCAATAGGGCTCAGGCAACTGCAGAATCTTATTCTCACCAGCTTTCTCTTCCTGCTGCTGTTATTACAGCAATTAAACCTATTTTCAGAGACTTGGCTCATCCTGATCTTCTAAGGAAATGTCTGCATGGGCAGACACAGAACCCAAATGAATGTTTCAACAGCGTAATTTGGAACCGCCTTCCTAAAACTGTATTTGTACGCATACGCGCAATGAAACTAGGAGTTCATGATGCTGTTATTACATTCAGTTGTGGTAATATTGGAAAGTGCTGGGTACTGAAAAAGCTGGGAAGTAATCCTGGTGAAAATATGATCACTGGGCTGCAACATTGCAATAAAATGAGGATAACCGATGCAGACAGGTCTGCATCTAATATGGCCAAGAAAGCAAGACAAATATCCAGGAAGGTGAAAAAGAAGCTGGAAGACCTGCTAGAGGCCAAAGAAGGGCCATAATATGCAGCAGTACAGTTTTAATTAACTGTAAGTAACAAATTTCAAAAGTTCTTTCTTTAATGTAAATTTCCCGCAAACTAAAATTTTCAATACATATGCCCCATTATATCAGAAACTATCATAGATAAATGAATGAAATTTTCAGAGAGTCTGCATAACATGAAAAGGCACCTCTGGTACTACATTCATTAACATTCGCCCATTACGAAGTTCACAAAAAAATATTTTCTGCAGAAAAAACTTAATATTTTTTGTTAATAAATTTAAAAAAGTATTTCTTAAAAGCTATGAAATGGATAAAGTAGATTTTAGTACAGTTGGCTCTATTAGCATCATGTAAGATACAGTAAAAATATTAAGGTCCTGCATCAAATAGTTTTTCAGAGATGGGTCAAATACTTGCCTAAATTAACGTGGGTTACATAGGCAGGGTGTGGTCCCCTTAAGGAAACAACTGAAACTGAAGTTTTACCGCTTGCAGTCGCTGCAAGCCCTAATTCCCGATGACAAAGTCACACGCTTTGAATTTTTGCCACGGTTGCAACATCTTTAGTTGGGAAGCAATTTTTTTTTGGATGACACAGTCAACAGACACAATCTGCTAATCTGGGGACCAAAGTATCCCGACGCAACAGTGCAGCACATTCGAGATTCATCAAAAGTTAGTCTATTGCGTGCAGTTTCACGGTTTGAAGTTTAAACCCCTATCTTCGGCGTAAAGTTCGTTACACAGCATGTGTGCCTGGACATGCTGGAAAACTGGCTCATGCCTCAGCTGGAGACCGGCACTGTGGGCTTCATCTACCAGCAGGATGGTATTCCACCCCACTTCCATCACAATGTCCGTGAATTCTTAAACAGAAAATTGAGAAACCGATAGATCGGTCGTGGTGGAGTTGAAGATCAGCAATTCATGTAATGGTCACCACGTCCTCCCGACCTAACACCATGCGATTGTTTTGTGTGGTGTTACGTGAAAATTCAGTGTTTACGCCACCTCTACGTGCAAACCTACCAGAACTGCGAGCTCGCATAAGTAATGCTTTTGAGCATTTTTATGGAGACATACTGGGCCGAATGTGGAAAGAACTTGATTATCAACTTTGTATCTGCAGAATCCCTAGGTGGCACATATGGCGAAATTGTAATATGAAAGAAATAGCTTTTTTATTTCTCTTTGTGTGCAAAGCCCTATGACAATATGTAAAAATAATATAGCTACATAAAATCGGTGAAATCGCTAACCTTGTATGTTCACTCTCATCCACAATTTGCAGTAGAGGTCGAATATAACACCGTAAGCGGAAACTGCTCAGGGATAGCCTCAGTGATGTGACGATTAAGGCAGGCAGAACTGCAAGTTGAAGGAAGCCGAAGCGAATATCCCCGTTCCTAGTGACCCCTACGCCACTCAGAACGTCTGTCACAGAATTCAGACATTCGACCGGTAACTACGTATCATCTGCTCGCCAGGAGAAATTGCAGCAGCCGGTAGGTATGTCAGCAGGCGATGAGGCTGTAGCCTGAGCTGCCAACGTTTGCCCTTTTAAGGCCGATTCCCACTACAGTGCGGCACGCGGCGACGCCAGCGAAAAGCGTTTTCTGCGGTGACGCGGCGGCTCGTGGAATTGGCATTCCTTTCTGGAAGCAGCAGACACTAGCGTTAGCCAATGACGGCCCGCCACTGAGGTATGAGGCGGGACCTACTGAAACCCCCGATGCATTTGATTAACTATACCGTGAACCTTCATGACAGAAAGAAGAAGTTAGGTAAAGACTACCAATTTTTTATGTTCTTTACGATGTACTATTTCACATATTTCATTATTAATGATTTCTTATTTCACGATAAACAGTTTCTATTATTACTGTCCATAGCTGTTTCCTATCTCATTTAGAAAACCGGTCGCCCTAGAACAGAAACTTATTGTTGCTTTCATAACAGATTTTTATTGCAAATTGCAGTATCTAAACGCAAGTTAGTGTAATGATAGTACATTACGGATTATCTGGTAGTCATTTATTTATAACTGACAAAGTCTGACAGTTGATCCTCAGTATTTGCTTTGTTAAGATCATGCATTTTAACCACTCTGTGTGGGTGTTAGTTACTGAAACATCCAATGAAGTTGTGTACGAAACTCAGCTCTACCTATAAACTGCCATTAAAGTCTTCATTACCAAGATAGACATAACGCTAACACCCACACCACAGTGATACAAGTTTACATCTCAACCTACACCACAGATGATGAACAGACTGAGTCAATGTACGCTAAAGAGATTATTCAAATACGAGTAGTTCAGCGAGACAAAAATTTAAAATACGATGAGCGACTGAAATTCGGTAGCAGGTAGAGGAAGAGAAAATCGTAGGAAAACATAGACTTGGGGGAATGGATGAAATGAGAAGCCAACTGAAAGAATTTTGCAAACAGGTACAATAGAAATTCTGGGATAAAACCCGATATATTGAATTTAATTGACAACAAGGAAATACAAAAATGCACCAAATAAAGTAGGCCATATGGAATAGAGATCTCTAAAAAATGACACTGACAGAGTCCAGAATCGCAACTACTATTTTGCACTTGGAAAACATATACACCGAAACTAAAGTAAAACAGGAAAGAAAACTTTGCTCAAAAAAGAAGCAACTTTCAAGGGCTCATTTGGCAAGCCAGAACTAAGCAAAGAAGAGAAGGCTAGAAGGTGGAAGGAATACGTGGAGAGGAGAAGGGCTATTGAAACTAATATGAGATTCCTGTGAAATGTCTGAACACGCAAGGCAATACTGATCCTACCATTTAACTTAGCAGATAGACTGAAGAAGGACAAACCTGTTTTTATAGCATTTGTTTAATCTATTTAGAAAAAAGGTTTTGATAATCTTAACTGAAAGACACTCTTTGAACCTCTGGAGGTATCAGGGATAAAACACAGGGCCATAAGATTATCAACAACTTATGCAGAAACCGAACTGCAGTTTTAAGGCATCAATGGCTTGAAAGGGAAGCAGTAATTGAGAAGGCAGAAGTAGAGAGGATATAAAGTGCAGATTGCCAATAGCAAGAAAAGCGTTTCTGAAAAGGAAATTTATTGACATCGAATGTAAATTTAAATGGTTGAGTACTGTTTTGTAGAGGTGTTTCTGTGGAGTGTAGCCTTATATGTAAGTGAAACTTGGATGTTGAAATGTTCTATCAAGAAGACAATGGAAGCTTTCAAAATGTGGTGCTAAAGAAGAATGCTGAAGATCAGATTGTAGATCGTGTAACTAAAGAAGAGGTACTGAATTAAACTGAGGAGGAAGTAGAAATTATGGCACAACGTGTCTAAAAGAGGGGATTAGTTGACACGACATATTCTGAGACATCAAGGAATCGTTTGTTTGGTAATGGAGGCTAAACTGTAGACGGTAAGCACATTCGAATGGACGTAGGATGCAGTAGTACGTAGAGATGAAGAGGCCCACACAGGGTAGACTACTGTCGAGCACTGTATCAACACAGTCTTCAGGCTGAGGAAAAAAAAGTGAGACGAATTGTATTTCTTGTTAATGAAACCTAGTAGCAAACAACATTACCCTTGATTAGGTGGGTCAGGTGCATGTCTATAGCCAGAATATTTGTTTACTATAGCCTGTAGCACATATCACTTGTGATGTATTTGCGTAAGCAGCTCTATTACTACAAACAGCCTTTGTTACAACTTGAATGCAGTTTTCTTAAGACGACTGTCAGAAAATGATAAAGTTCAATAACTGTTTTGGCCACTTTGCAATTTGTGACATTTTCCATAAGACATATATTCCTTTATAATCCAACAACCGGTAACTGCTTACGTATTTTCTATGAGTTTAGAATGCACTCGCAGTTCTCAAACTGTGTAGAAGTCACCTGTGGAAAAAGTATCGTAATGCAGTTCTGTATAAGCTGTCACGTATTTTTTGTGCAGTGGAGTGTGACCTTTCTCAGGGGTAATGGAGGATGCACTACTGTCGTATGAAACTATTTTTAATTACCGTTTGTGTCGGAAAAGTAGGTTAATCAAACAATAAATACGGTATACTGACAACCAAATACCGAATCGACAACTGGATCATAACACTTAAAGTGGTAACTGTGAAATCAGTTATTATGACTGATCCTTCATAACTACTTGCAAGTCTGGGATCAGTGAGACTTTATGATATTGAAGATGTTGCATAGAATATTATACTTTATATTTTATGCCATGATGTTTGATACAAAGATTCGATCAGGGATGTAAAATCTTTCGGTAAAAGAAATCGACTTACCAGAGGCTATATATCTTGATCTGGTGTTATTACATGTAATTATAAAGTATTTCAAACACTGAAAATAAACAAAATGTCTTAATGCAAATCGAAATAATTAATAAGAAGTTTGCTTACATGGCTGTCATCAGTAGCAAGCACAGAAATATTCGTTTCGTTAATAACAAACGCCTTTTTCTTGCTTGATGCATTTTATTTGTACCAGACACGTTTCACCTTTTAATTTAAGGCATTTCCAGTGGAATATTTGCGATAAAACAGGTCAAGTCTTATTTTTTATGCAAATAAGTGATTACTTACGGTTAATCGAGCTTTTGGCTGGCATCTACGTTTCCTCCCATCTGGTCGTAGGCTGTATGTCGTACTATAACTTCACTCACGAGACATAAGCGCATTTTCACGTCACAAACTTTTTTTGTGCACAATTTTCATGTTCTTTGCGCTAATTGGTGTGGAGCACTTTTACTCTTCTGTCATTAGCTGCGAATATTTTACCAAAATTGATCCAAAGCCGTAACTACTATGTGTTCAATTTATGTCACTACTTATTTGGTTTGTTTATGTATATATTGCCAGGTTAACGAAGTATATGCTAAAACCAAAATTTCTTCATTTTTGTTCTCTTTACATCTGTGTGTGCCTGTGTGTGTATGTGTGTGTGTGTGTGTGTGTGTGTGTATGTGTGTGTGTGGTGTTACTCAGGGAGAGTTGTAGAAAGTTGAATGTGAATTTTGTAGAGTAGAGAGTGGCTGAAAGGTTTCGTCTTCAGCTGATTCGAGTTTCGGTTTAAATGTTTAGTGGAGAGGTTCATGTAAAAGTGAGGACAAAGGGATTGGGTGCTAATATTCTGTTAATAATGATCTGTTGAAGTGTTACTCTATTATTTTATGTATTAATGTAAGCAGTGAGTTCACTTTTACATGAATCCCTCGACAAAAAACTTGAAACCAAAACTCAAATCAGCTGAACACCAAAACTTTCAAACACTCTCTGACAGCTATTGCATCCACATTCAACTTTCTGTAAATCCCACTGACAGCCATACACACATACAGACATAAGGAGAACAGAAATGAACAGACGTTAATTTTCAGCATATAATTCGTTAGGTTGGTAAACATACATAAAGAAAACACAGTAGGAAGAGACATAAAGTGAACACATTGTACTTACGACTTTAAATCACGGTTTTCGGTAAAATGTACACAGATAGTGACAGAAGAATAATAGTGCTCCACACCAAGTAGCGCGAAGGACACGAAAATCAAGAAGAAAAGGATCTTCAAAAGTCATAATATATATAGTAGTTCATGCCATCCATTCATACAAATGTACTCTTTCTGATGGACACACGTCCAGATCATCCGCTCTCAAAACTCCGCTATTTCTCTCCCCACATCCACCACTGCTGGCAGCTCACCTCCAACTGCGCAACGCTACGCGCTGTTAACAGCCAACTGCCCAACACTACAATAGCAGTATTGCAACAATGCCACCCAGCCACAGACTGCACACAGCACTGCCAGTGATTTTCATACAGAGCGCTACGTGGCGTTACCAATACAAAAACCTAAACAGCCTTCTTACATAGCCCCCATGCTCCCCACAAAAAATTTTACAAATTGTTTTGGGCAGTGGCCAATACAGATTTGAAAAATTTTTCATAATTACAGTAACAAAGATATCAAATGCACACACTTATTGATACAATGTTAGTCAAAAGCTAAAATTTTCTCACAGTCCATTAAGACAGTCCTGATCATTCATCACAGTAAAATTGTTGTGTTTTTTGTTTTTTCAAAGTATGAGCAGTAAAAGAAAATGCACACGGAAGTAGTGGATTTCCATGCAGTCTTGAACAAGTAGTGTTGTCCTTTCAACGGAAAGACAGAGCTGACTCTTGACATCCAGACAGGTAATGGGCCACAACAGAGCAAACCCAAAGCAGAGTCAGTCGAAGTTTTGAAGAATATTGGTAGGTAGGTCATCACAGAGCAGACCCACTGTAGTCCTGGTAGAGAGTATGGTACTGGTGGGCTACCAGAGGTGCAGACCCACTGCAGTCCTTGTAGAAATTATGGTATTGGTGGGCCATCAAAGATGCAGACCCACTGCAGTCCTCGTAGAGACGGCCAGCAGCCATCTACTGCGACTGTGCAGGTGCACAATCACCATCGAAGAGTCTTGCGGACAATATAGCAAGTCCATAAACCACCACTTGTGTACTCACAGAGTTTTTGGAATTATCCTTAGAAGTCTTGCAGACAATATAGAAAGTCCATAAACCACCACTTGAGCACTCACAGACTTCTTGGTGTGTCCTTAGAACCAGTAATGCTGTTAACCAGTACCTTGCTGAATTATCAACACACGTGTGAGCACTAACAGTCCTCTTTTTTTCACATATTGTGCATATACTGTGAACAACAGAAATCTGTGCAGTGAAATGAATGCTTACAAGTTACTTCATTTGATAAACTGGTGTCAATTACAATTTTGTAACATGAGAATACAATTACAAAGGTACAAAATACATCATTAAAGAACATAACAATACAGATAACATTTGTAGTAGTACAGGGTTTACAAAAGAACAGATATAAACATGTACATCAGTGTTACAGGAATTACGACAGAAATAAATAAAATAATGAGAACAGATTCAAAACCTTAATTTCACACATGAGCATTAAAACAAAACAGAATAAATAATGTCTAAACATCTTTACAAAGTAAATAACATAGTATTAGAAAAATTCTACAACATAACTCTCATCAGATAAACACATAAAGACAGGAAGAATACAAATACACAAGGGTACACTAACAAATAGTGGAACAACACTAAAGGAAAGAACAAGGTTCGTTTTCGGTGTAACATTTGGTACTGCAGTCCAACCCAATACTTCATTCCATAGATCTTTCCTCTAATTCCAACATTTGTTTCCACCAAAAAAATCCTATCCAAGCATGCTTTCTGTATTTATATGTTCACATATTTCTTACCTCATTATTTATTTTCCATTATCTTACCCCATCATTTATTTCCAAGAAAATCCTACCTAAACCTGTTATCCCTAAACCCTACTTTTTTGTTCATATCCTCTTTCAAAATCCTATTTGGCCAAACCATTTTCTTATAGCTTCTCAATGCATTACTTCCAATTCATCACAACTCGTTCTCTTCTATAGCCTACTTCCTCTTAAGCTAACTTAAATATACTGAGCTCAGATATATATATACTAAGGGACGAGGCAATGCAGCAACACACAACAAATTAACACATAGAGAAATGAGAAAAAAATGCAAATTGGCAAAGCAAGCGGCTGTATATCTAAATTAATTAAGCAATTGCAATATTACAACTAACATAAGGCAATGTGCAACAAACAAGAAAAATAAATCCGTAGTAAAACTGGCTTAACAGAGTAAAACAAAGTCAAATTCAGTAACACTATGCCTGGCAAGCAGCACCAGCAAATGCTATAACTTATACCTAAACATGACAAAGCTCGAGCAGAAAAAATATTACAGTAAAAATCGGAAATGTCTAATAACTACGTCAGATCTTAACACTAGAGTGATGCATCACCTTAACTTACACTACTAAAAAGTTACCAGTCATTGACAAAAATTATGTATGCAACTCCTGTGAAGGGAAATGTCTTTTTGTGCTCCCTCGTTTTTCTTTTTTAAATACATCATAAAGTTATTATTTACTGGGTCTCTAGGCAGAAAATATCTATATTTGTACATGTATAAAATTTTATTTTAACCAATGCTGCAGTGCAACTAGAAACTAGATATTAAACAAAATGAGCAAATAAATACATAAGGCAAGGCGTGAAACGTCATGCACTAGGCAAATGGCGTCTCCAAAGGCAGTAAAAAATCTCTCAAGTAGAAAGACAATAGATATAAAATGTTTCCCATCATTTCATTAGTCGTTTTAGTAAATATCATAAATTAAGAGCTCCACAGTGTAATCATATGTTTTCAAGTTTGAGCGTGTCGTAATTGCAATGCTTTCGACAAAGAAATGTCACTAGCGAGGATAATGGCCTCTTTTTTTTCTCCACCTAATGGCTTTCTTTTTTCAGGTGGCTGGCACAGCTGGCCACTCACAACGCATTATGTCAAGGTCACTTGGCTTTCTTACCGAAATATTTATGACATCAGTTTGCACTACAGTGACAGTCTCATATAAAAAATTTCACAGGTCGAGAATTTGCGTTACAAATGTGTAGAAACAAAATCCTATAAATACAAAAGTGTCCAAAACATTTTCGGTGGCATAGTGATACATTCACACATGTAAACACATTTCATAATTCTTAAAGTATGATTCTTGGTTTCCAATATCCTTTTCCACAAATCAGAGTCCCTAACCACTACTCATTATCCATATACATATAAACACATAATCAAATTCCTCATATATGCTAGCATCATCTTATTGTTCATAAACATTCCTTAACAGCATAATACACATCGTCATCGTAATAATAACATCATAACAGATCAATCACATCTCAAAATCGTTGCAGCTTCTTTCAATAATTTCAAGACCTTCAATAAAGTCATCTACCTCAAATGTACTTAAAGAATCATGCTCCCTTACCAAATACGACATTCAAACCTCTCGTAGTATCACAATGGTTCTTAAAAAGTATGAACAGTTCACACAGTGCAGACAAGATACAATTTCATAAGTGTGAAGTTATCTAAGTGTGTAACTGCGTAAACATGTGTCACTGACGTAGTAAAAAGAATGTTTGTTTCTCTGTCAAATAATCAGATAGCTGTGTAATTCTGTGTTAGAGAAATATGGTACCGAAGTGTAAAATTGTATAAGCAAATACCATTTTAGCTAAGGCTCCTTGTGACTGCCAAACACATGGTACACAAAGTAAGCATGTACCCCCCTGAGGATTAATGTAATTATACCCTCAGGTGCTACAGATTACAGCAATGGAATGAAATGTATCACAGAAAACATTTGTATCTTTTTAATTCAAAAATCTTTAAAAACAAATGTTTTAAGTACAAAATTAATCACTGAAATATGTGTACTACAGTGCTAAACTGTGCGTCTTGTTGTAAGATAATCTCTGTCAGTACTGAATGGTAAAAATGTGCTAAGTTGAGTAATTATCGACGTCCGTAAGCAAAGTTCTGTAGAAGTCAATGTATTTACCTTGTAATAAACAAAAGTGAAACGCTATACGTATAGATATCGTAGTTATTACGTACAGTACCATGATCAAGAAAGTACTATACTGTAAGGTATTGTTGTGCTACGAAAAAGGCTGTCTCATTGTAGCTATACCACAAAAGTTACTACTAAAACATGTTTTACCTTCCAGAAAAATTCAGAAAAACTGTGCGGATATAAAACAGATACACCGCAAAATCAACAATGTAAATTGTGTCACATATTAGTAGCGTCATGATATAATCGTGTAGCTGTCAAAGAAACCAATTACTAAGTCATCTTTAATCTCACAGAATGTACTTCAAATCCAGAATGTATTTTCAAGTAAACCAAAATGTTGCATTAAAATCTCATTAGCAGCACCTGTATATGTTCTGAGTATGTAAGCCTTATAGTCGTTACGTAATCGTGCAACTAACAAGCAAGAATGTACACACACAATAACACTGTGTCGTCTGTTCACTATAACAATACATTCGTAATTACTGTCTAAATATGTTCCCTAGGTTCTAGACTGGATAGTTAATTTTAAAACATAGTTGCATGTTAACAGTTTCTAAGTGTGACAAAGTGTACTAGTAACATCAAGTGAAAAAATTTTATATCAATGACTAAGATAAAAAGCAGATTATCTCTCAATAAACGATTTTACATGTGAAATGTGGTGCAATCCTTTACTCTTCCTACTATGCAGAGCTCCAGCTTCAACGGAATTATCATATGGTATATGGTACATCGGTAAAGAGTGCTCAAATTTTTCTCATGGTTAACGTCTATGTTATTTTTCTCTGAGCCAGCTGGTGCATGTGGCTGCCTGCGGTGCAAGTCATTGTCTGCTATCTCTTTGTTGGCGTGCGTCGTTATTTGGATTAGGAGACCTAACTTCTACAAATTCACCTTGCTGAGAGGGCCCAGCCCTGTTTGAATCCCACCAGTTCCGATAAAATTCAGGTCTGTCATTATGATTATATCGCCTGTCGTCATTTCGGTAGTTCCTGTAGTTTCTTTCTTGTCAGTTAAGTGGTGGAGAATTTCTCCCTGAATTATGATTGCACGGTGGACCGTTGCGTCTGAAGTTATTCTGTCTCCCGTGATAATAATAGTTCTGGTTGCCATATTGTCTGTTTCTATGATTGTCTCTGTCATATTCATTACTACGGAAATGCGATCTTTCTCTGTAACTATTACTCAGCCAGTTGTTGTCATACGGGTAGTGTCTGTTTTGGTCACGATTTACGTTGTAAGAATAGCCTTGTCGTGTCCAGTTATTATTTATTTCCTCGCGGAATTGTGACGGATGTGACCTGTAATTGTTGTGTTCCTGTTTTCGCGTCCCGCGATGTCGGCGCGTCGCATATCGGTCATTGTTGCTTCGTTTCGGCGGTTCCATCTCAAAATTCAATGTGCCTTGCCAATTTCTTTCATCATTTCCGAAGTGCCCAGTGTCATTATTTTGTGGCCGTTCCGTATTTCTATGTCCCTCTTCCCGTATTGGAGCGCGAGTGTCCTCTGAAATATGTAGTTCTTGTATTACTTGTGCCAACTAATCTTGTACTTCCCGGATTTCTCTTTTGCACTGTGTATTTATTTGATTTTGATTTTGTTTCAATTTTCTAATTTGTTCATACTCTTCTGTGTCAGTGAAGGCTACAGGTCTTGTGTCATTCAGATCATCATCTATCTTTGTAGATAAGTTAGTGAACTGATCCGAAAGTTCGGCTACTTTCTCCGATAGTGAACTTATTTCCTCAGTGTGTTTTTCTGAACCAAGTTTCAGAGTGTCCATTTGTGTTGACATCGTATCTACTGTGTCCTTTAAGTTTTCTTGAGTTTTTGCAAGTTGCGTAACCGAATCGGTAGATGCAACTGAGTCAATTTTAGCTCGCAAGGTGTCGTGATTTTCACGAACAATGGTTTGCAGTTCCTTTATGGCTGTTTCATGATATTGTAATGCATTTTCATGACGCGAAAAAATAGGTTGAAAATGCTCACAAATTTGTGTTTTTACGTCATTACAGACATTTTGACATTTCGATTCGATTTTAAGTAAGTCAGCAGTTAAATCTTCACGTGTTTGTTCAAGCGTGGTGTCTAACTTTTGATGATTTTGTTCCATTGTGTCTAACTTTCAAAGATTTTGTTCCATTGTGTCTAACTTTTGAAGAATTTGTTCCATTGTGTCTAACTTTTGAAGATTTTGTCCCATTTGTTTCTGATTTTGTTCAAGTGTTGTGTCTAACTTTTGTAGCCTTTTTCCCATTTGTCGCATTAACTGTAATAACAATACACTGGTGTCTGAAACATGTCCCTCAGTGCTATTCGGCAGGGCATTTGAACCGGCAATATTCGCATTTTGAAAAGCAGAAAATGTGTCTTGACTTATTTGAGAAAACTTTGAGGACGCAAAACCTGAGTCTACAGTATTTGCAAGATTGTGTCTGGTCAATTCAGAATCCTGAGGCGAGCTGTTGCCGACCGATCGATCGATAATGCTTCCCTGTTCACTAATTGTTTCACTGTCTACACCATTATTTGCAGCCCACTCCATTTCACGACGAATAACGAAAAGAAATTCACTTCTTTATCGAGCGAAGATATTAGGCTGTCAGATGCAGAAGAGCCAAAGTTTTTCACCAAATGGTTTCCTTGAAACCGGATGACAAGTATTTCATTGTTGCCGCAGCGCCCTCCCCTGCACTTCGGCGGAAGTTCATATAGCCGGGGGCTCTTTACCCAACCTCACGCTCAGTGCGTTCTGTGATTGGTGGTGCAGATCTGCAGTGCAGCACACGGCGGAGGTCGCGGCTCGACATGGGCAAACCGCGACGCTGAGCCTGCTATGCCGCGTCGCTGATGGCTTTTCCATGGCAACCAAGGCCCTGCCACGCAGTTTTGCCGCACGGCAGCCCTAGTGGGAACAGGCCTTAACACACCGACAGCGATATGGCTGATGCTTGCGTTGGGGTGGGTTGGGTTGTTTGGGGGAAGAGACCAAACAGCGAGGTCATCGTTCTCATCGGATTAGGGAATGATGGGGAAGGAAGTCGCCCATGTCCTTTGAAAGGAACCATCCCGGCATTTGCCTGGAGCAATTTACAGAAATCACAGAAAACCTAAATCAGGATGGCCGGACGCGGGATTGAACCACCGTCCTCCTGAATGCGAGTCCAGTGTGCCAACCACTGCACCACCACGGTCGGTGGCTGATGTTAGCCTCTAGGCCTTCGCTTCTCTTGGTGTACACACACACGGGGTAGTTTCCACTTTGCGTATTCATCTCTTCTATGACAGTGAACATCTCATGGCACAACCACAGTACGTCTGGATTTGTAGTCATTTTATCAAACCACACGTCACTCTCATAGTAGTGAACTCAAACTATAACAGCGAATTTGTCTAAAGCCCAATCCGCTAGTATGCTTTTCTTGAATGCACAAAACGCTCTATGTAGCATTGGTTCAGATACCATGTCAGAAATGCATTTGATATTCGATAGGAGTCTCGAACATTCCAGACTCTGCTGCCTCACATATATAAGCAGATCACTGTGTCAACGGCAGCAGTCAGTACTGTTACTATTGAAGACGACTGTGGAAACAGCTCTCGACTGTTGAGAATTTTATTCGAAACGACGAGGCTTGAACCTTATTCGAGCGGAATATAATTGCATCTTACATAATAGGAGACCCTTAGGGCGAGGCACAACTACCAAATGAACCCTGGCAGGAAATTTTCTTGCTTCCACTACAGTGATACTTCTGCTTCCCAAGCGTGAGTCATGCCATTAGTGCTTTTTATACAGTCCTGGAAATGGAAAAAAGAACACATTGACACCGATGTGTCAGACCCACCATACTTGTTCCGGACACTGCGAGAGGGCTGTACAAGCAATGATCACACGCACGGCACAGCGGACACACCAGGAACCGCGGTGTTGGCCGTCGAATGGCGCTAGCTGCGCAGCATTTGTGCACCGCCGCCGTCAGTGTCAGCCAGTTTGCCGTGTCATACGGAGCTCCATCGCAGTCTTTAACACTCGTAGCATGCCGCGACAGCGTGGACGTGAACCGTATGTGCAGTTGACGGACTTTGAGCGAGGGCGTATAGTGGGCATGCGGGAGGCCAGGTGGACGTACCGCCGAATTGCTCAACACGTGGGGCGTGAGGTCGCCACAGTACATCGATGTTGTCGCCAGTGGTCGGCGGAAGGTGCACGTGCCCGTCGACCTGGGACCGGACCGCAGCGACGCACGGATGCACGCCAAGACCGTAGGATCCTACGTAGTGCCGTAGGGGACCGCACCGCCACTTCCCAGCAAATTAGGGACACTGTTGCTCCTGGGGTATCGGCGAGGACCATTCGCAACCGTCTCCATGAAGCTGGGCTACGGTCCCGCACACCGTTAGGCCGTCTTCCGCTCACGCCCCAACATCGTGCAGCCCGCCTCCAGTGGTGTCGCGACAGGCGTGAATGGAGGGACGAATGGAGACGTGTCGTCTTCAGCGATGAGAGTCGCTTCTGCCTTGGTGCCAATGATGGTCGTATGCGTGTTTGGCGCCGTGCAGGTGAGCGCCACAATCAGGACTGCATACGACCGAGGCACACAGGGCCAACACCCGGCATCATGGTGTGGGGAGCGATCTCCTACACTGGCCGTACACCACTGGTGATCGTCGAGGGGACACTGAATAGTGCACGGTACATCCAAACCGTCATCGAACCCATCGTTCTACCATTCCTAGACCGGCAAGGGAACTTGCTGTTCCAACAGGACAATGCACGTCCGCATGTATCCCGTGCCACCCAACGTGCTCTAGAAGGTGTAAGTCAACTACCCTGGCCAGCAAGATCTCCGGATCTGTCCCCCATTGAGCATGTTTGGGACTGGATGAAGCGTCGTCTCACGCGGTCTGCACGTCCAGCACGAACGCTGGTCCAACTGAGGCGCCAGGTGGAAATGGCATGGCAAGCCGTTCCACAGGACTACATCCAGCATCTCTACGATCGTCTCCATGGGAGAATAGCAGCCTGCATTGCTGCGAAAGGCGGATATACACTGTACTAGTGCCGACATTGTGCATGCTCTGTTGCCTGTGTCTATGTGCCTGTGGTTCTGTCAGTGTGATCATGTGATGTATCTGACCCCAGGAATGTGTCAATAAAGTTTCCCCTTCCTGGGACAATGAATTCACGGTGTTCTTATTTCAATTTCCAGGAGTGTAATTATACGTGACTGTGGTAATTGTATTTGGTCTTTCTACATTTTTTTCCGGCTGCTGTAATTCTATAAACGACGTTTGTAGCAACTTCGTTATGTAAATGAGTGAAAATTTCACCATCAAATGCGAGAATCTCACGAATGCCCAATGAAATAGAATTGCATATAGGCACTGCATACACAAATGAAAAGAAATGTTCGTGTAGCATTGGTGGCTGGGAGCTCCTGTTCAGGGAAGTTCGGCCACTAGGTTGCACGTCTCACACTGAGCGGCAAAGAAATTATTATATGTATGTTTATTCAAATAAAGAGATATGTAAACAGGCAGAATACGGCACTGCAGTGATCAACGCCTACATAAGACAAGTGTCCGGCGCAGTTGTTAGATCGGTTTCTGCTGCTACAATGGCAGCTTATCAAGATTTAAGTGAATTTGAACACGGTGCTATAGTTGGCGCATGAGCGATGGGACATAGCACTTCCGAGGTAGCAATGCAGTGCTGATTTTCCCGTACAACCATTTCATAAGTGTACCATGAATATGAGGAATTCGGCAAAACAGTAAAACTCCGACATCACTGCGGTTGGAAAGAGATTCTGCCAGAACGGGACCAAGGATGACTGAAGAGAATTGTTCAACGTGATAGAAGTGCAACCTTTCCGTGAATTGCTGGAGATTTCAGTGTTGGGCCATCAACAAGTGTCAGAATGCAAACTATTCAATGAAACATCATCGATATGGGCTTTCAGAGCCAAAGGCCCACTCATATACCCTTGATGACTGCATGACACCAATCTTTACGCCTTGTGTGGGCCCGTCAACACCGACATTAGACTGTTGATGACTGGAAACTTGTTGCCTGGTCGGACGAGTCTCAATCCAATTGTATCTAGTGGATGGATGTGTATGGGTATGGAGGTAATCTCATGAATCCATGGACCCTACACGTCAGCAGGGGACTGTAAAAGCTGGTGGGGGCTCTGTAGTGGTGTACGGCGTGTGAAGTTGGAGTGATATGGGACCCCTGATACATCTAGATACAACTCCGACAGGCGACACATGTGTAAGCATCCTTCCTGATCACCTGCATCCATTCATGTCCATTGTGCATTCCTACAGATTTGGGCAATTCCAGCAGGACAGTGCAACACCCCGCACGTCCAGAATTGCTGAAGAATAGTTGCAGCAACACTCTTCTGAATTTAAACACTTCCGGTGGTCACCGATCTTCTCAGGCCTGAACATTACTGAGCATATCTGGGATACCTTGCAACGTGCTGTTCAGAAGATCCATCCTCTCGTACTCTTACGGATTTATGGACAGCCCTGTAGGATTGGTGTCAGTTCCCTCGAGCACTACTAAAGAAAATAGTCGAGCGCATGGCACGCCGTGTTGCAGCACTTCTGCGTGCTCGCAAGGGCCCTACGTGATGTTAGGCAGATGTGGTAGTTTCTTTGGCGCTTCAGTGTATTTCAGGTGACGCCATATTCCGCAACTTGTGCGTCAGTGATGATGAGATGATGAAGAGGACAACACAAGACACAGAAAATCTTCAACACGGCCAGATGAAAACACAGTCAGATAGTTTTTTTTAAACCAACTTTGGTAAATTGTAGTAAGGAGAAGTTAGGAGGGAGTTGCTTCTGAGACGGCGAGCTGTATGGAGCTGTTACGCCCGCCGCCCCCTGATGCTGCCTAACAAACGACAAGGTAATGAATGCACGCGATGCCGCATAACAGCGCATAAAGCTTCACTCAGAACTGCAGAAGTCTCATCTGTTACACCCCCTTTTTACGTAATACTAGTGTCGATCGTCAACTAAATCTCATGGTGTTCACATTTGCTACTTGAAGTAAAAATCTGAAACGCGATGATTTTTCTGTTATATAATTATTGAGAAGCCACATCAGCCACTGTAATTTACGACAAGTTAGATAAGTAATTAAAGATAATTGAGGGTCACTGTAGACCATTTTGATATTTTTCTCTTTTGTGAAACTTAATTTAAACCTAGATTATAGATGTGATATGGCATAGGTCATCCTTTGATCCATTGTAGAACTTGGAAACCCATTCAGGGAATATTCGTTCACATTTTTGTTGAACGCCGTTGGTTTTTATCATTGTGTATTAAAACATTTCCTTTTATCAATAGTGCAATTTACAAACAACGTTTTGTGAGTAGAATAAAATTTCCAAAGGTAAACTTAACTGCTTTCTCGACGTTATGTTACCAGCTAACTAAAAATAGGAAAGCCTTGAACCCCTTCCACTAAATTTAGTTAGTACTAAGATTCTTTTACAGGGAGTGCAGTGGAGCTGACGCTGAAATCATTAAGTATTTGGTTATATCATCGCTAGTCTCACTGAACTCTTCTGAACTCTACATGTCATGTGCGGTCTAGCGTGTACTTGCCAGCAACTGGTCCCAGGTTCAAACTAGGCAATTCCCTATAAAACACGCTCAGAGCGTCATTGCGCGAAAGTGGTAGGGAGACACAACTTAGAACAAACAGACACCATGCAGAATGTTAGAGAATGGCGACCCTGCCAGGATAGTAAAATACCATGATTGAAGGTCGACCACATGCCCAACTAGGTCAGAAAAGTATCCTGTTAAAAAATTTTCGAAATAATTTTTTTTTAAAGGCATAAATAGTTGAAAACAGTAGCTGCAGCGATAGATAGTAAGAAAGTATTCAATAGAAAGTGAGACATTCTAGCAGAGACAATAGCATAACTAATTTATGACTTTTAATATTGTTAGAATTAAGTTTCCTCTCCAATGCAAGCTGACAGGTGGCGGATACTTCGTTGACAAGTTGGTTCTGACCCAACAAGTAAGTGAATGGATTGTCAGTCTTGGGTATAATAAGTGTCAAGTCGTGTGAACAAAAAAGTTTATGAAACGCGTGAGATCGTATGAGCGCACGTTGACGCGAATTAGGGCGCGTGACTTGCTTTTAAAACAGAAAATAAGGGATTCGGAAAGATTAGCAATGGCAGATCGAGACCTTGACCGAATTGAGGTAGAGACCCAGCATGAAGATGGACAGAGAATAGAGGACAGTACAACAGACGATGCAGTATCGCGCGAAATAGGACAGATAACGCGCTATAACGAGGATAATGTACGTCAAGGCATAGAAAACGTAAGGCAGCATACGACAGAGGAGCAGGAAAGTAGAGAGACAGTCGATGAGGATCCTAACTTGCGTCTTGAATACGTAGAACCCATGGTACAAGTAATCAGAGCTCTCTCACCACAGAGTACAAGGAATGCGAGCAGAAACGTGTCACCGCACGGTTTAATGCAATCGGTTGCGAACCAACACTTGGGCGAAAACACAGAGCGTAGGACGTCGGAAGAAAACGCAATATGACCCACCAATCTGGCAGAATTATTACAACAAATTACGGAAACCATGACAAGGCAAAATCAAGAAACAGCGAACCAAATTCAAATTCAGAATGCAGAAACCACGAGACAAATGCGTGAGATTAAATAACAAAACAAAAAAATTCAGTTACACGTAAGTCATATTGAAGACGAGGCAAAAGAATCTCGAGAAGTGATAGGAAACTTAGTAACAGGTCACAATCAATTGAGAACAGACATTGACAAGGTACAAGCGGACGTACAAACATTGCGTAATGACACTCAGGACGAGGTCAAAACATTACGTTACAACACCCAGGGAGAAGGCAAGTAACTAGAGAAGCAGATAAACGTAATTACTAGACAAGCAGCAGGAACAGCGCGTGAAATTGTTGAAAACAGTGTGTTACATAAACGTATCACAAAAGCAGCGCTGAAAAGATATGATAATCGCATAGTCAAAATAGAAGCGCAAACGAAACAACAATTTCAGAAATTGCGAACAGACTTGTTGCAAACTATTGAAGAGCGTAGTGAACAGGGTCGAACAAGCACAGAGTCTGCAACCACATCCGTATCTGTAACAGCACCGGAAAAACAAGCAATTAAAGAAGATATTACGCATTTGCGATTCCAATCACAGGCGGAAAGTAACATACGTGAAATCAGACAGCCTGCACAGCAACAAACACGTTTCGAAATTCTTGGTGAACAAACGTCATCACAAACACATGCGGAACCACAAATGTATGTTTCAAGACAGTTTGGATCGTGCAATGAAGCAGCAAGGTTAGCCAGACAAGATACCGAACCAATACGTGACAATGGAAAGCCAGGTCGCGAAGAGTACAGTGTAATACATTCAGCTGCACGCTCACAACTGATGGAAGAAAATTATTGCGTACCACTCCAACGATACTACGCAAGGGTAGGCGAAAGTTATAGTGCACAATATCCAATGGATCTACCACAACCGGAAAGAACGACGGGAGAAATGATCAGAAATAAAAGTGGCGAAGAATCGCGAATTTCATATGGAACTATGACGAAGAACGACGACGATCATTTCCTCACAGTCAGAAAATTTCAACACTTTCGAGAAGGAAACTCATTACATCCACGAACTTTTATTGATCAATTCCGAGTAGGATTACCAGAACAATGGACGCTAGCACACAAATTAGACTTTATGTGTGCACACATGTCATGAACAGTCGCAGAAACCATGCAGAGTGTTGCAGCGACATGCCGATCGTACGAAGATTTCAGAGAGAAGTTTCTCTCACGATATTGGTCCAGCAAAGCACAAAACAGAGTGAAGTACGAATTATTACAGAACCCGTATTTTGAAAATTCAGGAGAGAAGAGTCCCGTGAAATTTTTAGAAGTAATGGAAAAGAAAAATCAATGCTTAGATGTACCATACAGCGACGGAGATTATGCGCGATGAAGTTACCATTGAAATACCAGCAATCATTAGTAGGTCGCAGAGGCAATGACGTCGAAGCATTCTAAGGGAACTAGAGTTTATATTTTCGGAACATGGCGCAAGAAAAAGACGAAGCGCACGTGAAAACGAAAGCAAAAGGCATTGGAATCCACAAGAACAGTACGAAGAAACAATAATTACGAACCACGTGATAACTTCGCACCAAGAAACGACAACAGATTTCAACAAAAAAACGGTTATGGATTTAGAAGAGAATATGGCAATAACTATAATTCACCCAGGAACGGCAACAACTATTACAGAGGGAATAACGACAACCTGAACGGGTATTGGAGCGCCAATAGACCGACATATTATCAACAAAGAAACCAATATCAACAAGCGGAGCAAGAAAAGAGAAAACAGATAGAAGAAGTGGAGGTAAGACCGCCAAACCCCGATAAACGTTTGAATTGACAGCTAAGCGCCAATGACAAAGAGAATGACACACCGACCCAGGACAATTGCATCACCTTGAACGGAGAAGTAAATACCTTATCACGAGAAGAGAAGAAGGAAGAAACAAAACCGCAGGGACCTGATGAAAACGGAGACAGGAAAATAACAATATCGTGTTGGGACGAAATTAATTGGGAGAATACTGACGAGGAAGATGAATTACCAGAGGCATGCACAACGAATCTAGGAGGAAAGGACGAAGTAATGAGTATTGCAGAGCTATTTGAGATGGAAACCAGGGAAAGCGAATTCAGTGAGGATAATGCGCAGTCGACAGAAGTTGAAAATAAGTTACTAGTGGGCACACAACCCAACGTTTATAATGAAGGAAGTTATGAAGCGATAATTAGAGCATTTAAACGCGATTATGTGGAAGTAGCGACGAAGAAGGAGAAGATAGACGAAGGTGAGGAAAAAGTGGAGGATGTTGAAGAAAGCGTAAATGAAGGAAGAAATAGAGAAGAGGAAATAAAAGAGAGAGAAGTAGCAGTCGAAGCTTATCCTACAGAAAGTTCGAATTCACAAAGGAAATTCCTGAAAAGACTCATGTATGATTCAGTGGAGGATTCGTTGGTGCAAGAAGAAGAAGAAGAACAGAACCAACCCTTTCAAATTCAACCAATTGTGAGGGCCATGGTAAAGCATATCCCAGTCAATATTGTAATTGATAGCGGAAGTGAACTGACTGCGATCTCAGAAAATTTATTCTTGCAGTGTAATGCCAATGAGGAATTGCCAGTTCTTAAAACTCGTAAGATTAAAGTAAGAGGTCCTATTAGAAACAATGCTGCGGAAGTTACGAGACAAACAAGGTTAACTCTTTCGTGGCAAGGTCAAAAGATCGATCCCCACTCCGTGGTTATACCTAAACTAACTGTAGATTTGATTATAGGTGCAGATTTTTTAAATGAGAGACGCTGTGATAATAGATATGGGGAAAGGTAGCGTAACATTCGGGAATGTCACACTTCTCTTTGAGCAAAAGCTAAAATTAGAAGAAATACCAGTTATAAACAAACAATTAAGAATGATGCGAGATAAAGAGGATGAAGAATTAGAATGGTATGCACAAAATGGGGAATCGCCTCAACTCATGTTAGAAGTCCATAAAGAAATCGACAAAAAATTGCAAGAAGTTCAAGGGATTTTGGAACACAGTAAAAGAGAATTAGAGGGTATTTTACGAGATGAAGCAGAGATATTTTTACCTAAGACTGGCAGTATTAAACACTTTCAGTACAAGTTTGAAGTAAAACAGCACAAACCATTTAGAGTGCCACCCTATACAATCCCATTAAGCTACAGGAATAAAGTATTCCAGGAGATATCTAAAATGTTAGATGGTGATATTATTGAACCAACTACCTCCACATATAACAGCCCGCTCCATATTGTACAAAAACGAGATGGGAGCATCACGTTAGTGCTTGATTCCAGACAGATCAACACAATCATAATCACTGAGACAGATCGCCCAGAAAAATTAGAGGAATTGATACAAAACTCCCACGGTGCTAAGATATTTTCATCAATTGATTTACGGAGTAGTTTCTGGCAAATAGAATTGGCCCCAGGAATGTAGAAAATTTACAGCATTTATCGTATTCGGTAGATGTTACCAATTTAAACGATTGCCATTTGGTTTAAACATATCATCAGCAGCGTTTATTAGGGGATTTAATACTATATTCAGTCGTGAAATTTTACAAAAAATTACTTGTTATGTTGATGATGTGATTATAGCAGAACCCTCTTGGGAACATCACAACGACACATTAAATCAGTTTTTACAGATCATGAAAGAGCATGGTGTCACAGTAAATATAACAAAATCCAAATTTGGAAGGCGAGAGGTCAAATTTCTAGGACACATAATTGCAGAGAAAGGGGTAATGCCCGACCCAGAAAAACTAACGGCAATCAAAGAATTCTGTACTCCATATAATAAGAAAACTCTCAGAGGATCTCTAGGTCTCACCGGATTCTATAAAAAATTTATTTGGATCGACTCTCTCGCAACACCACGCCTGTGTGCATTGACTGGAAAAAACACGCCATGGGTATGGGATCAACAAGCCAATGAAGAATTTTTAAAAGTGAAAAACGCACTAACAACAGCACCGATTTTAGCACATCCTGATCTAACACAAAGTTTTTGTATGGGCACTGATAGCGCCAAAATAGGTTTAGGAGTTGTTTTATTCCACGAATACGAACCGGCAGGGCTACGATCATATAGAACAATTGCATTTGCCAGTCGTGTACTCACAAAAAGCGAGAAAAACTATTCAGTTACCGAGCTGGAAGCATTGGCCATTGTATGGGGCTTCCTACATTTTCGATACTTCCTGTTCGGAATAAAAGCAAAAGTATACACTGACCACAAAGCATTAGAATTTCTGTTATCCGCCAAACTAACTCATGGGAGGTTAGCCAGATGGATGTTAATACTACAAGAATTTGACTTCACTATTACACACATACCAGGACCAGCGAATGTATTAGCAGATGCTTTATCACGATGTCCACAGGGTGCGTCCAATAACATAGGTTTGGAAGCAGCAGAAGGCCAGTTACAATGTACTATATGAAACAAGTACCTGTCGAAGACTACATTACGACAGCATTGAAAAACATAGGCAAAGAACAGGACAAGGATCCCGAAACACTAGGAATTAAACACAAGTGGAGAAGTAAGGATTTTCCAGACATTTGACAGCACTATCTCGTAAAAAAAATGTTTTATTTTTTAGACGAAATGTTGCAACGAATGAATGGTTAATTTATATCCCAGATGAACTAATTAATAAGTACATATGGTATACACAATTAAGTAATGGCCACTTTGGACCAAAGAAATGCTTTTTAAAAATAAAACAAACAAGCCATTTTCCTAATATGAAAAGACGAATTAGAACAGTATTAGTCAAATGCAAAAAATGTATGAGGGCTAAACACGTCACTTTCCAAACCTAACCACCTATGTTTCCAATAATCCCTAAAAAATTAAAACAAATAGCTGCAACAGATTTGATGGTGCCCCTCGCACGCACAAAAATGGATATATTTTCATATTTGTCGTTTTGGAACTTACTTCTAAATATGTTACCTTGACACCATTAAAGCAGGCAACAGGTCTTACTATAAGTAAAGCATTTAGACAAGATTTTCTCAGACAAGGAGGTCGAGTGGAACGAATAATTTCGGATAATTGCCCACAATATAAATCAGTGCAATGGCAGAACACGTTAAAACAACACAAAATAAAACCCATCTACCTATCTAAGTACAAACCTAGCGTAAATCTAGCAGAACGATCTATGAAGGACACAGGCACTTTATGCCGATTATATGCAGGCAAAAGACACAACACTTGGGATTTATACCTTAAAGATTTTCAAGAAATAATAAATGAAATGCCACATATCACTACACTACTACCTCCAGTTGCTGTACTTAAAAATATTGAACCCCCAAACATAACCAGAGAAAATGATAAATTTCCTATTGTACCACGTAGACAGCACAAACAAGTCATAGCAACAGCACTCTCCAACATCATAAAGGCAGACATTAGAAGAAAAGAAAGAGGAAATAGAACAGCAATTAAAAGAACATTCTCAGTAAGCCAGAAAGTATTTGTAAAAACACACCATCTCTCCAGCAAACAGAAACACAAAATACATAAGTTTTACGCTGCATTCAAAGGACCTGTCATAATTAGCCGAATTGCTCATGATAATGCTGTGGAACTAATGAACCCAAAAACAGGCAAAACCTTAGGACTTCACCATGTGAGCCATATCAAAAAGCTCGAAGATTAATTTTATTACTGGTAAATAATCTGCAAAATATTTCAAGTTTATGTTGCAGATAAGATCGTCAGGAGAAAGAAGAATGAAGAGAGAGGAAGGTGGGAAAAAGAAAGTAATTTCAATAAAAACAAAAATAACACCAATAGTACCATAGATTAAGGTGAAGGGATAAAGCATAGATAGTCTAACAGCATGAAATACTAAAATGCTATACACCACGACGCTACACAAAAATAGAAAACGAATTTGAGGATTCTTGTAGAAGTTAAGACTCAAAATATCTTAGAATTGTAACATGGAAAGGGCATCGAAATTTGTAAAGCTGTTTAAGAAGGCGTAAAACAATGTAGGTACTAGACATAGTTAGATGATGGTGGTCACCGATCTACCCAAGCATGAACATTACTGAGCATATCTGGGATGCCTTGCAACATGCTATTCAGAATAGATCTCCATCCCCTCGTACTATTACGGATTTATGGACAGCCCTGTAGGATTGGTGTCAGTTCCCTCAAGCACTACTTCAGAGAATAGTCGAGCGCATGCCACGCCGTGTTGTAGCACTTCTGCGTGCTCGCAAGGGCCCTACATGATGTTAGGCAGATGTGGTAGTTTCTTTGGCGCTTCAGTGTATTTCAGGTGACGCCATATTTCGCAACTTGCGCGTCAGTGATGATGAGATGATGAAGAGGACAACGCAAGACACAGAAAATCTCCAACACGGCCAGGAATCAAACCCCGACCTATATTGTAGGCAGGCACGTTACCACTTTTTATCTCTGTAAGGTGTCAGGCAAATCCAACACCTTCCATGAAAACCTTGACTTGATAAGCAAATCCAGCAGTATGTCACGTAGCTCCGAATAAATCGTGACATTAAATTAACCAAAGTAATACGATTAACGAGTGAGCAAATGGAATACCACAGACTAACACAAGAATGCCTAAATGCATGTCATACCTTCCCACCATGAAACAGACACAGTTCCGAGGGGAGAAACGAGAACAGAAGCCGAGAGCAGAACCGTGTTGAGCTAGAAGGTCCTACGATAAGGGACGGACACCCACGTCGCCAGCCAACCGCCAGGACCACCCCCCAGCCCATGTTAAAAGATAGAGCCCTCCAGAAGAACAGTATAGATCTTACGATAACACTAAAAGGGCCACACCAGCTGCAAGTTTTAGCGTGAGACTTTTTCGCGTCTCTGTTACGTTGCAAACGTTAAAAACATTGCCCCACCACGAAAAGTATAGCGTTTCTCATTGGATAGACAGAGCTTAAGGTTAACTTTGAGACCCTGATTGGTCAGATGAAAACACAGCCAGATAGTTTTTTTTAAACCAACTTTGGTAAATTGTAGTAAGGAGAAGTTAGGAGGGAGTTGCTTCTGAGACGGCGAGCTGTATGGAGCTGCGCCGCCCGTCGCCCCCTGACGGTGCCTAACAAACGACGAGGTAATGAATGCATGCGATGCCGCATAACAGCGCATAAAGCTTCACTCAGAAATGCAGAAGCCTCATCTGTTACACCCCCTTTTTACGTAATACTAGTGTCGATCGCCAATTAAATCTCATGGTGTTCACATTTGCTACTTGAAGTAAAAATCTGAAACGGGATGATTTTTCTGTTATATAATTATTGAGAAGCCACATCAGCCACTGTAATTTACGACAAGTTAGATAAGTAATTAAAGATAATTGAGGGTCACTGTAGACCATTTTGATAGTTTTCTCTTTTGTGAAACTTAATTTAAACCTAGATTATCGATGTGATATGTCAAGATTTTAAACATGGCTGCAACAGCAACTGTTGAATTTCTTCACGATAAAGGATGACAGCCAAAAACAGTTGCAGGATAACTCTCGTTAGATGTTCCATAGCGCAAGCTTTATCTGTTTGACACTAGGACACAGGTAAATTGGTTCTATATTTTCTATTTTACATAAATGTTTTTAAATGGCCTGATACGTTTTATTTATTATGACAGAAAGTTTGAATTAACACAACTTTTAATAATTTTTGATGCGCTTGTGTATGTATTTATGGATTTTAATATGCGCGAGTGTCTGGCACATACAAGTGCCCTCTCTCGGCGAAACCATCTGCCCTAGTGCTTTCACACTCTTGTCTCGATAGTTCATAGGCGAAGTAATGGTGCTAAACTGTTCGCTTTGACCCTGTGCCCATAGTCATTTTGTACAAATGGAGAAGATGTCTCAATTATTGACGACGCCTTTGGCATAATTGTTTTATTAATCTCCAATGCATGATGTAATTTCAGTAAGTAACTAAAGATTTTGTGCCTGTATTACTTTGTTAATTTCACTGTTACTTAAGCTTTTGTTTCTCACTTCCGATGCTATGGCTTTTTTAATGAAAGTGTCTTCCTGTTCAGGATTTTTTACTTATGATGAAGGTATATTTATATGTACCGAAACCTTGGTCAAGAAATTTTAATAAATTTTTATCCTGCAACTGTTTTTGACTGTCGTCCTTTATCGTGAAGATGTGATATGGCATAGGTCATCCTTCGATCCATTGTAGGACTTGGAAACCCATTCAGGGAGTATTCGTTCACATTTTTGCTGAACGCCGTTGGTTTTTATCATCCTGTATTGATACGTTTCCTTTTATCAATAGTGTAATTTATAAACAACGTTCTGTGAGTAGAATAAAATTTCCAATGGTAAACTTAACTGCTTTCTCGACGTTATTTTACCAGTTAACTAAAAATAGGAAAGCCTTGAACCCCTTCCACTAAATTTAGTTAGTATCAAGATTCTTTTACAGGGAGTGTAGTGGAGCTGACGCTGAACTCATTAAGTATTTGGTTATATCATCGCTAGTCTCACTGAACTCTTCTGAACTCTACATGTCATGTGTGGTCTGGCGTCTCCTTACCAGCAACAGGTCCCAGGTTCAAACTAGTCAATTCCCTAAAAAACACGCTCAGAGCGTCATTGCGCGAAAGTGGTAGGGAGACACGACTTAGAACAAACAGACACCACGCAGAATGTTAGACTCATTTTGTTCGTTATTGTTCGTTGCACTCCTTCGGGGTGGGTATCCCATGACACCCGTTGAAGTTCATCGTTGATCCATTCACTCTTTTTTTTTTTTTTTTTTTTTTTTTTTTTTTTTACATAGGGGAGCTAACTCTCTGACTGAGCTACTGTGCCTGCATCAGCTAAGTAGGCGGGCAGCACTACAAACAGATAACCCAAATGACAGAGACTACCCCACCAAGCAGCAAACATAGCGTCCGGCTGCATTCTGCTCAGCATGTTTCACCTGCATGCCGAGAAGCGCACGACAGACTTATTTAAACCGTAATCAAGAGTTCTTTGCTCAGTTAGTCAACGATTCGATTGGCGTTCTGAACTGGAAACCAAACATACGACTTCTGTAAGCTTCAAGGACTACACAAGCTATCCATACAGTTTGCAGTCGATTCTTGGCACAGAATAGTATCTTTGCATTATTTGAACAATAACTGATTCGCGAACTAACGTAAAAATATAAATGGAAATTGCAAGTAGTTATTTAACAGGCAACTTTCAAACGGAACGTACTGTCTAGAGGTGCTAACTAATGTGCAGTGGAATACAACGCGTTTTGAAGTTCATTGGTCTCTGCAGTCGCCTTTCTACCTGAGCCTGAATGGTTCAAGGTGAGCGGGATAAGAACCCTGCCCTGTCGAAAGATGTAGGGGCTTGACTTCAAGACTCGAGAGAGTAGATTTCACTTCTGGAGCTCAGGGCAGCATCTTCGATTCTAGCCTTGAGGAGACAGTTCGAAGATCGCTGAGAACTTTTGCTGTCACTGCTGCTGACGCCAGAGGCCCGGTCATGCCTGCATCACGAGCAAGGAGGCCGCCACCACGGCCCACAGTCTCACTGCCTGCTGGTGTGCTCTCATCCCGAACGAGTATCTTCACGAGCTGTTGTTGCTAGCACGTCATCGCACCGCCTGGAAATTAAAAGTACTTGTGCACTCCAATCGTAGTCCACCTGCTGATGATCCATAGGAGGAGGAGATTAGTATTTGATGTCCAGTCGACGACGAGGTCATTAGAGACGGAACACATGCTCGGATTAGGGAAGGACGGGGTAGGAAATCAGCTATCCCTTCCAAAGGAATCATCCCGGCATCTGCCTGAAGCGATTTAGGGAAATCACGGAAGACCTAAATGAGGATTGCCAGACACGAGTTTGGACCATCGTCCTTCCGAATGCAAGCCCAGTGTGCTAACCACTGCACTACCTCGCTCGATGCTGATGTTCCGCTTGCGTCTTAGTAATAAGAACGAAGACCAATAGTAAAGATCCTAACAGTTTATAATGTATCATTTCCTGTCCACCAAAGTGAGCTAGCTCTGTTCACTATTTTAGTCACTTTGGCTAGTTTCCACTTGCACGGTGCGCTGGCGTATGGTGGCGCCAGCACACCATGTGGCGTGGAAGTTATGAGAGTTTCGATAGACGCCAACTACAAGACTCGGTGGAAACGCGCCGCCAATGCCTTCTCAGCCGCCAGTATTTAGGATCGCCGCCATGGAGCAGAGGGCCAGTTAGCCAGAAAGTTTTACTCAGTATCTGCCTGTTATGGCATTTAGTTCGAGTGTGTACCGAGTTCCAGCGTGTCGCAGAGATGGAGCTGCAGACTTAGTGTCTAGCACAGAGACAGGCAGCACATAGAAACCTTAAAGTGAACATAGCAGACTTCTACTTCAACAGCGTTGAGGCTGCGTGGATTTTACAAAAGAGAGCTTGTGTCTCAGCATATGCAACTTTACGTTAAGCAGCTCTTTCTTTATGAATAAAGAACCCAGTTATTAATTATATGCAGATTCTGTTACAGAACGAAGATACCAGCCACCAACCAACCTCCTCTCCTTGCTTCCCATGGTACAGCTCTACAGAAGAGACAACGAGATGACATAAAAGGGGCAAATAGAATACAACACAGAGGAAGAGGGGTTTTGTTTGGCCTGAAGTCAATGTGCTGAGATTTTCCTAATTCTCCCAAATGGGTGGTGGTCAGAGCCAATTAGGCTGATTTTTAATCGCAAATAATTTTCCCATCACGGCAGCTGTTTCCAAAATCTGTAGCAGAAAACGTTCTTGAAGTCTTGCCAGGGGCAGCTTCTTACAAAAGTGCTGTAAATAGGAGAAGGAAATGGTCACTGAGAACGCCAACACTTTGCTCCTGATTACGACTGGCTAAATGCCCTTGTGGGGTTAAGATGGCAAGTCTTTAGGTCTCTGGGCCAGAGTTCATGTTTTAAAGTACGAGGACTATTTTGTTGAAACTTTCAGTCGGTCACAAACTGATAAGCACAGTGAAAATCGAAATTGGTTTATTTCAGCCATTCAGCTACGCCTTCCGGCTGTGTCTCTACATAGTCGCCACTCATATTTAGACATCTGTTGTATCGTGGTTCCAACATTCCAACAAGCCTGTCATAGAAGGCAGTCGCCTGTGCTTTCCACCAGTTCCCTACGCTGATCTGTAGCTCGCTATATGTTTCAAACTGCTGTCCTCATAGCCAGTAGTTTATGTGAGCAAAGACGTGACATCAGAGAGAGCCACGTCCGGGCTGTGTGGTGGGCGATGAAACACTTCCCATCGGAAAGCGCTGCAGGAGAGTCGTTATTGTGTGGCCGAGAACTGTCAAAAATGGTTCAAATGGCTCTGAACACTATGGGACTTAACATCTGTGGTCATCAGTCCCCTAGAACTTAGAACTACTTAAACCTAACTAACATAAGGACACCACACACATCCATACCCGAGGCAGGATTAGAACCTGCGACCGTAGCGGTCACGCGCTTCCAGACTGAAGCGCCTAGAACCGCACGGCCACACCGGCCGGCGAGAACTGTCACGAAAAAAGAAAAGCATTACATTCGCGTTAGGTGGGCTGCGTGAAATCAGGCGGCCTCCCTCAGCAAGCACTGCGCACTTGGCGGGAGACACTTTTGTTCTAAACATATTTAGGTGCTCACTGTGCTGTTAGAATTGAAAAGTGCGATGTGATGCGATCAACGGGCGTACTAGAGCCACTGCACAACACGTCTGCACAAGGCTTTATTCATTTGGTTTTAATTTCACGTCCGATCAGAAGTTGAAGAAAAATATAGACCTCGTACCTACTTTGTTGGAATACTGGAGTTACTTTTCCGGTACACAAGGCCTACAAGGCATTCCAAAGTACGTTCCTGTGCGCGGCCTCCAAATTCTTCTTAGGCAGTTTTCTATTTTCCTCGGCATGTTGTGGATTATTGAGCGTGGTCTTTCTCGGTAAAAAGAGAGGCCTCAGAGTTCGAATGAAGCCATTGAGTTAGCTAGAGGTGTTTCAAGGAGTGACTCACTCAGCTGTGGTTAATTCGCACCAAATAAATCTGTTTTGTTTCTGAGCAAATTTGAGAGTAATTTTTTTGGTCTGACTTCCTATTTGACTTCGAACTGTAACCCATTTTTGTTGTCATAAAATTCTGAATATGAGTTGTTAGGAGCCAGTTGGAGGCAGTGTGTGAGCTGTCAGCGGTGAACCTATTCCAGTGCAGTGGTCGGTTCTCTAAATCGTTCCTGAAAACACTTAGATAGCTACAGGTCGTTTAGTTATTGACTTTGGATTTCTGAAGTTTAACCTCGTGGTCTCGTGGACCAAATTGAGACTGGAAATTCTTATTTAGAGTGATTTTACGTTTGTAGCAGAGCGGGAAATTAATCGTGGTCCTCCAGTAAACGTTTCCGATTGAATCGGTGGAAAAGAATGTCGCGTAACTTGTGTCATGCGTGGCACATCGTAGAGACGTTGGTTACGTGAATTCAGGCCGCGGCCACGAGTGTGAGTTCGCACGATGTCGTGGATACTCCCACGTAGAATGAAAGAAACGTTGCAATCTTTTACTGTCAATGGGCCTAATATTATGTTATTATTCCATCACCAGTTATGAGAAGACCTTAATTGTTTTGCAGCAGTAATTTCAAAAGGTGAGGTGCGTTCATAGCCATGGTAGAAAAAGGCGCCTTTTTTGTGAAAATAAATGCCGCATCCAGTTCATCTCTTACTATTATTCCGAAAACACCACAGTCAAGTGCAGCTGAATTATACAGTTATTAAATATACACTTCATTATATGAAAATCCATCATTATTCCATTTTTACCCAAGTGAAAGCCTAGCAAAATCTACCACCATATTCTATAACAACGCAGTCTCTTACATTGCACTCATGGAAAATCGTGCACTATCGTATTGCACGGGCAGGGTAACACTGGCTTCGTGGCTTCCGATGCAGTCGTTTCAGACAATGTTTCGCATTTTAATTTAATATTTCAGATCTTCTGCATCTTTTATGAAAGTTTGGTCATCAAAATACAAACTCCCCGTATATATAAAATATAAACTATCATTCCAAGATTCACGTTCCATCCGCAGTTGGAATAGGAAGGTCACTTACTGTATGGAACAATGAAAGTAACATTTGTGACGCACTTCTTAGTGATATGTACAGGATGTTAGAGAAAGAACCATCCAGTTTCACAATACCATAACTTGTACATGGATAACGATGGAAACTGTGGATGAATTTTAAAGTGCGCATAGCACTTTTGTTGCCGAAAGATCCACCTCCTTTTACAGGTGTATATCATTTACATGCGTGCACATACATCATAAAAACAATTTTTACGGTAGAATCCAGGAAAAGTTTTCATTTATCTTTCACAAATGTTCAGCGTGTCCTCCACTGGAAGCACGACAAACGTCCAAACGACGGTCACTCTCCTTCCAAATTTTTTAAAGCATGCCTGTATTCAGAGCCTTTACTACTGTTACTATTTGATGTCGCAGCTCATCCAAAGTTGTAGTAATTGGAGTCACATGCACGGAGCCTCACGACTAATCAGTGGCTGGAGAAACTCACTGTTAATGCTCTGAAACGAAGGTGCCAGCGCACTGGTCTTGTTGAAAAATGAATTTTTCGGCCTGTGCTCGCAATTGTAACAAAGGCCATGTCTCTAACATATCCAGGTAATTGATTCATGTGGCCATCTTATCTGCAATAAAAGAGTGGCCCCGAAATCTTTTCTCGGGATACGGGGCTTTGGAGAGTCTCTCTAGTGTTCGATTATGGTGTGGCTTCTTTGTTCGCCATATTCTGGAAGAGCATTTGCCCGCGAAAGGCAAAGGTCCCGAGTTCGAGTCTCGGTCCAGCACACAGTTTTAATCTGCCAGTAAGTTTCATATCAGCGCACACTCTGCTGCAGAGTGAAAATCTCATTCTGGAAACATCCCACAGGCTGTGGCTAAGCCATGTCTCCGCTATATCCTTTCTTTCAGGAGTGCTAGTTCTGCAAGGTTCGCAGGAGAGCTTCTATAAAGTCTGGAAGGTGGGAGACGAGGTACTGGCAGAAGTAAAGCTGTGAGGACGGTGCGGGAGTCGTGCAGATGGTCGAGCACTTGCCCGTGAAAGGCAAGTTCGAGTCTCGGTCCGGCACATAGTTTTAATGTGCCAGGAAGTTTCATTTCTCTTCTGTTCCGCTCTCGCACAGCGAGAGGGAAAAACGAACACTTAAATCTTTCCGTGCGAGCACTGATTTCTTTCTCCCTATGTAAGTGGCGCCAGCAAAATAAGAGCCTGCTGCAACGGAAAACGCCTTTGTTTTTATGACTGCCATCCCAGTTCGCGTATCATACGTATGACACTCGTCCCTATTCCACGATAATAAAAAACGCATATCACGTAGCAGTACTCCAGAAGAGAACGACAAGCGTAATGTAGGCAGTCTCTTTTATAGACCTGTTGCATTTTCTAAGTGTTCTATGTGTCTTTTCCCACAACATTATCTGTTTCATTGTTCCAGTTTATGTTATTCGTAACAGTAATCCTTAAGTGTTTAGTTGAATTCACTGTCTTTGAATTTGTGTGATTTATTGTGTAACAGAAATTTAGCGGATTTCTTTTAGTACCGGAAGCGGATGACTTCACACTTCTCATCATTTAGAGTCATTTGCCACTTTTCCCATTGTACAACTGTTTTTGATCATCCGAGGACTTTACAAGACGGTAAATGACAGTTTCATCTGCAAGCAGTATACGAGGACTGCTCAGAAGGTTTTCTAAATATATATACGTCAGGAATAGCAGAGGGCCTATAAAATTTCCTTGGGAAATGCCAAATGTTACTTCTGTTTTACTCGTGACTTTCCTTCAGTTACTAGTGTCCGTGACCTTTCTGACACGAAATTATAAGTCCAGTGGCACAATTGAGAAAATATTCCATAACCACGCAATTTTATTATTGGTCGCTTGTGAGGACCTGTGTCGAAAGCCTTCTGGAAATCTAAAAATATGGAATCAAATTGACATCCCCTGTCGATAGCATCATTTCTTGAGAATGTTTGTGTTTCACAAGAATAACATTTTCCGAATCGTCGTTGGCTGTTTGTCAATAAATCGTTTTCTTCGAGATAATTCATAACGTTCGATCACAGCATACATTCCAGATCCCACTGCAGATCGACGTCAGTGGTGTGAGTCTGTAATCTAGCAGATTACTACTGTTTCCTTCCTTGAGTATTGGTGTGACCTCTACAACTTCCTAGTCTTTAGACACGGATATTTCAACAAGCGAGCGGTTCTATGAGAGTGCTAGGTATGGAGCTATTGTATCGACATGCTCTGAAAGGAACCTAAATAGCATACAATCTGGACCTGAGGCTTCGCCTTTATTAAGTGATTTAAGCTGCTTCGATACACTGAGGATATCTACCTTTAAGTCACTCATGTTGGCAGTTCTTCTTGATTCCATTTCTGGAATATTTTCTTCGTCTTCTTTGGTGAAGGAATTCGGAAAATCATATTTAGTAACTCCGTTTTAGAGGTACTGTCATAATAAACATTACCATTGCTGTTGCGCAGTGAAGACATAGAATGCGTCTTGCCACTGGTGTACTTCACATATGACCAGGATCTTTTCGGGTTTTCTGTCAGATTTCGAGACAGTTTCGTAGAGGGAAGCATTAAATACATCTCGCATCGAAGATCGCGCTTAAGTTTGGGCTTCTGTGAAACTTGTCCAATCTGGACGATTTTGCCACCTCTTAAATTTGGCATGCTTTCTTCATTGCTTCTGTAACTATGCCGTAACCTGTTTTGTGTACCGTGGGTGATCAGTGCCATCAAAGAACGCTAAAAGTGAAAAGAAAGTATCATCCCGCATCTGCACATCTGGAATGATTTCACGGAACTCTACCTGTGTCTGCTTAACCTCATCATGAAGAACTAGTAGTAACTGAATCCTCCGTGGTTTGAAAAAATTAATGTCGCCCCGAAACACGCCAGACACACATATGACTGACTGACTCTCAGCTGCGATGATGAGCAGACTTCTGAGGATTACGTGGAAATCTGTGTTGAATGTGCTCTGCACACTAAAAGAGCATACGTGGGGACCTGTGGATTTCCCCCTAAATAAACATCCAGAGTCTTGAAAATGATGGTGTCATTGCTGAATGCTTTGAGCTGTACGTGATGCAGTACAGTGCTCTCGACGAAGATCATGCCACAGAGTTGCAACTGTGAAATATCTTTCGGTGTTGTGTCATAGTTATCTCGACCCGCCACACACTGAGTAATAACTGTGCGGGCGAAAGAGTGAACTAAAGTGCGCGTCATTTATGTTGGCGGCCGAGTTTAGGTTCGTTCTGTGCATCTGATGTCACAAATCACAGTCAGCCAATGAACAGAGAACGACGTTGCCAGATCTCGAATGCAGTGCATAGCATGGACGAGTGTCTTCAGTTTTAGAAACGTTCAGCCATAAATAAAGTAATAGAACAAAAGCAATATCTTGATAGCAGACTTCCTTTTATGGAAAGTTTGGAAAAAGCGTTCTTTATACCAATTGCTTCATATTCTATTAATTAAGTAAACCAAACAAGAAATAAGACTCCTAATTCAGGCGATAGCAAGGAAAGGTGTTTGTATCAATCTCACAAACTGCTTTTCTGCACTAAAGAAGAGCGGTAATTGTTTATTTCCTATTGTACTTAGACGAAGCGTGAGTAATTCATAGTCATACCAAACGTGTTTGTCAGTATTTTGCATGACTTGTTAGAGTCCTCACTGCATATTGTAAGCTGGCGATTTGCGTTAGCGTAATGGTTAAGGAATTTGTCTTCTACGCTAAAGGTCATGAGTTCAAATCTTGTGCACTGCCTAATATTTTAATTATTTAAAAATAATATCGAAGTGCCTTACTTCATGAATTATATTCGTTTGAATGCAATTTTTTGATATTTCTAGTGCTTTGTCTCTTCATTAACCCTTTCGCTGCTGCAAACACGTGCTCCCCACATTCCGCACTGTGCACAATTTTGTCATAACTGCACTGCTCGCCTGAGTAAACACATGGTGTTCCCACTGCTTTGACACACTTATCATTCGATTTCACAAAAAACTATTTGGTCCAAAAATTTGATTTTTACACGTCTTCTTGACTGATACCTTCCCCTCATAAATGACTTAATTTTGTTTCGATGTTGAACACAGTTATTATGCAGCATTAAATGTAGTAAACCATTCCACGAAATTTTGAAGAGTTTGCAGAGGTAGATGTCCATAGAGTATACTTTCCGCATGGTCGATTTTAGTTGCCACAATGTTGAGAATGAAATGTGGACAAGATACCTAAATTTCATATAAAATTTACTGTATAACAATATCTCATTTAAGTACCACATAGGTGCCATATGTAATATTGAGAAATATTCCGTCTTTCGCGACTGTAATAAAAGTTTTATTTACACCGGACGCGTTTGGCTTTATTTTAAAACACTTCAATCAATGAAAGATATGGCACATACACAATAGTACTCATGTTCTCTTTCTTGTTTTTGTTCCACAGTCGCAGTTTTACCAATGGTACTGAAATATATTCTTGTTCTGCAACTGTAATAAGCGAATTATTTAGACCAAACACGTTTCTCTCTTTTGAAGCATATTCTGTGGACAGTATTTTGTCTCCTCCATTGCCAAGCCACCTTTCGTAGTTTTGTGCTGCGGTAACACAATATTCAACGTTTGTGTTGGCTGATCAGTGTTTTAGCAAATAAATGATGTTTGTGTGTGCCACACACAAAAATTATATTTGACATAGCTGAGAGCATTTCACTGATAGACGGTATATTCAAGTCCTAATGTTTTTGTAAGTCCACAGTTTTGTTTAATGTATTTTGTCTACTTCCTTTTGATTCATTGAAGTGCTTTAAAATAAAGCCAAACATGCTCAGTGTAAATAAAACTTTTGTTACAGTCGTGAAAGACAGAATATTTCTCAATATTACATACGACACCTATGTAGTACTTAAATGAGATATTGTTACACAGTAAATTTTATATGAAATTTAGGTATCTTGACCACATTTCATTCTCAACACTGTGGCAACTAAAATCGACCATATGGAAATATACGCTGTGGACATCTACCTCTGCAAACTCTTCAAAATTTCATGCAATGGTTTACTACATTTAATGCTGCATAATAACTGCGTTGAATATCGAAACAAAATTAAGTCATTTATGGGGGGAAGTATCAGTCAAGAAGACATGTAAAAATCTAATTTTTGGGCCAAATAGTTTTTGTGGAATCGAATGATAAGTGTGTCAAAGCAGTGGGAACACCATGTGTCTGCACAGGCGAGCAGTGCAGTGACAAAATCGCGCACAGCGCGGAATACAGGAAGCACGTCTTTGTAACAGCGAAAGGGTTAACGCGGCCGTGGTGGCTTTACTTCATGAACTGCGCGCTCCCCCCTAAACGTAAGCTTGCGAACTAGCTATACTATGGCGCTGCTTCTATTGGCGCATGCGTCATGTGCAACTGGCAACGCAGCACTCTCCTGCTTCTGGGCGGGCATGTGCGAGCCGCCAAGATAAAAGAATTGAACTATAGCAACACGTAGGAGACTTTCACTGGCATTCAGATGGACGGACACCTGCAATGGATGCAAGGGGATATTTATACGAGGGCTATTCGGAAAGTGAGGTACGACCGGTCGTGAAATGGAAACCACTGTGAATATCCGATGAGGCTTTTCACAGACGTTTTGGGCAGTGTCTCTAGTATGCCCATCGATCGCATCAAGACGCTCTTTTCAGTTGTGAGCGCACTGTGGGCCAGAACAACAATGTATTCCGCCAAGTAGGAGGGCCCGCTGAGAGGCTCCGCCTTAATGAATGCAGCCCGCCTAACACAACTGCCACGCACTTCCTTCTTCATGGTAATTCTCAGCCGCACTCTGCAGGGGCAGTGAAGACGCTCCTGCAGTCTTTTCGATGGGAAGTGTTCGATCACCCGCAACACAGCCCTAATTGGCTCGTCCTGAGTATCATCTCTGATCACATGAAACGCTGGATACGAGGGCAACACTTGGGCTCAGGCTACGTGCTATAGACCAGCGTAGAGAACTATCAGAAAGCACTGGTGGCTGGCTTCTATGACGATGGTGTTGGAAATTTTGTATAACGCTCCGACAAATGTCGAAGTGGGAGCGGCGACTATGTAGAGAAGTACGTGGAAGGTGTAGCTAAATGTGCAAACAAAACTGTTTTGATTTTCACTGTGGTTTCCATTTCGTGACCGATCGTCCCTTACTTTCCGAACCACCCTCGTAGTTTTGATGCGTAAGTTAGGGTCTGCCCAAAATTTCTATCTTCAGTGCTGCAGAAGATACAGTCTTGTGAAAAGGATGAGTCTTTTGGAGTCACTCTTTAATGTTTGCAAGCTCTGATGGGGTGCGTGTCCGATTTGAACTGTCAGCAGACTACGTATCTGCCACTCATATCGGATATCGGCAAGGAAGCAGGTCAGATCTGATGTTGTCGGTCATACACAACGGAAGAACTCCAGCGAGAACTGGAAGTGCGCGATGCTCCTGTGGCCTTGATTCACCCGCTAGCACTGCGTGCTGTGTGACGTCACCACAGACGTTGGCCCAGCAGCCCTTGTACAGAGCCATAGCGAGTAGAAGAGAAAGTGTACTGACTCCTTTAGTTCAGTGGTTCCGCCGCGAGATGTCAGTTGCTCCGCTTGTGCCCCACAGATGATTGTGTTACTACCGCAAAACAGCACCCGGAGTCATCCATTCATGAAATTTACCATGTTGATCGCATTGAGCCTCTGTGAAGTCGTGTGGAATACACGGCGTTTTCTTAATTATGTTTCACCGTTCCAAAACTCTGTCTCGGGTCTTCTAATGTCTAGCTAACATCCGCGTTTGGCTTGCGTATGATGTCAATGAAAACTGACATTTATATTCACATTTTCCACAGGAAGATCATGAAAGTTTTACCAAAATGTAAACACACTGCAACTTGTGCAAGATGAGGAAGCCTGTTACTGACGGATGATCATTGCAACTCAGAGACCCTATGATACCGAAATGATGTTGCTGTCTGGAAATAGCTGAGACCTCTTTCCCATAAACATTGAGACATTCTAAAGGCACTACCAGTAGTTAGTCCTTGAAGCTGGAGAGTTCTTTCGGAAGGACGGCTGTTACTTTTATCGGCGAGAATGCTTCTCCATTTCATTGCCCTTCTGTGGTTTTGTATACAAAGCATCATTACAAAAATAAAAGTGCGTCCACAAAGTTGTTAATACATCTAATGAATGATCCCTTTGATTCGCTATCTTCGAATCATATCACTTTAAATTACTTGAAGAATATCGTGCCATTGGCTACTAAGTTAATGGAGGGCTAATCTTACGTCCATTCGTTGAAATGACTTTGGATCCAAGTAAGTGGAAGTTAACTTGTGGCAAACTTTCAATCCAGTGAATTCTGGGGACGTATCTCGTAGTTGATGATTTCATCGCTAAAAAGTACATCAGTTTTATTACATCAACTGTTTCTTACTCACTTTATGGCATGTATTGCCTCTGAAAATGCCCACATTCTTCTGATTTCGTCATCTAGATTTGGTATGGAGCAGGTAACATTTTTATGCCCATAATTTCTAGACATTGGCAGACATTTTTATTCAGCTGACTACCACAAGAAGCGAATGTAATAAGTTTCGTTCTAGCTTGCTCTAACTGGTTCATGCTTGATTCAATATATGCAAGACTTCACTAGGAGTGGCGTTGCGAACTGCATACACAGCAACAGTTAGAATCTACACTCCTGGAAATGGAAAAAAGAACACATTGACACCGGTGTGTCAGACCCACCATACTTGCTCCGGACACTGCGAGAGGGCTGTACAAGCAATGATCACACGCACGGCACAGCGGACACACCAGGAACCGCGGTGTTGGCCGTCGAATGGCGCTAGCTGCGCAGCATTTGTGCACCGCCGCCGTCAGTGTCAGCCAGTTTGCCGTGGCATACGGAGCTCCATCGCAGTCTTTAACACTGGTAGCATGCCGCGACAGCGTGGACGTGAACCGTATGTGCAGTTGACGGACTTTGAGCGAGGGCGTATAGTGGGCATGCGGGAGGCCGGGTGGACGTACCGCCGAATTGCTCAACACGTGGGGCGTGAGGTCTCCACAGTACATCGATGTTGTCGCCAGTGGTCGGCGGAAGGTGCACGTGCCCGTCGACCTGGGACCGGACCGCAGCGACGCACGGATGCACGCCAAGACCGTAGGATCCTACGCAGTGCCGTAGGGGACCGCACCGCCACTTCCCAGCAAATTAGGGACACTGTTGCTCCTGGGGTATCGGCGAGGACCATTCGCAACCGTCTCCATGAAGCTGGGCTACGGTCCCGCACACCGTTAGGGCGTCTTCCGCTCACGCCCCAACATCGTGCAGCCCGCCTCCAGTGGTGTCGCGACAGGCGTGAATGGAGGGACGAATGGAGACGTGTCGTCTTCAGCGATGAGAGTCGCTTCTGCCTTGGTGCCAATGATGGTCGTATGCGTGTTTGGCGCCGTGCAGGTGAGCGCCACAATCAGGACTGCATACGACCGAGGCACACAGGGCCAACACCCGGCATCAAGGTGTGGGGTGCGATCTCCTACACTGGCCGTACACCACTGGTGATCGTCGAGGGGACACTGAATAGGGCACAGTACATCCAAACCGTCATCGAACCCATCGTTCTACCATTCCTAGACCGGCAAGGGAACTTGCTGTTCCAACAGGACAATGCACGTCCGCATGTATCCCGTGCCACCCAAAGTGCTCTAGAAGGTGTAAGTCAACTACCCTGGCCAGCAAGATCTCCGGATCTGTCCCCCATTGAGCATGTTTGGGACTGGATGAAGCGTCTTCTCACGCGGTCTGCACGTCCAGCACGAACGCTGGTCCAGCTGAGGCGCCAGGTGGAAATGGCATGGCAAGCCGTTCCACAGGACTACATCCAGCATCTCTACGATCGTCTCCATGGGAGAATAGCAGCCTGCATTGCTGCGAAAGGTGGATATACACTGTACTAGTGCCGACATTGTGCATGCTCTGTTGCCTGTGTCTATGTGCCTGTGGTTCTGTCAGTGTGATCATGTGATGTATCTGACCCCAGGAATGTGTCAATAAAGTTTCCCCTTCCTGGGACAATGAATTCACGGTGTTCTTATTTCAATTTCCAGGAGTGTATTTATGGAGCAGAGCAACAAACATGAACATCAGAACGCGATTTGTAAGGTTATTATTATATTCCTCTGGAATACATTCCCCTAAATCGACTAAACCGTCACCTTCAGCGAAGTGTTGTTTTCTTGGAGCTTAACTTCATAAAAAATTATCACAACTTTGTTTTCACCTTGTTCTTCCCGAAAATAATTCTTAATTCCTTCCGCAGCTGTGTGATAATTCTACATGACCATTTTAAATCATTTACTAAATTTCCGGGACTAGTTTTGGAAGGTTGTTGCAACAATCCGTACTTCAAACAACGTCTGTATCCTTTGGACTAGCTAAGTTTTAAGAGCACACTGTCCAGAAGAAGCTCGTTATCATACCGTATTCCCTAGTTGCTTTTCAATTGTCATTTTTTTTACATAGTGTCAGCTAGATTTCCTGTTTCTTACTGAGTTTAGAATGGTCTAGGAATTTTGACTGAGCTATCTTACGCTTTCCATTCGAGAGTTGCTTTCGCAGGAGATTGATTTCGGCTTTCACTGTTCTTAATTTATTAAGTAATCGCAAAATTTTCAGTTTATTGCTCTTCGAAATTGTTCTTAACGTAATCACTGCTGCGTCCGGTACCGATCCGTTCACTACATTTCCCTCGACAAAAGAAACACTGGTAGACATCGCAACTGCGCCTTGTTTACAACCTTCTTTTCGCAGCCTGTCTTTTGCTAGTGTCTTACAGGAAATTTGCTTTTGTGTAATATTTCGATAGATATTTCAGTAAAGTGGGAAACAAATGAGGAACCGCTGAACCGCTCCTGGTTCCACCGTTGTCAAGGAATTTCAACTTGTTTATCAATGTTAAAGAAGTGTGCTGATGTTATTCCTCACCGAAATGTGAATTGCACACAAAACTGTTGCGAGTTAGATCTTCGTCTTTCCGAGGAATTCCTCTCCCCCATTTTGCGTATTCTACTTCGTTTTTTGGAGGCCTAAAAATATTTACCTTTAGTTTCTCTGCAGCCGGATCTGCATGCTGCAACGAAAATCGTGGGCATTTTGTGTTCTTTTCTTTCTGTAAACACGAGTAACTGTTAACATCTCTTTGTCATCGCAACTCTTCAACGTTCACTCTCAACACCGTTAACAAATTTACAAAATAAGCGTAGACTAGAGCAACAAACACCGTCCGACTACACATCAACTCGAGCCTCAAGCGACAGTGCCGCACGTAGTTCGCGGACACGCCACCTTTCCTGTACCACGTGTGTTACCGGGCGTGGAGTCAGCACACTTTCTCTTCTACTCGCCACGCCAGAGCTATGAAACCATATCTGACATCCAGCAGTACGACCACTGCATGGCACCGTCATGGAATACAGTCTAGATTTAATAAACCCAATTCGAAATCTGCATCTAAAGAAGAATGCGTCGGTATTTATTGCCTGACAATGGAAGTGGAGCACCGAGAATACGTGGTCGGATATCAATATATCTTCGTATACACACTATACCACATGTTGCCAGGGTTATTTGGACTATGCTGCAGAGGTTTCACTGGGAAGCCGTTACACGTCCTCCATGCAATCCCAATCTCTCGCCATGCAATATACATCTTTTTGGAGCCCTAAAGAGAAATATTCTTGGCCGTTGATTATCTTCGGACGATTGGCACGCCTGGGTACAAACATGGTACCGTAGTCAACCCCACATTTTGTTCCAAGAAGGCCCTGATCGTCTCGTCTCACAGTGCGATAAATGTATTAATACACTACTGGCCATTAAAAAGGCTACACCTCGAAGATGACGTGCTACAGACGTGAAATTTAACCGACAGGAAGAAGATGCTGTGATATGCAAATGATTAGCTTTTCAGAGCATTCACACAAGGTTGGCGTCGGTGGCGACACCTACAAGGTGCTGACATGCGGAAAGTTTCCAACCGATATCTCATACTCAAACATCAGTTGACCGGCCTTGCCTGGTGAAACGTTGTTGTGACGCCTCGAGTAAGGAGGAGAAATGCGTACCATCACGTTTCCGACTTTGATAAAGGTCGGATTGCACCCTATCGCGATGGCGGTTTATCGTAACGCGACATTGCTGCTTGCGTTGGTCAAGATCCGATGACCGTTAGCACAATATGGAATCCATGGGTTCAGGAAAGTAATATGGAACGCCGTGCTGGATCCCAACGGCCTCGTATCACTAGCAGTCGAGATGACAGACATGTGCGCATGGCTGTAACGGATCGTGCAGCCACGTCTCGATCCCTGAGTCAACAGATGGGGACGTTTGCAAGACAACAACCACCTGCACGAACAGTTCGACGACGTTTGCAGCAGCACGGACTATCAGCTTGGAGACCACGGCTGCGACAGGAGCGCCTGCAATGGTGAACTCAACGACGAACCTGGGTGCACGAATGGCAAAACGTCATTTTTTCGGATGAATCCAGGTTCTGTTTACAGCATCATGATGGTCGCATCCGTGTTTGGCGACATCGCGGTGAACGCACATTGGAAGCGTGTATTCGTCATCGCCATACTGGCGTATCATCCGGCGTGATGGTATGGAGTGCCATTGGTCACACGTCTTGGTCACCTCTTGTTCCTTTGTCGGCACTTCGAACAGTGGACGCTACATTTCTGATGTGTCACGACCCGTGGATCTACCCTTCATTCGATCCCTGTGAAACCCTACATTTCAGCAGGATAATGCACGACCACATGTTGCAGGTCCTGTACGGGCCTTTATGGATACAGTAAATGTTCGACTGCTGCCCTGGCCAACACATTCTCCAGATCTCTCACCAATTGAAGACGTCTGGTCAATAGTAGCTGAGCAACTGGCTCGTCAGAATACGCCAGTCACTACTCTTGATGAACTGTGGTATCGTGTTGAAGCTGCATGTTCAGCTGTACATGTACACGTCATCCAAGCTCTGTCTGACTCAATGCCCAGGCATATCAAGGCCGTTATTACGGCCAGATGTCGTCGTTCTGGGTACTGATTTCTCAGGATCTATGCACCCAAATTGCGTGAAAACGTAATCACATGTCAGTTCTAGTATAATATATTTGTCCAATGAATTCCCGTTTATCATCTGCATTTCTTCTTGGTGTAGCAATTTTAATGGCCAGTAGTTTAGTTATGCCTTTTACTTTTGAACTAGTAAACGGTTTACTTAATTTTTTTTGCATCTGTCTCGTTATCATTTGACTGCCCCTTATACTACAACCCACTACGTATCATTCTCGTAGTGATCGTGAGTCCAAAAATTAGATTAACTACAGCATGTTCAGAGGCGTTTAAACAGTCATTCTTACCACGCTCGATACATGAATGGAATGGTACAAACCCTAATTGATACAATGGCAGGTACCATATGCTATGAACCTCACAATGGTTTGCGGGGTGTGGGTGTAAGTGTAGATGCAGATGCAGGCTGCCTTCAAATGTGAAGACGACTTCTGTAACTTCCTCTCTAACAGGTACAAGCGTATAGTACATTGTATCATGAAACGTACTGAGGTACTGTTATGTTTCTTGTCAAGGTAGGCCACGTGTGAAATCTGAGGCCTAAATGAGACTTAATGGAAAATTTACGAAATGGGGCACGTCTGAGCATGTGGGGGAGACCTATGACCTTTGTGTGGGAATAAATTATAGAAGACAATATATAGGTCGACAACGTGCTTGTGTGTCGCGCTATAATTTTTAGATCTGGCGAAGGCTTACTAGGAGCTATTACGAGTAATCAGTTTGGAAGAAGTAACATGTGACCAAGACAATGACTTTTATTATCTAATCCAAAAACGTGTACACTTAAAATATATTAGTAGTCCTACTAACTAGGACAATGTTTCACGCTTGAAGTTAATGACGGTTCGCGAACACACATGCCCATTTTTCCCCAAACGGCAACGTTTCCACTTCTATAATTATATACTTCCATCTATATTACTTTTCACTAGTGCTTGTTATCGCCCTGTGTTATCACCAATATCGTCAGAGAGCAAAACAGTTTATAATGTTTATAGATAGATATTCGGGCTTGCCTTACATGTAAGGACTTGGAACCATATTTCACTAGGGAAAATTGGATATCGAAATTGATATTGCCTGCAGGAAAATTAAAGGGACTTTTAGAGAAAAGACACCCAGCTGTATGTTTAGACGGTACACCAGCACTAGAAGGGGAAGTTGAAAGGTGGAAGGAGTATACAGAGGATCTGTACAAGGGCGATGAAATTGAAGGCAGTATTACAGAAATGGAAGAGGGCGTAGATGAAGATAAGATGGGAGATTTGGTAGCGCGAGAATAATTTGACAGAGCTCTGCAACACCTTAGTCGAAACAAGGCCCCTGGGGTAGGCAACATGCCGTCATTCCTATTGATAGCCTTGTGAGAGCCAGCCGTGGCAGAACACTCCCATATGGCGAGCAAGATGTATGAGACAGGAGAAATATACTAAGACTTCATGAAGAATGTAATAATTCCAATTCCAAAGAAAGTAGTAGCTGACATATGTGAAAATTAGGGAATTGTCAGTTTAATAAGTCATGGTTGCAAAATACTAACAGGAATTCTTTACAGAAGAATGGAGAAACTGTTAGAAACCAACTTCAGGGAAAATCAGTTTGGATTTCGGAGAAATATAGGAACACGTGAGGCAGTGCCGACATTACAACTTCTCTTAAAAGATAGGTTAACGAAAGGCAAACCTACATTTATAACATTTGTAGACTTAGGGAAAGCTTTTGACAATGTTGACTGGAATGCTCTCTTTGAAGTCTTGGAGGCAGTGGGGGCAAATCACAGGGAGTGAAAGGCCATTTACAATTTGTACAGAAACCAGACAGCAGTCGTAAGACTCGAGGGGTTGAGAAGGCAGTGAGACAAGGTTGTAGCATATCGCCGATGTTATTCAATCTGTACATTGAGCAAGCAATAAAGGAAACCAAAGAAAAATTGGGAGTAGTAATTAAAGCCCAGAGAGAAGAAATAAAAACTTTGAGGGTTTCCTATGACCATGTAATTCTGTCAGAGATAGCAAAAGACTTGAAAAAGCAGCTTAACGGAATGGACAGTATGTTGAAAGAAAGATATAAGATGAACATCAACAAAAGCAAGACTAGGATAATGAAATGCAATCGAATGAAATCATATGATGCTGAAGTAATTAGATTAGGAAACGACACAAACTAGTAGATAGGTTGTGTTATTTAGTCAGCAAAATAAGAGGAACTGATGATGGCCGAAGTATAGTGGATATAAAATTTAGATTGGAAATGGCAAGAAAAGAGTTTCTGAAGAAGCAAAATTTGTTAACGTCGATTATAGATCTAAGTGTTAGAAAGTCTTTTCTGAGGTTATTTATATGGTGTGTAGCCATGTATAGAATTGAAAGATGGACAAAATAAACAGTTGAGGCAAGAAGAGAATAGAGGCTTTTGAAATGTGATGCTGCAGCAGAATGCTGAAGATTAGATGGGTAGATCACGTAACTAATTAGGGAGTTCTGAATAGAATTGGGGAGACATGAAATTTGTGGCACAATTTGACTAAAATAAGGAATCGATTGATAGGACGCATTCTGAGACACCAAGGAATCACCAATTTACTCTACTGGCCTTTAAAATTGCTACACCAAGAAGAAATGCAGATAATAAACGGGTGGTCATTGGACAAATATATATTATACTAGAACTGACATGTGATTACATTTTCACGCAATTTGGGTGCGTAGATCCTGAGAAATCAGTACCCAGAACAACCACCTCTGACCGAAATAACGGCCTTGATACGCCTGGGCATTGAGTCAAACAGAGCTTGGATGGCGTGTACATGTACAGCTGCCCATGCAGCTTCAACATGATACCACAGTTCATCAAGAGCAGTAACTGGCGTATTGTGACGAAAAGTTGCTCGGCCACCATTGACCAGACGTTTTCAATTGGGGAGAGATTTGGAGAATGTACTGGTCAGGGCAGCAGTGATATATTTTCCTGCAACATGCGGTCGTGCATTGTCCTGCTGAAATGTAGGGTTTCACAGGGGTCGAATGAAGGGTAGATCCACGGGTCGTAACACATCAGAAATGTAACGGCCACTGTTCAAAGTGCCGTCAATGCGAACAACAGGTGACGGAGACGTGTAACCAATGGCACCCCATACCATCACGCCGGGTAATACGCCATTACGGCGATGACGAATACACGCTTCCAATGTGCGTTCACCGCGATGTCACCAAACACGGATGCGACCATCATGATGCTGTAAACAGAACCTGGATTCATCCGAAAAAATGACGTTTTGCCATTCGTGCACCCAGGTTCGTCGTTGAGTACACCATCGCAGGCGCTCCTGTCTGTGATGCAGCGTCAAGGGTAACCGCAGCCATGGTCTCCGAGCTGATAGTCCATGCTGCTGCAAACATCGTCGAACTGTTCGTGCAGATGGTTGTTGTCTTGCAAACGTCCCCATCTGTTGACGCAGGGATCGAGACGTGGCTGGACGATCCGTTACAGCCATGCGGATAAGATGCCTGTCATCTCGACTGCTAGTGATACGAGGCCGTTGGGATCCAGCACGGCGTTCCATATTACCCTCCTGAATCCACCGATTCCATATTCTGCTAACAGTCATTGGATCTCGACCAACGCGAGCAGCAATGTCGCGATACGATAAACCGCAATCGCGATAGGTTACAATCCGATCTTTATCAAAGTCGGAAACGTGATGGTACGCATTTCTCCTCCTTACACGAGGCATCACAACAATGTTTCACTAGGCAAAGCCGGTCAACTGCTGTTTGTGTATGAGAAATCGGTTGGAAACTTGCCTCATGTACGTGTTGCCACCGGCGCCAACCTTGTGTGAATGCTCTGAAAAGCTAATCATTTGGATATCAGAGCATCTTCTTCCTGTCGGTTAAATTTCGCGTCTGTAGCACGCCATCTTCGTGGTGTAGCAATTTTAATGGCCATTAGTGTAGTATTGGAGGGAAGTGTGGAGGTAAAAATTGTAGAGGGAGACCAAGAGCTCAATACAGTAAACAGATTCAGGAAGACGTAGGTTTCAGTAGTTATTCGGTGAGGAAGAGGCTCGCACAGGATAGTGCAGCATCGAGAGCTGCATCAAACCGGACTTCGGACTGAAGACCAGAACAACATGCAACATTCGGACTTTAATGATTTCAGCTACAAAAATAACAGGATTCAAACATGAAAGAAAAGATAAAGACGCGATGCTCTCTATCGGCCTTGAGTCGCTGACCGTGTGACGTCAGCAGAACAGCTGCAGCGCGGGAAGCGCCGCGGTCGTCCGTTGTCCTTGCCCGCTACTCGCTTACCCGCTGCCGCTGCACGCCACGATAAAACCATATCGTCGCTTCCTGGAGCCGCTGTTTTCTCCGATTTCTGGAAACTAGTGCGTAGCTAGCATACGCTGTGATGCAACAGCTCAACAAAAGAAAGTCGCGCATGCCCTTGGCGGGAATAGTGCCAGTGAACTCCGGTGTGCTTTTCGTCGGCAGTGGACCCCCAGCAACCGGTTCCGCGTGGTCTAGAAGACCCGCCCATGGCTAGGCGGACCCGGCGCGTTACCTTGGCGCTTACTTACGGACGGTCTCCGGAGGTGCCAGCGAGTTCAAGCAGCGGAGGATGCGTTGCTACAGCGGAAGGCGCTGGTGGCGTCAGCCTACTACGCTATGTATAGCGGATACGCACAACCGGCGATAAGATTGTAGTGTCGCTTTATTTTTCTGTTTCCGGAAATAACAAGGAACCAGAGCAGCTGTCGGCGTCAAGATGTCGCGAGTGGAGCAAGGTCGTACTGCTGTGAAGTCTGTTCAGACTGGGTTAGCGGAGGAATGGAAAGTAACTCGGGGAGCGAAATGATCGACACGGTACGAACTGTTTTGATGCCTGCAGGTACTTGTCTGCAGACCTGGTAAACCTTGAAGTACCAGCGCGACAATGCCGCAGTGAATAACAACCGAGTTAGAAAATGGCTACGGAAGCAAAGGGAACTTCACAGCAAACATAAAAATAGCCAAAGCCTCGCAGACAAACAAAATTACACGAAGCGAAATGTAGAGTGAGGAGGGCTATGCGACAGGCGTTCAACGAATTCGGAAGTAAAGTTCTATGTACAGACTTGATGAAAATTAAGCGGTCAAAGAGGTAGGTGGATCAAGGGCTAGAGCGAGGAGGGCTATGCGACAGGCGTTCAACGAATTCGAAATAAATTTCTATGTACAGACTTGACAGAAAATTAAGCGGTCAAAGCGGTAGGTGGATCAAAACAAAATGTCCAGACACTCTGTGACCAAAATGGTACTGAAACAGAGGATCACAGACTAAAGGCCGGAATACTAAATGTCTTTTTCCAAAGCTGTTTCACGGAGGAAGACTGCACTGTAGTTCCTTCTCTAGATTGTCGCACAGATGACAAAATGGTAGATATCCAAATAGATGACAGGGGGATATAAAAACAATTAAAATCGCTCAAAAGAGGAAAGGCCGCTGGACCTGATGGGATACCAGTTTGATTTTACACAGAGTACAGGAAGGAACTTGCCCCCCCCCCCCACCCCCTTCCTTGCAGCGATGTACCGTAGGTCTCTAGAAGAGCGTAGCGCGCAATGTTCCAAAAGATTGGAAAATGGCACAGGTCATCCCCGTTTTCAAGAAGGGACGTCGAACAGTTGTAGAATTATGGAACACGTATTATGTTCGAGTATAATGACTTTTCTGGAGAGTAGAAATCTTCTCTGTAGAAATCAGCATGGGTTTCGAAAAAGACGATCGTGTGAAACCCAGGTCGCGCTATTTGTCCACGAGACTCAGAGGGCCATGGACAGAGTGATTTCAGGTGTGCCTTAGGGGAGTGTCGTAGGACCGTTGCTATTCACGATGTATAGCTAAATGACCTTGTGGGTAACATCGGAAGTTCACTGAGGCTTTTTGCGGACGATGCTGTAGAATATAGAGAGGTTGTAACAATGGAAAATGGTACTGAAATGCAGGAGGATCTGCAACGAATTGACGCATGGTGCAGGGAATGGCAATTGAATCTCAATGTAGACAAGTGTAATGTGCTGCGAATACACAGAATGAAAGATCCTTTATCATTTAGCTACAATGTAGCAGGTCAGCAACTGGAAGCAGTTAATTCCATAAATTATCTGGGAGTACGCATTAGGAGAGATTTGAAATGGAATGGACATATAAAATTAATCATCGGTAAAGCAGATGCCATACTGAGTTTCATTGGAAGAATCTTAAGGAAATTCAATCGGAAAACAAAGGAAGTAGGTTACAGTACACATGTTCGCCAACTGCTTGAATATTGCTCAGCAGTGTGGGATCCGTACCAGATAGGGTTGATAGAAGAGAGACAGAAGATCCAACGGAGAGCAGCGCGCTTCCTTACAGGATCATTCAGTAATCGCGAAAGCGTTACGGAGATGATAGATAAACTCCAGTGGAAGACTCTGCAAGAGAGACGCTCAGTAGCTCGGTACGAGCTTTTGTTGAAGTTTCGGGAACATACCTTCGCCGAGGAGTCAAGCAGTACATTGCTCTCTCCTACGTATATCTCGCGAAGAGACCATGAGGATAAAATCAGAGAGATTAGAGCCCACACAGAGGCATACCGACAATCTTTCTTTCCACGAACAATACGAGACTGGAATAGAAGGGAGAACCGATAGAGGTACTCAAGGTACCCTCCGCCACACACCGTCAGATGGCTTACCGAGTAAGCATGTAGATGTAGATGTAGAAGATTGAAAACAGTGGCGCAAATCATTGATGAAATGGAGTATCGTGCGGTACTTTTGTTATCTGCGTTTAAAAGAGAACACCTCTAAAATCTCCCTTACTGATTTGGTGGAATTGTACGGCAAGAATGTCTGTCATAAGACACAGTGGTTAGTTGGCCCAGACGCGTCAAATGTGGTCAAACAAGTCTAAATAACGAAAAATCAAGAGCAGATCACATGTCGAAGAAAAGAGGAAGCCTTGGTGGGTGAAAACCACCGCATCACAAAAGAGGTCATAGAATAGAGGGCCGTTCAATAAGTAATGGAACACGTTTTTTCTGGAAGCAGGTTGGTTTTATTCGGGATTCCAATACATCAGGTTATTTCCAACTCTTTTGGGTACATAACCGTTCAATGCGACAGCGTTACGCCACGGCCTGCATTTCCGCGTGGTACCACTTTACTGGTCGCCATCTTGGCTCAAATGGCTCTTAACATCTGAGGTCATCAGTCCCCTAAACTTAAAACTATTTAAACCTAACTAACCTAGGGACATCACACAAATCCATGCCCGAGGCAGGGTTCGAACCTGCGACCGTAGCAGCAGCGCAGTTCCGGACTGAAGCGCCTAGAACCGCTAGGTCACAGCGGCCGGCTGACAACGTCTTGCTGCAATATCTCCCCTGTCATCCGCAAACTGTTCCCGCGGGGTGCATCCTTGATTGTATCGCAGAGATGGAAGTCGGAAGGTGCGAGAGCCGGACTGTAGCGTGGATAAGGATGAACAGCCCAATGACGTTTCGTGAGCTCCTGGTGTGAGGCCCTGCTTTGTCGTGGAGAACGAGAATTTCACTCGATTTTTTGTGGCGACGAACACGCTGAAGTCGTCTCTTCAGTTCCGAATCGATAGCTGCACCTTCACGTAGGGCATCAAACAGAATCACTCCTTCAGAGTCTCGAAGACCATCACAATGACCAACAGAGCAGCGCAGTTGAGCAGCAAGGTTGTTTGAGATCCATCTATCACATCGGATGAGAGTGTCTGCACGTTCCAACATTGCAAGACTCACAGCACTGTGCGGCTGGCCAGCACGCGGGAGATCGGACAGGTTTGCGTGACCTTGTTGCGATGATTACAGACGCCACGCCCAACGACTCACCGTGCTTTTGTTACTGCCAGGTCTCCGTAGACATTCTGCAGGTACCTATGTACATCTTCGATGAGCTGGTTTTCCGACAAAAGAAACTAAATGAGAACTCTTTGATTGGAACGCAGCTCTTTCACAGATGCCATTTTGAAGGCTATAATGCTGCCACCTATCGGAACTTCGTGAAATTATAGAGGCTGAAGCATAAATATGTCGCGATGTCCCACAACAAATTCCGCTGTTTTCAATCGAAACTGACCAAGAAAAAATGTGTTGCGTTACATAATGAACGCATCTCGTGAAAAGTGAGAATCATGCATTAGTTTTGTTCCTCTTGAACGACATTTTGTGTATGACGTAGGTCGCGGCTCCCACCAATTCAAAAAGCCAGCCAAACCGAGTCAGAAACGGTAACTGTGCCAGGTGTATCCAGATGAGCCGCCTAATTACCCAAGACGACTGCTAGGTGTATTACTATCATCCCTAGACAAAGGAACAAAGCAGGCAGTGGAAACACGTGGACCAACCACAAACGACAACAGCGGAGGCCTCCCTCCATCGGGAAAGGTGGCGCTACCCTTTTTTTTAGCGCAACGCAATCTGACTTTCAGTAATCCCTAGAAAAGAATGTCCCTGGCTAACAATAACCTATACCTTACATGAATCACTTACCTCACAAAAATCTTCGTTACTCAAACTACTGCAACACAGCGAGCGCCAATACCGCCAGCTAAATAAAAGATTCTAACCACTGAAGGCACTGGCCAGCCGAAGTGGCCGTGCGGTTAAAGGCGCTGCAGTCTGGAACCGCAAGACCGCTACGGTCGCAGGTTCGAATCCTGCCTCGGGCATGGATGTTTGTGATGTCCTTAGGTTAGTTAGGTTTAACTAGTTCTAAGTTCTAGGGGACTAATAACCTCAGCAGTTGAGTCCCATAGTGCTCAGAGCCATTTGAACCATTTGAACTGAAGGCACTAACTACTGATAGGCATAGTTAGCAAATGAAAGATTTTGACGGAGAACAAGCAATGTATTTACCTTAATAGTGTGGCCATCACAGAAGTTGGGAAGGAAAACATAGGTACAAAGAAGGTAGCTGCGAAGAAACCATGGGTAACAGAAGAAATACTTCAGTTGATTGATGAAAGGAGGAAGTACAAACATGTTCCGGGAAAATCAGGAATACAGAAATACAAGTCGCTGAGGAATGAAGTAAACAGGAAGTGCAGGGAAGCTAAGACGAAATGGCTGCAGGAAAAATGTGAAGACATCGAAAAAGATATGATTGTCGGAAGGACAGACTCAGCATACAGGAAAGTCAAAACAACCTTTGGTGACATTAAAAGCAACGGTGGTAACATTAAGAGTGCAACGGGAATTCCACTGTTAAATGCAGAGGAGAGAGCAGATAGATGGAAAGAATACATTGAAAGCCTCTATTAGGGTGAAGATTTGTCTGATGTGATAGAAGAAGAAACAGGAGTCGATTTAGAAGAGATAGAGGATCCAGTGTTAGAATCGGAATTTAAAAGAGCTTTGGAGGACTTACGGTCAAATAAGGCAGAAGGGATAGATAACATTCCATCAGAATTTCTAAAATCATTGGGGGAAGTGGCAACAAAACGACTATTCACGTTGGTGTGTAGAATATATGAGTCTGGCGACATACCATCTGACTTTCGGAAAAGCATCATCCACACAATTCCGAAGACGGCAAAAGCTGACAAGTGCGAGAATTATTGCACAATCAGCTTAACAGCTCATGCATCGAAGCTGCTTACAAGAATAATATACAGAAGAATGGAAAAGAAAATTGAGAATGCGCTAGGTGACGATCAGTTTGGCTTTAGGAAAAGTAAAGGGACGAGAGAGGCAATTCTGACGTTACGGCTAATAATGGAAGCAAGACTAAAGAAAAATCAAGACACTTTCATAGGATTTGTCGACCTGGAAAAAGCGTTCGACAATATAAAATGGTGCAAGCTGTTCGAGATTCTGAAAAAAGTAGGGGTAAGCTATAGGGAGAGATGGGTCATATACAATATGTACAACAACCAAGAGGGAATAACAAGAGTGGACGATCAAGAACGAAGTGCTCGTATTAAGAAGGGTGTAAGACAAGGCTGTAGCCTTTCGCCCCTACTCTTCAATCTGTACATCGAGAAAGCAATGATGGAAATAAAAGAAAGGTTCAGGAGTGGAATTAAAATACAAGGTGAAAGGATATCAATGATACGATTCGCTGATGACATTGCTATCCTGAGTGAAAGTCAAGAAGAATTAAATGATCTGATGAACAGAATGAACAGTCTAATGAGTACACAGTATGGTTGGAGAGTAAATCGGAGAAAGACGAAGGTAATGAGAAGTAGCAGAAATGAGAACAGCGAGAAACTTAACATCAGGATTGATGGTCACGACGTCATTGAAGTTAAGGAATTCTGCTACCTAGGCAGTAAAATAACCAATGACGGACGGAGCAAGGAGGACATCAAAAGCAGACTCGCTGTGGCAAAAAAGGCATTTCTGGCCAAGAGAAGTATACTAATATCAAATACCGGCCTTAATTTGAGGAAGAAATTTTTGAGGATGTACGTCTGGAGTACAGCATTGTATGGTAGTGAAACATGGACTGTGGGAAAACCGGAACAGAAGAGAATCGAAGCATTTGAGATGTGGTGCTATAGACGAATGTTGAAAGTTAGGTGGACTGATAAGGTAAGGAATGAGGAGGTTCTACGCAGAATCGGAGAGGAAAGGAATACGTGGAAAACACTGATAAGGAGGAGAGACAGGATGATAGGACATCTGCTAAGACATGAGGGAATGACTTCCACGGTACTAGAGGGAGCTGTAGAGGGCAAAAACTGAAGAGGAAGACAGAGATTGGAATACGTCAAGCAAATAATTGAGGACGTAGGTTGCAAGTGCTACTCTGAGATGAAGAGGTTAGCACAGGAAAGGAATTCGTGGCGGGACGCATCAAACCAGTCAGTAGACTGATGACCAAAAAACAAAAAAAAAGTTTCCAAAAGTCATCATATATATATCAGTTCATGACTTCCAGTCTTACAAATTTCCTTTTTCTGATGGACACACGTCCAGATCGTCCTCCCTCAAAACTCTGCCATCTCTCTCCCCACATCCATCACTGTTGGCGACTCACCTCCAACTGCGCAACGCTACGCGCTGTTCACATCCAACTGCCCAACACTACAATAGCGAATATTCCAACAATGCCAACCAGCCACAGATTGCACACAGCACAGTCAGTGATTTTCATACAGAGTGCTACGTGGCGTTACCAACATAAAAACCTAAACAGCCTACTTACAACACTTACGACATTGCAGTGCCTGTGTTATTCCGAATTACGATGCAATGTTCCTTTGAACAGGCGTGTATGCATGTCCGAAGGATCACTGAATCGTATTTCGGAATAACACAGGCACTGCAATATCGTATTTGTCTACCGACACCGGGCAAAAGACTTCCAAGTAAAATGTCTCCCCTGAAGGGAATATGCATAACGTATGGCCGAGTAGAGGTTGTAAACACATGATTGATGACATATGAGAGTTTGTGTCTGTCCGTTAGTGGTGCCAAACGGCAAGGCGACTGCTGGCTATAAGCATGAAATGCGGGTTCGAGTCCCGATCCGGCACAAATTTTCATCTCGTCATTTCATTATACAGTTTATGGTTGCCCCTATTCGCAGCTGCGAATACATATCACGTATACAATCACACAAGACGCTCATTTGGGCCACGCCTATTGGATTTTGCATCAACCCCGCCCCCCCCCCCCCCCCAAATTCTCCTGACAGTGCACGGTACACGAGGAAACTGTTGCAAGACACGTATTTTCAGATTCACGAAGATGTGGCACGATCCTTGGACAGCTAAACTGCGGAGAAATTAAGTTAAGGTGTCCGCCAAGTCATCCTTCGTTAGAAAATATGTATCGCTTGGAAGATTGAATATGCTGAGAAGACTAACACCGTCGCAAAATTTCGTGGCAGAGGTAGAGATTTCTGTGGCGGTAATTAGAACTTACAACTACCCCCTCATATACACTCCTGGAAATAGAAATAAGAACACCGTGAATTCATTGTCCCAGGAAGGGGAAACTTTATTGACACATTCCTGGGGTCAGATACATCACATGATCACACTGACAGAACCACAGGCACATAGACACAGGCAACAGAGCATGCACAATGTCGGCACTAGTACAGTGTATATCCACCTTTCGCAGCAATGCAGGCTGCTATTCTCCCATGGAGACGATCGTAGAGATGCTAGATGTAGTCCTGTGGAACGGCTTGCCATGCCATTTCCACCTGGCGCCTCAGTTGGACCAGCGTTTGTGCTGGACGTGCAGACCGCGTGAGACGACGCTTCATCCAGTCCCAAACATGCTCAATGGGGGACAGATCCGGAGATCTTGCTGGCCAGGGTAGTTGACTTACACCTTCTAGAGCACGTTGGGTGGCACAGGATACATGCGGACGTGCATTGTCCTGTTGGAACAGCAAGTTCCCTTGCCGGTCTAGGAATGGTAGAACGATGGGTTCGATGACGGTTTGGATGTACCGTGCACTATTCAGTGTCCCCTCGACGATCACCAGTGGTGTACGGCCAGTGTAGGAGATCGCTCCCCACACCATGATGCCGGGTGTTGACCCTGTGTGCCTCGGTCGTATGCAGTCCTGATTGTGGCGCTTACCTGCACGGCGCCAAACACGCATATGACCATCATTGGCACCAAGGCAGAAGCGACTCTCATCGCTGAAGACGACACGTCTCCATTCGTCCCTCCATTCACGCCTGTCGCGACACCACTGGAGGCGGGCTGCACGATGTTGGGGGGTGAGCGGAAGACGGCCTATCGGTGTGCGGGACCGTAGCCCAGCTTCATGGAGACGGTTGCGAATGGTCCTCGCCGATACCCCAGGAGCAACAGTGTCCCTAATTTGCTGGGAAGTGGCGGTGCGGTCCCCTACGGCACTGTGTAGGATCCTACGGTCTTGGCGTGCATCCGTGCGTCGCTGCGGTCCGGTCCCAGGTCGACGGGCACGTGCACCTTCCGCCGACCACTGGCGACAACATCGATGTACTGTGGAGACCTCACGCCCCACGTGTTGAGCAATTCGGCGGTACGTCCACCCGGCCTCCCGCATGCCCATTATACGCCCTCGCTCAAAGTCCGTCAACTGCACATACGGTTCACGTCCACGCTGTCGCGGCATGCTACCAGTGTTAAAGACTGCGATGGAGCTCCGTATGCCACGGCAAACTGGCTGACACTGACGGCGGCGGTGCACAAATGCTGCGCAGCTAGCGCCATTCGACGGCCAACACCGCGGTTCCTGGTGTGTCCGCTGTGCCGTGCGTGTGATCATTGCTTGTACAGCCCTCTCGCAGTGTTCGGAGCAAGTATGGTGGGTCTGACACACCGGTGTCAATGTGTTCTTTTTTCCATTTCCAGGAGTGTACATGACGACTACAGAAGCATGACATTCAGGCAATGGTGTTCACGTTTTGTAACAGCTGCCATCGAGAATGATTGAAATAAGTATCACGTGAATGCTATGCTGTATCAAGCCTTTGGACTTGTTGCCACTTCGGCAGCATGCATCACAGCATTGTTACTTATTTCTCTAAATTGTTTCTCATATGGAGTCGAAGCTGTTGCAGAATCCTAAACTGATAAAAATCGGAGATGAATGTCTGGGACAAATTGTTTTTTAACGCAAGGCTATCATCATTTATCAGCTAGACATATTTCACTACTACAGACACCTTTCAGTTAGTGTAGTTTAGTAAGTCTCTGTGTATTTTGTTTTCTCCTTTCGTACAATGCTTTTTAATAGCCATTAAGCCTCCACTAAGCCTCGTGTTTCAGTTTTGAATCTATATTGTCAACCCCTCTGTGAACCATAGACTGTGCCGTTGGTGGGGAGACATGCGTGACTCAGCGATACAGATAGCCGTACCGTAGGTGCAACCACAACGGAGGGGTATCTGTTGAGAGGTCAGACAAACGTGTGGTTCCTGAAGAGAGGCAGCAACCTTTTCCGTAGTTGCAGGGGCAACAGTCTGGATGATTGACTGATATGGCCTTGTAACACTAACCAAAACAGCCTTGCTGTGCTGATACTGCGAACGGTTGAAAGCAAGGGGAAACTACAGCCGTAATTTTTCCCGAGGGCATGCAGCTGTACTGTTTGGTTAAATGAAGATGGCGTCCTCTTGGGTAAAATATTCCGGAGGTAAAATAGTCCCCCATTCGGATCTCCGGGCGGGGACTACTCAAAAGGAGGTAGTTATCAGGAAAAAGAAAACTGTCGTTCTACGGATCGGAGCGTGGAATGTCAGATCCCTTAATAGGGCAGGTAGGTTAGAAAATTTAAAAAGGGAAATGGATAGGTTAAAGGTAGATACAGTGGGAATTATCGACGTTCGGTGGCAGGAGGAGCAAGACTTTTGGTCAGTTGAATACAGGGTTATAAATACAAAATCAAATAGGGGTAATGCAGGAGTTTAATAATGAATGAAAAAAGTAGATGTGCGGGTAAGCTACTACAAACAGCCTAGTGAACGCATTATTGTGGCCAAGATAGACACGAAGCCCACGCCTACTACAGTAGTACAAGTTTATATGCCAGCTAGCTCTGCAGATGACGAAGAAATTGAAGAAATGTATGATGAAATAAAAGAAATTATTCAGATAGTGAAGGAGACGAAAATTTAATACTCATGGGTGACTGGAATTCGATAGTAGGAAAAGGAAGAGAAAGAAACATAGTAGGTGAATATATATTGGGGGGAATAAATGAAAGAGGAAGCCGCCTGGTAGAATTTTGCACAGAGCTTAACTTAATCACAGCTAACACTTGGTTCAAGAATCATAAAAGAAGCCTGGAGATACTGACAGGTTTCAGATAGATTATATAATGGTAAGACAGAGATTTAGGAACCAGGTTTTAAATTGTAAGACATTTCCAGGGGCAGATGCGGACTCTGACCACAATCTATTGGTTATGAACTGTAGATTAAAACTGAAGAAACTGCAAAAAGGTGGGAATTTAAGGAGATGGGACTTGGATAAACTGACTAAATCAGAGGTTGTAGAGACTTTCAGGGAGAGAATAAGGGAACAATTGACAAAAATGGGGTAAAGAAATACAGTAGAAGAAGAATAGGTAGCTTTGAGGGATGAAGCAGTGAAGGCAGCAGAGGATCAAGTAGGTAAAAAGACGAGGGCTAGTAGAAATCCTTTGGTGACAGAAGAAATATTCAATTTAACTGATGAAAGAAAAAAAAATAATAAATGCAGAAAATAAAGCAGGTAAAAATGAATACAAACGTCTCAAAAATAAGATCGACAGGAAGTGCAAAATGGCTAAGCAAGCATGGCTAGAGGACGAATGTAAGGATGTTGAGGTTTATCTCATTAGGGGCAAGATAGATACTGCCTACAGGAAAATTAAAGAGACCTTTGGAGAAAAGAGAACCACTTGCATGAATATCAAGAGCTCAGATGGAAACCTAGTACTAAGCAAAGAAGGGAAAGCAGAAAGGTGGAAGGATTATATAGAGCGTCTATACAAGGGCGATGTACTTCAGGGCAATATTATGGAAATGGAAGAGGATGTAGATGAAGATGAAATGGGAGATAAGATACTGCGTGAAGAGTTTGACAGAGCACTGAAGGACCTGAGTCGAAACAAGGCCCGGGAGTAGACAACATTCCATTAGAACTACTGACAGCCTTGGGAGGGCCAGTCCTGACAAAACTCTACCATCTGGTGTGTAAAATGCATGAGACAGACGAAATACCCTCAGACTTCAATAAGCATATAATAATTACAATCCCAAAGGAAGCAAGTGTTTGCCGGCCGAAGTGGCCGTGCGGTTAAAGGCGCTGCAGTCTGGAACCGCAAGACCGCTACGGTCGCAGGTTCGAATCCTGCCTCGGGCATGGATGTTTGTGATGTCCTTAGGTTAACTACTTCTAAGTTCTAGGGGACTAATGACCTCAGCAGTTGAGTCCCATAGCGCTCAGAGCCAAAGCAGGTATTGACAGATGTGAAAATTACCGAGCTATCGTGTTAATAAGTCACGGCTGCAAAATACTAACGCGAATTCTTTACAGACGAATGGAAAAACTGGTAGAAGCCGACCTCGGGGAAGATCAGTTTGGATTCCGTAGAAATATTGGAACACGTGAGGCAATACTGACCCTACGACTTCTCTTAGAAGCTAGATTAAGGAAAGGCAAACCTACGTTTCTAGCTTTTGTAGACTTGGTGAAGGCATTTGACAATGTTGACTGGAATACTCTCTTTCAAATTCTGAAGGTGGCAGGGGTAAAATACAGGGAACGAAAGGCTATTTACAATTTGTACAGAAACCAGATGGCAGATATAAGAGTCGAGGGGCATGTAAGGGAAGCAGTGGTTGGGAAGGGAGTGAGAGAAGGTTGTAGCCTCTCCCCCATGTTATTCAATCTGAATATTGAGCAAGCAGTAAAGGAAACAAAAGAAAAATTCGGAGTAGGTATTAAAATCCATGGAGAAGAAATAAAAACTTTGAGGTTCGCCGATGACATTGTAATTCTGTCAGACAGCAAAAGACCTGGAAGAGCAGCTGAAGGGAATGGACAGGTTCTTGAAAGGAGGATATAAGATGAACATCAACAAAAGCAAAACGAGGATAATGGAATGTAGTCGAATTAAATCGGGTGATGCTGAGGGAATTAATTAGGAAATGAGACACTTAAAGTAGTAAAGGAGTTTTGCTATTTGGGGAGCAAAATAACTGATGATGGTCGAAGTAGAGGGGATATAAAATGTAGATTGGCTATGGCAAGGAAAGAGTTTCTGAAGAAGAGAAATTTGTTAACATCGAGTAGAGATTTAAATGTCAGGAAGTCGTTTCTGAAAATATTTGTATATAGTGTACTCATGTATGGAAGTGAAACATGGACGATAAATAGTTTGGACAAGAAGAGAATAGAAGCTTTGGAAATGTGGTGCTACAGAAGAATGCTGAAGATTAGATGGGTAGATCACATAACTAATGAGGAGGTATTGAATAGAATCGGGGAGAAGAGAAGTTTGTGGCACAACTTGATTAGAAGAAGGGATCGGTTGTTAGGACATGTTCTGAGGCATCAAGGGATCACCAATTTAGTATTGGAGGGCAGCGTGGAGAGTAAAAATCGTAGAGGGAGACCTAGAGATGAATACATTAAGCAAATTCAGAAGGATGTAGGCTGCAGTACGTACTGGGGGATGAAGCAGCTTGCACAGGATAGAGTAGCATGGAGAGCTGCATCAAACCAGTCTGAGGACTGAAAACCACAACAACAACAACATTGTCACTATGCTCTTCAGTGTTTAGAGCAAAATGTTTTCATGCAACATTAAATGTTTATGAGACAGAAACAGAATGGCAAAAGGTTATGCGAGTGGGTGTCATATTTTAAGATACGCCGAGTAAGAAGCCCGAATGTTGCTGCTAGATGCAGCGTGTGGCGCCGGTGTAGACACCATACCGCAGCAGTCTCTTACAGACAGACGGGTAGTAAAAATTGCATCAAGCCGGGAGTTAACTGAACATGAGCCAAGAACGATAGCCTGTTCAAGACAGATAGGTCGCAGTATATCGTAAACTGCCGCATAAGATACCCACAAGTGGGCGTCCTGTCGCCTCCTCGGAGATACAAGGTTCGATCGATGATCTCCTGGGAGTCAAATCGTCGCCGATTTGAATATACGACTGTCAGGAACCTCTTTCTGCCAGGCCTGTCGCGAATCAAATGCACTGCATAGGCTTCAGCAGCCGGCGGCCGAGAGCGTGTCCCTCTGCGCTTCCTTGACCTCTGGCACTTGCGCAGTTTCAATTAGCGATGTTTACTATTTCAACATTTCAGAAAGAAGGAAAAGCAAGTAACCACAGCGACGTATTGGCGCTTTTGAATTTGTGAAAGATAAGCAGCTGTTTACTTAAGAGTTCTTGATATTTAACTTTGTTTACATCTTTGTGTTAAATTTTAAGAGATCATGATATACGAGGACGATTATAATTAAAGTTCCAGTTTCAAAACACTGTAAAACATTTTTTTTAAAGCACTGCTGTGAGTGATGTCAAATTAGAACAGAATACACTACACTACACCAAGAAGAACTGCACACGATAAACGAGTATTCATTGGACAAATATATTATACTAGAACTGACATGTGATTACGTTTTCAAGCAATTTGGGTGCATAGATCCCGACAAATCAGTACCCAGAACAACCACCTCTGGCCGTAATAACTGACTTGATACGGCTGGGCTTTGATCAAACAGAGCTTGGATGGCGTGTACAGCTACAGCTGCCCATGCAGCTTCAACACGATAACACAGTTCATCAAGAGTAGTGACTGGCGTATTGTGACGAGCAGGTTGCTCGGCCACCATTGACCAGACGTTTTCAATTGGTGAGAGATCTGGAGAATGTGCTGGCCAGGGCAGCAGTCGAACACTTTCTGTATCCAGAAACGCCCGTACAGGACCTGCAACAAGCGGTCGTGCATTATCCTGCTGAAATGTAGGGTTTCGTAGGGATCGAATGAATGGTAGAGTCACGGGTCGCAGCACATCTGAAATGTGACGTCCACTGTTCAAAGTGCCGTCAATGCGAACAAGAGGTGACCGAGACGTGTAATCAATGGCACCCCATCCCATCACGCCGGGTGATACGGCAGTATGGCGAAGACGAATACACGCTTCCAATGTGCGTTTACCGCGATGTCGCCAAACACGGGTGCGACCATCACGATGCTGTAAACAGAACCTGGATTATTCCGAAAAAATGACGTTTTCCCATTCGTGCACCCTGGTTCGTCGTTGAGTACACCATCGCAGGTTCTCCTGTATGTTATGCAGCGTCAAGGGTAACCGCAGCCATGGTCTCCGAGCTGATAGTCCATGCTGCTGCAAAACGTCGTCGAACTGTTCGTGCAGATGATTGTTGTCTTGGAAACGTCGCCATCTGTTGAATCAGGGATCGAGACGAGGCTGCACTATCCGTTACAGCCATGCGGATAATATGCCTGTCATCTCGACTGCTAGTGATACGAGGCCGTTGGGATCCAGCGGGCGTTCCGTATTACCCTCCTGAAGCCACCGATTCCATATTCTTCTAACAGTCATTAGATCTCGACCAACGCGAGCAGCAATGTCGCGATACGATAAACCGCAATCGCAATAGGCTACAATCCGACCTTTATCAAAGTGGGAAATGTGATGGTACGCGTTTCTCTTCCTTACACCAGGCATCACAACAACGTTTCACCAGGTAACGCCGATCAACTGCTGTTTGTGTGTGAACAATCGGTTGGAAACTTTCCTCGTGTGAGCACGTTGTAGGTGTCGCCACCGGCGCCAACCTTGTGTGAATGGTCTGAAAAGCTAATCATTTGGATATCATAGCATCTTCTTCGTGTCGGTTAAATTTTTGCGTCTGTAGCACGTCATCTTCGTGGTGTAGCAGTTTTAATGGCCAGTAGTGAATTATCAAAGATGGGGAAAACGTTATGGGAAAAAGGGAAATTTAACGAAAATTTTAAGAATAGATGGTGCTGTAAGCGGCAGAATATGCAAAATGAAAGACTCTGAGTGTACGGCTGTTCTTGAGTTGGCATCTGAGACGCTCGGCATAACTATCTCAATGCAGAATCTCGGGCTGCTGGTAAAGCTTCTTTAAAATAACGATGACTGTGCGCCAGTAGCTTTGCAGAAGTTTAGTACACTCAAGGGTATGGAAAAAGACGTTGGTCAGTTGTCTGTCGTGCAGTGCACGGGTAATTGCCTGGACTCTGGACGTGCCTGTGAGCACGGATTATAGAATTCTTGGAACCCCCTGCATTGCTGTCCATATACATGGCGAACATTAATAAAACCGACGAAGTGCAGGGACGGATTCCTGACTGGAAATGGAGGAAGAGAGGTCCCATACACATGTGTCCGGAAATCCATCATTGCCACAGTAGACGGCACTGACGAATGGCAGTTCCTCTGACCACGTCCAGTGCGTTTCTTGTGTATTTCAGGCTGTGTGATTGACGCAGTGTACTGTAAACAGTAGAATGGTCCGATACTCATGTCGGGAACAAGTGGTTGTGTACGGCCAAGCAGATGGAAACGGTCGAGAGGCAGCACGGCTTTACCGAATCAAGTACCCTCACAGACACAGACCACATCACACTATATTTCAAGCCATTTTTGGACAGGGAGGCGGCGGAATGTGCGTAGTCCAGAATTGGAGAACCAGGTTCTACAGTATATTGAGCGAAACCTATTAGAGACTCCAGACAATCGGTCCGCCAACATGGTGCAAGTAAAATTATCTATATCCGGCATTACAACCGCTACTATCGTGCAAGAAAAATTATCTCTATCCGGCATTACAACCGCTACTATCCCTGTCACCTGCTATCCCATGGAGCCCATTTTGAATATCTGTTGTGACTTGGATGCGATGCAGCTTTGTACTGTGTTCGGAGATGATTTCTTGTCATTGCACGCTCGTGGTCCATTTCCAGACACATGTTCATAGGGTCTTCTTTCATCCATTTACAGTCATGTTCTACTAATCTTCACGCTGTATGGTTACCGATGTTCAGGAAACGCTTCATGCTGACCTGTCCGTAACGGAAACGTTTGGTCTAGAATTTCTTCCTTGCATGGAAGTGAACAATGAATATCAGTGGAAAATTCTGTGGACGGACGAAGCTCAATTCCATCTCCAGGATTATGTAATACATAGAACTGCTGAATGTGGGCAACGGAAAATCCGCTCGCACATCAACCAGTACCACTTCATTTTGTAAAGCTGAGTGTTGCTGATTGATGGAATAGTTTAACGTAGGGCTGTATTTTTTCGAAGAGATGAGTCATGCTGGTCCTGTTACTTGTACCGTCAGCGGTAACTGCTGTGACACTCTTTTGCTCACGGACGTCAGTCCAGCCCTTCAACAGCTTGCATGTGAGCGTAGGATGGTTTTTATTCAAGACAGTGCAACTCCGGCCATTGGACAGCCAGTGAAGCAGCTGCAGCAATTTTGGAAATGCTAGAATTATCAGCCGCCATTTCCCTACAGTCTGGTCGTGCAGACCACCTGAGCTTCAACCGTGTGACCTCTGGTCGTGGGGTCATCTGGAAGATGCTGTGTTTAGTGCTCCGACTACAAACGTAGCTGACCGAGCAAGGTGGCGCAGTGGTTAGCACACTGGACTCGCATTCGGGAGGACGACGGTTCAATCCCGCGTCCGGCCATCCTGATTTAGGTTTTCCGTGATTTCCCTAAATCGCTCCAGGCAAATACCGGGATGGTTCCTTTGAAGGGGCACGGCCGACTTCCTTCCCCGTCCTTCCCTAATCCGATGAGACCGATGACCTCGCTGTTTGGTCTCTTCCCCCCCCAAAACAACCAACCAACAAACGTAGCTGAACTGAAGGCACGTATCGCGCAACACATTCTGAACGTGACCCCAGGGACACGCCGATATGTTGTGCATCATACTGTATCTCTATCTCAACGGTGGACAACATGCTGAAAATGCGCCAGGCACACAGTGGTTGGAAACCGATTTCATGTATGGTTTTTACGCGGTTTTTGCCCTCTAGGGAGTTAAAAAGTGATATCATTCTTGCTTTTTATGCGGTTTTTGGCCCTAGGACAACTAAAAACAGATTTTTCTGTTTGCAGTGGTGGATGGACTTTTTGACGACTAGTGCCAAAAATGATGAATGCCAAACTTGGGTGATCATGTACATTGCACAGTACTGTTGGTTTGATGTGTAACTCACACCACAGTCGTCGTATTGCGATTCATTTGTCATTTGTAGCCGAACCCGTTTATGTTATGACACTGGCGGCGCCACCTACTGGGAAAATTTCATTAATTTTTTTTGTTTGTTTCTATAACGTTTCGCCCTTCTTCGGTAATATTCCGATCGAATAAGACTTCATTGTAAGCAGTGGTTCTTTTCTTACAGCGTTCTGAAAATGGAACTTTAATTGCAAGTATAATCACCCTGTACAAAACTGTTGTGTGTGGAGAAAATGGGACAAAGAAGTGACAATTATAAAACAGAAATTATGGGTTTACAGCTTGGATAGACAGGAATGTAGAAAAGTAAATGAAATTATTTTGCGTCCGCAGCTCGTGGTCGTGCGGTAGCGTTCTCGCTTCCCGTTCCCGGGTTCCCGGGTTCGATTCCCGGCGGGGTCAGGGATTTTTTTTCTGCCTCGTGATGACTGGGTGTTGTGTGATGTCCTTAGGTTAGTTACGTTTAAGCAGTTCTAAGTTCTAGGGGACTGATGACCACAGATGTTAAGTCCCATAGTGCTCAGAGCCATTTGAACAATTTTTGAAAATGTTTTGCAATTTAAGCTGGCATAAATTTCAAGCCGCGTAGTATTTTGTGGTAGAGATAAACACTAAACAGATTGAGACACTCGAAAAATTTGGACACACTCAAAAGAGAGACTATTGCAAGCAGAAATCATAGGAACATGATATTAGCAAATAAAGAGAATATACAGGATGTTTTAAAAGTAAAGGACATAATTTCTGTTATGTGTTTCCCATAAGCAGACAGTATAAAAAAAAAGTTCATTACAACATGTGTCTGAGTTACGGTCTAAAACGGATATATGAAAAGTGCACTCAGTGAAATTTGCGCCTAATCAGAATACTTCGAAATTTGCACCGTGTAGTCCTTGAAATTGTCAACCAACAACGTCAGGGCCTAACTGAACTCCGAGTCCTTGTCCACCGGACACGCTTCGTATGCCCGCAGTGAGCCGCAGAGTCGTCACGCCCTAGCCGTGTCGGCGATGCCACGCTGATGACCCGCAACGTGAACGAAACAGCCTGCTGCCGGATGAAGACCAAAAGTGCCTATTTTGGACATAACGTTATAGGATACGTCTTCTTACTTATGCATAAGGCACAGGTTCTAATTGTTTTAACGCTTAAACCTTGTTTTTCCTTCTTTTATGGTGCGTACTCTGTCCTAGTATGAAAAACAGCTATGTATTGTCAGCCTAATTTTTCGTTTTTGTTACGTACCTTATTTTGTGATGAATAATCTATCCAATTAATGTAAATCGCACATGTTATATCGTTTTATAATACTCAAGTTACTTTACTTGACAATAACGACAATGATGTGCAGGAGTATTGCTTCTATTTAACTCTCGCATATCAGAAAGCATGAGTGATACAGGTATAAGCGTCAGTGGTTACGAGAAACAGCTGAAATCATCAAAACTGAACAATGCTCCAGGAATCCCTTACAGGTTGTACTCCAAACTTACAATCGAGTTAGCCTCTCTTAGAGTCATAATCTACTGTAAATCCCTCGAAGAAGAACCCGTCCCAGTCTTTGGAAGAAAGCACAGGTCATACTCATCTACAACAAGGATAACAGAAGCGAAGCACAAAACTAACCTCCAATATCCCTGAGATCCATTTGTTGTAGATTCTTGGAACTTATTCTGAGCTCAAACATACTGAGGTATCTCGAACAGAATGACCTCCATGCCAAACAGCACGGATTCCGAAATCATCGACCATGTGAAATCCAGCTCGCACTTTTCTTACATGACATCCTGTAAACCATGGATAGAGGCAGTCAAGCAGATGCAGTATTTCATGATTTCCGAAAACCTCTTGACTCGGTAGTGCAACTACGCTTATTATTGAAAGTACGATCGATCCCAGCAATTGTCGGAGGCTTGCTCGCTCCTGATATGCGGTAATATGTGGCAGATTGGACGACAGAGCACAGTGCTGGTGCAGCCTCAAGTGTTCCGGATTACACAGTTCAGTGCACATAATTGAACGTAGGGCTACAAGCAGAAGACCACTACTTGTTCCCATGTTGACTCAACGACTTTGTCAGTTACGGATTTCCAGCGTGCTGGATTAATTGCAGGACAGGAACTTTTGTTAACCATTCCGATGTAGACTGTAGCGCCTAGAACCGCTCGGCCACTCCGGCCGGCTAATATAATTCCCCGGTACTCATATTCCTCTACTATTTTGCACAGGTTCACTGTATAGAGTTATACTGTCTTTGGCTGATGTTTTCCTCTCTTCCTAAATGTCATATAAACTGTCTTCTCTCCAATAAGGATAGAAGCTGAAGCAATGAATTAAAATTTGTGCCAAGGCTGGGACTTGAAGCCAGGTCTTGTGCTTACTAGGCAGATGTGCTAATCACTACATCACCGTAGCACTGTGGCTTGCACAGCTACACGGATTACAGTAGTCCAGTGCTCTCCATAACATAAATTTTAATTCACTCCTTCAGCCACATTTTTCCTTTCTTAGATCGTCATTACTTCTGAGGCTCTCCAACATTGGAAAATTTTAATTCAGTGCTTGAGCTTCTATCTTATTGAAGATGAAGTTGAGACTCATATGTCTCCAGGAAACTGTCTTCTCTTCATTTACTTTTAGGTTTTGTTTTTTTGCCCAAGTTACTAGTACTTGTAGTGCCTTCTGTGTGTGCTCTCCAATTCTGATCAATCGAGAAAACAGGAAGAAGTTGTGTGGAACTATGAAAAAAATAAGCAAAATATACGAACTGAGTGGTCCATGTGCAATATAGGCAACATCAAGGATAACGTGAGCTGAGGAGCGCCGTGGTCCCGTGGTTAGCGTGAGCTGCTGCGAACCAAAGATCCTTGGTTCAAGTCTTCCTTCGAGTGAAAAGTTTACTTCCTTTATTTTCGCAAAGTTGTGATCTGTCCGTTCGTTCATTGACGTCTCTGTTCAATGTAATAAGTTTAGTGTCTGTGTTTTGCGACCGCACCTCAAAACCGTGCGATTAGTAGACGAGAGGACGTGCCTCTCCAATGGGAACCGAAAACATTTGATCGCAAGGTCGTAGGTCAACCGAATCCTCCACAGGAAAACACGTCTGATATTTTCTATACGATGCTGGTGACGGCATGTGCGTCACATGACAGGAATATTTTGTCGACCCACCTAACTTGTATGTTATGTTGAAGAAAGAAACAAAGCCAAACAGATAATTGCAGCATCCAAGAAGAAATCGTGAGAAGACTTTGGAAACAGGTTGGAGACTATGGGTCAAGCTGCTGGAAAACCATTCTGGAGTGTAATTAGCAGTCTTCGAAAGGAAGGTAAGAAGGAAATGACAAGTATTTTGGACAGGTCAGGAAAATTGCTGGTGAATCCTGTGGATGCCGTGGGCACATGGAGGGAATATTTTGAAGAGTTGCTCAATGTAGGTGAAAACGCGATCAGTAATGTTTCAGATTTCGAGGTAGAATGGGATAGGAATGATGATGGAAATAGGATCACATTTGAGGAAGTGGAAAAAATGGTCTATAGATTGCAGTGCAATAAAGCGGCTGTTGTTGTTGTTGTTGTGGTCTTCAGTCCTGAGACTGGTTTGATGCAGCTCTCCATGCTACTCTATCCTGTGCAAGCTTCTTCATCTCCCAGTACCTACTGCAATCTACATCCTTCTGAATCTGCTTAGTGTATTCATCTCTTGGTGTACCTCTACGGTTTTTACCCTCCACGCTGCCCTCCAATACTAAATTGATGATCCCTTGATGCCTCAGAACATGTCCTACCAACCGATCCCGTCTTCTGGTCAAGTTGTGCCACAAACTCCTCTACTCCCCAATCCTGTTCAATACTTCCTCATTAGTTGTGTGATCTACCCATCTAAGCTTCAGCATTCTTCTGTAGCACCACATTTCGAATGCTTCTATTCTCTTCTTGTCCAAACTATTTATCGTCCATGTTTCACTTCCATAAATGGCTACACTCCATACAAATACTTTCAGAAGTGACTTCCTGACTCTTAAATCTATACTCGATGTTAACAAATGTCTCGTCTTCAGAAAAGCTTTCCTTGCCATTGCCAGTCTACATTTTATATCCTCTCTACTTCGACCATCATCAGTTATTTTGCTCCCCAAATAGCAAAACTCCTTTACTACTTTAAGTGTCTCATTTCCTAATCTAATTCCCTCAGCATCACCCGACTTAATTCGACTACATTCCATTATCCTCGTTTTGCTTTTGTTGATGTTCATCTTATATACTCCTTTCAAGACACTGTCCATTCCATTCAACTGCTCTTCCAAGTCCTTTGCTGTCTCTGACAGAATTACAATGTCATCGGCGAACCTCAAAGTTTTTATTTCTTCTCCATGGATTTTAATACCTACTCCGAATTTTTCTTTTGTTTCCTTTACTGCTTGCTCAATATAAAGATTGAACAACATCGGGGAGAGGCTACAACCCTGTCTTACTCCCTTCCCAACCACTGCTTCCCTTTCATGTCCCTCGACTCTTATAACTGCCATCTGGTTTCTGTACAAATTGTAAGTAGCCTTTCGCTCCCTGTATTTTACCCCTGCCACCTTTAGAATTTGAAAGAGAGTATTCCAGTCAACATTGTCAAAAGCTTTCTCTAAGTCTACAAATGCTAGAATCGTAGGTTTGCCTTTCCTTAATCTTTCTTCTAAGATAAGTCGTAAGGTCAGTATTGCCTCACGTGTTCCAGTGTTTCTACGGAATCCAAACTGATCTTCCCCGAGGTTGGCTTCTACTAGTTTTTCCATTCGTCTGTAAAGAATTCGTGTTAGTATTTTGTAGCTGTGACTTATTAAAATGATAGTTCGGTAATTTTCACATCTGTCAACACCTGCTTTCTTTGGGATTGGAATTATTGTATTCTTCTTGAAGTCTGAGGGTATTTCGCCTGTTTCATACATCTTGCTCACGAGATGGTAGAGTTTTGTCAGGACTGGCTCTCCCAAGGCCGTCAGTAGTTCCAATGGAATGTTGTCTACTCCGGGGGCCTTGTTTCGACTCAGGTCTTTCAGTGCTCTGTCAAACTCTTCACGCAGTATCGTATCTCCCATTTCATCTTCATCTACATCCTCTTCCATTTCCATAATATTGTCCTCAAGCACATCGCCCTTGTATAGACCCTCTATATACTCCTTCCACCTTTCTGCTTTCCCTTCTTTGCTTAGAACTGGGTTTCCATCTGAGCTCTTGATATTCATACAAGTGGTTCTCTTATCTCCAAAGGTCTCTTTAATTTTCCTGTAGGCAGTATCTATCTTACTCCTAGTGAGATAAGCCTCTACATCCTTACATTTGTCCTCTAGCCATCCCTGCTTAGCCATTTTGCACTTCCTGTCGATCTCATTTTTGAGACGTTTGTATTCCTTTTTGCCTGCTTCATTTACTGCATTTTTATATTTTCTCCTTTCATCAATTAAATTCAATATTTCTTCTGTTACCCAAGGATTTCTACTAGCCCTCGTCTTTTTACATACTTGATCCTCTGCTGCCTTCACTACTCCATCTCTCAAAGTTACCCATTCTTCTTCTACCGTATTTATTTCCCCCATTCCTGTCAATTGCTCCCTTATGCTCTCCCTGAAACTCTGTTCAACCTCTGGTTCTTTCAGTTTATCCAGGTCCCATCTCCTTAAATTCCCACCTTTTTGCAGTTTCTTCAGTTTTAATCTACAGGTCATAACCAATAGATTGTGGGCAGAGTCCACATCTGCCCCTGGAAATGTCTTACAATTTAAAACCTGGTTCCTAAATCTCTGTCTTACCATTATATAATCTATCTGATTCCTTTTAGTATCTCCAGGGTTCTTCCATGTATACAACCTTCTTTCATGATTCTTAAACCAAGTGTTAGCTATGATTAAGTTGTGCTCTGTGCAAAATTCTACCAGGCGGCATCCTCTTTCATTTTTTAGCCCCAATCCATATTCACCAACTATGTTTCCTTCTCTCCCTATTCCTACACTCGAATTCCAGTCACCCATGACTATTAAATTTTCGTGTCCCTTCACTATCTGAATAATTTCTTTTATTTCATCATACAGTTCTTCAATTTCTTCGTCATCTGTAGAGCTAGTTGGCATATAAACTTGTACTACTGTAGTAGGTGTGGGCTTCGTATCTATCTTGGCCACAATAATGCGTTCACTATGCTGTTTGTAGTAGCTTACCCGCATTTCTATTTTTTTCATTCATTATTAAACCTACTCCTGCATTACCCCTATTTGATTTTGTGTTTATAACCCTTATAGTCACCTGACCAGAAGTCTTGTTCCTCCTGCCACCGAACTTCACTAATTCCCACTATATCTAACTTTAACCTATCCATTTCACTTTTTAAATTTTCTAACCTACCTGCTCGATTAAGGGATCTGACATTCCACGCTCCGATCCGTAGAACGCCAGTTTTCTTTCTCCTGATAACGACATCCTCCTGAGTAGTCCCCGCCCGGAGATCCGAATGGGGGACTATTTTCCCTCCGGAATATTTTACCCAAGAGGACGCAATCATCATTTAATCATACAGTACAGCTGCATCCCCTCGGGAAAAATTACGGCTGTAGTTTCCCCTTGCTTTCAGCCGTTCGCAGTACCAGCACAGCAAAGCCGTTTTGGTTATTGTTACAAGGCCAGATCAGTCAATCATCCAGACTGTTGCCCTTGCAACTACTGAAAAGGCTGCTGCCCCTCTTCAGGAACCACACGTTTGTCTGGCCTCTCAACAGATACCCCTCCGTTGTGGTTGCACCTACGGTACGGCTATCTGTATCGCTGAGGCACGCAAGCCTCCCCACCAACGGCAAGGTCCATGGTTCATGGGGGGGATGAAATTAAGTCGGAACTCATCAAATACAGTGGAATGTCAGGTCTTAAATGGCTACACAGGATAACTGAAATGGCCTGGGAGTCGGGACAGGTTCCATCAGACTGGACAAAAGCAGTAATCACACCAATCTTTAAACATGGAAACAGAAAAGATTATAACAACTACAGAGGTATCTCTTTAATCAGCGTTGTGGGTAAAATCTTCTCAGGAATTGTTGAAAGGAAAGTGCGAGTATTAGTTGAGGACCAATTGGATGGAAATCAGTGTGGGTTTAGGCCTCTTAGAGGCTGTCAGGACCAGATCTTTAGCTTACGGCAAATAATGGAGGAGTGTTATGAGTGGAACAGGGAATTGTATCTATGCTTTATAGATCTAGAAAAGGCATATGACCGGGTTCCTAGGAGGAAGTTATTGTCTGTTCTACAAGATTATGGAATAGGAGGCAAACTTTTGCATGCAATTAAAGGTCTTTACATGGATAGTCAGGCAGCAGTTAGAGTTGACGGTAAATTGAGTTCATGGTTCAGAGTAGTTTCAGGGGTAAGACAAGGCTGCAACCTGTCTCCACTGTTGTTCATATTATTTATGGATCATATGTTGAAAACAATAGACTGGGCAGTCTTGCATATGCAGATGACTTAGTTGTGATGGCAGATTCGATTGAAAGTTTGCAAAGTAATATCTCAGAGCTAGATCAGAAATGTAAGGACTATGGTATGAAGATTAGCATCTCCAAAACGAAAGTAATGTCAGTGGGAAAGAGATATAAACGGATTGAGTGCCAAATAGGAGGAACAAAGTTAGAACAGGTGGACGGTTTCAAGTACTTAGGATGCATATTCTCACAGGATGGCAACATAGTGAAGGAACTGGAAGCGAGGTGTAGCAAAGCTAATGCAGTGAGCGCTCAGCTACGATCTACTCTCTTCCGCAAGAAGGAAGTCAGTACCAAGACTAAGTTATCTGTGCACCGTTCAATCTTTCGACCAACTTTGTTGTATGGGAGCGAAAGCTGGGTGGATTCAGGTTACCTTATCAACAAGGTTGAGGTTACGGATATGAAAGTAGCTAGGATGATTGCAGGTACTAGTAGATGGGAAAAATGGCAGGAGGGTGTCCGCAATGAGGAAATCAAAGAAAAACTGGGAATGAACTCTATAGATGTAGCAGTCAGGGCGAACAGGCTTAGATGGTGGGGTCATGTTACACGCATGGGAGAAGCAAGGTTACCCAAGAGACTCATGGATTCAGCAGTAGAGGGTAAGAGGAGTCGGGGCAGACCGAGGAGAAGGTACCTGGATTCGGTTAAGAATGATTTTGAAGTAATAGGTTTAACATCAGAAGAGGCACCAATGTTAGCACTGAATAGGGGATCATGGAGGAACTGTATAAGGGGGGCTATGCTCCAGACTGAACGCTGAAAGGCATAATCAGTCTTAAATGATGATGATGATGATGATGATGATGATGATGATGACCTAACTTGTACACTTGGCGAATGGGTGAAAAGATTCTTATACCTTGCCCGATTTAGATTTTCTTGTGGATGTGATAATCACTCCCAAAAAAGTGACGAAAACATAAGAGTTTGTCACATAAACTGCAACAAATGAATGCAAGAGTTTCATAATCGCACAGTTTTCCCTGTGCTCTGTGAAACATATGTTTTTGACGTTTTCAAATTTTTACGTGTGTAGACCGTCAAATCCTGCACATGTCCAAGCAAATCTGAAAATGTCCTGGAATTTTGGAGAGCGAAGTTGATTATGTGTGAGTGCCTGAACTTTGGTAACTGGAACACGATCACGTAAACAATACTGTTCTGTGTACCCGTGCAGCTTCGCAAAATCATAGAATGTTTTCACAAAGTTACCTCGCAACGGACGGACGGGCGGACGGACAGATAATTATTGTCTGAAAATAAAAAATTAAACTTTTCACTTGAGGGAATACTTCAATCAAGGATTTCTCGTTCCGCAGCTGCCCACGCTAACCACGGGACCACGGCGCTCCTGAGCTCAGATCATCCTTGATGTTGCCTACCTTGCGCATGGACTACTCAGTTTGTATATTTTGCTTATTTTTTCATAGTTCCACACAACTTCTTCCTGTTTTCTCGATTGATCTGTGTTCTGTTTTTCAAGGCCTATCCACTGTGCCAACTTATAACTAAATCTGAGGGGGGGTGCGATGGGAAGGTTCCCTTGTCAGTAATGTGTCTTCGTCTCAGGTCATTCTTTCCAGTTTCTTTGTTAGTCGTCCTATATTCAGTAAGTCAAACGGTTTCCCATGCGCTACAAAGACTGCATAGTACTTTCCTCGTTGGCGTCTCAGTGTGTCTTGGATCTGGGCCGTCAAGTATTTCACTGCCTGTACCGTGCTTCTGACATTCATAAAATTAAATTGGCAAAAAATACAAAAATGCCACTAGCTTTTATCTACAAGCCTTAGTTCATTTAATAAGAGTAATCTAGCAAGAAAATAGCAAGAAAATATGAAAAGGCAAAACACCACGCCGAGACATGAACTGTGGCGGGTCAATGCTTTAACAAGTGTGCTCCTGCCTCTTAGCGAAGTTCTCTGCCAATACACAATAAAAATGTTGTGCTGTGCAGAATGACATCCTTGGCACTCAGTTATTAATAGAATCTGTCCTGTGTATGTCTCTGCCCCGTTGCTGGGAAACTGGATGACGCTGGCCCGTCAGAGGGCGCATGGGCAGCGGTGTGCGGGGATACAGGGGTGTGTGCTTCAAGCACAAAGGAGTGACTTGCTGGCTGCAGTGTAAAGAGTTGGAGGTCCGGTTTTACTTAGGCTGTACATAGCTGGGAGGCTGCGGCCTAGCCTGTGGAATGTTACTGGTGCTGTCACGCTGTTTGGAGTTTACCTGTCAGCTACCTGACTATTGGAGGAAGCGATCATGCTCGGGGAAGCATTGTACGCCTATATTGTGGACTTCATGGTAGTGATTTTGTTCTTAACTGACGTGTCACTCAATGCATGCCAGTTCCTTGCAGATCTAGCTGATATTTGTGATTGTTCGTCCACTATTCAATTGTGAGCGAAGGCCCTTTTCTGTATTTCTCTACGCGGCATCGTTTAGCCAATTAGTCTATCTGGACATGTATTTGCTATTTGTGACGAACGTCATTTATTTTGATAAGAGAAGAAAGGCGAGTTTATTTTGGCTCCGCCAACGTGTGGCGGTCTTTATATTATTATTACTAGTATTATTATTATTATTATTCTTTTAATCATCACCTTGCGCCCACGCATTTTAAAGACTGTATTTATTGATGTGGTGAGCCTTGGGTTTAACTGCGTTATTTACTAGTCATCTGTACTCTCACAATTAAATTGTGTATTTTATTAATTATAAATGTTCAGTTGTTTTTGATAATTACTACCGTTTAACTGTACACGACTTTGTTAACCCAGCATCTTATCATGCCTCATCCACCTCCCTACCGCCTAAAATGTGACAGCTCTTCATGATCACTGTTGCTCCATGCTATTCTTGCTTACGCTTTCTTTTTATGATTCTTCAACAGCATGCATGAAGTAAAACTGCTGTAGCCGTTTACATTCCTCAGATGGCTACACTGTTGTAGTGACGCTTGAATGAAATGATGATTTAGGAGAAATCCTTTCATAATGGGTGGGGTTGTGAATGAATTATGTGTTCAAGAGAATCACGATATATAGAAATATTTCTCACTAAGATGTAACGGATGTTTTCTGGCATATGGTGAAATTTCAAAGGTGTAATGAAATTCGAATCTGTCGTAAGTATTCTCATAACTGTGACTTATAAATAATGTAATATAAAGCTATGTCTCCGTGTCTGATGCATCTTGTAATTAGTATCGAAGATTTTAAAGCGAGACACTGAAACGTGAAAGTTGGCTTCTCTGCTGCTTCGCCGATATACAGATATGCAGTTTGATCTGGCTTGACATCGACACTTGCATCTACACGATGCCAGTCCTCTTGAGGTATGTGATGGAGGATACATCCAGTAGCACTATCATTTACCCTCTTACGCATTCCATTCGCTAACGGGGCATGGGAAAGACGATTGTCAATAAACCGCCATATGAAATGTAAATTTTTTGATTGTCTCATCGTGGCCATTCCGCGAGACGTCTGTGGAGAGAAGTACTGTATCGTTGGTGTCTTCTTGGACGTATTCACTCGGAATTTCAACAATAAACCTCTCGTGATACACAAATCGTTTCTTGTTGCACGAGCAGCTCCAGCTTGTTGAGTATTTCTGTTATGCTATCGCGCTGACTAAACGATCCCGTGACGAAATGTGCCTTCGCTCTACTTTGCATCTTTTCTAACTTTTACATTAAATCAACCTGGTAACGCTCCCAGACAGAAGAATTTTGTAAGCTACTTGTTTCTAGGCTAAATTGATTTCGTTAAGTATAATGTAGCACCTGCTTTTCCTACGGTTAATTTTACGTGTTCGTTCCACGTTTCATCTCTCCTGACGCTTAGTGATAGACAATTTCCTGTTGTCTCTGTTTCCAATGATGTCTCCTCTAAAATCGAAATAGTTGATTTATTCGTTTACTTATTCAAAATACGTAAAATTTATTCTCGTTCTAGTATGATAAAAGAAAAAACAAATAAGTTAAATATATTTCAATTCTTTCAATTTTAATCTGATAATTATATATATATATATATATATAATTATCATATATATATATATATATGTGTATATATATATATATATATATATATATATATATATATATAATAGAATGTCGTGTTCCCAGTTTGGCACAGCTTTGCCACAGGAAACAGGAAAGCGGTCGGCGACGTCCGGCTTCTGGTCGGCTCCTGATCGTTGACAGAAGGAGGCTAGTTTTTGATTACGCAAAGACTTCTATTATTTGGAAAAGAACAACCTAAGGGACCTTTAACAATGAACAATAAAAAAAATTGCATTTGCAAATGAAATCATTAATAAATGGGGCAGCTATGAGTTGTATAGAAGACAAGGAGCGGCGTTCTGTCTACGGCCAGGATGCCGCAGTATTCTCTGCTGTAGTAAAGGCTGTTTGATATTTACAAAAATAATATGACATGGAGGTAAAAAAAAATAAAGGAAAAGAATAGAATAAGAAATCTGGTAAACACTAAATATATTCAAACAATTCTCACAAGCAATTGGGGATTATCTAGAAACAGTATAACTTACATAAGTACTTTTCTAACTGTATGGTGCGATCAGATTTCAGCCTGTCCTGTGCTAGCTCCTTGGTTCACGTTTTTGTCACAAATTACAGTTATTACTTTTCTCCTTCCTTCAAGACAATTCTTGCACCGTTCAACATCTTCATAACAATAACTCGGCGGTTTACAGTATCGAACGTAAATTACTCGAATTTTATTAATTAATAATGTTGTCTGCACGCTGGCAAGACCGCTCACTTTTATGGCTTAAAGTCGACCTTCTTTACGCTTTCACATTACAAGCAGAAGTACGATAAAATCTGAAGATCTACAAAAGTTTTTACTGTCATCTTTTATTTAGATCGGAGCGGAACGTTCAGTGCAGCTTCTGTTAAAATGTTTCTTTGACTGCGCAATCGATGTATTAGCGTCCGCGCTAGATGCGCATTTTTACCGTTACGTAAATTATATAAAACAAATGTCTTGCAAAGAATAGGTCTCATCTCATAAGTTGATTATTTAATATACAGATAGGTGAATGCCTGTCAAGCTTTCATACGACGGAAATCCCAATAATATTACATCGTTCAGCGCTCACAACCAGTCTCCGAACCAATCGTCCGCCGTCTGCAGGTCTTCCTGTATTGCTACAGTCATCTGCCGTGCAACGTCATCGACTAGATCAGTAATATACTCGGTGTTGTACAATTCCTATCACAGGATTTTCGGGGCTTTAGAGGGGACTTTGTAAACAAAATTTCGACAGTAAGGAACTCACGACCGGAAATCTGTCGTTTGGATGTACGAGGAGCGTCCGGTAAAGAATGCAACACATTTTTTTCTCGGCCAATTTCGGTTGAATAAATGTGGAATTTCTTGTGAGAAATCGAGGAATATTCCCACTTCATCACCTATAGTTCCATGAAGCTCCGATAGCTGGCGCCAATGTACGTAGTCTTCAAAATGGCGTCTGTAGAAGAGTTGCGTTCCAAGCAGAGAGCTGTCACTGACTTTCTTTTGGCGGAAAACCAGAGCATCGCAGCTATTCATAGGCGTTTGCAGAATGGCTACGGAGACCTGGCAGTGAACAAAAGCTCGGTTGGTCGTTAGGGAAGGCGACTGTCATCAGCACAACGAGGTCGCGCAAAACCGTCCGATCTCCCACGCTGCTCAACTGGGCGTCTCTGTTGGTAGTGCTGACACACTCGTCCACGAGCTGGAGTGCTCAAAGGTGTGGGACCACTGGGTTCCTCGCCGCCTAACAGAAGACTATAAAGAGCCACGGAAGATCATCTGTGTGGAATCGCTTGCGTATTACGAGGCTGAGCGTGAAAATTTTTGTCTAACATCGTCACAGTCGAAACATGGGGCCATTACCGCGAACCAAGAAAACGGCTATCCATGGAGTGGCGTCACACCACCTCTTCTCCGAAGGAAAAGTTCAAAGCCGCTACCTCAGCTAGTAACGCTACGGTCTTCTGGAACCCTAAAGAGGTTATTCTGTTTGAGGTTCTCCCTCATGGTGCAACGATCAGATCTGAAGTGTATTGTGCTACCCTCAGGAAATTGGAGAAACGACTTCAGCGTGTTCGTGGCCACAAAAATGCAGACAAACTTTTCCTCCTCCATAACGGCGTAGGCCTCACAAAAATCTACGCACACGGGAGAAGCTCACAGAACGTCACTGGACTGTCCTACCTCATCCACCCTAGAGTTCGGGTCTCGCACCTTCCGACTTCCATCTACACTACTGGCCACTAAAATTGCTACACCACGAAGATGACATGCTACAGACGCGAAATTTAACCGACAGGAAGAAGATGCTGTGATATGAAAATGATTAGCTTTTCAGAGCATTCACACAAGATTGGCGCCGGTGGCGACACCTGCAACGTGCTGACGTAAGGAAAGTTTCCAACCGATTTCTCATACACAAACAGCAGTTGACCGGCGTAGTGATGCCTCGTGTAAGGAGCAAAAATGCGTAGCATCACGTTTCCGATCGGATTGTAGCCTATCGCGATTGCGGTTTATCGTATCGCGACATTGCTGCTCGCGTTGGTCGAGATCTAATGACTGTTACCGAGCGAGGTGGCGCAGTGGTTAGACACTGGACTCGCATTCGGGAGGACGACGGTTCAATCCCGCGTCCGGCCATCCTGATTTAGGTTTTCCGTGATTTCCCTAAATCGCTCCAGCCAAATGCCGGGATGGTTCCTTTGAAAAGGGCACGGCCGACTTTCTTCCCCATCATTCCCTAATCCGATGAGACCGATGACCTCGCTGTCTGGTCTCCTTCCCCAAACAACCCAACCTCCCCCCCCCCCCCTAATGACTGTTAGCAGAATATGGAATCGGTGGGTTCAGGAGAGTAATACGGAACGCCGTGCTGGATCCCAACGGCCTCGTATCACTAGCAGTCGAAATGACAGGCATCTTATCCGCATGGCTGTAACGGATCGTGCAGCCACGTCTCGATCCCTGAGTCAACAAATGGGTACCTTCGCAAGACAACAACCATCTGCACGAACAGTTCGACGACGTTTGCAGCAGCATGGACCATCAGCTCGGAGACCATGGCTGCGGTTACCCTTGTCGCTGCATCACAGACAGGAGCGCCTGCGATGGTGTACTCAACGACGAACTGGGTGCACGAATGGCAAAACGTCTTTTTTTGGGATTAATCCAGGTTCTGTTTACAGCATCATGATGGTCGCATTCGTGTTTGGCGATATCGTGGTGAACGCACATTGGAAACGTGTATTCGTTATCTCCATACTGGCGTATCACCCGGCGTGATGGTATGGGGTGCCATTGGTTACACGTCTCGGTCACCTGTTGTTCGCATTGACGGCAATTTGAACAGTGGACGTTACATTTCAGATGCGTTACGACCCGTGGCTCTACCCTTCATTCGATCCCTGCGAAACCCTACATTTCAGCAGGGTAATGCACGACCGCATGTTGCAGGTCCTGTAGGGACCTTTCTGGATACAGAAAATGTTCGACTGCTGCCCTGGCCAGCACATTCTCCAGATCTCTCACCAATTGAAAACGTCTGGTCAATGGTGGCCGAGCAACTGGCTCGTCACAATACGCCAGTCACTACTCTTGATGACCTGTGGTATCGTGCTGAAGCTGCATGGGTAGCTGTACCTGTACACGCCATCCAAGCTCTATTTGACTCAATGTCCAGACGTATCAAGGCCGTTATTACGGCCGGTGGTGGTTGTTCTGGGTACTGATTTCTCATGATCTATGCACCCAAATTGCATTAAAATGTAATCACATGTCAGTTCTAGTATAATATAATTGTCCAATGAATACCCGTTTGTCATTTGCATTTCTTCTTGGTATAGCATTCTTAATGGCCGGTAGTGTATTTGTCCCAACGAGTGATGCACTCCGCGGGGAGCAGTACGTGAATGACGGAGAGGTTATTGATGCAGCAAAACTTTGCTTCAGACGTCGACCAGTAGGATGGTACAACGCGGGCATACAGGTCCTCCCAGTTAAGTGGAGTAGTACCACCACCTTGTTGAAAAAAGGATTTTGTAGCCAAAAGAGTGGGGAGTAATATAGAGTATTGGTATCCTGAATAAAACCAATATGCCTTCGGAAAAAAAATGTGTTGCATTACTTATTGAATGTGCCTCGTAAAATACGAGAGGCACTCAAATGAAAACCTAACACGTGCCACAACGGGACGATAGATTGGTTCTTTTCAAGAGGACTCCACACGCGTGAACAAATTTATCCCACTGGGAGACGAGACGAACAGTTCCTGTTTCGTAGAACGTGGTCGGCCACTGGAGGTTCCACAACCGCACCCACTCTTGCACTTGATCGTTCAGTTGAAACCGACGCTCTGTCACGTCTTTCTTCAGGTTGCCAGATATGTGAAAATCACACGGTGAAAGATCCAGACTGCATGGGGGCTATTGAAATGTTTCCTAAGCAAATGGTTAAAGCGTAGCCTTCGTCGGATGCGGTTGCACACCCGAGGAACTTGTTTCCATGTGATAGCTGGGGTCCGTGTGGCGGGCGGGCGAGGTTTGCAGGTCACATCTGCTACATAGCTGGCTGAAGAGTAGTCGTGTCGTAGGCGCTAGACATACGATACTACGACGGCTGGACGAACACACTACACCAGTCCGCCACCACAGCGGTGATAGTATCGAAACGTAGCAATAATGGGGCCACCTGTACCGCGCGCTGGGTGTTACGGCGAGTGTTCCGTTTTGATTTGACGGTTCCTTACATGTTTGAAAATTGGATCACTTCCAAAAAATATTCATATGTGTGTGAATTCCTAAGGGACCAAACTGCTGAGGTCATCGGTCCCTAGGCTTACACACTGCTTAAACTAACTTATGCTAAGAACAACACACACACACGTGCCCCAGGGAGTACTCGAACTTCCGGCGGGAGGTCCTGCGCAATCCGTGGCATGGCGCCTCAAACCGCAAGGCCACTCTGCGCTGCCATCACTTCCATTTGTGCGTGGTCTACAGGAGCCAATCCACGTGGTGAGCCTTCTGTTCGCTACAGATGGTGTGCTGCGGCGCATGGTTTTATACACACGATCCACAAAGCCTGGTGCGCGTTCGTGGACCACAACAGTCAACCCTCCTAGTTGCTACCGTACCAATTTGTCACAAACGTTGACGAAAATATTATGTGACGGACTGAGGTGATCCAGAAAACGTTGCTGATACCATACGTTGTGCATTTCTACCCTTTAAGTACAGCCCAGTGAAGAGGGAGACATGAAAGTGATCCGATCTTCAAACTTGTTTATATCAAAACGGTGCATTTACAGAGTCCTTATCAAAACGTTGGTCTCTACAGCTCTACTACTCATCTACAGCCCCTAGAAGCCTGCAATAGGAGCTGTGAAACACTCTGTATTATGCAAACAATAACGACACTACAGCCCTCCCTTTGTGTACCGCCGAAATTATTTTACATTACTGCCTGTTAAAAGCGACCTGTTGAGTTGTGTCTGCTATAAATATCTCAGCCCAGCTACAGATCCGATCTGATACGCGGTAAGCGCGTATTTTGTCCGCTAAACGACAGTGCGAACGTATATCGAATGCCTTTAGTAAGTAAATGAACACAGCATCAAAAATGGTTCAAATGGCTCTGAGCACTATGAGACTTAACATCTGAGGTCATCAGCCCCCTAGAGCTTAGAACTACCTAAACATAACTAACCTAAGGACATCACACACATCCACGCCCGAGGCAGGATTCGAACCTGCGACCGCAGCGGTCGCGCGGTTCCAGACTGAAGCGCCTAGAACCGCTCGGCCACTTCGGCCGGCAACAGAGCATCAGTCCAGGTACCTTTGTGTACGGTGCTATGGATTTCATGAGGGTTCCGAACAAATTGAGTTTCGCACGATTTCTGTGTAGCAGAGTCCATGTTGACTTTTATGAAGGAGATTATCGTTCTCGAAAAACATAACCCTTGAGTATACAACAGGTCCCATAACTCTTTTCCCGACTGACGTCAGTGGTATAGGCATATAAGTTGTCTGACAAACAGTTTGGCCTTACGAAAGGTTAAGGCACCAAGAGGTAGGTCTAACGTTGCAGTTGATAATGGAAGCAAGATTGAAATAAAATCAACACACATTCGTAGGGTTTGTCGACCTGGAAAGAGCTTTCGACAGTACCAAACAGTGCAAGATGTTCGAATTTCTGTGAAAAATAGGGGTAAGCGACAGGGAAAGAGGGGTAATATACAACATGGACAAGAATGAAGACGGAACAATAAAAGTGGGAGACGAAGGTCAAAGCGCTCAGATTAAAAATAGTATAAGAGAGGGGTGTAGTCTTTCACCCCTACTGTTCATGAAGAAGCAATGACTGAAATATTAACAAAAGTTCAAGAGTGGAATTAAAATTCAAGGCCAGAGGGTATCAATGATACGAATCGCTGATGACATTCCTATCCTGAGTGAAACTGAAGAAGAATTACATGATCTGCTGAAAGGAATGAACAGTCTAATGAGTACTGGATATGGATTGAGAGTAAAGCGAAGAAACGAAAGTAATGAGAAATAGCAGAAATGAGGACAGGGAGAGACTTAACATCAGAATTGATGATCATAAAGTAGATGAAGTTAACAAATTCTGCTACCTAAGCAGCAAAGTAACCAATGACCGAGATAAAAAACAGACTAGCACTGGCCGAAGGACATTCGTGGCCAAGAAAAGGCTAATAATATGCAAATATAGGCCTTAGTTTGACGAAACATTTCTGAGAACGTACTTTTGGAGCACTGTATTGTATGGCAGCGAAACATAGACTGTGGAAAAACCCGGAAAGAGGGGAATTGTAGGATCTGAGATGTGATGTTACAGAATAACGTTGAAGATTTGGTCGACAGATAAAAATAAGGAACGATGAAGTTCTCAGGACAATCGACGACGAAAGGAATTTATGGAAAACACTGAGAAGAAGGAGAGAAAGGACGGTGGAACATCTGTTAAGACATTAAGGAATAGCTTCCATGGTACTACAGCGAGCTGTAGAGGGTAAAAACTGTAGAGAAAGACAGTGATTGGAATACATCCTACAAATTATTCAGGATGTAGGTTGCAGATGCTACTCTGAGATGAAGAGGTTGGCACAGGAGAGGAATTTGTGCCGGGCCGCATCAAACCAGTCAAAAGACATGACTGAGCAGTTGTTTCACATAATAGCTGTACGACTTCACAGGTGTTTCATCTGTGTCCAGACGCGTTTCCACTTTAGTTGACTTTCTATTCCGCAATCGACTATATCAATATGTGCCATTTCCGCATTCGTACGGTAGTTGAAAAAAGCAACCGCATTATGATCTTCTTCGGTGGTGCTGAATTGTGGCGCTTGTATGAGGATGGGCCGCAGAGTTATTTGCAAAGCTGGACCCAGGGGAGGCTGCCAGTCTCGGCCGCTTGAGATCCCTTTGTGTGCGTCTCGTGCGTTGGGCACGCGACGTGCGTGTTAGTTACTGCGCAGTTAGGTTGCTGCTGACTGATGCGAATACTGCATTATCGACCGGAATAGGCTAGGAGAGAGGCGCCCGTAAGGGTGCATGCACTCCACCTCGAGCTCGCAGCGAAGCGGAAGCGCATCACCTACTTATTTTAATGACACACTCCTCCGGTAACGACGTGTTGGCACCATTTCCCTGCTCGATCATTTGTTACCAGATACGCACGAGCCTGACGAATGAAAATCGTGCTGTAGACTGGGAACTGATGACTGGTTGCAATCCAAAAGGGATCCGTTGGCATGCTTAGAAAGGGACCTCACGGAGCTGGTCTGGCTCTCTGTGAATTTCTTCATACTTACAGAATTTGAAGGTCTGTAACTAGGCATAAATTTCCTAAAGCAGCACGACAGAGTGCTCAAGAAACTCGAAAAGTCACATTTAAATATTAGACGATTTCCAAGAGTTGTTGAGTAAAAACGTGCGTAGCGTAACAGGATTGTAATCGCGAACTTGCTAGTTCGAATCCCAGAGGCAGCATATTTTTCTGCTTTTACTTAAATACATTGTTTGTAAAAAAGTGGAAATGTAAAACAAAAAAATGGTTCAAATGGCTCTGAGCACTATGGGACTCAACTGCTGAGGTCATTAGTCCCCTAGAACTTAGAACTAGTTAAACCTAACTAACCTAAGGACATCACAAACATCCATGCCCGAGGCAGGATTCGAACCTGCGACCGTAGCGGTCTTGCGGTTCCAGACTGCAGCGCCTTTAACCGCACGGCCACTTCGGCCGGCAAATGTAAAACAAAATTTTGAAAAACGCAGCCCTCACACAATTAATTTGTGACCTAGGTTTCGGTGTCACGAAGGACACCTTCTTCGGACAAAATCAAAACTAAATGTTACAGCATAACGTATCAAAAAATACGAAAGCTGAGGTCATACCTGACAGCATTAGATAGTCGGAATTAAAATAAAATGTAACAGAGGTGCAAGCCACTACGGGCTGTCATGTGTCCTCTGCTACAGTCAACACAAAACATTGAAAACTTTAAGTGGAAATGTCGCTTGGCAAATATTGAATCAATTTTTTCATTAAAAATAACATCTTTTTCATTTTTAACTATTATTCGTGTGAAATGAAGAGTATTCACAATTGATTAAAATTTGGCACAAAAATATCGAAACATCAAAGATAATATAAAATACTTATTTAGTTCTAGAGATTCCTCTTCTTCTTTCTGTTCTTCCTCATCATCATTATCTTCTTCTCTTAACGTTTATCCCATCTAGGATGCGCTTCGTTGTGCTTGCGCTTTGTCCAATTTATTCTGCTTAATTGCGTTCAGATGCCCTCTTCGTTGTCACAGTTGTCGCTTAACAAAGGGTGGGAAGTAGTGCACACTCTCTGTCTGAGAACTGTGTGAACTTTTTTCTGTGTGATTGTATTTTAACTGTTTATGTATCGTGGGGACCAGTCCATCATCTGTCCAAACGAGCGTGGGAAACAGCCTAAAAGTAAACGCAGGTTCGCCAGTGAACCAATCTTCGTTGTTATTCCGCTACGGGAGTTTCATGTTGTAAACTCGCTATGTTGAATGATTTAACTGGCGTTGTACTTTCCTCATCCACTGGAATCGAGAACCGTTACTGCTAAATTCACACGGCGTGATGTCACAGCGGGCGCTTCCACACTGGCCAGTTGCGGTCGGCTATTCTGAGAAGTACGCACACCGCTTCGCGGGCGTCACTTCCCACTGCCCGGCGCTTTGTCTCTCTTGCTTCGACAGCACGTGAAGGACTAATCCCTCACCTTTCCTTATACTCTCCATGACCAATCGCAGTGTCTCTATTGATTGAAGTACGCTAATTCTTCATCTCTTCACTGCCCTACAGAGAGAAAATGTGGAGAGTCTGTTACTTCCTTTCCAGTCTAGAAACAGTTCTAGGAAAGAATTAGTTCTGCATTTCGGAATTCCATGCTACGTGTGCACACACACGACATACGAGTACACTCTCTCTCTCTCTCTCTCTCTCTCTCTATCTCTCTCTCTCTCCCTCTCTCCCCAACACGTGTAAGCAGAATCGCACAGGAAAGTCCTAATCTCTAGCTATGCAGTAAATTTTGATATCTCAGCCAGTAGCAGACACTTACTGTAGGTATTACTTTTATAAATTCAGACGCTTTTTCTCGCTGTAATAATGCTTTTATTTCACACAAGTGTTCCGCCTTTTTGTATTAAACACATCTTGCCGAAACCTGATTTTCCTCTCATCTGCTGGTAGCCTAAATAACGGATTTCCACTTCATTTACGAAAGCTCATTTTCGGGTCAAGATCTTACGATTTTCTTGTTTTCGCAACTTGTCTTTCGTTGACTAAATTACATTGAACGTTTCACTGATGATCTAGCAAGAACTCCTACAACGAAAACTGTGATGATTTTCGCTGTAAGTGGAAGGCAAGAGACAGTGCTGGTCTCGTACTATAAATATGACTTTCTTTGTTGGTTGGTTGATTCGGGAGAGGGGACCAAACAGCGAGGTCATCGGTGCCCTCGGATTAGGGAAGGATGAGAAAGGAAGTCGGCCGTGCCCTTTCAACGGAACCGTGACGGCATTTCCGTGGACCGATTTAGGGAAAACACCGAAAATGCAAATCAGGATGGCTCGACGCGGGTTCGAACCATCGTCCTCCCGAATGCGAGTCCTGTGTGCTAACCACTGTGCCGTATGACTTTCTCGCTGGATTATCACTGAAATATTTGACATAATTCAGCTAACGGAAAAGGTATGAACAGAAGAATAACTGAAAGGCGTCGACATTAATACGTATCAAATTTTCGTAAGTGAAGTGGAAGTATGTTCTCTAATCTATGAACTGATAAAACAGATTTTAGCAAGACAGTCAAGTAACTAAAAAACAAAAAATCCACTAAAGATGCCTTTGACATAAAAAGCGGTACACCTCTGTATCATAAACTTTATATTGCTGAAAGAAAAATCCCTTTGAATTTATTTATTTACATACTTGCTGCAGAAAATTGCCACACCAAAAAACTTGTTACAGACAATAAGTGAGCTGTGCTCTCGTTCCTCTGGCGCATCGCCAGAGGGGGTCACGGTTCTTAGCGTGCAATCGCTGGCGGCTTTTGGGGAGAGAAGACGTACTAGCGTACGGGCAGTTGGTGGCAGGTGGCCCATGTGGGCGGCCGAGTTTTGCGAGTGGGATTGTATCGTGCGGTGAGCTGTTTTGAGGTGGAAAGCCATGCCTCGTCGCGGTTTTCGATTGCGACTCATTCAGAAGGGCGGTGAGGCGATGAGTCTGGAGCCATGATGTTCTGTCGTTTGTAGCATCGAGTTCCCGGCTTCTTGTAGTAAGATTGCTGTTCCCTTATGTATTGTACCACCCTTACAGAGGATGTGGTGGTTTAAACTGTGGCCGTTGGTCTGTGAAACTGTGGCCGTTGGTATTTGAAGTTGCCTCACGCAGACTAGACTTTTGGTTGCTAGTATGTGCCGGTTGTTTGCTATTTATTTTGCTACTCGCAAGATTGCACTGGCGAGATTGACTCTTGGTAGAGCGACGCTCACCGTTAGACAGTTTGAATCTGCATGTGGTCGCTTGTGTGTGTTCACCGTTAAATGGTATATTGTCAACATCATCTGCAAGTTTGCATCTTGCGCATTCGTGTCGTGGCTTTCTTGTAGTGTTCCACGAATTTTCCTGTTGTTGTTAATGTGCACCGTTGAGTGACAATTTGCTTAACGGCAAGCAACAAGAGGAGCCTTTCGACAGAACGCCGTTGAGTGTTCAGTCCGCGTACAGTTGAAAATACTGTTAGTACCAAATGTTTCACAGCCACTAGCAGTTGTACTCTGTGCTTGCGACTTGGTTGATTACATAGTTTTAGTTCAGTAGATCTGGCGACTGATTATGAGGGTCACTCCAAAATAAATACACACTATTTTTGTAAAAATACAGTTTTCATTCTGCATGTGTGAAAGTTTTACAGTGTGTAGATACATCCTTCCCGCTTGTTTTCAAACTTGGTTCAACCTGTTCTCGTGAGTGGCGCCGTCACAGTCATGACACAACGCGTCGAGTGCAAAGACGGCACATTAAGACGTTTAAACAACATTGCGTGGAGTGTTTGGTTGACATAGAAGGATGAGAAACTGTGACAGTGTAGATTAATTATTTGTATTTTGCTGTTACCAGTCGCAATTATTTAATTTAACATATTTCAATGCGTTTCGAGCATTTTTTTGTTCATTATCAAGGGTTTATGCATATTGAAATTACTTAAACAGAAACTGCCTTGTCTAAATTAATCTAGAACTGTTCTGCTCCTGGAGTGGCCTTTGGGGTATTTGGGGGTGGGTGGGGGGAGGTGGAGGGGCGGGCAGTGTGTGGTCAGAGACAGGTGTCTGGTGTTGTCTGGTGCGGAGCTGCGCCTCCTTGTTTCATTGACACCACAGTCATCTGCATCGCTGGTACATTGGCGGAGCTGTTGTTCAGCATTACGTTGTTGCACTGCTTAATCTGATATTTCTTTGGGGTAGTTTCACTGCGCAAACGTTTCTCCATAGAACTGAACAGTAAACCTTAAAAACAAAACGAAAAAATGTCTCTAAACACAATGGGATTTAACATCTGAGGTCATCAGTCCCCTAGACTTAGAACTACTTAAACCTAACTAAACTAGGGACGTCACACGCACCTACGCAGGATTCGAACCTGCGACCATAATAGCAGCGCGGTTCCGGACTGAAGCGCCTAGAACCGCTCGGCCACAGCGGCCGGCTCCTTAAGAACAAAATGGTGGCTGAATATCGACTATCGTTTCTTTCCAGCTATATTCACGATACTGACAGTCAGTTAGTCGTTTATGTCACACTGGCTCTTGTTAAATCTATTGCATTGGTACTGATTTAAGGCTGCTGTAGAGTTTTGAGTTTGTGAGCTATATTATCTCATTAAGAATATTGTCGCCGTTTTTTGTGTTATGAACGAAAATTTCTGTATCTTTCATGATACCCATTATTTTACTTTTACCTTCGAACTTCAGTGGGTGGCTTCTGTCATTAATGTGTGTTTCTACTGCTCATTTGCTATATTTCTCTAGTGTGGATCAGTCTATTTGGTCGAGATCCGGAATTGCTGCCTCTCTGGCCTCTTCAGTATGTCTTGCATTGACTGCAGGTGATTTTGTAAATGCAGAATGCGTTAACATTTGTAACTGGCGGTATAACATTGTGAATAAGTCTCCTAGTTAAGTTGTTGGTGGTGCTGAAACTGATTTTTACAACTGTATTTTTGAATTTGTAATTTTTCAGACATTATATCAACGTATGTCGTTTTTACATAGTTCATTGCTGGGGTGTTGTCAGTTATGAGTGTAGTTTGTTGGCCGGTCGGAGTGGCCGAGCCGTTCTAGGCGCTACAGTCTGGAACCGCGCGACCGCTACGGTCGCAGGTTCGAATCCTGCCTCGGGCATGGATGTGTGTGATGTCCTTAGGTTAGTTACGTTTAAATACTTCTAAGTTCTATGGGACTGATGACCTCAGAAGTTACGTGCCATAGTGCTCAGAGCCATTTGAAATTTTTTTTGTAGTTTGTTGTTGTTTGTTCAGTTCGAGTTTTATCTGCTGAGAGTGCATTAATGCCAACAGTCTTGCAGCAGTCGTAACATCGGTACATGACCTAAGTAAAGCGCTGTTGGGCTTGGCTAGCACTTGGAGCGGTGACCTCCGCGTCTGCCGAGCGTTGTTGGAAAGCGTGGTGAACTCAGCACTTACGAGACCATTTGAGGAGCTGCTTGACCGAGAAGCAGCGGCTCCGCTCACCAAAACTTACAACGTCCCGGAGAGCGGTGTGCTGCAGTCATGGACTGTGCGGCTGATTCCGGCGGAGGTTCGAGTCCTCCCTCGGACATGGGTGTGTGTGTTTGTCCTTAGGATAATTTAGGTTAAGTAGTGTGTAAGCTTAGGGACTGATGACCTTGGCAGTTAAGTCATATAAGATTTCACACACATTTGAACATTTTTTAGAGCGGTGTGCTGACCACATGCCCCTTCATACACGCATCCAGTGACGCCTATAGGCTAAGGATGACACGTCGGTTGGTACTGGGCCTTTAGAGGCCTGTTCGCACGGAGTTTAGTTTCAAGTGTTAGACATTGTATTAATGAGTATAGCCTCACGTGCATTGTTTATTGCTGTAAATTTTATGGTTTCAATTTCTCGTTGGGCTCTGTATGTCACTGATCTACATCCAGCTTTTTGTGGGAAATAGGATTTGTAGAGAAGTTTGGTGTACTGGTGTCTGTACTAGTAAGTTTTCTGTGAACTTTGAAAGATACCTGCTGGTTCTGTTTTGGTATCATAATGTCAAGAAAAAAATTATGTTGTGTTCTTCAAATTCAAGGGTGAAATGGATATTTTAATGCAGACTACTGAATTCATTAAGAAGGGTTCTTACTTCATCGTATGTTCCATCAAATAGAATAAGGGAATCATCCACATACCTATTATAGAATTTAATTTTGCTTGTGATAGTATCGTTTAGTTTCAATATTTTGTTCTCTGTATGTTCGACGAATATCTCAGCTGTTAGGACACAAATGATATTTTTGGGCAGTGTTGCTCTTACCACGACTTGGACTCCCTCATTCCAATCGCTATGAACGTAACCAGGACGTTTACTTAGAAATTCTCAGTAGCTTCCTCTCTTCTGCATTTTCATGATGATGACTATGATATGGATACTCTCGTCTTTCAGGATTATTACTGCACACATTGTAGTGGGACGCGAAATTGAAGCGTCACCCATCCACCAGTGTCAGCCCAGTTTGCAGGTGAATATAAGTTTAATTTAGTGTTTTGTTTATGTATTTTGTAATATTTGTAATGGTTGTGAATTATCTATAGTTTTGTATTTGTTTTTATGTTTCATGTACGGAGAGAGCGGCGCAACGAACGGAGACAGCATCTTCACTGCCGGGACCAGAGAGAAAATTGCTGGCCACAATACGTCGCGGGTCGACAGCCAAAGAGCAACAGAAGATCCTGAAACCGAGTTGTTGTGTCGTGCTTCTAAAAACTGAAAAAATAAGAATTTGTAATGTTTGTACAACAATGACGTCATAGAAAGTTTAATCATGTTGTAAATGTTCAGTCCTATCTTGTCAAGGCTCAGGTTCACGTCTATATGTAGTATATAGGAAGATAATAAACTAGTGTATACTACAAAAGTTTAAATACGTGTTCCGAGAATTTATTTATGAAGAATTATATTAAGGAAGAATCATTACTGATTTATTTGACAAGATTATTAATTTTGACAGCGTTCATCGCGAGTTTGAGTCTTAAAAGTTTATTCAATGTGGTTTTAATATTTATTAAAGCAGATAACTTGCATTAATATAATGTCTGAGAAGAAACAAACGACATCTAAATTGAAAAAAAGTTTGCGCAAACCAACTGGACTGAGTGTCGTAATTCTGTGCATACGACTCAAATGATGATGTTTTAATTACAGTTTCGTTCAAGAACCATTCAGAGATAACTTTAAAAAGAATTGAAATAATTTTGAAGTGTTTTGTAACTGACGTAGGTGACGAAGTCTGCACATGGTCATATGTCAAAACAAAATCATTTATACAAAACGTACGTCGTTACACTACAACATACGTTTCTGGTTTGACGAATACCTGGCGGCCGCTGTGGCCAAGCGGTTCTACGCGCTTCAGTCCGGAACCGTGCTGCTGCTACGGTCGCAGATTCGAATCCTGCCTCGGGCATGGATGAGTGTGATGTCCTTAGGTTAGTTCGGTTTAAGTAGTTCTAAGTCAAGGGGACTGATGACCTCAGATGTTAAGTCCCATAGTGCTCAGAGCCATTTGAACCATCTGTCGAATACTCAGTTGCACTTTCGCGTCTCGAGTGGCCTACTAAGTCATCCGACCTTAATCCCACAGAAAATGTCTGGGACTATTTAGAACAGCTGGTGGAAAGCAAATCAACGGGATCCTACGGTCAATAAGTGGCGTCAGCTGGATATGTCATGGTATAACTGATGATACTGTGAGAAGAATTTGACAAAGCTTTGCAAGATCTAAGTCGAAGCACGGCCGCGGGGTTAGACAATATTCCGTCAGAACCACTGATAACCTTGGGAGACCCAACCATAACAGAACTCTTCCATCTGGTGTGCAAGACGTATGAGATGGGTGAAATACCCTCAGACTTCAAGAAGAATCTAGTAATTGCAATCCCATAGAAATTAGTTGCTGACCGGTGTTAAAATTACCGAACTATCCGTTTAATAAGTCATGGTTGCAAAACACTAACACGAATTTTTTACAGAAGAATGGGAAAAAATGGTAGAAGCCGACTTCGGGGAAGATCAGTTTGGGTTCCGGAGAAATGTAGAAACACTCAAGGTAATACTGACCCTATGACTTACCTTATAAGATAGGTTAAGGAAAGGCCAACCTACATTTGTAACATTTGTGGAGTTGGAGAAAGTTATTAACAATGTTGACTGGAGTGCTCTCTTTGAAATTCTGAAGGTAGTAGGTGTAAAACACAGGGTGCAAAGGGTTATTTACAACTTGAACAGAAACCAGACGGCAGTTGTAAAAGTCAAGGGACGAGAAAGGGAGGCAGTGGTTGAAAAGGGAATGAGTCAGGGTTGTAGCCTAAACCCGATGTTATTCAACACGTACACTGAACAAGCAGAAAAGGAAACCAAAGAAATATTTAGGGTAGGAATTAAAGTTTAGAGAGAACAAACAAAAACGTTGAGGTTCGTCGATGACACTGTAATTCTGTCAGAGACAGCAACGGGCGTGGAAGACCAGCTGAATGGGATGTACAGTGCCTTGAAAGAGGAAAGATGAACATCAACAAAAGGAAAACAAGGCTAATGGAATATAGACGGATTAAATCAGGCTAAGCTAAGGGACTCAGATTAGCAAACGAGAGATTTAAAGTAGTGGACGGGTTTTGCTATTTGGGTAGCAAAATAACTGATGATGGTCGAAGTAAAGAGGATGTAAAGTGTAGACCGGCAATGGAAAGAAAAGCATTTCTGAAGAAGAAAAATCTGTTATCATCGATTATGTGTTTAAGTGTATTTGTATGGAGTGCGGCCATGTATGGAAGCGAAACGCGGACGATAAACAGTTTTGATAAAAAGATAATAGAGGCTTTCGAAATGTGGTGCTATAGAAGAATGCTGAATGCTGTAGGTTACATGGGTAGATCACGTAGCTAATGAGGAAACTCTGAACAAAATTGGGGGGACATGAAACTTGTGGCACAACTCGATCTAAAGCAGGGATCGGTTGATAGCACACATTCTGAGACGTCAAAGGATCACCAGTTTAGTACTGGAGGGAAGTGTGGGGAATAAAAATCGTAGAGGGAGACCAAAAGATGAATACAGCTTGCAGATGCAGGAAGATGTAGGTTGCAGTAGTTATTCGTAGATGAAGAGGCACGCCCAGCATAGAGTAGCACGGAGGGCTGCAGCGAACCAGTCTTGGGACTGAAGATCACAGCAACAACAAACTCAAGAAACTTGTGCATGCTCCTCTCCGACCAGCTGAGGTCACTGTGAAGGCTTGGGTCGATGGTGCTCGGTATGAGCGTGACGTATCCTGGGGGTTATGTATTTTTCTTTGTCTAGTATACTTAAGAGCATTTTTATATTCTTCTTGAAACCTCAGAGTATATATCTTACACACAGGACATAATGCTATTGTCACGGCTGGCTCTTCGAAAGATCTGAGTAATTCGGAGGAATTATCCTCTACTTCAGGTGCCCCGTTTCGACTTAGTCGCTGCTGTGTAAAAATGGTTCAAATGGCTCTGAGCACTATGGGACTCAACTGCTGAGGTCATTAGTCCCATAGAACTTAGAACTAGTTAAACCTAACTAACCTAAGGACATCACACACATCCATGCCCGAGGCAGGATTCGAACCTGCGACCGCAGCGGTCTCGCGGTTCCAGACTGCTGTGTAAAATTCTCCTCACGGTGCCATATCTGTATCTAATCGCTCTTCTCTTCTTTTAATATCTTCTTAAAGTTAGTTTCCCCTCTTTTTATCTTTCACCCTCCCCTTCTTTGCCTTGTGCTGGCGTCTCATCTGAGCTCATAATAATCATCCACGAACGTCTCTTTTATTCCAGCGGCCTCCGTAACATTTCACTAAGAGGTATTTATTTTTCACCTATTCATACTGCTACAAATTTGCACTTCTCCTCTAGCCATTCCTGCTTTTCTGTCGTGCACTTCGTAATTTCTCATTTTTTTAGGCATCTGTATTCCCTTTTGCCTGTTCATTTGCAGCAGTTTTATGTTTTCTCCTTCCATTCTTAGTTAACTCCAGTACCTCGTATGTTGCCCAATGGCCTTCCGTTTTGCGTATTTCATCTTCCGGTGCCTTCACTATTTCATACTTCAAAGCTACCCATTCGGATTATGTTGTATTACGTGTCCCTGTTTGTCAGTCATTACCTAACGCTCCCTTCTCATTGAAAATATCAGAAACCTCTGATTCTTTCAATTTATGCAGGTTCCATCTCCTTAATTTCCTAACTCCCTGCAGTTACATCAGTTTTAGCCTGCGGTTCACAACCATTACATTATGGCCAGAGTCGTCGTCTTCCCTTACAAATGTTTTGCTTTTTTAAATCTCCGCCTTATCGCCATGTAATCTGTCTGAAACCTTATGGTGCCTCCATGCTTCTTCGACGTCTACAAACTTGGTTCTTGATTGTTAACCAAAGTTGTAGCAACGACTGAATGATTCCTGCGAAAAATTCTATCGTGTGGCTTCCCCTTTTATTCCTTCTCCCCAGTCCTCGTTTTCCCACTATTTTTCCTTCTCTTCCTTAACCAGCTATCAAAATGTAATGAAATTTTCGTCTCTGTTAAATAACGAAACAGTTTCACTTATGATACATTCTTCAATCCCTTCATCTGCGGAGTAAGTGATAATATGAACCGATATATGTGTGATGGGTTTTGGCTTTGTCTCTATCTTTTCCCAACAAACAGCTCAGTTCATACATACAATACCAGGAACAAAAATGATCTGCACAAGCACTTAAAAGCACTTACTTTAGTTCAAAAAGGGCTCCACTACTGAGGAACACTCATCTTCAATAATTTGCCAGCAAACATAAAAAATTTAGTTACAAATAAAGATCAGTTTAAAAGGAACCTGAAAGACTTACTAGTGGCCAACTCCTTCTACTCTATTGACGAATTTTTTAATAGCAACAAATGATGTATTGTATATATTCATACTATTAGTATTGTTATTTCAGCTTTAAAAAATGACATGTTCCACATCCACGAGGATCTCCTCAACACGGATCTATGAAACGAAAAACTAATCTAATCTAATCTTGGGTACGTTAATGGGTTCACTTTGATGTTCGTAATAGCTTCTGGGAGTTTCCTTGTTTATTATCAGACCTGCTCCTGTTTGATTTTGTGTTGATAACCCAATACTCCCATGACCAGGAGTCCTGTTCTTCCTGGCACCGTACTTCACAAGTCCCACTGTATGGAATTGTACCTGTAGGATGAAGAGTAGAATAAAAATTCGGGGTTAGAGAATATCAGTGATAAGATTCGTGCTATCCTCCGTGAAATTGAAGATGAAATACACGACACGTTGAATGTAATGAACAATATAGTGGGTAGGTGACGTAGACTGAGAATAAATCGAAGAAAGACGAAAGCAATGAGTATCGTAACGGGAAACTAACATCAAAATTAATGACCACGAAGTAAGCGAAGTTAAGGAATACGTTTGGAGCACACCAGTGTATGGTGGAGAATAACGAACTATGGGGAACACGAAAAAAAAGGTTCAAATGGCTTTGAGCACTATGGGACTTAACATCTGAGGTCATCAGTCCCCTAGAACTTAGAACTACCTAAACCTGAGTAACCTAAGGACATCACACACATCCATGCCAGAGGCAGGACTCGAACCTGCGACCGTAGCGGTCTAGAACCGCTCGGCCACACCGGCCGGCAAACCGAAAAAAAAAGAGAATAGAAGCGTTAGAGACGTGACTCTATGAAAGTATATTGAAAATTAGCTGAACTGGTAAGATAAGGTAAGAGGAAGTTCTCCGCAGAATCGGCGAAGGAAGGAACGTATGGAAAACACCGACGAGAAGACGGAACAGAATGATAGGAGATGTGTTAAGACATCGCGGAATAGCTTCCAAGGTACAAGAATGAGCTGGTGCGGGTAAAAAAATTGTTGGAGAAGACAGAGATTCGAATACATACAACAAATAATTGAGGATGCAGGGTGCAACAAGTGCTATTATGAGATGAACAGGTTGGCCCAGGAGGGGAATTCGTGGCACGTTGCATCAGACCAGTTACAAAACTGTAACTAAAAATGAAAAAAACAAAGTGACCGAATCTACGCAGTTTCTTTTTGGAGAGCACTGAGTGGATTATCAACTTACGACAGTTTATTGTGTGGCTAGTTGGAAGCCAACGGCGCCCCTAGACTGCAGCGTCGCCGTATTGTTCGGAACGTACCCGGAAGGCAGACAAAGCGGCCAACAACAGGAGTTAACACCCGCGCGGCATTGTGCAATTTCTGGGGACGGCTGCCGCTCCGCTCCGGAAGTGGTCAGCGTGGAAGCGGCGTGGGCACCCGCAGCAGACTACGTTCCCTCCCTCCCTTCCTCCATCTGCGCCGCAGAATCATCGTAAACGCAGTAGGCACGTGTCGTCGTGGTAGTAGCTGCCACTGCGACGGTAGGTTCACCGCTACGCACATGCTTCTCAGCAAAGCAAACTAAAGAACTCACAAGTGTGGCAGCACCGCCGTAATCGTATTGAATGTCTGTTGATCCATTGTGGACGCAGGACAGTGGCTGATCAAATATTTACCGTGGAAAATCACCAAACCGCCGTATTTTTTGAGAAGTTATTTTATATTGACTACCAGATTCGGCATTTCAGTGCTATGTTCAGGCCCCTGCATACTAAAAACGAGTATACATTTAGTACGTATTGAGGTATACCACGCTGGCTTTACAGAAAATGAAATGTAATAGCTAGGTGGTAGCCTTTAAATCGGCCGCGGTCCGTTAGTATACGTCGGACCCGCGTGTCGCCACTATCAGAGATAGCAGACCGAGCGCCGCCACACGGCAGGTCTAGAGAGACTCCCTAGCACTCGCCCAGTGGTACAGCCGACTTTGCTAGCGATGGTTCACTGTCTACATACGCTCTCATTTGCAGAGACGACAGTTTAGCATAGCCTTCAGCTACGTCATTTGCTACGACCTAGCAAGGTACCATATTCAGTTACTATAATTACTTCAAGAATGTATTCTGAACAGATAATATTGTGAATCATGTACCGTGAAGAGCGACGTTCATCATTAATGGATTAAAGTTAAGCATCAAACTGATTACGTCCGCTTTCTGAATTCTCATTCCTTGTCATGTTCCAGACCTCACGTCAGTATAGTTCTTCCCTCTTCACGCCAGCCTGCGTGAGCTAAAACGCGTGCATTTCGGCCTCCACACGTAACACGGTGTTGGCTCTTCTGCTAACACAAAAGTAATAATAAAACTTACAAAATGCAATTAGCAGCGTTAATACCTGTGCACTTACAGCACAACAAAGTAGAACATGTAAACATGCTGGTTAGCATGAAACTATTTTAACATCACAGAATTGTAACAGAATACTCCAAACATTACAAAAGACCAAAAACAGATAATATACAGTCAGAAGCACAAAGGAACAAAGTTTGTCTAGCCCTGTTTTTTTTAATAAAAAACCTACATAATTCTCACAGATGAGGAATACCCTAGTTCTTATGAAGACCTATCCTTATTCATAGTAAAACGTCTCGAAAGAATATATGAAGTGCACAATAGTGTGCATATCTATTACCTAAGTATTATCACCACTAGTGATATATCAGAATTAGTCGTCACATCATCAAAAACGCAACCAGACGCAGAACCCAACAGCCGACAACATATTAAGTGAATAACTGTATGCAAAGAACTTGCGAGGAATATTCAGTATAATACCTAGAGAGTATATGTTATGTATGTGTCCCTTACATCAGTTAATGTCTGCAGCTCGTGGTCTCGCGGTAGCGTTCTCGCTTCCCGAGCACGGGGTCCCAGGATCGATTACCGGCGGGGTCAGGGATTTTTACCTGCCTCGAGATGACCGGGTGTTGATGTGTCACCTTCATCATCATCATTCATCCCCATTACGGTCGGAGGAAGGTAATGATAAATCACCTCCGCTAGGACCTTGCCTAGTACAGCGGTACGGCTCTCTCGCATCATCCCCTACGCTCTGTCAAGGAGTGTGGGACTTCCTCATCATCATATCAATTAATAGGCGGGCAAGTACTAGAGTGAAACAAACAAGTCCTCAAATCCATATTAACTGAGGGGGGTTCTCTAAAATCTCAACTGACAATCTAAGACTATTTCCATGGGAATATCAGGTATCACACTATCGATATCCAAATGGGAACAGACCCATTGCAAGTTGTATCGCGATAGGTAGTGCTGGGATGGAACAAGCTAAAAGTAAGGCAAGTGTACGAAGACCAACAAGACACCAAAGTATAAGCCCACTAACTCAGGAACAAAATGGGACAAAAAGGGGAGGGGGGAGCAGCAATTGTGAGCGAAAAAAGGAGTTTGTAAATACCCTCATACAATAAACTAATCATGGAGTGGAACATTACTAAATCAAAACCTTGCAAATGATGGGGGAAACCAAGGCGATAAAACGAACAGTGCATTACTACAATCCTAAATATATCACGAGTCTCGGGAGCCGCACAGTAAAACTCGTGACCCACAACAGTAGCACACAACATACTCAAAATTTAGAGTTATCATGTTAACATTAAATCAAAATCCATAAACACCATAAAATACGCGTACATGATAAGAATATCATAGCATTCCCCTAAGGTGTATGGTGAAGCAAAGCTAGAACTATGCAAAACTAACTAAACACTATTCACGAGATGCAGTCGAGAAGCAACGAATATCCCACATGTTACCCAGGGAATTTGTCAGTTTGGGCCTAAAATGGTATGCAAACGAATTCATTACAACGAATCACATCATGAGGAGACAGTAGCAATCGCATAGTGTTAAATATAAGGAAGAATCCACTAACAGAAGGAAAAGTCCCCTCATAAATGCGTACAAGCTTACTTCTAAAAGACAGAAACATGGTCAGTAATATAAAATTGCTACATACCAATAGTAAGGACGGCCACAAAGCGACATTGAGAGAGTTGCAGAAACAAACAAACGTTTATACCAATACTCATAACAAGATGACTTACAGTATGTCAGCCAGACAAACCAATGCTACGATCGTTCCCTTCTTGGCAAAGAGGTGATTCCTTTTGAAGTGTTACGTGATATGGTCTTTTGTAGAGTGGTTACTGTACTTTTACTGATATAGTTTCCTCACCAGTTTTATTGTAAATTATATAGCGTATGGTACTTACGTTACGATCATATACTTCTTCTCTCAGGGATGAGTTCATTTCGAAATGTCAATTGAAAATAACGGTTGTTTAGCTTCTGTTAAATGGATTTAGGTGACAGGCGAGGAATTAAAGTTAGGTTCTATTGGTACTACTACACATTTTTCCTGACAGAAAATAGGTTTTCATATAGTTCGATACTCGTTTAAGTTTGATGATTCGATTTCAGTAATGGTGGGGCACTATAGCGCTTCTTTTATTGCGTAGTTGGACGAATATAGTATGGTTGGTTAAAAGTATAGGACATCCTGTTTGGAAGAGTACTTGATCTGAGATTCTAGTAGTTTGTCGCAAGGCTTTTTACGGTTGTAACTCAATCTTTTTAAATTGCAGAGTGGTTTCGTGTTGCCCATGATAGTTTTGTCGGTTGAGTGATCCAATCACTAGCCTAAGGATACTTTGTTTTATACAACTGCTTTGTGATGTAACAGATTGATGTGACTGACTTGACTTTTGATAGGCGTGGTAGTTTTTACTAGTTTGGTTGGGAATACATGGCTTGCTGTCTTTGCTGGGTGTCCATAATTATTTTCCTTGCTACTCATATTTGCCGATACTATGTTTTATAGCAGATTTACCTTGTTATAGTCAGTCCTATGAGCGGGATGGTGTATCAAAAAGAATCATCCGATTTAAAAAGTATAGGACATCATAGCTGTTATGCTGTTTGAGATATATGCATGAACAACGTACTGTTGAAAAGAGCAAACCCTCGAGTCTTACATGGTTCCCGCTAGAGAGCACCAATGTGCGTCTGTTTTAGTTCTAGTACAAATGGTGTCGGTACAACAGAAAGCGTTTTGTGTTCTACGTTTTGCGCAGTGCGGGTCGGTAATAACCGTTCAGCGTGACTTTCGTACTAGGTATGGTGTGGAACCTCCTACAGCACAGAGCATTAGACGTTGGCACGAAAAATTCCGAGAAACAGGTTTTTTGTTTAAAGGCAAATAGTCGGGCCATGCCCAAGTGTCTGACACAGATGTCGAACGCATCTACACAAGGAGTCGGCAGAAATCCGTTCGGCGTGCAGCTTGACAGCTCAACATGCCCCCGATGTCCGTCTGGCGTGTGTTGCGTCGACGTTTACACATGAGACCATGCCAAATTCAGCTGCTGCAAGCTCTTCTTGAAGGAGACAAAGATGGCAAGATGGAGGGTGACAATTTTCATCCATGTTTAGTGCTTAGTGACGGGGCAACATTCCATTTAAATGGAAAGGTGTACCGTCATAATGTGAGAATACGAGGTACGCAAGGGCAGTCGTAAATGTTTCGGAACACAAAGTTCAGCGCACATTTTTGAACATGGGTCTCTGCAGCAAACGGTCGCTGCCTATTCCCACGTTGAATGACAGTCAGTTACGATTGCACAGTGCACGGGATATTTGAGACTGGTCCGCGGATCAGTGCAACTCTGTTGCCTGGTTGTATGAATCACGTTTCTTGTTGCAGCGCATGACGAACTTCTCTCTTTTTGTGCCGGCCGGTGTGGCCGTGCGGTTCTAAGCGCGTCAGTTTGGAACCGCGTGACCGCTACGGTCGCAGGTTCGAATCCTGCCTCGGGCATGGATGTGTGTGATGTCCTTAGGTTAGTTAGGTTTAAGTAGTTCTAAGTTCTAGGGGACTGATGACCTCAGTAGTTAAGTCCCATAGTGCTCAGAGCCATTTCTCTCTTTTTGTATAACCTTTAAGTATTACATCTGATGAACGCCGCATTAGAACTGAAACTTTTCTGTAGCAATATCTGTGAGTCCAAGAGATAATGCGTTAGGCATATACAAAGTATACTTAACTTTTTAAAACGGCATCAGTATGACTTGGCGCGAAGCTAACAGTTATTCTGCTACAATACTTGATTTATTCAAAATTTCAATTAACGTTTCACTCGTATTTATGCGGTTCCACAGATAAATAGCAAAACATAAAACTTAGAGCTCTTTTCTTTGTTTATGTCCATCACATATTTCAAAGAACTTCGCTGGGTGTTACCTCAAACCAAGTCAAAAGAAGAATGACGCAATTGGCGCCAATCAGGTATAGATCAGGTTAGGTCTCTAGAACGATCAGTGAGTCAAAATACAGTTCAGGTAAGTTCCGCTTTTTACATTAGTATTTCAATTGTCATCATATAGTGTTTTCTGATGATATATATTTATGTGAAGATTTTTGATAATATATCAAACGACAAAGATTCCAGAATTTGTAAATATAAAAATTAGGAACTTTCTGTTATGTTGTAATATCGATTACGTGCCTGTATTATAGTTAATAAAAATTTACACACGAATCTATGTTTTATCTGCATTTAAAATTGAATAGTAAAAATAGCAAAATTAATATAGATTGTTTTTTAGGGTACTTGCTGTTGATTATTTGCCAACTAATTTCATAGTATAAGATCGAAGTCTGAGAATATATCGATATATTAATGGAAAATTATGTTTACGAAAAAATTGCTCCCCAAGACAAGAAAACACTATAAATATCATCAAATAAGAAACACACAATTTACGTATGAAAAGCAACTCATTTCTGTTCAGAATTTATGTGGTATCGTATTTTTCGTTAACTGAGCATACGTTGCGATAGCAGTGGATTTATTATAATCAAGTTTAGGATCTTGTCCAGATATGCCGCCATCCAGGCACACAACTGCTCGAATCACGGACGCAGGCCGGTGGGATGCGATGTGAGAAATTCATTTGGGTTTCCATAGGACCTGTGACAGAAATCGAAGGCACTATGATGTCTGTGGACTAGATGAACATTATTTCGGACCACCTGCATCCTTCACGCTCCCCAATGCCATTGGAACCTTCCAACTTAATTACTGCCAGTGTGACAGGGCCGCAATCGTCTTATATCGCTTTGAGGAGCATAATAGTAAACTCACGTCGATGTCTTGTGACAAAATTAGCCTGATCTGAACCCTATGGAACACATCTGGAACGCCATAGGGCGCCAGCTCCGACGCGTAATTAACGGGAATCGCATGACCTGAGCGAAGACATCTGGTGCTACATACCTCCGGAGATCTACCAAAGATTCGTCGCATCCGAGCCACGAAGAACTGTCGCAGCATTGCGTTCGAAAAGTGGACCAGTGCGCTGATAAGCAGGTGGTCACAATGCTTTGGCTCATTAGTGTACAAAATTACTTAAAATTATTTTCTGCAGACAGTGCTGCACAGTTTCAATCCTCCTCACAATGCAAAGACGAGTCGTATGTTATCGTTATTACCAAAAATCACGGAAAGCTCTGGATCGATTAATTCAAATTTTGGTACGATACTCTAATAATCGTTCGGACATACATAGGCTTGTTGTTGTTGTTGTTGTGGTCTTCAGTCCTGAGACTGGTTTGATGCAGCTCTCAATGCTACTCTATCCTGTGCAAGCTTTTTCATCTCCCAGTACCTACTGCAACCTACATCCTTCTGAATCTGCTTAGTGTATTCATCTCTTGGTCTCCCTCTACGATTTTTACCCTCCACGCTGCCCTCCAATACTAAATTGGTGATCCCTTGATGCCTCAGAACATGTCCTACCAACCGATCCCTTCTTCTGGTCAAGTTGTGCCACAAACTTCTCTTCTCCCCAATCCTATTCAATACTTCCTCATTAGTTATGTGATCTACCCATCTAATCTTCAGCAATCTTCTGTAGCCCACATTTCGAAAGCTTCTATTCTCTTCTTGTCCAAACTATTTATCGTCCATGTTTCACTTCCATACATGGCTACACTCCATACGAATACTTTCAGAAATGACTTCCTGACACTTAAATCAATACTGGATGTTAACAAATTTCTCTTCTTCAGAAACGCTTTCCTTGCCATTGCCAGTCTACATTTTATATCCTCTCTACTTCGACCATCATCAGTTATTTTGCTCCCCAAATAGCAAAACTCCTTTACTACTTTAAGTGTCTCATTTCCTAATCTAATTCCCTCAGCATCACCCGACTTAATTCGACTACATTCCATTATCCTTGTTTTGCTTTTGTTGATCTTCATCTTATATCCTCCTTTCAAGACACTGTCCATTCCATTCAACTGCTCTTCCAAGTCCTTTGCTGTCTCTGACAGAATTACAATGTCATCGGCGAACCTTAAAGTTTTTATTTCTTCTCCATGAATTTTAATACCTACTCCGAATTTTTCTTTTGTTTCCTTTACTGCTTGCTCAATATACAGATTGAACAACACCGGGGAGAGGCTACAACCCTGTCTTACTCCCTTCCCAACCACTGCTTCCCTTTCATGTCCCTCGACTCTTATAACTGCCATCTGGTTTCTGTACAAATTGTAAATAGCCTTTCGCTCCCTGTATTTTACCCCTGCCACCTTTAGAATTTGGAAGAGAGTATTCCAGTCAACATTGTCAAAAGCTTTCTCTAAGTCTACAAATGCTAGAAACGTAGGTTTGCCTTTCCTTAATATTTCTTCTAAGATAAGTCGTAAGGTCAGTATTGCCTCACGTGTTCCAGTGTTTCTACGGAATCCAAACTGATCTTCCCCGAGGTTGGCTTCTACTAGTTTTTCCATTCGTCTGTAAAGAATTCGTGTTAGTATTTTGCAGCTGTGACTTATTAAGCTGATAGTTCGGTAATTTTCACATCTGTCAACACCTGCTTTCTTTGGGATTGGAATTATTATATTCTTCTTGAAGTCTGAGGGTATTTCGCCTGTTTCATACATCTTGCTCACCAGATGGTAGAGTTTTGTCAGGACTGGCTCTCCCACGGCCGTCAGTAGTTCCAATGGAATATTGTCTACTCCGGGGGCCTTGTTTCGACTCAGGTCTTTCAGTGCTCTGTCAAACTCTTCACGCAGTATCATATCTCCCATTTCATCTTCATCTACATCCTCTTCCATTTCCATAATATTGTCCTCAAGTACATCGCCCTTGTATAGACCCTCTATATACTCCTTCCACCTTTCTGCTTTCCCTTCTTTGCTTAGAACTGGGTTTCCATCCGAGCTCTTGATATTCATACAAGTCGTTCTCTTATCTCCAAAGGTCTCTTTAATTTTCCTGTAGGCGGTATCTATCTTACCCCTAGTGAGATAGGCCTCTACATCCTTACATTTGTCCTCTAGCCATCTCTGCTTAGCCATTTTGCACTTCCTGCCGATCTCATTTTTGAGACGTTTGTATTCCTTTTTGCCTGTTTCACTTACTGCATTTTTATATTTTCTCCTTTCATCAATTAAATTCAATATTTCTTCTGTTACCCAAGGATTTCTACTAGCCCTCGTCTTTTTACCTACTTGATCCTCTGCTGCCTTCACTACTTCATCCCTCAAAGCTACCCATTCTTCTTCTACTGTATTTATTTCCCCCATTCCTGTCAATTGCTCCCTTATGCTCTCCCTGAATCTCTGTACAACCTCTGGTTCTTTTAGTTTATCCAGGTCCCATCTCCTTAAATTCCCACCTTTATGCAGTTTCTTCAGTTTTAATCTACAGGTCATAACCAATAGATTGTGGTCAGAGTCCACATCTGCCCCTGGAAATGTCTTACAATTTAAAATCTGGTTTCTAAACCTCTGTCTTACCATTATATAATCTATCTGATACCTTTTAGTATCTCCAGGGTTCTTCCAGGTATACAACCTTCTTTCATGATTCTTAAACCAAGTGTTAGTTATGATTATGTTGTGCTCTGTGCAAAATTCTACCAGGCGGCTTCCTCTTTCATTTCTGTCCCCCAATCCATATTCACCCACTATGTTTCCTTCTCTCCCTTTTCCTACACTCGAATTCCAGTCACCCATGACTATTAAATTTTCGTCTCCCTTCACAATCTGGATAATTTCTTTTATTTCATGATACATTTCTTCAATTTCTTCGTCATCTGCAGAGCTAGTTGGCATATAAACTTGTACTACTGTAGTAGGTGTGGGCTTCGTATCTATCTTGGCCACAATAATGCGTTCACTATGCTGTTTGTAGTAGCTTACCCGCATTCCTATTTTTCTATTCATTATTAAACCTACTCCTGCATTACCCCTATTTGATTTTGTGTTTATAACCCTGTAGTCACCTGACCAGAAGTCTTGTTCCTCCTGCCACCGAACTTCACTAATTCCCACTATATCTAACTTCAACCTATCCATTTCCCTTTTTAAATTTTCTAACCTACCTGCCCGATTAAGGGATCTGACATTCCACGCTCCGATCCGTAGAACGCCAGTTTTCTTTCTCCTGATAATGACATCCTCTTGAGTAGTCCCCGCCCGGAGATCCGAATGGGGGACTATTTTACCTCCGGAATATTTTACCCAAGAGGACGCCATCATCATGTAATCATACAGTAAAGCTGCATGCCCTCGGGAAAAATTACGGCTGTAGTTTCCCCTTGCTTTCAGCCGTTCGCAGTACCAGCACAGCAAGGCCGTTTTGGTTATTGTTACAAGGCCAGATCGGTCAATCATCCAGACTGTTGCAACTACTGAAAAGGCTGCTGCCCCTCTTCAGGAACCACACGTTTGTCTGGCCTCTCAACAGATACCCCTCCGTTGTGGTTGCACCTACGGTACGGCTATCTGTATCGCTGAGGCACGCAAGCCTCCCCACCAACGGCAAGGTCCATGGTTCATGGGGGGGGATACATAGGCTATACATTTTATAAATATATATGGCATGTAAGTACATATATACTGTATAAATCGGAAAAGTTGTTAGGCAAAATCTCTAGTAGTTTCTCAACGACTTACTTCAAATTTTTATATGATAATCTAATGAATGAACAGACGGACTTATCTCGAATAGTTCTTGGCCAAGTTACCTCGTAGGCTATGTATTTTTTTAAACGACTATGTATAGTTTTTTTAAATGCAAGAATAAAAATGCTGTGCTCTGAAAATGGAAAACGTGTGTGTTGCTTTTCTTTCTCGCAGCCAGTTGTAACCAAGATTTTAAGAGACGTAAACCATTAGACCAATTATTTCTCTTGTGTATATTCTTATACGTATACAATTTTAAACAAAATGTGTATGCACAGCAAAGTGCTGTTTCGTTTTACTCCTCGCAGTGGGTTTTAACAGAAGATGAAAGTTGTATTTACGGCTTATCGGCTTATAATTATATATGGGATATGCATCATCCGAAACTTTGTAATTATAGCCGTTCGCTATTTAGAAGCATGTGAAATACAATCACAGAAGCTACTGTCCCCACAGATCTAGCAGCTGGAGAGGTTTCTCTCATACCCTGTATACTAATGATCTCAACCTATTTACTCATTCATTTTAAGCGACTTTAATGGCCCAACCAAAACTTCTTTTGCAGCACCAATAAACAAGGCTCAAAGTCAGAAGGAGGGAGAAAGAGGATTTGGTCAGGGGGGAGGGGGGGGGGGGGAGAGGAGATGAACATAGAGGGAAGGAGGAGTTGTACAAAGAGAGAGGGGAAGGAGGTGGACAGAGACGACAGGGAAGAGGAGAACACATAGAGGAGGAGGAAGAGATTGACAGAGAAAGTGAGGAGAGGAGGAGGAGAGGGAGTTAGAAAGAGATGGACAGAGAGAGGAGGGAAACGGACATTGGGACATACATCCCACTTCCATAAGTACTTAGCGACTCCAAAGTATTGTCAGTTCGCTAGCGCAATTATCAACAGTATACACGTGAATCACCAAAAACTGTTGTTCACGAATATTAATCCTTCCGTGACAGATAGTTTTGGCCAAGCGACGGCAAATATCTTCAAATCGCTACTTTCTTAAACCTGATGTAGCGTTAATTTGTGAGTTTCGAAATCATTCTTTGTTACTTCTTCCTTTTAATAAGTTGTGAAACGTAACAATAATCTAAATTCTTGGTCATTACTTTAGAATTATTGCCAGCCAGAACCCATGTAACATCTCAGAATCCCACACTAAATTTATGCCGAGATATGGCATCACGAGTCATTAAAATGTATTACAAGTATGACCTTGTAACGATGCTCATATCAGCAACGGCACACTACAGCTAACAGCTGACTCCTATTCCATTCTTCTGCTGCGAGTTCACAAATACTGCGATTTAGTTAGCTAAGCGCCGAACTACATGTGTAGGATCCCCGATTAGAATTTTATATGAAAATGAATGCTTTACAGTAAAGAAATGAGAATCGCCAACATACTCGACCTTTTCTTTTTATAAATACGTATTTGAACATTGAGTGATAAGGCTGCATATAGAAAATAAATTAAAGCAATTTTCTATGTCAGTCACTTTTTATTTTCTCCAACGACGCGTTCCTAGAGCTTACAACCTCATTTTCAGGTGGCTCAGCGCATTACATTACATTTATTTGCTGGATGTAGCCAGTTGTCTGTTTTGAGTTTCATACTCTCGGCCATCCCAGTAGAACGAGCCGGCTTTCGTCTCATCCGAAGCTGTGCAGACCAAGTCCTGGCCCTTACAACACGCACTGAAGCGGGATTCCAAAAGAAATTAAAAACATCTGTGCCGGCCGTGGTGGCCATGCGGTTCTAGGCGCTGTAGTCCGGAACCGCGCGACTGCTACGGTCGCAGGTTCGAATCCTGCCTCGGGCATGGATGTGTGTGATGTCCTTAGGTTAGTTAGGTTTAAGTAGTTCTAAGTTCTAGGGGACTGATGACCTCAGATGTTAAGTCCCATATTGCTCAGAGCCATTTGAACCATTTTAAAAACATCTATGGCCTTCATTGACCTGTCGGCAGCATTTGATACAGTCTGGACACAAGGCCTACTCTATAAACTGATGAAAATAATTCCCTGCCAAAAAGTGTCAAAGTTTATTGGTAACCTGATTGGTAACAGAGGATTCCAGGCTATCATGGGAAACAGTCAGTGGCCAGAAATTCCTTCAAAACGGCTTACCTCAAGGCTCGGTATAAGCCCCACTGCTTTTCAGCCTGTACGTTGCTGACGCCAGAAACAGCTTGTACGAAATTTGGCTACGCTGATGACTGGGCCATTGCAGCAAGGCACACCGATTTTAATACAATGGAAGAAACCCTGACATCCGATCTGTCTGCCCTGGCAGCATACTTCCGTAAATGGAGGCTTAGGCCTAATGCCACGAAGACAGAAGTAACTTGCTTCCATCTCAATAACAGAGAAACCGACATAGCTCTGGACGTATATTTGGACGACACACGCCTCACCCACAACAAGGAACAAAGGTACCTATGTGTCGCGTTATACAGAACGTTGTCATTTAAATCACACTTTACAAAAACAGCCGGGGAGTATGGTGGCCAGCGGAAGTGTTGTGTTCCTGGAGCCACTCTGTAGCAATTCTGGACGTGTGGAGTGTCGCATTGTCCTGCTGGAATTGCCGAAGTCCGTCGGAATGCACAATGGACATGAACGGATGCAGGTGATCAGACAGGATGCCTACATACGTGTCACCTGTCAGAGTCGTATCTAGACGTATCGGGTGTCCCATACCACTCCAACTGCACACGCCCCACACCGTTACAGAACAACCAGTTTGAACAATTCCCTGCTGACATGCAGGGTCCGTGGATTCAAGATACCTCAATACCCGTACACGTTCATTCGCTCGATACAATTTGATACGAGACTCGTCCGACCGTGCAATATGTTTCCAGTCATCAATAGTCCAATGTCAGTGTTGACGGGCCCTGTGAGGCGTAAAGCTTTGTGTCGTGCTTCGGCTCCGAAGGCACATATCGATGATGTTTTGTTGAATGGTTCGGACGCTGACACTTGTTGATGACCCAGCATTGAAATCTGCAGCCATTTGTGGAAGCGTTGCACTTCTGTTACATTGAACGATTCTCTTCAGTTTTCGTTGGTTACCTTCTTGCAGGATCTTTTCCCGGCCGCAGCGATGTCGGAGATTTGATGTTTTACCGGATTCCTGATATTCATGGTACACTTGCGAAGTGGTCGTACGGGAAAATCCACACTTCATCGCTACCTCGGAGACGGTTTGTCCCACCGCTCCTGCGCCGACTATGAAACGATGTTCAAAATCACTTAAATCTTGGTAACCTGTCATCGTAACAGCAGTACCGAACGCAGCGCCGTATTCTACCTGTTTACATATGGCTATACCAGTTTCTTTGGCGCTTCAGTGTAGAGTTTGCCGTGAGTCTGTTTCTAGGTTCTTAGCAACCAAGGCGCGTCCGCTACTTTCTGCACTTCGTGGCGCCGTGTTCCCGCAACGTTCGAAGTTTCTACTCACCATCTTCAGGTGGAGACTGCAAGTACTAAACTCGTCCAAACTTTATAACCAGGCGCCACGACTTTGCTGGTAACCCAAGAATACTTCATCAGTGAAATTTGTGGAAAAAACTTGCTTTCTCATATATTTCCTTTTTTCTTTTCGTGTAAGTTATTATTATTTATGGAGAGTCCGCTGATGCAAGGAGGTGCCGTATCTACACCACAATTAGTTTGAAGGCCGCTACAGTCAAAATTACAGGGAAGGAAACTCTAGTGCAAGTAGATAAAAAGGTGTTGGTTCCAAGTGCAGTGGACACTGCTGTTTTGTCCAGCCAGCGGGACTTAACTGCAATATTTCTCGTAGCACATGAATTAATTTTATACGCACAACAAGCCTTCCCGGAAACCGCACCATACTTTTTTCCGCATTCCGGCAAGTTTAAGATCGTAAAGCAATAATACGTCCCAATAAATACCTCCTCCTCTTCTTAGTGTCAGGTCTTGCTAAATAATGGTGAAACGTAATTACGACGATGTGACATTCTCATTCCACCCGATTCTCGCAGCTACCAGAAGCAAATAGGGCGCAGGTTGGGGGGGGGGGGGGGGTGTCCTGCGTCTTGCAAAAGCACCAGCGCGGAGTAAACTTCGCGGCGGAGTGGCTGATTAGCTGAGTGGGGCGTGCGGCGCGGTGTGAGTCACTTTGCCCGCTGCCCCATGCCGTCACCTTCCTGTTTGTCAACAACTGCACGTACGCCAACACCACAACCGCCGGCACTAGCGTCTCCTCCCACGTCCAGTGTCCGGTAACAGGAGACCTGAGGTGTCAATGGAGGAATACTGTCACACCAGGAATTTCTCACTCCTTGAGGAATTTGTACAACCGTGAGGTTAACATCCCACATGTCTTTAAAAAGATTATAGTTCGCATATAACTCGTAGCGACAGAACTAAAATAGTAATTTTGTCTTCATTAGTTGAACAACGTTGACAATTGGACTGTGTTGTAAACAAACTATGAGGACAATCGTGACTCTTGGTTTTGATTTCTTCTTCTCTCCCAGGAACTATGTCTGAATCCACTGCTGACTCATAACCACACCGTAAAAGATACTATTTTGTGAATTTCACAAAAACTGTAGTACTAGAGAAATCAAGTTGAATTTGATGGAATACACTAAAATAAGCATACATTTTTCCAATTATTTCTTTTATACTACTAACAGTCATAATATTTAATCCAGAATGATATTTTCACTCTGCAGCGGAGTGTGCGCTGATATGAAACTTCCTGGCAGATTAAAACTGTGTGGCCGACCGAGACTCGAACTCGGGACCTTTGCCTTTCGCGGGCAAGTGCTCTACCAACTGAGCTACCGAAGCACGACTCACGCCCGGTACTCACAGCTTTACTTCTGCCAGTACCTCGTCTCCTACCTTCCAAACTTTACAGAAGCTCTCCTGCGAACCTTGCAGAACTAGCACTCCTGAAAGAAAGGATATTGCGGAGACATGGCTTAGACACAGCCTGGGGGATGTTTCCAGAATGAGATTTTCACTCTGCAGCGGAGTGTGCGCTGATATGAAACTTCCTGGCAGATTTTCAGGATTGCTAGTTCTGCAAGGTTCGTAGGAGATCTTCTGTAAAGTTTGGAAGGTAGGAGAGGAGGTACTGGCAGAAGTAAAGCTGTGAGTACCAGGCGTGAGTCGTGCTTCGGTAGCTCAGTTGGTAGAGCACTTGCCCGAGAAAGGCAGAGGTCCCGAGTTCGAGTCTCGGTCGGGCACACAGTTGTAATCTGCCAGGAAGTTTCATAATATTTAATGATTTTTAGTTCACTTCATTGTGACACATTTTGAGCAACTTACGCTTGTCATCAGACCTTTTATTGCATCCGTATCAAAAACTTGCAAGATTAATCTAAATGAACTATTTGAAACACTTACAAGCTACGTCTAATGTAACCAAATTGAAATGGTTCCAATGGCTCTGAGCACTATGGGACTTAACTGCTGAGGTCATCAGTCCCCTAGAACTTAGAACTAATTAAACCTAACTAACCTAAGGACATGACACACATCCAGGCCCGAGGCAGGATTCGAACCTACGACCGTGGCAGTCGCGCGGTTTCGGACTCAGCGCCTAGAACCGCGAGACCACCGCGGCCGGCCTAATGTAGCCCTTGGGCATTCACTTATTGCTTTGCGGGGGGAAGGGGGGGGGGGGGGAAGGGGGGGTGATAAGGGTAAGAATTTGGCGGCCTATGATGTTAGGTGTTGTTGTGATGATGGGTTGCATATTATTGATTATGGAGTTACACAAAATGGCTTGTTTTGGACGAAAAAACGTATTTGGTCATCACTCATAATGTTGAATTAATCCTTTAAGATTATTTGATTGTCAGACCTTTTATTCATGAGTATCTGTCGATCCATTATGGCCAGAGAACATCAGCTGGTACGTACTTCTCAGTTCAATAAACTTGACCAACAGCCGTATACTTTAGGTTATTTTATTTCGAACGCAAACAGTTTCGCCAATTCATTTTGCCGTCTTCTGGCCCCATACGCTTTTTTAACGCCTATAACGCCATTATAGTACTAACGTACCGCTGCAATGCCTAGCCGACGTTATTGTCTTCGTCGCCTTCGGTGGTATGTTCCTGTGTATAGGTCATTGAAAGCAATCAACACTGACCTTACTGGCCAATTTAACAAGCAGCAGCTTATTGCTGGTCCCAGTGTTTTTTGTGGAAATAAGATGGCAAAATGAATTGCCGAAACTGGTTGCGCCCGAAATAAAATAAGTATACGGCTGTTGGTCAAGTTTATTGAATTGCGAAGTTTTATTCATGACTTCTGCATTCCACGAAGATGTGCCTCAAACATCTGACATCTAAACACCATTAGCCATCACACTCTCTCGCTCCTTCCCCCGCCCCCGTCTCCCCCCCCCCCCCCAACCCCATTCCAAACGTCCACAACCTATTTTCTCACAGGAAGTAACGGCGTCAAGATGGCAAGTAAGAAACTTGCTGAAACGTTGCCGGAGAACAACGCGTTGACTCGGATGTCAACTCAAGAAGATTTTATCATCGAGATTCGACGAGAAATCCTGCATTCCCGTAAAATTGCACATTGTTTGTAAAATATCCAATAGCTATTTTTAGTTTATGCTTCTGTTTTTGCATGGATGCAATAAAATGCTTGGTAGAAAAACATGCTCGAAACGCGTCACAATGTACAGAATTAAACCACAATGAGTAATGTGATTGCTAGCCGTGCAAAACAGATAATTTATTTACAATACTAACAGCGACTCTACTTCGTCTCTTGCTTTTGTTTTAGAAACATTGGAACTGTCCTGAACTTCGGCCAAGTGGCGTAGTGGTCATGACATTGGACTCACACTCGGGAGGACAACGGTTCAAATCCCACTCCGGGAAAGCAGATTCAGATTTTCCGTGATTTCCCTAAATCATTTGAGGCAAATGGTTCAAATGGGTCTGAGCACTAGGGGACTTATCTTCTGAGGTCATCGGTTCCCTAGAACTTAGAACTACTTAAACCTAACTAACCTAAGGACATCACACACATTCATGCCCGAGGCAGGATTCGAACCTGCGACCGTAGCGGCCGCGCCATTCCAGACTGTAGCGCCTAGAACCGCTTGGCCACTCCGGCCGGCCATTTGAGGCAAATGACGCTTGTGTTCTCTCTCTCATTACCTCCTGCTTTGACTTCCGTGAAGTCGCGCGATATCCCAGACGCGTCGCTGGGTGGTATTTCCACCCCACAAGCGATGAGTGTCGTCTCGAGCGAATTACACACCTTATTGGAACATGTAACAAAGAAACGTTTATCGGTGGATCCAGTTCAATTCTCAGCATTGCTACTTTAGTACGAATTCGAGAGGCCTACTTTGATGTGTGAGACAAAGTTAAAGTAGTCACTACTCCAGCGCCATCGACATAAATCCGATTGCATGGTATTATGAAAGATTCCCATACCTGATCGCAGAACTGGAAAAAGTATAACAAAGCTGAAGCACAACCTCTAACTGGCTCCTTACAACTTGTGCAGAAATCGAAACGCGCACCAACGAACAATCTACGCACTAGCTCCTACTAGCTCTTTGTAACTTGTGCAAATGTCTCTACAAATGTAAAACCGTCAAACGCTACGTAGATTCAAAGTCACACCCAGATCAAAACAGTTCAAGTGTCGACCGGCATAACGGTCCCGAGTCTTTGAGGAAAGCCAATACCAAGTTTGTATCCCAAGACTTTATCAAGAAGTTTTTGAAGTTGGTTAATCAAGTGGACGAAGTCATCTCCAACAATGGTTCATCATTTCCCTCGCAATACTGAAGAAGAATTCTTTGAAGATGAAAAATTATGACTGTTTTTTTTTTTTTCAATCTGCCACACAGTTTCAAATCCCACCTAACATTTGATGAATGTGCTAGGAATTTTATGTCACCTCTAATGTTGTCGGGGTCATAGGTCGTGAGACCTGTATCTCGATAGTTTTCAACAAATCATAAATGAGCTTCCCAATGATTCCACTTAAGTAGTCTGAGAACTTGTGTTGACTACTCGGTACCCTGCGGATAAGATCCGTGAACTTATCCCGTTACAAACCCATGTGTCGGTTTATCATAGAGAAGTGGTAGAGATGGCGCTTAACAACATTAAACAAGCTACAGAGGAAGAAGAAGAAGAGATGAAGTTATTGGAACAACAAAGGCCTTTGTGATATGCAAAAGCTGTTGGTAAGGTCAGCACTTGTCAGAAAGCCTATTTTCCATTTTTGGGACGGTATTGATAACAGTGAAGTTATGATGCATTTTGGGGATTTGGTGAGATGCAAGTCATTGATTTCCAAAATGTTCTATATCATGGTTTTCTTAAGGGGATGTGCCAGGAGCTAAGTTTCAAACCCAATAGGATGAAAGACATATATAAATGTTGCAGATTTGTGTATCAAAGGGAAAGGAGACCTCAGTGTTAGAAGATGTGATCTCTGTCCGAAAAGTAATATGGATGGTGTAAAGTTTGCAGTAACTGTTTATCTTGGGTTTTCTCTGATTTTCGTGTAATTCTTCAATACTTGAACGTCATTTATGAGATTTTCCATGTCTAAAGGCTATCAATTCATCTAAATACCTTGGGATTACACATACAAAAAACTTAAATTCGATAGATCACAACGATAGTGTTGTGGAAAAGGCGAACCAGTGACTGCGTTTTATTGATAGAACACTAGAAAGATGCAAAAGTTGTACTAAAGTGACTTCCAACAGTGCACTTGTCCGTTCTCTCCTGGATCTGTACCAGGGAGGATTGACGGAGGACACAGAAAAGTCCAAAGGTGGGTAGATCGTTTTGCATTACTGCGAAATAGGGGAGAGATTGTTACGGATGTGATACGTGAAGAAATTGTAATCAACAGCTTTCTCCTATGAATGCGAAAATGTTTCGCAGACGACGGTCTACATAGGGAGAACTGATCATCGTAATAAAATAAGAGAAATCAGAGCTCGTACGTAAAGATTTAAGTGTTTTTTTTCCGCGCGGTGCTAGAGAGTGGAACGGTTGAGGACAGTCTGAAGGTGGTTCGATGAACCCTCTGCCAGGAAATTAACTTTGAATTGTATAGTATCATGTAGATGTAGATGTAGGAACTTTGGATTTCATGTGTTTTTCAGCAGTTATATTGATGGGATGTAGTCAATCCTCTACCGTGAAGCTTTTGTCTGTTGATGGTAGTTTACTTATTCAATTTGCTGAAGTTATATCGGTTGGGATAGCGTTTTGTTCCAAACACCTTGGGGACATTGCATGGAGCTTTGTATATCTTGATTAGGATGAAAAAATTGGTTAAATTTTGTGTAAGAATTTTTATGACAAGCTGTATGAAGTATTTATTTGCGGTTGTATTTTTCTTCTCTCTGATGTTTTCATGAGTGAGAGACGGTGTTTTTTAGAGGGACGCGAGTTCATACTCAGATATGCAGTTAGGAAGAATCTGATTGTTTACTGAGTTTTGTGATTCCTTGCTGTCTAGGTAAATATTTGCTCTATTGAATTTTTTGCTGTAGTTGAATTTTGCTCAATTGTTGGCTGACGTTGTTTTCCTTCTGGATCCTGTCAGGCTAGCGAGACTTATGGAACTCTTTTTATATTCGCTTGTGTGGCCCTAAATATGGCATGAAAAATGTTTTGCTTATTCCATAATTAGTGTATTAGTAAAATTATATTCTTGGAACTATTCTTTGATGAACACGTGCTTGGTGAGCACAATATCCTGAGCTGTGGCTGTGCTGCTTCATTCTGTAATTTTCAGTGCCTCTTCCTATTCTCCTTCTAGTCTCCATCACTGTCAGTGTAGCTCTACTACCAGTCTATCTCGCTATTACAAGAACATAAAATACAAGTGATCCGCTATTGTTGGATGTGTTGAAGACTGATTAAAGAAGTTCAAAAACTGGTTATGAATCATGTTGGCTTTTTCCTTTATGTTGATTATTGGGCAAGGAATGTTTGGTCATAGAGATCCTGTGACTTGATTGACCATTGACGTTATTATATATTTGTCGTTGTGAATATGTGGTGCTGGCCCTGGTGTCTGTTTTCCTTACGAACTGTTGAGAAGTGAGCTATGATTTTTATTCCCTCCAGGTTGAGGTGGTTACGAAATTAGTTTCTACATGTAGTTGGAATGAATGAAGGACAGTTGTCAGAGAACTTCATGTAGTGTTTAAAATTATTTGTCAGTTTATTGTGGTTAAAATGCGATTATGAAATGTTAGGTAGGAAGGTGTTTACCGTGGATCTATGTAGATGAAGGTTACTGAAATGAGTGCATTGAAGATGTTATGAGTATTCAGTTTTGACAGTTGCTGAAAGAAGAGCACCGCACCGCTAGATAATGCAGTGCTATTTTCAGATGCTAAGGAGGAGGTAACAGTTATATTTGTTGATAAAGGCAGCAAGGAAAACACTGTCAGAGTAGTGCCTATGATGGGATGTCTACTTTATGTAATCCAGTATAAATCCAAGAATGCTAATGAACTTGCAGAATGTTAGAGGCCATATTATGATTGTGAGATTTTTGGAGTACTAAAATGGACGAATTAGCTGAAAGTAAGAGATGGTACCAGAGACCATTGGCAATCAGAGTTTTGCTTGGAGATACGAGGATGGCTGAACGTGGAGCACTGAGAAAAGGTTTAAAGATTCCCTCAGCCTCGAGTTAGAAAAGTCGCCGTCAATGTATCAAAGTGTGGATAGGTGAGAAGGCAAGTGAAGGTATGTGATATTTTTGTATTAAACTGCTTGCACCGACTGTAACACCTCAACGACCCCCTTAAAGTCATTTAAACAGAATATCATAATTTCAAGTAGGGAAGAGGTATATTGGCAAATACGACATCTTTACTGATAAGCTAAGACCAAGAAGTTTTGACAACAACAACATTATACATCACTGAGAGTTTTTGTTATGAAAAGAGGAGGAAGAAACCTCAGATTTAATTAATGGACAAATATCCAAGTGATAATTGCAATTAATATCTTGAAAGCTAAGTCCAAGGTGATGTTAGCCAGATATAACTTTTATGTGGAAGAGAGTTGTAAGCGCAACGAAGAAATTCAGTGCGCCTACAATACTCTTTCACAGAAGAAGTCGCTTGCTGGCTCTCGTCCTGTAATGATGTGCGAGAACAATTCTTGTCTTAGTTATTGAGAGTACGGAACGCGACGAGATTGTTTTGCGTTCAGAAGTGTTTCTTGCGTGACGTTCGTTATTCACGAACTTCGGAAACTGATTTTCTAAGCCTTTAGTATTAATTTCATTTCAACTGGTGATTGTACTATAGAAAAATATCTGCCCAGGTGACACCGTGGAACGTAGGACTGTGGTTGTTGTGAGCGGACGCAAGGAGAATTGGCCACTCTTCGGGGGCAGGTGGAGGCTTTGTCTGTTAGGCTCATCGAGCTCGAGGCGCAGGCGTCGGCTCGTAGTGGCGTTGGGGCAACTGTGGTGAGACCTATGCCTACTTCGGTGGCCTTGGAATCACATGGAACCCCTGATTTCGCTGCGTCTTCCGGCAGTGAGCATCTTACCGGTCAGCCATCACTCCAGGGTGAATGGCGGACAGTGGTGGGCTCGCGCGTGCCTGGCCGAAAGGCGAAGGTGGGATCTGGCCGCGTGGCAGCTGCCTTACCCCTTTCCAACAGGTACGGGGTGCTTCCTAGTGGTGATGACATCGTTTCCGAGCCACCACAGGATGCCTCGCCTGTTGGGCCAGTGGCCGATTCTCCGGCAAGGTCCCGACAGTCACAGAGGGCGGGCCTATTAGTTATAGGGAGCTCCAACGTTAGGCGGGTTATGGAGCCCCTCAGGAAAATAGCGGGTAGGTCGGGAAAGAATGCCAGTGTGCACTCGGTGTGCTTGCCGGGGGGTCTCGTCCGTAATGTGGAGGAGGCCCTTCCGGCAGCTATTGAACGCACTGGGTGTGACCGGCTGCAGATAGTAGCACATGTCGGAACGAATGACGCCTGCCGCTTGGGTTCTGAGGCCATCCTTGGTTCCTTCCGGCGGCTGGCTGATTTGGTGAAGACAACCAGCATCGCACGCGGAGTGCAAGCTGAGCTTAATATCTGCAGCATAGTGCCCAGAGTCGATCGCGGTCCTCTCGTTTGGAGCCGTGTGGAGGGTCTAAACCAGAGGCTCAGACGACTCTGCGACTATAATGGTTGCAAATTCATCGACCTCCGTTATTGGGTGGAGAACTGTAGGGCCCCCCTAGACAGGTCAGGCGTGCACTACACACCGGAAGCAGCTACTAGGGTAGCAGAGTACGTGTGGCGTGCACACGGGGGTTTTTTAGGTTAGAGGGACCCCCCCTTGGGCGAAACGATAAAATACCTGACGGCTTACCAGAGAGGACATTATCATCGTTGATAAAGAACGTCCGTCCTCAGAGACCAAAAACAGGAAAAGTTAACGTAATATTGGTAAACTGCAGGAGTATCCAGGGCAAGGTTCCTGAATTAGTATCTCTTATTGAAGGAAATAGTGCGCATATAGTATTAGGAACGGAAAGTTGGTTAAAACCGGAAGTGAACAGTAACGAAATCCTAGACACAGAATGGAATATATACCGCAAGGATAGGATAAACGCCAATGGTGGAGGAGTATTTATAGCAGTAAAGAATTCAATAATATCCAGTGAAGTTATTAGCGAATGCGAATGTGAAATAATCTGGGTTAAGTTAAGTATTAAAGGTGGGTCAGATATGATAGTCGGATGCTTCTATAGACCACCTGCATCAGCAACCGTAGTAGTTGAGCGCCTCAGAGAGAACCTGCAGAACGTCGTGAAGAAGTTTCGTGATCATACTATTGTAATAGGGGGAGACTTCAATCTACCAGGTATAGAATGGGATAGTCACACAATCAGAACTGGAGCCAGGGACAGAGACTCTTGTGACATTATCTTGACTGCCTTGTCCGAGAATTACTTCGAGCAGATAGTTAGAGAACCAACTCGTGAAGCTAATGTTTTAGACCTCATAGCAACAAATAGACCGGAACTTTTCGACTCCGTGAATGTAGAAGAGGGTATCAGTGATCATAAGTTAGTGGTTGCATCAATGACTACAAGTGTAATAAGAAATGCCAAGAAAGGAAGGAAAATATATTTGCTTAACAAGAGTGATAGGGCACAAATCGCAGAATATCTGAGTGACCAGCATCAAACGTTCATTTCTGAGGAAGAGGATGTGGAACAAAAATGGAAAAAATTCAGAAACATCGTCCAGTACGCCTTAGATAAGTTCGTACCGACTAAGGTCCAAAGCGAGGGGAAAGATCCACCGTGGTATAACAATCATGTACGAAAGGTACTACGGAAACAAAGAGAGCTTCATCATAGGTTTAAGAGTAGTCGAATCATAGCTGATAAGGAAAAGCTGAACGAAGCGAAAAAGAGCGTAAAGAGAGCAATGAGAGAAGCATTCAACGAATTCGAACATAAAACATTGGCAAACAATCTAAACAAGAACCCTAAAAAGTTTTGGTCATATGTAAAATCGGTAAGCGGATCTAAATCCCCTATTCAGTCACTCGTTGACCACGATGGCACCGAAACAGAGGACGACCGAAGAAAGGCAGAAATACTGAATTCAGTGTTCCGAAACTGTTTCACTGCGGAAAATCGTAACACGGTCCCTGACTTCAGCCGTCGCACGGACGCCAAAATGGAAAATATTGAAATAAACGATATCGGAATTGAAAAACAACTGCTATCACTTAGTAGCGGAAAAGCATCCGGACCAGACGAGATACCCTTAAGATTCTACAGTGATTATGCTAAAGAACTTGCCCCCTTTCTATCAGCAATTTATTGTAGATCGCTGGAAGAACGTAAAGTACCTAGCGACTGGAAGAAAGCGCAGGTCGTTCCCATTTTCAAGAAGGGTCATAAATCAGATGCGAATAATTATAGGCCTATTTCGCTTACGTCAATCTGTTGTAGAATAATGGAACATGTTTTGTGTTCTCGTATTATGACGTTCTTAGATAATACAAATCTCCTTCATCATAACCAACATGGATTCCGCAAACAGAGATCATGTGAAACTCAGCTCGCCCTATTTGCCCAAGAAATTCACAGTGCCGTAGACACTGGCGAGCAGATTGATGCCGTATTCCTGGACTTCAGGAAGGCATTTGATACGGTTCCGCACTTACGTTTAGTGAAAAAAATACGAGCTTACGGTTATCGGACCAGGTTTGTGATTGGATTCAGGATTTCCTAGAAGAAAGAACACAACATGTCATTCTTAACGGTTCAAAATCTGCAGATGTAGAGGTAATTTCGGGAGTACCGCAGGGAAGCGTGATAGGACCTTTATTGTTTACAATATACATAAATGACTTAGTTGACAACATCGGTAGCTCCGTGAGGCTATTTGCAGATGACACGGTTGTCTACAAGAAAGTAGCAACATCAGAAGACTCGTACGTACTCCAGGAGGACCTGCAGAGGATTAATGCATGGTGCGACAGCTGGCAGCTTTCCCTAAACGTAGATAAATGTAATATAATGCGCATACATAGGGGCAGAAATCCATTCCAGTACGATTATGCCATAGGTGGTAAATCATTGGAAGCGGTAACGACCGTAAAATACTTAGGAGTTACTATCCGGAGCGATCTGAAGTGGAATGATCACATAAAACAAATAGTGGGAAAAGCAGGCGCCAGGTTGAGATTCATAGGAAGAATTCTAAGAAAATGTGACTCATCGACGAAAGAAGTAGCTTACAAAACGCTTGTTCGTCCGATTCTTGAGTATTGCTCATCAGTATGGGACCCTTACCAGGTTGGATTAATAGAAGAGATAGACATGATCCAGCGAAAAGCAGCGCGATTCGTCATGGGGACATTTAGTCAGCGCGAGAGCGTTACGGAGATGCTGAACAAGCTCCAGTGGCGGACACTTCAAGAAAGGCGTTACGCAATACGGAGAGGTTTATTATCGAAATTACGAGAGAGCACATTCCGGGAAGAGATGGGCAACATATTACTACCGCCCACATATATCTCGCGTAATGATCACAACGAAAAGATCCGAGAAATTAGAGCAAATACGGAGACTTACAAGCAGTCGTTCTTTCCACGCACAATTCGTGAATGGAACAGGGAAGGGGGGATCAGATAGTGGTACAATAAGTACCCTCCGCCACACACCGTAAGGTGGCTCGCGGAGTATAGATGTAGATGTAGATGTAGATGTAGACCCTCTTTGCCTCTTTCTGATGAAGCCAGCTGTTCTTTATTATAGCAAAGAGAACATTCACAGTTCAAGTGCTGTCTTGCGATTTGCGCATTTTGTATTCCGGAGATTAAGTCGGTAATTTTGGCGGCAAAAGAGGACCATCCGCCGATAGCCGTTAAGCTCGTCTCCACGGGCGCTCGGCGCCGTGCAGACGGAGGCATTTGGTTCCCTGGTCTCCTTTGAGGTGAGGTATCAGAACGACACAATCTGGTGTGGCGAGTGTTCCTCCCACGACATGAACTGGCCTTTCTCTTCTCTAAAGGGCTCGTTACGGTGCACAGTCGCTGGTGTCTGTACTGCCCGGAGAACTGATGAGACTTCTTGATGTGCACATTGTATTACGTAATTAATTTCTCACTGACAGTCCGAGAAGTGATAATATTGTGTTTATTCTACTTCGCAGTTCTCTACAATCTTAACTTTTGCAAGTTCTCATGACTAATAAATATGTCTGCTTGTAGTGTGGCAAAGAAACAAAATATTTCATATGCACACATGTCCTTTTCCGAATCATTTCTGTGATTGAAGTCATTTAATATAAATTTTGTACGATTTCCTTGAATAACTCGAAAACTCCACCCGGCACCGAGAACGTGTCGCAGTACAAATTTAAAGTACATTAAACTTCCTGCATAAAAGATCCCACTCATTTTTTCTCAAGGACTAATAGTTGGAGCGAAGTTTCAGTTTCATTTTCACAGACATGGTGCAGCACTTTTTATGCTATTTTCAGTGTTATGTTATTTTCTTACTGTAAAATTGTTGTTACATATTAATATTTAGAGAAACTTTTGGTATAAATTATTTACAATTATGAAAGAATAAATGTTGTAAAATATTGTTCATCACTTGTTTACAGTTCACAGTTGATAATATGTATTAACGATCTGATGCACTGTATGTTGTTTATTACATTACGTCTAAAGTTCTAGTTATAGATTAATTGGCGAAAGAGTGGATGTATGCATTAGTTTACATACCTTGCATGAAGTTACTGGATATTTATGTTGGTAGCCTGCTACACAATCTACAACTTGTTTTCTATTTATTATGCAGTTACGAACGGAAACGAGTATATGTATCATATTTTTTGTGTGTAACTTACGGCTTTGATGTTGTAGTGTTTTCTCATATGTTTTGACGACGTAAATATGCTGATTTCCGTGACTTACGGTTGTTTGACAACGTATGTTCTACGAGTTTTCAAACATGGGCAGAGTTCTCGCTGCCATTACGCGTTGTTGTACCTGTTATAGTTAATTTCTGGTATAAGCTGCCACTAGTTTTAAGGATCTGTAAGTCAGTTTCAATTTTTGTTGGTGGTGATTGTGTGATATCAGGTCATCTGTGAAAGTTGAGTGTGAGCTATTGCTTTTCAGTGCTCTGAGATGTTCTGTATACCTGGTTCTGAAATTCCTTCTTGTTTGACGCACGTATACAGATTGACAGCAGTTGCAAGTAAGTTGGTATATACTGGACTGGCTGTATTTGTCAATATTGGTGGTATTTCTTCCAAGTCTGCTTTGTATTGCGTTGTTGGTTCTGTATGCTATGTTGAGTCCTTGTTTATTTAGTATATACTGAATATAGTATATGAATATAGTATATATTAATTAGTATATATTGAGTGTGAAGTAGTTTTGCTCTGTGATGAGCCTTAGTATGGCTGACATTTCTTGTATGTTTCCTTGTGGTTGGAAGTTTCTTTCTATGATGATGGTTACTTCTGTTGAGATGTGTGTTTAGATCGAAATTATGTCAAATGAAATTAATGTTGCTGTGTTTGCTATGTTTTCATTTCTTATTTTTTTAAGTCATTTGAGTTCTTTAGACTTCCGTGTTCAGTGTACTTGTATATTGTCTATAGCAGAATGTATGTGTGTTTGGCTATGTAGTATGTTGGTGATTTGGTAAAGTTTATCAATGGACGTAAAGGTATTCCAGGGTTATGAACTTCAGGCAACGATTTAAGAGTTTTCTGTAAGTTACTTTTGTACTGGTTTGTTGGCTCACTTCTTAATTCAGTGATGTTGTTGCTTCGGATGAGTTCTAATGTTTTTCAAAGTATTTCTGTTTGTTTATGACTACGATCGAATCACCCTTGTCGGTTTTTGTGATAATGGCATTTTCTTCTGTTAATTTTTTCTGTACTTTTCTGCAGGTTTTTTCTTCAGCAGTCCTTGTATTTTCTTTTATGGTGCTTTTGTTCTCTTTGATTATGTTTCTTATTCCTTAGCAACTAGTTCTCTCGTTAGATTTGCATTGAAATCAGGTGTGTTTAGTTTTTCTTGTTGCTTTATGATGTGTTCAGTTTCTGCTATGATATTTTCTATTTTCCTGTGAGCCTACTTGAAAAGGGTCCCAAACGTAACGGAAACACAATGGTATCACACATGTTACACGCTACAATTCGGAGCCTTCTAATCGTAGAGGGTTGCGACTTGCGTCAGAGAAACGGGAAAGTCGACCGAGTGGTACACATGATATGTAATATCTTAACCGATATTGCTCACAGATTAAGAAATTCAGAGGCATTAGTTTTCAGCACGCCCTTGTATTAAAAACATTTCTTAATGGAGTCCGTGCTAAGTTTCGAGCTTCTGTGAATGATCGTCAGCTGGCCGGAGTGGCCGAGCGGTTCTAGGCGCTACAGTCTTGAACCGCGAGACCTCTACGGTCGCAGGTTCGAATCCTGCCTCGGGCATGGATGTGTGTGATGTCCTTAGGTTAGTTAGGTTTAATTAGTTCTAAGTTCTAGGCGACTGATGACCTCAGAAGTTAAGTCGCATAGTGCTCAGAGCCATTTGAACCAATGATCGTCTGTGCTGGAGATTTTGCGTTCTTTTATATCCAGTATTCTTTCCTCATTGTCTCTGCAACAGTGTCCTGACCTATTTGTGCACCATGGTAAATGTTTCGTCTCTTATTATAGTTCACATTATTGAAATTGTAAGAACAATAATAACAGTTTATTTTCCGCAATTAACTATTTAATTACAAACCAAAACATTATTAACATAAAGAAATACTAAATGCGGGTCATGTGTGAGTAATTTAGAAGTCTACGTGAACTACAAGATTAAGAAGAACAAAAAGTAATTAACGTCTGCAGTCTTGTTTACAATACTGATGGATTGAAAATGATATAGAGGTCGCTTTATTACAATACATGAAATAATTTTGCAATTCCTTCAATATTACGTTGCTGCCTACTGTATTCAAGAGACTCGCAGCAAAATAAGAGAACTGGATTCCTAGCATGCTGGTGGGTTTTTCTGTTTGGATGTTCTGAGAATGGGTTCTGACACCTGAAACCGACCATCAGTGAAATAAAAAGTACTGAATTTCGCAACTTCTGTCTTCTACATCAGGAATGGTAAGACCATGAGACACAAGGCGGCAAAAGCTTCAAGCGATCAGCAGATCGCCGAGCCTTAGTATGCTCTGCCTGAGTGTGGTCTCGTGAGCCATGACTGTCGCTGACGGCGGCGCCTTTGATGTGGAGGGTGCCAGCTGCTGGTATCTGCAGCATCGTGACCGAGGCTGCAGGAGACGAAGACGGCGGTCGTGCGTGTAGCTGGCAGCGGCTCCGTGTGAAGGGCACGCCGACCAGGTCTGCTGTCGTCGATGCGCGAAGTTGATAAAGAGCCTGCACGACCATCCCCCCCCCCCCCCCCCCCTCTTGTCGATCTGTATTCGGCGCTGCCAATTTTTCTTTAGTGTTTCTGCAGTTCCGTAGGCATGGACGAATCCTCTTTTTGAATATATTCCAAGCTTCCTCGTCATAAGTTGCGGATAATCATATTGTTTTTTGTGGTAAACATTAAGTGCGTGAGTATTCTCTATTTCAGCAAAATTCGACTGCTGGCGGTTTATGTACTCGTAGGCTATACTAGGGATGGGAAAAATCGATTGGTTAAAACCGATACCGATATTTTAGTTCTGAATAACCGGTATTTTTCCGTATTTGTTAAGTCTCAGTTTAACAGGTTTTTCTATTTTTTACCAATAACCGAGTAAAAAACGTGTACATTAATTTGCCGTAGCTGTGGAGCCAAAATTATTGGTTTTTAAATAAAACCTTTTTCAAACGAGTAACGCTATTTTTTTAAAATTTGCATTGCTTTGAAATCTTAGGTTATTATACGAAATGGGGAAACTGATCAGAGCTATTTTGGGAACAACGCCGACAGTTAAAAACAAACAACACACACATGACATAAGAATCGGTACAGCATTGCTGAAAGAATGGAATGCTCCAACGTCAGTTATCACCCTTTCGCACTGACTATTCAAATGGTTCAAATGACTCTGAGCACTATGGGAGTTAAAATCTGAGGTCATCAGTCCCCTTGAACTTAGAAATACTTAAACCTAACTAACCTAAGGACATCACACACATCCATGCCCGAGGCAGGATCCGAACATGCGACCGTAGAGGTCGCGCGGTTCCAAACTGAAGCGCATAGAACCGCTCGGTCGCATCGGCCGGCCACTGAATATTCGCAATGCCAAAGTAGTGATATGATACTCAATTACAAAACCATTTTTGAGTAGAGTTTCAAAAAGTTACTATCAATAGGAGAACAATTTTTTGTAGTATTCATCCCATCATTACTTTTTGTGAAAAGCAGCGAAAGGTACTTGATATAGCTAGACTCTCCATTTACCAGATCATAGACATGTGTGTGGATGTCCACGTGTTACTCAGCTGAGTGCTTTGCCTGACCCTCTGACTTCCATCTCGGAAAACCAGGCAAGTATAGCACTCAAGGTGCATTTACAAAACCACTCAGCGATTAATGTTCTGCATGTTATCATGCCATTTTCCTTCCAAAGATAATGAAGAGTTGTCTCTTCAAAACGAGAATAAAGTTTGGGGGGGGGGGGGGGGGAGGGGGCGATAATTGGATGCAGAGCACCGTGCTGCATTTAATGGGGGGATACCGTGGATCATTGACTACCTTGAGGAGCTCTGTTTCCACAACAGGAAGGCACACCCTTAGAAAATCAACAGGGCTGTGTTACCCTCCTTCCGGGTTCTCAATCCTCGTGAACGAGATTCGCTCCTCAAAGGTGCCTGCAATTACCGAGTATACTAACTGCGGTATGGTGTCGCTGACCTCATCTCCATCACTAAAAGGACGCGAGAGAGAACTGTCACTTGCCACAGGATCTTATTACTATTAATGCTATTCTGCATTCACCCTGTTGATGATGGTGTTGGGGAAGGGCAAGTCTGTATGCGCCGTGGCACACACATTTTGCGTTTGCACCGATTCCGACAGGCTGATATGATGATGGAGGGGATGCTGTGGTGCTACTGGGTCAGAGCGATGGGAACAGCCAGACTGCTGTGACGGTTCTCGATGCTGTTGTTGCTGCTGCTGTAGACCTGACCGATAACTTGAGGGGTGGTGGTTCATTGCCCAGCCCACAGACGCGAGGGCGGCGGTGTGGGGGCGGCGGCGGCAGCTTCCCGCGCAGCGACTAGCGGCGCCCTTATAGGCGATGCGTGCCTTACCGGGCGCCACTTCGGGGAGGAAGAAGTTTTAGCCTCCACCGGTATGCACGCCACACTGTGTAGCGGCTGCAGAGTCGCAACCACTGTAGCAGAAAATATAAAATAAATAATAGTTAAGTATTTTGCTTACTGCTGCTGGCACAGTGAAAGAAAGAATTCTGGTGATCACAAGGTTACAAGCAGTGTGAGTAATTACTTTTTTCGCTCTGGCTCGAAGGCATTCACACTTCATTGGGTGATTCCACCACACCATCAAAGAAATCATCATCATCATCATCATCTAATAGGGCCAGATCAGAGCGCCTTTCCCCCTCTAGTTCAGTGGCCGTTTGTCTGACCCATTCAGGAATGTCATCGTCCCCATCAGAGCTGACATCTGGCAGTTCGTCCGTCTCGCCTACAACAACTGCAAACAAGGTATATAAACAAACAAAAAAAAAAACAAGTATGAAATAATAAAATTTTAAATTGCTATTATACTAGAACAAATTACAATGAAAATTATACTCACATGGCAATTCTGGCTGTAAACCCACCACAGGAGGGTGGACTTTGAGAGTCTGCCATAGTCTAGCCTCCTCATGTCTCTCCTCACATTCCAAGATAAAAATCCTGGAGCTGTAGCATGACAATGTGATGGAATTAAAAAGGCGAATTTTACATAAACACGAATATTTACTCTCAAAATAGAAATTATTTACTCACTTGGTAATCCTGTCTCCAGAAATTTAAGCTTCTTGCCACTACACTCTGAAGCGTTGCTGCAGCCACCTCTCTTCGTCTTGGGGAGAGTAAACAACAAGTACACACAGACGTGATGGAACACACAAAAGGCAGGGTGCAGTGGACTGAGGACAATGGAGTTTGGTTGTGGGTTTATGTACTGACCGAGGAAACCAATGAGAGAGCTTCATTTGAATGTACAGCCAATGAGGTGCTGTTATGGAACATCACTATTTCTGGAAGGGCTTGATGCGGCCATTGTGTCTCGGTCTCCAAATAACTAGAATGCTTTTATGATTAATGGTGTTTTTACTAGCATGCACATACATGATGAAGGCTTTTAGCAGTGAGGAGTTTACCATTTCTGAGACATATGTTTGAAGCAGGACATAATGATTTCCGGGAAGAGTAACTTGTGATGCCTCATTAGGATCATTAGGAAGAACGCATTTGGTCTTATTCTGGGTTATTTTCGTGAACAGGTCCTGTTAGGACCAGAATTCCCATCCAGACAAACTGAGACATCACGGAAGCTCCTACAAAAGCGATGGCTAACTATTTCTGCAGCACTTTACTATTTCTGAGGGATAGACTTGGCTCTTATTTACATAGATACATGACGTCAGTATAACACTCAGAAACTTTTAGCTGCACCTGCATGGGTGAACTGCTATGCAAAAAATCACTCTTGGTGGCTAAGTAAACAAGTATGTGGCCGGAGCGGCCTTGCATGTCCTGTTAGGATCGCTAGGGCGCTGCACCCTGTGCTATTCTCGGAAGTATTGCATCACATTTCTAAGGCGCGTTCAGAGGGGTGACTTGGCTCTTATTTACTTAGACAAGTGACATCAGTACAACACTTGAAGAATTCTAACTCTATTCCTGAAAACAGATGTCACTTTCACCTGCTGGCTGTGAGCGGGAGAGCAATGACTCATGCCCTCACCTTGCAAAGCACATATGGGGGTCGGCAGCGTCAGCACGTGCGCCCTTTGGAGCCTCTGATACATTGCAGATGATGATAGTTCAAAAGCGTTTTTACGTGCAATGAGTGTTTGTGCACTGGATTATTTTCGGCTGTTTAATTGTTGTGAGTGTGTTGGCAGAATGTTACACATGCATTACTTTTCCGGCCGGAGTGACCGAGCGGTTAAAGGCGCTACAGTCCGGAACCGCACGACCGCTACGGTCGCAGGTTCGAATCCTGCCTCGGGCATGGATGTGTGTGATGTCCTTAGGTTAGTTAGGTTTAAGTAGTTCTAAGTTCTAGGGGACTTATGACCACAGCAGTTGAGTCCCATAGTGCTCAGAGCCATTTGAACCATTTTTGCATTACTTTTTTGACAATTTAAGAGTTATTTGCATGTCTGTTGCATAATTTTGCAAACATGTCTGTATGCTGTGTACTACATTATTTCGACAGTTTACGAGTTTTCGTGTCTGTACATCAGTGTACTGCATTATTTCGGTAATAAACGAGTAGTTCGCAGGTCTGTAGGATGTGTATTGTGACCCCAAGCATATCAGAGTATTTTGTATCAGTGTAATAAGTAAACTACGTGAAATCCATCCCTAAATAAATTGTTCCAAAATAAATAAAGTACACTCCTTCCTCTCTAAAGCATCCCAGCACAGTCTGAGTCATTTAAATTACATCCGTCCTTTCCAGCAGCCCAGCACAGGCTGTCCTCTCCCCACCAATTCCCAGGAAGAGGTGGCGGTTGGATGACAGGTTAGTGAAGATAGACCAGGTGACCTTTTTTCCCCGCCATTTCCTTAGGTTAGTGGAGGTAGGCCAAATGCCCTTTTGTCCCCACCAAATATTTGAACTTCCCCCCATTTTCTTGGGGGTGGAGGGGGAGGGGAGGGGAGGGGGGAGGGGAGGGGGTTAGGTTAGTGGAGGTTGCCCAACTGACCTATTTTCCCACCAAAATTTGAACCTCCTGCCATGACGTCATTACGATGCTGCCATATCTATCGCCGCCATCTTGGATCTGCTATGTCATAAATGTGGCAACAGTGCAACTTGGGGCCATGCATAGTTTGTCCTACTACTAGCGCGGCACTGGCTAATAGACGAGTTAAGTGGGCAAAAAAGGTCACGGAATAATGATCACTCATGTTTACAGGCATTTAGCCACTGTCGACTGCATTGCAGACTGATCGACAGCAAGCTACATAGGCTAATACCAATACATCCTGAGACTGCATAACTTTCAAGACATTTTCCAGTACACCTTGATGTTTTATTTTTCCTATCTCTGATATCGTAATATCTATTGCGTTTTCCTACACTTTGGGTATGAAAAATCAGTCGTATCCAGTATCCTCTAGCACTCAGTACACCGGCATACAGCGCCACGTGTTCCTTGCTGCATTTGCCCTGCCTCGAGTGCCGATCTGCACTGCGCTTCCTCACTGCTACTTTGATGCAGAAAATACTCAGTCGTTTCAGGACTATAGTTATTCTTCGTGTTTTGCTGTTACTGTTGAAACATATAGCTAAACTAAATATTCCACTAGACTAAATTTGGACTGATCTATCGAATGAGCATATAAAATTGAAAGTTCTGGTTGTTGTTGTCAGAATTCCTGTTACGTCATTTATTCGCAAAATAGTTATTCTTATTGTGATTGAAAAACGTACCAGAATGACCAATGTTGTGTTTTTAGTGAAAATTGCGGCTGTTGTTAGGAAAGTTATAATTGTTCTTCTGCTGAGAAAACGGCTGATCAGTCTCAAGTAATTGAAAAACCTCACGAAAAGCATGTACGATAGATGTTTGTTGACCTGCTCTTAACGCACATTTCAAATGTCCTGCAACTTTTGAAGTACGGCGGTGGATAAAACCTGGCGGGCTGAATGGCTTAGGCAAATGCTGGTTATGTTCTACAACTTATTGAAAATTATTGTATTAAAGTTTCAAAATTCGAGTTGTTGAAGTTCGGTAAATTTATCAATTTGTCTTTTACAGCACGCTGTGTCGCCTCAGACCAGTAAGCGCTTTGAAATTCTTCAACTGAAAAACGTTGGCGTGTAATAGGATGCATTCTCGTCGACCGTTCCCCTTCCAAAAAGCTACAAGTAAATTCTAATTTATGAGAGAGAGGCCAGTCCAAGGGATGTAGACAGTTACGACCATTACGAAATACTCTGAATTTTCTGACAGATAAAAAATCCTTGTAGTCGAAACCATAGGTTATAAAATTATCAAAAGACTTCCGTCGGTTGAGAAAGGTGCGAGAGTTGTCATGTGATAGTAAAGCGTCTGTCTGACCGCTTTGGTAGGCTGAGGATGTGAAGAATGTTCGGATCGATACAATGCGTGGCAAAGTTGTCTTTAGCAGCCCTGAGAGATGGTATCGTTCTTACTAGCAGACAAGCGAGCATTAAGTTTATTAAGTGCCTGTTTGATTTGACGATTAATTTGCATCTGTCCCTGCCGAAATTTTTCAAGTGATGGAATTCTTCAGTGTCAGTGAAGTGTACCGGTTGTGTACCGTCAGAGCGACTGTCATGATTTAATTTTAATTGTGTTACATAGTCGGCGACTTCATCATATTCAGCTCTGAGATTGTCATATTATTCGTGAATTTTAGCAGTATCATCTTTAAGTGACTGTAACGGTATAGCTTAACTTCGCGTTTTCTTTCGCAGAGTAACAACAATTTCATTGGGTATTAACACTCTAATTTTAGCAATAAGTAGGGCTTTGTCTTGCCGCTGAGTTTCAGAAATGGTATTAAGTTGTTCATCAACGGCTGATTCTCTGTTTGACACACGTTGATTATGGTTGTCATGAGCTGTAGTTAGTTCGCTTAAACGAGATGTGACATTGGTATCATTTATACAGTCTGTTAAAGTTTTGTGGCTGTCTTTAAATTCCTGAGAGAGTGCTTTCTGATTGTCACGGAGCGCATCTAAAGATTTTTTTTGCTCCTCGAATTTGTGATTAAGCTCTTCCAGATGAGTAGCCTGTGCATCAAAACGTCCTGTAAGATATTTGTGATTTTTAGTACATTTATCATAAAGTTGTCGGAGCGTGTAATGTCAGATCCCTTAAACGGGCAGGTAGGTTAGAAAATTTAAAAAGGGAAATGGATAGGTTAGAGTTAGATATAGTGGGAATTAGTGAAGTTCTGTGGCAGGAGGAACAAGACTTCTGGTCAGGTGAATACAGGGTTATAAATACAAAATCAAATAGGGGTAATGCAGGAGTAGGTTTAATAATGAATACAAAAATAGGAGTGCGGGTAAGCTACTACAAACAACATAGTGAACGCATTCTTGTGGCCAAGATAGACACGAAGCCCATGCCTACTACAGTAGTAGAAGTTTATATGCCAGGTAGTGAAGGGAGACGAAAATTAATAGTCATGGGTGACTGGAATTCGAGAGTAGGAAAAAAGAGAGAAGGAAACATAGTGGGTGAATATGGATTGGGGGAGAGAAATGAAAGAGGAAGCTGTCTGGTAGAATTTTGCACAGAGCATAACTTAATCATAGCTAACACTTGGTTCAAAAATCATAAAAGAAGGTTGTATACATGGAAGAATCCTGGAGACACTAGAAGGTATCAGATAGATTATAAAATGGTAAGACAGAGATTTAGGAAGCAGGTTTTAAATTGTAAGACATTTCCAGGGGCAGATGTGGACTCTGACCACAATCTATTGGTTATGTACTGTAGATTAAAACTGAAGAAACTGCATAAAGGTGGGGATTTAAGGAGATGGGACCTGGACAAACTGACTAAGCCAAAGGTTGTACAGAGTTTCAGGGAGAGCATAAGGAAACAATTGACAGGAATGGGGGAAAGAAATACAGTAGAAGAAGAGTGGGTAGCTCTGAGGGATGAAGTAGTGAAGGTGGCAGAGGATCAAGTAGGTAAAAAGACAAGGGCTAGTAGAAATCCTTGGGTAACAGAATTTAATTGATGAAAGGAGAAAATACAAAAACGCAGTAAACCAAGCAGGCAAAAAAGAATACAAACGTCTCAAAAATGAGATTGACAGGAAGTGCAAAATGGCTAAGTAGGGATAGCTAGAGGACAAATGTAAGGATGTAGAGGCTTATCTCACTAGGGGTAAGATAGATACTGCCTACAGGAAAATTAAAGAGAATTTTGGAGAAAAGAGAGCCACTTGTATGAATATCAAGAGCTCAGATGGAAACCCATTTCTAAGCAAAGAAGGGAAAGCAGAAAGGTGGAAGGAGTATAAAGAGGGTCTATACAAGGGCGATGTACTTGAGGGCAATATTATGGAAATTGAAGAGGATGTAGATGAAGATGAAATGGGAGATAGGATACTGCGTGAAGAGTTTGGAAGAGCACTGAAAGAACTGCGTCGAAACAAGGCCCCGGGAGTAGACAACATTCCATTGGAACTACTGACGGCCTTGGGAGAGCCAGTCCTGACAAAACTCAACCATCTGGTGAGCAAGATGTATGAGACAGGTGAAATAGCCTCAGACTTCAAGAAAAATATAATAATTCCAATCCCAGAGAAAGCAAGTGTTGACAGATGTGAAAATTACCGAACTATCAGTTTAATAAGTCACTGCTGCAAAATACTAACGCGAATTCTTTACAGACGAATGGAAAAACTGGTAGAAGCCGACCTCGGGGAAGATCAGTTTGGATTCCGCAGAAATGTTGGAACACATGAGGCAATACTGACTCTACGACTTATCTTAGAAGAAAGATTAAGGAAAGGCACACCTACGTTTCTAGAATTTGTAGACTTAGAGAAAGCTTTTGACAATGTTAACTGGAATACTCTCTTTCAAATTCTAAAGATGGCAGGGGTAAAATACAGGGAGAGAAAGGCTATTTACAATTTGTACAGAAACCAAATGACGGATATAAGAGTCGAGGGGCATGAAAGGGAAGCAGCGGCTGGGATGGGAGTGAGACAGGGTTGTAGCCTGTCCCCGATGCTATTCAATCTGTATATTGAGCAAGCAGTAAAGGAAACAAAAGAAAAATTCGGAGTAGGTATTAAAATCCATGGAGAAGAAATAAAAACTTTGAGGTTCGCCGATGACATTGTAATTCCGTCAGAGACAGCAAAGGACTTGGAAGAGCAGTTGATCGGAATGGACAGTGTCTTCAAAGTAGGATATAAGATGAACATCAACAAAAGAAAAACGAGGATAGTGAAATGTAATCGAATTAAGTCGGGTGATGCTGAGGGAATTAGTTTAGGAAATGAGACACTTAAACTAGTAAAGGAGTTTTGCTATTTGGGGAACAAAATTACTGATGATGGTCGAAGTAGAGAGGATATAAAATGTAGACTGGCAATGGCAAGGAAAGCGTTTCTGAAGAAAAGAAATTTGTTAACATCGAGTATAGATTTAAGTGTCAGGAAGTCGTTTCTGAAAGTATTTGTATGGAGTGTAGCCATGTATGGAAGTGAAATATGGACGATAAATAGTTTGGAGAAGAAGAGAATAGAAGCTTTTGAAATGTTTTGCTGCAGAAGAATGATAAAGATTAGATGGGTAGATCACGCAACTAATGAGGAGGTACTGAATAGAATTGGGGAGGAGTTTGTGGCACAACTTGACTAGAAGAAGGGACCGGTTGGTAGGACATGTTCTGGGGTATCAAGGGATCACAAATTTAGCATTGGAGGGCAGCGTGGTTGGTAAAAATCGTAGAGGGAGACCAAGAGATGAATACACTAAGCAGATTCAGAAGGATGCAGGTTGCAGTAAGTACTGGGAGATGAAGAAGCTTGCACAGAATAGAGTAGCATGGAGAGATGCATCAAACCAGTCTCAGGACTGAAGACAACTACAACAACAACAACAACAACAACATCATAAAGTTCTTGGAATTGCTTCGGAAGGGACTCGTTATACTGTTTCTAAGGTCGTCAAAACGAGTGAATTGTTCATCAAAATGTTCATTATTTTGTTTTTGCATTTCACCTAATAACTGAAACAAACGATCGAACTCAGCTTGCGGTGAAAAATTCGTACTGTGTGAAATCAAATGAAGTTGTTGGGCAACAGATCTGTTGGGAAAAATTCCGTAAAGGCCTGGGTGTCGGATGTTGACAAAGGTAGTGAATCTTCCACATTTATGTGTGTGATATTAGTATTCTCTTAAAATAAAATAAAATATCATAATTACCACAAACATTATTATCTGAATGCAAAGTCATGTCACGATCAAGAGTGTCTACAATGCTCGTGACTTGCCTATCCGGTTGAAAAGACACAGCGTCTTGCGTTATTACATCAGAAATAGGGTTAGAATTAGTAGCAACAGAATGATCAGCAAAGGTATTGTTGCTGTCGGTTGCATTTTGCAAATCAATTTTTGCGAATTCATCGTAGTGCGTGATTTGCTGACCAACGTACATCACGGCATGATAACAGAGAAATATAAAAAACACATCACAAAATCACAATTGTAAAAGACAACGTCGAGAACAATAATATCGAAGTTGAAAGTCAAAACACGTTAGTAGCAAAATATGAGTTGCGCTAAAGTACAATAATAATTAACGTAAGACGAAGCAGGATACAATTCCTGACTGTTCCTTAGAATATTCCTACGTCCCCCGTACTGTACAAGGACATCGCCAAGTGAAAGTTATCTAAATAAATTTAAAATATACAGTATAGTGAAAGTTCTCCAAATAAATAAAAGTAAGGCTGAAGTTCTCTGATTCTGATTGTAAGCCTGAGCTGTGATAGTAAATGTTCTGTCGTAATGTGAAAGCAAAACTGCACTGTAATAATAATTAATTGTCATAATGAAAAGGGAAGTATTTCATACTGGAAAAGTTAGCAATCTGACAGCAAGAATTTTGAACCTTATAAACTGCATGAATAATGAACTTTGGCATGAAACCTAGAGTAATTGGCTTTGCAAAATTTGATCACAAAAACTGTCACTGAATAACATAAGTTGGCCCTGACTAAACAAACAAAAAAAAATCAAAATATTTTCTCCTTACCTGTAACCCGCGCAAATCTGGATAACACGTTGCAGTACTGCTCTATCTTGCGCGCCGCATTGCTAAAGCTGCAAATTACTGTATCTACACAGAGACACTCGAAATGTACCATGATATCTCTGTTAATTACAAATCGAACAATTTATTGAACGTACTTGGTTGGATGTGCAAAAATGACAACACTATGTTTTTTTCGTATATTGAAAAAAAGTTCTCAATGCAGATTTTAAATTTAATGAACTTCTCAACATCCAAACAATACACTTTCCTATCTCTGAAATCTAACAACTTTCAGTACAATAACCTAGTTAGTTCTATGGCTCAGCAATAGTGAAAAAAATTATTATTGTATTTACCTGACATTACATCAGATTTCTTCCTTCATAAATCGGTTTCATAATCATGTTGATTGAACAAAATGATAAATTGAGACATTAAATTTGAATCATAATATTGGCATATGCGCAGCTCGAAGATACGCACTTAACTTCTGCGATACAGCTTACAACATCGCTGCTCGCTCACAATTGATTCAGATACCAAAATCAAACATGACACAACAATGGTCCCATATTTCAGGACGATAACGCACCCATTCTCACAGCCAGGACAGTACAATCGTTGTATGAGGAGCATGCAACTGAACTGCAGCGTATTCCCTGGCCAGCACAGTCCCTTGTGGTTGGTATTGGAGTGCAGAATCCGAAGCAGATTTTGGCCTCCCTCGTCACTACAGGAGTTAGAAGGGGTTCTGATCGAAGAGTGGCATAACATTCCACTAGACACTGTACAATCATTATACGCCAGTATTCCAAGAAGAATCGCAGCTTTATGACGAGTAAATGAGGGTGGAACCCTTTATTAATAAACCGTTCCCGAGTAAGTACGGTGTTCACGTTATTTTGCCTATCCCCTGTATGTCATACTAACCACTGCACGTCAATGTACCTGATGGTGGAGGTTTAAACCTTTGAAACGGGTCGTGGAGATAAATAAACAGTGACTGGTAAGAGTAAACTTGTTGTTTCATTCGATGTCAACAACAATCACGGTAAAGCCTAACCTAAGATGTTCAGATGTGAGGGGAGTTCAAAAATAAATTACACGTGTCGTCCCACGTTAACGTCATTGCGCAAGAAGAGAGTACATGGTCTGGGTTTCGTGCAGACACAGTTCTGCTGCGATGTGGTTAACAGGTGTGTCACAGTGTGGGAGAGAGATGGCGCGACAACGGGAAACATATTCCAAAGCTGAGGTACATAGGGCACAAGGGTTCTTGAGAAGAAAACGTCTAAACTGCACAGAAATTCACAGTGGAATTCCGGCGGTATATGGACCAAATGTAATATCTCGGCCAGGCGTTTGCCAACAATAATACCAAGGGCCCACAGATGTGGGAGATGCTGGTCGGGAAAGAAGACCGTTGACATCGACCACAGGCAACACCGTTCAAGCGTCTCCTTAAGCATCTGACTGAAAATAATATATTGTCCAAGTCACGGTTCGGATTTCTTAAGGGCTCTGATAAAGAGAAAGCTATTTAAACTTACAGTGAGAATGTACTTAATTTGGCATTTTATTTGACCCGTCAAAAGCCTCTGACTGTGTGAACCACAGCTTTCTCTTGAGTAATTTAGAATATTATAGTGTCGCCGGCAGTCCTGCTAAATGGTTTGAGTCTTATCTATCTAACAGGAAACGAAGGGTGTCGTTGCAAAATACCTGTGCAGTAAGCAGTCAGTCTTCAACTGATTGGGAATTAATTCCATGTGGGGTTCCTCAAGGTTCCATCTTGGGTCCATTCTTTTTCTTGTGTACATTAATTACCTCTCATCTGTTACATTACCAGATTCCAAGTTCGTTTTGTTTGCAGATGATACAAATAGCTGCTAATCAAATTTTCACTGACATTAATAAGTGGTTTAAAGCTAATTCACTGTCATTAAACTTTGAGAAGACCCACTATATGCAGTTTGGAACCTGTAACAGATTTCCTTCCAGCATGTGTGTAATATATGAAGACATGCAGATCGAAGAGGTTGACAGTGTTAAATTTCTGGGATTACAACTCGATAATAAATTCATTTGGGAAGGGAATACCACAGAACTGCTTGAGTGCTTAAAGAAGTCTGTATTTACAGTGAGAATGATGTCAGATGTAGGAGATATAAACATAAAAAACTTGCATACTTGGCTTACTTCCATTCTATTATCTCATATGGGATCATATTCTGGAGCAACTCATCAAACCGAGCAAAAGTTTTTAGGTTGCAAAAGCGTGTGATTAGAATCATTTGTGGTGTAAATTCAAGGACATCTTGTAGAAACCTATTCAAGGAAGTTTGTATTATAACCACTGCTCCTCAGTATATTTATTCCTTAATGAAATTTGTTGCAAGTAATATATTTCTATTTCCAACCAATAGCTCAATACATAGTATCAACATTAGGAATAAGAACAATCTATATAAAGACCAAAAATCGCTTACCTTGGTCCCAGAAGGGGTCATATATTCAGGAACACACATTTTCAATAAATTGCCAGCAACCATTAAAAACTGGGTTTCAGTTAAAGCACAGTTTAAACAGAGTTTGAAAGACTTTTTGATAGACAGCTCCTTCTGCACTATAGATGAGTATCTTAACAGAGACTGTTACGCCAGCTAAGGGTAAAAATATCTAGCAGATTTCAGTTTTTACTGCACTTTGTCATAATTGTCAAAATTAGGTATTTTATTTGTGATAAATTTACCAACAGTGCTTAACAATGTTTCATTCTGCCAGCGTGTTAAGTCTGTAAATATTAGCTGTTCCAGTTTACCGCATTGTAATCACCTATTTCGACAATCTCCTGACAAATGATCAGTGTAGTAAGTGTTATATTCAAATGTTTTAGGTTTTTATGTTATATTTTCTGACTTGTTCCACACCCACGCGAATTCTCATTTTTTGGGTCTATGGAACGAAAACTGAATCTAAACTAATCTCCAGGCAGTCTAAGGAATTATTCGGGGAAATCACAGATTTTTCAGACAGTGAGCACGTTCCCGTGGTAGTTCTCGAGTGGCTAAGGGACCAAGGAGCGGATTTCTATTGTCGAGGGAATTGGTAGAAAGTTCCGACCGCTGTTTGCAGTGACTTTGCGACTACGCTGAAAAATAGTACCGTGCATCTGTGTCGGTTTGACGTGTCGTGCAGCAATCAATAAATGTTACTTGGTCTGCTAAAATAACGTGTAATTAGCTTTTTGAAGTCCCCTACAGGTTCTAATGCAAGGGGTGGACAAAAATATGGAAACACGACAAAGACGACAGTTTACCATGCCCAATACGCTGTAGGAAACTATTGGCATTCAAGACAAATTACAGTCGTCTCGGAATGGATAAATACAGGTCCTGTATGGTTCCTGCAAAATAGTGGCAAGTTCAGGCAACGATGGTAGACAGGGATGGCGATTACATTCTTCTCTCCAAAATAGACCACGATTGGGAATTAATTCCATGTGCTGTTCCTCAAGGTTTCATCTTGGGTACATTGCTTTTCGTTGCGTACATTAATTACCTCTCGTCTGTTACGTTACCAGATGCTAAGTTTGTTTTGTTTGCAGATGATTCAATAATATTGAGATATCGTGACTGTGGTGGCCAGGGCACATTTGCCAATTCATTCTCGTGCTGACAAAACCTGTCCTGGACGATTTGAGCTGTGTGAACAGCCCTGTAGTCTTGGCAAACAGCAACACCGTTTGGGAACAAGCATTGTACAATCGGCTGGGACTGATCAGCCAAAATGATGATATAATCCTTGGCCACAGTGCGATATTGCAGAACAACCACGGAGTCCGTGAAACGCTACGATATGGGTGCCCAAATCATCGCCGCAACCCCTCCACTCTTGGGTCATTAACTCGGCCAGACGTTGGAAACAGTGTGAAACAAGACTGACATTGCCATATGAGATTATTCTGTTACTCCACAGTCCGGGTTTTATAACGGCGGAACCACTTTTTTCCGCTGCGGGCATTTGCGTTACCGATGAGTGGTTTTGGAATCACAGCCAGCCCTGCAGTTCCCTGCTTATGGAGCTCTCTTCGTGTTGTTTTTGTGCTGACAGGTTTCGTGAATGCGACCTTCAGGACTGCAGTGACTTCCGCAGCTCTCGTCCTCTTATTTTTCGTCAAAATACTCTGCAGTTACCGTCCGTCATTATCACTCAACATACATTTTCGTCCGCGTTAAGACTTAATAGACGTGCTTTTCCGGTTTCCCTGTATGCGGGGTAAATCTTCGAAACGGTGCCTCTTGAAACACCAAACATGGCCACCTCAGTTACCGTAGCACCCCCTATACGAGCATCAAAACTTCGTCCACGTTCGAATTCACTTAGGCTCGGCATCCACAGATATTATTTTGACCACGAGTGGCACCAGCAACGTTTTGAGGACCTTGCAGAGGTGTCGTTCATGGTCAAATACAGGGTGATTCACGAAGGTACAAAAATATTTTAATATGTTGTTCTACAAGTAAAACTAAAGGAAAAAAGTTCATACAAACATAGGTCCGCAAAAGTTTAGTTATGGAGTTAAGTCTAATAAAAGATTTTGCTTGAAATTTAGCAAAAAAAAGAAAAAAAAGGAAGGTTCACATGTATGTGTGAATTCCTAAGGGACCACACTGCTGAGGTCATCCGTCCCCTAGACTTACACACTGTTTAAACTAACTTATGCTAATAACAACATACACACCCATGCCCGAGGGAGGACTCGAACCTCCGGCTGGAGGGGCTGCGCAGTCCGTTACAGGGCGCCTGTACCCGCACTGCCACTCCGCGCAGCTGAAATTTAGCAACATCACTAATATGAAGCCGTCTCAAAACTGTTCGAGTATAAAGTAATGCACGATTTCCATTTATTTTGTTGTATTGATCTGGTGAAGCTAATAAAACATGTCCCAGATTTGTATCTGCAGTAGTTTTCCAGATCATCCATAGAAGCAAAGAAGTAATTTCGTAAAACTTTTAATTTATTAACTACTCGGCCCACTTCATTTGTTAAATGCCAGAAAATTGTACAAACTTTTCAACAGAAGTCTTAGAGAATTTAATTCTGGAAAAATGATGGTAATAGCTTTAACTGAAACTGTTTGAATGTGTCACACAATCAGCCGGCCAGAGTGGCCGAGCGGTTCTAGGCGCTTCAGTCTGGAACAGCGCGACTGCTACTGTCGCAGGTTCGAATCCTGCCTCGGGCATGGATGTGTGTGATGTCCTTAGTTTAGTTAGGTTTAAGTAGTTCTAAGTTCTAGGGGACTGATGACCTTAGAAGTTAAGTGTCATAGCGCTCAGAACCATTTGATTTGTCAGATAATCTGCTTTTATTAATACGATAGCACACGTGAACTCATGTTAAACCGGAAAACTACTGCAGATACATGTCTGGGACATGTTTTATGAGATTCACCAGACCAATAACAACAAAATAGAAATCATGCTTTACTTTAACCTCGTACAGTTTTGCGATCGCCTCATATTAGCGGAGTTGCTAAATTTCAGGCAAAATCTTTTATTAGCCGTAACTCCGGAACCAAACATTTGCGGACCTATGTTTGTATGAACTTTTTTCTTTAGTTTCACTTGTAGAATAACATACTAAAATATTTGTATATCTTCATGAATCACCCTGTGTAACAACATAACCTGCGGGCTTGCTACCATCTGCCTTAATGCCAGGCACGTATTCTTTGCGATGTTTCCATATGTTTGCCAAACCCCTGTACTTCGCATATGAAGATTGCAATTACTGTGTTACAGAGAATGCTAAGAGATATTGCGCGATAGAAAATCTCTACGAGAAAACAAAATTACATAACAAGTAACTTTGTGTCATTGATCCTAAATAATGAAAAGTGTGATTTTATTTACATGAGTGCTAAAAGGGATCCGTTAAATTTCTGTTACACTATAAATCAATCAGATCTAAAGGCCCTAAATTCAACTAAATACCAGCATTACAATTACGAACCACTGAAATTGGAAAGAGCACATGGAAAATGTTGTGGGGAAGGTGAACCAAAGACTGCGTTTTACTGGCAGAACTGTTAGAAGATGAAAGCAGATCTACTAAAGAGACTGCCTACAAAACACATGTCCGTCCTGGTTTGGTGTGCTGCTGTGCAGTATGGCATCCTTACCGCATAGGATAACGGAGTACCTCGAGAAAGTTCAAAGAAAGGCATCGTGTTTTTTGCTATGGAGGAATAGGGGAGGGAGTGTCAAGGACATGGTACAGGATATGAAGTGGAAATCATTAAAACAAAGACGTTTTTACAGTGAAATTTTCACTCTGCAGCGGAGTGTGCGCTCATATGAAACATCCTGGCAGATTAAAACTGTGTGGCGGACCGAGACTCGAACTAGGGACCTTTGCCTTTCTCAGGCAAGTGAGCTACCCAATCACGACTCACGTCTCGTCCTCACAGTTTTACTTCTGCCAGTACGTCGTCTCCTACATTCCAAACTTTACAGAAGCTCTCCTGCTTACCTTGCAGAATTAGCACTCCTTAAAGAAAGGATATTGCGGAGACATGGTTTAGCCACAGCCTGGGGGATGTTTCCAGAATGAGATTTTCGCTCTGTAGCGGAGTGTGCGCTGAATGAAACTTCCTGGCACATTAAAACTGTGCTTGGGTAGCTCAGTTGGTAGAGCACTTGCCCGCGAAAGGCAAAGGTCCCGAGTTCGAGTCTGGGTCCGGCACACAGTTTTAATCTGCCAGGAAGTTTCAAAGACGTTTTCCTTTCTGGCGGAATCTTCTCATGAAATTTCAGTCACCAAAATGTTCTTCCGACCGCGAAAATATTTTGTTGACGCTGGTCTTCATAGGGAGAAACGATCATCATAATAAAATAGGGAAATCAGAGCTCGCACGGAACGATATAGGTGTTAGTTTTTTCCACTCACTGTTCGAGAGTGGAATAATAGGTTAGTAGTGTGAAGGTAGTTCGCTTCAAATGGTTCAAATGGCTCTGAGCACTATGGGACTTAACATCTGAGGTCATCAGTCCCCTAGAACTTAGAACTACTTAAACCTAACTAACCTAAGGACGCCACACACATCCATGCCCGAGGCAGGATTCGAACCTGCGACCGTAGCGGTCGCGCGATTCCAGACTGTAGCGCCTTTAACCGCTTGGCCACCACGGCCGGCAGTTCGCTTCACTCTCTGCTAGGCACTGATGTGTCATCTGCAGAGTAGCCACGTAGATGTAGATGTAGATTGCTCGACAATAGCGACGACAGACTCTCTCACTGAGTACGTACGAATAAACAATGCCGCGTAGTTAGAGGCACGAGCCACTGCAGTCTTCAGCTCTGCCCCGTGTCCGAGGCCTTTCGCAGGGCTGGCCTGAAGATGCTCATTAGAGGGCTGGAGGGCTCCTGTGGGAAGCGGAGAGTCCTGTGGGGTGGGGTGGGGTCTGCTGCAACCACAGGCCGCGTGCTGCGGTTGCCAATCTGTACTAGCCGGCGGCTACCAGCCCCGACCACTCGTACACGTGGACCGCAGCAGCCACTGTTCCCACAAGCCCAAGGCATCCGGACCAGAGGCCAGAGCACAACGCGCTACACACAACGGAAGCACTCCGTCAGCACTTGGAACCACCTATTCCTTGTGTATACTGGTATGCAAGACTTAAGGAGGAACGTAACATTCGCATTGTACATAACTGGTCATTAAAATTGCTACAGTAAGAAGAAATGCAGATGTTAAACGGGTATTCATTGGACAAATATATTATACTAGAACTGACATGTGATTACATTTTCACCCAAATTGGGTGCATAGATCCCGACAAATCAGTACCCAGAACGACCACCTCTGGCCGTAATAACGGCCTTGATAAGCCTGGGCATTGAGTCAAACAGAGCTTGGATGGCGTGTACAGGTACAGCTGCCCATGCAGCTTCAACACGATACCACAGTTCATCAGGAGTAGTGACTGGCGTATTGTGACGAGCCAGTTGCTCAGCCGCCATTGACCAGACGTTTTCAATTGGCGAGAGATCTGGAGAACGTGCTGGCCAGGGACGTAGTCGAACATTTTCTGTATCCAGAAAGGCCCGTACAGGACCTGCAACATGCGGTCGTGCATTATCCTGCTGAAATGTAGGGTTTCGCAGGGATCGAATGAAGGGTAGAGCCACGGGTCGTAACACATCCACTGTTCACGCGGGGTGATACGCCAGTATGGCGATGACGAATGCACGCTTCCAATGTTCGTTCACCGCGATGTCGCCAAACGCGGATACGACCATAATGATGCTGTAAACAGAACCTGTATTCATCCGAAAAAATGACGTTTTGCCATTCGTGCACCCAGGTTCGTCGTTGAGTACACCATCGCAGGCACTCCTACCTGTGATGCTGCTTCAAGGGTAACCGCAGCCATGGTCTCCGAGCTGATAGTCCATGCTGCTGCAAACGTCGTCGAACTGTTCGTGCAGATGGTTGTTATCTTGCAAACGTCCCCATCTGTTGACTCAGGCATCGAGACGTGACTGCACGATCCGTTACAGCCATGCGGATAAGGTGCCTGTCATCTCGGATGCTAGTGATACGAGGCTAGAATCCGACCTTTCTTAAAGTCAGAAACGTGATGGTACGCATTTCTCCTCCTTATACGAGGCATCACAACAACGTTTCACCAGGCAACGGCGATGTTTGTGTATGAGAAATCGGTTGGAAACTTTCCTCATGTCAGCTCGTTGTAGGTGTCGCCACCGGCGCCAACCTTGTGTGAATGCTCTGAAAAGCTAATCATTTGCATATCACAGCATCTTCTTCCTGTCGATTAAATTTCGAGTCTGTAGCAGGTCATCTTCGTGGTGTAGCAATTTTAATGGCCAGTAGTGTAGTTTGATGAAACTTGGACCCTACTTAGAAAGAACTGCTACAACGTAGCACAAAAGGTACCTGAAACACATGTGCAGCGAGACGAATAGAAACGACACTTTATTCAAAGACAACAATTACACTGAATTCACCACGATTCGAAAGCACTGGACGTATCTTCATATGCCGAGAGGTGGGAAGACGTAATACACCGAGTAACAGTGTGGAACACCATCGTTTTGGTTATCCAGGTCAGGTATTAACATTGCATGTGCATACCAACCCCCAAAATTGTTCGAGTTACTGTGACACTGTACTCCTTCCCCATGTACGTCTTTTCAGGGATGCTTTCGCGCCTGACGTAATTTCTAGGTTTCCGTGCCTTTCTGTAAAAATGGAACGTTTATAGGATAGCTTTCTTGTCCGTCCGTCTGTCTGAATGCCTGTCCGACTGTTAATAGCGCTTCTTCTCAGGAACCGGTAGACGTATCAAGTTCAAGTTTATGGCACTTGTTAAGGACTGTGGTCCCTTGGCGGCGTAAAAATTGTAAGTTTCTAAGTCACTTCGATCAAAAGATACGGCCATTCACGTCACGTATTTTGATACTTGAAAGTCACTCATCAAAACCTATAGAGTGCTTCCCGTCGACCTAGAATCATGAAATTTGGCAAGAAGCAAGGTTTCAGAGTACAAGCAAAGGAAATATGCCAAAATAGGTCGATTTGTAATTATGTAACACGAAAATTTTTTTCTCATTTTTCACCCGTTTGTCTGTTTATCTGTCTGCTAAGACCATCCGATGTAAGCACCCCCCACCATGACTTTCCTGGTGCACATCTACCTAGCAAACACCTCTTCAAACGGCTGTAGCACGGAAACGGTACGTTTGCGGACATGGGTTACAATTCAAAATATTGTCCACGCAGTCCCTCTACATGTCCTATTAGTTCCTAACGAGAATCTCCGAATATACTGTGTGAGAAACGTGTTACTATTTATGACTGAGGTACTGTTTTGTAGCAATAGCGCGCTCTAGCTTTTTATTCTTAAATACTGTACCTGAGATCAACATTATCTCAGCTGCAGCGTGTTCTTGCATAGTGCTGCCATTAGTAATGAGAGCTCTAAGTACTTGCATTACACCTGAAGTGGTCACAAAGCCATTTTCTTGATAGGTGGAAATGCGTGTTTGTAGATTTCTTGGGAACTTTCTTCTACTGCCGATAACTTTGAAGTGTTGGCTGACTGAAGGCAAGCTCAGAATGAATGTTTCACTCAGCAGCAGCGTGTGCGCTGATATGAAACTTCCTGAAACCTTTGTCTTTCGCGGGTAAATGCTCTACCGACTGAGCTACCGAAGCACGAGTTACGATTTCCGCACAGCTTCCTTTCTTCCAGGCGTGCTAGTCCCACAAGTTACGCAGGAAAACTTTTGTGAAGTCTGCAAGGTAGGAGACGAGATACTGGTAGGAGTAAAGCGGTGAGGAGCGGTCCTGAATTGTGCTGGACAGCTTAATTGGTAGGGTACTTGCCTCCGAAAGACAAAGATCTCTAGTTCAAGTCTCGGTTTGGCACAGTTTTAATCTGCACGAAGTTCGAAAGTCAATTGATATAAATAAGTTATACGTGCAGACCATTCTGTGCAACAGTTAAACTTTACAAGTATTTTCTTCAGCCATCGGAAAGCAAAAGGCACAGAGGTAACTTTCTGACAGCACACATACCTGGAGAGTAAAAGTGTGGCAATTTTAACAGCATAAAAAGTATCTCTTTAATGTAATTAGAGACATTTGTGAATGGTTTAGCAGAACAGACAAAGTTTTATTTCACATTATAAGTTTGTTTCTAGGTATAACAAGGAGTTGCTCAGAATATTGTATTAAATGTGTTACGAATTTGTTTTTTCTCATACCACTGAGCTTATAAGTAAGCGCCTAACAGTTGAACTAATTACCTTGCTTGTAGGATATAGTGTTAAGTGTAAGTGTTGTGATCCGATTTTTTTCTCAAATGGTTGCACTTGACAAACGCCTAAAGAAGTGTATAAATGTTTTCCTTAATTGCCTCTGCTTTTCTGTGTAATCAAACAAAACTCATAAAACCGGGTAAATTTGTAACAGAGTTATATCTTACAATGGAATGAATACCCTTAGCTACATACAGGCGTCGATGTAAGTCAATGGGGACAGTTGAAAATGTGTGCCCCGACCGGGACTCGAACCTGGAATCTCCTGCTTACATGGCAGACGCTCTATCCATCTTTTTTTTTCTTTGTTCTTATTTTCTTCGATCTTGTTCGTTGCATTTGTTCGGTGCGGATGTCCCAAGACACCCGTTCAAGTTCAGTGTTGAGCCGTTGACTTAGTTTTTTATTACGGAGGGCAGCTAACCCTCTGACCGAACACGCTGAGCTACCGTGGCAGCAATGAGCTATCGAGGACACAGAGAATAGGAACGCCTCCCGTGAGACCCACATTCGCAACTTATTGTCCTGCACTATATTCATAGTGCCCCTGCCCATTACACTCATTACTCACGGACTTACTGCCGATTCCCGTAAGAGTTCGGGCACTGTTTATTGATCTGCACAGAAGATGGTGAAATGGCCGGTGAGTCTTAACCATATATATATATATTGGTAACCACTAGAAACAACAAATGGGTGGCACAGGTAAAAAACGATCTGAACCAACTCAACATAACAGCAGACACAATAAAAGACAGAATAAAATTCAGAAACATCATTAAGAAAAGTAAACTACATGAGATACAATGTGACAAACGAACAGGCATAAAATGGACCGAAGAACGCAAGCAAGATCACAGCCGGAAGATGAAAGAAATATGGGCAACCAAAAAGGCAATCAAGGTGAAGCCGAAGACACAAAGCCGACAAGAAGCATGGACAGAGGACCGGAAACAGAAACACAGCGAGCAAATGAGGAAGTTTGGGCAGCAAGGAAGGCAGCAAAAGGAACTGGCCATGTAGTTTAGTCCAAATGCGCTTTTTAAGGGCAAAACACCAATCTGTTCTTTCGGACATGTCCGAAAGAACAGATACCTTCTTCATATCTATAAAGTTATGGCTGTATGCCATAAAGGAACACAATGTCAGCCCATCTAGCTCTACTTTTCCTGTCTTACAGTTTCTTTCAAAGTATTGTCATGAGCTGGACAGGGAGTAACAGTGTGACAATTAATATTCCATATTCCGAATACCTTATTGCGCATGAAAACTTTATTGCTAGCAAAAGTAAAGGATAACGTTTATAAAATTCCGTAAGTGTGGAAATTAAATATGACAGTACGTATCTGTATAAGATTATGTTAGAAAAAGTGCTACAAGTTCCACGAAGCTGCCCAGTTTGACTGTATATTTCGTATTTTTACCTACTAATATCTTGTGACACATTTTTTCTGGCGTAATTTAACATACAAGAAAAAAATATTTCTGCACAACGGTGAACAGTGTTACCAGTACAATTATATCAGACTACGCTTCTACAGTGTTTTTCTGTAGTTGTTGTGCTCTTATGCAATGTTCGAGGCAGAATTTCGAACACTTGCTGAAAAAAAAGAGGACAGAGATAAAAAAGTTGAAAAATTGATTACAATTTTACTTTACATCATTCTCTTAGTTCACACTTACTTATCCGCTGTTCTTTGTACAACAAAAATTCGCCGTGTGGGATGGTTTACGGCGCCTTGCCACGGTTCGCGCGGCTACCCCCGTCGGAGGTTCGAGTCCTCCCTCGGGCATGGGTGTGTGTGTCGTCCTTAGCGTAAGTTAGCTTAAGGTAGATTAAGTAGTGTGGAAGCTTAGGGACCGATGACCTTAGCAGTTTGATCAAATAGGAACTTACCACGAATTATCAAATAAAAATTCATTGCGGCGCGCGGGTAGCCGCGCGGACTCGGGCGTCTTGTCACGGTTCCCCCGACTCCCCCCCCCCCCCCCCCCCAAGACTAGGGACCCTCACTCATGCCTCCTGTACATTAGCAAAAATTAGAACATATGGTCTTTAATCTTCATTCATAGTAACTTACAGCCTACAGTACCACATGTCGACTTTCTTACTTCAATGTTGTTTCTCAAATGGTTCAAATGGCACTGAGCACTATGGGACTTAGCTTCTGAGGTCATCAGTCCCGTAGAACTTAGAACTACTTAAACCTACCTAACCTAAGGACATCACACACATCGATGCCCGAGGCAGGATTCGAACCTGCGACCGTAGCGGTCTCGCGGTTCCATACTGTAGCGCCTAGAACCGCTCGCCCACTCAGGCCGGCTGTTGTTTCTGCAGCACATCTTATCATCTTCACAAATTAATAACATGAGAGTACATTTAGCGTAATTTAATAGCAAGCATTAGGAAGCTACCATCATAGATAATTATCAGTGGGTAGGGATAGGGATTTTAGTTTTTTAGCTTTGAATGTTCTGATGAAAACAGTATCTTCATCTAATTTAATTAGTAAATGTGCTCTTTAATTTAAGAGGCAAGCTCACTGAAATGTGCGCACTTCCGCGCTCCTGTCGCTAATTGACAGCTGTTTTATGGCTGTAGCTCTGCAACGGTACTTTCCCGACCTATAATTACGTAGGTAATTATGCTTTGACCACTTTACCAGATTGCTTTTCTTGCACCCAATATATTCTCTTTTATGAAGCTGCTTAGCGATTTTTCTTAAGCGCACAACTCCGAGGAAATATTCCCAGAGGTTTTCGAATCAAGTGAACGCTGGGCTGGTTATGAAGAGCTGTCTTACTGATTTATTCCCAGGTACAAGTGCCGTAATTTTCGTTGCAAAACTCTCGCAAGTATTTCAGACAAGCTGATTTATAACGCTTAATGCTCAGCGACTTTTAGAGCCCTACCACTGACATCGGGAAGCAGTAAAAGTCCTTTGACTCGTTAATGCGCGGCGCTGTCGCTTATTTCGCATAGCGTTTAACAGACCCGTGCGATATACCATCTGGCATTGTGGCAGACGTACGTCGTGCAGGTGGTGTGAGGAAGACACGCTAAAGCAGCGCTTTGTACAGAACAAAACGCCATCCCAGGCCGAAGATAGGAGAACGTACCGAACTATGGCAGAGCAGGAGAATATGGCTGTCAGAATAATGGAAACACCTAACCTATGGGACACGAGATATGTGCGACAAAATGTCACTGCTTATTTGTGAGCCGCTCACGCCGTTAACTATTGCAGCGACGCCAACTGGCCAGATCCAGAAGAGGGAATGGGAAGATATCCGTGACTCTGAGCGAGAGGCGATTATTGAATGGATTGTTAACATAAGTGCGTCATGTGCCTCGAGAGGTGTGTTAGGACAGACGCGTCTTGTGGTGGCAACACTCACGACCAGCTGAAAGCCTTAGAGAATCAAAATCGGAAACTAAAGAGGAAATTTCGCGGAGGTGCTGATACGTTTGTGACACCGGAACACAGAGTCGGCAACAACTTGTATCTGAAATGGCACTTCAGAGTAAGCTACTCTAAGGGACTCACTGGAGCGCATGTCACTGGTCACGACCATAAAGCAGAGAGAGATACGAATGATTTCGTGACGAAGCAAGACGTGTCAACGATGTTTAGAAACGATTACTTCTCCTGCTTGGTATATCTCTCTTACGACGGGTATCGACTAGCCGCTCGCCACTTTCTTTCTGTACTCTGCCTCTTTCTTAACATGCTGCTAACTTCGCCCATTTCTAATGTCGTCCAGCATTCCAAGTTTTCTTCTTTTTCTCCGTCCGTTTCCATCAATGACTCTTCGTTACAGGAAAATTCTATGACAGTACATGCCATAGCCAAGACGTCTCCTCTGTTCTTACCAATTTATTCACGCATTTATTTCTCCTTACATTCGCTTACATGTATCCAGACATACTCAGTGAATACGCTTTACTAAATTGAAGCGCTAAAGAAACTGGTGTAGGCACGCTTATTCAAATACAGAGATATGTAGGCAGGAAGAATACGGCGCAGCGGTCGACAATGCCTGTATAAGACAAGTGTCTGGCGCAGTTGTGAGATTGGTTACTGCTCCTACAATGGCAGGTTATCAAGATTTAAGTGAGTTTGAACGTGGTGCTGTAGTTGGTGCAGGATCGATGGGACGCAGCATCTCCAAGGTAGCAATGAAGTAGGGATTTTGCCATAAAACCATTTCACAAGTGTACCGTTAATATCAGGAATCCGGTAAAACATCAAATCTCCGACATCGATTTGGCCAGAAAAAGATCCTGCAAGAACAGAACCAGCGACGACTGAAGAGAATCGTTCAGAGTGACAGAATGGCAAAATTAATAAATAAAGCACACTCCTTCCTCTCCCCAGTAGCCCAGAACAGGCTTTGTCATTTTCTCACCAATCCCTAGGAAGAGGTGGCGGGCAGGTGAATTGGGTTAGAGGAGGTGAGCTTTGTTCCCTGCAATTTTTTTTAGGTTGGTATAGAAACCCCAAGTAACCAAACTTTACCGCCAAAATTCATCCTCTTCCTAGGATGAGTTGGCAGTCAGATGACTTAGGTTAGTGGAGGTAGTTCAAGAGTCCTTTCATTCACACCATTTTCTTAGCTTTGTAGAGATACGCGAATTGAGCTTTCTTTACCACCAAAATTCAAACTTGGCGGAAGTTCATAGGAAGAGGGGGCGATCAGGTGACTTAGGTTAGTAGAGATAACTGTGGTGTGATGCATTATGATGTTGGAATTTCAACTTCCCACCATTTTTCTGGGGGAAGGGAGGGAACGGGGGTTAGATTAGTGGATGTAGCCCAATTGACCTATCTTCCGCAATAATTCAGACTTACAGCCAGGGGGTGTGGCACTTGTGTCATCAATTGATGTCACGGCCGCCAATTTGCATGACGTCATGCGCTGTGCACGTTAGTACACGTTAGCGCACGGTAGTACACGTTAGCACACATTAGTGCACGTTATTACACATTAGTGCACGTTAGTACACATTAGTGCACATTAGTACACGTTAGTGCACATCAGTGTACGTTAGCCTGACAACATGGGTTGGTAAGGGGATGTGGCGATCGGTTGAGGATCGTGGTGAAGACTTTAACTATTTCCTTCCATATCCAGATGGGCGTGGCATTCGCGAAAATTCATTCAAAGTACACAGTAGCTCTCTCTGCCGATGTCAATATGTACTAGGCCTCACGGTGAACACATTGTTTGCCGCCATCTTGGATAACAGTACTTGCGTCATCACCTGACGTCATGACTGCCATCTTGGACGACAGCGCCCTCTGGTTGTGGCACTGTGTACTAGGTCAGTTTGAGTCCAGACCTTGTGACAAATACACTGCTTGCCACCATCTTGGGGTTACATCACAGATGAGAGCGCTCTTTGGTGGTGGTACTGTGTACTAAGTCAGTTGAAGTCCGGACCTTGTAGTGAACTCAGCAGATGGCTGCACTGCATGAAATTGTTTAAATAAACACTTACGTCCAAGTCCTTTTCCTACGAATCCTTAGGAGGAGGTGGCGGTCGGGTGACTGAGGTTAGTCCAAGTGTCCTTTCTTTCACGCCATTTTCTTAGTAGAGAAACCCCAAGTGACTTATCTTCCCAGTAAAATTCAAACTTGGCGCCAGTTCATAGGAAGAAGTGTCGGTCAGGTGACTTAGGTTAGTGGAGGCGACCTAACTTCCTGCAATTTTCTTAGGTTAGTATAGCTAACTGTGGTGTGATGCGTTATCCTGTTCGAATTTGAACTTCCCACCATTTTTCTGGGAAAGGGGGCATAGCACTTTTCTATCAAAAGCCACGATGTTGAATGACGTCACAGCCAACATCTTGGATGACGTCACCACTGGGAACAATGCAGAGTGTGCCAGAACGAACCTTGTTCCAATACTGGTAACTTGACGACACAAAGCCTTACGCCTCCCTTGGGCCCGTCAACACTGACACTCGATTGTTGACGACTGGAAACATGTTATCTGGTCGGACAAGTCTCGTTTCAAAGGGTATTGAGCGGATGGACGCATACGGGTATGGAGACAACCTCATGAATCCATAGCCCTTAATCTCAGCAGGGAACTGTTCAAGCTGGTGGAGGCTTTGTAATGGTGTGGGGCGTGTGCAGTTGCAGTGATAGGGACCCCTGGTACGTCTAGATGCGACCTCGGACTGGTGACATGTATGTATGCATCCTGTCTGATCACCTGCATCCATTCATGTCAATTGTGCATTCCGACGGACTTGGGCAATACGACATCGCACACGAACAGAATTGCTTCAGAGTGGCTTCAGGAACACTCTTCTGAGTTTAAACACTTCCACTGGCCACAAAACTCCCCAGACATGAACATTATTGAGCATTTTTGGGATGTCTTGCAACGTGCTATTCAGAAGAGATCTCCACCCCTCGTACTCATACTGATTGATGGACAGCCCTCCATGATTCGTGGTGTCAATTCCCTCCAGCATTACTTCAGACATTAGTCTCGCGTATGCCACGTCGTGTTGCGGTACTTATGTGTGCTCGCGGGGGCCCTACACGATATTATTCAGGTGTACCAGTTTCTTTGGCTCTTCAGTGTATATTTCAAGGCATCAGATATTGCTCATAAAGTAACATCATTCAAATCTAACACTCCCTGACCAAGAGATTGGACACTTCCGTCATCTGTAGTGAGCACCTCGATTACCAGCTATTCTGCCTTCTCAACACAGATGTAAAATCCATTCCAGTAAATGTTAAGCTAGAAGACGATAACTGAACTGAAGTTCGTTCGCCATTTACCCAAAGGTAGTGAGTGTTCGCTATTGCTGGACCCTCCTAACTTGAAGCTCAGTCTTGGTTTGCTAATGCGAGTATAATGCCTAAAGTGTCTCAATGCAAATTTTCATGACATTGACGTGTGTAAGAATATGAACAATACTAACTACAAGGAATTCCAGCAAATATTTTGTTTTGAATTTAATATTTTAACTATGTGAGTGAATTAGTTATTCTCTGTGGCATTATCATACAGCAGTTATCGTTGTCGCATCATTATCATGAATAGCATAACACAATACATACTTACGTGACTAAGCATTTATATGAGGTAAAGTGTTTATATTTTCAATGTGTAGCGTTTTATTACCAGTAAGTGCATTATTTCGGTACTATCTCTCCCAAATTGTAAGACGAGTTGTTTAACAAAACAACGTATTTTCTACGGACAGACTTTTTTTTTGTTTTTATTACACATGTGATCCAGTGCCATTATATAGCTTACAAGTACTTTTAATTTCGCAAAACACTTTTACTATAATCAATAGAAAATGGAAATAGAAAACGCTCCAACTGCCAGATCTGAAATTTGTCGGGAGAATGAAAAAACTATATTTCTCTTTTTGTAAGTAACTGATTCATATCCAAAAATTCAGAAGAATGATGTTGCTCACCGCAATCAGTAAGACAGATAAGAAAATAAATTCTTTATAACGAACGTTCTAAGCGCCACACCTGGAAACTAATTGGCTCCAATAAGAAAGTATTTACAAGTTGATTGTTGTAAACAAGGAAACAGCAAGCATCCGTTGCTAATAATGCTGCTGGTTTACACAGCTAGCGCCGTTACCGATTTAACTGTCAGGTTCATCTTCAGACGGCTGTTGATGTTTATACTGCATTTGTTTTTATATACTTTAGTTGCTGGCTTTTTTCCCCCTCAACAGCTGTCTGCAGATGAATTTGTGAGCTCGAAACCTCGAACGGCGCTATTTGTGCAAATGAATAGCAGTATTAACACCGGCTAGTTGCTGTTTTCTCCTTTCCGAGAATCAACTTCCATTCTGTTTACAGCCACAGTCTCAGAAAAGTATGTTTTCGACAAAACAGCAGGAAGAAGTTTTTATTCCAACTACTATTAATACTGAGGCACTCTGTTGTATTTGTGACAGTACAAGTACAGAAATACAGCATTAGGTTTCTCACTAGCAAAACTGTAGTCAACAAAAGCTACTTCTCACATCTTATAAATTTTAGAACTCTAGAAGGAAGCACAGCTTGGTGTGAAGACAATTCACTGTGTACTAATGCATGTCAATTTCATTGTGATTTCTCATTGTGATTATCTAAATTAATTTCTCTTTTGTAGTTTCCACTGTAAGGTGGCTATAATTTCGCACCTTACAAGCACTCATCTACATACTTTGCCGTGATTTACAACCGGCATTAGGTGTCATTTGGTAGGTTGTACTTCGTATATTGAATATTTAAAGAAGACTGACATTGTCATGTACACCTTGTAAATAATTATTGCATGAAATGTCACTGAGTGCCTTTATTATCAAAACGGTGTAATGAATGATTGCCGATACTAGTAGAGGTTGGAACGCCAGTGGAAATGAAACGGGAAGCGTAACTTAAGCTCTGGGTGGAAAAGCCCGAACAGGTGTGCTGGTCCTGCTTCACACAGGAAGTTCGAAGACGGACGGTCTGGGCACCTGAGTGCTGAAGCACAAAACAGCGGCGGCCGGACTGTATTGTAGCGGGGCCGAAAGGGTAACCGGATTATACTTCGGAAACTCTGAAAATCTGGGACGCAGCAGAGAGGAACGAGGAGGCGTTACCTCGGAAATCGCAGGCAGGGTTATTTCCGAGGAATTTTACTCTGAGAAAAGTACAATTGTATGAGTATAGTTACTTCCTCGCAAACTTTCCACGCTGGACGACAAAAGACTAAAAGATGGATTGTCAGCGTTCGGAAGAATCTGTAGAGGGGGAGAATATCCCGTGTTTTCGAGAATATATTCGCCTTCTGGGGAGGGGAGCCGAGCTTTCCTGGGAAGCCAGAGATGGAGAGAAAGAGGTCTTCCGTTTTGAGAGCCCGAGGTTGGCGGTCGCTCAGTACCAGCTTTTGTTGATACAGACGGACTTGCTCTATTTTTATAGTTAGAACGGTTAGACACTGTACTGTTGCGAACTTAAACGATTCTGGACATCGCCTCTGGGTAGGGAGTCGTTGTTGAGTACACAGGGTTCAGTGATTGAGAGCACTTCTCCTGCCTATACTCACGTAGAGACGTTATCTGAATTCCCTCCTTGTGGCTGGGAGTTCGCGTTTCTTGCCTGTATAACACAGAGAGTATAGTATTAGATTATAATGCTCAGAGGACCGCCAACTGCCGTCCTAGCGTTTGAAGGAGTTTTATTTTGTGGCTGGGGTCCTTCTATCGTCGCAGACGTGTACGAGAACCATCACTCCGACGCACCGGATGCATACATACGGTGATATTGTTAATTGCTTCGGCTTATTAGGGCTATAAAGCTAAACAGCTATGATCACGGAAATTTTATTACCAATGAGGTTGCACACCACTGTAGATGATCTTTGAAAGTAGTGTCTTCTAGTGTTTGGTACACAGATGATGTCAGTCGTCTCGCGTTATTTATATTGGATCGCGTAGCCTTCAAGGGGGCATATTAGGGCACTTGATCAATCGTATTAGTTAGGAAATTCATTTGTATCTCTTTACGTCTATTGGACATCGATATATAAACATTTGTAATATGAAGGGGTTTTGATCTACAATAAATGTATAAATGGAAACAGCATTTATCATTTGGTACTTACTAGTTCCCTTAACCACTCATTTATGTTTATGTTGTAATTTATATGTTAAAGAGCAAGAAGGAGATAATCACCATTAACAGATCCTAAGATCTGCTTCAGGGGATGTCAAACAGGGCCAAATCTTCATTTTCCCGTTCTTTATTTTCGTTGCGCACATTCATTTTACACCCGCCTGGAGTAGCATCTTGGACCACGAAAGTCATTTGTATTCCTTCCTCTTCCACCAATAATGGCTACGACATTCATTTTTTTCTTTTTGCCTTGTTTCTGAAACTGTTATTCCGAAAATGTTAGGTGCACCATCATATGGTCACTGTTTTACTCACATTTCTATGATGTCCTTGACTACACTGAATTTACTATAGGTGTAGAAGAGGAAGGTACCTTGACTCTACTCTTCAGTTGCAGAGCCAGTGTCTACGATTACACTGTCCAGATAAATGGTGGTAGTTGAACATACTTCACAAAGGAACATAAATGTGGCGATTCCTCCATCATCATTATCAAATGTGTTTATGATTGCTGGGATGGTGTAGAGAAATAAGCTATAGAAAAAGGTACACTACTGGCAATTAAAATTGCTACATCACGAAGATGACGTGCTACAGACGCGAAACTTAACCGACAGGAAGAAGATGCGGTGATATGCAAATGATTAGCTTTTCAGAGCATTCACACAAGGTTGGCGCCGGTGACGACACCTACAACGTGCTGACATGAGGAAAGGTTCCAACTGATTTCTCATAGACAAACAGCAATTGACCGGCGTTGCCTGGTGAAACGTTGTTGTGATCCCTCGTGTAAGGAGGAGAAATGCGTACCATTACGTTTCCAACTTTGATAAAGGTCGGATTGTAACCTATCGCGATTGCGGTTTATCGTATCGCTACATTGCTGCTCGCGTTGGTCGAGATCCAATGACTGTTAGCAGAATATGGAATCGATGGTTTCAGGAGGGTAATACGGAACGCCGAGCTGGATCCCAACGGCCTCGTATCACTAGCAGTCGAGATAACAGGCATCTTATCCGCATGGCTGTAACGGATCGTGCAGCCACGTCTCGATCCCTGAGTCAACAGATGAGGACGTTTGCAAGACAACAACCATCTGCACGAACAGTTCGACGACGTTTGCAGCAGCATGGACTATCACCTCGGAGACCATGGCTGCGGTTACCCTTGTCGCTGCATCACAGACAGGAGCTCCTGCGATGGTGTACTCAACGACGAACGAGGGTGCACGAATGACAAAACGTCATTTTTTCGGATGAATCCAGGTTCTGTTTACAGCATCATGATGGTCGCATCCGTGTTTGGCGACATCGCGATGAACCCTCATTGGAAGCGTGTATTCGTCATCGCCATACTGGCGTATCACCCGGCGTGATGGTATGGGGTGCCCTTGGTTACACGTCTCGGTCACCTCTTGTTCGCATTGACGGCACTTTGAACAGTGGACGTTACATTTCAGATGTGTTACGACCCGTGGCTCTATCCTTCATTCGATCCCTGCGAAACCCTACATTTCAGCAGGATAATGCACGACCACATGTTGCAGGTCCTGTACGGGCCTTTCTGGATACAGAAAATGTTCGACTGCTGCGCTGGCCAGCACATTCTCCAGATCTCTCACCAACTGAAAACGTCTGCTGAATGGTGGCCGAGCAACTGGCTCGTCACAATACGCCAGTCACTACTCTTGATGAACTGTGGTATCATGTTGAAGCTGCATGGGAAGCTGTACCTGTACACGCCATCCAAGCTGTGTTTGGCTCAATGCCCAGGCGTATCAAGGTCGTTATTACGGCCAGATGTGGTTGTTCTGGGTACTTTATTCTCAGGATCTATGGATCCAAATTGCTTGAAAATGTAATCACATGTCAGTTCTAGTATAATATATTTGTCGAATGGATACCCGTTTATCATCTGCATTTCTTCTTGGTGTGGCAATTTTAATGGCAAGTAGTGTATATCGAGTATCGCGTTCAAGACAGCAGCTGGCACCCGAGAACAGTGTGGAAGATAGCCATTACGACATTAATGCGAGTGCAGCAGACTGGGAACAAAAGCATTGTGTACTGAGCGACAGTGGCGTCGCGGTCAGTGCCATGGCTACGTAAATACGAGGCCAGTAACCATAACGATAGGGAAGTCAGTTACCTCTTGACAGTGGCTGATGAAAACTTGGCCGAAAGTTGGCTGATCCGGCTGGAATTCCAGGAGGAGGCCATGTATTCATACACATTCGCGAGGCCCAGCAATACTACTACTGCCCACCTCGAGACTGAATGCCGCCTGTTTGTAGTGCGGGTGTTTAAAGCGGTAAACGAAGTATACACTGAGGTCAGTAAAAGTCATGGATACTTCTTTATATCGTGTCGGACCTTCTTTTGTCCGACGTAGAGCAGCAACTCCACGTGGTACAGACTCAACAAGTCATTGGAAGTCCCTGCAGAGACACTGATCCACGCTTCTCTATCGCTGTCCTCAACCGCGGAAGTGTTTCCGGTGAAGTATTTTGTGCACGAAATGACTTCTCGATTGTGTGCCATAAATGTTCTCTGAAATTCATGTCGGGCCATCTGGGTGATCTAGTCATTCGATTGAACTGTCCAGAATGTTCTTCAAACCAGTTGCGAATATAATTGTGGCATTGGTTGCTGATAGTCTCCAAGTAGCCGAACATAACCATTTACAGTTGGGCCAGTGAACACAGTTCATTCCATGTACACACAGCCCACACCATTATGGAGCCACCACCAACTTGCACAGTGCCTTGTTGCAAACTTGGGTCCATGGGTTTCGTTGGGCTCCGACGCACTCTAACCCTACCATCAGTTCTTACCAACTAAAATTGGGACTCACCTGAGTAGCCCACGGTTTTCCAGGCGTGTGAGGTCCAACCGATACGGTCACGAGCCCAGAAGGGTCGCTGAAGGCGATGACGTGCTGTTGGCAAAGGCACTCGCGTCGGTCGTCTACTGCCATAGCCCATTAACGCGAAATTACGCCGCTCTGTCCTAAGGGATATGTTCGTCGTACGTCTCACAACGATTTCTGGGCTATTTCCACGCAGCTTTGCTTGTCTGTTGGAACTGATAACTCTACGCAAGTACCGCTGCTCTCGATCGTTAAATGGAGGCCGTCGCCACTGCCGTGTCCGTGGTGAGAGGTAATGCCTGAAATTTGGTATTCTCGGCACACTCTTGACACTATGGATCTCGGAATACTAAATTCCCTAACAGTTTCCGAAATGGAATATCCCATGCGTCTAGCTCCAACTATTATTCACCGTTCAATTTCCGTCGTGCAGCCTTAATTACGTCGAAAACCTTTTCACATGATTCATCTGAGTACAAATGATAGCTCCGACAGGGTTCACTGCCGTTTCATATCTTGCGCACGCATTACCACCGTCATCTATGGATGTGCATATCGCCATCCCATGAATATTGTCTTCTCATTCTAAAGGGTGATTCTAAAGTCACTATACATTTTGTACTTAAACAAATTTTTTTTATCCAATATGTAATGGCACTGCAATTTATGTTACAATAGGACATAATTTCAGTACATTTCATTGTGACCACCTTGCATGTGTTGGCACACCTCCCCAGCGCTCCACTGTAGACCGAAAAACCTGCCCATGCATATCTTGTGTAATCTCAGCAGCTGCGGCTCGAATCCGCTGTGTTAAGTGTTCAGTGCTGCGGATCTTCTCCTGGTATACCTTAGACTTGATAAACCCCCATGCAAAAAAGTCTAAGGGTGTCAAGATAGGACAGCGGGGTGCCCACATCCGTGGAGAGCCACGACCAATCCATCTGCCGGGAAATGCTTGATTCAGATAATCCCGAACAGCGTGGGCAAAATGGGGTGGAGCACCAACATGTTGAAAAACAACAGTATCCATAATCCCATTAGACATCAGCTGGGGCTCCAAAAACTGTTCCAACATATCTAGGTATGTGGTTCCATAACGGTTTGTTCTGCGAAGAAGAAGGGCCCGTACACTGTTGACCTCGTTATCCCTAACCACACGATCACTTTTGCTGTGTCCCGTTGCCACTCCTTCAGCACACTTGGTTTTTCGTCTGCCCAGGTCCTGCAGTTGTGTCTGTTCACATGTCCACAGGTATGAAATGTAGCTTCATCACTGAACAAGACATTTTGCATCAAATTATCATTTTCCGCAGCTTGTAGCAGGTCATGAAACATAGCTTGTCTGGCTACGTAGTCCTCGGCTTCAAGCTTATGTACGACCTGGATATATTACGCACGTTTGTGCAGCTTGTAACGACGAACTCTCCATACAGTGGTTTGAGGAATACCAAGCTCACTACTAAGTCTCCTGGTGTATGCGGAAGGGCTACGTGTGATCGCATCCTGCACACTTTGCACGGTGTCTGGCGTTATGGCCGGCCTCCCTGGACGTTCTTCATCTGCAACACTACCAGTAAGCTGGAATTTATTAGCGAGGGTCTTGATAGCAAGCCTGGTGGTGCCTGTTTTTCGGAATCGACGGGCAAAGTCTGCCCGCACCTGTTCATTTCACGAAGACGAGCAGAAACAATAGCGATTCGTTCTTCTTTGGTTAGCGTTCTGTCGTAGTACCTGCAAGAAACAAATATTCCGTTTCTATATCACTGAAATGTGTAGTGACTTACTATATCACTGAACTGTATAGTGACTTTAGAGTCACCCTGCATAAGCGGAGTACAGACGAATCATTCTACCGACGGTAAGTGTCGCAAATGAGGAAATCGACTGACATAACCGACTTCGAAGAAGGACAAAATGTTTGGCCCGGCGCCTGGGAGCGTGCATCCCGGAGGTTTGTCCGCTCTGCAAAGTAGGAGAGGCGGCATCTGTGCCTGATCTGACGACGGAGTACTATGCTGGTGCAGGCTTGAGTGTCTCGCAGCACTCCGTTGTGCATACATCGTTGAGCATGGGGCTCTGCAGCAGACGACCCCTACAGGTTACAAGCATCAGTCCTGGTCACTGTGGGCACAGTGTCATCGAAACTGCACCGTAGGTCAATGGAAACATGTCGCCCGGTCGCAAGAATAACTATTATTTTTTAATTGTGACCTGCGGACGATATGCACTTAGCTAGTCTCCAATAAATGATTTGTTACAATTAAAGATGTACTTCCAATCATATTCATCAGACATATACAGCGAAGACTCGCATAGAATAGATTTGTTTTTACAGAACAGTTCTATCTCGATGCGATCAGCTGCCAAAAAATAGTATAGATGTTTATACTATGATGCATAATGTATTGCGATTAGTGACCTAACGATGGTGGGAAGTTGTTGCCCACTAAGCACCAAGCACTGCAGTAATTCGGTTGTCGCGTAGTATCGCAGTGGGCAGGCGAAAATGATGTGGTCGATGTTCTCTTCCGCGTCGCAATCACACAAGGTCGAATCAATCAGTTGTAGCCGACAGAGGTGCAGTGGGAACCGTCAATGGTTAAAGCGGACACCGAACATGGTAACCATAAACTTTCTGTGGTACACACCAAAGACGAACCACGTTCGTGAAGGGACGTGTGGTAATATAGTTGCACAGTGGCTTCCTCTTTGTTGGTCCGAAAGCACCACGTCTTCTTCCACAAAGTTCTAACCTGCTGCCGCGCGTCTTGCAGTAAGTCAGTGTAAGGAACATATTCGTAAGCCTTTGTCCCGTGGTGGACGGCACTCGTCCGAAAACGTCGACAATTTTATTGCCCCTGATACCTTGGTGCCCCTTTACCCACAGCACGGTGATTTTCTTGTTACGACGCTGTAGTGCTGCAATTCAGTCAGTGGCGTGGTCCAAACGTAATCGTTTGTGTTATTGATAAAATTGTTATGCCAGGTCGGTTTTGAATAGGGCGTCATCCAGGAGAACGGCTGCTCGAGACGTGCACGGTTCAAAAATGGTTCAAATGGCTCTGAACACTATGGGACTTAACATCTGTGGTCATCAGTCCCCTGGAACCTATAACCACTTAAACCTAACTAACCTAAGGACATCACACACATCCATGCCCGAGGCAGCATTCCAACCTACGACCGTAGCAGTCTCGTGGTTCCGGACAGAACCGCCTACAAATGCTCAGCCACAGCGGCCGGCTCGTACACGGTTCCACGGACACATGCCGGTAGGGGCAGTATTCTGCTGCGGGAGACATTCACCTGAGCTCGCACGGGACCTGCGATCGTAGTCGCTGCCACCGTGATAGCCGAGGACTACGTGATAATCACTGCTCATCAACTGCATCCTTTTATGCTTGATTTCGTCCCCGACGGTCATGGCGACTTCCAGCAGAACGACTGTCCGTGTCACAAGGCTAGAATCGTACAAGAGTGATTTGAGGGGCGTGACGGTGGACTCACATTGTTGTCTTGGTGACCAAATTTGCCTGATCTGAACCCGCTGGAACGCAACCCTCCGACTCGTAATTAATGGGAACTGAGTGACATCTGGGCAGACATCCGGTGCTACAAAGGACAAGGACTTGTCGAAGCCCCGCCACGTAGAATCCCTGAAATGTTGCGTTCCAAACATGGGTCAATACGCTATTAAGCAGGTGGTAATAATGTTTTGATCATTTAGCATATATGATGATTGTGATTAACCAATCTGAGTGAGAACAGGTCCTGATATTTTCCAAAAGATATTTTTCAGTAAAAATGGATTAAGTATGCACATAAAAAGTGAAGGCAACAGACGAATACGTCGCTCACGATATATACTACGGTCATAAAATTACATAAAGGCTTCCTTGGAAGAAACATACGTAATATAGTAGGGACAATATTATAGTCAGTGGTGGGAGTTTCGATAAGCACTTAGATCTGATGAAAATAATTCGCGTGTTTTTGTATCCATCACATATTTGTATGATGTTTAGTATTTTAGTGTGGTTTGTTTGATGCGTAAACTCAGGAAGGTGTTACTCTTACGCTCACTGAAAATTGCACATACGATTATTAAAACTTCACACTACATTACTCCGACATACATATACTTTATCTTGAAACACCACGTACATTTTTGTTGACATAATAAGGTAACTTAAAAGATGAACATTTTTCGCTGTTGGATGAAATTAATTTTCACAACTTTTTATTTCACACGACCTAAGCCTTGAGATTCAGACTCATTTTCCGGTGTTATAGCATTTTAAAGATATCGCTTATGCCCTCTGGTGTGCTACAAAACAAACAACGTACAGCTGTCACGTAAATTACGTGGCAATACGAAATACACCGAAGTGTTAGAGTGCACAGAAAAATAAATAAATGTTTCCCACTATGCCTATTGTTATTAGAATTCTTTGACAGATATGAAACAAGATCCGTTAAATCTCAACTCTTGGCATATTATGCCGTGTTCTGTTACAGCTGTATGTGGACAATGTACATTGTACATGGAAACTACCAGATAATTCTAGTTTTCTAGAAAGTAATTAATAAGCAGCGTCACTTCGGTATGAGAACTGATACTGTCAACATCACTTTTTTTGGCATTAGAACAAACATCAGACTGGTAACTACAAATTTACGTATACAATAGGGGTGTATTCACAGACCTTCATTTTATTTACCTTAGAGGAGTTCCCTAAAAACATGCCACATTCCGCTTTGTAGTACACCGTTTGCTGTCAGTCTGTGTGTCCACAATTCACTAAAAATTACATACTGTCAAGACAATAACTCTAACCAGTGATTGTTAATACAACATGAGTAATAGTGTACACAGAAGGAAGCAAGTAAGATGGGTAAAAGTAATATTGTCCACACTATAATGTTCCAAAGGATATCTAAGATTTGTACTTCATTTCTTTGGCAAATTCACCACCAGAGTAGGAAAGACGTTTCAAGGAAGAAATAATTCAGTAACCAAGGATACCGAATGGAAGATTCTGACCAATCACTGAGACATACTGTCTCACCCCCCCCCCCCTCACACCCCCTACTCACACCCTCAATTAATAAAAGCAATGTGTTTACGATCACCTGTCTTGTCCCTGAATGGCGTTACATGGGATAAATCAAGCGTATCTGCCTCCAGCAAAGGGACATCACGGATGTAGGAAGCTGCAAAATAAGTGTTCATCTTTGAGTAACATTGGAAACCAACCATCAATATTCCACAGATGCCAAATCCTCTATTCGAGATAGGGAGATGCTTTGAGAGGCCTTGGGATATTATAATTTGACACGAAAGTCAAAAGAGCCACTCCGAACTGCCACTGAATGATCAGACCAGTGTTAATTTCTGGAAGCTTGTGCACACTATCAAAATAATGCCGACGCCGGCGGATTTTCCCTGCGAAGCGGAGGAGGAGGCCAAACGGCGCGCCACACAGTGTTGTGGGTGGACTGCTTTCCGGCGCCCCAGTGTGCTTTCGGGCCCCCTGATACATTTGGTGTTCGACTCTTGCTACGGCCAACACGTTCTCCAGTTTTCTCACCCACTGAAAACTTCTAGTTATAGGTTACCAAGAAACTGGCACTTTACTGTTTACTGGCAATTAAGATCGATGAGCTTGTAACACCATCATCGATTGTAAGTAGTTTACACAGTGTAATTATGTGTATGTAACTTTGAAGTGATTGTTCTGTGATAGTTAAGATCTTTAAATTGTCAAAGGTAAAGTGGAAGTTTATGATATAAAGATTTAATAATGTTTAAAAGTAATGAAACTTCATAAAATATGTATGCTCTTAGAAGAAAAATTGTACTTTGTATACTGGTTCATATTTAAGGAAGTTGTATTATATAAAGGAAAAGTTGTAGGGAACACCCTCCGCTACGGAAGGGGTCTGGCGCGCGGTAAAAGGTGGATTTGGCAGTTAATCTGGGCGGCAAGAGAGAGAGCACGTTAGGCATTCAGTGGCCAGTATTTGTACAACCGTAGGTGCCAAGTGAGGCATTCGGAAGCCGATTTATGTTGAAATTGCCTCGGATGTAGTCTCGGCTGTAATATGGTGCTCTTGTATTATGGAATGGCTCTAAAATGATTAATACGCCACCAAGAAGAAATTTGAAAAGACCTTTAAACTGCAAGAGGTGAGACCAGATAGCTGCCACGTGCTTCCCACCACTATTGCGCCACTGCTCCGCCAACTTCAGGAAATCAGATATGTATCTTAGTATGGACCAGTAAGTTTGTGTGTGTGCTTTTTCAATAATAATTCAAGTGAGAAAAACATGTTGGTAACTTTGAAATTGTACTGATCATAAATCCTTTTTAGGATCCTATCCTAAACGTGCAAAAGACTGAGTACCCTGTTTCTGAATGATCATTGAATTGTTTCTAATTTGAATGTGACAGAGTTTCAGTGTTAAAGTGTGCAAATGTTGCTAGTTAAACCACCTGATTCACAAGTGATGAAAAAGGCAAATAATTGGACTTACAGGAAATTTGATTTTGCCTTGACTATTACCATAAACTAATTTCTGAAGTTTTTTTGAGGATAACATTTGAGTAATTCGCTATGTAGTATTGAAATATAAACAAATTCAAGTGGGGTTAAAAATTCGCATTAGTGTAATGCAATTTGTCTCTGAAATAGTTACAGAATTTGCCTGTAGAGTATATGACAGTTTATGGGCACCACTATATTCTTTTCTATTATGAGGAAGTTACATTAAATATTGCTTTGGCTAAAAGAATCTGAAGTATTTCCATAAAAGAGAGAGGGTATGAAAAAGTGTTTATACATTGTTCTTTTATTGCATTTGTGATGTTTATGTGTTAGTTAAATCAGGACTCCTTTCATGCTTCACTTAATCTCGTGATGTCTTTGATAACGTTCTGGTGATGAATTAATTAATGACTGAGATAGTAATTATTATCAATAGGAGTAAAATGCGATTTATCTTTCTGTGATAGCCAATTCATGCAAATGATAACTCCTGCTATACACTGATCAGTTCGTATGTTAGTCGTGTGCGTTCATTGCACTTCACAAAGAGGAAAAGAATGAAAGTCCTTTTTGCAAAATCATATATAAATTCTTTGGACTTAATGTTTCAAATTATTATGCCTAATTAGGCTGGCGACCGTTTATTATTTCATTCACGAAAACTTTCACTACTTCCATTATTTCCAGAATTAAAGTCTTTCTACTAATTGCCATTTATACGAAATTCATGTTCGATACCCTCCGTCCATTAGGTAAACACATGGTCAAACCTCAAACTTCCTCACAGAGAGTAACTCTTATTTTATGTTAAGGTCATATTTGGCACAACAACATACGCATGGGGGTTATAAGCTCTGGCGTAGAGTTGAAGTAGCAAGGAATCACTTACAGCAGTGCTCAAAAGTATTTTGTAAAAGGCATTAGTTACATTACACAAAAATAAGTGCTTAATATAAAAACAGACAGTGAATAATTAGAATATATGTAATTATAATTGATTTACTACAAATCTACATTTAGTCTGAACGAAGTTACCTTACATCAAATGGTTCAAATGGCTCTGAGCACTATGGGACTTAACATCTATGGTCATCAGTCCCCTAGAACTTAGAACTACTTAAACCTAACTAACCTAAGGACATCACACAACACCCAGTCATCACGAGTTATCTTACATCAAAACAGAAATAACAATTCTTCTGCCATGGGGAATAATGAGTAGGACATCAGAGTTCTTAATACAGTCGTCATTGGAAGCATCCGTTGTTACGAGTCTCCTGCTTCAGGCGCCGAGATCACCTACGTTTTATGAGTTACCAAAGATCCACAAAACAGATTCTCCTCTTCGCCCCACCATGGGTACCACTGGGTCACAACTTTTAAACTGTAAAAACCTGGCCAGCCTCCTTACAACGTATGTGGTTAGCTGTATCACGTGAAGAACATCGAAGATTTTATCGACCGAATTAAACATCTGCGTCTTGGGTAAGGAAATATAATGATCAGTTCTGATGTGGTCTCCCTGTTTAAGGTGGTTCCTATTAATGAGTGTATGGATTTCCTCTTCCAGTTATTTGATAGAGCAGTTGTGGGATTGTTTAAGTGCACGTTGACGTCGTTGTATTTCCTAAAGGGCGGCCAGTATTCCGACCAGTTGGACCGTGTTAGCTCCACTCATAGTAAGAAGACGTTGCTTTGGACACGGCTTCAGCTAAGCTGAGTTACTTTTATTGTTACGTCGACGACACTTTCATCATTTAGCTCTATCGACTTGCAAAACTGGGAGAATGCTAAGAACACTTGAACAACATTCACAGTCACATTATGTTTACAGTAGAAGCAGAAATATATGGTGCATTTCACTTCCTTGACGTCCTCGTTCGCTGCAGTCTGGAACCGCAAGACCGCTACGGTCGCAGGTTCGAATCCTGCCTCGGGCATGGATGTTTGTGATGTCTTTAGGTTAGTTAGGTTTAACTAGTTCTAAGTTCTAGGGGACTAATGACCTCAGCAGTTGAGTCCCATAGTGCTCAGAGCCATTTGAACCATTTTTGACGTCCTCGTTCGCCGGAAAACCAATGACACCTCAGCCATTGTGTCTACAGGAAATCTATACTGGCCGATCAGTATCTGCACGCTGTCAGCCGCCACCATCCACCAAAAAAACGTGGCGTTCTAAACGCTGTTTTTCATCGTGCTAACGTCGTTTCAGACGCTGAAAATCTCCCACTGAAACTTTGCCGCCTCCGGAAAGTCTTCCGGGAAAACGGCTACAGTCGCCGCCAGGTATCACAGGCTATTTCTGGCGAGACGCTCAGGAGAAACACCACCGAGGAAGAGAGCAAGAAACTTGTGTTTTGCGTTTCTGTGGCACAGTGTGGGGAAATATTAGCCGGCTCTTGAAGAAACACAACGTTTCATCAGTGTTCAGGCACTCAGCAAAAGTACGACAGTTCATGAGGCCTGTGAAGGGCGATCTAGGACCTTAGAACGCCTGGAGTGTACCACATACCACGTCATTGTGGCTGTCAGTATGTCAGCCAGACAGTACGCACTCTCGAGCAACGCTGGACGGCAGACGAGAGCTCACGCCAATGCTATCCAGAAAAATCAGCCGTGGCAGAACACGCTTTAGAAAATCAAAACCGAATTCTACTGGACGAAACATCTGTCATTATGATGACGAAGGGATTTTGGAATAGCGTTATAAAACAATAGAAACCAAAATACTGAAAACGTATCAATAAGGACGGCGGTTTAGCTTAGTACAATCAGGGACCAGGCCATCGCGAGGTTGAAGGGGGCGCAACGGACTCGAGACGAAAACATTACTATGTTTGTCGAGGAAGAGAGAACCAGTGATGTCACAGCCAGCAGTGTGGCTATATAACGACGAGACCATGGCGACACGCCAGTAATTTACCACTTGACAATGACCGAGGAGAACTCGGTCGAAAGCTCGTGAGACTTTAATCACCTGACGTGGCTGGAAGACCAGGAAGATTTCATTAACAATGCTTCTGGCTCAAAAGTAAGTGTGTAAGAATAAAACAAAACTGTTTTGGGATCTGAAGAACAAATAAGAATTTCGTTGCATACCCATGGGCTTTGATCACAGCTGTTCAAGTATTTGGCACTGAATCCGCAAGCTTTTGTAACAGGTCAAGTGGGAGTTTTGACCATTCGTCCAATAAAGCACCAGCAAATTCATCCTTGTTTGAGTAACTCCTACGACAAACACATCGATCCAATACACCCCAGAGGTGTTTAATTGCATTTAGACCGAGGCTCTGGTCTAGCCACTCCAAAAGTTTAATATTTTTATTTTGAAAGAATTTTTTAAATGCCTGGAGGTCCGTTTTGAATTATTGTTCTGCTGAAATATACAGTTACGTCGCACGTTCTTTCCCCCATGTGTCTTGGACCAGCAGCTGACTGCTTACAAATCATTCTGTCCTCCCTGCTTTTTCTTCTTCGAGGACGACCTGACCCTGACTTATTGGCTACCGTTCGTTCGTGTTTTTTTTTTCCTGTCGGTTCCTCACACATATTACTTGTTGTGATGTGCCATAGACACAAAGCATGGAAAACAGCTTGTCTCAGATCATCCGGGTATTCTGTTCTGGCATGGCTCAAATGGTTCAAATGGCTCTGAGCACTATGCGACTTAACTTCTGAGGTCATCAGTCGCCTAGAACTTAGAACTAATTAAACCTAACTAACCTAAGGACATCACACACATCCATGCCCGAGGCAGGATTCGAACCTGCGACCGTAGCGGTCGCTCGGTTCCAGACTGTAGCGCCTAGAACCGCACGGCAACTCCGGCCGGCTGTTCTGGCATCCCTAAGTAACCTCAGTTAATGAATACCATACCACCAAAGCAAATTACAAAATATTTCTGAGCTGAAGAAATATATACTTACATTACTATTGTATGACCTTGCTAGCTACTAGATATGTAACCACTGCGGCGCAAAGCTCTTTATGAAGGGACGCAGCTGTATGCGTTGCTTTGTTGTGACTGTATGCCAACAGTACTGACAACACAACACTGCAACTATAAAGTACTTTTTAAGCGCTGTACCCATATCGATCATCCAAGCCAGTATCAGACGGCGCCCGTGTATGAGTGGGAAAAACCGACCGGTTAAAAGCGATAGATGTATTTTAGTTCTGAATTACTGGTAATTTTTGGTATTTGTTTGATGTCGTTTATAACAAATGATTTTTATTTTTTACTAATAACAAGTAAAAAACCGATATGTCAATTGCTCATTGCAGCAGTGCTAAAATATTTCGTTTTTAAATAAGCTTTTTAAAAAGGGAGTAATTTTTGTTCGTAAAATTTAGTTTGAGTTGAAATACGGCTTCATTGTAGAAAATGGGAAAATCGATCACTGCTATTTCAATAACATTGCGGACAGAAACGGGAAACAAACACGTGGCCGTGTGTCGTGGCTTAATCTACGGTATACGTGCATTATGCAAGCCTTGCTCCGACCTGGTTCAAATTGCTCTAAGCACTATGCGACTTAACATCTGAGGTCATCAGTCTCCTAGACTTAGAACTACTTAAACGTAAAGAACCCAAGGACATCACACACATCCATGCCCGAGGCAGGATTCGAACCTGCGACCTTAGCAGCAGCGCGATTCCACACTGAAGCGTCTAGAACCGCTCGGCCACAGTGGCCGGCGCTCCGACCTGGTCCATACAGTAGTTTCTCGCTTCAGTTGCTGGGTATCCGTTATATTGCAGAATGGCACCAAACCTAGTCTCGAAATATTTTTACGAAGTGATGTAACAATGAAATACCATGTTTAATTTTCTTTAAAATATTAAAGATCTGTCTGGCAATTCTATGAAATAATAAAACAAGGAGTACATTATGGAAACAGTAATGGACATGACAACAATTCACTCATAGTATACAATAAAAATATAAATTAGTTGATCCGCTGCCTGTTTTTATATAATATGCCTTTATCTGCTTGCAGCCCTTCAAAACGGACAAATTAACACACAAAACAGTTGTGGAGTCTCAGTTTTCACCCGTTAGCACTGACTATTCGGAATGCCCAAATACTGGTATGCTCCCCCATTACGTGATTTTTAGCAGAGTTTCAAAAAATTAGAATCAATACGAGAATACTGGTGATTTTTTTTTGTAGTGTTGAACTAGTTATTAGTTTCCGAGAAAAGCAGTGAACCTTGGGCGGGCACAGTTTTCTTTTGTTTGCCTATTTAATTTAATATTTTGATTCTATGTACACTCCTGGAAATTGAAACAAGAACACCGTGAATTCATTGTCCCAGGAAGGGGAAACTTTATTGACACATTCCTGGGGTCAGATACATCACATGATCACACTGACAGAACCACAGGCACATAGACACAGGCAACAGAGCATGCACAATGTCGGCACTAGTACAGTGTATATCCACCTTTTGCAGCAATGCAGGCTGCTATTCTCCCATGGAGACGATCGTAGAGATGCTGGATGTAGTCCTGTGGAACGGCTTGCCATGCCATTTCCACCTGGCGCCTCAGTTGGACCAGCGTTCGTGCTGGACGTACAGACCGCGTGAGACGACGCTTCATCCAGTCCCAAACATGCTCAATGGGGGACAGATCCGGAGATCTTGCTGGCCAGGGTAGTTGACTTACACCTTCTAGAGCACGTTGGGTGGCACGGGATACATGCGGACGTGCATTGTCCTGTTGGAACAGCAAGTTCCCTTGCCGGTATAGGAATGGTAGAACGATGGGTTCGATGACGGTTTGGATGTACCGTGCACTATTCAGTGTCCCCTCGACGATCACCAGTGGTGTACGGCCAGTGTAGGAGATCGCTCCCCACACCATGATGCCGGGTGTTGGCCCTGTGTGCCTCGGTCGTATGCAGTCCTGATTGTGGCGCTCACCTGCACGGCGCCAAACACGCATACGACCATCATTGGCACCAAGGCAGAAGCGACTCTCATCGCTGAAGACGACACGTCTCCATTCGTCCCTCCATTCACGCCTGTCGCGACACCACTGGAGGCGGGCTGCACGATGTTGGGGCGTGAGCGGAAGACGGCCTAACGGTGTGCGGGACCGTAGCCCAGCTTCATGGAGACGGTTGCGAATGGTCCTCGCCGATACCCCAGGAGCAACAGTGTCCCTAATTTGCTGGGAAGTGGCGGTGCGGTCCCCTACGGCACTGCGTAGGATCCTACGGTCTTGGCGTGCATCCGTGCGTCGCTGCGGTCCGGTCCCAGGTCGACGGGCACGTGCACCTTCCGCCGACCACTGGCGACAACATCGATGTACTGTGGAGACCTCACGCCCCACGTGTTGAGCAATTCGGCGGTACGTCCACCCGGCCTCCCGCATGCCCACTATACGCCCTCGCTCAAAGTCCGTCAACTGCACATACGGTTCACGTCCACGCTGTCGCGGCATGCTACCAGAGTTAAAGACTGCGATGGAGCTCCGTATGCCACGGCAAACTGGCTGACACTGACGGCGGCGGTGCACAAATGCTGCGCAGCTAGCGCCATTCGACGGCCAACACCGCGGTTCCTGGTGTGTCCGCTGTGCCGTGCGTGTGATCATTGCTTGTACAATCCTCTCGCAGTGTCCGGAGCAAGTATGGTGGGTCTGACACACCGGTGTCAATGTGTTCTTTTTTCCATTTCCAGGAGTGTATCTTGGAACTGAGAGACCGAGCGAGGTGGCGCAGTGGTTAGCACAATGGACTCGCACTCAGGAGGACGACGGTTCAAACCCGCGTTCGGTCATTCAGATTTAGGTTTTTCGTGACTTCCCTAATTCACTGAAGGCAAATGTAGGTGTGGTTCCTTTGAAAGGGCCCGGCTGATTTCCTTTTTGGTCCTTGCCTAATCGAGCCTGTGTTCCGTCTCTAATGACCTCGTTGTCGACGGGACGTTCAACACTAATCTTCTTCTTCCTCCTTCTCTGAAACTGAGAGAGACAAAATTTTCAATCTTTGTTCGATTTCTACTTTTTTTACACGAAATAACAGGAAAATAAATACCGAAAATCGTTTATTTCAGAAGCCGGTTAGTTTGAGCAATTTTAACAATCACCTTAAACTGGCATGGAAAAAGAAACCAAAATAACTGAAAACCAGTTGCTTCAGTGATAATTGCCATCCCTACGCCGACCTGGGTTAGAAGCACTGTTATTATCTGAGGTGGCAGTTCTCTGTGCTAAATTGCGCACCCAATACACCGCCAATTCAGTTACAAATTCAATCAAATGTTCTTGGAACTACGGATCTACAATACACGCACAATAAGCAACATTTCGTTGCTTACTATCTTGATTCTGTGTCTATCTGCGTTAGAGCCATTGTTGCTGTCCAAAGTGATAGCAATGTCTACGGGGGTGGGGGGGGGGGGGGGGCGTTGATTTTGGGGAGGAGACCAAACTGCTGGGTCATCGTTCTCATCGGATTAGGGAAGGGTGGGGAAGGAGAGTCGGCCGTGCCCTTTCGAAGGAACCATCCCGGCATTTGCCTGAAGCGATTTAGGGAAATCACAGAAAATCTAAATTCAGGATGGCCGGACGCAGGTTTGCACCGCCGTCCTCCCGAATGCGAGTCCAGTGTGCTAACCACTGCGCCACCTTGCTCGGTGATGTGTGCTGAATTTCGCACTGTGTATACATATAAATCAGATACAAATTTAATTGCGTATTCTTCAGGCTGAACTGTATAGTATGCAGTGTATACACGCAAAACGCAAAATTCCGTCATTAATGTCTTTCCTTGTGTTGTAGTTTAAACCGCTAGCAGTGTCAAGTGCAACAAGTGATTTTTTAATATTCAAAATGCTATAAACAGCTGAAGCAGAAATCTGACAGTTTGTTACAGATGCCGGGCGTAGATGGCCTGGATGCTGCCATCGAAGGTACAAACCATGCAAAAAAGTAAAAGAAAAATAGTGAATACGTTGACCTCCGTGACTGATGGTGATAGATTTGATGTTGGAAGAATACACTGAGGCGATAAATACGAAATGAGCGTGTGGCATTGTTGGCTGGGAGGCCCCATTCGGGGAAGTTCGGCCGCCGAGTGCTTGTCTTCTTTCAGTCGACGCCACATTGGGCGACTTGCGCGCCAGTGATGAGGATGAAATGATAAGGACAACACCCAGCCCATGAGCGGAGAAAACCTCCAACCCAGCCGGGAATCGAACCCGGGCCCGCTGCATGGTAGGCAAGCACGTTACCACTCAGCTAAGCAGGCGGACACTGAGGTGACAAAAGTCAAGGGATAGCGATATGCAATATACAGATGGCGGTAGTATCGCGTGCATAAGGTATAAAATGGCGGTGCGTTGGCGAAGCTGTCATTTCTACTCTGGTGATCCTCGTGAAAACGCTTCAGGCTTGATTATGGCCGCACGACGGGAATTAATAGAATTCGAACGCGAAATGACGGAGCTACACGCATGCGACAATCCATTTCGAACATTGTCAAGGGCCGGCAGCTGTGGCCGAGCGCTTATAGGCGCTTCAGTCCGGAACCGCGCTGCTGCTACGGCCGCAGGTTCGAATCATGCGTCGGCCATGGATGTGTGTGATGTCCTTAGGTTAGTTAGGTTTAAGTAGTTCTAAGTCTAGGGGACTGATGACCTCAGATGTTAAGTCCCATAGTGCTTAGAGCCATTTGAACCATCTGAAGATCGTCAAGGAATTCGGTATTCCGAGATCCACAGTGTCAAATTTCAGGCATTACCTCTCACCACCGACAATGCAGTGACCGACGGTCATCACTTAACAATCAAGAGCAGCGGCGTTTGTGTGGTATTGTCAGTGCTAATAGACAAGCAACACTGCGTGAAATAACTGCAGCAATCAATGTGGGACGTACGACCAACGTATCCGTTAGGACAGTGCAGCGAAATTTGGAGTTAGTGGGCTAAGGCAGCAGATGACCGATACGAGTGCCTTTGCTAACACCACGACACCACCTGTGGTGACTCTCCTTGATAGTTGACCATATCGGTTGGACCCTAGATGAACGTAAACCGTGGCCAGGTCAGATGAGTCCCGACTGCAGTTGGTAAGAGCTAGTGGTAGGGTTCGAATGTGACGCAGACCCCACGACACCATGAACCCAAGTTGTGAGAAGGCGCTGTGCAAGCTGATGGTGGCTCCATAATGGCGTGGCCGGTGTTTTAACTGAATGGAGTGGGTCCTCTAATACACCTGAACCGATGACTGACTGTAAATGGGTGTTCGGATATTTGGAGACCATTTTCAGCCTTTCATGGACTTCCTTTCCCAAACAATGAAGTTATATGACCGAGTCATAATTGTTCGCGATTGTTTGAACAACATTGTGGACAATTCGAGCTAATGATTTCGTCACCTATATCGACGGAGATGAGCCCCATCGAACATCTCCGGCACACAATTGAGCGGTCAGTTCGTGCTCGCCATTCTACACCGTCAAGACTTTCGCAGTAATGGACGGCTAAAGAGGCAGCATGGCTCAATATTTCTGTAGGGTACTTCCAACGACTTGTCGAGTCTATGCCTCGTCGAGTTGCTGCACTGCGCTGGGCAAAATGAGGTCCGACTCGATATTGGCGCGTATCCCATCCCATGATTTTTGTCATCTCAGTGTATGTTTCACAAGTCATTCCGACTTTTTAAATGAATGGTTTCATGAACAGACAAAACTGGTGTTTTTTGTGTATTGTAACCCGTACTGGTGTCAAGTATGATCACTATACTTTTCGAAGATAGGCATTTACGTCTCAGTCGGGTAATGGCATCGTCGGCTCTTTTATAGAAAAGAGCAACGAAGGGTTTATATGTATATATAAGGTGATCAAACAGTCAGTACAAATTTGAAAACTGAATAAATCACGAAATAATGTATATAGAGAGGTACAAATTGACACACATGTTTGGAATGACATGGGGTTTTATTAGAACCAAAAAAATACAAAAGTTCAACATGTCCGACAGATGGCGCTTCATTGATCAGAATAGCAATAATTAGCATTGAAGTGTTGGCAGAAGAGCCAACACTGTGTTGCTAGAGGAGGCCGAAATGCACGCTTTTAAACTCACGCAGACTGGTGCGAGGTCTGGAACAGTTAAGGGAATTAATAGTAGCAAATAAAGTACGTAGTTGATATAATACTTAACTTTAATCCACAATTGGTGTACATCGCTCTTGACGGTACATGTTATAATGTCAATATCAAATGCTATGGCGCCTTGCTAGGTCGTAGCAAATGACGTAGCTGAAGGCTATGCTAACTATCGTCTCGGCAAATGAGAGCGTATTTGTCAGTGTAGCGTGATCCATCTCTGGCTAAGTCGGCTGTACAACTGGAGCGAGTGCTAGTAAGTCTCTCTAGACCTGCCGTGTGGTGGCGCTCGGTCTGCAATCACTGACAGTGGCGACACGCGGGTCCGACGTATACTAACGGACCGCGGCCGATTTAAAGGCTACCACCTAGCAAGTGTGGTGTCTGGCGGTGACACCACAAGCATAACGAAGTAAGACAAAGCAAAGATGATGTTCTTTACAGGATATGCTCAATATGTCGACCACCATTCCTCAACAATAGCCGTAGTCGAGGAATAATGTTATGAACAGCACTGTAAAGCGTGTCCGGAGTTATGGTGAGGCACTGGCGTCGGATGTTGTCTTTCCCTAGAGATGTCGGTCGATCACGGTACACTTGCGACTTCAGGTAACCCCAAAGCCAATAATCGCACAGACTGAGGTCTGGGGACCTGGGAGCCCAAGCGTGACGAAAGTGGCGGCTGAGCACACGATCATCACGGAACGACGTGCGCAAATCTTTCACGCGTCTGGCAATATGGGGTGGAACGCCATCCTGCATAAACATCGTACGTTCCAGCAGGTATTTATCAGCCAGGCTGGGGGTGATGCGATTCTGTAACATATCGGCGTACCTCTCACCCGTCACGGTAGCAGTTACAAAACCAGAATCACGCATTTCCTCGAAGAAAAAAGGCCCGATAACGGTAGATGTGGTAAATCCAACCTATACCGTGACGTTCTCGTCGTGCAGTGGAGTTTCCACGACAGTTCTAGGATTTTCGGTAGCCCAAATTCTGCAGTTGTGGGCGTTGACATACCCTCGGAGCGTGAAATGAGTTTCGTCGGTCCACAACACGTTACTCAACCAATCGTCATCTTCCGCCATCTTTTGAAACGCCCACACCGCAAATGCCCTCCGCTTCACTAAATCGCCAGGTAACAGTTCATGATGCCGATGAATTTTGTACGGATAGTATCGCAGGGTACGCCTAAGTGCCAACCAAACAGTTGTGTATGGAATGCCGGTGCGACGTGCGACTGCACGAGCACTGACTTCCCCGTGCATAGACGAACCCGCTACAGTCTCCATTTCTTCCTCAACTGTCTCAGCAGAATTACGCCTTGTGCTCGGTCGGCCACTACGGGGTCTATCGTCTAAACAACCCGTGGCTTCGAACTTCGAAATCATTCTCGCCACAGCTGCATTTGTCAACGGACCTTTACCCGTTCGAATCCCCTTCCTATGACGATAGGATCGTAACGCTGAACTAGCACATTCCCCATTGTGATATCACAGCTTCACTAAAAGCGCCTTTTCAGGTAACGTCAACATGCTGCGACTGCTGGCGCATCAGAGTCTCTCTCTCATTACAGCTCCTTTTATACACGATTGTCATGTGCAGTCACTGACGTTTTGCTGTCCAGCGCCATCTGTCGGACATTTTGTGAACTTTTTTTTGTTATAATAAAACCCCATGTCATTCGAAGCATGTGTGTCAATTTTTACCTCTCTATCTACAGTATTCCATGGTTTATTAAGTTTTCAAATAAATAAATAAATAAATATATATATATATATATATATATATATATATATATATATATATATTTGAAAACTTATTAAGTTTATTAAGTTTTCAAATAAATATATATATATATATTTGAAAACTTAATAAACCATGGAATAATGTAGATCTACATTATTCCATTTCCATGGTTTATTATATATATATATATATATATATATATATTTATTTATTTATTTGAAAACTTAATAAACCATGGAATAATGTAGATAGAGAGGTAAAAATTGACACACATGCTTGGAATGACATGGGGTTTTATTAGAACAAAAAAAAGTTCACAAAATGTCCGACAGATGGCGCTGGACAGCAAAACGTCAGTGACTGCACATGACAATCGTGTATAAAAGGAGCTGTAATGAGAGAGAGACTCAGATGCGCCAGCAGTCGCAGCATGTTGACGTTACCTGAAAAGGTATATATATATATATATATATATATATATATGTGTGTGTGTGTGTGTGTAAGTACAAATTCGTGGAAATCGTATCAGGAATGTCATGATTAAACAATATTGTGGTCAGAGACACACCGTACTCGAACAACTTTTTGTGGTATCATTTGTTGGGGGTTGCAGTTATCGACTGCGGTCCGTACTAGTATCGCTGGACCCGCGAGTCGAGACTAGCGCCGCTCCACGGCTTGCAACAAGTCTCTAGCTTGCACTCGGCCACTCTTGCTCGGGATGTCAAGTACGAAAGTAGTATAGCCTTCAGCTGATAGGAAGGAACCTCTAATAAGGCGCTTAGTTAAAGTATGGCCTATGCGATGCCTCTATACGTCTCTGTTTGTAATTATATTCTTCCTGACTATGAAGACTCCTCTACCACCAGTTAAGTACAATACACCAATTAAGTGCAATATATTTTTTTTACCAACGACTTCTAATTATTTTAGTCGTTGTATACTCAGACACCATGCAGCCATGTCCTTATCGACTTCACTGACAAAACTGCTCTATATGCAAAGAAGAGATTTGTGTGTTTCTATTTAGCTTGGGCCACCACTCATTCACATTGGCGACGATTCGTTCGTCTTCATGATAACACTTTTACCTTCCTTTTTGAAAAGGTCGGTGATGCTGATTAAAACACATAGTTAGTAGACAGGCACAATTAGAAAACACTGTGACAGTCTGGTTTCTGTTCGTAACAGTTAAAAACACACCTAGTGGCAGTATGGTGGCTGGTCGCAAAACGGACAGGGGATGCACAACACTGAACACTCACTTAAAACAGCACTATAGAGGCGACACGGCGGCAGATGGGGCCAGGGGCAGGACCCGGACTGATGAGGGGGAAAAAGGGGGGGAAAAGAGGGAAAAAAGGTGGAGAGCCGATGGAGGGAGAGGACATTGAAAAAAGGGGGTCAGGGCAGACGTGAGTAGGAGTGGGAAAGGCAGTGGAGGGGAAAGCAAAAGGGCTTGGGGGAGAGAAGGAAGTCAGGGAGAGGGTAGGCAGGGAAAGAAACAGGATGGAAATGGGGGGAGAGAGACCAGTAAAAGGACAGAGGGATGGGGAGGTGAGGATCAGAGTTGATAGAAGGGATAAATGGAGGGAGAGAGGGCATCATTCGGGAGAAGGAGTCGATGGAAACCACCTTGGCAAAGGAGATGAAGGTTGAAGAGGTGGAGGGTAGGGGGAAGGCAGTGGAGGGGAAAGCAAAAGGACTTGGGGGAGAGAAGGAAGTCAGGGAGACGGTAGGCAGGGAAAAAAACAGGATGGAAGGGGGTGAGAGAGACCAGGAAAAGGAAATAGGGAGGGGAGGATCAGAGTTGATAGGAGGGATAAATGGAGGGAGAGAGGGCATCATTTGGGAGGGGGAGTCGATGGAAGCCACGTTGGGAAAGGAGATGAAGGGTGTAGAGGTGAAGGGTAGGGGGGACACAACGGTGAAGGCGTGGCAGAGGGGGGGAGGATTGGACAGGAGAGGAGTAACCAGTGGATGAGTGGGATCAAGATGGCAGGAGGTGTAGAGGATGCAGATATGATCTAGGAAAAGGAGCAGATGGGGGAAAGGAATCAGGTCATAGAGGATCCACGTGGGTGATGGGAGGCATATATGGAAGGTGAGGTGGAGTTCATGGCACTCCAAGATCTGGAGGGAATTATAGAATTTGGGGGGGGGGGGGTGGATATCCAGGTGGGACTGGCATAACAGAGGATGGGACAGATTAAGGATTTGTAGGTGTGGAGGATGGTAGAGGGGTTCAACTCTCATGTCCAGCCAGAGAGGAGTTTAAGGAGCTAGAGGCGGGTGTGGGCTTTGGATTGGACAGAGTGGAGATGAGGGATCCAGGTGAGGTGACGGTCAATGGTGAGGCCAGGGTAGGTGAGGGTGGGGGAGAGGCAGGTAGGACGGGCGCAGATGGTAAGGGTTCACTAAATGAATCGTTTCTATCAATTATCTTCCAGCCGTACACCCTGTACACTGAGCTCATTCTATGATAATGCTGTAAAACTAGTCGAGCAGGTTAGCCATTCATTTACGTTGACTCGTTCACGTGGGTGACGACTAATTTAGCTGTCCATTTGCTCCTTCGCACTGCTATACGTGAACCACACTTCTATTACATCTCTATGTTTCTGGAAGTTAACATATGCTGGCTTCTTGTTTTCTTTATTTCTTTCCTCCATTCGCTGCCCAAGCAGGGATTTTCGTTCGTAATAGATTGAGTGTGTGTCATGCGACATTAACTAAATCTGTTTGTTCCTATTGGATAACGACATTCGACTAAATCGTTAAAACTATGTGCCAGAGTGACTGCTTCTTCCATATTCTTGAATTATTTTTAAGTGTACAGGTCGCTGACTCACAACAACATTTAAGAAAAATTAAGCTGCCTTACTGGATTTGTAAGTAAATTGTTTTCTTCAGTTAAGTGCAGTAGCTGTTGTTCGTCAATACTAAAACTCTTTACACTAAGCAGTGCATTTCCTTGATATTATACAGCTATTTGGAATGTGTTACCCCGACCTTCTCTCTCCACTGCAATAGCTACAGAATATGCTGCCAATATGTTACGAGAATCATACCAGCGACTCCAGCTGTGTTTCATAAAGTCAAAAGTTTAGATTTCCTACAAATTTAATATTATTACTTGCTTTTTCCTCTATAATCAAAAATGTCGAATACCAGCGATTCAATAGCGTTTGCTCAACTAGATCGCAGTATTGGTAACAAATTTTCGCGATTTGGGAGTATTTCTGTTCATTAACAAATTTTTGACGAGAAGGAAATGAAAGTCGTCGGTCTAAAGGAGGGAGACCATTTTACGTCCGACTAACGAAAGATTTTTGATAGTATTTCAGAGTTTCGCGTATTACTGGAAGAGAAGTTCCCAGCTGTATATCACGAAGAGTCTTGCACCAATTTTTTTCTGAGTACAGTGCCTCGGAGGATAGAGACATGCCTTGCGCGAGACAGACTATGATAATAAGTGTTCGTTATGTTGCTACCTATCCCAATATAATTCTTGTGCATCATATTTGGACTGTTGTTGTTCTACAAAAGCGTTGTGACATGTAAGTGCTAGAAAGTGATTGCTGTACGCTGTATTATCCCATGGATATACATAAAGCTGTCTCCTAAATTTTACATTGTTTCATTAATTCACATCAGGATCATATTAGTTCATCAACTGCGTATACGAGTTCTGCCTATCACTACAGATGGACATTATGCCGACTATGATTACTCAATTTCTTTGTTTAACCAAACAGGGAAGCTATTGTCAACAGTCGTCCAATAGCCGTTCGCCTACGGTGTTTACGCGGAGGTGAGGTGTGTGACTTCGTTTCTGATTGATTTATCTGATGAGCCATTGTGGATTCCCTGCGATAGGTGCGGCACACACATGGTCAATATTGTGCTTTCTGTTTTGCCACAGGCCTATAAATACTTCCATCTAGTTTAGATACAATTATCGACTTTATAGCCCGCGCATGTAAAGCATTTGACTCGGTCGATAACGGTGCATTCTGGAACTAAATGAGGTGAAGCATGACCAGGTCTTTTTCGTTCCCTGCTCTATCATATTAGTTTACTGTTCTTCAAGACCTCATTTGTACTGAGTAGAGTAACAGACTGCAATTATCAGACGAAGGTCACGAACGGCAAGCGGTAATTGAGAAGGGAGTTGAACAGGGTTGTAGCCTGTCCCTGATGTTATTCAGTCTCTCATTCAGCAAGCAGTAAAGAAAATAAAGGAGAAATTTGGAAAGGAATAAAAATTCAGGCAGAAGAAATTAAAAATTTAGGCTTTAGTGACGACATAGTAATTTTGTAAGACACGGCAAATGACTTAAGGGAACGTGTGAACGCTGTGGATAGTGTCTTGAAACAAGGTTGTAAGCTGACAAAAGGGCAACTAAGAGAAGTGTAATGGAGGACAGTCGAACTAAATCAGGCGATTATGAGGGAACTGGATTGCGAAATGAGACACTAAAATCAGTACATGTGTTTTGTTATTTGGTCAACAAAATTAATATACGATGTCCGAAACAGAGAAAATATAAAGTGGAGACTGGCAATAGCAAGAGAAGCACTTCTGAAAAAGACAGATTTGTTACCACCTAACATATTTCTACGTCCAAGGAAGTCTTTTCTGGAGGATTAGACTGGAGTGTAGCCTTGTGCAGAAGTGGAACGTGGAGTATAGACAGTTGAGATGAGAACAGAAACTTCTGAAATGTAGTGGTACAGTCCGCAGCTCGTGGTCGTGCGGTAGCGTTCTCGCTTCCCGCGCCCGGGTTCCCGGGCTCGATTCCCGGCGGGGTCAGGGATTTTCTCTGCCTCGTGTTGACTGGGTGTTGTGTGCTGTCCTTAGGTTAGTTAGGTTTAAGTAGTTCTAAGTTCTAGGGGACTGATGACCATAGATGTTAAGTCCCATAGTGCCCAGAGCCATTTTGAACCATTTTCTGTGGTGGTACAGGAGAACGATGGTGATTAACATTGGTAGACTACATGAAAATAAGGAAGTACTGAAAACTACAGGGGTAGAATTTGTCCAGAAGAAGGGACCTGTTGATATGATACGTACTTAGGCACTGAACGAGGTGGCGCAGTTGTTGGCACATTGGACTCGCATTCAGGGAACTTCAAATCCGTGTCCGACCATCGAGATTCATGTTTTCCGTGATTTCCCTAACTCGCTCGAGGCTAATGCCGGAATAGTTCCTTTGAAAGGACACAGCCGAATTCATTCCCCATCCTTGTCTAATGCGATCTTCCTCTCCATCTCTAATGATTACAATGTTGACGGGACGTTAAACTCTTCTTTCTCTCTTTTTACCTACTGAGGCATGGATTGTTGTGACAAGATGAAACTACTTTCGTCTGGTCATAACTGTGGGTTCTCTGATTGCAAAGGTGGCACATAGGAACTGTAAGTCACGAAATATTAGTTCACTTTGTTACATTAAGGAATGAAAGATTTAAATAACTTTGATAGACTTATTTGTCACAGGAGCACTGGATAATTTACAATTGTCATTGGCTAGCAAAACGTCACTTGCTGCAATAATTAACAAACTGTTCTCTTGATGTAAAATGTTCAACTTTAACAACTCGTTGGTCCTACGGTATGATGCTGACCACTTCAGATGAGTTCACGAACTGGGCAGAGCGCTTCCAAGTTTGGCTCTATAGTGACCTAAGTGTGAGGACACTGGGGGAGAGGCAAGGTGTTCAGGACCGCCTTCCATATGAGAGTACGGATTGATGCAACCCGCACTTACGCCTGTGGTGTCGATATGCATTGCCGACTTTGTTGTGACACCATGATATGTGGAGGACACCCAGTGAAGGAACCGTTATTTTGGTAAAGAGGGAAGTATGCTGAGTAAAATATGTACAGGGAGACCAAGAGGTGTCTACAGTAATGAGGCTGTAATGGATATAGGTTTGCACCAGTTCAGCAGAGATAAATAGATTTCTACTGGATATATTTCGGTGGACATCTCCATCAAACCAGAGATCGAACTGAGAGTCACAAAAGCAATAACAGCCTCTTTTCTTGACTCCTCCCCCCTCCCACCTCGAAGCACAAATGGTACAGCTTTTCGGCTCACTCTCCATAAATTCTGGTTGCACTACCTGTGTTATTCGCTAACTAACAAAGAAAGTGAAACACTTAGAAGACATGGTCGATTGTCAGAGTAACTTCGTTCACGTACACAAAATCGGCGGGTATGTAGATGATAAGGGTCGCAATTTGCTGTGACAGGTAGGACGACCATCAGAGAGCATTAGTTTTGTTCATATTTTGTGTTGTTACCAGGCCTGAAAATGTATGTAAGGATGGGTCTCAGCATCAGATGTTGTGAGACCACTGTGAAGGACATGGAGATGTCGCATACTCGAGTGATACAGTGTTATCAGTAAGTGACAGAGTTTGAATAGATCTCACTGTGTTTCCATTTGGTCAGTTGGTTTACTCATACAGTATTCAGATCTGTGGGGCACACAGATGTGTCAGTGGTCCTGTAAATGATAGTAGTGGAACAAGACCAGCATCGCCTCACTCTCCACTGTTGCCAAATTTATTCAAGATGGTGGATCCAAATAGTGGCAATACAAGTGGCAATATTGCAATAACATCATGGCAGGAAGATCAAATTTTGGCGGAAAAATAGGTCAATTGGGCTACCTCCACTAACCTAACCCCCCTCCCTTCCCCTCCCCCATGAAAATGCGGGAAGTTCACAAACTATGGCTAGCTTCACTAACCTAAGATAATGGCAGGAAAAATAGGTCACTTGGACCACCTCCACTAACCTAAGTCATCCAACTGCCACCTCTTCCTAGTAATTGGCTGGAAAAGGACTCAGCCTATGCTGGATAGGATGGATGTAAGTCTTTATTTAAACAGTCTTTATTTAAACAATTTGAGGCAGTAGTTCCATCAAGTGTGTCCACCATGAGGCCCAGAGTCCAACTGACCTAGAACACAGTACTGCCACCAGAGGGTGTTATCCTCCCTTCCGTAACATAATCCAAGATGGCGGTCTGGGGGGGGGGGGGAATTGGCGGGAAGAGGACTTGGCCTGTTCTGGGCTGCTCGAGGGAGGAAGGAGCGTACTTTATTTTTGGAACAGTTTATTTATGGACAGATTTCACATAGTTTATTTATTACACTGATACAAAACACTCGCTCTGACATGCTTGGGGTTACAATACACAGTCTACAGACCTGCCAACTACTCGCAGATCACCGAAATATTCCTGTACACTGATGTGCAGGCACGAAAACAACTCGTAAATTGACAAAATAATGCATGTAAAAGGCTCTGCAAACAACCTTGCTAATCGCCAAGTGTCGAAATCATGCATTGAACAGCCTGCACACGTTTACAAAATAATGCAACAACACGAAAACATCTCGTAAATTGTCAAAAGATAATGTGTGTGTAAGACTATGCAAACACACTTGCAACACTTAAACAGCCCAAAACAATGCAGTGCACAAACACTCATCGCATATAAAAAACGCTTTCGAACTACCATCATACGTGATATATCAGCAAACTGCTTCCCTACAGAACTCCAAGGAGTGCACACCGGGTGGTGCGCTCAAGATGGTCCCATATGCGAGATGAATCTGGGAGATGTGCACGTGTTTATTGTTGCTGGCGCGATACCTGTCTACTGAGGATACTGACATTACAGATCCCACTATAGAAATCTGTTGCAATGCTTCCCAGAATAGCACAGGGAGCATTGTTACTAGTGATCCTAAAGGGACGAGAGAGCTGCACCTAGCCATGTACGTGTATTTAACTTCCCAGCATGGATGAAGCATAGCTGCGAAATGTTCGGGTAGTGACTCAACATCGCAGGTGCGTCTAAAAGGTTATCAGTGTTATACAGACATTACATGGCTATGTGAATAAGAGCCAAGTCGACCTCTCAGAAATTGTAAAGTGTCACAGAAATAGATAACAATCACTTTTGTAAGAGCTTTTGTGATAACTCCGCTTGTCTGCATGGAAATTCTGGTTCTAACAGGACCTGTTAACGAAAATAGCCCAGAATAACACCGAATGCTTCCTCCCTTGCGACCCTATTGGGACACTCCATCCATTATTTATCAGTCCCTTCTAGGAATTGGTAAAGTGCTGCAGAAATAGTTAACTGTGGCTTTTATTGTAGCTTTCGTCACTTCTCAGCTTGTCTGAATGGAAATTCCTGTCCTGACACAACCTGTTAACAAACATAGCCCAGAAGAACACCAATTGCATTCTTCCTTGCAGTCATAACGTGGCACCCCATCCATTTTGTGTTACTCTTCCTGCTTTCAACAAACATCTCCAAAACACAAATGTTCTCACTGCTATGTAGAGGCTCCTATGTGCTAGCACAAAGGATGTCTTGTGAGTGAATGGAGCATTATGATCATCTCTTACTGAATTTACGCACCAAATTACTGATGCTGCTGGTGTGAAAGCACTGTCTGCACTTTTTTTCTGCAGACGAGACTTTCAGCAGCTATTTTGTACAGATCACCATATTGCACTGACAGTTAAACACTGCAAAGTGGCCTACAGATCGTCAAATACGGAGAGACTCTTACTCAGTTGCACTGCTCTGCCACTGAGGACTAGAGATTGAATATTAGAGCATGAAACCGATCCCCTCAGCACAAAGGCGTTACTCTTTCTGCCAGACCTGTTTGCTTGCTTGTTTTTCTACACCCATCTCCAGACTCTGGAATTGAAAGAACGTATGTAATTTCGCATGGTTTGCCAGAATGTCATACCATTTTCGCAATATGTATCGATATCAAGCACATAGAAATATCGCTTGTGCAGTGTAATTTCGAAGATATAGACCAGAAATTATTTCACTAGAAACCCGAAACTTTAGCAAGGTGCAGCCTGCTGTAAACCACTGAGTGACTAGAAACTGATCTTATCTGCGAAGACCTACCATTCTTTTGATTTGACATACTCTTTCCTTTGCAATCACAGTGTTCCACATCAAATCCATACCTCCCTTACAACTGGACATAGTAATTTCCTATGCACATGTTGGAACACACCCATACTTTATAAACCTGTTACTCAAGGCGAACCTATCACACATCCCCTACTACTAAGTATAATACTTCATCAATAACTGATTGCTGGCGATACGAAATAATACTGACCGAAAATCAACAGTGGGTGGACATTTCTCATAAGTTTTTCTTAGAAAGACAGGTGTAATCATCTCACAATCCGGCAGTTCTTAAAAAACCTGATCGCAATAACTACTATATGTTAGTGTCACAAGCGGTCTTGGTTCTACAGGTGCATACAAGTGTCCATGTTAAAAGCTAACTGGCTTTATAAATCGAGGTATGGCATTACCTCTGACTGAAGCGGTTTTTTCCAGACAAAGACTGTGACACTGAATATAGATGGTGATCGCTGGTGTGTATAATATCAGACCAATCAGTGTGGTTACACGTCAGCAATGGTGCACCCTTGTACTAAAATTACCGAATTTAGAAAGTGATTCGCCTAAGGAATGTGGTATAAACCGGTATTTGCATCTCCCTCACACTGCCACTAGATATTTATCCAGTATTTGAAATGCATTCTGTCTTGATGCCATGTCAGAAGTTTGGTGATATATCGGCTGTATTGTAGGTGATGGTTGATTGAGAAAGATCACAAACAGTAGATGGCATCCTGATTGAGGTCGTAAGAAACATACACCAGCTTTCCAGATCTCTAGTGCTACGCTTTCTGGTAGAAATGATGTCTGTGATTTGGGATCAAGTCTTTCCATTCAACCTCATACCTGCATTGTATCTGATGGAGAAGTCCTTTGATGATTACAGCCACTAGTGAATCACATTTGTGGAACTCTCATATCTCGAAACGAGTCACCTTTTTCGAACCCATCTGCTACAGTAAAATTTTAGATAGTCCCTATGCCTCTTGCAACCTGCTGCCATTTCTGCAGCATTGCACATGTGATCGTTCCAATTTAAGTCAGAACTGAGCAGAAGTCAGAGGGAGCTACTTCCACCACCTTCTGCAAACTGTGTAAAAAGAGAGTGACCCAAGTTAGTATGACGGGACTGTGTTTTGACCATTCGGTGGAAATGGGAACAAGTTGTCATAGCTCTGCCAACAGTGTACGATGTGTACGGTCAGCAGCAAACGAAGCCTGCTCTTGCAACATGAGGTAGTTTAAAAGACAGTACAGGAACTGGGATAAGAACGAGGAATTTGCGACTGCATTGTGGTGCATCCACAAACTACATACAGATACTGCACTCTGAAGCAGATCCATGTTCCTCAGGGCCCATTCATGTCTAAAGCCCCAACATGCTATCATCGTTATTCTGTACCACCCAACAAAGAAGAATTACGAACTAGAAAAGCTACAATAACTTCATATTGTAGAGAATTCAACAAGATTTTTACTGCATCTCTCCTCCCATATATCGAAAACAAATACTGTCTGCATGTTGGCAACGAGCACATGTGACGATCCTAGTAAATATACAGGTATTGATTAACTGCACAGACTAGTGTAAAGTTGCATCGCCTGTACTTAGGAGGATGACTGTATCCCACAAACCATACAATAAGTCTCAAGAGCCGCTCCTTGTGAGCCTTTGCCATTGTTTGAAACATTGCTTTTTCTGCTGAAACACGCTTTGTACACTGCCATACATTTTGTTTTTCCGTCACGACTTCGACGTCCATGTCAGGTTCTAAACTGACATTAACATGTTCTGATCCATTTCCTCTCACAGAAAACTAGATGTTGCATGGTGTAAATCATATAGGTACGAAAAGGTGGTTGCTATACTTTCAACTACTTAGTTTCAACTATTTTTTGAGGGGAAAGTGGATAATGGGGTGACCTTGAAAAGCAATTAAAACTAGGTAGTTCAAAGTATAACAACCCCCTTTTCATACCTGTATGAGGTCCGAGGTCCAACTGACCTAGTACGCAGTACTGCCACCAGAGGGCACTGGTGTCCCTTCTGTGACATTATCCAATATGGCGGTCTGGGGGTGGGGGAAAATGGCAGGAAAAGGGCTCAGACTGTTCTGGGCTGCTGGAGAGGGGAAGGAGTGTACTGTATTTATTTTTGGAACAGTTTATTTAGGTACAGATATCACGTAGTTTATTTATTAGACATATACAAAACACTCACTCTGATGTGCTTGTGGTCACTATACACAGCCTATAGACCTGAAAACTACCCGTAGATTACCGAAATAATGCAGTACACTCATGTGCAGACACGAAAACAAGGCATATGTTACCGAAATAATGCAATACTCAGCATACATACCTGCAAACAACTCGTAAATTACCGAAATAATGCATTGCACACACGACAGAGCTGCAAACTACTCATAGATCACCGAAATAATGCAGTGCACAGATCTGAAGACATGAAAACAGTCGTAAATTACCGAAGTAATGAAGTACACAGCATATAGCCCTGCAAAATACTCGTAAATTACCGAAATAATGCAGTACATTGATGTGCAGACACAAAAACAACTCGTAAATTGTCGAAATAATCCATGTAAAAGACTCTGTAAACATACTTGCTAATCGTCAACTGTCGAAGTCATGCACTGCACAGCCTGCACGTCTATTTAAAAAATAATGCAACAGACACGAAAAAAACTCGTAAATTATCAAAAGATAATGCATGTGTAATGCTATGCAAACACGCTCATATAGGTATGAAAAGGGGGTTGGTATACTTTCAACTACCTAGTTTTAACTACTTTTCAAGGGGAAAGTGGATAATGGGGTGACCTTGAAAGGTAGTTGAAACTAGGTCGTTGACAGTATAGCACCCACTTTTCATACCAATATTAAATCCATCCCTAAATAAATTGTAGTTTATAATTAGTGAAAGTGCCTGCACATCAGTGAACTGCATTATTTCAGTAATTTACGAGTAGTATGCTGTTCTGCAGGCTGTTCAGTGCGTTATTTCGACAGTTTACGATTAGAAAGCTTGTTTGCAGAGCATTATACATGCATTATTTTGGCAATTTAGGAGTTTTTTCATGTCTGTACGTCAGTGTACCGCATTATTTCGGTGATTTACGAGTAGTTTACGGGTCTGTAGCCTGCGTATTGCGACCCCAAGCATGACACAGCGAGTGTTTTGTATCAGTGTAATAAATGAACTACATGAAACCCATCCCTAAATAGTCACAAAATAAATAAAGAACACTCCTTCCTATTCAGCAGCCCAGAACAGCCTGACTTATTTTCCCGCCATTATTCTCCCAGACCGCCATCTTAGATTACATCATGAGAGGGATGGCAGTGCCCTCTGCTGGCAGTACTGTGTACTACATCAGTTGGAATCCAGACTTCATGGTGAAGAGCTTCATGGTTGATTGAGCTACTACATCAAATTGTTTAAATAGAGACTGCCTGTAAAGTGAAGACTTACGTCCATCCTATCCAACAGCCCAGCACAGGCTGAGTCCTTTCCCCACCAATTCCTAGGAACAGGTGGCGGTCAGAAGACTTAGGTTAGTGGAGGTGGCCCAAGTGATCTTTTTTCCCGCCACTTTCTTGGATTCTTGGTAGTAGCCATGGTGTGTTGCATTGTCCTGCTGGAATTTGAACTTCCCTCAATATTCTGGGGGAGGGGTGGGGGAGCAGGGAGGGGACGGGTTAGGTTAGTGGAGGTAATCCAATTGACCTATTTTACCACCAAAATTTGAACTTCCTGCCATGGCGTCATTGCGATGTTGCAATATCCATCGCGCCATCTTGGATCCGCCATCTTGGTTGAATTTGGCAATAACGGAGAGTGAGGCGACGCCGGTCTTATTCCACTACTAATGATTGCTTGGGAACATGAGGACAGGCTTACTCATCATCAAGGTTCCCATCAACCGCTCTGATCATGACAATGGAGGACTGCCATATTCTGCACACCTTCACATCTATTCCTGCCATGCATGAACAGTTAATGGACTCCCTGCAATATTCTGTTTCATCCTGTTCTTTTGGTTGGAACTAGCAATAGCCAGGCCAGGAAATTACCGTCTCTCACTTAGGTTGCCTTGATACCACAATACAAAAGGCTGCATTTGGAGTGGAAAACGTGGACGGCTGATGAATAGCGCCGCGTTCTGTTCAACGATGAATTGTGGTTCTACACTACACCTGATGACCACCTTTGGCGAATACATCTACATCTACATTTATACTCCGCAAGCCACCCAACTGTGTGTGGCGGAGAGCACTTTACGTGCCACTGTCATTACCTCCGTTTCCTGTTCCACTCGCGTATGATTCGCGGGAAGAACGACTGTCGGAAAGCCTCCGTGCGCGTTCGAATCTCTCTAATTTTACATTTGTGATCTCCTCGGGAGGTAAAAGTAGGGGGACGCAATATATTCGATGCCTCATCCAGAAACGCACCCTCTCGAAACCTGGACAGCAAGTTACACCGCGAAGCAGAGCGCCTCTCTTGCAGAGTCTGCCACTTGAGTTTTCTAAACATCTCCGTAACGCTATCACGCTTACCAAATAACCCTGTGACGAAACGCGCCGCTCTTTTTTGGATCTTCTCTATCTCCTCTGTCAACCCGACCTGGTACGGATCCCACACTGATGAGCAATACTCAAGTATAGGCCGAACGAGTGTTTTGTAAGCCACCTCCTTTGTTGATGGACTACATTTTCTACGGACTCTCCCAATGAATCTCAACCTGGCACCCGCCTTACCAACAATTAATTTTATATGATCATTCCACTAAAAATCGTTCCGTACGCATACGCCCAGATATTTTACAGAAGTAACTGCTACCAGTGTTTGTTCCGCTATCATATAATCACACAATAAAGGATCCTTCTTTCTATGTATTCGCAATACATTACATTTGTCTATGTTAAGGGTCAATTGCCACTCCCTGCACCAAATGCCTATCCGCTGCAGATCTTCCTGCATTTCGCTGCAATTTTCTAATGTTGTAACTTCTCTGTATACTACAGCATCATCCGCGAAAAGCAGCATGCAACTTCCGACACTATCTATTAGGTCATTTATATACAGGGTGAGTCACCTAACATTACCGCTGGATATATTTCGTAAACCACATCAAATACTGACGAATCGATTCCACAGACCGAACGTGAGGAGAGGGGCTAGTGTAATTGGTTAATACAAACCATAAAAAAATGCACGGAAGTATGTTTTTAACACAAACCTACGTTTTTTTAAATGGAACCCCGTTAGTTTTGTTAGCACATCTGAACATATAAACAAATACGTAATCAGTGCCGTTTGTTGCATTGTAAAATGTTAATTACATCCGGAGATATTGTAACTTAAAGTTGACGCTTGAGTACCACTCCTCCGCTGTTCGATCGTGTGTATTGGAGAGCACCGAATTACGTAGGGATCCAAAGGTAACGGTGAGGGACCTTAGGTACAGAAGAGACTGGAACAGCACATTACGTCCACATGCTAACACCTTTTAATTGGTCTTTTTCACTGACGCACATGTACATTACCATGAGGGGTGAGGTACACGTACACACGTGGTTTCCATTTTCAATTACGGAGTGCAATAGAGTGTGTCCCGACATGTCAGGCCAATAGATGTTCAATGTGGTGGCCATCATTTGCTGCACACAATTGCAATCTCTGGCGTACTGAATGTCGTACACGCCGCAGTACATCTGGTGTAATGTCGCCGCAGGCTGCCACAATACGTTGTTTCATATCCTCTGGGGTTGTAGGCACATCACGGTACACATTCTCCTTTAACGTACCCCACAGAAAGAAGTCCAGAGGTGTAAGATCAGGAGAACGGGCTGGCCAATTTATGCGTCCTCGACGTCCTATGAAACGCCCGTCGAACATCCTGTGAAGCGTCAACTTTAGGTTACAATATCTCCGGATGTAATTAACATTTTACAATGCAACAAACGGCACTGATTACGTATTTGTTTACATGTTCAGATGTGCTAACAAAACTAACGTGATTCCATTTAAAAAGACGTAGGTTTGTGTTAAAAAACATACTTCCGTGCATTTTTTTATGTTTTATACTAAACAATTACACTAGCCCCTCTCCTCACGTTCCGTTTCTGGAATCGGTTCGTCAGTATTTGATGTGGTTTACGAAATATATCCAGCGGTAACGTTAGGTGACTCACCCTGTATATTGTGAAAAGCAATGGTCCCATAACACTCCCCTGTGGTACGCCTGAGGTTACTTTAACGTCTGTAGACGTCTCTCCATTGAGAACAACATGCTGTGTTCTGTTTGCTGAAAACTCTTCAATCCAGCCACACAGCTGGTCTGATATTCGTAGGCTCTTACTTTGATTAATTATCAGGCGACAGTGAGGAACTGTATCGAACGCCTTCCGGAGGTCAAGGAAAATGGCATCTACCTGGGAGCCTGTATCTAATATTTTCTGGGTCTCATTAACAAATAAAGCGAGATGGATCTCACACGATCGCTGTTTCTGGAATCCATGTTGATTCCTACAGCGTAGATTCTGGGTTTCCAGAAATGACATGATACGTGAGCAAAAAACTTGTTCTAAAATTCTACAACTGATCGATGTAAGAGATAAAGGCCTATAGTTTTGCGCATCTGCTCGACGACCCTTCTTGAAAACTTGGACTACATGTGCTCTTTTCCAATCATTTGGAACCTTCCGTTCCTCTAGAGACTTGCGGTACACGGTTGTTAGAAGGCGGGCAAGTTCTTTCACGTACTCTGTGTAGAATCGTGTTGGTATCCCGTCAGGTCCAGTGGACTTTCCTCTGTTGAGTGATTTCAGTTGCTTTTCTATTCCTTGGACACTTATTTCGATGTCAGCCATTTTTTCGTTCGTGTGAGGATTTAGAGAAGGAACTGCAGTGCGGTCTTCCTCTGTGAAACAGCTTTGGAAAAAGGTGTTTAGTATTTAAGCTTTACGTGTGTCATCCTCCGTTTCAATGCCATCATCATCCCGGAGTGTCTGGATATGCTGTTTCGATCCACTTACTGATTTAACGTAAGACCAGAACTTCCTAGGATTGTCTGTCAAGTCGGTACATAGACTTTTACTTTCTAATTCACTGAACGCTTCACGCACAGCCCTCCTTATGCTAACTTTGACATCGTTTAGCTTCTGCTTGTCCGAGAGGCTTCGGCTGCGTTTAAACTTGCAGTGAAGCTCTCTTTGCTTTCGCAGTAGTTTCCTAACTTTGTTGTTGAACCACGGTCGGTTTTTCCCGTCCCTCACACTATTACTCGGCACGTACCTGTCTGAAAGGCATTTTACGATTGCCTTGAACTTTTTCCATAAACACTCTACATTGTCAGTTTCCGAACAGAAATTTTCGTTTTGATCTGTTACGTAGTCTGAAATCTGCCTCCTGTTACTCTTGCTAAACAGATAAACCTTCCTCCCTTTTTTTTATATTCCTGTTTACTTCCATATTCAGGGATGCTACAACGGCCTTATGCTCACTGATTCCCTGTTCTGCGCCTTTTTTTTTTTGGCCATCAGTCTACTGACTGGTTTGATGCGGCCCGCCACGAATTCCTTTCCTGTGCTAAGTAGCACTTGCAACCTACGTGCTCAATTATTTGCTTGACGTATTCCAATCTCTGTCTTCCTCTACAGTTTTTACCCTCTACAGCTCCCTCTAGTACCATGGAAGTCATTCCCTCATGTCTTAGCAGATGTCCTATCATCCTATCCCTTCTCTTTATCAGTATTTTCCACATATTCCTTTCCTCTCCGATTCTGCATAGAACCTCCCCATTCCTTACCTTATCGGTCCACCTAATTTTCAACATTTCTATAGCACCACATCTCAATTGCTTCGATTCTCTTCTGTTCCGGTTTTCCCACAGTCCATGTTTCACTACCATACAATGCTGTACTCCAGACGTACATCCTCAGAAATTCCTTAAATTAAGGCCGGTATTTGATATTAGTAGACTTCTCTTGGCCAGAAATGCCTTTTTTGCCATAGCGAGTCTGCTTTTGATGTTCTCCTTGCTCCGTCCGTCATTGGTTATTTTACTGCCTAGTTAGCAGAATTCCTTAACTTCATTGACTTCGTGACCATCAATCCTGATGTTAAGTTTCTCGCTGTTCTCATTTCTACTACTTCTCATTACCTTCGTCTTTCTCCGATTTACTATCAAACCATACTGTGTACTCATTAGACTATTCATTCCGTTCAGCAGATCATTTAATTCTTCTTCACTTTCACTCAGGATAGCAATGTCATCAGCGAATCTTATCATTGATATCCTTTCACCTTGTATTTTAATTCCACTGCTGAACCTTTCTTTTATTTCCATCATTGCTTCCTCGATGTACAGATTGAAGAGTAGGGGCGAAAGGCTACAGCCTTGTCTTACACCCTTCTTAATACGAGCACTCCGTTCTTGATCGTCCACGCTTATTATTCCCTCTTGGTTGTTGTACATATTGAATATGACCCGTCTCTCCCTATAGCTTACCCCTACTTTTTTCAGAATCTCGAACAGCTTGCACCATTTTATATTGCCGAACGCTTTTTCCAGGTCGACAAATCCTATGAAAGTGTCTTGATTTTTCTTTAGCCTTGCTTCCATTACTAGCCGTAAAGTCAGAATTGCCTCTCTCGTCCCTTTACTTTTCCTAAAGCCAAACTGATCGTCACCTAGCGCATTCTCAATTTTCTTTTCCATTCTTCTGTATATTATTCTTGTAAGCAGCTTCGATGCATGAGCTGTTAAGCTGATTGTGCGATAATTCTCGCACTTGTCAGCTCTTGCCGTCTTCGGAATTGTGTGGATGATGCTTTTCCGAAAGTCAGATGGTATGTCGCCAGACTCATATATTCTACACACCAACGTGAATAGTAGTTTTGTGGCCACTTCCCCCAATGATTTAGAAATTCTGATGGAATGTTATCTATCCCTTCTGCCTTATTTGACCGTAAGTCCTCCAAAGCTCTTTTAAATTCCGATTCTAATACTGGATCCCCTATCTCTTCTAAATCGACTGCTGTTTCTTCTTCTATCACATCAGACAAATCTTCACCCTCATAGAGGCTTCCAATGTATTCTTTTCACCTATCTGCTCTCTCCTCTGCATTTAACAGTGGAATTCCCGTTGGACTCTTAATGTTACCACCGTTGCTTTTAATGTCACCAAAGGTTGTTTTGACTTTCCTGTATGCTGAGTCTGTCCTTCCGACAATCATATCTTTTTCTATGTCCTCACAGTTTTCCTGCAGCCATTTCGTCTTAGCTTCCCTGCACTTCCTATTTATTTCATTCCTCAGCGACTTGTATTTCTGTATTCCTGATTTTCCCGGAACATGTTTGTACTTCCTCCTTTCATCAATCAACTGAAGTATTTCTTCTGTTACCCATGGTTTCTTCGCAGCTACCTTCTTTGTACCTATGTTTTGCTTCCCAACTTCTGTGATGGCCCTTTTTAGAGATGTCCATTCCTCTACAACTGTACTGCCTACTGCGCTATTCCTTATTGCTGTATCTATAGCGTTAGAGAACTTCAAACGTATCTCGTCATTCCTTAGCACTTCCGTATCCCACTTCTTTGCGTATTGATTCTTCCTGACTAATGTCTTGAACTTCAGCCTACTCTTCATCACTACTATATTGTGATCTGAGTCTATATCTGCTCCTGGGTACGCCTTACAATCCAGTATCTGGTTTCGGAATCTCTGTCTGACCATGATGTAATCTAATTGAAATCTTTCCGTATCTCCCGGCCTTTTCCAAGTATACCTCCTCCTCTTGTGATTCTTGAACAGGGTATTCGCTATTACTAGCTGAAACTTGTTACAGAACTCGATGAGTCTTTCTCCTCTTTCATTCCTCGTCTCAAGCCTATATTCTCCTCTAACCTTTTCTTCTACTCCTTCCCCTACAACTGCATTCCAGTCGCCCATGACTATTAGATTTTCGTCCCCCTTTACATACTGCATTACCCTTTCAATATCCTCATACACTTTCTCTATCTGTTCATCTTCAGCTTGCGACGTCGGCATGTATACCTGAACTATCGTATCGGTGTTGGTCTGCTGTCGATTCTGATTAGAACAACCCAGTCACTGAACTGTTCACAGTAGCACACCCTCTGCCCTACCTTCCTATTCATAACGAATCCTACATCTGTTATACCATTTTCTGCTGCTGTTGATATTACCCGATACTCATCTGACCAGAAATCCTTGTCTTCCTTCCACTTCACTTCACTGACCCCTACTATATCTAGATTGAGCCTTTGCATTTCCCTTTTCAGATTTTCTAGTTTCCCTACCACGTTCAAGCTTCTGACACTCCACGCCCCGACTCGTAGAACGTTATCCTTTCGTTGATTATTCAATCGTTTTCTCATGGTAACCTCCCCCTTGGCAATCCCCTCCCGGAGATCCGAATGGGGGACTATTCCGAAAACTTTTGCCAATGGAGAGATCATCATGACACTTCTTCAATTACAGGCCTCATGTCCTGTGGATACACGTTACGTGTCTTTAATGCAGTGGTTTCCATTGCCTTCTGCATCCTCATGTCGTTGATCATTGCTGATTCTTCCGCCTTCAGGGGCGATTTCCCACCCCTAGGACAAGAGAGTGCCCTGAACCTCTATCCGCTCCTCCGCCCTCTTTGACAAGGCCGTTGGCAGAATGAGGCTGACTTCTTATGCCGGAAGCCAATGCTGATTATTTATCAAAATGTAGGCAATGGCGATGATCGAACTCGGGACCGAATACGGTTTGATTATGAATCAAAGACGCTACCCCTAGACCACGGTTCTGCGCTTACAGAGCCGAAAAGTTCGGGTCTGTTTGTTATCAGTAGGTCCAAGACGTTATCTCCACGAGTCGGTTCTCTGTTTAATTGATCGAGGTAAGTTTCGGATAGTGCACTCAGAATAATGTCACTCGATGCTCTGTCCCTACCACCCGTCCTAAACATCTGAGTGTCCCAGTCTATATCTGGTAAATTAAAATCTCCACCTAAGACTATAACTGCTGAGGAAATTTATGTGAAATGTATTACAGATTTTCTCTCATTTGTTCTGCCACTAATGCTGCTGAGTCGGGAGGTCGGTAAAAGGAGCCAATTATCAACCTAGCTCGGTTGTTGAGTATAACTTCCACCCATAATAATTCACAAGAAGTATGCACTTTTATTTCACTACAGAATAAACTACTACTAACAGTGACAAACACGCCACCACCGGTTGCATGCAATCTATCCTTTCTAAACATCGTCTGTGCCTTTGTAAAAATTTCGGCAGAATTTATCTCTGGCTTCAGCCAGCTTTCCGTACCTATAACGATTTCAGCTTCGGTGCTTTCTATCAGCGATTGAAGTTCCGGTACTTTACCAACGCAGCTTCGACAGTTTACAATTACAATATCGATTGCTGCTTGGTCCCCGCATGTCCTGAATATGGCGACGACCTGGGAAGATGACCTATTCTTACAATGTTTTGGAGATGTTGTGTGGGAAGCCATCACGTATGATTTGAGCTCACTGCTGGGAGTGAGTAAGGGGGCTCTGATGATGGAACAGTTCATTGCAGACATCCTGGGTTCTCATGTGTTACCCTTCACGTGACGGAATTGTGGTGTCATTTTTCGAGAGGACAATGGTCGTTAATATATGGCGTGTGAACTGGGTGTATGGCGTTGAGGTCTTCCCGTGACCAGCAAGATTCCCAGTTCTCCCCCAAAATAAACAGTGTGTGACCAGCTCGGACGTGAGCTCCACCCCAGCGTCAGTATCCAGGATATGGAGTACCATTTGCAACAGTCGCGGGCCTGAGTGCCTCAGAATAGAATACAACGGCTTTGTGACCCCATTTCTAGCCAAATCAATACATGCACCGATGGCAGAGGGAGTGCAACATCACTAATAAGTATGTTTATACTGGAAAGTTCTTTACTGGATAGAGTTTACCGTCACTGAAATAACAACACATACCCTCTCAACCCGTGAAGTCTCATTCCTTTTCTTGTCCCCATCTGGGTACTTCACATTGTGTTTGTCAGACAGTGTATTTAGAAACGTTGTGAGCAGAATGACCGAGCTTAAAACGTAGCAGCTTAAAAAAAAGTACTGTGTTCGAAAGCTGGTCAGTTATCAGGATATCATGTTATTCTTCTGGCAAGTGTACCAAATAACAACGAGCAACGCAGGAAATGGTCGAGGGACAAATCTAGAAGACTCTTTCCATTCGACAGACTTTGTTTATTTAATGCAGCAGGCTTAACAATGGTTAAATGAAATGCTACTTCTGCAAACTCTGGAACTAACGGGAAATGGAATTCGTTCAGTGGCAGTACACGATGAGAACGCAAATAATTCCGCAAATCATTGGCAAAAAGTTACATTAACTCACTATCATTGCTGTTATAGCACAAAGTAGCGTATTTTCTTTGACAGACCAAGTTTTATTACTCTTTGCCCACATCAAGAAAGTGTATTTTAGCAATCACGATAACATCTGCAGTGTAGCTTGGAGGATATTGTATTTCTTGCACGGTATCATCTTCAGAGTAAATTGAAGGATGTTGTATTTCTTGAAATGAATAGCTAATCATACCGAATTTAGGAGAAGTGGACTTGTTTACAAATTCCGCAGGCTACCTAACAATCGGTGAGTCTCCCCGAAAGAGCGCATGTTATCGTTGAAATAATTACGTCGAAGTTGTGCATTACAGTTTTCCAAAGTTACTACCATGATGAATCGTGGCTGCAATCTGTTATTAGGTGGGTTTTTGGTGTGTAGCGACCATAATCTTGCATTACATCGCCACGTATCATCGAGATGGTAAATAATATGTCATTTACTGCACCTAGGTGCGATTTAAACTTCACAGTCCTTACCCGAGATAAGAAACTCTATAACGAAACACATTTATTGATTCTACAATTTGTCACCACGAGTTTCAGCAAACAATATCTATCGTCATTCGATACAGTAAATATACCTTGATCTTCGCTTCGTATACATTTACAGTGGTTTAACACATTCTATGCAGATTATGATCCAAAAGTACCTCTGCTACGCTTCACTACTGCATCACTACATAAAAGTTGATTCCAAAATGAACCTCTCAATGTGTGATACAATAAAAATTTAGTTTGGGTTGCAGTGAAGGGTGTCATCAGGTTCATAGTCGTTCACTTTTCCTAGTTTGAATTTATGGCTACACTTTCCAGAACCAGTTCTCAATATTCGCAAGACTCGAAGGTAAACATACGCAGTCCTCCTGCCTTTCGTTTCAGCACATCTAGCTGACTGTACCAGCGAAAAAAGTGCTAGTGCAAGATAACGACGAAAGATACAGACATTTTTTTACATTACCCGTAAAATTTTGCCCGCCACCCGTGGTCTGGCTGTAGCGTTCTCGCTTCCCGAGCTCGGGGTCCTGGGTTCGATTCCCAGCGGTGTCAGGGATTTTCACCTGCCCCGATATGACTGCGTGTTGTTGTGTCGCCTTCATCATCATCATTCACCCCCATTACGATCGGAGGAAGACAATGGCGGTGACTTCAGTGTAATTATTGTATTTGAATAAAAGTCTCATTTCTGTTCGTTTCATTGTGTATTTCTTACAGTTGCCTTCTGTACTGTACTTTAGCAGTTCTTTCTATCTATGGTCCAGCTCTCATCGAGCTATGTTGCTTGGTAGCGACACAACATACGAAAGTTACTTTCGTCCTTAACCCATTACTGGCCATTGTCCCTTTTTTGGGACGCGTATATTTTACTTATTTCTACGTAAGCAATGGAGCTTTTAGCCTTTATTGTTGCTTCTGTAGGTTCAACTAACTGCTATAATGCCTGTAAATGTAAAATAAATAACTTTTTCTAAGTAATTCGCGTCAGGAAAATTATAAACTTGCCGATTTTTTGTTGTCGCACTTGGCAGCACTGGGCTTATGCGTCCCAATAATGGGACAATGGCATGTCACACTATTATTTATTGTTGATGTGCCCTATTCTTGTATATACGTATTATACAGAGAAGAATTGCATTTTATGTTCTTTATATCCGCTTTTTTTAATATTCTATTTGAATTTTACGATTCCAACAGGATAAAAAATCCCACGTGGACTTACACTTGAAGAAATTCTAGCAGAACTAGATAACCATCAAGAGAGTGACAATGAAGATGATGACGTAGAATTGGCGATTATTCCACCCGATGCAGATGTAATAACAGATGAAGAAGACGTTGGCGAAAATGTACTGAACAATGAGTCTGTTGCACAAGATGTAGTCGGTACTTTAGAGCTCGTAACCAGCAGAGATGAAGCTAATGCTACAGTTTTATCTCCAGAAGCCAAAAGAAGGAAAGCGTTAGGAGATGGAGCAGAAAGTGGTACGTTATCTACAAAAAAATATAAATGTAAGTGGTATAAATGTCAACCATTGTACACAAACGTGAACCAGGGAAGAGCAACGAACATTATGTTGCGGAATGTCTAGCAAATAAGACAGTGCCCCAGGTGTTCGAGGATTTTCTTTCTGAGAAACTAAAGGATACTATTATTGAACAACATAACAAAATAAATTTTCTGCTAACCAAAGAAGAACTAAAATCATTTATTGGCATACTACTTCTGAGTGGTTATCATAGGCTTCCCCATGAGAATATGTACTGGGAACAGGCTCCTGATGTCGGTGTTCCTTTAGTCTTCAACTCCATGTCAGGAAATAGTTTTCGGGAAATAAAGAGATTCATTCATCTCAATGACAACTCCAAAATAGACAGAAATGACAAGATGTACAAACTAAGGTTGTACTTTGAAATTCTGAAAAAGGAATTTGGTAAATTTGGCGTATTTCATTCAGAACTCTCAATTGATGAAATGATGGTACGTTATTATCGCAAACCTTCAGCTAAAATGTTTCTGAGGGGAAAGCCTATCAAATTTGGATATAAAATTTGGTGTCTTACAAGTTCCAATGGCTTTCTTTATAATTTTTCGCCAAACTGTGGCAAGACTGACAACAAACAGGAGCCTTTAGGTGCAAGGGTAATAAATGAACTAACCAGCATGATTCCAGAATCAGAGTATCTGAATTATAAGCTTTTCTTTGACAACTTTTTCACCAGTGTTGACACACTGATCACACGCGGAAAGAGTGAAATGAAAGCTACAGGAACAATAAGAGAGATCCGAACTGATGCATGTCCTTTGATTGACTCGAAAAGAATGGCAAAAGAAAAGGATCGAGGATTCTATGACTACATGTTTGACAAAGAGAACGAAGTTCTGGTTGTGAAATGGAGTGACAACAAACCAGTATGTGTAGCGACCAATTACAGTACTATTACTCCTCTGAGTTCTACTAAAAGATACTCACCGGCAAAGAAAAAGGAAATATGCCACATCTCATTGAAGAATACAATGCCCATATGGGCGGCGTAGATCTACTGGACAAGCAGATAACACTTTATAGGACGAGGATAAGGTCAATGAAATGGTAGTGGCCATTATTCACAAAGATGATAGATATCTGCGTAGTAAACACATGGCGTGCATACCAAATTGCTAACTCTAATGAGAAGCTCTCACTTTTGGATGTCCGACGGAGAATAGTGATGTTTTACCTATCAAAGAGAACAGGATCAGTATAAAAACGCAGAGGACCACAAGGAAGCAAATTGATGGAAGGACGGGTGAGCACAAATGTATGACTAGATACAGGAAATCAGTTCATTGGGCCAAGTAAAACGCAGAAGAGATGTGCTTACTGCAAGGAAAAAACAACAAAAATTTGAGATAGGGGCAATGTTGGTGTACACGACAAGTGTTTTGCTTCATTTAATACTGAATAGACATTCAATAATATTAAAACATTCTTTATTTATTGTTTGTGTTGTTTCTTACAATATTATGCATGGAGAATAAGGTTGTGAATTTGGATAGCTCATTTGGCCAATGTTCCAAAAATGGGACGGTCTGTAGTTTTTGTTCTAATAAACAGAAAATTTTCATAACAACTTTTTATCCAATTAATCACTCAATGTAACGTATTTACGTATAAAAGTTTGCAAAAAATGATCCGATAGAGTTCTGGCCAGTAATGGGTTAAGTTTTACACACCATGAAACTTCCCCTTTGGAAAATTATGAATGATTGTGCTGGTAAACTTCTACGTTATTTGATACAAAGACAGCTGAGTAAAACTGAACGTACTCAGACAGTTCTCTCTTTACTTATTCTGATCATCACAAAACTGACACACAATATTTTTTTAGCGCAACGCAATCTGACTTTCAATAATCCATACAAAAGAATGGCCCTGACTGACAATAACCTATACCTTTCATGAATCACTCACCTCATAAAAATCTTCGTTACTCGAACTATTGCAATACAGCGAGCGCCAATACTGCCAGCTAAATAATAGATTCTAACTACTGAAGGCATAGTTCGCAGGTGAAAGATTTTGATAGAGCTCAAACAACGTATTTACCTTAATAGCGTTAAAAAGTCATTATATACACGTAATTTTGTGAGATCCAATTAAACAAATTTCCTTTTTCTTACTGACGCACGTCCAGATCGTCCGCTCAAAACTCTGGCATCTATCTCTCAACATCCACCACTGCTGGTGGCTCACCTCCAAGTGCACAACGCTGGGTGCTGTTCACATCCAACTGCCCAACACTACAATAACGAATATTCCAACAATGCTAACCAGCCACAGACTGCTCACAGCACAGTCAGTGATTTTCATACAGAGCGCAACGTGGCGTTACCAACATAAAAACCTAAACAGCCTACTTACAACCATTGTAGTGATAATTTACTATTCTACTATGAATCAGCAAATTGCTGCATAGCTGAAGTCCCACCTCACTTGGCAGTTGGCACCAGCACTGCACAACTCATTTCTTGAAATTGAGATTTTTTTTCGATCAGTGTAGCATCTGTGACATGTGCTCTCGGAGGCGGCATACGAGATGGGTGCTGTGCTGGTTGTGCCCGGTAGAAGATTTCGGTTGTTCAGATGCCTGTGCCTGGCTATGTCTGTCCATGTCTTCAGTCACCTTGTGTTCATTCTAGAACTAACTGCCACGGTATGACTTCTATATCCGAGGAAAGAGGAAGCAGTCACTGGATGCCATGTCAGGGTAATACGGGGACTGAGGCAAAATATGGCACATTGAGAAGAAGTATATGTATCTGTGGCCTGTTGAGGATGAGCTGAGACGGTACCATGGAAGAAACATACGTTCGTGGATAGATTCCACCGACCCATTGTTTAGGCAGCCTCTTGTATCCTCTGCAGGAGATTTGGTAGAATGCTACTGAGACGGTCAGCTCTCTGCGAATATAATCAGTTGACACCAAACAGTGCTAGTCATCACCTTGCCCGATACTTAGTTGTGTCTTTGCATCTTTCGGAGGTGTATCCATTACTTAATATTTGTTCCTTTGGGACTGTGTCGTAGTGACACACTCAGCACTTATCCAAGATGACCAGGAAGCTAAAGAAACCTTCGCGATTGGCCTAACACAGATACATTTCCACCTTTGCCTCAGTTTTTTAATTACTTTCTGTTTTGAAAGGGTTGGGGGGATGAGCAGTCGCGGAGTCCAGCGGCCTGCGATCTTTATCATGTAGACAGCGTCATACAGCATGTTTCATAAGTTCTTCTCTCGCCTCTGTTGTGATTCACTGGTGCTCGAGCATCAGGACCTCCACTCGTCTTGCAGTTCGCAGTTTTTTACAAAATGATGGTGTGCTCTTTCGCTCTTCGTCATTCACACTTGTTTGATAATGCAAACGTCTACGCCACCTAACTGCAGTGTCTTATGATAGTGCTTTATTGCCTTACACGTACACCAACTCAGCATGAATTGTTGCAGTGTTCATTTCCTGCCTGTACACCAAATGAATTACTTAACGACTTAACGATAGTATTAATGACCAGCGACAGTTTGTTTTGTCTCCTTACAACAAAACATTAAGAAAAAAATTTACAGCTACCAAAATCGAGAGACTACATCATCTTGTATATGTTAGTGTAAAAGTAAGATAATCGGTAAATCCTAGAATTAACCGGTGAAACTTAAGATTTATCATTGCGGTGTGGTAAAAGTCCGAAACTTCTCACTATATGCATAGTTTTCGAAATTTTACCAAGAGACATAGGTAAATCTTAAGATTTACCAATGAAAACTGGTAAAAGCTGAATCGAAGACTGTCGCCTCCGTCGTCCAGGTTCTTACAAGTTTCTTTGTTGCCAATTTTGTCTTCAGGTAATTTTCTTTGTTGGCATCGGTGCGTAGTTTCAGTCACTGTCGAGCATTGTGTCTATGGTCATCTTTGCGACTCGTTTTAGTGGTGTTTCTCATGCAGCTTTGCATCAGAATGAGTGATGTTATGCGTAACAGATTTTACGAACTTTTATGTGAATCAGTGAACAGGAAGAAGGACAATATTTATGTAACTGCTGAGCAATATAATATTCTGTTAAGTGAAGTGACAAATGCAAAAATCGCTTTTAATAAAAAATCTGTTCACTACAGACGTTTGAAGCGATATTACGTTCTCAACGTGAGAGGTGAAGAGAAACTCATAGCACCGGTGTCTGATGGAAAAGAAGAAATTCGTTACTACGTTCGTTTTGATGAACTGCTTAAGGGGCTCCGGAAAGGCTCAAAATCATGAAAAGTTCAATTTTTACTTTTTTGCGTTTTCTGAATCTGAAGACTATTACCTTTTAATAGATATATAATTTATTCAATTCCGAAGACTACAACTATTTTTAAATTTTTTTTGAAATGTGTTCTACATGGGCGTGACCCACTGTGGCGCTGTTAAACTGCTGTCAAATAGTGTTATTATTAACGTCCGTGTTCATCAGGTACATTTTATTGATGTGAGATAAAGTATGTGTTGTGGCTAACCTGTGATGGTTCAATATATATCGCTGGTGTGATTGTCGATTGTTTCATGTTTATTTACTCTGTCGTTATCTCGAAAATATTCGTAATTAATTCTGTTTCTTGAGTCTCTGTTTTGTTGAAGTATAATAATGAGTAAAAGTAAAGTTATTAGAAATCCTCTGAAGGCTTTTAAGAAAAGGAGAAATGTTGGAAAGCCAAAGGTATGTGTTATTACTGTAAACAATAAAGACGATAACCAAGTGAGTGAACCTAACCTCTCAAGTACACCTGCCCATAGCAGTCAAAGTGGGAAAGAAAATACTTCACAGAAGAAGCTTGGTTCAATGAGTGAAAACTATGAATGTTTTATGGGCGAATCGGATGTGAATGAAATATTTGATATGTCGGTTCTCAAAGGAATTTTTTCAAACTGTGTAAGATGTATTCATTGTAGTGAAGTTGGTCTGGAACTCTCCATAATAAAGCACGTAGGACTTGCTAGTGAAATACAACTGAAATGTGATAAGTGTTCATACATGACCACCTTTTGGAACAGTGTTGCAGTGACTACAACTGAAGAAAATGGTAGCAAAATCTACGAACACAACAACGAGCGATGCTTGCTTTAGATAAGGAACGCCTTCAGGCTGCAGACAGGGCTGTAAAGAGTCTAGAAATACAAGAGTAAACAGGAGGAGGAACAAGAGGAAACTGGAGGAGGAGTTTGCAGAGGATGAAGATAATCCATCCTATGGACCTGGAATGCACTAAAAAGTTAATCCAATCTTTGTCGCTCGATTCCCAAAACTTTTATTTTCTCATACTAATTACATGTTTTCTAAGGATCTTCCAAACATATTTGTTTCAAACTTTCAGTAAATGTTACACAGTATCTTCTGCATAATTTAACACAGCCTTTTTCCAAAAAACTGTATATTTTTTAATATATAAATAAAAAATTGCAAAAAAATGTTGTGAATTTTCATTACAATTGAAAAAAATCATCTTTAATAACTGAACTAAAATTTTGTAAAATCCCTGTGTTAAGTTGTAGCCCATATTCCAATAAATAATCTGTAAAAAGTTCAACTTCCTACCTCAAATGCTTTCTGAGGAAAGATGTAATTTATAAGCGTTATTTTAACACTGCAAGTATAGGGCGTTCCGGAGCCCCTTAACGTACTGCGTGTGACCGACATTGTTATAGGCCATGGCGGTCGAACACGAATGATTTTGGAACTTGAATCAATCGTTACTTAATTGAGATTATGTGAACCATGTCAGAAAAAGCAAAAAACTTCGAAGAGGGGTGTTATAGAGAAACCTATCATACACAGTGAAAAGAATTCACGGTGTCAAATTGACCAATCGGCATGCAGGCAAACTCAGACAATAAGTCGAAGTTCATGCTTGTGTACCAAGATCATTTCACAAAATTTGTTATCCTCCACACAGTAACTTCATAAAGGGCTGATGAAGTAGCATATCATCTTTTAGACATTTTTACTACCTTTGGTGCCCCAAGTATCCTTCATTCTGATCATGATAGAGAGTTTTGTGACCAATTCAGTCAAAGTTTGTGTGGGTTGTGGAGTGATATAAAGATAGCTCACGGGAAGCTGAGGCACAGTCAGTCTCAGGGATCAGTGGAAAGAGCAGATCAAGATATCGAAAATATGTTATCAACTTGGATGGAAGCAAATGAAACTTCAGAATGTCCTGAAGGGCTGAGGTTTGTGCAAGCAATGAAAAATAAGGCTTATCATGAACGGATCAGATGTTTAACATATGAAGCCATGTTTGGGGTTCTTATGAAAATGGGCATTGCGACCTCAGATGTTCCACGTGATTTAATAAAAAATATAAACACTGAAGAAGACTTGGAAACAATGATAAACACCACTTCCACTGACTCACAGGAAATTGAAAATGACGGCCAACGAATTGGTGCCAGTGAACCAAGTACTGGAATAGAAGGAACGGAGGTAGAAAGTGCGGTTGCAGCAGGTGAGGAATCACCAGAGACACAGGATTTGACGACAGTTTAACAACGAGACGCCGGCACCAGCTGATGGTTGTGACGAGACGCCGACAACTTCCAACAGTGTTAATAAAGTGAAACGGGTCTGAGAAACTGCCTAAGAAGGTCTTGAGTTTCAGGCAAATAAAATGAAAGCAGCCTCATGTAACATAATTTCAAAACCTTCATTCGGACTAAACGTGAGAATTAAAATACCGAATGTAGACAGGGCAAAAATTGATGCAAAATCTATAATAGCAGTATTAATAAATATTCAGGATGACGAATTTTATCAACTTGATACCAGGGCTGGTAAACTAAAGTCATTGTACACTAGGAACCAATTTACACTGTGCAAGGAAAATTTTATCAATGTCGGAGAAGTAGCAAGAAAGGAAATTAGTCTATGGGAAGTGTTTCCAAACAATCTTTTGTTGGAGGACAAGGGTTCAAAAAGTGCAATTGCTTAAAAAAGCGTTCAACTAAAAAATGCTTGTGTAAATCGTCTTCTATATTATGTAATTCGAAATAGTTAGCCTTGTTGTAACAAAAATTAACGTTCACAAGGTAACATTTTTCACAAAATTTTTCACTAGTATGGAACCATCTGCTCATAATCATATTGGAAAACAGGAATATTTAAAATACATAAATTTACAATAAATACAAACTATTTCAATAAATTGCTAAGCTGATTTCTTTAATGAATACGGTTTTACTAGTTGGTATGGGTACATCCGAAGATTTACCGACGTCTCCAGGTAAAGGTTCGAAATCTACGGATATAATATGAAATTTCGGATTTTTACCACACCGTGATGGTAAGTCTTGGGTTTCACCGGTTAATTCTAGGATTTACCAGCCATCATACTTTAACAGAATCATCCAAAACTTACTCCACAAATATTGCGAAAATGGAAAATGCTATTGTTGTGCAGTTTTCACAGCATGGATTGGTACTCCGGGGCTCGTATTGTTAGCCAAGAAACACAGTGCAATAATACTTAGAATGTATATTTTTTAGCAGTGGCTTTTGACATTAACAAACTAAAAATTCGGTAAATTTGAAAGTTAGTGGTGTCCATTGTAGGACTGTAGTGCGAGCCTCTTACGAAGTATCGTATTTTCAAAAGTTTGCACACCCGCAGCTCTTTCTGGCACTCACTCCGTGTAGTTGCTAGGTACGATGTTGTTACGTTTGGTTACAGCATGCTTGTGTGTTTCTTGAATGCACTGCGACTTGCTATATGATTGCCTAACAGTCCTACCAGTAGGTCGTGAGCAGACGGTGGGATTTACCAAACCAGAAAAAGCCGACATGCTCATGGTGTACGGAGTGCGTAGGAATAATGCTGTTCGTTCTTGTACCGTGTAAATGTGTAAAAGGTACCCCAACAGACGTCAACCATCTCGGCATTTATTTATCAACCTCTTGAACCAATTACGTGAAGATGGTAGTGTAACCTGGACAGCGTAACAGGGGTAAACGAGTGACGACTGAAGAGGGGGCAATTAATGTTCTTGCTGCTATTGCAGCTGATCCGCACCATAGCTCCCACGTTGTCGCACAAGGAAGTGGCAAGTGCCGGTCAAGTGTCCTAGGCATTCTTCATCGAAATAGTTTTCATCCCTCTCACATCTCTCTCCACAATAGCTGTGTAGATACGATTATGAGAATCGTGTTAACTTCTGTACATGGGCATTAAGACGGGATATTCCAGATGTATCGTGTATCTCGTTTAGTGATGAATCCACATTTACCGATCATGGCCAGGTAAGCCGGCGAAACATGCGCTATTGGTCTGTTGACAATCCCTGTTGGCTTCGTGAGGTGAAACGTTAGCGTATGTGTGGTGTGGAATAGTGAACCATCAGATCGTAGGCTCGTGTTTCATAGACGGACCATCGAACACGCGCAAGTATCGCGACCTCCTAAGAGACCATCTTCCATGGATGCTAGAACACGTTGCTCTGCAGACTACGAGGAACCTGTTCAGATCATATTGCGCGAAATACTGAAGAATGTCTTCACGAATTTTGTTCAAATCATCGAATTGGACGCAGAGGGTAACATGGCAGGCCCGTTCCCCAGATTTGACGCCTGTAGATTTTTTTCTGTGGGGAAAGCTGAAAGACGCTGTCTGCAAGGACATACCAATCACATCCGATAATACGCAACGACGTATTACTGCAGCCTGCTCGGACGTCGCCACTGAAACGCTAGCACGTGTGCAGCAATCGCTCCATATCGGACTGGAAGCGTGTACTGCCACTCCCAGTGGTATTTTTGAAGACATAAAAAAATAAAAAAAACACCTCCAGTGGCCACACAGACCTCTCTCTCTCTCGCAACAAGTCACATGTACACTGTCATAGCCAGCCGGTGTGGCCGTGCGGTTCTAGGCGCTACAGTCTGGAACCGCTCTATCGCTACGGTCGCAGGTTCGAATCCTGCCTCGGGCATGGATGTGTGTGATGTCCTTAGGTTAGTTAGATTTAAGTAGCACTAAGTTCTAGGGGACTGATGACCACAGAAGTTAAGTCCCATAGTGCCATTTGAACCAAACTGTCATATTTTGTAAACAAAGATGGCATGTGGAAACTGCAAGGTGCAGGGAACATATAGAAAAACAGAACATTATCTCGAAGTACACATAACAAGTGTACGTAATAAGATTATTATTTTGGAATGAGTTGTGGATTGTGGAGATCTCTGTCTCAGTCGCTGAATGCATGCGTTGGAATAAATATTTCAGGGGGTATATAAATCCTCTTCTGCCAAGTTTATACAGCTCGAATTTCATACTCGTTTACTTAATCAGGCTACAGGTTGCAAACTTTAAGTACAATGATGCCAACAGTAGTAAAATTATATACAAATAACAACTTTGGCCGGGTTTCAGAGATAGGGATGAAAGGATGGAGGCAGAGAGAGAGAGAGAGAGAGAGAGAGAGAGAGAGAGAGAGAGAGAGAGAGAGGGAGAGAGAAAGAGACAGACAGAGAGAGAAAGAGAGGTAGTGAGGTAGAGAGAGAGAGAGAGAGAGAGAGAGAGAGAGAGAGAGAGAGATTCAGATACAAGGTGAAAGGAATGATTGCAGCAGAGAAAACCTGCCCAGAGCAGGGGTTTCTTACACGACTGCTGCACACGAGCTACCATTTCAGCGGTGATATCCGAGCACGCTGCAGTAATACGTCGTTGTATATCATCAGGTGTGTTTGACATGTCCTTGTAGACAGGGTTTTTAATCTTCCTCCACAGAAAAAAGTCTACTGGCGTAAAATCCGAGAAACTGGCCGGCCAAGTTACCCTCTGCGTATAATTTGGACACAATTGGTGAAGACATGCTGCAGTAGTTCGCGCAGTATGGGCTGGACAGCCATCACATTGGTACCACAGATTCCTCCTAGGCTGCAGAGGAACGTCTTCTAGCATCCATGGAAGATAGTCTGTTAGGAGGCTGTGATACTTGTGCGCGTTCAGAGTTCCATCTATGAAACACGAGCCTATGAGCTGATGGTTCACTACCCCACACCAAACGGTTACACTCCATGGACGCTGACCTTCTACCTCGCGGAGCCAACGGAGATTGTCAACAGACCAGTAGCGTATGTTTCGGAAGTTTACCTGACTGTGATTGGTATATGCGGCTTCATCGCTAAACAATGTACACGATACATCTGGAGTATCCTGTCTTAATGCCCCTGTACAGAAGTAACCAGATTCTCATAACTGTTTCGGTGCAGCTCTTGATGGAAAGACATGTGATACGCATGGTACCTATTTCGATGAAGAATGCGTAGGACACTTGCCTGACTCCTGCAGCACAGGAGTTAACGTGCGGATCAACTGCAACAGCAGCAAGAACATTAATTTCTCCCTTTTCTGTCGTCACTTGCTTCCTTCTGTTACGTTGTCTAGGTGTTAGAATACCATCTTCATGTAACTGGTTCAGGAGGTTGATAAATAAGTGCCGAAATGGTTGACGTCTGTTGGGATATCTTGCTGCATACTTACACTGTACAAAAACGAACTGCATTCTTCTTATACTCTCCACACATAATGTGCATGTCGGCTTTTTCTGCTATATGTTCTTTGAACCTAGTAGTTCCCAGAAGCCATCGTTGTTTACAAAGTATGACGGTTTACAAGTGGTTTGTTACGATAGAGATAGGAGCCTGCGGCCACTGGAGGTATTCTGTTTTACCCCTACGTTTACACCTTTAGGTATAAGTTAATTTTTTAGTCAAAAAGCTCCAGAAAACAATATACTGAAACAGTGTTTTTGTTTCTTCAGTAGAAAGTAACACAAGTTACCCCAAAATTGTAACAACACACACATATACCATACTAACGCACGTAAATCCACCTGATGACGGAGGAGGTTTGAACCTTCGAAACTCGTTGTGGATATAAATAAACAGTGACTCGTAACAGTAAACTTATTGTTTCATTACACATCACTTTGATTTTTTCTGCGAAGTCTGAAATTATTGTGAAGAGTCATTTTTGTACAAAGTCAGTACGATATTCTTAATCGTCTTTCCACGGTCACGCATCACCTAGCTAACGACGGAAGGTCTACCACGAGTTATGCCATTTCTTTAATTTTTCGATCTCGTCACTCAAGTATAATCAATCCCTTCTCAATTTTTTTTTACTTATTACCAACAAAATTCAAAACTGTATAACGGGAATGGTAGAGTACGCCCTCTAGCTGTGTGTTACGGTACTGTGGCTGGAGATTTCAGTTTGTGTCAGAACTGTATACATGTTCCTGTAAACAAATAAAATATTAATTATGTAACTTTATTTATTTCGAGGTGACAATTAAAACTCAGTGATTACCCGCCGTAAAAGACTACTACTTCACCTACACTACGTCTCTGATTCACAATGTTTGCTACCGTCCTTCAGTACTTCGTGGAAATACCGTTTTCCTCTTACGAGATTACAATGGTCTGTCTTTCATCTTTGAGTAGTGTAGCTGTAACAATGTAACCTGCAACGGAATGGAGCCGCAGATTGCCGTGCAGAAAACTCGATCGCTATCTCTGACTCAGGTGAGAGTGCACACTTAAAGACGCGAGAGGCTAGTTGTCGCAAGCATTGTGATAAAGCACATAACGAAAGTCTAGCGGTATCGTTTTTAATGCAACCACCATGAAACGAAACGTAACCGCTTTATTCTGACAGGTGAGCGTGGCGGCTTCATCTACTGTGCATTCCTCATTAGTTACCGATCATTCAGTGCTCTTCCAATTTGCTAAATTTTTACGCTTAACTTCAATAACGAAAGAGTAACTGTGATTACATCCAGTCGATAAAAGACAGCTATGAAAGGAAAGAGAGAGAGGGAGAGAGAGAGAGGGTGGGAATCGTAGACGTTATTCACAAAAACAGTATATTGAGGGTAAGGGCATAGCAAATATTTGTTTTCCTGTAGCGTTATATCCTAGTTCCAGTTGTGTCCATGGTAAAAGAGCCCTTTTGCTTTTTGTTACGTGGTCGATAACTGAACCAGCGGAATTACTTTAGGATTTGATATCTACGGAGAAAGTAGAGGCACGGCGTAAGGCACGCTTTCAACGAATCTCACAAGACATCTAGCCGGAGCAAACATCCACTGTTGCCAAAACTTCACCCCGACTACTACGACTTCCCGCTTGCTTTATGCTTCATCTCAGGCAGGTTGGTATAAGTGAAATGTTACGAGTGGATAAGTTTGACGTCGTTCTCTTCGTCTGGGCGTGAAAATAGAAGGGCACTCGAGAGAAATACGAGTTATATCCAGAAAATAAGTTCCGATCGTTTGCGAAATGGGCACGACTGTAAAAATCAAAAATGTTTTATTTGCATCAGCTAGCCACAATTCCCAGCCAATTATCTAAATAATCGCCGCTCCGACTTAGACATTGGTCGTGGGGTTGTACCAATTTTCAAAACCCTTGTCATAGGAGGCAGCAGCCAGTGCTTTCAGCTAATTCTCTACGCACGTCTACAGCTCGTTGTCTGTACCAAAATGTTGTCTTCATAGTGAGCGGTTCGTGCGAGCAGAGATGAAACTCAGGGGGCCAATTGCGGTCTGTATTGTGGGTGATCAAACACTTCGCACTGAAAATGCTGTAGGGGGATCTTCATTGCCCCTGCAGCTGAGAATTGTCATGAAGAAAGAACGACGTGACAGCTGTGTTACATGGGCTGCATAGCTTCACTAGGCTCTCGTACTTGGAGGGAGACACTATTTTCTAGGTACATTTACTGCTCACTGTGCGCTCAGAACTGAAAAGAGCGATGTGACGTGATCGACAGGCGTTCTACAGACACTGCCCAACACATCTGTGCAAAGCTTCATCGGATTTTTACAGTGGTTTCCATTTCGCGACCGATCGGAACTTACTTTCCGGATAGCCCTCGTACATTGCGTGAAACGACGGAGGCCAGTGACTTTCTTGTAACAATGAGCGAAAAAAACTATTGGAGCTCTGAATACTCACGAGAACAGTGCTGTAAAGATTGGAAAGAAATGTTAGACAATGAAGAGGAAGCTGGAAAACCACTGAAGCTAGAAACTCGGAGGGAGAAGCACTTTATGGATAATCTGTTATCAATATACTTTCATTTTCTGAGGATGGGATGTATAGTCACATTTATGAATATATCACAAGAAGAAACAACCAAATGTCAGCAAATTATAGCCCGTAAGGGAGCAGGGATTTTTCAAGGCAGCCGCACATCGTTCTTTACAGTTCTGTATTCTGGGTTACCAGTGTGTAAACTTCTCTAGGCATAAACTGGCCAAGAAGAGTGAAGATATATCCGTGTGGCGCATCAGGAAACGAACTCATAATAACATGTTAGTTACTCACATAAACCTACAGATCTCCTTCTCGTAATGAAATCTAACGAGCGATCACTGAAGTACCGGGGCGGGAATACAGCACTATGTGTGACATTTAGCTCGAAGTATATCGCGTTAGAAATCTCCCACCAGAGTTCCGGTTTGCAATACACGAAGACATAATTCTGTTTGCGTAATACGCTGCCAGTAACATTAATGTGACGACAGACGCCTGAATAAGCACCGTTTGTAGCTCAGACTGATGTGAGAGGTGCAGGAAAAGAGTCAGAGAGGTGCTGGAAGGTACCGACAGGGATATGGAGCCAGGCTGACTCCAGTTTCGTGGCCAGCTGCGCTAGGTTTCCCGGTTTAGGATCCATGTTCTTGGAACCACGCACTTCCGCTGCGAGCTGTGTGACTCGTTGCACTGTTTTGCTGTTAGATGCCATCGTGTCGAGCGAAAAAAATCCGCTTTTAGGTGTGGACATCGTTCCGAAGGATTGATGCATACTTGTCTTGGTCGATTGTGCCTTCCAGAACGGCGGAAACAACCTGAGAATGCCATGAAAACATTCTTTATATCGTAACGCTCAATCCTCAGGCCGTGACCCTCGCAGGGTGTACGCTATCAGACGTTTCACGCCGTACACGCCCACGGCCATCTGTCCGCTGGAACGTGATAAATCTGGAAAGGCCACATGTTGCCACCCTGTGGACGTCCAGTTGCTTGCACATTCCACCCTTCATCACCGATGGACAGTAGTCAACATGGGAACATAAACCAGGTGCCTGCTGTGAAGACTTATATGCAGCAACGTTTGCTGAACAGTAGTTGCGGAGACACTGTTGGTAGGCACTCGGTTCGTCTAGGCGGTCAGGTGCTCAACAGTTGCACATATATTCGCCTAAACACATCTGCAGCCGTCGTTCACCCTTGTCATCTACGGTACAGCTGCCTCGGGGCCGGTTTTCGATAGGGCCATTTTGCCATCGTGATATACACTGAAGCGCCAAAGAAACTGGTATAGACATGCGTAAACAGGCAGCATATGGGGCTGCCTGTATAAGACAACAAGTGTCTGGCGCAGTTGTTAGATTGATTACTGCTGCTACAATGGCATGTTATCAAGATTTAAGTGAGTTTGAATGTGGTGTTATAGTCTGCGCACGAGAAATGGGACAGTATCTCCAAAGTAGCGATGAAGTGGGGATTTTCCCGTGCGGCCATTTCACGAGTGTACCGTGAATATCAAGAATCTGGTAAAACATGAAACCTCCGACATCGCTGCGGCCGGAAAAAGATCCTACAAGAACGGGACTAACGACGACTGAAGAGAATCGTTCAGCCTGAGAGAAGTGCAACCATTCCACAAACTGCAACGATTTCAATGCTGTGCCATCAACAAGTGTCAGCGTACGAACCATTCACCGAAACATAATCGATATGGGCTTTCGAAGATACTCCTGTACCCTTCATGACTGCCTCATGCGAAGCTTTAAGCCTCGTTTGGGCAAGTCAACACCGACATTGGACTGTTGTTGACTGGAAACATGTTACCTGGTCGGACGAATCTCGTTTCCAATTGTATCGAGCGGATGGATTTGTACCGTTATGGTGGCAACCTCTTCAATGCATGGGTCCTGCATGTCAGCAGGGAATTGTTCAGTTGGTGGAGGCTCTGTAAGGATGTGGATCGTGTGCAGTTGGATCGATATGGGACCCCTGATAGATAAGACACTGACAGGAGACACGTATGTAAGCCTCCTGTCTGATAACCTACATCCATTCATGTCCATTCTGCATTCCGACGGACTTATTCAATTCCAGCAGGACAATGCGACATCCCACAAGTCCAGAATTGCTACATAGTGGCTCCAGGAACATTCTTCTGAGTTAAAACACTTCTACTACCGGCCAAACTCCCCAGACGTGAAGAGTATTGAGCATATCTGGAATACCTTGCAACGTGCTGTTCAGAAGAGATCTCCACCCATTCGTACTCTTATGGATTTTTGGACAGCCCTGCAGGGTTCTTGATATCAATTCCCTCCAGCACTACTTCAGACATGGGTCCACTTCTGTGTGCTATCGGGGGGCCTACGATATATTAGGCAGGTGTACCAATTTTTTTTTTTTTTTGTTCTTCAGTGTACTTTAATCACAGCGCCGCGCAAACGGCTTACAAACTTAGAGGGTTAAAAATGCTTCCACCCTTAGCCCGAAAACCAATGATCAGGCCCTTTTGGACGTCACATAAACCGCTCCGTTTGCGCATTAAGACAAAGACTACACTATTTATCCGCCCCGTCCCCGCCCCCGCTCCCCATCACCGCCCTCCCGCATGCTTTACATACCCTCATCTGCTAGTGCTGCCACCTACATTCTGTGAATGGATATTGCACTTGACGCCGAACATAGTGTGTGGTCACATTAATTTGACTGGAGCAGGTATGTACACCTAACTTCGATTACGAAAATATTTCTCGCTTTTGAAAACAGTCATATTACCGCCTTGAGCTGCTGGTAAGATACTTTATTTATACGATAAACTTCATCTGTCTGATCGTCATCAGGTTCTCACATATAAGTATTCACAGCATCATGTTTAGCCGATTACAGTTTTAACATGAATGTTTACACACCATAGCACAGTTTTTATAGATTGACGGTGTAATTTGTATTACGATGTGGAGACATGTTTTTATCACCTGCCGATAACGATTTGATATTTCACCTAACATGATGCTGTGAATATTTTTATGTGAGAACCTGATGATGATCAAACGACTGAAACTGGTTGTAAAAATAAAGTATTTTAACACTGACTGAGGATTTGGGGCACCATCGCCTGCAAATATGTCAATTACTCGTTTGTCGAAAGTTCGCTAACGTTATCATGAAATGCGTTTTCACAAACTTTCTGTAAACCACCCAGAAAAATTTCCCTGAATTGAAAGTACAACAAAAGCATACATTTGATTTGCAAGAAACGCTAATACCATTTCTCTCTTCCCGTAGACGCCTCCCTCTCCTCAGGTTCAGTCTTTCTACTTTGGTTTGGGAGTTTGATCGATTTAATGAAACGTACAGGGGTGGGTTAAGGACCAAGCGACACAAATGGCTGCTTAGGGTGCCAAGCTGAGAACAGCACCATGATCGGCTAAACGTAAAATTTGTGTACGGGGTGTCACATGATTTGTAGCGAAAGCAGGCTCGCGTTGAAATATACGAGAATGCAAGGAAAAGTGTTTCAGTAAACATGGCCCTGCAGTGAGGCGTTTGCGAGATAATTGTGAATGTGTAGTTAACAGCCGTCGCTGATGTCAGTATCAGATATTGCCATAGTTAGTATAAGTGTATCTGATATGTAAACTTTCCGATAAAATCCCGATCTAAAAGGACTCAAATTTCACCCAGGGCCCATCTTAACACTACTTCAGCACATTGCATGTCACAATTTGTGCTCCATATCTCGTCCTCACGTTGTTGTATTAATAGAATATTTCTCTCTAGTATCGCACAGAAATCTCTCTATTTCCTCTTTAGCTGCAGCACTAAAAAGTTTGGACTCGGTATTATTATTGTTGAGACAAGAATCTTCTGTACCAACCGTTTCATCTCCGAGTAGCAATTGGAACCTTCGTCATCAATCAATTATTTGCTGAATGTATCCCAGTCTCTGTCATCATCTACAGTTTTTATCCTCTACAGCTGCCTCTAGTACCATGTAAGTTATTCCCTGATGTCTTAACAGGTGTCCTATCATCCTGTCCCTTCTTCTTGTCGGAGATTTTCATTTGTTCCTTTTCTCGTCGATTCAGCGGAGAACATCCACAATCCTTGACTTATCAGTCCACCTAAGTTACAACATTCTTTTGTAGTACCACATTTCAAAGGCTGCGATTTTCTACTCCTCTGGTTTTTCCACAGTCCATGTTTCACTACCATATACTGCTGTGCTGAAAATGTGCATTCTCAGAAATTTATTCCTCATATTAAGACCTATGTTTGATATTTGCAGACTTCTCTTGGCCAGGAATGCACTTTTCCAGTGCTAGTCTGCTTTTTACAGAAAAAAAAAATCGTTCAAATGGCTCTGAGCCCTATGGGACTTAACATCGGAACTCATCAGTCCCCTAGAACTTTAGAACTACTTAAACTTAACTAACCTAAGGACATGACACACATCCATGCCCGAGGTAGGATTCGAACCTGCAACTGTAGCGGTCGCGCGGTTCCAGACTGAAGCGCCTAGAACCGCTCGTCCACATGGCCGGCCTTGCTTTTTACATCCTCTTTGCTTCGTGTTTTTTGCTGCCTACGTAGCTTAATTTCTTAACTTCCTCTAGATAGTAATCACCAATTCTTAAGTTACGCCGGCCGGAGTGGCCGAGCGGTTCTAGGCGCTACAGTCTGGCACCGCGCGACCGCGGCCTCGGGCATGGGTGTGTGTGATGTCCTTAGGTTAGTTAGGTTTAAGTAGTTCTAAGTTCTAGGGCACTGATGACCTCAGATGTTAAGTCCCATAGTGCTCAGAGCCATTTGACCCATTTCTTAAGTTACTTTCTTGCTGTTCTCATTTCTTCTACTTCTCGTTACTCTCATCTTTCTTCGATTTACCCTCAGTACTCATTCTGTGTTCATTAGACTGTTAATTCTGTTCAACACATGCTGTAAATCTCCTTCACTTTCACTGAGGGTCGCAATGTCATCAGCGAATCTTATCACTAATATCCTTTCACCCTGAATTTTAATCCCACTTTTGAACCTTCCTTTAATTTCCCTCATTCGTCGTTTGATATACTGACTGAACAGTAGTAGCGAAAGAGCACATCCTTGTCTTACACGCTTTTTAATCAGTGCACTTCTTTCTTTGTCTTCCACTCTTATTGTTCCTTCTTTGATCTTGTATATATTGTATAGACAGTATTGTACCTTACCCCTATTTTTCTCAGAATTTCGAACTTCTTTCACCATTTTACATTGTCGAGCACTTTTTCTGGATAGACAAATCCAATGAACGCGTCTTGGTTGTTCTTCAGTCTTGCTTCCATTATCAACCGCAACGTCAGAACTGTCTTTCTAGTGCCTGTGTCTTTGTTCGTCATCTAACACATCCTCACTTCTCTTTTCCATTATTCTTGTCAGAAACTTGGATGGATGAGCTGTTAAGCTGACTGTGCGATAAATCTCGAACTTTTCGGCTCCTGCCATCTTAGGAATAGTGTGGACAATGTTTTTCTGAGAGTCTGATGTTATGTCGGCAGTGTCATACATTCTACACGCCAACGTGAATAATCGTTTTGTTGCCACTTACCGCAATGGTTTTGGAAATTCCGATGGGATGTTATCTCTTCCTTCTGCCTTATTTGATCTGAAGTCTCCCAAAGCTGTTTTAAATTCGGATTATATTACTACAGCCCTTTCCTGTGGTTTCCTGTTTCTTAGTCTATCGGTTTGCAACTCCTTTCGTGGCCAATTTTCTGAAATTATACTGTGAAAGAGAGCAGGCAATTTCACTTACCGTATTCATCAAAAAGTAGAGCATGCTATTGCAGTTCAGAGGCTACCAACAGGGAAAATCGGTATAAGAACGTTTATTGACGAAATGGTATCATAGCGACTGGGAGTATGGTGCTCCTCGTAATTTTCCTTTCTTTCCTTTATTAAAGCGGTGATGTGCTCACTGGTTTGCGAAAGCTTTTCGTACGCATGGGAATATACAGAGCGTTGGATTTGAGATGGCGAGCAGGGAACACTACGGCGAAATGGGACCAGTCGGGAGCAAGGACCGGCCACTTGGGTGGTGAATGCTCAGAACGGAGGACGGACCAGTCAACCCAAGGGGTGTCAAGCTGTTGTCCTCCTATACGACTGCACAGCCTGATGTCCGGCTAGAGAGCAGTGGGGCGCCGTCTGCAGAATGCGGGGGTGCCTTTTCATGTTTTGCGGACCTCATTTGAAGATAACCATCTACGTTTGTAGAAAGCGTGAGGTGCAGGAAACAAAGTCTAGCCTCGTAACATATCTTTTTTTTCTCAGGCTCTCAGTTGCCAGGCTAACGGCATAAGTGGGAGAACGCGCAATTGGTGACGTCAAGAACGCAGCTGCTGACCGAGCGAGGTGGCGCAGTGGTTAGACACTGGACTCGCATTCGGGAGGACGACGGTTCAATCCCGCGTCCGGCTATCCTGATTTAGGTTTTCCGTGATTTCCCTAAATCACTCCAAGCAAATGCCGGGATGGTTCCTGTGAAAGGGCACGGCCGACTTCCTTCCCCATCCTTCCCTAATCTGATGAGACCGATGACCACGCTGTCTGGTCTCCTTCCCCAGAGAACCAACCAACCAACCGCAGCTGCTGATGTTACTGTTTTTTGGTAGTAGGGGAGATTTTTGAAGTTGTCGTTGGTATCTGAAGGAGACGTGCCATTTTGGTTGGATTCTCTAGCTGGAGGGAATCCTCACGATTGGGCCGCAGTGCTTCGTAATTTTTCAACTGGCAATGAGCACTGTCTGGCGGGAAGAAATTAGAGGCACTTCGGGTTTAGCTGCGGAGAAGTCTGCATCAACCTGCGGCTCGGCTGGGGAGGTGTTCACATTGTCTTCCGTGTTGAATCTGTGGACGGCAGTATTAGATGACTGATCGACTTGGCGTTAAATCACGGTTGAGCCCACAACATCTTCGAGTTGCGGCAGGAGGCTGACGACATCGTCTTCACGAAGGGGCCAGCACTTCTGTAGCGTACAGCTCGGCGCAACACAGTCATATTTACAGTGAGCACAATTCACAGCACCAGCAGAGTAGTTCAAATCGATTTAACACTTGTGGAGTCCAGAAGGATCGCCTGTCTCGAGTTCATCGCACTTTTATTGAATGTGTGAACTTCTAGGGGTACTGACTGTTTCGGTCAGGAATTTGCAAGATTATGTTGAGTGTAGATATAGTTGTACTTTATTAGAGTGTAAATTCTCACGTGCAAGTAGTAAATTCATAGATGAGCAAGTAACACATCTACTCACTTAAACTTCCATGACATGAAAATGAAATAATTTTCCAGTTATGGATTTCAAAGTTTTTCACGGTGTTCATAGTAGACTGTATATGTCGTTAATTGATGTATTTGTGAATATATTTGAGTAACTGACTAAATCAGTCCGCCTGGGGCGGCCGAATGGTTCTAGGCGCTACAGTCGGGAACTACGCGACCGCTACGGTCGCAGATTCGAATTCTGCCTCGGGCGTGGATGTGTGTACTGTCATTAGGTTAGTTAGGTTTAAGTAGTTCTATGTTCTAGGGGACTGATGACCTCCATAGTTAAGTCCCATAGTGCTCAGAGCCATTTGAACCATTTTGAATTAAATCAGTGTTTCTGTTTGGTGTCTTGACTGCCTTAAGCTAGATGCAATCAACCAATGTCCAGGGAGATACTTTCAGCTACATCAAATAATATGCAAATAAAAATCCTTCCAGTCACATAGCGTCAATTATATTTAAATTTATGCAAATTACTCACTATAAGATCTATGTTCGGTGTCTTATTTTCGCGTTATCCATTTAACTTGGCGCGCAATAAAAGTTTAAAGACATGGCTTGCCCACAATTAGTTATGAGGTGTTGGGAAATTAAACACGACGGGGTTTTGCAACAGGTTGGGCAGTTTTCTTTGCATGTAGCATACAACTTGCCCAGCTGAAAAGCGTCTTACCTATATGTCAGTATGAAAACAGATGATTTTTTGTGTTTTCTCACGTTTTTCAGACAGAAAATGAAACAATTTGCAAGTTAAGGATTTCGAAGTTTGTATTATTAACCTAAAAAAGTAAAATATTAATTCTTTACACACAGTTTAATAGACAGCACTTCATGATTTAAACTGGAACAGATAAACAGGTCTAGTCCTTTACGGTTTCAGTAACAGCTTCTAAAGATCTTACAAATTACCTTAAATGGAAATTGCTTCGGTTTTACGATTTAGCTCTAGAAGATTCAAAATCTGTTTGTTGCAGATGATTGTTTATGTATTACTTGTTTAAAAAAATCGTTTCTGCGACCACTAGATCTAAATCTTTTTAAAGGTATTACAAGGAGCCGAAGGAAAGGCAACTAACGTCTGATGGAGGGCTCGAGGCGACGCCAAATTATATGTCACTCGCGTCGAAACGTGTTCTCTATCTGGCCCATGAACCATAAGATTACATGTGTGTCGTGTGCGAGGTATCGCTACTTTGTTCCGTGTCTCCAAGTACGCCTACCTATGCGTCACTTGTAAAGTAATGTTTGAGAAAGTACACTGAGGTAAAAAAGTTATGGGATACCATCTACAATTGTATTAGACCTCTTTTTGCTCGGCGTAGTGCAGCAACTCTATGTTCCATGGACTCAACAATTGGTTGGAAGCCCCTGCGGAAATATTGAGTCATCCTGCCTCAATAGAGATACATAACTGGGAAAGTGCTGCCGGTGAAGGATTTTCTGCACGAAATGACTCTCGATTATGTCCCGTAAATGTTCAATGGAATTCATGTCGGGTGATCTGGATGGCCAAATCATTCGTTCAAACTGTCCAGAATATTCTTTGAATCAATCTCGGAAAACTGTGGTCCGGTGACTTGGCACGATGTCATCCATAAAAATACCATCATTGTTTGGGAACATGAAGGCCATGAATGGCTGCAAATGATCGCAGAGTAGCCGAACACAACCGTTTGCAGTCAATGATCGGTTCGGTTGGACCAGAGGACCTAGTCCATTCCATGTAAACACAGCCCACACTATTATGGTTCAAATGGTTCTGAGCACTATGGGACTTAACATCTGTGGTCATCAGTCCCCTAGAACTTAGAACTACTTAAACCTAACTAACCTAAGGACATCACACACATCCATGCCCGAGGCAGGATGCGAACCTGCGACCGTAGCAGTCGCGCGGTTCCGGACTGCGCGCCTAGAACCGCTAGACCACCGCGGCCGGCCCACACTATTATGGAGCCACCACTAGCTTACACTTGCGTCCGCGGCTTCGAGGGGTCTGCGACACACTCTAACTCTACCATCAGCTCTTACCTAGCGAAATCTGGACTCATATGTCCAGGACACGGCCTTCTAGTTGTCTAGGGTCTAACCGATGTGGTCACGAGCCCAGGAGAGCCGTTGCAGACGATGTCGTGCTGTTACCAGAGCGTCTGCTGCTATATAGCCTTTTAAAGCCAAATTTCGCCACACTGCCCTAATGGGAACGTTCGCCGAACGTCCCACACTGAATTCTGTGGTTATTTCGCGCACGCGAACTCCATTGGTCTCGATCGTTAAGTGAACGCCGTCGGTCACTACGTTATCCGTACTGACGTACAATGCCTGAAATTTGATATTCTGGGCACACTCTTGACACTGCGGATCTCGGAATGTCGAACTCCCTATCGACTTCCGAAATGGAATGCCCCACTCATTGTTGCTTGTCTGTTAGCAGTGACGCAAACTTCGCTGCTCTCGGTCATTTAAGTGAATGCCGTCGGCCACTACGTTATCTGTGCTGACAGATAATGCCTGAACTTCGATATTCTGGGTACACTCTTGACATTATTGATCTCACAATTTAATGATTATAAAGAATCTGCCTCGATTGCAAATGGAAACCGGATGTTGGCCTAGGTTTCGGCGCGGATAACCACGCCTTCTTCGGAACACACTAAAACTACAAACTGCCAAAAGAGGCATGGTCCAACATTAATATAGAACGCCCAAAAGGGCAAAAGACTGGCATAAAATGTAAAATAAACGGTACGTGTGAACCATGTCAATAGCTGTACTTAGCTCAAACGTCAGAAGCGTGCTTTCTCACCCCAGCCAACGTTCGGTGGCCCGCGGGCTCTCAGGTAAACTGAGTTGGCGCCGAGAGTTAGGCTGTGAGAATGTCGGAAAAGGACGCGCATGCGCAGATTGAGAATAACATGTGTTACGAAAGTTATCCGATGACCGGGTCAAAGGCACAGGAAGTTAATGTGTGTGTATGTATAGTGTCCTTGCTCGAAGACGATTTTATATAACTATAGAACGTGGATAGGCTGAAACTATGTATGTGGGATAGCAAATTCCACGGATGGTCAAAACGCATGCACGCAGGACAGACAAAACACCATCAGCTAGAAGCAGGGTAAAAATATGGGGGATGAATAACCCATTTTTCAATTACTTGGGGTCGGTGATAGTATTTGATGAGTACGCTTGGATAAGCGTGTAAAGTTACTATATTAAATTCTAAGAGCTATTGACCAGAAAAGGGTCAAATTAGTACGACAGGCTTAATGTAATTGCGTGAATGGACTTACAACGTCGCCTTCGTCGCCCTTAATATCTAATGACCGACGGAGGTCATTCTGAATAGTGCTATCGGATATGTACGAAAATAGTGTAAAAAGAACCTAAAGCTAAATTAGTTTCTTAAAATCACTTACTTGAGGTACTGAAACATGAAGATTAATCAAGTGAGGTCTGTGAACGAATATATCGTGGAACAGACAAACTACCTTTATATTCTAATAGTTATTGACGTAAAAGGTCAAATAATGTGACGGCCTTAATGTATTTGCGTGAAAGGATGTACAACGTCGCTTTCATCGCCCTTATTATCTACTGACCGACAGAGGTCAAAGTGATAGTGCTATCAGCTGTTACCAAAATGGTTTGTAAAGTTACGTGTATATGCATGAAGAGACGTAGGACGTCACTTCAACGTTTTTTAAAAAAGGTTAAGGATTTATTTCCTAATTTAAGGCCAGAGCTCGGAATTGTAATGAATATGACCAAAAACATCCTTGCATCGCCATATTCAACTTGGATAATTATAACTAAGTGGGAATGGCTATTTGAATCATATCAGAAATATTGGAGCTTGTAAGAAGTGAGAATACTGTGAACGTGTACGATAATCACTCATTATGACGCGTTAAATGAAAGAAAAAAACATATGTATTGTATTACTAAAATATTTGCAATCGAGACGGATTCCTTATAATCATTAAATTATTCAAGATTGCTGACGCACTGCAATGTTAAAAGTTCTCAGGATCTCGGAATGTCGAATTCCCTATCGATTTCCTAAATGGAATATCCCATGCTGCTAGATGCAAGTACCACTCCGCGTTCAAAGTCAGTTAATTTCCGTCTTGCGGCCGTAATCACGTCGGAGACCTTTTTACGTGAATCACCTGAGTACAAGCGACAGCTCCGTCAATCCACTGCCCTTTCATATCTTGTGTACGCCATACTACTGCCATTTGTATACGTGCATGTCGCTGTCCCATGTCTTTCGTCACCTCGGTATGTAGTCCTACGCACGTGCGGGACGCAACGGAGCCCTCGTGTGCAGCACAGATGCGGGCGTACCACAAGGTCGCGTGTTGGGGCCATCTTTATCGGAGCGATACGTTATCTCGCGGCCGTCCGCAGCGCGCCGTTACACTCGCCACACGCCGACTGCTCGCCCAGATAGGGCCCCTTCCCTTCCCTTCCTTGTTTGTCGACTGCTGTCCAGTTTACTCGGGGATTAGGGAAGAGGTTACCGGAACACGTTAAAGCACTGCTCCTATCGCTGCGCTACAAGGAGGCCGGCTGGCAACACACAGCAGAAGGAGTCGCCGCGCCCACCTGTCACAACAAAGTGGTTACGTTTCGTTTCCTGGCGGTTGCGTTAGAAACGACATCGCTTGACATTTGTCACACGCTTTATCACAGGACTTATGACAAGCAGCCTCTAGGGTCGTTAAGTATGCACTCCCGCGTGAGTCAGAGATATCGATCGAGGTATCTCTACAGCCTCTACGGTTCTGTTCCGTTCCAGGTATTGCTATCAAGTGGCCAGAAACAGGCAAACGCAAACTGAACGTGTCATTATCGCTGTTACCCTGAAAACAATACGTCAGTTCACCGAACAAATCATTATTTTGAAGTTGCTGTTATGATGCTAGACCTACCATTAAAGGAATCCAAGGATAAATTTGGAAGGGGAATTGAATTACAGGGCGAATAAATAAAACTTATGAGCTTTTTCGGTGACACTGTAATTCTGTCAGAGACACCAAGGACTTGGACGAGCAGTTGAACGGAACAAATATTTTTTTTTTAAATGACCTCATGTAACTCTTATTATTTTTCTATTGCAGTTTCGGCGTTTGTGCCACTTCCAAACATAAGAGTTCATGTTGTATTTCATAGAAATAGGTTTTTAAATAACGTTCTTCTAGGACTGTGATACACTTAATGGTAATGTAGACATTGGTTGCTATTCATGACATAAATAGATGTAATGATAACACGCTGGTCTTCAGTCGGAAGACTTGCCTGATGCACCTGTAGAGCTCCCTCTAGTGCCATGAACGTTGTCCCTTCATGCCTTAACAGATGTGCTGCTATTCCGTGCCCCTCTTCTTGTTAGTGTTTAGCACAGGTTCCTTTCCTATCCGATTCTGCAGAGATCATCACTCCTTACCTTAACCGTCCACATAATTTTCAACATACTTCTGTAGCACACATCCCAAATTCTTCGATTCTATTTTGTTCCTGTTTTCCCACTGCCCTTGTCGCACTGCAATCCAATGCTTTGCTCCGAACCTACGTTCTCAGAAGTTTTTTCGTCAAATTAAGGCCTATGTTCGATGCTAGTAGGCTTCTCTTGGCCAGGAATGCCATTTTTTCCAGTGCTAGCCTGCTTCTTATGTCCCATTTGCTCCATCCGTCATAGGTTATTTAGCTGCCTAAGTAGAAGAGTCCTTAACTTCATCTATTTGATGATCAACAATTAATCCTAAGTTTCTCGCTATTCTCATTTCTGATACTTTCGTCTTTCTTCGAATTACTCTCAGCCCACACTCTGTACTCATCAGATTGTTCATTCCATTCAACACTTCATGTAATTCTTTCAGCTTTAATTTTAATCTTACTCTTGAACCCTTCTTTTATTTCCGTTACTGCTTCTTCGACGTATAAAGTGAATACCAGGGACGAAAGACTACATACCTGTCTTACGCCTTTTTTTAATCCGTGCCCTTCGTTCTTGGTCTTCCATTCTTATTGTTCCCTCTCGGCTCTTGTACATATTGTAAATTACTCGTCTTTCCCAACAGCATACTCCTATTTTTCTCAGAATTTCGAAAGTCTTGCACCATTTTACACTGTCGATCGCTTTTCCTAGGTCGACAGATCCTACGAACGTGTCTTGATTTTTCTTCAATCTTGCTTCCATTATCAACCGCAATGTCAGACTGCCTCTCTGGTGCCTTTATCTTTTTTGAAGCCAAACTGATCGTCATCTAACACATCCTAAATTTCCTTTTTCATTCTTCTGTACATTATTCTTGTCAGCAACTTGGGTGCATGAGCTGTTAAGCTGATGTGCGATAATTCTCGCACTTGTCAGCTCTTGCTGTCTTCCAAATTGCGTTGACGGTGTTTTTCCGAAAGTCTCACGGCGTATCGCGGGCTCATACATTTTACACGTCAACGTGAATAATATTTTGTTTCCACTCCCACCAATGAGTTGAGAAATTCCGGTGCTATGTTATCGATCCCTTCTGCCTTATTTGGTTTTAAGTCTTGCAAAGCTCTTCTAAATTCGATTCTAATACTCGATCCCCCATCTCTTCTCTATCGACTCTTGTCTCTGCTACCACTGATGTGTCGACAGAAGTGCCGACACAGTGCTATTTTGAGGGGGCCGATATGCACGCTATAAGCTCACGCAGAATATCGTGAAGTCTGACACAGGACGCTCAATTAATGCTATAAAGAAAAGTACGTTGCTTTGAAGTCCACACAAAGTTTCAGTTTTCCGGAAGGTTTTGGCAAAATTACTAAGGGTGAGGCCCAGGGAGAAGCTTGCACACGTTCAATTACACCTTGTGATTCTAAATCGTGTAATGTTCTTGCGACCTCATCACGCAATGCGTGAGGAACATTGCGCGCTCGGAAAAATTTCGGTTGCGCGTTTACTTTCAGTTCCAAATGTGCTTCATAGTTCTTAGCGCAACCAAGGCCCGGTGCAAAAATGTCTGCAAATTCTTCACACAGACGAGAAACACTGTCTGAAGGCACAGTCTGATTCACTGATAGGACCTGGCTTGTGGTGGCGCTCGGTCTGCGATCACACAGTGGCGACACGCGGGTCCGACATGTACTAATGGACCGTGGCCGATTTAAAGCTACCACCCAGCAAGTGTGGTGTCCGGCGGTGACACCTCAACCACGTCATCAGATAAGTTCTCGCCCCGATAGAGGCCCTCAATGTAGTCTTTCCACCTATCCGCTCTCTCCTCTGCGTCTGACACCGGAATTACCATTGCACTCTTAATGTTATCGCCATTGCTTTTAATTTCACCGAAAGTTGCTTTTACTTTTATATATGCTGAGTCAGTCATTCCGAAAGTCATATCTTTTTCGATTTCTTCATATTTTCCATATAGCCATTTCGCCTTAGCTTTACGGCATTTTCAATTTAAACAACTCAACAAAAGTTCAGATTTACTACAGTGACTTCCTATAGTATATCCATTGAGGTTTGTACACTACCTTATTAACAAAGTAAATAGAGTTCCTTCTGAAAACAGGAAGGATTTTGGTTAGTTGCTGACAAGAATAATATACAGAAGAATGTAAAAGAAAACTTAGGATCTGTTAGATGACAAACAGTTTGAAACCGCCATTCTTTTAATGATTGCCAGCCCAAATCCTGTATCATTTCTGTGACATTCTCTCCCATATTTCGCGACAATACAAAACGTGCTACCTTTCTTTGAACTTTTTCGATGTACTCCGTCAGTCCTATCTGGTAAGGATCCCACAGCGTACAGCAGTATTCTAAAAGAGGACGGACAAGCGTACTGTAGGCAGTCTCCTTAGTAGGCCTGTTACGTTTTCTAAGTGTCCTGCCAATAAAACGCAGTCTTTGGTTAGCCTTGAAAATGGTTCAAATGGCTCTGAGCACTATGGGACTTAACTTCTGAGGTCATCAGTCCCCTAGAACTTAGAACTACTTAAACCTAACTAACCTAAGGACATCACACTCATCCATGCCCGAGGCAGGATTCAAACCTGCGACCGTAGCTGTCCGCGGTTCCAGACTGTAGCGCCTAGAACCGCTCGGCCACTCCGGCCGGCTTGGTTAGCCTTCCCCACAACATTTTCTGTATGTTCCTTCCAATTTAAGTTGTTCGTAATTGTAATACCTACGTATTTAGCTGAATTTACGGCTTTTAGATTAATTTATCATGTAACCGAAGTTTAACGAGTTCCTTTTAGCACTCATGTGGATGACCTCACACTTTTCGTTATTTAGGGTCAACTGCCACTTTTCGCAACATTCAGATATTTTTTTCTAAATCGTTTTGCAGTTTGTTTTGGTCTTTTATCGGTTCAGTTTGTTCAGTGCAGTTATTCTCATTGGTCTTCTTCTGATGTAATTTTGTACGCACTGTTTGGTCTGTGATACGAGTCCCTGTTGCCGGGAGAAATCATTTCCAACATTTCTGGCAGTTGTAGTTGCGCGCTTGTGAGACGACAGTTGGAGGAAACGATCCTACATTGGTGTTGTCATACGAGAACGACCATTTCGAGGTCTATCGTTCGCATTTCTCGTCTCTCTGTATTTTCTTCACCCCTTAGACACGCCACTTTGAGTGACATTTAACTAATCGGCAATATCTTGCTATGTATGACCTGCTGAAAGTAAAGCAACTATCCTGACTCTATCAGAGTGTTGTAGGTCTCTATGTGGCATGTTACTGCAGTGCTGAACACAAACTGAATGAAGCTGTTGTTGATACTGGACTGAAACTTCCTGTCAGAATGAAACTGTGTGCCGGGCCGAGATTCAAACTCGGGACCTTTGCCTTTCGCGGGCAAGTGCTCTACCGTCTGAGCTACCCAAACACGACTCACGTTCGAGCCTCGGTCCGGCACAGAGTTTTAATCTGCCAAGAAGTTTCATATCAGCGCACACTCCGCTGCAGAGTGAAATTCTCGTTCTGATACTGGACTGCTCGCGGTGTGCCGCTGCGCAGCGGTATGTTTACATGACTCGGAAACGGCCAAAAATCATGCCAATACTGAACACTGTCCGATACATAGGTTCTAACTGGATAATGTATGATGAGACCTTCAGCATCTTACATTAAATTTCATAATAGTATTCCAAACTTTCGTTGATCAGTGTATTTCATTCCTAAGTGTATTTCTTTATTCCTGACTTTCCCGGAATATTTTTATACCTCCTTCTTTCGTCGATCAACTGTTTTTCGCTGTTATCCCCCTTGTACCTATGTTTTATTTCCCAACTTCTGTCATTCATTCACTTTCGTGTCCGGTCATCACTTCCAAAAGATGACAGCTGCGATAGCTTTGTCATTTCCTTTGTAAACATCTGGTATTGTGCACGGGTTGTCCAGCAGGGGGCATACAAGTAGATGGCTTGGATCTTCTTCAGCCACGCAGTCGCAAGAGGTGTCTGCGCACGCTGGAAGGATTCCCCATTTCTTCAGGTTGGCCTGCATCGTGGGACGCCCATTCTTAGGCTGTTGAGGGACCCCCATACAGGGTATTGTAGGTTTGCGCCAGGAGCAATCGGGTGTACCCTGAGCAACGTCAGAAGACGCTACGAAGTGCGCTGTCGGCAGATCCTTTCACTGCCTGTCTCCATTCAAATGGTCAGCATTCTGACCGTTATTTCTCAAGATCCAACTTCTGTGATTGCCCATTTTGGAGACATCCATTCCTTTTCAACCGACCTGCGTAGTGAGCTACTCTTTGACGCAGTATCTATAGCCTCAGAGAACTTCAAGCGTATCTCCTGATTCCTTAACACTTCCATATCCCACTTTCTTGCGCATTCATCGATCCTGTCTAGCCTCTTGAATTCCAGCCTAATCTTCATCAAATGTATATCTGCCCCTGGGTACGCCTAAAACCCAATATGTGATTTCAGGATCTCTGCCTGACCATTTTGTAATACAACTGGAATATTCCCGTATCTCCCTGCCTTTTCCAAATGTACAACCTCCTCTTGTGATTCTTGAACACGGTATTCGTTGTTACCATATGAAATTTACTGCAGAACTCAATTAGTCTTTCTCACATTCCTGCTACCAAGCCCGTATTGTCTCATAACCTTCCGCTCGTTCCGCTACAACCGCATGACATGGTCCCCGGTGACTATTAGATTTTGATCTCCCTTTATGTACTGTATCACTCGTTCAATATCGTCATATACTTCCCATCTTCTCCTTGATACCTGAACTATTTTAATCGTTCGTTTGCTGTCGTGTCTGATGAGAACAACCCTATCAGTGAACTGTTTTTAGGCTCTCACACTCTGTCCTACCTCCCTATTCATGAGGAATCCTACTCCTGTTATACCATTTTCTGCTGCTATTAACTACTACCCTATAATCATCTGACAAGAAATCCTAGTCTTCTTTCCATTTCGATTCACTGACGCCCAGCATATCTAGATATCTAGACTGAGTCTTAGCATTTTCAAGTTTAATTTTTCAGGTTTTCTAGTTTCCCTAGCGCGTTAAAACTTCTGACATCCCACGCCCCGACTCGTAGAATTCTTACCATTCGTTGGTTATTCAATCTTTTTCTCATGTTCATCTCCCCATTAGCACCCCCTTGTCGGTGATCCGAATGTGGTCTAGTTCAGAATCATTTGCCAATGGAGAGATCATCATGATGCTTCCTTAAAGAACAGGCCACATGTCTATATCTTTAATGCAATGGTTTTCATTGACTTCTGCATCCTCAAGCCGTTGATCATTGCTGATTCTGCAGATTTTAGGGGCAGTATCCCACAACAAGGGCAAGAGAGTTCCCTGAACTTCTGTCCGCTTCTGTCGTTGGCCGATTGAGGGTGACTTCTTACACCGGAAGTCTACGACAGCCATTGTTGATGATTTTTATTCAAGCTGTAAGCTGTGGTGGGTTTTGAAACCGTGACCGAGATCATTTTCATTAGATCATGGATGCACCTCACAGTACCAAATTAATTTTCCATTGTTTCTTCGGGATTGATGGCCCTGCTCGATGCAGTACCTCTTAAATGGTTATACGATCTACCCAGAAAATCTACAGCATTCACCTGGAGCACATCATTTCAAAATCTTCTAATCGTTTATAGTATGAATTGCCTATAGTCCATGATTCAGTTCAGTGTAATGTACTGCAGACAAATTCTTCCAGGGAAACCATCCAAGCACTTAAAGCTATTTTCCTGGTATTGTAAGTGTGCATCTTATATACTTTTATATCTATATTTTTTCATATCTGTATATATGTAAAAAACACGTTAGATTTTCGTGAGGCAAAGGAACGTGGAGGTTTTAGAAGCAGATACTGGAAAATGGATCTTTTGCAAAGTTGAGAAAGAAAATAAAAATCGGAGTGAAGAATATGAAACACTACTTTGGCCCATTTGATAGATTCTGAGAAATCTGTGCTAACACCCGTTGAGAAACTGAAGAACATCATGTTAATGCTACAGCCTCCATTTGATGGCATCACAATTCACTCCATACTTTATCACGACGAGTTTGAAGGCAACGTTACGCATGACCCAACGTGGGTTCCGTGTAATTACTGACTGTACCCCGCATGACACGCGTCAGTGGGGCCATCAGCGGCGGCATTGTGTGCCGAGCTCTAGCACCACGGCGGCGTGTTTACACTGCGCGCTATTCAGCGAACGCTGCCGCTCCCTCCCAGACAGTGGTTTCGCTGCGGGAACGATGTAAGCTCATAACAAAATGTGTTACTCTTACACAGAATTCGTAGATACTATACTTCATTCGAATTTTTCCTTTCATTTTTCTTCGGTCCCTGTTTGCGTTTAAATCGTCTGCAGGTACTTTAACTAGCAACAGGAAGCTTCCAGGTAAACTGAGGGCCAGATCGGCACACGAACGAAGAACTTCTGCCTTTCTGGCGGAATTGGTCTATCGTCTGAGCTATACAGATACGTATCACAACCCGTCCTCAAAGCTTTCCTTATGCCAATATCTTTTTCCTATCTTCCAGACTGAGCGGGGCGGTGCAGTGGTTACCACACTGGACTCGCAATCGGGAGGACAGTGCTTCAAACCCGAGTCCCTCCATTCTGATTTAGGTTTCCTGTGATATCCCTAAATCGCTTCAAGCAAATCCTGGGATGGTTCCTTTGAAAGGGCACGGTCGACTTCCTTCCCCATTCTTCCTAAATCAATGGGACCGATAGCCTCACCGTTTGGTCCCCACTCCCGGATTAACCAACCTACGTTCCAGCCAGACTTCACAGAAGTTTCCCTGCATTCTTTTCGGGACTGGCATTACTGGAAGACGTAGCCCAGCCGTTTCACCGCAACATCCTTGCTTTCAGGAGATCTAGTTCCGCAAGACATGCAGGAGAACTTTTGTGGAATTTGGAAGGTAGGGAAAAGGTTCTAGCGGAACTAAATCTGTGAAGGGGAAGTCGTGGATCGTGCCTGCATAGATCAGCCGGTGCAACAAATACAGGCGAAAGGCAAAGTTAGTGGGTTCATGTGCTAGCCTAGCAAACAATTTTAATTTAGCTGAAAGTTTCAAACAAGCGAACAGTCCGCTGAAGATTGAAAATTCATTTTGGAAACAGCAGGAAGTACTGGTATTGCGTGTCATGAAAATACACATCAGAAAGAAAAAGAAAAAAAGAGGAGAGAGGAATGTGTCCATACTAAAGACACTTGAATGCGGATCTGTAAAGCAAAGGCCGGCCGGGGTGGCCGAGCGGTTCTAGGCGCTACAGTCTGGAACCGAGCGACCGCTACGGTCGCTGGTTCGAATCCTGCCTCGGGCATGGATGTGTGTGATGTCCTTAGGTTAGTTAGATTTAAGTAGTTCTAAGTTCTAGGGGACTAATGACCACAGCAGTTGAGTCCCATAGTGCTCAGAGCCATTTGAACCATTTTTTTTGTAAAGCAAAGAACAATCCGATGCTTTTAGCAGACAATTTTTTTCATAATCGGCGGTTTCTTTGGTCTTTATAATTGTAGTGAAGTTTGATGCCTCTTGCATTTTAATTCCCACACCACTGCTGTAATATATGCATTTTTGGAACACATGTATTCGAGAAAAACGTGCTGTATCTTTCACTTACATCTTGTACGTCTTACAAAGTAGTGGAAAGCACTGCCTATAACTATCTTCATTGTGGATTCTGTCAGATTCTAAACAGAAACCACAATGGTTAAGGGGAGGTTTACTATCTTTTGGTTCAGAAAACCGATTTTTTAAAGTGCATTTCTGGATCCATAAAAGTGTTTAGAATCCACCCCTGAAACGATTTTTCTGAATACGGAACGGAAATGTTTGTTATTCGCTGTTGAACAAAAAAATGTACCTGCCTGAAATCGGCCTTTTTCACGCACCAGTTTTTTTTTCTTTCGGAGGAAGAGTTATTGTACCGGTGCTTGGGAGGAAACACACAAAATTCAAATGAAAGTTTGAACGCGTGTGTTTGGAAGTTAGCCCCAAAGCAATTGCATTCTGGTACGAAGACTGTGGAGATTGCAACATTCCTGGCAGTGAACAGATTCAACGGAGGGTATTCAGCAATTCTGAAGACCATGACAACGATGGACGTCACCCTGGGACTCTATTCGCCGCAGTTGGCCAAGCATTCGGACGACCACAGGATTCAAGGGGCCGAAAACCGCTTCTCACCGGCCGTACGAGTGTCTCTGGAGCAGCGCAAGATAGCCCAGATCGAGCAGAACGCCCTCTATGAGGAAGAGGAAGGACTAGTTTATGGACTCGGAATAGCAGATTGAACGTAAGTTGCATAATATGGCATTTACATGTAGTCAAAACTTCAAACGCGTTTTTCTCGAAATGTCATATTTTATATCGCGCAGTATGGTAACTTCAAATCTACTGAACCGATTGGCATGATTCTTTATTTCCGACGAAGGTAACTAAATTGTCTAGGAGTTGTACCACTTTTATTCCGATCCATCAACTATAAATATTTTTACTTGGCCGTTGAAGTCGAAAAATCGATGGAAAAAACCCTATTTTTTCAAATGCCCGCCATTTTGTTTCCTATGGTCCAAATAACTTAAGCGAGATACAACTCCTAAAGAATCTTATATATTCGCTAACGTCAACTCAATTCTGATTTCAGACGAGCCGGCTGACCTGTGACATACCGCCCGTGGAGGTCTACATATAAATTTTTTTTCGTTCCGACGGCACTTCCACCTTTGCTCTTCGACATTTCCGGTCGAAAAGCCGGCCGTAGTGGCTGAGCGGTTCTAGGTCCTACAGTCTGGAACCGCGCGACCGCTAAGGTCGCACGTTCTAATCCTGCCTCGGGCATGGATGTGTGTGCTGTCCTTAGGTTAGTTATGTTTAAGTAGTTCTAAGTTCTAGGGACTGATGTCCTCAGAAGTTACGTCCCATAGTACTCAGAGCCATTTGAACATTTCCGATCGAAAAAATCCCAGTTTGTAGAAGAAATATCAATTAACATTTCGACCAAATTTGACATTGATATCTGTAACACATCCCGAGAAAAAAATTCTCAAGAAACATGCTTTTTTCGGGCCAAAGATGGTAAACCTCCCCTTAAATTAAGAAACATTACGCCATCGGAAGTTCGTGATTAACGCGTGTGTAGTTCTAGATATTTACACAGTTCGTTTGAAAACGATTGTTATTAGTATTATTATTGTTATTATCATCATCTTCCTTCGATGCCACAGTGCTGTCTCCACAATACTGAAATGGACAGTTGAAGTTTTTTAATAAATTCCACAAGTTGGCCCATGTTGAAAAGAGCAGTTAATCATCCACTGGATAGATGTGCACCTAACAGAACAGTTCATGAATGTAACTACCTTCCTGGAGATAAACAGAGACCACTGCACAAAACAAATCGTATAGTTATACGAAGTGAAAGGTGATTAACTGTCAAAAGGTCAATGTGGTATACAGGGTCGTCAGAAAGAGTCTGAAAAGCTTGTAAGGGTTTTGCAGATTAGACTGTGCTGGGAAATAATTCTTGAGAAAAAACTCAATACGTTATGCCAATCCGGAGCTAATTAGCAATGAAGTTAGCCAATCAGGCTGTTGCGCGTGAAAATTCAAGCAGCCCGCCAAAGACGGTGTCGCCAAACGTGTCCTTCGTTTGGTTTCCTGAAACGAAACAAGAGAACGCTACAAAAATTGGACATGGGTCATTAGCAAGGATCTATCCCGAGCCAACTCTGAGCAGTCCCGTGCGCTACCATCGGCACGCTGAGAACAACTGACGCTTGGCGGGCTGCTTGAACTCCGTGCCCAGTGGTCAATGCCTTCATGGACGAACATTTGCGGTTGCCTACGGAACCGTGACTGTACCCACGAGTGCACCTCTTCGTCCGAAGCACGTCGACGCCCACATGTGGCGAAGACTGTTTCGACTACGCTACACAAGTTTCGCTGGATCGCCCTTAATCCTGATCTCTCCCCAAACGATTTCCATATTTTTGGAGCCGTGAAGAAAGACAAGCGCCACCGTCGAATTGTTTCGGACGAAGAGGTACACGGCTGGTTACAATCCTGCTCCCACAGGCAACCGCAAAGATTTTTGCATGAAGGCATTGACCGTCTTGTCTCATAGTGGGCTTAATGAATTAAAAGTTGATGTATTAACGGTTATGAGGATTACTTTTGAATAGAGAGAGAGAGAGAGAGAGAGAGAGAGAGAGAGAGAGGGAGAGAGAGATTCAGAGAGACGGAGAGATATAGGGGTGGGGAAGTGCCCGGTTGATTATCAATAAATAAAAAATGATATCTGATTTATTTAAAAATAATGTTTAATTTATAATGTTATGCACCATTTACATCTCACTGTTAAAAAACATAATGACAACTTATTACGGAAAAAATATTTTCAAAAAACTTACACTTAAAGAGTTTGAAAAATACGAGGGTTGGGACTTAAATAGTGGCAACTATTTATTCACAACAGATACAAAAGAGTTACATGTTTTCACCTGTTACTGTCCTTCAAAGTAGTCACCAGCGTTGTGTAGAACCCGTTGCCAGCGATGTGGAAGGTGTAGTATATCGTTAACAGAGGTGTAGTGTACTTCATACTGGACAGCCTCAAAAGAGTAATTTTTGGAACATTAGACTGTTCACTGGCCTTCTTCCAACCCATTACTTTGTTACGAACTGCATCAACTTGCCCCATTACGTTGTTGTAATCTACACAAGAATCCGAAGAAAATAAGAGTATCTACTAGCAGAGCCAGACTTTAACAACAGACTTTGCCTTCTGCATGTTTAGTGAAAGGTGTTTCACCGTCAGGCCAGAACAGGCACACGGCGTCAGTCTGCGTGTCAAAGATGAAAAAGTAAGGGGTCCGATGTAAGCAGCCAAAGCGGTACAGTTTACGCCACTAGAGCGTACATTCAGTTAACAGAATAAATGTTTATCCATACATCTACATGAAACTGCTAATCATTAAAATTAACGTTAAATCTTATTATTCAAGAACACTTATAGACTGAAAGGGCTACCTGCCAATAGCTATGAGAATAACCAAGAATTTAGCAAAATGTAAAAAAAAAAAAAAAAAAAGAAATCCATCGTCAAAACATGAACGGAAAACTGACAAGATATAACTAATGCGGATGACTTATGTACACCACTACAGAGCTTTAGAAACCTAAACTATACTATTTACGCTTGTTCCACTAGAAATCACGAGAATGAAGGTCCACTAGACCAGTGGTCTGCTTTAGTGGGGAAGTTCAGTTAAGAGGGGAAAAACGTTTATATTGTGCGTCAGCACCATCTGGCAGCGCTGGCATTTTGTCGTCCTGTAGGCGCATAAGAGCCATTTTGCACTAGGCAACAAAAAAAAAAAGGACGCGCCACGAACAAATTATCCGGATGGGACAGAAATCTGTAGATGTGGTGTACATTTACATAGAATCAACTGATTACCACTTCACAAAACTCGATGATTTATTCAAGAGAACGCGCTTCATGAACTGAGCAAGTGAATAACCGGTAGGTTCAGCTCTGGCCCTTATGAAAGCAGTCATCAGGCTTGGCATTGATTCACAGAGTTCTTGTATGCACTTCTGAGACATATTGTGCCACGTTCTGTCCAATTGGCGCGTTAGATAGTCAAAATAACGAGCTGATTGGAGGGCCCTGCTCATAATGCTCCAAACTCTCTCATCTGGGGAGAGTTGTGGCGGCCTTACTGGCCGAGGCAGGATTTGGCAAGAATGAAGACACGAAGTAGAAATACTCGCCGTGTGCTGGTGGCCATTAGCTTTCTAACGTAAACTCAGGATGGCTTGCCATAAAGAACAACAAAACGGAATGTAGAATATCGTTGACATGCCGCTGCGTTGCAAAGGTGTCGCGGATGACAACCAAAGTAGTCCTGCTATCCTGCGATGAAAAGAAATGGCACCCCAGACTATGACTCCCGGTTGTGGGGTCGTAAGGCGGGCGACAAGTAGTTTGGTATCGCACCACTGTCTTGGGCATCTCCAGACATGTCTTTGCTGCTCATCGGGGCTCAGTTTTGTAGCAAGACTTATCCTTGAAGACAATCCTAGTCTACACAGCGAGATTCCAGGGCGAAGACGTGTCTGAAGACGCCTCGGACAGTGGTGGGAGACCAACCTGACTCTCGCCCGCCATACGGCCCCACAACCGGAAATGACGTCTTTTCATGGCAGGACCGCTTTAATTGTCATCCGCGGCAACCTAGCAGATCAGCGGTACGTCGATGATATTCTGCCCCTCGTTTTGTGCTTACATTTCAGTAAGATAGTGCCCGAGCGCACACGGCGAGAGTTTCTACTGCTTATCTTCGTGCTTGCCAAAACCTATCTTGACCTACCAGATAGCCGGATCTCTTCCCAGTTCGCAATGCTTGGAGCTTTATGGGCAAGGCCCTCCATCGAGCTCCGGATTTTGAGGACCTAAGGTGCCAGTTGAACAGAATTTGGCACGATATCCCTCAGGAGGACATCTAGCACCTCTACCTAGCAATACCAAGCCGAATAACGATTTGCGTAAGGGCCAGAGGTGGACCAACGCGTTATTGACTTGTTCAGTTAGTGAAGCTCTTTCTCTTGAATAAATCGTCCAGTTTTCTGAAATAGTAATCATTTGTGTCTCTACATGTTCATTATTGAACCATGGCCGGCTCTCGTAGATGCCGTTTGTTCTTTGGCATTTTGTCGCAATCGAGCGGCGTCTTATTTCTCCCTGATGTACTACCATAACGAGTTGCTGACTTGCCTCTGTCAGTGGCAGCAGCAGCGCTTATCGATACTAGTACTGCTATATCATATTTGGTGTCACCGCTATATTTCCGTGTGGTGGGGTGTGTGGCAATCGGTCGGTTGGGACAGAGCACCGAGGAAGTCTCCACAGTGTGAGGTCAGGCCAGGACCGCTGGTGGCATGCACATGCGGTCGGATTGTGAGGTGCTAGCTGTGAGAGCTACAAAGTTCGTTGCCCACCGAACCTGAACATTGAAGTTGAGTGATCAGCTAACCTGTTATGAAACCTCAACTGCTGTGACATCTCTTCGTTCATTGCAGGTTGTTGCTTCCTGGGCCACTCTGGATAGCAGCAATGTTTGTATGGTGTGTTGGAGTCGCTGAAATTTTGCAGCCGTCGTGCTGTATGGTCTTTAACTATTAAATTGTTTGTTACTTATCAGTGAAGTGCACCAGCGGGATTTTCTGCCTTGTGGCAGTTACCTGCCCTGGTCGTTATCGTAGTTTCCCGGCAATGTATTTTTCCTCACCGTGTTGATGCTGTCCGGCATGGCTAGTAGTTCCACAGCCTTTTAGTTTTAGGTTCATATTTCTTTCTTAAGAGTGGTTATTGTGCCTTGGCTATTTTTAGATGCCAATTTTGAAGATATAGTGCGGCTGGTATCTTCGTCCTCTGCTGATATCCTCCGCTGTCATACCATTGGTCAGGTGGATGGGAAATTATTAGGTTGTTGGTCAGTCCTTCAGCCGTCCCTGGGATAGGTTGCCATCCAATTATTTAACCTTACTCTTGGCTTCCTGTCTCTCCTGACCTTACATTAAAGCTAGCTCCTCAGGCCGATCCTTCAAAGACTTCTGAGCACCACTGTTCTGTTAGTTTTAGATTGTGATTTTCATTTTAGTCTGATGTACTGTGCGAAACCTTGAGCCGTCTATTAATTTACTATGTTTGAATTTTAAAATAGGCACCGGCATTACCGCAGTGGATACACCGGTTCCCGTATGATCACCGAAGTTAAGCGCTGTCGGGCTTGGTCGGCACTTGGATGGGTGACCATCCAGGCCGTCATGCGCTGTTGCCATTTTCGGGGTGCACTCAGCCTCGTGACGCCAATTGAGGAGCTACTCGACCGAATGGTAGCGGCTTCGGTCAAGAATACCATCATAACGACCGGGAGAGCGGTGTGCTGACCCCGCGCCCCTCCTAACCGCATCCTCCACCGAAGATGACACGGCGGTCGGATGGTCCCGGTAGGCCACTCGTGGCCTGAAGACGGAGTGAGTGAATTTTAAAATAAGGCCTTCAGGTGACTTAAATTAAAATTTGAAGATTGATTGGTTTAAAAACTAAATTTTGAAAGTTGGTTCTATCTGAAATTCTCGTTATACAGGCCTTAAGCCCTGAGTTGTTCAATGTCTAATGTGTGGTCTTCAGCCAAGCTTTTACGTGAAATATTTTTAAGATAAGGCCTTCAGCCGTCTTAAATTAAAATTTTGAAAACTGATTTCTATAAAACTATTTTTTTTTAAACAATTGCTCTATCTGGAATTCTTGTTATCCAGGCCCTAAGCCTTGAGTTGTATAATGTCTCATGTGTGGCCTTCATCCGAGTATTTACGCGAAAATAAAATTACATATATTTTTAAGTACGGCCTTCAGCCACGTGTATTCTTTAAAGTAATTTTTATAACTTGTGTTCAGACCTTCAGCCGTACTTGTTTTTGGTGTGGTTTAGGGCCTCCAGCCCAGGAGGTATTGCAAGTTTTCTTAACTAGGCATTCAGCCGTGTTGTTTTAATTTTATCCTTTTAAGGCAATGTGTAATTAAGTGGTTCGTAGGAAAATAAACGTTTGTGTGTTTTGTGCAACTAACAGTAACTGCTTAGGGGCCCTCCACAACCATAACCTGATGCACTCTATCCTGCGAAACCACATTTCAATTATATTGTAAGTAGGCTGTTTAGGTTTTTATGTCGGTAACGCCATGTAGCGCTCTGTATGAAAATCACTGGCTGTACTGTGTGCAGTCTGTGGCTGGTTGGCATTGTTGGAATATTCGCTTTGTAGTGTTGGGCAGTTGGATGTGAACAGCACGTAGCGTTGCGCAGTTGGAGGTGAGCCGCCAGCAGTGGTGGATGTGGGGAAAGAGATGGCAGAGTTTTGAGAGCGGACGATCTGGACGAGTGTCCGTCAGAAAAAGGAAATTTGTAATACTGGATGTCATGAACTGATATACCGGGTGATCCAAAAGTCAGTATAAATTTGAAAACTTAATAAACCACGGAATAATGTAAATAGAGAGGTAAAAATTGACACACATGCTTGGTAATGACATGGGGTTTTATTAGAACAAAAAAAAAAATTATTGCTAGACGCGTCAAAGATCTCTTGCGCGCGTCGTGTGGTGATGATCGTGTGCTTAGCCGCCACTTTCGTCATGGTTGGCCTCCCAGGTTCCCAGACCTCAGTCCGTGCGATTATTGACTTTGGGGTTACCTGAAGTCGCAAAAGTATCGTGATCGACCGACATCTCTAGGGATGCTGAAAGACAACATCCGACGCCAATGCCTCACCATAACTCCGGACATGCTTTACAGTGCTGTTGACATTATTCCTCGACTACAGCTATTGTTGAGGAATGATGGTGGACATATTGAGCATTTCCTGTAAAGAACATTATCTTTGTTTTGTCTTACTTGGTTATGCTAATTATTGCTATTCTGATCAGATGAAGCGCCATCTGTCGGACATTTTTTGAACGTTTGTATTTTTTTGGCTCTAATAAAACCCCATGTCATTCTAAGCATGTGTGTCAATTTGTACCTCTCTATCTACATTATTCCGTGATTTATTCAGTTTTCAAATTTGTACTGACTTTTTGATCACCCTGTATATATTATGACCTTTGAATACTATTAAGGTAAATACATTATTTGTTCTCCATCAAAATCTTTCATTTGCTAACTATGCCTATCAGTAGTTAGTGCCTTCAGTAGTCAGAATCCTTTATTTAGCTGGCAGTATTGGCGCTCGCTGTGTTGCAGTAGTTCGACTAACGACGATTTTTGTGAGGTAAGTGATTCATGAAAGGTATAGATTACTGTTAGTCAGGGCCATTCTTTTGTAGGGATTATTGAAAATCAGATTGTGTTGCGTTAAAAAAAAAGAAATAAATAAATAAAAGAAAGAAAAAAAATTGTGTGTCAGTTTACTGTTGATCAGAATAAGTAAAGAGAGAAATGTCTGAGTATGTTCAGTTTTGATCAGCTGTTTGAAAATCAAATAACGTAGAGGTTTTCCAGCACTGTCATACATACATTTTTCTAAGGGGATGTTTCAATATCCGTCGATTTCCGTCTCATTCGGATAAATCGTTCGCGGTGAGTCGCTTGTTTTTTCTTTATTTGGTAAGTTGGATGCGTTACTTTCTGGTAGCTGTAAGTGGTACTGCCTATAAAGCTGTATTCACTTTATGATGTAGATACATTTCTTTTCCATTCAATTCCTTTGACAATGGTGTAATGTCGAAACGCGTAACTAAGAAGTAAAGTAAATATTTTGTAGTCGAGACGAGAGAGCGCAGGAGGTAGTAATCCCGGATGAGGAAAGTCCCGTATACGGCTCCGAGCATGCAGGTGCTGCACGCGACTCTCGGCACAAAGCAGCGCTGCTAATACCGCACCGGCTGACATACAGAGGCCCCACGTCACAGCTGCCCCCCGGCCCCGGGGCTCTCTACCGTCTCAGATTGCGCCCCTGCGGCGCACTTAGCCGAGAAGCACACAAATTATGTTAATGTCGGTAAGCGAGAGCCAAATATGTGCAGCGTTATCACAGGGCCGGCGGGGCGATGGCCGCTGCCAATTACAGCCGGGCCGTATTTGCAGCAGCACAGCGCAGTGTCTCATTAGACGCCCGCGGGCCTAGTGGCTGCCTCCCGTTTGCCCACGGCTGATACGGCTACTGCCGGCGGCTGTGTGGCGGCTGGACACGGCCCCGTGTGGATTACCCCCACCCCGGCCTGAGGCCGGGCTCAGTCGAGCCGTGGGGCGACGCCTGACGCTCATCAGCAGGCACGCCCTGCACAATAGAGCTGCAGCCCTCCGTAGCAGGCATTTAACCCAAAGGACCTGACAGAGAAGCTGTAAATTAAATGAACACTCTCGTGATAGCCTGTACGCACTACACTGAGGTAACAAAGTCATGGGGTAGCTGTTGTTGTTGTTGTGGTCTTCAGTCCAGAGACTGGTTTGATGCAGCTCTCCATGCTACTCTATCCTGTGCAAACTTCTTCATCTCCCAGTACCTACTGCAGCCTACATCCTTCTGAATCTGTTTAGTGCATTCATCTCTTGGTCTCCCTCTACGATTTTTACCCTCCACGCTGCCCTTCAGTACTACATTGGTAACCCCTTGATGTGTCAGAATATGTCCTACCAACCGATCCCCTCTTCTTGTCAAGTTGTGCCACAAACTCCTCTTCTCCCCAATCCTAATCAATACCTCCTCATTAGTTATGTGATCTACCCATCTAATCTTCAGCATTCTTCGGCAGCACCACATTTCGAAAGCTTCTATTCTCTTCTTGTCTAAACTATATGTCGTCCACGTTTCACTTCCATACATGGCAACACTCCATACAAATACTTTCAGAAACGACTTCCTGGCGCTTAAATGTGTACTCCATGTTAACAAATTTCTCTTCTTCAGAAACGCTTTCCTTGCCATTGCCAGTCCACATTTTATATCCTCTCTACTTCGACCATCATCATTTTCTCCCCAAATAGCAAAACTCATTTACTACTTTAAGTGTCTCATTTCCTAATCTAATACCCGCAACATCACCCGATTTAATTCAACTACATTCCATTATCCTCGTTTTGCTTTTGTTGATGTTCATCTTATATCATCTTTTCAAGACACTGTCCATTCCGTTCAGCTGCTCTTCCAGGTCCTTTGCTGTCTCTTACAGAATTACACTGTCATCGGCGAACCTCAAAGTTTTTATTTCTTCTCCATGGATTTTAATACCTACTCCGAATTTTTCTTTCGTTTCCCTTACTGCTTGCTCAACATACAGATTGGAAAGCATCGGGGATAGGCTACAACCCTGTCTCAGACCCTTCCCAACCACTGCTTTCCTTTCATGTCCCTCGACTCTTTATAACTGCAATCTGGTTTCTGTACAAATTGTAAACAGCCCTCCGCTCCCTGTATTTTACCCCTGCCACCTTCAGAATTAGAAAGAGAGTATTCCCGTCAACATCGTCTTTCTCTTAAATGCTAGAAACGTAGGTTTGCCTTTGCTTAACCTATTTTCTAAGATAAGTCGTAGGGTCAGTATTGCCTCGCGTGTTCCAACATTTCTACGGAATCCAAACTGATCTTCCCCGAGGTCGGCCTCTACCAGTTTTTCCATTCGTCTGTAAAGAATTCATGTTAGTGTTTTGCAGCCGTGACTCATTAAACTGATCGGTAATTTCCACATCTGTCAACACCTGCTTTCTTTGGCATTTGAATTACTATATTCTTCTTGAAGTCTCAGGGTATTTCGCCTGTCTTTTACATCTTGCTCACTAGATGGTAGAGTTTTGTTACGCCTGGCTCTCCCAAGGCTGTCAAGAGCTCTAATGGAATGTTGTATACACCTAGGGTAGCTATACGTACGTATAAATTTTACAGGTGGCGGTAGTATCGCATACACAATGTATGAAAGGGCAGTCTATTGGCGTAGGTGTCATTTGTACTGAGGCGATTCATGTTAAAAGGTTTCCGACGTGATTATCGCCGCATGACGATAATTAACAGACTCTGAACGTAGAATGGTAGTTTGAGCCAGGCGCATGGGATATTCTATTTCGGTAATCGATAGGCAACTCAGTATTCCGAGAGTGTGCCGAGATTATAAAATTTTAGGCATTACCTCTCACCGCTGTGGCTGACGGTCTTCACTTAACGACCGAGAGCAGCGGCGTTTGCCTAGAGTTGTCAGTGCTAACAGACAAGCAACACTCTGTGAAATAAACAGAGAAATAAATGTAGGGTATACGACGAAGGCATCGCCTGCAGCGCCTTTACTGGGCTCGTGTCCATATTGGTTGGGTAGTAGGCGACTACGAAACTGTTTCAGTTGGTAGGGGTTGAGTGTTGCGCAGACCCCACGAAACCAAGGACCCAAGTTGTCAACAAGGCACTGTGCATGCTGGTGGTGATTCTATAATGGTGTGAACTGTCTTTACATGGAATGGTCTTGGTCCTCTCGTTCAACTGAATGGATCATTGGCTGGAAATGGTTATGTTCGGCTACCTGGACAACAGTTGTAGCCGTTCATGGATTTCATGTTCCCAAAAAATGATGTAATTTTTATGGATCACACAGTTGTTCGCGACTGGTTTGAAGAACAATCTAGGGTGTTAGAGCGAATGATTTGGCCACCCCATCGCCCAACATGAATCACAGTGAACATTTCTGGGACATAATCGAGAGGTCAGTTAGCGCACAAAATCCTGCACCGGCATCACCTTCGCAATTATGGACAGCTATAGAGGTAGCGTGGCTCATTATTCCTGCAGCGAACTTCCACAGACTTGTTGAGTCCATACCACGTGGACTTGCTGTTCTATGATGGGAAAAAGGACGCCCGACACAATATTAGGAGGTACCCCATGACTTGTCACCGCAGTCTAGGTGATATATACTACCTCATGAAAAGCATTCAGACGCCTCTACGTACAGCAGAAGTGACCACAACATGTCAGAAGACGTTGACGACCCGTATAAAACAAGGAGGGGAGTATACTGATGTAAGGGAGAAGCAGTAGCAGCAGAGTGGATCAATAAGGAGAGCTCAGTGAATTCAGTCGTACAGTACTCATTTCATGTCACTTACGAGTACAGGATGGACATTTCAAGCCTTCTAGAGTTGCCCAAGCTGACTGTTGGTGATGTGACTATGAAGTGGAAACGCGAAGGAATAACTGCAGCTGAACCAACATCAGAGAAGCTTCATGTGTTGACGCACATGGACCGTCGAGCATTCCAGAGGGTGAGAATGACATGAACTCAGCAGAAGGATCAACTCGCGAATTCCGAAGTTCCACCACCAGTGCGGTTAGCACAACGACTGCGCATGGAGGGTTAAAAAGAATAGGGTGTAATTGTCGAGTAACTTTTCATAAGACACCCACTTCTATAGCCAATGCTACCCGATGCTTCAGGTGATCTAAAGATCGACGCCATGGGATACTGGATGAGTGGAAACGAATAATTTGGAGTGACGATTCACGCTACACCCCGTGGCAATCTGATGGTAAAAAATGGTTCAAATGGCTCTGAGCACTATGGGACTTAACATCTATGGTCACCAGTCCCCTAGATCTTAGAACTACTTAAACCGAACTAACGTAAGGACAGCACACAACACCCAGCCATCACGAGGCAGATAAAATCCCTGACCCCGCCGGGAATCGAACCCGGGAACCCGGGCGTGGGAAGCGAGAACGCTACCGCACGACCACGAGATACGGGCTCTGATGGTAAGTTTTGAGTTTGATGAATGGCTGGAGAACGTTACTTGCCGTATTGTGTAATGCCAAAGTATCGAAGAGAGGGTGTTATGCTATGAAAGTGGTATGATTTCGTCATAGCGCTTACGAAAACAGTAATTGCGGAATGATACGAAAACATTTCAGAACATTGTCTACTGTGTACCGCGGATGACAATGCACCCTTTCATAAAGCAGCACCTGCGACACATTTGTTTGTAGATAAAAATATTTCTCAAGTGAAACAGCTTGCCCAGAGTCATGACTTAAGGTGAATGGAAAACTTTGGGATTATTTAGACGTCGACTTTGCTCCGGACCCGAGCACCTAACATCACCATCTTCTCTGTTTTAGACTCTTGAGGAAGAATGGGCTACAATCCTTACATAGACATTCAGACAACTCATTGAGGGTCCCCTGTAGAGTCCAGTTGTAATAAAGGCGAAGGGTGGACACAGCCCGTATTCATGTCTACAATATGTGTCCACATACTTTTGATAAGATAGTGTATTTCCGAGGGTCTACCCAGAAAAATACTGCCACATCCAGTTTTCAGAAAATCGGGATTAAGGGGCTTGAAGTTTAAATGGTCAAGAGACGAAGACTTGAAAGTCGGGACATACGAAGCAAAACAAAAATGCGGTGTGAACTGGAAATCATTAAACGACTATTTCCTTATTGTGTATAATGAACAAAGCTCTACACTTCAACAACTTTAGTCACAGTACTGTTCTGTTCATCAACCAACAGGTTGGTAGTAAAAAATTACCGACATGCTTAAGTAAAAGTCAGCAAAATACTAGTTGGCACGACAAGAGAGGTAGCGGACAGCCTGCGAGTGAGAGAAAAGAGAAGTGAAACACAGTTCATAAAGCAGTGCCATGATGGTAATAACGACCAAGGGAAGCCACGCGGTTGAGTGTTTTCAAAACGTACAGTTGCGAACATTTGATGAGGTGTCTCTTTAGTTAATCAACTGATCGCGACATTTCGGCACACCGTGCACTTCGACGTGGTAGAAACTCATTTTGGAACCTTCATGCACTTGACCATTTTTGAAGTGAATACGCATAACTTTTACAACTGTCAGCAGTGACCGAAAGTAGTGTCGCGTGCCGTCCAACGAAGGAAAGCATCACGACACCCCAAACCGGGCCAGATAACAATTCTGCTCTTCTGCATCCACCGAGTGGAGTAATTAAGCCGGCTCAGATGAACGTATACGACAGCACAGTGCTCCCTGTTAGCCATCAAATTTGTAACACAAGCAACGGACAGAAATTTTTCTTACTGAGCATATACAGAACCTTCCTGGCGCTCAAAGGGACGGGTGGGGGCAAAGTGGGCAGCGGTTGCAACCAGAGCGAAGGTAACCTGGAATAGAGGTCCAACGAACATCAATGGTTTATTGATTTATTTTCCATTTTTTTACATTAATTCCACCGAGAATAGCAGGAAACCGACTTCGCGAGGAGGAGGGCGGGGCAAGGCGTCAGATTCAGTGAGACTATCGACGCATAGTGTGGTGTCACCGCTAGACACCACACTTGCTAGGTGGTAGCCTTTAAATCGACCGCGGTCCGTTAATATACGTCGGACCCGCGTGTCGCCACTGTCAGTGATTGCAGACCGAGCGCCACCAGACGGCAGGTCTAGAGAGACTTACTAGCACTCGCCCCAGTTGTACAGCCGACTTTGCTAGCGAAGCTACACTGACCAATACGCTCTCATTTGCCGAGACGATAGTTAGCTTAGCCTTCAGCTATGTCATTTGCTACGACCTAGCAAGGCGCCATAGCATTTGATAATTAATATTGTGAAGCTTGTACAGTAACGAGAGATGTACACCAATTGTGGATTAAAGTTAAGTATTCCAACAGCTACGTCCTTTATTTGCTAGACTCAAATCCTTTAACTGTTCCAGACCTCACGCCAATCTGCGTGAGCTTAAAAGCGTGCATTCCGGCCTCCTCTAGCAACACTACATATAGTTTTTCGGTCAAGAACATTTCGATGAACAGAGAATGTATCGGTTCTAAGTGTGGAAGAGGTGGGGATCAACTCCTCATGGTAGGAACACCTCAGCCAACTCTAGGGTGGCTTAGGGAAGACATTACAAAGGAAATTGATGACAAACAGTGAACTGCGTGTCCACAAATCTACTTCACAGAGTTCGTCTTCGCTTGCGGGAAGTATTCCGCGTCCGGAAAGTGGAGAAGTTGAGTAGCTATCTGATGAGTTGTACGTGTAATCAGGGCCAGCATGTTTCGCACCAAGAACCTGGCACCTCTTGTCAATCCAGTCCATAAGGCCACCTTGGCACAGCAGTTCACACAACTCCATGGATTAGCTTCGCATGCCTTCCTCCTCTTTCCAAATTCTCACTGCCATCCCAGTCTACTTTAAACTCTCCATTACGCACAAACAGAATTGCCAAGGTTGTACATATTCTGGAATAGCACCTTAACATTGAACGTAAATGGGAGATCCAGCCTGAAATCTAGGTGCACCTGGGTTTCAGACTGGATCCCCCACTTACGTTCAATGCTGAGGTGCTGTTTCAAGACATGCAAAGCCTCGGCAATTCTTTTCGCGCATCAGGGGGAATTTAAAGTAGACTGTAGGCTGGAACGGCAGTGAGAATTTGGAAAGAGGAGGGAGGCATGTGAAGCTAATCCATGGAGTTGTGTGAACTGCTGTGCCAAGGTGGCTTACAAGGGACACTCCCCATTGCACCCCCATCAGGTTTAGTGGTAAGAGGACCAATCGACAGCCCGTCAAGAACTGAACACAGATTAAGCACGAAAATAGGAAGAAGGTGTACTGGATTGTGAAAAAAAAGAAAAATAGAAACAGTGAACGAGCCAAGAACAGGAAGTACAATATAGAGCAAGCAGAACGATCAACTTGAACGCGTGTATTTTGATGTCCACCCAGACCAAACTCAACAAGCAATACCGAACAAAATACAGAAAAAAAAGTGGTTACGGTGTTTGACTGGAAACCGGGAGCGCCGTGTTCATGCCTCCCTGATGCCAATTTTCCCCCCCTGTTCGCTTTATTCAAATTTGTGTCTGTGTCGTGGTGTAACATCCGTTTGCAACAGCGAGGTGTAACTGTTATGACAGTTGATTCTGCACAACTCCTCTATTAGCAGGAAGGGAAGTGGCTTTCGAAGGGGAACCGCAAACGCTTGATGACAAGGCGACAAGTCAGCCGAATCGTCCACCGGAAAACACATCGGCATTAGTGACAGTACGTGTGTTATATGACAGGAATCTCTTATTGTCATATAAGCTGCAACAAATTATTGCAACAGTTTCTCAGTCACACAGTTTCTCTGTGCTCTCAAAAAATAAAAAAATAAAATGTGTGTGAAATCTTATGGGACTTAACTGCTGAGGTCATCAGTCCCTAAGCTTACATACTACTTAACCTAAATAATTATCCTAAGGAGAAACACAACGCACCCATGCCCGAGGGAGCACTCGAACCTCCGCCGGGACCAGCCGCACAGTCTATGGCTGCAGCACCTTAGACCTCTCGGCTAATCCCACGCGGCTCTCTGTGCTCTATCAAAACATATGTTTTTAACGTTTTTGAAATTGCATTCCGTTTTGGAAGTCTTGACCCTTCAGTTCCTTTATTGTAACATAGTTCTCACCTGTTTATTTGTTGTTTTCATTTCTGTGAGACGTCTATATGGTATCTCGCCTGGTCTCACTATTCATCACATTGCTTGTCACAGTAATGTATTCTTGCCACATGACTCGTGTTTTATAACTAATATTTGCCAAGACTACAGAAAGAGAACAAACATTTCAGTGACCAGACGAACAGTTCATAATTTTGTGGAAAAAATAAATAAATGGCACCCTGGAGTTCCTAACATGACTTGTCAATTGGCAGTCCAACACCATGACCACTTTTTTTTTTACCGGGACTTTTATGTTTGTCTTTTTTACTTTTTGGTTTTTGTTTTTCTATTTTTTTTATTTTTGGGGTACCTAACAAAAAGAAAAAAATCATAGTCATCCCTACGGGGCACCGCCACTTGTGTCCCTGCAAAAAAAAAAAAAAAAAAAAAAAAAAACATATCTTACCCCTACAGGCGTTGCCCTCCTAAGTATACGTAACCACTCCCCATGTAAAATGTGAAGAAACTATACTAGACGAGACTAACGTGTGCGCCAACCCACAAAAAACACTATGAAAGGAAGGGGGGTGGGGGAAGGGTATTTCTAGTAGGGTGCGGAAGGTTTCTTTTTTTTCTTTTTTTCGTTATATAGATATCAATGTGCGAACAGTCATAGATAGTCAAGCCTGGAAAACTAAAACAGAATGAAGACACCATCAAAGACTGCAAACATAAATAACATGAAAATAAAGCTACCACTTCGTAGTCAGGCTTCCCAGCGACTGCGCCCACTGATAAAGATAGTTCAATGTACGATCGTTTGCACTTCGTTCTGACCTCATCTACCACTGCCTGGAACATTCCAACTACACGGCGGGCTGTGAAAGGCACTCCATAGGTAGTTTGCGAAGCATCGTCAATATCTGGTATGCCCGGCAATAGCATGATGTCTTTCTTGCAAATAGAGCCAGAAGTCAATTAAATTCTTGTGTCCATCACGATAGCGGTAATGGACCGCATGTCCACGTATCCAGGTGACGGAGTTGGTCCAAGTCTTGGGGTAAAATGTCTCATCCAGAAACAATAACGTGCGTGCAGATATGCGCTCCGGCGCAACTCGCAAGAGAAAGGCCAGCATGTGCCGCAATACGTGGCAAACCGGCTCCACCCTTCCACAGCTGTGGCGGTGCTCGTCAGAATCTACTCTATTCTCCCACACAATTGAGAGATTCTGCCAAGTGGACATTGTAGAGTCGTTCTTGCGTCACCAGCTTCCCATTAACAACTACGTACCATTGGGAAACAACATCGGAATCAAGCATGGCATCGTGTACAGTCTTCCACACCATGCGACATAGTACAATACCCACAACGCCGGTGGTATTCCAGGCAGCTCCTTATTGCACTTCTTGTTCTTGGGCTGTTCACTGTTTCTATTTTTCCTTTTTTCCCACAGTTCAGTATATCTTCTTCCTGTTTTCATGCTTGATCTGTGTTCAGTTTTTGACGGGCCACTAAATGAGAGGGGGGTGCGATGGTGAGCTTCCCTTATTAGAAGCTAAGCACCTGCCCCGTAAGCAGCAGAACCGGGTTCGATTCCCGGCCTTGGTAAAAATTTTCACTCGTCACTTCTGTCTATATAAATAATATCATATCTATTCAGACCAGTCAAGTCTCTGAACTAATGTCATTTGATCTTAAGTTTCTCGCTGTTCGCATTTCTGCTACTTCTCATTACTTTCGCTTTTCTTCGAGTTACTCTCAGTCCATATTATGTACCCATCAGAGTGTTCATTCCATTCAACAGTACATGTTATTGTTTTTCACTTTCACTGAGGACAGCGATGTCATCATCGAATCTTAAATCTGATAACTGTAACTTTGAATTTTAATTACACTCTTGAACTTTTCTTTTACTTCCGTCATTGCTTCTTCGACGTGTGTACTGAACAACAGCGACGAAGACAGCATACCTGTCTTACACCCTTTTTAAATCCTTCCACTTCGTTCGTGGTCTTCCGCTCTTATTGTTCCCTCTTAGCTCATGTGCATGTTGTATATTATTCGTCCTTCCTTATAAGGTACACCTATATTTCTATTGAATTTGGACGTCATGCACCTTTATACACCATCGATCTTTTCTTGCAGGTCGACAGATCCTATGAACGTGTCTTGAGTTTACTTCAGTCTTGCTTCCACTATTAACTGCAACTTCAGAAATGCCCCTCTGGTGCCTTTACCTTTTCTATGGCCCAAGTGATTGTTGTGTAACAGATCCTCAATTTTCTTTTCCATTCTTCTAAATATTACTGTTGTCAGCAACTTTGGCGCATGAGCTGTTAAGCTGACTGTGCGATAATTCTCACACTTTTCAGCTCTTGCTGCCTTCGGAATTGCGTGGAAGATGTTTTTCCGGTCTCACGGTATATTGCCAGTCCCATTTATCTTATGCACCAACTGGAGTAGTGTTTTTTTGCGACTTCCACCAATGATTTTAGAAATTTCTATGCAATTTTATCCAACCCTTCTGCCTTATTTGATTTTAAGTCTTCCAAAACTCTTCTAAATTCTGCTCCTAATACTGGATCCTCTGTCTCATTTATATCGACTACTGTTCCTTCTTCTATCACGTCATCAGACAAGTAATGCCCCCATAGGGAATTCAAATTACTGTTTCCACTTACCCGCGCCCTCCTCTGTATTTACCAGCGGAATTCCCATTGCTGTCTTAATGTTACAGCCCTTGGTCTTAATTTCAGCCGTCGTTCTGATAATCATTTCTTTTTCAATTTCCTCATTTTTTCATGCAGCCATTTTCCCTTAGCTTCCCTGGACTTCTCATTTATTTCGTTCCTAAGGGACTTTTATTTCTGTATTGCTGAAGTTCCCTGAAAATTTCTATACTTCCTTCTTTCTTTTTTTTTACTTTTTGTCCATGATTTCTTCGCAGTTTCCTTCCTTGTACCTACTGTTTTGTTTCCAACTTCTGTGGTTACACTCTATAGAGACGTCCATTCCTCTTTAACTGGGCCTCAGAGAATTTCAAGCGTTCCTCTTCATTCGTTATTAGTTCTGTATCCCACTTCCTTGGGCACAGATTCTTCCTCATTGGTCTTTTGAACTTAAGCCTACTTTCATAATTCCCTAAATTGTGATCTGAGTGCCGGCCTCGGTGGCCGAGCGGTTCTAGGCGCTTCAGTCCAGGCGCTTCAGTCCGGAAACGCGCGACTGCTACGGTCGCAGGTTCGAATCCTGCCTCGGGCATGGATGTGTGTGATGTCCTTAGGTTAGTTAGGTTTAAGTAGTTCTAAGTTCTAGGGGACTGATGACCTCAGATGTTAAGTCCCATAGTGCTCAGAGCCATTTGAACCATTTTTTGTGATCTGAGTCTGCATCTGCTCCTGGGTAAGCCTTGAAATCCAATATCTGATTTCGGAATATCTGACTGACCATGACGTAATCTAACTGAAATCCTTCTGTATAACCCTGCCGTTTCCAAGTATACCTCCTCCTCTTGTGATTCTTGAACAGAGCGTTCGCTATTACTAACTGATATTTATTGCACAACTCTATTAGTGTTTCTCCTCTCTCGTTTCTACTACCAAGCCCATATTCCCCTACAACTGCATTCCAATCCCCCATGACTATTACGTTCTCATCTCCCTTTACGAACTAAACTACCAATTCAACAACCTCATATACTTTCTCTATCTCTTCGTCCTCTGCATGCGTGGTCGGCATGTATATCTGAACTATCGTTGTCGGTGTTGGTCTGCTGCTGTTTCTGATGAGAACAACTTGTAAGTAGGCTGTTTATGTTTTCTCTATGTAAGTAGGCTGTTAATGTTTTCTCTATGTAAGTAGGCTGTTTATGTTTTCTTATTGGCAATGTTACGTAGCGCTCAATATGAAAATCACTGGCTGCGCTGTGTGCAGTCTGTGGCTGCTTTGCATTGTTGTAATACTCGCCATTGTAGTGTTAGGCAGCTGGCTGTGAACAGCGCGTAGCGTTGCGCAGTTGGAGGTGAGCCGCCAGCAGTGGTGGATGTGGGGAGAGAGATGGCGGAGATTTGTAATTTGTCATGAACTGATATATATATTATGACTTGTGATGATATTAAGGTAAATACATTGTTCGTTCTCTATTAATATCTTTCATTTGCTAACCATCCCTATCAGTAGTTAGTGCCTTCCATAGTTTGAATCTTTTATTTAGCTGGCAGTAGTGGCGCTCGCTGTATTGCAGTAGCTTGAGCAGCGAAGATTTTTGTGAGGTAAGTGATTTGTGAAAGGTATAGTTTAATGTTAGTCAGGGCCATTCTTTTGTAGGGAATTTTGAAAGTCAGATTGCGTTGCGCTAAAAATATTGTATGTCAGTTTAAGGACAGTCTTGTAAGAATTGTTCAAAGGGGATGTTTCATATGTCGACCCTTAGCCTAGGATACCTCACTGGAATCTTCTGACTTTTTCTTGTAGTTTGTGTATTTAGTGTAGATTTTGTTTATTGCTAGCGCGTAATTGTAGAGAGAATTTCCTTTGTAGTTGCAGTCTTTCATTGTTGTACAGTAAAACAGTTGTGGCATGCATATAGATTTGCACCAAGTATTTCGCAGCTGTAATTAACTAGATATTAATTTCAGTGCTATGTAAATGTGTTCTCTTATTTTTGCTCTTCAAATTGTGTTTTTCTGTGTTGTCGTGTGAAATACTGTGACAATAATGGCGTGTGAAAAACGTAATACTAGGCTCCAAAGTAAACTGAGAAATGACAGTGAAGACGAAGGCAGTGTGTTAGCGCCGCAGAGTAATGAATTAACTGATGTTCAAAGTAGTAATTTGGTAATTGTGAATAGGGAAATGGAGCGGGCTGCAAACAATGGTGTAGACAGTGAAACAGGTAGTGAACAGGGAAGCATTATCGATCGATCGGTCGGCAACAGCTCGCCTCAGGAATCCGAAATGACAGGACACAATTTCGCAAATACTGTAGATTCAGGTTTTGGGTTATCACCGTTTTCTCAAATAAGTCAAGACGCATTTTCTGCTTGTCAAAATGTGAATGTTGCCGGTGCAAATGCACTGCCGAAAAGCGTAGAGAAACAGATTCCAGACACTAATACATTATTATTGCAATTAATGCAACAAATGGAACAAAATCAGAGACAAACACAGCAAAAGCTTGAAAAGTTAGACACAATGGAACAACACCAGAGACAAACACAGCAACAGTTAGACACAATGGAACAACACCAGAGACAAACACAGCAACAGTTAGACACAGTGGAACAAAATCTCAAAAAGTTAGACTCATTGGAACAAACTCTCGAACAAACACGTGAGGATTTAACTGCTGAGTTACATAACATTGAATCGAAATGTCAAAAAGTCTGTAATGACGTAAAAACTCAAATTTGTGAGCATTTTCAACCTATTTTTTCGCGTCATGAAAATGCATTACAGAATCACGAAGCAGCCATAAAAGAACTGCAAACTTGTTCATGAAAATCACAACACCTTGCAAGCTAAAATTGACTCAGTTGCATCTACCGATTCGGTTACGCAACTTGCAAAAACTCAGGATAACTTAAACGACACAGTAGATTCGATTTCAACACAAACGGACACTCTGAAACTTGGTTCAGAAAAACACACTGAGGAAATGTGTTCATTATCAGAGAAAGTAGTTGAACTTTCGGATCAGCTAAATAATTTATCTGCGAAGGTAGATGATAATCTGAATGACGCAAAACCGGTAGTCTTTAATGACACAGAACAGAACGCACAAATTAGGAAACTGAAACAAAATCTGAATCAAATTGATACGCAACACCAAAGAGAAATCCGGGAAGTACAAGATCAGCTGACACAGGTAATACAAGAATTACGTATTTCAGAAGACACTCGCGCTCCAACACGGGAAGAGGGACTTAGAAACACGGAAAAGCCGCAAAATAATAACACAGGACACTTCGGAAGTTATGAAAGAAATTGGCAAGGTGCACTGAATTTTGAAATGGAACCGCCGAAACGACGTAACAATGACCGATATGCGACTCGCCGACATGATGACTTTGACTATAAGCTGTTCATTACTACACGTAAATTCAAAACATTTAAGAATTCTGGCAACGACATTCATCCACAAGCATGGCTCCATCAATTCTCTCATTGTTTTCCTCCCAACTGGTCGTTAGAACACAGATTAGAATTTATGTGTGGCTACTTAGAGAATGAACCAGCTGTAAGAATGCGATCGGTCATTCACGATTGCCACAGTGAAGGAGAATTTTACCATGCCTTCCTCTCAGCATATTGGTCTCAAGCCACACAAGATCGAGTAAAACATGGTATCATAATGATGAAACATTTCGAACAATCTGAATTCTCCAGTCTTGTGAAATATTTTGAAGACATGTTGCACAAGAATCAGTACCTGTCAAACCAATACAGCCCCTCAGAACTCATCCGCATTTGCTTAATCAAATTACCTGAACATTTACGACATATTATTTTGGCAGGACGTTGCAAAGACGACATTGAAGCATTTCAGGGACTGTTACAAGAACTGGAAAGTGACACTGACAATCGCAGAACGCAGGAACACAACAATTACAGATCACATCAGTCGCAATTCCGCGATGAAAGAAATAATAACTGGACGCGACAAGGCTATTCTTACAACGCAAATCGTGACCGAAACAGACACCACCCGTATTACAACCGTTGGCAGAGTAGTAATAATTACAGGGAAAGATCACCTCTCCGCGGTAGTGACTATCACAGAGACAATCTGAGAAACAGACAATTTGGGAACCAAAATAATTATTATCAAGGGAGACAGAATAACTTCAGACGCAACAGTTCGGCGCAGAGTTACGATTCAGGGAGAAATTCTCCACCACATGACCGACAAACAAGAAACTATGTAAACTACCGACAAAACGACAGACGTGAATTTCATCAGAACTGGAGGGATTCTAACAGAGCTGGGCCCTCTCAGCAAGGCGAATTCGTAGAAGTTAGGTCTCCTAATCCCAATAACAACGCGCGCCAACAAAGAGACAGACAATGACTCGCGCCGCAGGCACCCACGTGCGCCGGCTGGCTCAGAGAAAAATAACATAGACGCTAACCTTGTGAAAAATTCCAGTATTCTTTACCGACGTATACTGCATGATAATTGCGTTCAAGCTGAAATTCTGAGTACCTTGAAGAGTAAAAGATTGTACCACATTTCACATGTAAAACCGATTATTGAAAGATAATCTGCTTTTTAACTTAGTCTTTGCCATAAAATTTTTCGCTTCACATTTCTAGTATGCTTTGTCAGACTTAGAATCTGTTAATATGCAACAATGTTTGAAGTTAAATATCCAGTCAAGAACCAAGAGAACTTATTGAAACAGAAATTACGAATGCATTGTTATAGTGAACAGACGTCACAGTGTTATTGTGTGTGTACATTCTTGCTTGTTTGTTGCACGATTACGTAACGACTATAAGGCTCACATACTTAGAACATTTACCAGTACTGCTAATGAGATTTTAATGCAACATTTTGGTTTATTTGAAAATACATTCTGAATTTAAAGTGCTTTCTGAGAGATACCAGATGACACAGAGGTTAGTTTATGTGACAGCTACACGATTTTTATCACGACGCTACTAATGAGTGACAATTTACAATGTTGCTTTTGCGGTGTATCTGTTTTATATCTGCACAGTTTTCTGAATTCTTCTGGAAATCAGAACATGTTTTATTAGTAACTTTTGTGGTATAGCTACAAGGAGACAGCCTTTTCCATAGCACAACAATACGTTACAGCACAGTACTTTCATCATCACAACAATAAGCGTAATAACTAAGATATCTCTACGCAAAGCATTTCACTTTTGTTTATCATGAGGTAAGTACATTGGCTTCTGCAGAACTTAGCTTTCAGAGGACGATAACTACGACACTTCCACACAGATTATGTTGCAACAAGACGCACATTTAGCGCTACAGTACACGTATTTGAGTGATTAATTTTGTACTTGAAACATTTATTTTTAAAGATTTTTTAATTACAAAGAAAGTTTTCCGTGATACATTTCATTCCATTGCTGTAATTTGTAACCCCTGAGGGCATAATTACATTTATCCTCAGGGGGGTACACGCTTACTTTGTGTACCATGTGTGTGGCAACCACAAGGAACCCTAGCTAATATGGTATTTGCTTATACAACTTTACACATCGGTACCATATTTCTCCAACACATAATTACACAGCTATCTGATCATTTAACTGAGACAGACAAACGTTTTTACTATATCAGTGACAGATGTTTACGTAATTACACAGCTGGATAACTTCACACTTATGAAACTGTATTTTGTCTGTACTTTGTGAAACTGTTCATATTTTTTTGGAACCATTGTGATACTATGAGAGCTTTGAATGATGTATTTGGTATGGATTCATGATTTTTAAAGTACGTTTGAGGTAGATGACATTATTTAAATGAGCAGAGAATTCTTTTTAGGCTTAGAAATTATTGGAGGAAGTTACGACGATTTTGAGATTTGACTGAAGTTTTATGATATTATTACGACGATGATGTGTATTATGTTGTTGAGGAATGTTTATTATGCTACGTATTTCTCACGATGAAATATTGAAGAAGTGTCGACGAATATGTATATGTATAATGAGGTAAGGAGTAATGAATAGTGGGTAGGGACTCTTGACTTGTGAAAAAGGATGTTGGAAACCAAGAATCGTACTTTAAGAGTTATGACATGTGTGAATCATGTGTGAATGTATCACAATGCCACTGAACATTTTTTTGGACACTGTTATATTCATAGGATTTTGTTTCTACAGATTTGCAACGCTAATTCTTGACCTGTGAAATATTTTAATGTGAGGCTGTCACTGTAGCGGTAAATATTTCCGTAAGAAAGTTAAGTGACCACCTGCACGTAATGCGTCGCGGGCACCCAGCTGTGTCAGACGCCTGGAGAAAAAGCCATTATTGCGAGCCCTTTTCAGCGGCACAGGTAGCACAAAAAAAAAGGGGAGGCCATTATCCTTGGAAATATTCTTACATCTGCAAACCTGATAATGACAAGTGTCTTTCTACGAGAATTGAGAGCTACTGATTTACGAAATGCCACATAGCTATTGAATGATGTTTTTATGCTTTGGTTTGCGTAATTGCTTATTTCATTTGACATCTGTTTTCCAGCTGTGTTGCAGCATTGGTTTCATAAAATAAAATTAAATGCATTTGCTAATGTGAACACTTTCTGTCAACAGATCTATTAAATAATTATTTTATGATCCACATTCTTTAAAAAAAAGGAGCACTTGGAAAGGAAAGAACAATAAGAAGGAACTAATAACAGTAACACATAATTTTCTTTTCAAGTACTTGGTAATTTCTTTTGTAGAATAAATTGTGATGCATCACTCTAATGTTAAGATGTGACATAGGTATTAGACATGGCCATTTTAGTGTAATATTTTTTCTGCTTGCGCTATGTCATGTTTAGGTATAAGTTGCTGCTGTTTGCCAGGCATAGTGTTATTGAATTTGACTTTTGCTCATTTATGCTGCTAGCTTTGCCAATTTGCATTTTTTTCATTGCTGTTTATAATAATTGTTTTACGTGCTGCTGCATTGCCTCGTCCCTTAGTTTAGCATCTGAGCTCAGTAGATTTAAGTTTGCTTAAGAGGGGGTAGACTATATGAGAAACTGACTATGGAGAATAGGTAAAGAATGCATTGCGAAGTTATATAAAAAGGATTTGGGCCCAAATGAGTATTGTACAATCAGAAATAATTATTTTGAAAGAAATATGAACAGAATACAGAAAGCATGCTTGGATAGGATTTTTTTTGGTGGAAACAAAGGATGAAATAAGAGGAAAGATATATGAAGTTTTGGGTTGGACTGCAGTACCAAATGTTACACTGAAAACGAACCCTGTCCTTTCCTATTGGTGTTATCCCACAATGTGTGTGTGTACCCTTGTGTATTTGTTTTCTTCCTGTCTCTGTGTAATTTCATAGAATTTTTTCTTTTAATATTAAGCTACATTCACTATGATGAGGAATACTGTTATCCTCAAATACAATTGGCATTAATAATGTGTTATTTACTTTGTAAAGATGTTTAGACATTGTTTATTGTTTTGTTTTAATGCTCATGTGTAAAGTTGATGTTTCAATAATTATTCTGATCTATGTATGTACTTATGTCATAATTCCTGTAACATTGATGTATATGTTTATTTCTATTCTTTTGTAAAGCCTGTTTTACTACAAATGTTATCTGTATTGTTATGTTTTTAATAATGTATTTTGTACCTTTGTTATTGTATTCTTATGTTATAAAATTGTAATTGTCACCAGTTCATGATTATATTAACGTGTAAGTTACATTTCACTGCACACGTTTCTGTTGGTCATAGTATATGGACAATATGTGAGAAGTAGGGACTGATAGTGTTTGCACGTGTGTTGGTAATTCAGCAAGGGACTGGATAACAGCATTGCTGGTTCTAAGGACAATTAAAAGAAAAACTTTCTGAGTGCACAAGTGGTGGTTTATGGACTTGCTATATTCTCTGCAAGAATCTTCGATGGTGATTGTGCACCTGCACAGTCGCAACGGATGGCTGCTGGCCGTCTCTACCAGGACTACAGTGGGTCTGCACCTCTGGTGGCCCACCAATACCATTATCTCTACAAGGACTACAGTGGGTCTGCATCTATGATGACCTACCAACGCCATTATTTCTACAAGGACTGCAGTGGGTCTGCACCTCTGGTGGCCCACCAATACCACAATCTCTACCAGGACTCCAGTGGGTCTGCTCTGTGATGACCTACCTACCAATATTCTTCCAAACTTCGAATGACTCTGCTGTGGGTTTGCTCTGTTGTGGCCGATTACCTGTCTGCATGTCGAGAGTCAGCACTGTCTTTCCGTTGGAAGGTCAACACTACTTCTTCAAGACTGCATGGAAATCCACTACTTCTATGTGCATTTTCTTTTACTGCTTGGACTTTGAGAAAAACTCTGCATTTTTACTGTGATGAACAATGTGGACTGTCTTTATGGACTGTGAGAAATTTTGATCTTTTGACCAACATAATATCAATAAGTGTGTGCATTTGATTTCTTTGTTATTGTAATTATGAAAAATTTTTTCAAATCTGTATTGGCCACTGCCCAATCCAATTTGTAAAAATTTTTGTGGGGAGCATGGGGGCTATGTAAGTAGGCTGTTTATGTTTTCTCTATGTAAGTAGGCTGTTTATGTTTTCTCTATGTAAGTAGGCTGTTTATGTTTTCTTATTGGCAATGTTACGTAGCGCTCAATATGAAAATCACTGGCTGTGCTGTGTGCAGTCTGTGGCTGCTTTGCATTGTTGTAATACTCGCCATTGTAGTGTTAGGCAGCTGGCTGTGAACAGCGCGTAGCGTTGCGCAGTTGGAGGTGAGCCGCTAGCAGTGGTGGATGTGGGGAGAGAGATGGCGGAGATCTGTAATTTGTCATGAACTGATATATATATTATGACTTGTGATGATATCAAGGTAAATACATTGTTCGTTCTCTATTAATATCTTTCATTTGCTAACCATCCCTATCAGTAGTTAGTGCCTTCCATAGTTTGAATCTTTTATTTAGCTGGCAGTAGTGGCGCTCGCTGTATTGCAGTAGCTTGAGCAGCGAAGATTTTTGTGAGGTAAGTGATTTGTGAAAGGTATAGTTTAATGTTAGTCAGGGCCATTCTTTTGTAGGGAATTTTGAAAGTCAGATTGCGTTGCGCTAAAAATATTGTATGTCAGTTTAAGGACAGTCTTGTAAGAATTGTTCAAAGGGGATGTTTCAAACTCTGTCTCTGAACTATTCACAGCAACTCACTCACTGCCCTACCTTCCTTTTCATAGCGAATCCTACCCCCGTTATAACATTTTCTGCAGCTGTTGATATTCCTCTATGCTTATCTGACCAGAAATCTCTGTCCTCCTTCCATTTCACTTCCCTGAGCCGCACTATATCTAGATTGAGACTTAGCATTTCCCTTTTCAGATTTTCTACCTTCCCCACCACGTTCTGGAAACTTTTGCTAATGGTGACATCATTAAGACACTTTTTCAGTTAGAGACCTGATGTTCTGTGGATACACTTTATGTGTCTTTAATACAGTGGTTTCCATTGCCTTCTGCATCCTCATGCCACTGATCGTTACTGATTCTTCCGCCTTTAGGGGTAGTTTCCCATCCAAACGGTAAGAGAATGCACTGAACCTATATCCGCTCCTCCTCCCTCTTTGAAAAGGCCGTTGGCTGAATTATGGTGACTTTTTATGCCGGAAGTCTTCGGCCGCCATTGCTGATGACTTTTATTCAGAGGTTAAGAGGGGTGGGTGGAGAAGGGATGTTGAACCTGTGACCAAGAACTTTTTCAGTACTAATCAAAGACGCTACCCCAAGACCAAAGGTAATCTAGGAAGACTATGTCATTAAATTTGTAGGTGATTTGGAAGTATGCTGTGTAGTTTCGTCCGGCGCATGGTGTCAAAGCAAGATTGGCACCTCGCAACGAAACAACACAAGAGTACAGTCACTGCATGCCACACCAAATCCACCTAGAGTTGGGGAACTACCGTGGGCTATAAAGCGTAAACTACACTAGTTTTCCTAGTAGTTTTGGTCAGTTAATATTGCATCCACGTTACCTGTGTCGATCGCTTTGTTTACGTATGCAGTTAGTGTCTTACTAGTTACCCATAGAAACTTGGAGTGGTGAACCGTCTCGCAACCGAGTGAGGATAACGGGCTGCATAACCTGTGGAACATTTTCAATCTGCGTTGATATCCTCCTGCTGTTACTTCAAAATAAACATGTTTCTATAATTCGTAAAAAGTTTTATCAGCAATAGCACGAAACTCTTGCCTTTGATCATGATGAAGATCATTCTGTTGAGTACAAAATAACAACAACAATTACGTGGAATTTTTTATGGTTGTGCATGTAAACTGTACTTGCATAAAAAGTAATTCCTTTGGTTACATTAAAGTGCAGAAGCTACGCGATCGACTGATTTTTATTACTCTTAAAATGTAGTTTATATTCTGTCAGGATATAAAGTACACAGTAGACTAACACTGAATGATGTGCGGTTCTAGTTATGTGCGGAACAAACATCCAAACCAACAATTTAACCAAGACAAGTCGTCTACTCTTAGTTTCTCTCTTACATCTTCATTTACGTTTCTTTTCCTACCAATACTACCAACCCTACCGGGAACTCTACCACGTGCCACGTCATTTATGCATTGTTCCAAAACGATCAAACCGTAGTTTTTATAGAGTGCAACTCCAGCGCCACCGCAACGGTTCGTCTATTTACGTCTGAGTAGAGAAGTGGTCGGCCCAGTTCGCAGTCAACGCTCAAGAGGACAGCATCGTCTTAGATAGGCCACCAGTGTATTAAATGTCTTATGCGGAACACTAATGTTAACACAATCTCCGTTGTTTTTCAAATGAAGAATCTTTGCAAATTTGTCTGTATCAAGTGACATTGCAATATTCATAGACAGCTGTAAAACTTAGAACTTTCCTGTGGAAATGGATTATACAAAGTTAAGTAAATTTTGATGTATATATTTCAATAAAGTGAACTAATATTTATGTGCCCTAGTTCCACTCAGTTCCTTCCGGAGCAAACAAAAGAACGCACCGTTGTGTCTGCGAGTGTATTTTCGTACGGGATAACATGCAGGGTGCTAAATTCAGCATACGGAGCTGCCACCTCTGGCATAAAGACCCGCTTCAACCAGGATGGGCTGACTCAGCAACTTTTTTTTAAAGAGATGCTGGCTGCTTACACCCTGGCGGCTCGGTTTCCCGTAAATTGCACCCACTGAAATTCGCATCCATAAAAGGTCGAGATAGAGTCCACGAACTACCCTCCCCCCCCCCCCCCCTCCCCCTTTCCCAACTGTGACATTCCCGGTAAGCAGAAAGACCGAAGGTCCGCGCCAGCCTGCTGTTATGTGTCCTGTTCTTATAAAGAGGACTGAAGTTACTTGAACAAGAACTGTAACGAGAAAATTTTTACAATCGGATGCGATTATAACTTTTTTTTAAATTTTCTCTCGGATTCAATGTTTTTAAAGTTTTAAACATGGCTGCGTAGTCAGCGACCGTTTACAAATTAAAGTTAAAGCAATTACAGTCCTCGGTCACAAAATTTAAGTCTTTTGACCTGGTCGATACTTCTATGAGTGCCTTCATCATAAATTAAATATTCAATTTGGCATGTCACGTATAAGATAAATATCAAGTGATAAAGCTTTAGTCACAAAAATTTAAAAAAAGTGTACATGGAAGGCGAGCCACTATCGGCTGCTCATACATATAAAGTCACGGGTCAGACAGTTGACAGCTGACACGTTACACATCATTGACGATCTGTGGAACAAGTATTATGTAATGTGCGTAAGATGCGTTGGCATTCTGACGAAAAAGCCATTCTACATGTTTACAGGGCGAACCAGAACTTCACCGACAAAATTTCGCAGGTTGTCAAGTGTTATTTTCCGACTATTTTGTTATGAATGTGGTCTGTAATGGTTCGTTACAGAGTAATTACATTTCGTTTACTTTCTTACCCCTTATACTGGTACTGCACTGGAAATTTCTGCACAACAGTGACATTATTGCTATATGCGCTTATGTATTATTTGGAGTCAGACTTATTCCATTCACTATGACACTGTTGACAATAATAGTGCCCACCTTACTTTTGGCCCTCAAGCTTGCGTTCATTGCTGCTCGGTCCTGTCTCCGCTTGGTTTTTGCAGCAGTGTTAGTATGTTAGCAGTAATGCACAACGGTATGGGTAGGTTTACTGGTTTACTCGTCAAAATTCGGCCGATATGCAGCTCGTCTATTGGTTCACTGAATGGTAAAATGTCACGACGACGATGTGCTCAATTGCTCCTGCAGCGACGGTAACAGCGGTTTTCCATCTACACATAGGCGCCCTCGAATTACCTCATCTTTTCGTGTTATCACGTTTCAATGATTGCATATTACAGCCTTTTTCAAAGTTGTAAAATTATTTTCAGAGAAACAAAGATAATTCTGGTGAGAAAGCCCGTTATGTCATTATTACATTATTACTTTGTAACGCGCCACCGGGGACCCAGCGCTGTGGACGAAAATTGGTCACTGTGCATAGGCCACCGTATCCTGCGTGGACTCTACCATAGACACAATGATATTTCTCAGGGGTAGGAAAATATGAACGAAACTGTACAACCAATTAAAAAGAGCCGCACACTAAAGAGCAGCAGTACAGTGGACAGCTCACATCAACAAACCCAACAGCAAATGATACTGTCCATAAGCGATTCTTCAGGAAGGCGGATATTCACCAAGAAGCAGAGATGCTGGACATCTCGCGGAGCGAGTTGGTTTCATTATTAACAACATCCAAGACAAGAAGAGGCTTTCAGAAATGGGTGCCGAAATATCTGAACAGTGAACGGAAGGGGTTGTCAGGCCAGATATTCAGAGCTATTTTGGTCCATTTTGAAGCAACAAAGGACTTTTACCTAGCTCCGGAGCTAATGACGAAACCCTGTAAGGAGTCTGCGCTTGGAAATGGGTTTATTAGCGCAAAGTAATCCTAACTTGCCCTGATATGAATATACTATGCCTTATAACTGTTCCAGTGATTACCTGTGTAATTCATTGATACAGACTATCTGATTGCAAGAAAGTAATTGAAAGTTAATGGAGCAGATCAACCTTACAAATAATCGCACAATGTGGAAATACTAGGTATAATAACAGCTGACTGGTCCTGAAAAGTCATTTATAGGATATTAGCAACGTTCAACATGAATGTTTATCAAGATGTGCTAGAAAACAGTGTGAAGGATCACTTTGTGCGTGATCGGTTGTGAAACGCTAGATAGGTGTACTTCTGTAGGAACACGAATAGTATCCCTCAGAGCAGCAACTGCGTTAAAACATAAATCATTACCTATAATATTCATACAAAGTATAGGAATATGTAATGTCTAGAGCAGGATTGCTATATGTGACGCAAAATGTTACACTAAAGTTAGGAAATGAATTAGTCATCGGAAATCAGGCTTCGCTTTGCAATACACGATCGCGTAATGGCGACAGAATCAAAGTTACGCTGACTAAGTAAGCATCGAAACAATGCCTAAGGAAGTTTAAATGAAAGAAACATTGTTATTTCCACGTTGTATAATTAAGTTAAAAACAATTGGGTAGGTTAATAGCCACTTAGCAACAAGCTCGTCTGTAAACAGGGTACGCACCTAGCAAATGCACGAAAGCCCACAAGCTACTCAAAACATTTAATAAATTTAAATGTAATGGGGGAATGATGAAGGTAACTGCACTAATTTTCCGGGAGAATGACTGATTTCGTTTCTGTACCACAGGTCACAACTACAGACCTAGTAAACCATTGAAGTAGCAACGACATGCCGTACAAGCTTTCGATCGCAGCAGACGTAGCAAATTCCCCTTTTAAATCTGCGAAAATTTGACACTGTAATATAAACACCTTGCACACCTAAAGAAATCACGTTGCTAATAGCATTTCCGGATAGCCCCAGTAATCTGAACCGTCTCACCAAAACCACCGAGAATCAGGAACAAGAGCAGTTTTGAAATGCTTCAATATCGTATAGTCGCTACAACGTTCATTGGCCAAAGCAGCCGGAAATATGTGACCATTCTTCCACCAAACTTGACAGATAGAACACTTCTGTGCTCGATACTGGTGCAGAATCATCTTTGCATAGCTTCCGTAATGACCAGTTCCCGAAATAGAATACGATGTCACAAATTATAATCAAATTAATCAATACAAGTTGCATGGCAAAGCAAGCAAGCCACGAGCTCCTTACAATGAAAATCGCACTTTGACAACTGGGACACAGTTCCTCAAAATCAGCGAACCGTGCATCCGTCAGCACGAAACGGCAGACGGGAGACGACAATCATGGCGGGCAGTGATCGAATGACCACGGAACATACGTCTTCCTCCAGCATCCTCTACTTTCGAAAAAAAATCTCTGTATGGAAGGTATGAATCAATACTGCTGCCCGTAAGATGGACGACAGAATGTCTTATTTCACGAAAAAATGGAGGAACGCTGCAGAAGGTACCCACTCTTGCTTACGAAATGCACTAAAATAAGAGGTTCGTACCGGGACAAAGCAGTGTCCCACCAATCGGTCGGTTTATTCATGCCAAGCATGGTAGTGGAGCGACTCATTTCAGTTGGGTGTATCAAATTTTGGAGAGAAAGCAACAGACCTCCCCACACTGTTCAGGCAGCGCGCCTTGATGTCTAAACAGAACAAGCAAAAATATTGAGCTTAATTAAACTCTGGGGAAGGCAGTGCTGGCTTAGTGCCTTCCACTCAGGACTAGGAGAGGTGATGGATTTTCCGACAAAAGCACTTAGCAGGATGCAGCCTTACTTCTGCGAAAACTGCCGACCTCCCAGACAATCTTCATCCTTCCTAATAAGAATCACTGATTGCCTCCTGCCGGAAAACAGTACTCAGAGACCACACCAGGAGAACACCTTTCCAGGTGGCCGAGCGGTTCTAGGCGCTTCAGTCTGGAACCGCGCTGCTCCTACGGTCGCAGGTTCGAATCCTGCCTCAGGTATGGATGTGTGTGATGTCCTTAGGTTAGTTAGGCTTAAGTAGTTCTTAATCTAGGGGATTGATGACCTCAGATGTTAAGTCCCATGGTGCTTAGAGCCATTTGAACCATTTTGAACACCTTCCCAGTCATAAAATTGTTGTAATATACCCGCTAGATTGCTGTTTATGATTGGCAGCACAACAGGTCCTGTCACCAGACTGAAGTACAAATTTGTAGTCAGGTTATGTGGGATAACCACGAGAGTGCTCCTGCTGTCACAGGAAATCGCACTCTAGACCATAACTCCAGGTGTAGGACCACCGTATCTAGCACGCCGATAGGTTGGTTGCAGAGTCTTAACTGCCCTCTTTCTAACCAACACACTGCCATCACTGGCACCGAAACAGAGCCAGCTTTCATCAGAAAACACAACAGACCTCCACCCTGCCCTCCAGTGAGCTCTCGCTTGATACCACTGAAGTCGCAAATGGCGGTGGTTTGGGGTCAGTGGAATGCACGCAACAGGGCGTCTGGGTCGGATCTCTCATAGAAGTAAACGATTTATAACAGTTCGACGTGTCAATGTGGTGCCAAACGCTGCTGAAATTGCTGATGCTGATGCATCATGATGCGCCAGAACCATACACCGAACACTGTGCTCTTCCCTCTTGCTAGTGCCATGTGACCGTCTGGAGCCCGGTCTTCTTGCGACCGTACATTCTCGCGACGACCACTGCCAACGATCACGTACAGTGGCGACATTCCCGCCAAGTCTTTCTGGAATTTCGCAGTAGGAACATTCAGCTTGTCGTAGCTCCATTACAAGACCGCGTTCAAACTCAGTCAGATGTTGATAATGGCGTCTTCGTCGCCTTAAAGGCATTCTTGACAAATTTCATCACCTTTAATCTCAAAGATAACTAATAATCTCAACAGTTACAGCGTGTGTTTAAAGCAAACCTGAAATGCATCCTCATAGTGGCGGTACTAACGCCACTCTTATGCGACTTGCGCGAAATATGAATAGACATCATCCTTCAGATTTTAGTTTATGTCGCACAACTCCTTCTTGGTGGTGTCCGTCAGAGTAAGATATTGACGTTAAATATGAGCTCTTATTTACTGAAGGAAGCATGAGTATATGGACAGAAAATTTGGAAGCATAGATTATCATACAAAGAAAGTAAAAATGATACCCAACGGTGTGTGGCGGAGGGCACTTCACGTGCCACTGTCATTACCTCCCTTTCCTGTTCCAGTCGCGTATGGTTCGCGGGAAGAACGACTGCCGGAAAGCCTCCGTGCGCGCTTGAATCTCTCTAATTTTACATTCGTGGTCTCCTCGGGAGGTATAAGTAGGGGGAAGCAATATATTCGATACCTCATCCAGAAACGCACCCTCTCGAAACCTGGACAGCAAGCTACACCGCGATGCAGAGCGCCTCTCTTGCAGAGTCTGCGACTTGACTTTGCTAAACATCTCCGTAACGCTATCACGCTTACCAAATAACCCTGTGACGAAACGCGCCGCTCTTCTTTGGATTTTCTCTATCTCCTCTGTCAACCCGACCTGGTACGGATCCCACACTGATGAGCAATACTCAAGTATAGGTTGAACGAGTAAGCCACCTCCTTTGTTGATGGACTACATTTTCTAAGGACTCTCCCAATGAATCTCAACCTGGCACCCGCCTTACCAACAATTAATTTTATATGATCATTCCACTTCAAATCGTTCCGTACGCATACTCCCAGATATTTTACAGAAGTAACTGCTACTAGTGTTTGTTCCGCTATCATATAATCATACAATAAAGAATCCTTCTTTCTATGTATTCGCAATACATTACATTTGTCTATGTTAAGAGTCAGTTGCCACTCCCTGCACCAAGTGCCTATCCGCTGCAGATCTTCCTGCATTTTGCTACAATTTTCTAATGCTGCAACTTCTCTGTATACTACAGCATCATCCGCGAAAAGCCGCATGGAACTTCCGACACTATCTACTAGGTCATTTATATATATTGTGAAAAGCAATGGTCCCATAACACTCCCCTGTGGCACGCCAGAGGTTACTTTAACGTCTGTGGACGCCTCTCCATTGATAACTCTTCAATCCAGCCACACAGCTGGTCTGATATTTCGTAGGCTCTTACTTTGTTTATCAGGCGACAGTGCGGAACTGTATCGAACGCCTTCCGGAAGTCGAGGAAAATGGCATCTACCTGGGAGCCTGTATCTAATATTTTCTGGGTCTCATGAACAAATAAAGCGAGTTGGGTCTCACACGATCGCTGTTTCCGGAATCCATGTTGATTCCTACAGAGTACGTTCTGAGTTTCCAGAAATGACATGATACGCGAGCAAAATACGTGTTCTAAAATTCTACAACAGATCGATGTCAGAGATATAGGTCTATAGTTTTGCGCATCTGCTCGACGACCCTTCTTGAAGACTGGGATTACCTGTGCTCTTTTCCAATCATTTGGAACCTTCCGTTCCTCTAGAGACTTGCGGTTCACGGCTGTTAGAAGGGGGGCAAGTTCTTTCGCGTACTCTGTGTAGAATCTAATTCGTATCCCGTCCGGTCCAGTGGACTTTCCTCTGTTGAGTGATTTCAGTTGCTTTTCTATTCCTTGGACACTTATTTCGATGTCAGCCATTTTTTTCGTTTGTGCGAGGATTTAGCTTTGGAAAAAAAGTGTTTAGTATTTCAGCTTTACGCGTGTCATCCTCTGTTTCAATGCCATCATCATCCCAGAGTATCTGGATATGCTGTTTCGATTCACTTACTGATTTAAAGTAAGACCAGAACTTCCTAGGATTTTCTGTCAAGTCGGTACATAGAATTTTACTTTCGAATTCACTGAACGCTTCACGAATAGCCCTCCTTACGCTAACTTTAACATCGTTTAGCTTCTGTTTGTCTGAGAGGTTTTGGCTGCGTTTAAACTTGCACTGAAGCTCTCTTTGCTTTCGCAGTACAGTTCATTGTTACAGTAGTGCAGAAAAAAATGTTTTCAGTTTCGTGGAGGCCAGTAAAGCTTTAGTTACGCACAGAATGAACAGAACTTGACTTGTGACAATATAATAACGTAGTTGTAACGCTGTTGCTCTCACGTTTCTAGCTCACTAAAGGGATATCATATTATCATGTCCGAATAAGCCCCAGCAGCATATTTGACGTCGTCGTTGTTGTCAAAGAAATTCTCTTGCATGTTAGGAAGCAGAACAGAAGTAACTGGTGTATTATTTAGGTAGATGTGATGTACGTGTACAGACAAACAAATGATTACAATTTCAGAAAAACTGGAAGATACACTGAGGAGAAAGAGCTTCATTATGCAAGCAGTTTTCGGCTTGGCATTGACTGATAGTATTGTTGGATGCCCTCCTGAGGGATATATTGCCAAATTTTGTCCAGTTGGCGAGCACGAGCGTCAACATTCTAAGATAACGAAAAGTAGTACCTTAGACGTACAATGTATACAGGATAATTCCGTGGTGATGTCACAAACTTTCAGGAATGACAGAGGAGGATAAATGTATCAGTCTGGGGTGGGAAATCGAGGCCCGGACGAACGTGTCGCAAGCGACAACCAAAAATTGTTCTGATGCATCTGACAATGATATATACCGTTATTGGGGAAAACAAGAAAAAAATGTCTCGTAAACATTGGCTCTAAAGTACATACCTTAAGAGCTATGGACATTTGTTCAGTAGAAGAGATGTGTCGATACGCTGTATGTGTATTCCTTTTCGTGTGTCACTAGGAATATTATCAGAGTGACCTGGCACATGCTAGTGAAAACATCTCTATAAACCATCATGATAGGCTAAACTTTTTTGCATACACAAACAATTATTTTCCTCATACTGGAGGGCCCATCTATTCTTTGAAAATGAAACAAAGAGAAACTAACGTAAGTAATACGGACATGAGGAAAACCAGATCATAAATTGGAACCTGTCAGACTATACACTGCTAAAATGTATGCAGCTGCATAGATGAATAACATATCTAAGTGCGTAAATACATTTGAAAGATTGAAAGATAATCGGCAAAGCACAAATAATATGAATTAAAAGCACAACATATGAACTGTCTGTTGCTTCATATGTCGCTTTCCAGCTGATATTGGTAATTACTTCCTCCGAACTATATCGACCGACTGTTGTAACATCCTCAGCCCAGAGGCGCCATCGGATGCGGCTATGGATGGGCGTGGGGTCAGCACACTGTTGTCTCGACCGTGTGTCAGTTTTCGTGGCCTGGAGCTACCACTTCCCAGACTCAAGCTCCTCAATTGCCTCAAAAGTTGAGTGCATTCCGTTTGCCAGCAGCGCATGGCAGTCTCGGACGGTCATCGATCCAACTACTAGCCACGCCTTATGGTGCTTAAATTCGTTGGTCTGACGGGAACCGGTGTGTCCACCGCAACGAGGCTTTGGAATAGGTAGTTTCTGGGAGGTGTAAGAAATATCATGCGGGGATCATAACAGTTTGTTGTGGATTCCGAAGGGAAATGTTGCGTGGCTGTATACTCGCGTATGAAGCTTCCCTTTGTGGGTACTACAAGCATTAATGGGACAAATTCGGATAGGATTCTGAATTACGTAGCAATTTACGATCAGTAGAGAAGCAGCTTCTAATTCACTGATCGTCAGTTGAAATAAGCCACACGAAATTTAATTTTTTATATACACAGTTATGTTGGTGCTAACTTTCAATTGTATAATATTGATGTGATTAGTGAAGCAGAGGTTTTTGGGTTTCTAGGAAAAGATAAATGATAATGGGCAAAAGATGACTGCTGTGATTTAAATATTGTTCACAATTTATACCGAGAATTACCGTAACTGATTCCTGTGTATGTGTATAATCATTCCTTCTCTGATAGTATTTTCGGAAAATTAAGTTGGATCGTAAACAAGATGTTTGTCACAAAAGCAAGCAATTTGGGTTGTTGAAAATACGCAAAGGTCAAAGTATGTCGCACGATCTGGAGATACTTACTCTGCTTCGTAGTACGTTTTCCCACGTGTGAGATTTGTTCATTACACCACGATCCTGATTAAAAAGAGCTGCATGAGCAACTTAGTGATCTCAGCGCCGAGGTACGATCCTTGTATTGGTAGTGCATCCTTATCTGGCTGGCTCTGACCACTATGGGACTTAACATCTATGGCCATCAGTCCCCTAGAACTTAGAACTACTTAAACCTAACTAACCTAAGGACAGCACACAACACCCAGCCATCACGAGGCAGAGAAAATCCCTGACCCCGCCGGGAATCGAACCCGGGAACCCGGGCGTGGGAAGCGAGAACGCTACCGCACGACCGCGAGATGCGGGCGCATCCTTATCTGCTGTTCAAATAAGTGGCTATTACTCTGTAACATACATTTCAAATACACTGGGGGAAAGATCATTGCAACACCAAAAAATAATTAATGCAGAATAATGAAATATCTGGTTCAAATGGCTCTGAGCACTATGGGACTTAACTTCTGAGGTCATCAGTCCCCTAGAACTTAGAACTACTTAAACCTAACTAACCTAAGGACATCACACACATCCATGCCCGAGGCAGGATTCGAACCTGCGACCGTAGCGGTCGCGCGGCTCCAGACTGGAGCGCCTAGAACCGCTCGGCCACTCTGGCCGGCTGAAATATCTGGAATACATTTTCTAGGTAGAATATTTTAAGTGATTTACGTTGGAAAATCTCACTACAATGTAAAAGCGAGATAAGCCATTGCAAATGTGAAATGCTGGTTATTAATAACCGATGTAACGGCCAGAATGTTGAATGCAGCGGTGCAAACGGGCATGCATTGTGTTGAATACGTGCCGGATGTCAGTTTTTAGGATGGAGTTCCATGCCTGTTGCTCTTGGTTGGTCAGTTCAAGGACGGTTAATGCTGGTTTTGGATGACGCTGGAGTTGTCTGATGAGTTGTCCGTGTTTGCTCGGTGGGAGACAGATCTGGTGACTGAGCAGGCCAAGGCAACCTGTCGACACTCCGTTGAGCATGCTGTGTTACAACAGAAGTATGTGGGCTAGCGTTATCATGTTAGAAAACATCCCCTGGAATTCTGTTCATGAAAGACAGCACAACAGGTCGAATCAGCAGACTGATGTACAGATTTGCAGAGAAGATGCCGTGGAATAATCACCAGAGCGCTCCTGCTGTCATAAGAAATCACGCCCCAAACCATAGCTCCAGGTATAGGTCCAGTGTCTCTAGCACGCAGACATGATGGTCGCAGACCTTCAACTGGCCTGCTCCTAATCAACACACGGCCATCGCTGCCACCGGGGCAGAACCAGCTTTCATCAGAAGACGTAACAGATCTGCACTCTGTCCTCCAAAAAAATGGTTCAAATGGCTCTGAGCACTATGGGACTTAACTTCTGAGGTCATTAGTCCCCTAGAACTTAGAACTGCTTAAACCTAACTAACCTAAGGACATCACACACATCCATGCCCGAGGCAGGATTCGAACCTGCGAACGTAGCGGTTGTGCGGTTCCCGACTGTAGCGCCTAGAACCGCTCGGCTACTCCGGCCGGCTCTGCCCTCCAAGCAGTTCTCGTTTGGCACCACTGAACATGCCCTCCATCGAGCTCTCTTTTGCCACCATTGAAGTCGCAAATGGCGGCGGTTTGGTGTCAATGTAATGCACGCTACAGGGCATCTGGCTGGGAGCTGTACTGTAGTTAACCTATTTGTAACAGTTCGCTGTGTCACTGTGATGCCAGCTGCTGCTCAAATTGCTGCTGCAGATCCAGTGCGATGTGTCAGAGCTATACACAACGCGATGGTCTTCCCTCGCGGTAGCGCTTCGTGGCCATCCAGAACCCAGTCTTCTTGCAACCGTGCGATCTCATGGTCACACCTGCCAGCTATCGTATACAGCGGCTATATTGCTGCCAAGTCTTTCTGCAGTATCGCAGAAGGAGCATCCAGTATCTTGTAGCCCTGTTATACGACCTTGTTCAAACTCAGTGAGTTGCTGATAACGGCGTCTTTGTTGCATTCATGACTAACATCAGCTCACCATGGCAAATATAAAACGTAACCAACGCTCACGACCGTTACTGTGCGTATTTAAAGCAACCCTGATTCGCATCCTCCTCTTCCTCGAACAGATACTGATCCTCTACACCTCCTGCAAACTTGATCCCCCTCACCCACTTATCTCTTCCACTCTCTCCCACCCCCGTCCGCTGCCGCGCCTGCATTCGCAGATCCCACCTGCTCTCCATCTCTCCACTCTCCATACCCTCACTTAAGGTGGATTCCACCAACTCCCCCTCCCTGATGATGCCCTCATCCTCCCCATCTACCCTTCCTACCAACTTTGATCCTCCTCTACCGCATCCTGTGTTTTTTCCCGAGGGCACCCTCTCTCCCTTCTCTCCCTCCTCCCTTCCTCCCTTCCTCCTCCTCCTGGGCTTCCCCTACCCACCCTACCTTCTTTCCTACCCCTCCCATCTCCTCTGCCACTGGCAGCTACACACTCCCTTCTCCCTCCCCCCCTTTTTTTCCCCTTTTGGCTGGTCCCCAGACTTGTACACATGTAGTGAACTTTCGCAGGCTGGAGATCATCTCCTAGTGTTTTTGGGTGCCGTTGTGTTCGTGCTCAAGTGTTCCAGTGTTTAATCGTTTGTGCTCAACCTTTCGCGTGTGTGATCTGTCATCTCTGTGCATGTCCACGTGTCTGAACATTTTTATTTTGGACTCTGCGCCCGTGAACGGCTCCTTGTGTTTTACTTTTGTATGTCTACGTTTGTATATCCACCATGTCTGTTCTGCGATTGTCTTCTTTTGTATCATTAGTTTTATCTGTGGCCGAAGAGCGGCGTAGTATGCCGCTGCTGGCCTACCTGTATCAGGTGTGAAATTAACAATAAAGAAAAAAAAAATCGCATCCTCAAACTGGAATCGACATCATCTTTCAGACGTAGAAACATGCGTACTAACTTCGTTTATGACACACAGCTCCTTCCTGGCATTGCGATTTTTTTTTCTGTAAGCGTATTTTCAGTAAGATTTGAAGGATTTTTATGACAGACCCACAGGTTGTCAAAAACAATTTGACAGTTTTACCTCCTGAAGAAATTCTTTCCACTGGCTACAGTTAATGCAGACGTGTTACATGTAATTCAACGGAATTAATACAAAGCAACAAAATAAGTAGCTAGCGAAAACGAATAGTTCTAATCTTAATTGTAGTTATATTAGCTTCACCACTATAGAACCCTGAATGGTCTGTTGGCATAACAGTCTGGCCTTCACCTTGAGCACACAACCAGCCGCTGTAATATTCCGCGCGCTGGTGCGTGCTGCACGTCTGTTACATCACAGTGGCCACCAATCACTCGTTGTTGCTGATGAAGGGAAAAACTCGGAGCAGCTGTCGGCGTGCACTTGGCACAGACAAAACAGGCGCGGAGTGGAGCTGCTGGAAAGTGGTTACTGCTAGGTAAAAAGCGATGTGCCATACCAGTGTGTGCAATATCGGCATCTCAGTAATTCTCCATGAGCCCCGTGGCAAGCGTACTGAATACCTTCATCGTGTCGTATCAGATCCTGTGGATAATTGGAAAAAAACATGAAATGGTTATGTTATTTACAAGCTGTGACAGTGAAACCTCGAAAACCAGAGCTTAACGGAACAGGTTTCTGATCGGGCCAGGAAGGACGTTTTGGCCGTATTGCAAAAGAGACAATACTACGGTACATCAGATACCAGGAATAACATGCGTAACTTAGAAGAGGTACTTCATTATTGAGAAGTGGACATAATGCAACCCAACATAAAAAGGGGAATGAGCTTTTGTCCGATGAGGGTAGAAGGCAATTGTGTGACCTACATCTATCATCTGAGCAGATTCGTGTGTATTAAGAAGTGCGACGACAGGCTCAATGAAGTGTGCAGGATCACACTCTTGACAGAAGTGCATCTCTCAAAGGGCGGTTAGTGGTATGTTATCGTAGTAATAAGACAAAGTATTACGGCAATAGTTCGGGAATTTAAAAACGCAATCCGAACATGTACATTGAATTTGAGGGTAGCCATAATCATGTGAAAAGCTGAAACTTCCTGGCAGATTAAAACTGTGTGCCGGACCGAGACTCCAATTCGGGACCTTTGCCTTTAGCGGGCAAGTGCTCTACCAACTGAGCTACCCAAGCACGACTCACGTCCCGTCCACACAACTTTACTTCCGCCAGTACCTCGTCTCCTACCTTCCAAACTTTACACAGTTTTAATCTGCCAAGAAGTTTCATATCAGCGCACACTCCGCTGCAGAGTGAAAGTCTCATTATGTGGAAAGCTGTATTCATGAGAGTCCAATTCAGATATTAAAAATCTGATGTTCTGTACGCGAAGAAGGTCGGCCTTGTGGAGAGAAGATGAGAGGCTCGGAGTTGATAAGGTGTCCAGAGATTCTATAGTCAAAGAATTCTCTTATGATCCACTCACAGGATTCAGAGGTCTAGGTCAATACCACTCAATGGTCTCTAAATCCTTGGAAGTCTAATAACCAAGGAGAGTTGCAAGATAGTCGAGTTTTCGTTTCTCTCAGGCACCGATATTGATTATGTAGTTCTTCCACGTTTCTGAATGTTCAGTCGGTGAATGATAATCCGCACTAGGTGATTGGGATACGCTATTCGACTACCGGAAAACTTGATTATCTTTTATTCCGCCTACAAACAACGCAAATCTGGCGATCAAGCGAAACATCTATCGCTTCTGATGTTGCTGTGTAATGCGACCGATCATACACGACGCAACCCCTACTGTAGAAATGGGAACGGAACTGCCGTTTTTCGATCTACTGATCAAGAGGAAACCAGATGGAAGACTCTGCCATACAATTTTTCTTGGGCCTACTGATGAGAGAATCAAGTATGGACACTTGGGCGTTTCAAAAATATTCATCCAGTTTCACAAGAATTTAGTCTGTTTGTCGTGTGGCTGGTGGAGGTCACTGAACATTTGTGAACGGTAAGTACAACTTTGATTCAAAAAATAATTGTATAAACTACCTCAAGGTTGAGTCTTCAAGCGTGTAAAAGATACAACCTTTTAAATCGAATGGCTCTGTTGAAAATGAAAAATTGGTATCCCTTCGTGTAAACTGAAATCCACCCCCAGTTTCGGTCTCCATTCTCGGTAAATGTCGTGTACTAGGGCCTCCAGTCGGGTAGACCGTTCGCCGGGTGCAAGTCTTTCGATTTGACGCCACTTCGCCGACTTGCGCGTCGATGAGGATGAAATGATGATGATTAGGACAACACAACACCCAGTCCTTGAGCGGAGAAAAAAATCCGACCCAGCCGGGAATCGAACCCGGACTCTCAGGATCGACATTCTGTCGCGCTGACCACTCAGTTACCGGGGCGGACTTCCATTCTCGTTGAATAAAGTGTCTTGTGAAATCGGTGGCAAATACATACTGTGTGACAGAGAGGGTAGGGAGTATAATTGCATGGTATGTGTGTGTGTGTGTGTGTGTGTGTGTGTGTGTGTGTGTGTGTGCGCGCGAGCGTGTGTTTGGAAATGGGGGGGGGGGGGGGAGTAGGGGTGGTTATTTATACAGTTCCTCTTTTGAGCCAAATAGTGTCTTATTGCAGAGCAATGTGTTTTCATTTAATACAATTTTTCCTTGGGATATTGATTTTTGTATATGATAATTATCTTCTGTTGTCAATTTTTGGTGCGAGCTATTGCTAGTTTCAAGAATTAAAAAAGAAGGCACGGTGGTAAAACAACTCAGAGCTCGGACGGAAAGATTTAGATCTTCAGTTTTTTCCACGAGCTATTCGAGAGTGGAACGGTCATTAAATAGTCTGAAAGAGGTTCCATGAACCTTCTCTCAAACACTTAAGCGTGCATTGTGGAGTTGTCATGTAGACGTCAGCATATCCAGTCGTGGCCACATCGTAGCTTTGTCATGGATTTGACATACCATGGTATCTTAATAGCTAGACATGATGGGTTCCACAGTGACAACGGCGTGTCGTGAATATCTCATGTTTAGGAAAACCGTTGTCGGACATTGATGACGGGGATTTGCTGCCGACTATCGCAAACAATGGAATGACTCTCCAAAGTTCAAAAAACAACTTCGTTATTAAACGATGGACACGAACATACCATCCAGATCCGACCCCTATCTGTGGGCGTACGGGAGCCATCCCTGCACACGTGATCCTATGCTCACCACACGTCGTGCAGCACAGAGGTCGAAGGACACGGAGTAAGATCTCCTCGACTGATGTCTCGCTTTGCACGGCAGGGCAGTAGTACACTGAGAGGCAAAATAAGGTGACGTGTGGCACCTGACAATACGATACCATACAGGCATGTGGTGCAGGTATTCTCATGTGAAGGATAATTAAAAGAAATGAAACGGTTTGTTTACACCTCCCGCTGGTGAAAGATAGAGAAATCTACTGCCAGATGACGTGCGTCTGTTTGTTTGACGATAGTATGCAGGCGACATACACCGTCGACAAGGCATTGCACAACACCATTGAGCCGTGGTAAGAATTGCTTTTTTGAAGAGCGCGCCGCAGCGCGTTGTGTCAAGTAGTCGCCCTCCGTTTCTGGTTGGTTGGTTGGTTTGTTGGGGGAAGGAGACCAGACAGCGAGGTCATCGGTCTCATCAGATTAGGGAAGGATGGGGAAGGAAGTCGGCCGTGCCCTTTGAAAGGAACCATCCCAGCATTTGCCTGGAGCGAGTTATGGAAATCACGGAAAACCTAAATCAGGATGCCCGGACGCGGGATTGAACCGTCGTCCTCCCGAATGCGAGTCCAGTGTCTAACCACTGCGCCACCTAGCTCGGTACCGTTTCTGGTGGTGACGCCGCTGTGGCAATCGCAGCTTTGGTGCCTACCTCTGGTGGGAAAGGGGTAAGGTTGCCTGTTCACGTGCATTTAAGGGGCGCTATAAGGGCAAGTGTAGTCAGTTGGTCAGCCAGGTCAGTGTGAGGCAGTCAGTGTCTGTCTGTCGTTTGGAGTGCTAGTATGTGTTAGGCCGCCAGTCTTCAGGCACTGGTCATTGGTGGTTGGATCGACTGGTTGGTCGGTCGCGCACATGACTTGTCCATCTTGAGCGTCGGCGCACGTGAGGTCGCCACGTGAGTCCAGTGGCCGCGCCGTACAGCGAGGGGTAGTGGCTTCGCGGCCGGCACGAGAGCAACAGGAGTCAACCCGCGACATTGGGTTGGCCGGCGCGAGCTGCGACGCCGTGAGACGGGAGATCGGCGCGCCTTCCTCCGTCCGTTGAAGCGGCTGGCAGCAAACGGTTCGGGAGAGCGTTTTGGGGGTGCTGCGCCAGGTCTTCGCCAGACATCGCAGTTTTTTTAGAAGTTAAGTGATTCGTGATATGTTGTTTCATTTACTTGTTAAATTCCACTTGTTTTCATGGTCAGTGTCTCGTACCCAGCTTGCTCGTCTATCTCCCTTTCGCATTTGTTAGGCAGTTAGTGTCTGTCTGTCTGTCTGTCTGTTGGTCTGCCGTACGTTAATAGCTGCCTCTGTCATGTTTATCGGCTTCGGTGTAACGGCGAATTCCTGAGATATGTTTTTATCTTGCCTATCATCTTGAGAGGCGGTATATGTGTAATGTAGAGCATGTTGTATGTTTTATGTAAGACTATATTTCATGGGTTGTTTTTTAAATGGTCATTTTAGTATATAAAGTTGCCACCCTTCCACCGTAAGAGCTTTTTTTAAAATCAAGTTGCACCTTCGGTGGCAAGTTAATTTTTTAATGCTAGTGTTTTGTACCACTTCCATCCCTCCTACGGGGTGCACAGTCTATGTGCTTGTGTGAGTTGTTAAAATTTTTAGTTTAAGGTAATCTGGTGTGTTGCAGATTTGCACCAGTGAAGTCTTTCAGAGGTTGTTGTGAGCGGCCGCGACTACGGCCGTGTCAAAAGGGAGCGGCAAGGTTCTCAGCCCGAAAGCTCATACTGTCAATATTTGTTCTTTCCGCCTCGGAATAAGTTGTAACTTGATATTTAGAGGGTGCTTTCTCATTATAATTTTAAATCTGTTTTAAGAAAAAAAGGTTTTTAGGAATAAAATTTCCATTGTCGAAAGAAATTTTATTTGTTCTCATCAGATACCCACCGGCAACTACTTCCGCGCTCACATAGTGTGATTAAATGTGTTAATGTTCTTGATGAATCGCTAGTAAATAAAGTAAATTCTTAAGAAAAGGTTTTGAATGTAAATTCACGGTTCAACCATCGCCCGCCGAACTGCGTGAGAATGGTTTGAGGAACACTGCGCAGACACGGGGGTAATTAGTGCCAGCCGCCACTCCTTCCCGATCCTCCACCACCGGTCACTGAGCATCGTTTCTATTGAGCACAACGAGATGAGAGCGTCTCGGAGCAGCATCAATGTACGTGAGTTGTGGGCAGTGCCCGAGTACACATTACACTGGACCCTCACTGCTTTCGGTGTCTTATGGCCGCCATGCCATGACACATCAGCGTCTTCATCAGGGTGGAAAGCGTGTTCTCTACGTTAGCAGATAGGTGTATCTACTTAAGATGGTCACGCGTGCATTTCTGTATGCGGATAGCCGTTAGCATTAGAGCTGTGTAGTGGTGTTTACAAAATGCGGGTCATGTATATTGCATGCGTTCTAAACTTAACGACACAATCAGTGCCAATCGGCTCGTGAGCAGACAACAAAGCACAAAGCGAGAAGCCCGCTCACTTTCTTCCATAACTGAGCCAGGGTCGGCTACATTATGGAGTAGTATTAGGTGCGATGTATTTATCGTCCACCTGTCGAGAGGTATTATATACGACTCTCTCACATGTCGACCAAGCTGTGAGAACTGTAGAAACGACGGAGGATGATCGAACGCTTACAGCACACACGTTTGACACGTTCCGACGTGCCCGCGGTCGTGGATATGTACTTTGTACTTAGATTATTTTGACCAAATATGGGCCACTCAATTCTGGGACTGTCAAAAACTAATAATCAAAATTAAATTCAGAAAAATATATAACCCGTGACGCAGGGAAACCCATAAGCAAGACTAGTGTTCTCTCTCTTCCCCTCCCTCCATCCCACCCTCTCCCTCACTCACTCTCTCTCTCTCTCTCTCTCTCTCTCTCTCTCTCTCTCTTGTGCTGAACGGTTGGCCGGAGGTTCTAAGAAGAGCGACAGCGAGCTGAGAACGGATACGGTATCGAACGAAACGTATTTATACTTTACACATAAGTTAACAATTATAAAGAATCCGCCTCGATTGCAAATAGAAACCGGATGTTGACCTGGGTTTCGGCGCGGATAACCACGCCTTCTTCGGAACACACTAAAACTACAAACTGCCTAAAGAGGCATGGTGGGCCGCGGGCTCCCAGGTAAACTGAGGTGGCGCCAGCAGCTAGGCTGTGAGAATGTCAGAAAGGAACGCGCACGCGCAAATTGAGAAATCGTCTTCTTTCATGTGATTGGCATAAAATGTGTTACGAAAGTGATCCGATGACCGGGTCAAAGGCGCAGGAAGTTAACGCGTGTGTATGTATAATGTCCTAGCTCGAGGACGATTTTATAGAACTGTAGAACGTGGATAGGCTGAAACTATATAGGCCTATGCGGGATAGCAAATTCCACGCATGCACGTAGGACAGACAAAATACCATTAGCTAGAAGCAGGCTGAAAATATGGGGGATGAATAACCCATTTTTCAATTACTTGGGGTCGGTGATAGTATTTGATGACTACGCTTGGATAAGCGTGTAAAGATACTATATTAAATTCTAAGCGCTATTGACCAGAAAAGGGTCAAATTAGAATGACAGGCTTAATGTAATTGCGTGAAAGGCAATTAATATCTGATGACCGACACATAAATACCTACGTAAGGAAAGTATCATAGCCGTAAATGTATCGAAAGAAAAATATCGATACCTTGAGGTGTCATTGACAAAAAGAGTAGGGTGAATACTCACTATCAGCTCCAATCCGTTCACTTCTATTTTTAAACTGTATCTCTAATGCAGGATGACGATTTTCAAAAGTTTTAAACAGAACAATACAAGCGTTAAATCAGTCATTGTTCTTAAAAATTAGAAATTCAGATATGAAATTACAGAACAGATTATCAGAAAAGCATCTGAATAGTACGCAAAAATTAATCAATTAAATCTTGCCTAAACTTCCCTGTCTTCCTCTATGAAACTAAACCAAACTGAACTCCTCCCGAACAGGACATGATGGCCCAACGGCTCCGACCGGCCGCCGTGTCAACCTCGGCCCACAGGCGTCACTGGATGCGGATATGGGGGGGGGGGGGGCATGTGGTCAGCACACCGCTCTCGCGGCCGTATGTCAGTTTCGGAGACTGGAGCCGCTACTTCTCAATCAAGTAATCAAGTAGCTCCTCAGTTTGCCTCACAAGGGCTGAGTGCACTCCGCTTGCCAGCAGCGGTCGGCAGACCGGATGGTCACCCATCCAAGTGCTAGCCCAGCCCGACAACGCTCAACTTCGGTGATCTGACGGGAACCGGTGTTACCACCGCGGCAAAGCCGTTGGCAGTCTTCCTCCACACAGTCATTAAAAAACAATATTTTCCGAAACAGGCATAAAATGCTGCTATTTATAGTAGAAAGATGTAACTCAAACTCGGAAAACAATTCTTAACTCCAAATTATAGAAATATTTACATTGAATTCTTCTGGCTAATGGAGCTTATCATGACAGTTCACAATGCTATGACCTCATAACACAGCTTTTTAATACAGTAATTTTTGAAACTTGAGTACCTCAAAACTACAATATTTTATTTACGGCGTTCTTGCACCCATGTCGTCATGTATTTATACTAAAGTATGTACCTCTGTAGCCACACTCTTGTTATCCTGTTAATCAAATAATTTTACCATGCTGTTGTGGTGCAGTGTTTTCTTAATTGCTGTTTCTCGTTTGAATGGTTTCAGGAAGACACCAAATTTTTCAAACAGGTTTTTCGTCTCACTTTATTATTATGCTGTGGTGCTATTGCGCAGTGGGAAGAAAGATGTAGTCGACAGACTGAGTTGACTTACCAATAATAAATTGTGTACCTTCACTAAATTTCAATGAACAAAAAATAAACAACAAATCATTGTAGATTGTTACAAAGAGCATCACAACAAAACCTTTCACTTGAGCTAATGCAAACAGAGACAAGAGTAATGCGATGAACAAGAGTAAAAACGAAACTCACAAGAAAAAAGACACCACCTCTTAAGGATTTAAGGATAATAAGAACCGTCCAAACACCACAATTATCATAGCATTTTTAAAAATACGCTACTGGCGATTAAAATTACTACACCACGAAGATGACGTGCTACAGACGCGAAATTTAACCGACAGGAAGAAGATGCTGTGACATGCAAATGATTAGCTTTTCAGAGCATTCACACAAGGTTGGCGCCGGTGGCGAGACCTACAACGCGCTGACATGAGGAAAGTTTCCAACCGATTTCTCATTCACAAACAGCAGTTGACCGGCGTTGCCTGGTGAAACGTTGTGTGGTGCGTCGTGTAAAGAGGAGAAATGCGTACAATCACGTTTCCGACTTTGATAAAGGTCGGATTGTAGCCTAACGCGATTCCGGTTTATCGTATCGGGCCATTGCTGCTCGCGTTTGTCGAGGTCCAATGACTGTTAGCAGGATATAGAATCGGTGCGTTCGGGAGGGTAATACGGAACGCCGTACAGCGTCCCAATGGCCTCGTATCACTAGCAGTCGAGATGACAGGCATCTTATCCGCAAGGCTGTAACGGATCGTGCAGCCACATCTCGATCCCTGAGTCAACAGAGGGGGACGTTTGCATGACAATAACCACCTGCACGAACAGTTCGACGACGTTTGCAGCAGCATGGGCTATCAGCTCGGAGAGCATTGCTGCGGTTACCCTTGACACTGCATCACAGACAGGATGCGATGCTGTACTCAACGACGAACCTGGGTACAAGAATGGCAAAACGTCATTTTTTCGGATGAATACAGGTTCTGTTTACATCATCATGATGGTCGCATCCGTGTTTGGCGACATGGCGGTGAACGCACATGGGGAGCGTGTATTCGTCATCGCCATACTGGCGTATCACGCGGCGTGATGGTATGGGGTGCCATTGGTTACACGTCTCGGTCACCTCTTGTTCGCATTGACGGCACTTTGAACAGTTACATTTGAGATGTGTTACGACCCGTGACTCTACCCTTCATTCGATCCCTGCGAAACCCTACAATTCCTCAGGATAATACACGACCGCATGTTGCAGGTCCTGTACTGGCCTTTCCGGATACAGAAAATGTTCGACTGCTGCCCTGGCTAGCACATTCTCTAGATCTCTCACCAATTGAAAACGTCTGGTCAATGGTGGCCGAGCAACTGGCTCGTCAGAATACGCCAGTCACTACTTTTGATGAGCTGTGGTATTGTGTTGAAGCTGCATGGGCAGCTGTACCTGTACACGCCATCCAAGCTCAGTTTGACTGAATGCCCAGGCGTATCAAGGCCGTTATTACGGCCTGAGGTGGTTGTTCTGGGTACTGATTTCTCATGGTCTATGCACGCAAATTGCGTGGCGTGAAAATGTAATCAGATGTCAGTTCTAGCAAAATATATCTGTCCAATGAATACCCGTTATCATTTGCATTTCTTCTTGGTGTAGCAATTTTAATGGCCAGTAGTGTACAGCTTAACGGCATTAATATCAAAATTTTTGAAACATTGTTCTTGGAACATAAGAACGCCTTCAGACGAATTGCTTCATGATGACCGTTAGAGATTCGTGCCTTCCCAGAGCGTTTCCTGCTCCTTGCCACCGTCTGCTACAGTCATCATGCAGTAACCCTTTCTGAAGATGATCATACACAGGTATAAACTGGCCACCTTTTAAAGTAAAAATAAATGAATTGGTCACGACTTTTTAATTAAAAATTTTAATGGTAAAGTCAGATTTGTAGACCATTAGGATTTTAAAACGCAAACATTCAAAAACTTCCTTTTTATAATGAAGTCGGTTGGTTGTGGGTTTGGATCCTTGGCTCTGCGCTCAAGACCTGCCTGCTGTAACACTTCCAGTTTGACCCATGACACACGCAGACCGGACGCTTTTTGGAAAATTGTGGTAAGTTGCAACGGGACCAAACTGCTGAGGTCATCGGTCACTAGGCTTACAACTACTTAATCTAACTCTAACTTACACTAAGAACAACACACACCGCCATGCCCGAGGGAGGATTCGAACGTCTGACGGGGGAGGAGCGCGAACCACGTGGCGAGGCGCCTTAGACCGAGCGGCTACCCAGCGCGCCTCATGCACATTGGTAAACAATCATTCCTCATCAGCATATATAATTTGTATCGTAATGAACGACCAAAATGATTACCTGAAAAGTCTCAGAATCAGCCACAAGAAACAGCAAGATGTTACAACAATAAATTGAAATAGATGTAAATAATTGCTCTGAAATGTTGCACCAGTAAATATGCAAGGCATCCTGCGAAATGTAACTTGCCCAGTACATCACAAAACATGTTAGATCAGTTTCCATTGAAGAAAACGATACAGTCACTGTGTCTAAGCGAGGACAGAGTTAGCAACACGTCACCTTACAGTGGAGATCGAAGCATTCCTCTCTTGACGCAAACTAAGTATTTTAATGGCGGGTTGCACATTAAGTTCCCTTGTCCAACATGTCAGACTTCACAGTCAGATCTGCTGCCCACACAACACCAGCGAGCCACACATTCCGAATCGGCAAATCTGTACTCCAGTTGACAGAAAACGTGGCCGCCTCCACTGCTGACGTCCGTTGCCGTTCGCAATCTCCTGTCAACAACACACAGCACGGCTCACAGCGAAGTCCTTCTCCAGTGCCCGGAGCCGTAAGGTATCACCGGTTCCGACAGAGGGAGCGAACACCATCCCTGCCCAGCGACTAAACGAACCGGAGTAATGCCAAACTTAATACCAAAACGGAATCGTACCACTGTTGGCAGAGTGCAGTTTATGAAAATACTGCCTAGTTCCACTTTTATTAGCGCCATTCTATCTGCTGATTCAGTAATTTTTGACACAAACCGTTTTTAGCAACAATACAAAAATTATACAAAAAGGAAAAAAAAAGAAACGTGAGAACAATGGGATTCAAAGTGAAAGAAGCGGCGCGTCGTAAGCAGTTTTGTACCCTCTCTCTGCCACTCGCACGAACGACTTCTGTTTAGTTGGTCCTTATTACGAGGATCATTCGATACAATTCACGCTATAAGATATTGATATGAGCAGAAGTACACTGTGCAACACAGTTAAAGGATCACTTTTTAGAAACGCCGTAATTGTCTCCTGTTTCCCCGTAGAAGTTTGCAATTTGGCACAAAGGGGCCTACTGAAACATCTATTCTCGACCTATTTTGTATCTGTACCGTTATTTATGTGTCAGTTTGTAGTATTGCTTATGTATAATGTTGTATCTGTCATGGAAATTCTTTGACTATGTATACATGTTTCAGTTATGTGGCACTTTTGAATGATGTTTAATTATTCTTGTGGATTTAAATAACTAAAGGAATGATTGTTACGCAATGTACTGTAACTGACTTGGTCCATAGTTAGGGAACATAAGGTTGAATGTGAAAGATGTGGGAAAGCTCCGCAGCTACGGAAGTAGCCTGGCGGAGTGGAAAAGGTGTGGTTGGCGCGCAAGTGGCAACTCGTCCTATGTGACGAGTAAGGAGTCTGGGCTGAACAGTGCTGTGGTTAACACCTCGCTAGCAGCAGCGTATCATAGTGGCTCATATTCCTGGAGTTTTGAGACCAGAAGAGCTTAAGAGGAGTATTTATGGGCCTCGGATGCTGCATTTGGTGGTACCATTATCATGGCATGGTTTTTGGCCCTATAAATATAATTCTGACGCCAATAATATATGTAAGAGGGCGAGGCCAATAGTAATGCCATGACTGCATCGCCACCAGGTTAACAGCTATTGCAAATTGCGCCACCAGGGCCACCAACCTTCCACTAAATTGTTTATATTTGGCATTCTGTACATGGACCAGGTATTTGTGAAATTTAGTTGATTTTATAGTAATAATTGTGGTGTTGCTAAAAACTCTATCTTACACCCGTAATTATCCCAAATCACAGACCTGGACAGGAATCCTATCCTAGTGAATTTAGTTCCGAGTGTCCTAATTTGCCATGAGAAAGTGGTTGAACTTGAATTTAATGTTGTGTTGTCATTTGCACAGTCAATTATAATTTTGATTAGGTCAAAAGACTGCTTATGAGAGCAGATTTGTTATTTAAAGACTTATAGTTTGTTGTGCTTTATTTAATTAATAATTAATTATAAGAATACCATTTCTCAGCCGGCCGTTGTGGCCGAGCGGTTCTAGGCGCTTCAGTCCGGAACCGCGCGGCCGCTACGGTCGCAGGTTCGAATCCTGCCTCGGGCATGGATGTGTGTGATGTCCTTAGGTTAGTTTGGTTTAAGTAGTTCTAGGGGATTGATGACCTCAGATGTTAAGTCCCATAGTGCTCAGAGCCATTTTTTGAACCATTTCTCATATATACTAGTGTAGTTTTGTTAATGAGCATGAAAGTTTAAGGGCCTTCATGTACTCGGCTAGTTAGTTAATAAAGCAATGCAAAGGCTCCTTCGGAGCCAGTGTAGTTAGATTTGCATTCTGTTTAGTTGCTTCAAACCGAGTTTAAGAAAGAACTATTTACTGTGTAATTTATTCTAATGCAAATTGGTCAATGCACAGGCATAGAGACCCTGTACTAAACAATGAAGCAACAGAGTATGATCATTACCAAACCCCCCCTGATTTAAATTCAGAATCATTTCAAGCTTTTCGCTGTTAAGCATTGCTGCTAGTTCCAAGTGCGTCGGTAACTGGTTTTATGAACTGTTGCACCTAGTTGATTTAAGGTACGTGTTGTTGAGAGGCATATGTTGCTGTTTACTACATAATTGGCCATTTGCTTATCTGACTTACTAGTTAGTAGCACATTTATCTGCAAGGTTATGGTTACAGTGTTGTAGTGTGAACAGATTTAGGGAAAGCGTTTAGTGTGTGTGTCAAGGAAGGTCAGGTTAGTCTTAGCGTTGCCTTCCGCTTTATCATTTTGCTTGACACAACAATGCCTAATTAGGCTGGCGATCTGTTTTAATATGTAATGTTATAACCTGCTCTTGCGCTGGGAGAAGGTCTGTTCCTGATCCACCGTATACTGTTGGTTATACTTCGCTGGAGTGTTTCAGAAACGAATCCCACTTTGATTGTTCTGTTTCCATTAGGTTATCTCGCGGTCACAACTACTCAAAAATTCCTCGCAGGGGTAGACCGTTAGCATAGATTATCGTTTAAGGTGGTCGGTGGTACCATTACACTACAACCTTACTCTGTATTGATGTAAAAGCTTAACGCCCTGCAGCATCACCCTCGGGCTCGGCGATGCAAGCTTACAACACATGCAATAAAAAGGTCAGAGCTCAGTAGTTCGTCTAAGATGTAACGTGGGTTAATAGTGTCACATTGACATCACATTTCACAACAGTTCTGCATAACTCCATCGTGGACATTTACACGATGAGAAGGTCGTCGCGCCCCCTCTTACCCACATTTCACCCCTTCGTTCGACGCCTCTGCAGTGGAGGTCAGAACTGGGACGCCCAGCGTTGAATTCACACGATTTTCTTATGGGTAGCCAAGGAAAACGTATCAGACACACCGCCGATCAGAAGAGACACGAAAATGCCTCAGCCGCACCATAAAGGGCACCAATGATATCATTCCTTTCTTTGAGGCGTTGATTCCTTCACATTTCACAGCCGAAAACGTTAGTTCGCTGTGTGATGAGTAACAGGACGACGTTGTCGACAAGCTCTGACACCGCTGACACCCCCTTGACGACTCAACACTTCTCTAAGGTCATCATGGGACAGCTACGCCATTGAATGTCATCACTCCTTCAGAGTACAGTGAGACTGCAATTTTGGGGGTGGGGGATGGGAAGGGAACCAAACAGTGAGGTCATCAGCCCCATCGGATCAGCGAAGGGTGGGGAAGGAAGTCGGCAGTGCCTTCCGATGAGACATTTAGGGAAATCAAAGAAAACGTAAACGAGGATGGCCGGACGCAGGTTTGAACTATCGTCCTCTAAATTCGAGTCCAGTGTGCTAATCACTGAGCCAACTCGCTCGGTGTGACCGCAAAGTTTGCTCTCGAGCACAGGCTGCAACCACTAAAAACCGTTCAAAACAATTCGACGACATTTGAACATGATACAAAGTAGCAAAGTGTACTTATGTTTTTTCAGCCCTCCTGTTTCACGCTGCTCTGCGACTGGATCACAGAGGGCTGTGACATTGACACATGCATGAATAAAACGGCAAGGGATCTCTCTAAGACCACCCAGTTTGGCAACGTTCTCGATGCCACCCATGCGCCTCTGTTGAGTTTTCTAAAAATGTAGCAGTTCAAAGACAAACTGTCAATAGTGTCTGAGGCGCCTGCAGGCAGGCTACCCTGCTGCTCTTGCACCTGCTAGGAGTCCTGCAAAATCGGAGGGGTATCAAGGGGTTGACTGTCTGCAGGTGTCTATGACTCTCATCACACTTTCTCTGTACTGACTTCAGTCGCAGAGGCATCAAAAGAAGTGGTGAAGTATGGGTAATGTTGTGACGACCTTCCCATCGTGTGACACGTCCATAGCGCCATTAAGTAGAACTGTGGTGTAACTTGGTACTAATGTGCCATCATTAACCCACCTTACACCTCACATGAACTTCTAAGCTATGGTCATCGTTTCCATATTGGCGACACCTTGTTATCTGAAACGTTGTCGAGCCAGAGGCGATGTCGCATGCCATTACAGAGGAAGGTTCTAGGCAACTTTGAGCCAAATTTCAAATGTCTGAGTCTGAATAGGAGATAATTACAGCGTTTCGAAAAAGTGTTTCTTTAACTGTCTTGCACAGCGCAGTTGCTATATACAGAGTAAAAACTATCGATATCGAGAGTACTCGATATCAAGTAGTGTCGATAGTTTTTTCTGCGTCCCTAGAGCTGAGTGCGGTCTGAGGGTGCAAAGCTATCCTCCTACAGTGTTCGCCTAGATTGCAGATGGGGACAAGAGAGTGTGATGCGGGAGGAGGGGTGGGACGTTGCAGTTGTGCTGCCCTATAGAGAATGGGATCTCTCCAAGCAATCTCGTAACGTCGGTATGACATCTCCTGACATAGGACAGCTGTTCAAATACGGATGCGCTCCCAGATATAGGTTTCCTGTGATTTCCCTCACCTGATGAAGTGAAATGCTGGGAGGGTTGCTTTGAAGAGGACATTACCGATTCATTTCGCCATCCGTCCATAATCTGAACTTATGTTCAGTCTCTAACGGCCTCATCGTCGACAGGACGTCAAACAGTAATTTCTCTTGCTTTGTTACTGCTTTCATGATGCAAGCATATCGTGACCATCGGGGCAAAGTTCTTAGGCAAAGAACCATTTGTTAGGCGGTGTAGTTGTGACAGTATCAAGTTCTGGATTCGAGCAGTCGCATATTTTCCTGTGGTCAGAGGTTCACTGGAGTCTAGTGGAGGAAGTCAAAATTTAGAGGGAGAAAGTTGCGCGGAATATTAAGGAAGTAAAATGTGAAATAAATGTTGAAGAAGAGTAGCAGGGAAATCTGATGAGATGAAAAACATCTATTAGTGAAAAAGTGGAAAGTTCGCGATACATCATGACCAAACAAACACTGTGTCGATTACAAGTGGCCTGGGCGTTTTAACTGAACCACTGCATGTGAATGGTGACAAATAGTAGTAGTACTCCTATAAGACGTTTCATCTAATTTTTCGTGATTTTTGTGGGGAATATTTCAGAATGACATTAAACATTGTGAGAATACAATGCCTTACCAACGAGGGGAGAAGAAAGAAAATGAAATTTCTCGAGTTGAGAGTGTGTGTGATGTTATGTAAGTGAATACAAAATTGAGTCAAATTTACTTGGTAGTATAAGCCCACTTATCAATATGATGTAGCGCCCCGCCTGACCAGGATGCAAGCACTGATTCTGTTCAGAAAGCTATCATAAAACCACTGTATTCTGTCCTGAGGCGGTAACACATGAGGATGCAGGTAGGCTATGTGTTGTGCCTTGAAAATTCCATCAGTCACTATTAGTCATCATCTGAAGTCATACCCGTTGGCTCCCCACACCATGACGCCATCAGTTACACCGCTGCGCTTATCCAAAACATTGACAGAAAGGGATCTCCCCCCCAGATCGTCGCCATACTCGCCAACAATGGTCGTCCGGGGTAGCGCAGAACACATGCGACGAAATTCATCAGCAGCCCATGCTTCCCAGTCATGGCACCACTCCAAACGCAGCCGTTTATGTCGTGGTGTTAATGGCAGCCTATACATGGAACATGTGCAAGAAGTTATCAGTATCTCTCCATGCCCTACAAAAATATAAAAAATTTCCCTCTTGACCTAAAAAACGTAGCTGTACAAACACTTATACATCCAATTATTGGCTACAGCGATGTTATCCTGCTTTACGTAGGGAAGCTCACGGCTCCTGGAACTGATTATGAATGCCTGTGTTCGCTATATCTGGGAAGTTCGACTCTTTGCACATATTTCACCATCATATGTACAGCTATCCCGGCTGCGTGCAGACAAGCGCAGGGATTTCCATGCCTTTTGTCTTCTCTACTGGTTCATCAATGAACGCTGTCCCTCATATCTTTCCTCGACCTTCACGGTCTTTTCTGAACAACGTGGCAGAAACACCCGTTCTCGTCAGAGTAAAATCCTTTCTGCCCCACTCTATCGTTCAGCCACTTTCTCGAAGTAATTCTCAGTAGCAGGAACCCGACTCTGGAATAAATTATTGTATTATAGACACATCAAAAAAAGCTTTGCATCACCTCGGTTCCGAGAGTTCGGGAACCTGTATATAAAATCGGAATAGAGATCAACATAAACGTCATTTGCGCCCTTTTTATTGCTCATGAAAACCACACATTGCATGTTGTACCATCATACAGAGAGACCTTCAGAGGTGGTTGTCCATACAGCTGTACACACTGGTATCTTTAATACCCAGTAGCACGTCCTCTTGCATTGATACATGCCTGTATTCGTCGTTGCGTAGTAACCACAATTTCATCAGGGCACTGTTGGTCCAGATTATTCCACTCCTCAACGGCGATTTGGCGTAGATCAATCAGAGTGGTTGGTGGGTCACGTCGTCCATAAACAACCCTTTTCAATCTATCCCAGGCATGTTCGATAGGGTTCATGTCTGGAGAACATGCTGGCCACTCTAGTCGAGCGATGTCGTTATCCTGAAGGAAGTCATTCACAAGATGTGCGGGATCGCGAGTTGACGTCCATGAAGACGAATGCCTCGGCAATATGCTGCCGATATGGTTGCACTATCGGTCGGAGGATGGCGTTCACGTATCGTATAGCCGTTACGACGCCTTCCATGACCACCAGCGGCGTACGTCGGCCCCACATAATGCCACCCCAAAACAGCAGGGAACCTCCACCTTGCTGCACTTGCTCGACAGTGTGTCTAAGGCGTTAAACCTGATCGGATTGCCTCCAAACACGTCTCCGACGATTATCTGGTTGAAGGCATATGCAACACTCATTGGTGGAGAGAACGTTATGCCAATCCTGAGCGGTGCATTCGGCATATTGTTTGGCCCATCTGTACCGCGTTTAATGGTGCCGTGCTTACAAAGGTGGACCTCTCCATGGACGTCGGGAGAGAAGTTGCGCATCATGCAGCCTATTGTGCGCAGTTTAAGTAGTAACACGACGGTCTGTGGCTGCACAAAAAGCATTATTCAACATGGTGGCGTTGCTGTCAGGGTTCCTCTGAACCATAATTCGTAGGTAGCGGTCATCCACTGCAGTAGTAGCCCTTGGGCGGCCTGAGCAAGGCATGTCATCTATAGTTCCTGTCTCTCTGTATCTCTTCCATGTCCGAACAACATCGCTTTTGTTCACTCCGAGATACCTGGACACTTCCCTTGTTGAGAGCCCTACCTGACACAAAGTAACAATGTGGACGAGATCGAACCGCGGTATTGACCGTCTAGGCATGGTTGAACTGCAGAAAACACGAGCCGTGTACTTTCTTCCTGGTGGAATGACTGGAACTGATCGGCTGCCGGACCCCCTCCACCTAACAGGCGCTGCTCATGCACGGTTATTTACATCTTTGGGCGGTTTTAGTGACATCTGTTAACAGTCAAAGGGCGGTGTCTGTGATACAGTATCCACAGTCAACGTCTGTCTTCTGGAGTTCTGGGAACTGGGGTGATGCAAAACTTTTTTTCATATGTGTATTAGAGAACTGAGTAACATCTGTAGCTTCAGGACACAGTTAATAACATATCTACTAAACCAATAACAAGGCTAGAGGTTGAAAATACCGCTTCAGTTGTAAAGTTCTTTTATTATCACAAGACCGGTTTCTAGCTCTTGTAAGGCCATCTTCAGGTGTCGTAACTTGGTGCTGTGGCTTCTGAGCGCCGCTGTGGACGTGTACTAAGCGCACGGGGCCACAGCATCAAGTTACGACTCCTGAAGATGGCCTTATAAGAGCCCGAAACCGGTCGTGTGACAATAAAAGAACTTTAAAACTGAAGCGGTATTTTCATCGTCTGGTGTAATGCTCAGTTGCGGATGTTCGTCCAACAGGATTGTTTGTTCCAATAATAAGAATTACGATTGTCCCTGCACGCACTCGTTACGCTTATACATCCCTTTTCCCAGTATTCTTAACCGATGGCGTCACCTTAAATTTCCTTTCCCCAGAACTCGTTATATCAGAAAACATATTTTGTACACTCATAAATTCTTTTTTTATCTCTGCTACCGTCATTATTGTTATTATTGTCATAATAATAATAATAATTATTATTATTATTAGTATCATTGACAGCAGCTGCAGTGGTGCAAGTACTGCCAGATTAACTCTATTAGTTCACAGTCAGTATTATTTACTCACAACTACCATTTCAGTTATTCAAATCATTCTGATACCACTCGTCATATTTAAACTGTTATTTCTTAGGCAACTATAATATGAAAAAGGTATTGTACTCTTGAAATCCTGGTCTGATGTAAGAAAAGGGCTGATGGCGCTAGTCAGATCAGGTTAAATGAGTAAATAAATAAAAATGAATATTCTTCAGTGTATTACAATAGTTTGAATTAATGTGTTGCTTCTCAAGGATTGTCCAAAGATGTTCAAGGAAAGACACTACGAGTCGCCAGGAATTATATAAACAGGAAGTGAATGTAAAGCGAAAGGTCTGAAGGTAGACTATGAAGAAATCGAAAAGAAATAGTCGTCACGGCTGATTCAGCAGGACGGTTAGTATTTGACGTCTAATCGACGGCGATTTGATTAGAGAAGAGCAGAAGCTTGGATTCGAGAATTAGGGGGAAGAAATCGGCCTTGACCTTTCAAAGGAACCATCCTGGCGTTTGCCTTCAGCGATTTATGGAAATCATCGAGAACATAAATCTTGGATTTGAACTGTCACTCTCAAGAAAGCGCGTTTAGTGTGCTAACCAGTGCCCCACATCATGCGAGAAGTACACACGATCAGTTTAGAAGCTTATGCATCCAAGTAGCTGACAATCATGGAAAAGAAAACTGGGGATCTGTCGGATGAGAGTCAGTTTGGCCTTCGGAAAGATAAAGGTAGCTGAGAAGCAGTTCTAACGTTGCCTTTTATTATGGAAGGAAGACTTTTAAGTATTAAAATAAACATAAATGCGAGCTCGTAGAATCTGTCAACCTAGGAAAAGCTTTAGAGCCTGGTAATAAGGTGCAAGATGAACTCACAAAAATAGTTGGAACGTATAAGTAAGACAGTATCGACCAGAACAACGAGGTAACAATAGTAATAGAAGACAAAGAATTAAGAGCTCGGATTAGAAGGGACATATAAGAGAGTGGTGTTGCCTTTGGCCCGTACTGTTCAATCCATACATCAAAGAAGAAGTAACGAAAATGAAAGCAAGTTTCAGGAATGGAATTAAAATTCCTTCCGAAAGGGTATCAATGATAAGTTAGCTGATGACATTGGCATCCTCAGTAAAAGTGAGGAATAATTGCGTAATGTGATGAATGAAATGGCCTAATGACCACGCTCGCTCTAAGGACGAAAGAACGGATGAGTAGCAGATACTGCGATTAGCGATAAAGTGACGAAGAAGTAGATGAAGTTAAGAAATTCTGCTACCGTGGATGTAAAATAACAAATCACGGACGGACCAAAATGACATAAAAAGTAGACTTCCACTGGTAAGGCTAAAAGAAATCTACCGAGAAGAAATTTTCGAGAATGTACGTTTGTAACTTACCAATTTGTGCTAGTGAATCATAGATTGTGTGGAAACCGGAAAAGAAGAGAACCGAGGCATGTGAGGTGTGATGCTACAGAAGGATGCTGAATATTGGGTGGACTGATACGAAATGAGGAGGTTCTTTGCAGAATCAACAAAGACAGGAATATTGACAAGAAGTGACAGGATGATAGGACATTAGTTAATACATCAGGGAATGACACCCATGGTACTGGAGGGAGCTCTAGTGGGTAAAAGCTGTTGGGGAAGAGTGAGATTGGAAAAGATCCAACAAATAATGGGAAGCATAGGATATAAGCGCTACTCTCAAATGAAGAGGTTTTCACAGGAGGGAAAATCGTGATGGGCCGCATCAGTACAGGCAGAAACTACACTACAGGCCACTAAAATTAATTGCTATACCACGAACATGACGTGCTACAGACGCGAAATTTAACCGACAGGAAGAAGATGCTGTGATATGCAAATGATCGGCTTTTCAGAGCATTCACTCAAGGTTGGCGCCGGCGGCGACACCTACAACGTGCTGACATGAGGAAAGTTTCCAACCGATTTCTCATACACAAACAGCAGTTGACCGGCGTTGCCTGTGAAACGTTGTTGTGATGCTTCGTGTAAGGAGGAGAAATGCGTACCGTCACGTTTCCGATTTTGGTAAAGGTCGGATCGTAGCCTATCGCGATTGCGGTTTATCGTATCGCGACATTGCTGCTCGCGTTGGTCGAGATCCAATGACTGTTAGCAGAATATGCAATCAGTGGGTTCAGGAGGGTAATACGGAACGCTGTGCTGGATCCCAACGGCCTCGGATCACTATCAGTCGAGATGACAGGCATCTTATCCGCATGGCTGTAACGGATCGTGCAGCCACGTTTTGATCCCTGAGTCAACAGATGGGGACGCTTGCAAGACAACAACCATCTGCACGAACAGTTCGACGACGTTTGCAGCAGCATGGACTATCAGCTCGGAGACCACGGCTGCGGTTACCACTGACGCTGCATCACAGACAGGAGCTCCTGCGATGGTGTACTCAACGACGAACCTGGGTGCACGAATGGCAAAACGTCATTTTTTCTGTTGAATCCAGGTCCGTTTACAGCATCATGATGGTCGCATCCGTGTTTGGCGACATCGCGGTGAACTGACATTGGAAGCGTGTATTCGACATCGACATACTGGCGTATCACCAGGTGTGATGGTATGGGGTGACATTGGTTAAACGTCACGGTCACCTCTTGATCGCATTGACGGCACTTTGAACAGTGGACGTTACATTTCAGACGTGTTACGACCCGTGGCTCTACCCTTCCTTCGATCCCTGCGAAACCCTACATTTCAGCAGGATAATGCACGACTGCATGTTGCAGGTCCTGTATGGGCCTTTCCGGATGCAGAAAATGTTCGACTGCTGCCCTGGCCAGCAAATTCTCCAGATCTCACACCAATTGAAAACGTCTGGTCAATTTTGGCCGAGCAATTGGCTCATTACAACACGCCAGTCACTACTATTGATGAACTATGGTATCGTATCGAAGCTGGATGGGCAGCTGTACATGTACACGCCATCCAAGCTCTGTGTGACTCAATGCCCATGCGTATCAAGGCCGTTATTACGGCCAGACGTGGTTGTTCTGGGTACTGATTTCTCAGGACCTATGCACCCAAACTGCGTGAAAATGTACTCACATATCAGTTCTAGTATAATATATTTGTCAAATGAATACCCGTTCATCTTCTGTATTTCTTCTTGGTGTAGCAATTTTAATGGCCAGTAGTGTAATAAAATAATCACAAGTAATGACTTGTTTAGAGTCTCATTACCTTAACTTAAGCTATTGGCGACTTTTATCTTTCGGTTGGTAGCCCTCCGAGTGATTTTACGCTTTACATGTTGGGGCCGCACTGGCGATACCGAGGGGCTAATTAAAACGCTACGATTGTCTCGAGTGCAGCGTGATGAGGAAGCGAGTGGCCGCGTGACGCGAGACAAGTGAGTGAGCGCCTGTGTACACGGCTGTGGACACGGCGGGCGTGCTGCGTGGAGAGGCGGCGACACCCACGCGGTGACGTGACGGGCCGCGCTCCATGGCCTGGGTCAAGCCGCGCCGCGGGCTGCGGGTCGTGGGCGCCGCGCCGCTGTAGCGTTACACGTCCGCGTCACGTCACGTCGCCTCACGTCACGTCACGTCACGTCACGTCACCGCAGCCGCCGGACAGGCCTTTGTGCAGCGAGCAGTACTCACACAGCGGTTTGTCGCCACTACCGCCTCGTCCCGCAGCAGACTACGATAGCCATTAATACGTTACCTTGTTTGTAGACTACAGCTCCTTTTAATCGGAACTTGAGAGTATCTGCCTTTATATCCACGACTTTAGTCCACAAGCTGTCCGAAGGCGTCTGGCGGAGGGTACTTCTACAATGAAGCGCCAAAGAAACTGGTATAGGCACGAGTATAAAAATACAGCCTATACAAGACAAGTGTCTGTCGCAGTTATTAGATCTGTCACTGCTGCTATACTACTGGCACACCAAGAAGAAATGCAGATGATAAACGGGCATTCATTGGACAAATATATTATACTAGAACTGACATGTGATTACATTTTCACGCAATTTGGGTGCATAGATCCTGAGAAATCAGTACCCAGAACAACCACCTCTGGCCGTAATAACGGCCTTAATACGCCTGGGCATTGAATCAAACAGAGCTTGGATGGCGCGTGCAGGTACAGCTGTCCATGCAGCTTCAACTCGATACGGCAGTTCATCAACAGTAGTGACTGGCGTATTGTGACGATCCAGTTGCTCGGCCACCATTGACCAGACGTTTTCAACTGGTGAGAGATCTGGAGAATGTGGTGGCCAGGGCATCAGTCGAACATTCTCTGTATCCAGAAAGGCCCGTACATTATCTGCAACATTCGGTAGTGCATTATCCTGCTGAAATGTAGGGTTTCGCAGGGATCGAAGGAAGGGTAGAGCCACGGGTTGTAACACATCTGAAATGCAACGTCGACTATTCAAAGTTCCGTCAGTGCGAACAACAGGTGACCGAGACGTGTAACCAATGGCACCCCATACCCTCATGGCGGGTGATACGCCAGTATGGCGATGTCGAATACACGCTTCCAATGTGCGTTCACCGCGATGTTGCCAAACACGGATGTGATCACGTGATGCAGTAAACAGAACCTGGATTCATCCGAAAAAATGACGTTTTGCCATTGGTGCACCCAGGTTCGTCGTTGAGTACACCATCGCAGGCGCTCCTGTATGTGATGCAGCGTCAAGGGCAACCACAGCCATGGTCTCCGAGCTGATAGTCCATGCTGCTGCAAACGTCGTCGAACTGTTCGTGCAGATGGTTGCTGTCTTGCAAACGTCCCCATCTGTTGACTGAGGGATCGAAACGTGGCTGCACGATCCGTTACAGCCATGTGGATAAGATGCCTGCCATCTCTACTGTTAGTGACACGAGGCCATTGGGATCCACCACAGCGTTCCGTATTACCCTCCTGAACCCACCGATTTCATATTCTCCTAACAGTCATTGGATCTCGACCAACGCGAGTAGCAATGTCGCGATACGATAAGCCGCAATCACGATAGGCTACAATCCGACCTTTATCAAAGTCGGAAACGTGATGATACGCATTTCTCCTCCTTACACGAGGAATCACAACAACGTTTCACCAGGCAACGCCGGTCAACTGCTGTCTGTGTATGAGAAATCGGTTGGAAACTTTCCTCATGTCAGCACGTTGAAGGTGTCACCACTGGCGCCAACCTTGTGTGAATGCTCTGAAAAGCCGATCATTTGCATATCACAGCATCTTCTTCCTGTCGGTTAGATTTCGTGTCTGTAGCATGTCACCTTCGTGGTGTAGCAATTTTAATGGTCAGTAGTGTACAACGGCACGTTATCAAGATTTAAGTGTGATTGAACTTTGTGTTTTAGTCGGTGCACGACCGATAGGACACAGCATTTCGGAGGTAACCATGAAAGGGGGGATTTTCCCGTACAACCGTTTCACGAGTGTATCGTGAATATCAGGAATTCTGTAAAACATCAAATCTCCGACATCACTGCGGTAGGAAAAAGAACGGGACCAACGACGACTGAAGAGAATCGTTCAGTGTGATAGAAGTGCAACCCTTCCGCAGATTGCTGCAGATTTCAATGCTGGACCATCAACAAGTGTCAGCGTGCGAAGCATTCAACGAAACGTCATCGGTATGGGCTTTCGGAGCCGAAGGCCCACTCTTGTACCCTTGATGCCCTGATGACTCCACGACACAAAGCTTTACGCCCCGTCTTGGCCCGTCAGCACCGACATTGGACTGCTGATGACTGGAAACATGTTGCCTGGTCGGACTAGTCTCGTTTCAAATTGTATCGAGCGGTTGGACGTGTACGGGTATGAAGACAACCTCATGAACCCACGGACTCTGCATATTGGCAGGGGACTGTTCAATCTGGTGGAGGCTCTGTAATGGTGTATGGCGTGGGCAGTTGCAGTGATATGGGACCCCTGATACGTCTAGATACGACTCCGACAGGTGACACGTGCATAAGAATCCTGTCTGATCACCGGCATGAATTCATATCCTTTGCGCAATCCGACGGACTTGTGCAATTCCAGCAGGACAATGCGACATCCCACAGGCCCAGAATTGCTACAGAGTGGCTCCAGGAAATCTCTTCTGAGTTTAAATACTTTCGTTAGCCACCAGATTCCACAGACATGTACGCTACTGAGCATATCTGGTATGCCTTGCAACGAGCTGTTCAGAAGAAATCTCCACCCCCTCTACTCTTACAGACTTGTAAATAGCCTTGCAGGATTCATGGTGTCAATTCCCTCCAGTACTACTTCAGACATTAGTCGAGTCTATACCGCGTCGTGTTGCGGCACTTGCGCGTGCTCGCGAGGTCCCTACAAGATATTAGGCAGGTGCATCAGTTTTTTTGGCTCTTCAATGTATATAGACTACTCTTTAAACACAAATTTCCTCCTTATCGTGTGATTTTTATTTAGCAGGGCCATGTGCTCATTCAACATAATGTTGCGACAGCACAGACGCACCAACAAGATGCATCCAACAACAACACCACACACGGGACATTCAGCATTTGTCTGAAAAGTTCTGTAATTCAGCGGTTTGTAGAGGGTGGTAGGACGAAGTCGTCTCCCTTATTCTCCCTCGGCATACCACTGACGGCACCACTCCTACTACCACGCCAAGACTACAGTGCTCAAAAAAAGGTTCAAATTGCTCTAAGCACTATGGGACTTAACATCTGAGGTCATCAGTTCCCTAGAACTTAGAACTACTTAAACCTAACTAACCTAAGGACATCACACACATACATGCCCGAGGCAGGATGCGAACCTGCGACCGTAGCAGTCGCGCGGTTCCGGACTGAAGCGCCTAGAACCGCTTGGCCACAGCGGCCGGCTGTTGCCGTGTGCTTCCTCACAGACTATTGCGTGCTGTATATGCTCCATTCTTATAGTTCGGTTAACTGGGTATGCATCAAAAATCTAGAGTACATCAAATGGCATTCTACAAACTGGATTCATGCTCATGTAATAATAATCAAAATGATTCACGTATTTCGCTGCTGTTGTTGGTGGTGATTTCTCCCTAACATTATCATGCATTTAATGCTACTACATTTTGTTTGGTAGATGGCAAAATGTCACAGCCAAAAGAACGTGAACTGTACATGTGTGGTCGTGCCTACTGGTTGCTCATAGGGTGCTTAGAGGATGCTGTGCTCTCGAAATGCTATACAACACTTCAAATAAATAACATCAGTAGTTTTATTTCTAGAAAATGAATTGACAGTACTTAACTTTATTTACCGCAAATGTCGCTAGATTGAGGCGGCATGTAAACAGTACAGTTCTTGCTATACACAGAGTCCAACGAGACACTTGATACGGATCACGACAATCTGATAGCGTAGCACTTATGTCCGTTGCAGACTGGGGCGATCTCAGCGACCGCGGCTAACAGGAGCGGCGTTTATATTCATTTGTTGCAGCGGGCGCGCCTGACGCAGCGCGGCCCAATATCGCGCACCATTGGCCACCGTTTTCTCACTGCCTTCTCTGGTCTTGCGTTCCGCATCTTCGTTCCGACGTTTGTGGCTACGCCAGAACAGTACAGACCAGCGTACAGAATTGGCGGATATCACAGGCCGCTGCCTTCTCTGACTAGGGTATTGGAAATTCGGTACTACGTTACCACAGATAACGGAGTGGCAACTAAGTAGAGAAATACCTGGAAGATATAACTAAATGCTGCAAATAAAAATCTTTGATTTTTCACTGTGGTTTCCATTTCTCGAACTGACTGAAAAAAAAATTGCCCTCGTCATTTTAATCGTCCTCAAGGCACTGGTGTACAGTTTCCGTTTCAGTGTTTCCTTGTAAGCTACGACCAAGAAATATATTTCATGAAGTTTCGGGACTACTGCTGGATGACGTCGACATCTAGTATTGTAATTTCGGCAGATAGTCGTTCATCTTCAGGTGAGCGTTTTACACACCCTAAAATAGTCACCTGAAGATGACTGAATGATTGTCAACTGAAATATCGTGCTAAGATGTCGAAACATCTGGCTGCATTACATTACGTTATTAATAGTTGATTCGTAGATCTCGAATACGACATTTCTTAATTATGTAGAACGTATCAGCTTAACCTAAGAAACTTCCTGGCAGATTAAAACTGTGTGCCGGATCGAGACTCGAACTCGGAACCTTTGTCTTTCGCGGGCAAGTGATCTACCATCTGAGCTAACCAAACACGACTCCGGATCCGTCCTCACAGTTTTAATCTGGAGGAAGTTTCATATCAGCGCACACGCCACTGCAGAGTGAAAATGTCATTCTAGCTTAACCTAAGTTTTCATTACACTTTCTTTTTCAGTTACTACTTCATATCTAAAAATTCATTTACTGAGTACAAGGAGTTATCATTCAGAAAGTCTTTCAATTTTTTAAAACTTTGTTTAGCTGTCGGTCAGATTTTTAATGCTGTTTGCCAAATGACTGAAGATTTTTGAGGCAGGATCATTCACCACTTTCTGTGCCAAAGTCAGATTTAACCCACAGTACTGAAGATCATCCTTTCTTCTAGTGTTGCAGTTATGCACTTCGCTATTATTTTTGAATTGGGATGAGTCACTGATAACAAATTTCGTAATTCAATATACATATACATATACACACATCACCCCGGTTCCCAAACCTCCTGAAGATATAGACGTTGACTGTGGACATTGTATCACAGACATAGTCCCTTTGACTGTTCAGAGATGTCATTAAACCCGCCGGCCGGAGTGGCCGTGCGGTTCTAGGCGCTGCAGTCTGGAACCGAGCGACCGCTACGGTCGCAGGTTTGAATCCTGTCTCGGGCATGGATGTGTGTGATGTCCTTAGGTTAGTTAGGTTTAATTAGTTCTAAGTTCTAGGCGACTGATGGCCTCAGAATTTAAGTCGCATAGTGCTCAGAGCCATTTGAACCATTAAACCCGCCCAAATATGTAAACAACTATGCTTGAGCAGCGTCTATTAGACAGAGGAGGTCCGACAGACGATCAGTTCCAGTCATTCCACCAGGAAGTGGGTACACGGCTCGTGTTGTCTGTAGTTCAACCATGCCTCGATGGTCGATACCGCAGTTCGATCGAGTCCGCAATGTTACTTTGTGCCAGGAAAGGCTCTCAACAAGGGAAGTGTCCAGGCGTCTTGGAGTGAACCAAAGCGATGTTATTCGGACATGGAGGAGATACAGAGAGACAGGAACTATTGATGACGTGCCTTGCTCAGGCTACCCAAGCGCTACTACTGCAGTGGATGATCGCTACCTACAGATTATGGCTCGGAGGAACCCTGACAGCAACGCCACCATGTTAAATAATGCTTTTCGTCCAGCCACAGAATCTCTTGTTACGACTCAAACTGTGCGCAATAGGCTGCATGATGAGTAACTTCATCCCTGACGTTCATGGCGAGGTCGATCTTTGCAACCACGACAACATGCAGCGCGGTTCAGATGGTCCCAACAACATGCCGAATGCACCGCTCAGGATTAGCATAACGTTCTCTTCACCAATGAGTGTCGCATATGCCTTCAACCAGACAATCGTCGGAGACGTGTTTGAAGGCAACCCGGTCAGGCTTAACGCCTTAGACACACTGTCCAGCGAGTGCAGCAAGGTGGAGGTTCCCTGCTGTTTTGGGTGAATTGGGTGGTCATGGAAGACGCCGTAACGGCTATACGATACGTGAATGCCATCCTCCGACCGATAGTGCAACCATATCGGCAGCATATTGGCAAGGCACTCGTCTTCATGGGCGACAATTCGCGCCTCCATCGTGCACATCTTGTGAATGACTTCCTTCAGGATAATGACATCTCTCGATTGGAGTGGTCAGCATGTTCTCCAGACATAAATCCTATCGAACATGCCTGGGACAGAATGAAAAGGGCTGTTTATGTTCGACGTGACCCACCAACCACTCTGAGGGATCTACGCCGAATTGCCGTTGAGGTGTTGGACTATGTCGACCAACACTGGCTTTATGAACTTGTGGATAGTACGCCACGACGAATACAGGCACGTATGATTGCAAGAGGACGTGTTACTGGCATTAGAGTTACCGGCGTGTACAGCAATCTGGACCACCACCTCTGAAGGTCTCGCTGTATGGTGGTACAACATGCAATGTGTGGTTTTCATGAGCAATAAAATGGGCGGCAATGACTATGTTGATCTCTATTCCAGTTTTCTGTACAGGTTTCGCAGAACTCTCGGAACGGTGGTGATGCGAAACATTAACGCCGCAAGGTGACGCACGAGGTAGCTGGAGAGAAGGGTATAAATATGCTACTGGGGTAATGAGACATCTCATTTCCGTCACAGTTTCTTGGAGCAGACATGTACACCAACGAATAAAAGTTAGATATGCTTCTAGTGTATGGTGAAAGCAGAAGAAATGCTGTTAGTACAATAAAGCGATATGGAGAGCTGTATCCTGATGGTGAGCGTCCTACGTGCCAGCTTCTTGCACGTATTTGCAAGAAACTACTTGAATCTGGATCATGTAACCCCATACAGAGGATAAGGTAGAAAACTACAACTGGCGAGGTACATGAAGAGGGCGTTCTAGCGTTGGCGCATAACGACCCTACTGTTTCGTCGCGACGTATCGCCTCGGAATGTGGTATAAGTCAGAAAAGTGTTCCACGCATATTGCACCGGCATAGATTTCACCCGTTTCACCTCTCATTACATCAAGCACTCTCCGGTGTGGATTTCGAATGGCGCCAGGAATTTTGCCGGTTTGCTCTGCAGCTCCTACAAGATGATCCAACGATAAATGTTTTTTATTCCAGTCTTTGATCACAATATCAATTCTTTTGACGGTGACCGGTTTCTCATCGTCAAAAGAATTGATATTGTGATCACAGACTGGAATAAAAAACATTTAACAGTATTGGATCACAGTTCAAATAGGCGACTATGTCGCAGCTGGTGAATGGTCCAACGTTTTTTCAATGGGTGCTTTTTACCGATGAAGCGACTTTCACCTACCACGGTATTGTGAATTTGCATAATATGCATTATGGTCAATAGAGAACCCTCATTGGCTGTGACAGGTACAGTATCAGCAACCGTGGAGTGTTATCGTGTGGTGCGGCGTAGTCGCAAATGTCAAACTGGTTCAAATGGCTCTGAGCACTATGGGACTTAAGGTCTGAGGTTATCAGTCCCCCAGAACTTAGAACTACTTAAACCTAACTAACCTAAGGACATCACACATATCCATGCCCGAGGCAGGATTCGAACCTGCGACCGTAGCGGTCGCGCGGTTCCAGACTGTAGCGCCTAGATCCGCTCGGCCACTCCGGACGGCTCGCAAATGTCACTCTTGGGCCGTACGTCTTTCCGGGTATACTAAATGGCAATAACTTTGCACAGTTCCTGCGAAACGTTCTGCCCATTTTGCTGCAAGAGGTACCACTAACTACGCGTCAGTGCATGTGGTTCCAACATGACGACTGTCATGCTCACTCTTCCCGTGTGGCTACAGAGCTGTTAAATGAAAAGTTCCCGGATTGTTGGATAGCACTACGTGCTGAAGTGAAGTGGCCAGCCCGAAGTCCTGATCTGACCCCACTTGATTTTTTTTTCTGTGGGGAGCAATCAAACACAAAGTTTATGCTGAGACACAACCTACGCCAGGCGATATGAAACAACGTATTATCGAAGCGTGCGCTGATATCTCACGTGACACCCTCGAAACCGTTCACAAATCATTCGAAAGGCGACTACAAATGTACATTGCAGCAGAGGGGAAGTATTTTGAGCAAATGCTTCAGTAAAGTTTTGTATCACGTACAGTATGTATTTTGCATCTTGTGTATTAGCTTTGTAATGTGACCAACATTAAATATTTTCAAATACCAAACAAATACGTACGAAATAATTGTGACCAATAAGGGCCTCCTCATTTACATTTGTATTTCTGTTACTTAAAATGCATTAACATCTTGTAATATTTTAATACTGTATGTTGTCTACTATTTTGTTATCGTAGTTGTCAAATAACTGAATAATATTTGAGCGACATAATCAGTTAATTTTTGTGCAAAATATCGCAATATGTATTACTATTATCGGGTAAATGGATGTATTCAAGTGGCCGCTGTCCCTCCAATTCACTTTCCAAACGGCATCTATGTATCTATTATGGTTGGGGAGATACAAGGGGTGTTATGATTTAGCTGCCTCATCCTTTATATATATACAGGGTGTTACAAAAAGGTACGGTCATACTTTCAGGAAACATTCCTCACACACAGAAAGAAAATATGTTATGTGGACATGTGTCCGGAACGCTTACTTTGCATGTTAGAGCTCATTTTATTACTTCTCTTCAAATCATATTAATCATGGAATGGAAACACACAGCAACAGAACGTACCAGCGTGACTTCAAACACATTGTTACAGGAAATGTTCAAAATGTCCTCCGTTAGCGCGGATACATGCATCCACCCTCCGTCGCATGGAATCCCTGATGCACTGATGCAGCCCTGGAGAATGGCGCATTGTATCACAGCCGTCCACAATACGAGCACGAAGAGTCTTTATATTTGGTACACGGGTTGTGTAGACAAGAGCTTTCAAATGCCCCCATAAATGAAAGAGGGTTGAGGTCAGGAGAGCGTGGAGGCCATGGAATTGGCCCGCCTCTACCAATCCATCGGTCACCGAATCTGTTGTTGAGAAGCGTACGAACACTTCGACTGAAATGTGCAGGAGCTCCATCGTGCATGAACCACATGTTGCGTCGTACTTGTAAAGGAACATGTTCTAGCAGCACAGGTAGAGTATCCCGTATGAAATCATGATAACGTGCTCCATTGAGCGTAGGTGGAAGAACATGGGGCCCAATCAAGACATCGCCAACAATGCCTGCCCAAACGTTCACAGAAAATCTGTGTTGATGACGTGATTGCACAATTGCGTGCGGATTCTCGTCAGCCCACACATGTTGATTGTGAAAATTTACAATGTGATCACGTTGGAATGAAGCCTCATCCGTTAAGAGAACATTTGCACTGAAGTGAGGATTGACACATTGTTGGATGAACCATTCGCAGAAGTGTACCCGTGGAGGCCAATCAGCTGCTGATAGTGCCCGCACACGCTGTACATGGTACGGAAACAACTGGTTCTCCCGTAGCAATCTCCATACAGTGACGTGGTCAACGTTACCTTGTACAGCAGCAACTTCTCTGACGCTGACATTAGGGTTATCGTCAACTGCACGAAGAATTGCCTCGTCCATTCCAGGTGTCCTCGTCGTTCTAGGTCTTCCCCAGTCGCGAGTCATAGGCTGGAATGTTCCGTGCTCCCTAAGACGCCGATCAATTGTTTCGAACGTCTTCCTGTCGGGACACCTTCGTTCTGGAAATCTGTCTCGATACAAACGTACCGCGCCACGGCTATTGCCCCGTGCTAATCCATACATCTACATCTACGTCTACATTTATACTCCGCAAGCCACCCAAAGGTGTGTGGCGGAGGGCATTTTACGTGCCACTGTCATTACCTCCCTTTCCTGTTCCAGTCGCGTATGGTTCGCGGGAAGAACGACTGTCTGAAAGCCTCCGTGCGCGCTCTAATCTCTCTAATTTTACATTCGTGATCTCCTCGGGAGGTATAAGTAGGGGGAAGCAATATATTCGATACCTCATCCAGAAACGCACCCTCTCGAAACCTGGCGAGCAATCTGCACCGCGATGCAGAGCTCCTCTCTTGCAGAGTCTGCCACTTGAGTTTGCTAAACATCTCCGTAACGCTATCACGGTTACCAAATAACCCTGTGACGAACGCGCCCCTCTTCTTTGGATCTTCTCTATCTCCTCCGTCAAACCGATCTGGTACGGATCCCACACTGATGAGCAATACTCAAGTATAGGTCGAACGAGAGTTTTGTAAGCCACCTCCTTTGTTGATGGACTACATTTTCTAAGCACTCTCCCAATGAATCTCAACCTGGTACCCGCCTTACCAACAATTAATTTTATATGATCATTCCACTTCAAATCGTTCCGCACGCATACTCCCAAATATTTTACAGAAGTAACTGCTACCAGTGTTTGTTCCGCTATCATATAATCATACAATAAAGGATCCTTCTTTCTATGTATTCGCAATACATTACATTTGTCTATGTTAAGGGACAGTTGCCACTCCCTGCACCAAGTGCCTATCCGCTGCAGATCTTCCTGCATTTCGCTACAATTTTCTAATGCTGCAACTTCTCTGTATACTACAGCATCATCCGCGAAAAGCCGCATGGAACGTCCGACACTATCTACTAGGTCATTTATATATATTGTGAAAAGCAATGGTCCCATAACACTTCCCTGTGGCACGCCAGAGGTTACTTTAACGTCTGTAGACGTCTCTCCATTGATAACAACATGCTGTGTTCTGTTTGCTAAAAACTCTTCAATCCAGCCACACAGCTGGTCTGATATTCCGTAGGCTCTTACTTTGTTTATCAGGCGACAGTGCGGAACTGTATCGAACGCCTTCCGGAAGTCAAGAAAAATAGCATCTACCTGGGAGCCTGTATCTAATATTTTCTGGGTCTCATGAACAAATAAAGCGAGTTGGGTCTCACACGATCGCTGTTTCCGGAATCCATGTTGATTCCTACATAGTAGATTCTGGGTTTCCAGAAACGACATGATACTCGAGCAAAAAACATGTTCTAAAATTCTACAACAGATCGACGTCAAAGATATAGGTCTATAGTTTTGCGCAACTGCTCGACGACCCTTCTTGAAGACTGCGACTACCTGTGCTCTTTTCCAATCATTTGGAACCCTCCGTTCCTCTAGAGACTTGCGGTACACGGCTGTTAGAAGGGGGGCAAGTTCTTTCGCGTACTCTGTGTAGAATCGAATTGGTATCCCGTCAGGTCCAGTGGACTTTCCTCTATTGAGTGATTCCAGTTGCTTTTCTATTCCTTGGACACTTATTTCGATGTCAGCCAGCTCCGCATTTGTAAACATTGCACTGACTGCAAAACCACGTTCGTGATGAACACTAACCTGTCGATGCTACGTACTGATGTGCTTGATGTTAGTACTGTAGAGCAAGGAATCGCATGTCAACACAAGCACCGAAGTCAACAATACCTTCCTTCAATTGGGCCAACTGGCGGTGAAACGTGGAAGTACAGTACATACTGACGAATCTAAAATGAGCTGTAACATTTAAATTAAGCGTTTCCGGACACATGTCCACATAACATCTTTTCTTAATTTGTGAGTGAGGAATGTTTCCTGAATGTTTGGCCGTTTCTTTTTGTAACCTCCAAAAGAAATGCACACTATTTTTTTAATCCATCTTTTATTCTACATGTCTGAAAGTTTTACAGTGTGTAGATACATCTTTTAGGAACAATACTTTCATTTCTCCACATAATTTCCATCCCTCTCAACTGCCTTACGCCGTCTTGGAACCAGCGCCTGTACTCGTATACCCGCACGACAAAATTCTGGATCAACCTGTTGGAGCCACTGTTTGGAAGTGTGCACAAGGGACTAATCATCTTCAAACCTTGTTCCACGAAGAGAGTCTTTCTGTTTCCCAAAGAGATGATAGTCACATGGACCCAGGTCAAGACTGTAAGGCGGGTGTTTCAGTGTTGTCCATCTGAGTTTTGTGATCACTTCCATGGTTTTGGACTGACATGTGGCCGTGCATTGTCGTGCAACAGCAAAACATCATACTTTTGCCGATATGGTCGAACACGACTCAGTCGAGCTTGAAGTTTCTTCAGTGTTGTCACATATGCATCAGAATTTATGGTGGTTCCACTTGACATGGTGTCCACAAGTAAGAGTCCTTCGGAATCGAAAAACACCGTAGCCATAACTTTTCCAGCAGAAGGTGTGGTTTTGAATTTTTTTTCTTTGGTGAACTTGCATGATGCCACTGCATTGATTGCCTCTTCGTCTCTGGTGAAAAATGATGGAGCCATGTTTCATCACCTGTCACAATTCTTCCAAGAAATTCATCTCCACCATTCTCGTATTGTTTCAAAAGTTCGCTGCACACCGTTTTTCTTCTTTCTTTGTGAGCCACTGTCAACATCCTGGGAACCCACCTGGCAAAAACCTTTTTTAACGCCAACACTTTCAGTATTCTGCAAACACTTCCTTCCCGTATCTCAACGTTGCATGACAATTCGTTCACTGTGATGCGTCTGTCAGCAGTCACCAATTTGTTAACTCTCTGCACATTGTCTGGAGTGTGTGCAGTACGAGGCCTGCCGCTGCGAGGACAATCCTCAATATTGCCGTGGCCGCTTTCATCACGTAACCTGCTTGCCCACCGACTAACTGTACTGCGATTGACAGCAGCATCTCCATACACCTTTTCCAAACTCTTGTGGATGTTTCCCACCGTCTCATTTTCACAGCACAGGAATTCTATGACAGCACGTTGCTTCTGACGAACGTCAAGTGTAGCAGCCATCTTGAAGACATGCTGTGACGGCGTCAGTCACGGGAACAGGTTGAACTAAGTTTGAAAACAAGTGGGAAGGATGTATCTACACAATGTAAAACTTTCACACATACAGAATGAAAACTGTATTTTTACAAAAACAGTGTGCATTTCTTTTGGAGTAACCCTCGTATAGGGTGGTCCATTGATAGTGACTGGGCCAAATATCTAACGAAATAAGCATCAAATGAAAAAACTAGAAAGAACGAAACTCTTCTAGCTTGAAGGGGGCTATAGTTGGCCCGCTAGATCGCGCTGCCATAGGTCAAACGGATATCAACTGCGTTTTTTTAAAAATAGGAACCCCCATTGTTTATTACATATTCGTGTAGTACGTAAAGAAATATGAATGTTTCAGTTGGACCACTTTTTTCGCTTTGTGATGGATGGCGGTGTAATAATCACAAAAGTTTAAGTACTTGGTATCACGTAACATTCCGCCAGTGCGGACGGTATTTGCTTCGTGATACATTACCCCTGATAAAATAGACCGTTTAACAATTGCGGAAAAGGTCGATATGGTGTTGATGTATGGCTATTGTGATCAAAATGCCCAACGGGAGTGTGCTAAGTATGCTGCTCGGTATCCTGGACGACATCATCCAAGTGTCCGGACCGTTCGCCGGATAGTTACGTTATTTAAGGAAACAGGAAGTGTTCAGCCACATGTGAAACGACAACCACGACCTGCAACAAGTAATGATGCCCAAGCAGGTGTTTTAGCCGCTGTCGCGGCTAATCCGCACATCAGTAGCAGACAAACTGCACGAGAATGGGGAATCTCAAAAACGTCGGTGTTGAGAATGCTACATCAACATCGATTATACCCGTACCATATTTCTATGCACCAGGAATTGCATGGCGACGACTTTGAACGTCGTGTACAGTTCTGCCACTGGGCACAAGAGAAATTCCGGGACGATGACAGATTTTTGAACGCTTTCTATTTAGCGACTAAGCGTCATTCACCAACAGCGGTAACGTAAACCTGCATAATATACAGTATTGGGCGCCGAAAAATCCACGATGGCTGCGACAAGTAGAACATCAGCGGCCTTGGCGGGTTAATGTGTGGTGCGGCATTATGGGAGGAAGGATAATTGGCCCCCATTTTATCGATGGCCATCTAAATTGTGCAATATATGCTGATTTCCTTCTTAATGTTCTACCGATGTTACTACAAGATATTTCACTGCATGACAGAATGGCCGTGTACTTCCAACATGATGGATGTCCGGCGCATAGCTCGTGTGCGGTTGAAGCGGTGTTGAATAGCATATTTCATAACAGGTGGATTGGCCGTCGAAGCACCATGCCATGGCCCGCACGTTCACCGAATCTGACGTCCCCGGATTTCTTCTGTGGGGAAAGTTGAAGGATATTTGCTATCGTGGTCCACCGACAACGCCTGACAACATGCGTCAGCGCATTGTCAGTGCATGTGCGGACATTACGGAAGGCTAACTACTCGCTGTTGAGAGGAATGTCGTTACACGTATTGCCAAATGCATTGAGGTTGACGGACATCATTTTGAGCATTTATTGCATTAATGTGGTATTTACAGGTAATCACACTGTAACAGCATGCGTTCTCAGAAATGATAAGTTCACAAAGGTACATGTATCACATTGGAACAACCGAAATAAAATATTCAAACGTACCTACGTTCTGTATGTTAATTTAAAAAACCTACCTGTTACCAACCGATCGTCTAAAATTGTGAGCCATATTTTTGTGACTAATTACAGCGCCATCTATCACAAAGCGAAAAATGTGGTCCAACTAAAACATTCATATTTCTCTACGTACTTCTCGAATATGTAATTAAAAAATGGGGGTTCCTATTTAAAAAAAGGCAGGGATATCGTTTTGACCTATAGCAGCGCCATCTAGCGGTCCAGACATAGCGCCATCTGGTTCCCCCCTTCAAGCTAGACAAGTTTCATTCTTTGTAGTTTTTTCGTTTGACACTTATTTCGTGAGATGTTTGGCCCAAGCTATCATTCTGATTACACGCTTTTGCGCAATGAATACTTTTTCCTGTAATGATGAATTACGCCAAAATGTGACGCCATATGAATGCAGTGAATGAAAATAGACACAGTAGGCTAATTTACTTATATGTTTATCACCAAAATTTGCAATAATCCTAATAAGAAGCTGAACTTAACCGTTTCAGCAGATCATCAATGTATTTCTTCCTAGTCAATTTCTCATCAGTGCACACACCCAGAAATTTTCAATATTTTGTCTTCGGAACAGACGTCTATTCAAATTGTATATTTATCAATGGTGTTATGCCATTTACTGTGCAGAATTGTATATACTGTATTTTCTCAAAATTTAGTGAGAATCCATTTGCAGAACACCACTAACAATTTTCTGAAAGACATTATTTACCATTTCCTCGGCTAATTCTTGCTTGATGGGTGTGATTACTATACTTGTATTATCAGCAAAAAGAACTATATTTGCGACTTCACAGATATAGAGAGGTGAGTCATTAGCATATATTAAGAACAATAAGAGACCCATTTTGTGAGTCATTAGCATATATTAAGAACAATAAGAGACCCAAGACTGGACCCTGTGTGACACCATTCTTGGTATCTCCTCATTCAGCGGGCTCTGCTGATTTTGGCAGACTATCTGTACTGTTAATTACAATCTTTTGCATTCTTCCACTTAAATATGAATTAAACCAGTTTTGCACAGTCCCACTCATACCACAATACTAAGCTTATCTAGAAGAATTTCATGATTCACACAGTCAAACGCCTTTGAGAGATCACAGAACATCCCAATGGTCGATTTTCGGTCATTCAGAGCTTTTAATATTTGAGCAATGAATGCTTATATAGGAATTTCTCTTGAAAAGACTTTCTGAAAACAAAAGTGACATTTTGTTAACACTTCATTTTTACAAATACGTGTTGCTACTCTATAATACATTACTTTCTCAAGAATTTATGATAAAGCTGACAGAAGTGAGTTTGGGCAGTAGTTGTTGGCAGCAAATTTATTCCCTTTTTTATGTAATGGTTTAACAATAGCATATTTTAGTCCATCTGGAAAAAATGCCATGTTTCAGTGAGCTACTACATAAGTGGCTGAGAATCCTACTTATCTGTTAGAAACAAGCTTTTTGTACTCTGTTGGAAATACCATCACTTCTATGTGAACTTTTACTTTTGAGTGAATTTATTATTTTCCTAATTTCGGTAGGTGAGGCAGGTTGAATGTCTGTTTTATCAAACTGCATAGGTATTTCTCTTCCATATCCAGCCTTGCATTTTCTAATGAATAACTGGATCCTATTTCCTCTACAACCCTTAAAAATGATTATTAAAAATATTTCCTACTTCGGACTTTCTGTTAGCTAACTTTTTATGAGTTTGATGGAAATATGGTCTTCCTGTACTCTCGGTTGCCCTGGTCCCCTTTTAAAAATATTCCATATTGTTTTAATTTTGTTATCGAAGGTGCTAGTCTCAGACATAATGGACAGTGCAGTTGTTTTTATAATGTTTGGTTGTTTCTGGATCATTGCTCCTTCTGGCTGTAAGATATATTTCTGTTTTCCATTTTCAAGATATTTTTAAGAGGGTTTCTTATAATAATGTTTCACTGTTTTCTTAGGGTAACTGTTTTCAAATATAGTCACAAAGCTACCATAAAATAGGTTAAATTTTAAATTAGCATCAGGTTGCAAGATTTCCCTAAAATTTGCAGTTGTTAAATTGGGGGACTGTTTTGCATTGCTGTATGGAGCTGTGTCATATACTGTAACTGGCTGTGCATCATGAAGAGTCAGACCTTTCTTAACAGGAAAAGTATTTATTTGATTACATTTATATTTGTCTATAAAAACGTTATTTATCAGTGTGCTGCTTTCCTGTACCACCCGAGTAGGAAAATCGCTAACTTGTGTCAATTTCAAAGAATCAAGTAACACTTCAAGCTTAAGCTTTCTATCGAACTCTTTCAGATAATCTACACTGAAATCCACACAAATAATAATTTGTTTCCCTCTGTCTGACAGATAGCACAACAAAGAATCCGAGTTTTAAAAAAATAACTGAAAATTTCCCTATGGGGACCTACACACATCTACAATTATGAAAGTACCATTACTTAGTTTAAGCTCACATGCACACGCATCTGTATGTTGCTCTACACAAAATTTTTTACTTTCTAAGTTCTTCACACTATGATGAATTTTAACGTACATGGCAACTCCTTCTCTCTCCATAGTGTGTCTGCTTACACGTGCTGGAAGCTTATATCCACCTACATTTACCTGCTGGACAGGCATAGAACATGTATTCCATCCTCAGTTTCTAAATCCTCTAAACAAAAGGAATCTCATCTACTTTGTTTTTAATCTCATAATATTCTGATGTAAAATACTAACATTATTTTTCACTTTGCTTTTATGAGAATCTTGTGACATTCTGATTTTTTCACTGTACTTTTACGAGAATTTTGTCGCATTTTATCATCTCAAGTACCTGCCTGTCTGAGCTTCTCATTAAGCTTAATTTCATTCAATGTTGAATCACTGGACATTGACTTAGCCTGAAAAAGAGGTACTCCCATGTGATTTAGTGCCCCCTCCCCCTAAAGATTTTGCTATCATCAAAGCCAGTTTACCCTTCCTTTTCCACTGAGATGCAGGTCATGCCTTGTAAACTCCCACCTGCCAACAGCATCAACAGGTACCAAACCCATGCCTGACAAACTAGCCGCCCAAAGCAGCTCCATATTGACCCTCCTGACAAAGCTGTTCAATTGGGGCCAATCATACTGCATGAAACCGGGAACCAAGCCAACGTTTTTATAGTTCGTTGCAGACTCTATTTTTGCCAGGTCACACTCAATATTGTTGCCCTGTTCCCTATCAGTACCGTTTTATGCTCCATTCACTACCACAACAAAATCCTGTTTTGTAAAACCCTTGCACAATGGTCCTACATTCTCTATAACTTGGCTAAGAGATGCACTGGACTTGAAAAAACTAGTGACCTGGTACCTGTCACCTAATTTTTCCTGGAAGATCAGGCTCACACCTCTTTCATGACTACTACCTAACAACAAAACTTTCCCCCTCTTTTTACTTTTCTTGAAACAGTTGGTTTTCTGGTGAAAGTCTGTTGAGTGTTAACTACATTTACATCTACCTGAGCCAATTCCTTAGTAAACTAAGGTAGCAAGGCAAATCTGTTGTTTGTGCCATTGACGAAAGTGTCAGATACTGTTCTCTTTCTGTTACCCCTGTTCCTTGCTACCAGTTCACCCTCGTTCCCCCTTAACCTCATCAGTTTCTCCCTAGCACTATCCAATTCAGGTTTGAGGGATCTAATCTTCCCTTCCTGCTCAGCTATTTTCCTGTCCCTTGAACATTTAATACCACGGAAGAGACTCATTTACTTCCCCAGTTCCCACGCCGTTACATTCCCTCCAATGTAACCATCTGTCACAACAGCTGCATAGAATCTCAGAACTAATTTTCCTATGGCAGCTCAAACACTTCTAAATCATGGTTGTTTACGTTAATTTTTACAAAATTTATCTAGCAATAACAGTAATATTCTATTAACTACAGATCACAAGAGCCACTAAAATTATGTGGAACTCTACTATATGTTTGTACTATTAATATAGTACCGTAATGCACATAAAATAAAGTTAAAACTCAATTCTTGTATATCTGTATACCCGAAAAATTAGGCCTAAGATCACGTGAGCGCGATATGGACTTGACGCGTTTTAAATAAATATTAAAGGATAGAAATTAAAACATTTAATTCCTCGAGCAGATACGGTACTACAAAATATATGTATATCGAAAAAAACCTAAATTCTTCACTTTATAATTACGCGAACGTCTTAAATTTGTAAGTAAACTTACGCATAAAGTACGCGGTAACCGGCACTTAGATAATGTTTATTTTGTTAGAGAAATACTTTGAAACGAATGAAATCTTCAAAAGATAATATGAAATAGGTTCCAATTAACTTCCTCATTGTGTAATATTACCTTAATTGACATTTATTATAGAATTAACTACTCATCTTCACGAACTCAGTATTCAAACGTGTGCGTTCTGCACCAGAATTGCCAGCCAATTCCGAAACTTCATAGAATACTTTTTACGGCGGGAGAAGTTTAAGAGCCACACATTAAATAGATTGTTTTGATAAGAGTACTCGAAACGTAATGATTGAGTATTCATTTGATCGGTAGACAAGCCATTGATTTCAATTCTCCTTCGTTTCCACTATTAAATTATCCCCGATCATTGCTACGGTGTTAAATTAAGCAGCTGAAAAGGATCGTAAAGATTAATGGACTGGGAGGTCTATTAGGGTATCTTATCTTCAAGAAATATGAATGAGGTGACATAAATGAAACTGTTCAGATACGAAAGGCGTTCTGCACTGTGTTCGTGAAGCTGATAGCGGGATAGGAAAAGAAACAAAACAGGATCATGAAAGACCGTGCCAGCTCGTAGCGGAGCTGTTTCTATGGGCATTTCATGCCTAATGTCTCCGTCCCATAGAACGATAACACTCATAAAGCAAGATGTTGCGCACACCACGATGATCGAAAAAAAAAGAATAGAGGTAATCTGAAACCTCTCAGATAGAATACATTCGAAGGGAAGAGTCACTGGTATAGATTTCTTGGTTCTCGGTGTCTACTGGCGAATTAAAAACTTAAGAAGGGCTGTTGACATCAAAATTAACAAAAACACAAACTGAATCTTCCACTGGAACAAGCAAGGTGAAATACTGTTGAAAAACCTCATAGTAGTGCTTAGTAAGAGTAGAGTTCAGACCCCGTGCGGTGACCCTGATTTGGATTTCTCTGGCTTTCCATAATACGCTCCAGCCCAGTTACGGGATGAAAAAACCCACAATCGATATATTCCTCCAACCTTATTCTCATCTCGGTGTCTAATTACATAAATGCGTCACGGAAGTCTAGTCAAAAATGAAAAACACAATGTTGTGTATGTTGTACAGCCTACACTCTAATCCTGTAGAACATACACAATATTGTGTTCTTCATTTATAATTATGTTGTCCTAACAAGAAGCGACGGAAGAATCAGTTAACATGAAGTCTAACATTTCTCCTCTTCTTAATATACTATTGACTATGCGAGGTAGAGAGATAGAAAGTAACACACAGTTAAACTGAAATAGAATCAGCTTCCTGCTACAACGTAAGATTAATTGGTTTTTATCTAAACACTTTGCACCAGAAATGTGGAACTGTCAGCGGGAATTTATGCAGTCTGAAAAAGTTGCTAAGACAATCGCTTGAATTTGGAACCTTTTGGTTCTAAATTTTCACAATGGTTTACATTACATTTATGTCTGTCGACCTTACTTTATGTATTAAGAAACACGAAGTTTCCTCATTAAACCGTAAATATGTATTTTACTGCGATACCACTATTCGCTGACAAGCAGTGAAGCAAAAGAAAGTGTCTGTCATTCAATCCATCAAGGTTCAGATAAGGTTCGGCAAGTTATAATTAAAACAACATTTTACAAACTTCCCTAGTTAGATATTGGTAATAAACGTTCAAACTGTACGCCGACTTCTTCCACACGGGCACATAATTGTGGACTTGCGCCTTTTCGTATGTATTTATCCAAGGAAGGAGGTCGAGGAAATGGGTGGGGCATGGAATTAGTCCCCCGTAGCTGCCCACCTATCATTACAGGTATCATCCTGTTCCGCCTCAACGACTCACTCAAATGTGCCACAGCCCCAACATTCTTAAACGACATACGTCTCTTATTGCAGGAACCCATACTGCATAAAATATGGAAATGTATGATAAAGTCATCATAGGCACCACCTGGGAGACGTTGGTGAGAACACGTAGCCTCTGACGCAGGAAACGCTGTGTTGAATTTCACGCTGGTTTGACCTGTTGCATCAGACGGCGGAGGAGTGCTGTCGTAGCATACGTTCTTGCGCCGCTGCCAGATGATGTAATGGAGACTAGATGCGTTTGTAGGAGGCTGCCTCGACAAGGTCGTTATTGCGACACTGCGGAGCCAATCAGTCTGCAGAGCACAATGAGTCATCAGCGTACCAATGGGGCAGCCGACTCCAATATGTCTTCAAGACGTCAACACAGATGGCGAAGTGCTGCACTGCCTCTCGGCTAGTGCAGTTCTCCCACGAGAGACAAAGCAGTCTGCTCCATTAACTTTTTCCACGCTTTGTTGAAGTTAATTTGCATTAAAATAAGATAGTGCAATGTCATCTGCAAAATTTATTTATAGTATGATGATACAGAGCTTGGATCAAGTACATAATTTTAAGAGTATACAGCGTAAGAAACGACAAGCAAAATACAGATACAGAATCAAATACCCAGCGTATTATGCTAAATTATGCACACATTACACAAGTTCTTCAATTTTTAAGTCCAATCTGTTGATCCACCCTTCAGGTGATGCATGGTGGATGTCATTTATTGATCCCCCGAAGGTGTTCGTTTCGGGAATTCGCCAACAATGTGATTAATTGTTTACAGGGCAGCTCCACAGTCACAATCTGGAGATGTTGCCCAGCCCCATTTGTGCTTTAGATATCCGCAGTTCCCTTGTCCTGTTCGGATGCGGTTGATGGTTCTCCGCTGGAGTCTGGGGAGTGTGAAACCTGGAACTCGCATGGAAGGCTTTTCAACCAGATGACCGTTGAACACTGACGATTCTTCCCACTGACTTCTCCATACTTCGTTGATGTTAAAGTCGGAGGCTTCAAGATGTTGTGCGGTTCGCCAAGGTGGTTTTCTTGACTTCCGACGCTGATCCTCTGCTATTAATATATCGCTGTGTACGGGTAGCTGGGGGTTCTTCTGAATGTTTCTCTAGGTCTTCAGGAGAGCATCCAATCTTCGTAGAGCTGGAGGTTGGATGTTACTTAAAACTTGTAGCCATGCAGTGTGAGTGCTACGTATGCAGCCTGTGATAAGTCGCATTGTCTGGTTGAGTTGCACATCTATCTTGCTACAGTGAGCACTGTTCGTCCAAGATGGACATCAGTATTCAGAGACAGAATACGATAGTGCCAAAGCAGTTGATCTTAGGGTTTGAGCGCTGCAACCCCAGGAGGTACCAGCAAGCTTCTGAATGATATTATTACGGCTCTTCACTTTTGTGGCCACGTTGGAGAGATGTTGTCGGAAAGTTAGGGACCTATCGAGTGTTATTCCGAGGTACTTCGGTGTGCTGCAGTACTTCAAGGTTTGTCCTCGGAGTTTAACTTCTGGTTTATAGTCAGAGTGTCTGTTCCGTAGATGGAATGCTCAAGTAACAGTTTTCTGAAGTATGTGTCCAGGATGTCCATGTCGGCAGTTAATGTGCTTTCAGCAGTGGTGAAACTGGAGCTCTGGGTTACCAAACAGATGTCATCAGCATATATGAATTTCCTTGAGGTTGTGGCTGGCAGGTCATAAATGTGTAAGTTGGGAGGGAGAGGGGCCAATACAGAACCTTGAGGTAGTCCGTCACTTACTTTGAAGACTTTGCTTCTGTCGTTACTCGCGTCTGTGGGATACGCTAAGTCAGTGCCTCCTGGGTGGTGCTAAATGAGTAACAACAACAGGATGAGACCGAACTGCCCGAAAAGGCCTCCCGATCATAGAATGCAGAGCAAACAATCAAATAGCCGGCCGAGGTGGCCGAGCGGTTCTAGGCGCTACAGTCTGGAATCGCGCGACCGCTACGGTTGCAGGTTCGAATCCTGCCTCGGGCATGGATGTGTGTGATGTCCTTAGGTTAGTTAGGTTTAAGTAGTTCTAAGTTCTAGGGGACTGATGACCGCAGATGTTAAGTCCCATAGTGCTCAGATCCATTTGAACCAAACAACCAAAAAGTCCTTCCCACGACGCACAAGTTCGTAGAGTAGGACCATCTATTCGCATATGCCATCTGCAAAATGATGACAGTTCATAAACTACCCAGTCACATGAATATGATCACCTTACAAAACCCTGACTAACCATCGTCTGCAGCGCGGACTGCGAGACATGCAGGAACACAGTCAGTGAGGTTCTGGAAGGTACTGCAGGAATGTGGAGCTATGACGACTCCAGTGCCATGCCAACTGTGTTAGGCTTCTCGGTTGACGATCCATGGCGCATACAGCCCAATCGAAGTCGGCCTACAGATTCTGGATTGGATTTAAACAACGGGACTTTACGGGCCAGGGGTGCTCTTCGAACCACGCTCGTACACTGCGAGCTGTGTGATACGATGCATTGTCCTGCTGGTAGATGTCATGGTGCCAAGGAGAAAGGAACTGCATATAGGGGTGAACATGATCTCCAAGTATAGATGCATACTGGTGTTGATCATTTGTACCTTCCAGGACCATGAGATCATCCCGATATTCCGTAGACTGTAATTGTTGCAGGGTATTTGCTTTCACATGTTTCAGCCATACACGTCCGATGAAGCATAAAATTGATTAATCTGAAAAACTGACCAGTCACCACTCAGTGGACATACAGTTGCGGTACTTGATAGCAAATTCCAGCCTTCGCCGCCGATGAAAAGCAGTTAGCATGGGTGCTTAAATAATGTGCTTTTTGCAGAGGCCCATACGCAGCAACGTTTGCTGAATGGTCGCTAAGGAGACACTGTTTGTAGCTCCTTGGTTCATCTGGGCTGTAAGATGCTGAACAGTTGCACGTCTATTCGCCCATACATACGTCTCCGCCGCCGTCGTTAACCCCAGTCATCTAGGCCCGTAGTGCAGCACATTTGCCTTTGGTCGGTTTTGGATAGCACCAGTTTGCCATGAACGGTACACTTAAATCATAGAGGCATGGAAGCAGTTTCAAAAACTTAGCCGTTACGGAAATTTTTCCATCCTTGACCGGAGAGGCAACGAGCATGCCCTTTTTGGAACTCAGATAAATCGCTCCATTTACGCATTACGAAAAACACTAACGACTGCAGTGTTTCCTCCCCCCCCCCCCCCCTTTGTCATGACACGGTTTGTATACCCTTCGCTGCTGGTGCCATCACCGGCCGTCTGTGAGTGGTCATTGCACGTTGACGTCGGAAATTGGCGGACTGTATATGAAACATTAACACATATTCCTTCTTCGCTGTCCTAATTTAAACTTGTGAGAACTTGCTCTCGGACTAGTTAAATAATTTCGTCGATATGAAGTCTCCTTGCCTCAATGCTCTTTACACTCTTAATTTCTCACTGCCATGATGGAGTCTAGTGGAACCTGTAACATTGAAGTATACGATCTCCACTATATTAACGTAAGCTGAACATTGAATGTTGCAGTCTGACTTACTCATGTAACCACAGAGGCATTTAAATACTGCCACATGTGTGGAGCTTTTCATGTCTCTGTGCCAGAATAATTTTCACCGCAGAGTATTAGCCACTTTAGTGTACTTGTAACTATCGTCTGTCCCTGAGCATCCGTTAACTGTTGTCGTCCGCCCCCGGTAGCCGAGTAGCCAGCAAGACAGAATGTCAAACCTAAGGGCCAGGGTTCGATTCCCGGCTGGGTCGGAGATTTTCTCCGCTAAGGGACTGGGTGTTGTGTTGTCCTAATCATGATAAATTCATCCCCATCGACGAGCAAGTCGCCGCAGTGGCGTCAAATCGAAAGACTTGCACCCGGAAAACGGTCTACCCGACGGGAGGCCCTAGTCACACGACATTTATTACTCTAGTTAACTGTTTGTTTTAGAGTTTCCTCGACTTTTAATTTCTTTATAAGCACAGTGTGCTGCTACCGATTTCCAGTACGTGGGGCAGATTTCAGTTGCAAGATAAGTCGGTAAAAGAAAATACATAAAACATGTTCACTGCCAGACTTTCGTGTCAGGGAAATTTGCGGTAAGGTCTTATGGGATCAGACTGCTGAGGTCATCGGTCCCTACGCTCACACACTATCTAATCTACCTTAAACTAATTTACGCTAAGGACGACACACACACCCATGCCCGAGGGAGGACTCGAACCTCCGACGGGCGGAGCCGCGCGGACCGTGACAAGACGCACTAGACCACGCGGCGTCCGCTGAGTCGTCAGCTCGACGGCGCGTCATATCTAACGGCCCGGGTTCGATTCCCGGCTGTGTCGGAGATTTTCTCCGCCCAGGGACTGGGTGTTGTGGTGTCCTTATCATCATTTCATCCCCATCGACACGAAAGTCGCCGAAGTGGCGTCAACTCGAAAGACTAGCACCAGGCGGTCTATGCAACGGGAGGCCCTAGTCACACGGCATTTCAATTCCATACCGCGCGGCTTCCCCGCGCGGCTTCCGTGTCAGGACGTACCCTTGTGCTGACAGTACCGTAAATGACTTTAAGAAAATCCGTTTATAAATTAAATTTGTTTTCAGTTCTGCGCTATAGTCGTAAATATCAGTTGCTTAGTAGCGGTCGTTCTATGTAAATCATAGAAGTTCGCTGCTCTATCGTTTTCTTTTCTTTTCTCTTCTTTATTTCTTCGTTTGGGTCATCTAAGGACTACTCATCAATTTCAATGTTTCCTTCTTTGTTGTTCTTTCTTTTTCCTCCAGTATTATTTCATCTTTTCACTACGTATCTTTTTTCTCTCCTCGGACCATTTTGACCCTGTCTTCTTCTCCCTCCTGCCTTGGAATCCTTTCATTTTTAACAATTTCCTCTTGAAACTCTCTCTTTCTGTTGCATCTTCTTCACTTATGTTGTTTCTTTCCAAATCTTTCCTAACTTCTTGGATCCAAGCCGGCCGAAGTGGCCGTGCGGTTACAGGCGCTGCAGTCTGGAACCGCAAGACCGCTACGGTCGCAGGTTCGAATCCTGCCTCGGGCATGGATGTTTGTGATGTCCTTAGGTTAGTTAGGTTTAACTAGTTCTAAGTTCTAGGGGACTAATGACCTCAGCAGTTGAGTCCCATAGTGCTCAGAGCCATTTTAACCATTTGAATCCAGGCTATTGTTGACTTCTTGTCCCGAAGATATTTAAAAATCTGTTCGGTTAACCTGTTGCTGTTCATTCTGTATAGGTGTCCAAAAAATAGCAGTCACCTCTTTCGTAGTGTTTCATTTATGTTTTCTGTTTTGCGATAAACTTCTTCATTGCTTCTTAATTTCCGTACCTCTGTATTTGTTGGTGGTCCAAGTATTTTTTCGAATGATTTTTCTTTCTAGGACTTCAAGTTTGTGTAATTTGTAGTTCATTTGCATAAAGACAGTCAGGTTTTACTAATGTGTTGTAGTGCTTTATCTACAAATTTTTAGACCGACACGTTTTGTTGTAGACATTCTTAGTTATTCCAAAAGCTCTCACCATTTTACGTACTCTTTCTTCTATAGAGAATTTTTCTAAGTCATTTTCTTGGATAATTTCTCACAAATATTTAAATTTATATACCCTCCTTACCTGGCCAATATCTGTTGCTAGGGATTCCGGAGCATTTTTTATATTTGTCATAAATTTTGTTTTTTCTACAGATATTCTTAAACCTGCTTTGTTAGCTATTTCTTCTAAGAGATTGATTTGTATTCCACCATTTGTTAGGTTTTCAGAAAGAATGGAAAAATTATCCGCAAATGCTAAACAGTGAATTTCAATACCTTTGATTTTAGTTCCCAGTTTGATTGGTGATAGCTTCTCTTCTTACTATTTTCTCTAGCACGCAGTTAAAGAGGAGTGGAGACAGGCCAACACCTTACCGTACACCTGTTTTTATGTTGAATGCCTTCGATATTTCACCCTGAAACTTTGCTTTTGATTTGGTGTCTGTGAGCGTTTCACGAATGAGGTTTGCTCATTTAGATTTGATGCCAAATTCTCTGATCACTTTATCTAGTGTTTCCCTATCAACTGAGTCAAATGCCTTTTTAAAATCTATAAATGTTACAGCTCTATCTTTGGAGTTTGTAAGTCTGGGCCGAAATATGGACTTAAGGTTGAAAATCTGTTCTGAGCAAGATCTGCCCTGTTTAGTCGTATTGTTGAAAATATTTTATAGCACAATGGCAACGAAGATATACCTCTATAGTTATTTACATTTTGCTTATCACCTTTCTTGTGCAAGAGATGAATGAAAGCCACTTTCCAGTCTTCTGGTATCTTTTCAGTTTCCGATACTTCTTTTCATTATTTCTATCGTTTTCATTATTTTGTTTGATTCGATAAGTGGTCTAGTATGTATCATCAAATCGCAGTTCGATTAGAGTCGTAGAGAGCGTGTGCTCGTGTCCCAACAAGGGGCACTGCGTTACTGATACTCAATGCTTTTGAGATACTACGTCGTTACACTGGTGTTCCCTCCTTGTAAGAAACTCGCCGTGTTTGGAGAGGTGCAGGGGTGGATGGAAACTCTGAGCCGTGATTACACGCGGACTCGACTAATACCACTGCAAAAGTTACCGGCGGGAACTATTCTACATTCCACAGCAGAAGAATTAGGCGAAACTCACAAGGCTGTCAACAAATCGGAAAGCGTTGTTCAAATGAGTGCAGGGTCAAGAGAAATTTCGGGTACTAGCAGTCAGATCTGACCAGTGACGGAAGAGCAACGGCTGCTGTGACAACACTTCTTGGTGCTCGTTTTAGACTGCAATTCTTTACAGCGCTTTTCGTTGTTATATTTTGGTTTGCTTCGACAGAAATTGCGTTTTCAATCTGTGCTATTTATGAACAAAACAACATACTCTTTCATTAGGTTGGTAGGGGAATTGTAATGTTTAACGGGGGATGGGAATTCTAATAATTAGCGGATTCTTCTTTACGATATATATCTCCCCATCGCACCCTCCTCAGATTTAATTATAACTTGGCACACTGGATAGGCATTGAAAAACTGAACACAGATCAATCGAGAAAAAAGGAAGAAGTTGTGTGGAACTATGAAAAAATAAGCAAAATATACAAACTGAGTAGTCCATGGGCAATATAGGCAACATCAAGGACAATGTGAGCATAGGAACGCCGTGGTCCCGTGGTTAGCGTGAGCAGCTGTGGAACAAGAGGTCCTTGATTCAAGTCTTCCCTCGAGTGAAAAAGTTTACTTTTTTATTTTCAGACAATTATCAGAGTTCAGGTACTCACACATAATCTACTTCGCTCTCCAAAATTCCAGGACATGTTCAGATTTGCTTGGACATATGCAGGATTTGACGGTCTACACACGGAAAAATTTGAAAACGTTAAAAACATATGTTTTGACAGAGCACAGAGAAAACTATGCGACTGTGAAACTGTTGCGTTCATTTGTTGCAGTTTATGTGACACACTCTTATGTTTTCATCACTTTTTTGGAAGTGATTATCACATCCACTAGAAAACCTAAATCGGGCAAGGTAGAAGAATCTTTTTACCCATTCGCCAAGTGTGCAAGTTAGGTGGGTCGACAACATTTTCCTGTCATGTGACGTACATGCCGTCACCAGTGTCGTATAGAATATATCAGACGTGTTTTCCTGTGGAGGAATCGGTTGACCTATGATCTTGCGATCAAATGTTTTCGGTTCCCATTGGAGAGGCACGTCCTTTCGTCTACTAATCGCGCGGTTTTGCGGTGCGGTCGCAACACACAGACACTAAACTTATTACAGTGAACAGAGACATCAATGAACGAAAGGACAGATCATAACTTTGCAAAAATAATGTAAGTAAACTTTTCGCTTGAGGGAAGACTTGAACCAAGGACCTCTCGCTCCGCAGCTGTTCACGCTAACCACAGGACCACGATCGCCTGTGCTCACATCATCCTTGATATTGCCTATGTTGCCCATGAACTACTCAGTTTGTATATTTTGCTTATTTTTTCATAGTTCCACACAACTTCTTCCTGTTTTCTCGATTGATCTGTGTTCAGTTTTTCGAGGTCTATCCACTGTGCCAAATTATAACTAAATCTGAGGGGGGTGCGATGGGGAGGTTCCCTTGTAAGATAAGTCGTAGGGTCAGTATTGCCTCACGTGTTCCAACATTTCTACGGAATCCAAACTGATCTCCCCCGAGGTCGGCTTCTACCAGTTTTTCCATTCGTCTGTAAAGAATTCACGTTAGTATTTTGCAGCTGTGGATCATGAAACTGATAGTTCGGTAATTTTCACATCTTTCAACACCTGCTTTCTTTGGGATTGGAATTATTGTATTATTCTTGAAGTCTGAGGGAATTTCGCCTGTCTCATACATCTTGCTCACCAGATGGTAGAGTTTTTTCAGGACTGGCTCTCCCAAGGCTGTCAGTAGTTCTAATGGAATGTTGTCTACTCCCGGGTATTTTTTCTACTTAGGTCTTTCAGTGCTCTGTCGAACGCTTCACGCAGTATCGTATCTCCCATTTCATCTTCATCTACATCCTCTTCCACTTCTATAATACTGTCCTCAAGAACATCACCCCTGTATAGACCCTCTATATACTCCTTCACCTTTCTGCCTTCCCTTCTTTGCTTAGAACTGCATTTCCCTCTGAGCTCTTGATATTCATGCAAGTGGTTCTCTTTTCTCCAAAGGTCTCTCCAATTTTCCTGTATGTCATTCACTGCATTTTTGTATTTTCTCCTTTCATCAATTAAATTCAGTATCTCTTCTGTTATCCAAGGATTTCTACTAGCCCTCGTCTTTTTACCTACTTGACCCTGTGCTGCTTTCACTATTTCATCCCTCAAAGCTACCCATTTTCCTTCTACTGTATTTCTTTCCCCCATTCCTGTCAATTGTTCCCTTATGCTCTTCCTGAAACTCTGTACAACCCCTGGTTCTTTCAGTTTATCCAGGTCCCATCTCCTTAAATTCCCACCTTCTTGTAGTTTCTTCAGTTTTAATCTACAGTTCATAACCAATAGATTGTGGTCAGAGTCCACATCTGCGCCTGGAAATGTCTTACAATTTAAAACCTGGTACCTAAATCTCTGTCTTACCATTATACAACCTATCTGAAATCTTCTAGTATATCCAGGGTTCTTCCATGCATACAACCTTCTTTCATGATTCTTGAACCAAGTGTTAGCTACGATTAATTTATGCTCTGTGCAAAATTCTACAAGGCGGCTTCCTCTTTCATTCCTTAGCCCCAATCCACATTCACCTTCTACGTTTCCTTCTCTTCCATTTCCTACTATCGAATTCCAGTCACCCATGACTATAAAATTTTCGTCTCCCTTTACTACCTGAATAATTTCTTTTATCTCATCATACATTTCATCAATTTCTTCATCATCTGCAGAGCTAGTTGGCATATAAACTTGTACTACTGTAGTAGGCGTGGGCTTCTTGCTATCTTGGCCACAATAATGCGTTCACTATGCTGTTTGTAGTAGCTTACTCGCACTCCTATTTTCCTATTCATTCTTAAAGCTACTCCTGCATTACCCCTATTTGATTTTGTATTTATAGCCCTGTATTCACCTGACCAAAAGTCTTGTTCCTCCTGCCACCGAACTTCACTAATTCCCACTATATCTAACTTTAACCTATCCATTTCCCTTTTGAAATTTTCTAACCTACCTGCCCAATTAAGGGATCTGACATTCCACGCTCAGATCCGTAGAACGCCAGTTTTCTTTCTCCTGATGACGACGTCCTCTTGAGTAGTCCCCGCCCGGAGATCCGAATGGGGGACTATTTTACCTCCGGAATATTTTACCCAAGAGGACGCCATCATCATTTAACCATACAGTAAAGCTGCATGCCGTCGGGAAAAATGACGGCTGTAGTTTCCGCTTGTTTTCAGCCGTTCGCAGTACCACAACAGCAAGGCCGTTTTGGTTAGTGTTACAAGGCCAGATCAGTCCATCACCCAGACTGTTGCCCCTGCAACTACTGAAAATCCTGCTGCCCCTCTTCAGGAACCACACGTTTGTGTGGCCTCTCAACAGATACCCCTCCGCTGTGGTTGCACCTACGGTAATGCCATCTGTATCGCTGAGGCACGCAAGCCTCCCCACCAACGGCAAGGTCCATCGTTCATGGGGGGTAACAACACAAAATACGAACAAATCTAATGCTGTGTTGCCCCTGCAACTACTGGAAAGGCTGCTGCCCCTCTTCAGGAACCACACGTTTGTCTGGACTCTCAACAGATACCCCTCCGTTGTGGTTGCACCTACGGTACGGGCATCTGTATCGCTGTGGCACCCAAGCCTCCCCACCAACGGCAAGGTCCATGGTTCATGGGGCGAGGTTACTATTAATACATGAATATATTCGTAACTGCAAATCACAGTCTTTACTTGAGATATGTAGCTAAGATGGTTTTTGTGATACTGGTTCGTACTGCGTGTCGCGGTATCCGTTATAGCTGTAAGGACATTTTTACGATACCGATACTCGATTCGCTCCTATACCTGTTTCTGTCCTTAATCTGTGACTGAGCATCGTAGTTGTAACTCGAATTATTTCTTTTCCCTATGCAGTAAATTTTCGTTATCAGTATTGACTGTCTTTTTTACATTTCAAAATATCTAATGAAACAACAAGTTTACTGTTACCGGCCACTGTTCATTTATATCCACAATGTGTTTTAGAGGTTTAAACCTCCATCAGGCGACTAACCTGGAAGCCTCACCCACTACCAATCCAGCAGAAAGACCACAACAGATTACAAGTACAAAAAGTAATAACTGGCTAAACTTGGGGACAACATTCCATTACTATCTTCCACACTTACGACACCTTGATTCGACCCATACTGTCCTATCAAATGTTACATCGATATCCATCCCACCAAAGTCCCTCTAAATCCTTGAACAACATGCACTCTCCCACAGTTTCTGCATCCGTTTACCTTCTCTCATATGAATCTTCTACCATCTAATCATATTCCCACCCCTTCTCATCCACATCGAACACCTCCGCCTATTCTACACTATACGCAGACCGAATTCCAATATCCCACTGTTTCCCCTGTGATCACCTCTCCGGCTAAGCTGATCACCTTTACAAAATCACCTCACCGTCTCTGCACTTAAACACAGTCCATAACCCATCCCACTGACTTCAAGGGCTCCCTCTCCCAGATAATGATATCATCGGTACCTTCAACCTGAATATTGGGATCTAATACATTCCACAGCAAGGTTCCACAGGACATGTGGTCTGTAATTAAAAAGTGTTATTATGATATCTCCGTTGGCTAAAGATTACAGACTAGTCCCACATTCGGATCTCCGGAAGGGGATTGCCAAGGGGAAGGTGACTATGAGAAAAAGACTGAATAACCAAAGAAAGAATAACGTCCTACGAGCGAGGGTGTGGAATGATAGACGTTTCAACGTGGGAGGGAAGCTATAAAATTTGAAAAGGGACATGCTAAGGCTCAATCTAGATACAGTGGGTGTCACTGAAGTGAAATGCAAAGAAGACAAGGATTCCTGGTCAGTTAAGTATAGGGTAATGTGAACAGCAGCAGAAAATGGTATAACGGGAGCGGGATTCGTTATGAGTAGGAATGTAGGATAAGAGTGTGTAACTGTGAACAGTTATGCGACAGGGTTATTCTCATCAGAATCAATAGCACTTACGTAAAGGGAGATGAAAGTTTCATATAGTCATGGAAAACTCGAATTTTATTGTAGGGGAAGGAATAGAAGAAAGGGTTCCAGGACAATATGAGCTTGGTACTAAGAATGAGGGAGAAGAAAGAGTAATTGAGTTCTGCTAGTTATAAAGAATATTTTGTTCGAGAACGACAATAGGAGGAGGTATACTAGGAAAAGGCCGGGAGATACGGGAAGATTTGAGTTAAATAACATCACAGTCAGGCAGAAATTTCGAAATCAGATACTGGACTGTAAGTCGTAGCCAGGATGATATAACAGTTCGGTAGTGGTGAAGAGTGGCACAAAGTTTAAGAGACGAGTCAGGAAGAATGCATGCGCGAAGAAGTGGATACGGCAGTACTAAGCAGTGAAGAGGTACGCTTGAAGTTCTCTGAGGCTATAGATACTGCGATAAGGAATAGCTCGGTAGGCAGTTCAATTGAAGGGGAATGGACATCTCCAAAAAGGCCAATCATAGAAGTCGGAAAGAAAATCACAGGTACAAAGAAGGTAACAGTAAAGAAGCCATAGGTAACAGCAGCAATACTTCAGCTGATCGACGAAAGAAGCAGGTTCTAAAACGTTCAGGGAAATTCAGGAGTACAGAAATACAAGTTGCTTAGGAATGATATAAATGGGAAGTGCAGGGAAGCTAAAGCGAAATGTTTAATCAAAAATGTGAACAAGTCAAAAAAGAAATTTCTGTAGGAAATCAAAATAGTCTTATGTGAAATTAACAGCAAGAGCGATAACATTAAGTTTGCAATGGGAATTCCACTGTTAAACACAGAGAGCGGATGCGTGGAAAGAGTACACTGAAGGCCTCTAAGAGAAGCAGTACTTGTCTAATGACGTGAGAGAACAAGAAACAGGCGTCGATAGGGAAGGGATAGGGGATGGACTATCAGAATAAGAATTTAAAAGAGCTTTGGAAGACATGCGATCAAACAATGCAAAATGATAAGTTGAGTTCCATTGGAATTTCTAAGATCATTGTGGGAAGTGGCAACAAAACAATTATTCACGTTGGTGTTTAGAATGTGTGAGACCTTCGGTAAAACATCATCCGTACGATTCCGAAGTTTTCAAGAGCCGACAAGTGCAAGAATTGTCTCACAAGCACCTTAACAACTCATGTATTCAAGTCGCTGACAAGAATAATACGCCGAAGAACGGAACAGAAGAGGAGGAGTAGATTAGTGTTTAACGTCCCGTCGACAACGAGGTCATCAGAGACGGAGCGCAAGCTCGGGTGAGGGAAGGATGGGGAAGGAAATCGGCCGTGCTCTTTCAAAGGAACCATCCCGGCATTTGACTGAAGCGATTTAGGGAAATCACGGAAAACCTAAATCAGGATGGCCGGAGGCGGGATTGAACCGTCGTCCTCCCGAATGCGAGTCCAGTGTGCTAACCACTGCGCCACCGCGCTCGGTACGGAAAAGAAAACAGGATGTATTAGATGACGGTCAGTTTGGCTTTACAAAAGGCAAATGCACCAGAGAGGCCGTTCTGACGTTGCGATTGATAATGAAAGCAATAGTAAAGAAAAATAAAGACACGTTCATAGGATTTGTCGACCTGGAACAAGTGTTCGACAGTGTCAAATGGTGCAAGATGTTCGAAGTTCTGAGAAAAATGGGGGTAAGCTGTAAGGAAAGACGGGTAATATATAATATGCAGAAGAACCAAGAGGGAAAAATAAGAGTGGAAGACCAAGAGCAACGTTCGGATTAAAAATAATGTGAGACAGGCATATAGTCTTTCGCCCCTACTGTTCGATATAAGCGTTGAAGAAGTAATGACGGAAACAAAAGAAAGGTTCAAGAAAGAGATTAAAATTCCAGATGAGTTTCGCTGATGACATTACTACCCCGAGCGAAAGGAAAAGAATTACGGGATCTGTTGAAAGGGACTAACAAACTGATTATTTCAGTATATGGACTGAGAGCACATCGAAGGAGGACGAAAGTAACGAGAAGTAGCAGCAATGAAAACAGCGAGAAACTTGACATCAGAACTGGTGACCACAGAAAAGATGAAGTTATGGAATTCTGCTATCCAAGGAGCAAAATAACCCATGACGGACAGAGGAAAGAGGACATAAAAAGCAGACTAACTTTGGCAAAAAGGGATTTCCTGGCCAAGACAAGTCTATTAGTACCAAACAAAGGTCTTAATATGAGGAAGAAATTTCTGAGAATGTACCTTTGATGCACAGCATCGTACGGCAGTACGAGACGCGGTGTGGGAAAACTGAAACGTAAGAAAATTTCAAATGTGATACTACAGAAGAATTTTTTATTTACTTCTTTATTCGTGTTCCATAGATTCAGTATACAAGACAGTTGTATGGATGTGGAACGAGTCATAATTATACACGAGAACTGTAGCTTACTTATACACAACTGGGCATTAAAATAGCTACACCACGAAGATGACGTGCTATAGACGCGAAATTTAACCTACAGGAAGAAGATGCTGTGACATGCAAATGATTAGCTTTTCAGAGCATTCACAGAAGGTTGGCGCCGGTGGCGGCACCTACAACGTGCTGACATGAGGAAAGTTTCCAACCGATTTCTCATACACAAACAGCAGTTGACCGGCGTTGCCTGGTGAAACGTTGTTGTGATGCTTCGTGTAAGGAGGACAAATCCGTACCATCACGTTTCCGACTTTGATAAAGGTCGGATTGTAACCTATCGCGATTGCGGTTTTTCATATCGCGACATTGCTACTCGCGTTGGTCGAGATCCAACGACGGTTAGCAGAATATGGAATCGGTGGGTTCAGCAGGGTAACGCTGGAACACCGTGCTGGATCCCAACGGCCTCGTAATCACTAGCAGTCGAGATGACAGGCATCTTATCCGCATGGCTGTAACGGATCGTGCAGCCACGTCTCGATCCCTGAGTCAACAGATGGGGACGTTTGCAAGACAACAACCATCTGCACGAACAGTTCGACAACGTTTGCAGCAGCATGGACTACCAGCTCGGAGACCATAGTTGCGGTTACCCTTGACGCTGCATCACAGACAGGAGCGCCTGCGATGGTGTACTCAACGACGTACCTGGGTGCACGAATGGTAAAACGTCATTTTTTCGGATGAATCCAGGTTCTGTTTACAGCATCATGATGGTCGCATCCGTGTTTGGTGACATCGCGGTGAACGCACATTGGAAGCTATTTTAAGAGGTACTGATTTTAAGAGTGCCCCAGAGAGCATCCCAGAGTGCCCCAGAGAGCATCCCAAAGCGCCCCAGTCAGCTAAAACACTAAAAAGAATCGCTTCTCGGCTTTTGGCAAGATCAATGTGTAGCAGTCTCTACGACAAAACAAAATAAATAAACAGCCGAGAAACGATTCTTTTTAGTGTTTTAGCTGACCGGGGCACTCTGGGATGCTTCTCGACTTTTGGCAAGATCGATGTGTAGCAGTCTCTATGACAAAACAAAATACTGGCGTATCACCCGGTGTGATGGCATGGGGTGCCATTGGTTACACGTCTCGGTCACCTCTTGCTCGCATTGACGGCACTTTGAACAGTGGACGTTACATTTCAGATGTGTTACGACCCGTGGCTCTACCTTTCATTCGATCCCTGCGAAACCCTACATTTCAGCAGGATAATGCACCAACGCATGTTGCGGGTCCTGTACTGGCCTTTCTGGATAGAGAAAATGTTCGACTGTTGCCCTGGCCAGCACACTCTCCAGATCTCTCACCAATTGAAAACGTCTGGTCAATGGTGGCCAAGCAACTGGCTCGTCACAATATGCCAGTCACTACTCTTGATGAACTGTGGTATCGTGTTGAAGCTGCATGGGCAGCTGTACCTGTACACGCCATCCAAGCTGTCTGACTCAATGCCCAGGCGTATCAAGGCCGTAATTAGGGTCAGAGGTGGTTGTTCAGGGTACTGATTTCTCAGGATCTCTGCACCCAAATTGCATGAAAATGTAATCACATGTCAGTTCTAGTATAATATATTTGGCCAATGAATACCCGTTTATCACCTGCATTTCTTCTTGGTGTAGCAATTTTAATGGGCAGTAGTGTAGATGCCAAAAGATACAAATTCCAATATGTGTAAAAGAACAAAATATGTTAACTATTACAAGCTTTGGGACTTCCTGAAGTGAAGCAGAGGTATAAAACAATACAATAATAAATTACAGTTATTCCATATTAAGTTACAGCTTTTCTAGAAGTGAAGAACGTTGTTATCCTGACATAGGTCATCATGGTCAGTTACCAAGTAGTAACAGCAAATATTAAATGTCAGTGTGCCATATCTGACTTACAATATGAAAGTGTTTGTGACAAAGCACTCATCAAGAGCGTAAAATGAGTGTTACAGAAGAAATTCTTTTAATTTTCTTTTAAACTGTGGTATTACACTAGTGAGCTTTCTTATGTCCATAGGAAGTGCATTAAACACCATTTTGCTTGAGTAGAGTACACCTTTTTGTACTAGGCTCTAATTTTTAACATCCATATTATGCAAGTGTGTTTCGATCTTGTGTCATAGTCATGATAGTCACTGTTGGTTTTGTGCGGGGGTAGGTTCTTAGCTAAAAAGGATGTAAATCATAGGACATATTGTGAGGTCACTGTCGATATTTTGTGTGTTTTTAAAAGATTTCTGCATGAATGATTTCTACTCACTCCACTTAGAATTCGCATTGCTCCTTTCTGGGTGACAGAGTCCTTACTCGCCATTGGTTGATTCCCCCAAAACAGCATGCCTTATGACAACAATGAATGAAAATAGCCAAAATAAGCAGCCTTAACAGTGTCAATATTTGCAGTCGCTGCTATTAATACACAGAGCATAAGTTGCTGAACTAAGTCTTTTTCTCAAGTCCAGAACATGGCACAACCAATTTAATTTGTTGTCAATGTTGAGGCATAATTTAGAAGAATATAATTGATATGTATCTTGATCATTACAGTTTAGATTGTGGATGGTCAGGTGCTCCAGAATTGACTTATGTATAAGTTTCTCAAGAACTTTGAAGAAACCTGTTAAATGGAAAATGGGACAAAAGCTAGAAGCATCAGTTTTATCCCCTTTCTTCGATAGTGGTTTCATCTGCTTACTTTATTCTGTCTGGGACGATACCTTGTCGAAGGGATTCATTAAATATATGGCAAAGTATCACTAATGACATTATGAGAATGTTTAAGTACCTTAGAGGAAACATTATCAAAGCCAGATGAGTTTTTGGTGTCCGTTTTAGTGATTATCCTTTTCACCTCAGTAACTGGGATATATGCACTTGACTTATTTTGTACACTTCAGATTCTCTCAGAAGGTACATAGCCTCATTGACCGAGCCCTTGCCTCCAGTTTTCTCAGAAGCTGTTAGAAAGTGCTCATTAAGGACACTTGCAACTCCATCAGTTTCTTTAATCAAACTACCACAATGTCTTATTTCTATGTTAGAAACACTATCATCTTTTTTCATCAGCTTCCTCTTGATAGCACTCCGTCCGCAGCTCGTGGTCGTGCGGTAGCGTTCTCGCTTCCCACGCCCGGGTTCCCGGGTTCGATTCCCGGCGGGGTCAGGGATTTTCTCTGCCTCGTGATGACTGGGTGTTGTGTGATGTCCTTAGGTTCGTTAGTTTTAAGTAGTTCTAAGTTCTAGGGGACTGATGACCATAGATGTCAAGTCCCATAGTGCTCAGAGCCATTTGAACCATTTGATAGCACTCCAGATGGTTTTTATTTTATTGTTTGAGTTGTCTATTTCAGATTTAATATGTAATGTTTTAGAGCACTTCATAAATATTTTCAGTATTTTATAATATGATCTACCTATAATGTTCTTTTACAGCAGGCTCATCACAACATCTTTGTGATGTATATAACTCTCTTCTTGCCTCACATGAAATTTTTGTCCCTTTTGTAATCCAGGGTTTCATTTTGCAAGCTGGGGATTAATTGTTACAGTTTTTTTAGTGAAATATGGCTTCAGAATGAGACATGAATTCATCTGCGAATAGGTTGAATTTAATATTAACATTTCTTTCTTTATATACTGGGCTCCAGTCACTCTGCTGCAAGAGCTTATTGCAATTTTGTAATGTGTCGACATTGATTGTTCTGAAAGACCTAAAAATTGGTTTACATTTAATGGTCAAACATATGTTATTAAGAGTGAGCAACTACCCATCATGGTAAGTCAGACCATTGAGAATTTGACTTACAGCACTGTGACTACTACTAAACTTATCAATAAAGATGTTGTCAATAAGGGTTACACTGGTATTTGTCCCTCAGGTAGGAAATTCAACTACTGGAGTTAGATTAAAGGTTTGGAACTAATGTTTTAGTTCTCTTCTATTGGTATTGTCTGAAAGGAATTTTATATTACAGTCACCCAGAATGACTAACCGCTTAGCCGTTTAATATATTTTTAACAAACCTGATACAAGGTGTTTTAAGAAAACACAAATTTTCCCCTGCAGGAGTCCTATATATTGTCGCCACTATAACCGACCTACCATCAGCAAAAAATTCAGATCCACAGGCTTGAAAACGAAAATCTTCACAATACATACTTAAGTTACGTGATTTATAGGCTATACCCACTTTGACATATACTGCAGCACCACCTTTCTCTCTATTTGCTCTACAGTAACTATCAGCTAGAATATAACCCTCCAACTGAATCATCAGCATGGCAGACTTTGCATGGTGCTTTGTAAAACACAATAAATGGACCTGGGCTAGGGATTAATTTTCATTTATGTTGAGAGCCAAAACTCCCATATTATCTCTAAGGCTCCTGATATTTTGGTGGAGTATACATAATTTATCATTCACAACAGATTTTAACTTACAGTGTTTGGGGGTTAAATTAACGATTCTCAATACATAAGCACTGATACCTTATTTACTGACAGGGTCCCTCTTACAGGCTATGTTTGCGCACACATTACTCACAAATTGACCAGAATCTTGCCATGTCTCTTATCCCATATAAACTGTCACTGTGAATATCAGCTCTTTCACCCTTGTCGCTTTTCATTGGTGATCTTATTCGACAGGTTGCTGGTGATGAGTTGGTTACTGCTTTTGACTGGCTGGTGTTGTTTAATTCCACACATTTGTGTTACTTCTTTCGCATAAAAAAAACTTTTTGATTGTAGTCTAGGGTGATAGGTCCATGGTTTTATGCAGTTCGCTACAATGTTCCACTACCTGGTTCACAAACTTGAGCCTTGCATTTCTGTTTTAGTGGACTCCATTGAACTTCTTCACGCTTTATTTTGCTCATATCTAGTAGGTGCACATGATTACATTTTTACACCGCTTCTGTAGTTCGGAGTTATAGCGTCCAATCCTATGTTAACACACGATCACTGAGGGAGATCATGCCGCACCGATAAGTTGATTAAGGTGACATTTGTGTGGTATAGTTTTGGCAATAACTTCCTTTAAGTTCTGAGTGCTGTCTTGCTCACGTTACTGTACGCCCCTTTGGCGCCGCCTATAATTAGAATGTTACCGCCTTTTTTAAAAAAAAAAATCGTTTCTCGACCACAGCACTTTATGTTGATCTGGGTTTAACTTTCGCGAGAACAGAATACTCTTTATGAAAATCGTCACGAAGGGGAGCTCAAAGGCTTTTTCCGCATCTGTCTGCATACAGTAAGGACTTATTCCTGCACCCATCTGTTAGTAACTTTTTGTTTCGACCTCTATAGTTAGAGTCATTACGTTTACTTTCGCCAACACAGGTCTTTCTTTTTCCCTGACTGCTACAAGCTTACTTGGTGACTCTGGTGATCCGTTTGTTAGTGGAATATTTTTCTGACTTATTTAGAATATCAGTACACATATTACACTTCCATGTTTCTTTTTACTTCTCGTTTCCTATCAAAGAGGAGTCTATCTTTACACATCGGAAGTGAAATTTAGACTCACACTTCATACATACATTTTTAAACGAGCCATCACACCCCAAGACCTGGTATAGATAGTATCTAATAATAGTTAGTTGTTTCTTTTATCACATTCACTGTTTCGTTCCTTGAGATTGTCATATTTATGCTTTAAAGCATGAAACTCTTCTAACAGCATGACAATGATTTCGTCTTTGTGGTCTCGCGGTCCATACGACGACGTGGTTGCTTCAGTGTGATATCATTTTCGCAATTTTATGCCGCACTACTTCTTCTTTCAGAAACTTTTCGATAATAAAACACCCAATACATTCATGATCACGATATGAAATTTGTTATACGTTAAGCACTTTTTGTTATTTCTGTGGCGTTTATTCTGGGAACTAGCATACTCGCAACTTACATTCGGCGCCTTCTTGAAAACTGTTGAAAACTAGGTGGACTGATAAGGGAAGCGGAGATTCTCCGAAGACTCAGCGAGGTTTGAAATACAGGGAGAACACTGACAAGGGAAAGGGACTGGATGCCAAGATTCTGTTATAAGACATCAGCGGATAACTTCCACGGTGCTAGAGGGAGCTACAGAGAGTGAAAACAGTAGAGGAAGACAGAGACTGGAATACATCCAGCAAATAATTGAGAACGTAGGTTGCGAATGCCACTCTGAGATGAAAAGTTCGACACATTAGAGGAATTTTCGGCGGGCCGCATGAAAGTAGTTGGAAAACCGATGACTAAAAACAAAAAAAGCAGCGTTTTTTAGTATTTTCGATATGTGAAACCCTTTGTAACGTCCAGTTTTTGTCATGGAAGCCCTGGTTTGTTTGTATATCATATTTTACATATTTTAATGCAACATTCTGTAAATGGGCTATATGCGACAAAAATGACAATTATTGCAAATTAAATCGATTCCCCTGAAAACGTAATTTCAAAATTAATCCTACAGCTACTATGGTAACCTAAATTTAAGATAACGTAATCGTACAGGAATTTTAAATTCTAATTTCAATGATGTGAGTGGTAGTGAGTTTTATTTTTGCAGATACACTAAATATTAGACACTATGGGATTTTCGTGACTGGATCGGCATCAGGTTTGTTCGTTGCGATATTTATTTATGGTCGAGAGATACTCTGAGAACCGGCTTTGCATACATGTTCATCAGTTTTCTGCTATTTTAGCTGGTAGCATTGTCTGTGATCCATTGCTTCTTTCTCAGAATGTGCCACTGTCCAGCGCATCATCCAGGATATGAACTCGCTTCCTCCCTCACCTCTTCATGCCCTCCATATACGATGTAAGACTATTTCTATAAGTCCCTCCAATTCAATTTCGCTTGCTTCTTCTTATAACATTTGGTAATCATATTTGCTCTGCCACTTTTCTCAGTAGCTCCACTCTCTTCTCTCTATAAATCTAACTTATTCTTCCGATCCCCGCCACCACCGTAGCTCTATATTTATTTGGCATCGTCAGTGTTGCAGCACCATATTAGAGGACACTCCGTACTAAATATTTTATTAATTGTTTACTCAAGTCTTTGTGCGTATGCTACAGGAAACTCGTGTTTCTTACAAAATTTCTCTTTGCCATTGCTGTTCTTGTTGTATCTTCTGTGCTACTCTTCCAGTCGCCTTCTACCCTGCTTTCTAGGTATTTGAAGCTTTGCACACGCTATAGTAACTCTCCATTGAACTTATATTTACTGTTTTATTTCTTCCTAGTACTGTTATTTTTGTTGTCTTTGTATTTATTTCCATTTCACACGTTTTCCTTTAGGTTCAGTGGTACCCACTATATCCATAATTCTTTTTCATTTGTTGCTAAAGGGATTCAAACCCTGTATTCTTCCTCCTCCAGTTTTCACCCCTTGTCACCTGCTGAGCAGCGGTCAGTTATATTTTCTAAATACAGATGCAAAAGGGTAAGTGATAGACAGTAACTTTGTCTCACTCCTTCCGCCAGTGCTCTTCGGTTGATAATTTCTCCTTGCACACGCAATGACGCTTTTTGATTTAAATGTAATGGATTTAAAGTTCATCTGGTATTTCGGTCCAGTCTCTTTTTCATTCATTATAGTTGCAAGATTATTCCAAGCCACATTGTCAAAAGTCTTTTCCAGGTCCATAAAACGCATATATATGTCTCTTTCTTTTTCAGTAAACCTCTCTCCCAAAATTCACGATAGACCTATTGCATGTCTTTCCGTCTAAATCCAAAGTGCCCCTCTGCAAAATTATCCTCCGTGACCTTTTCCAAGCTTTTGTTAATGATTCTTAACATAACTTTACCTTTATGTGTGATAAGACTAACTTCCTGTGCTTGTTGCATTTCTTGGTCTCCTGTTTCTTTGGTAGTGGAATTATTACCACTATCAGAAAGCCCTCTACCCATTCACCACTGTCCCATAGTTTGTCTCGAAATCTCAATATTTCTCTTCCTTCTTCTCGGCCCAAAATTTTTTGTAATTCTCCTGGTATCATATCTGCACCTACTGCTTTCCCTCTTTTCAATGCATATATTGCATTCTTTGTGGTATCGCTCAGAGATAGCGGTGCCACATGAGAATCAATACCACTGATGTTAGCGAAGTCTCACTGCAGTTCACAACGATGAAAATGAGAGGCTAATGAAGTCACACCCTCTCTTTCAGCGTAACAGCACAGGCCAATATAGAGCCAAGTGTGGAAGTGCTCTGCCCAGTTCATGACAGCTGAGGCAGTCAACACTATCACGTAAGACTAAAGAGTTATTCAGGTCTCTGTTGGAAATGTGCTTTTGTAAATGCTCAGCATCATGCTTCAGGGAAAGAGTTTGTTAATTAGTACATTATGTGATTCTTTAGTAGCCAATGACAGTTGTAAATTATCAAGCACTCCTGTGGCAAAGGTTTTATCAACTTGAGTAAATCTTTTTTATCCATTCATGTAATAAAGGGAACTAGTATTTCATATGTTACGGTATCATGAGGCATCTCCCAGAGCAATCAAAGAGCCCACAATTATGCCACACGATTGTAGCTTCTTCCGGTCATAACATTCTGTACTTCTTCAAGTATAATTAGTGGTGCTATTATATCATCTACGCTTTTCAAGAATTCAAGTTCCAGGATCGTTGGTTTTCGATTTGTGTTGGGTTGGGTTGTTTGTGGGAAGAGACCAAATTGCGGGGTCATCGGTCTCATCGGATTAGGGAAGGACGGGGAAGGAAGTCGGCCGTGCCCTTTCAGAGGAACCATCCCAGCATTTGGCTGGAGCGATTTAGGGAAATCACGGAAAACCTAAATCAGTATGGCCGGACGCGGGATTGAAACGTCGTCCTCCCGAATGCGAGTCCAGTGTGCTAACCACTGCGCCACCTCGCTCGGTTCGAGTTGTGTTAATAGATCTTTTAAACAGTCTTATCTCTGAAGCGCATCGTCGTAACCTTTGTAGCCTATATTTTCGTCTTTACTGTGAACTTCCACAGTGACTTCCTGGGCTGATTTTATTCCATGTCGTACCGTTTACTCTGTTGTGCAGTAAATCATATCTTACCTTCCTTTCTAGTCTTTTAATTGCGCCATACTCCTCATTCTCCCATTTTTGCTAGCCTGCTCCGTTTCTACTCGCAGTTCGTTTTCAACCTGAGGTAGGTACATCTTCCCTACACGTTCACTGTTCGTGCTTTTTAATTTTCTTCTCTCTTCCAGCTCAGAAATCATTTGCTGTCCAACCGACAGTTTTATTGCCCTTCTCACTGTTACACATTACATACTTTTCCGTCCTGCTTTTACGAATACTGCTTTCTGTAGACTCCAATTCTCATTGAAATATCAGGTTGTTCTTTGTCTCGTAATGTGTTAAGAAGCTCAAGCGATACCACTTCCGTAACTTTTCCTTTCCTGGGTCTTATCTTCTCTAGGTCCCACTTCTCCATGACAGTAACACTCTCCAGTTTCTTCCTTTTTTTATTTCCATTTCTGCTACAAGAAAATTGTGGTCGCTCTTCATATCTGCACCTCTTAATGCCTGCACCTTTTGGATCCCATTTCTGTACCTTTCTTCCAGTATATAAAGTTGTTTTCTGTAGCTATCCCTTGGTGATCTCCAAGTGCAGATCTTCCACCCGTGATTTCTGAACCATATTATTGGCACTACTAGCTATCTTTCCGTGCAGAAGTCAATGCGCCGTCCACGGCTGTCATTCCACCTTCCAAGACCATGAGTAACTATTATGATTCCCTCCTTCCCTTGTCCCACGATGGGTTTCCAGTAATCATTAGTGTTTTTTAGCATCCTTCATTATCTTCCATTATTTTATCTGTTACGTTATACGTTTCCTCTATGATCTGGTGATCGTGTTCTGAACTTGGAATGTGCACCTGGATAATCAACGTACGTTTTTGTACAATGTCACCCTTACGCCGATACCCCTCTCACTTGCATAGACTTCCGCAAACATTACCATCTCCTTTGTCATAATCATTCCTATTCCGTTGTTTCCTTATACTTGCCCTTCTGCCCTGCCAGGTTCACATTATTCTCTTCCATCTCTCTTTTACGTTTACGTTTTCCTGCTTGTAGTGCTGATTGACCTGACATTCCAGGTACAGATACTTGTTCCCATACTTCTCCCTCTCTCTCCAGCCCCCTTTCTCTGGAGATTAGAGCAGAGGCCAGTTTCACCTTATGCAGGAAAACTTATACGCGTTCATACTCCGTTGCCTTTGGCAATTCTTGAAGCCACCCCTAACGCTGTGTACGTATTTCTTTTGCAACGGCTCATAACCGGTCAGACACTGCATTGTTTATTGGTCTGCGGGAGGTATTTCATTTCCCTCCTGCCACTCACATCCGGGAAGCATTCCCCGATCCGACACCTAGTGATGCGTCTCCTTGAGTGTACAGCTTGTCCTGAGGGTTCTCACATAGAGGGTGGTCAGAAACAGTCTGAAAAGCTTGTAAGGGTGTTCTAGGGGAAGTTATGCTGCCAATTGTTAGGAAAAATTTCGACACGTTGGGCCACTGTGTGTCCACTGTAAGAGTGATCGCTGTTGGAACACAGCTGACCCTAACAGAAGAGGCTGGCTAGTTGCCGGCCACATTCCAGTTCATATTCCAGTAGTGTTGAAATAATGAATGAATGGATTTAGCAGTAATTGAGAAGATATAAGAATATATGTGTAATATGTGAATTTCATTAGATGAATAGCATCTTCATTTAATTCGACTGTAAATAAAATATTTGGATCTCGATCACTGTCACGTTTCATCACTGAAAAACTGCCATGGTAGTTTTTTCTATTTTTCTCGAATTTTGGGTGCATTTATACTAACAGTGATTGAAAAGGTTCATGGCAGAAGTAAAATAAAATGCGTTTAAATACGACAGTCCAATTTCATTATAAAATATTCTATATTCAGGCAATTTCTCCAGCAAAAATTTCAGTTAATTGCACGCCTCGTGTACGGTTCGTATGACAGTTTCATAGGTGTATACTACAAAACTAAAAATTTACCTCGTCATTTTGTTGTATTATAAACTCCACGTATTAGAAGTACAATCTGAGGCTTGAATAAGTGTTCTTCATTAGTGTGGCCATCGTGTCCGTAGTTGCTTTATAATTCTTGAGGGTACTTTTGTTCGTTCGTTGCAACTACGAGAATGCGTGATTTTTTTCACGATACGCGTTTCGCTTTACTGAGGTAAAGCATCATCAGTTGTCAGTAATTAAGTTATTTACATTTTGATGTGCTTTTAGATCGAAAAACAGTTCGTTAAGAATAATTAACCGAAAATCAGCGCATATACAACTTATTCTTAACGAACAGTTTTTCGATCTAAAAGCAAATCAAAATGTAAATAACTCAATTACAGACCACTGCTGATGCTTTACCTGAATAAAGCGAAACGCGTCTGGTGAAAAAAATCATTCATTCTTGTAGTTGCAACGACTGAACAGAAATACCCTCAAGAATTGAACAAGTGTACTTGAAGTTTGTGAAAGCGAAGGATATTTGTGGATGCTTATACAAAACGTTTGAATACGCATGCATGTCGAGTTTGGAGTGACGTGCGAGGCCACCCACCTTCACAGGATAAAACTGAACGTATTTGTGAAACGAGCCTTCTGCCGTGTGTTGTTCATCAGGGCTAGAAGGGTTTGAGCTTTTTCTTGTTTCTGCTTCGCCTGTTTAACGTATGACCACGTGCTGGCGTTCTCGCGCCACATAAAGCAGACTTCGCTGCCGAGAGACTTGTCGCCAGCAGCCTGGTAAAGGAGTCGCATTTCGCAGCCGTAGCGATCTCGCCTGAGTTATCTGCGGGTCTCCAGACGTGGCGACAGCACGGCGCCGAAGACTGGAAGAGAGGGGGAGAGGGGGGGGGGGGGGGTGAAAGCGACCTGTGGGGGTGGCAGGCTGCCAAGCGCAACAGGGCAGCAGACAAAGGCCCGCAGAAGCGCTGAGCGCGCACTTTCTGCCGCGCTGCAAACACTGACTCCTCGGCAGGTCACCTGATACTCCGAGGAGCCGCCAGCTATGTATCAGAAACTCGTTGCAGGACTTAGGCAGCCTTATACTACTGTCTGAGTACTAGGCGTCAAGTGCAGTAATAATAATAATAAACCCCGTGGAGGCCCGGGAAAAGAATAGGCCTCCGGGACGTTCTGCCAGTCGTAAAAGGCGACGAAAAGAACAAACCACTAATAGGGCTAACCCCCCTTTTAGTGTGATTAGTTGGTTCAGGACAGAACTAATGAAGCCTCGGACAAGCGCTGTCATGGTCGGGGACGACGCTTGAACCCTATGCCCGTCCACAATGGTAACGACACTGCTAGCCACACGGAAAATGATTTAAATCCAAATAGAGGTGTTTTGCAGGATATGCTTCCTGCAACCACTCTAGAAGGAAAACAAAGACAGAGGGTGAGATGGTCAGATGAAGTTAACCGACACCTCATGTTCTGTTATCACCAAGCAACAAACTTAGGAACCAACACAACTGGTTAGAGATCACAAGTATACACAACATTTATCACCAGATACCCAGAATTAAAATTTTTAACAGACCAACGACTAGCTGATCAGATCCATGTAATAATAAAAAATAACTGGATACCCCAGTCAGAATTAGAAAACATCAAACAAAAAGTACAACAAATACTGGAACAAAATAATGTGCAATCAGAAGAAGAAGAAGAAGAAACTACAGTAATGGACTCAAACATCCCAGAGCAAACAAGCAAAGAACAACACGCATCAGTTAAACAATCAGAGGAAAACGAAATCTTAAGACAGCCACCAGAACAAGCACAAATAGAACACGAAGTGACACAGATGTTAGATATAGAAGAAAAATTTCAGCTGACATATATAGAATACAAAGACACAAATACAGACATTACACCATTCTTGCATAGACCACCAAATAACCCACAAGTCGAAACAACTATCAACACAATCATACAGAACAAAATAAATGAAAATACAACTATGGAAGAGTTACAACTACTGGTTTATATAGGAGCACTCACTACACTAAATATACACACTAGGCAGGGATCAGAACCAACCAACACACAGAAGAAACCCACAAAACCAGCATAGCAACACAGGCTAGAGATTAGAACAGAAAAACTGAGAAAAGACATCGGACAGCTAACACAATTCATAAGAGATGAAATATCAGACAAAAAACGAAAAGGGTTAGGTAAAATCTCACAACACGAAGCGATAGAGCAATTAGATGAAAAGAAGCAGAAATTACAAGCATTGGCCAAACGACTTAGAAGATACAAATGAAGTGAAAATAGAAGGAAACAAAACCAAACATTCAACACAAACCAAAAGAAATTTTACCAGAAGATAGGTAACACACACATTAAAATAGACAATCCATCAAACATAACAGACATGGAACACTCCTGGAGCAACATATGGTCAAACCCGGTACAACATAACAGACATGCACAATGGATACAAGCAGAAACAGACACATACAAGATGATACCACAAATGCCTGAAGTGATAATTTTGCAACATGAAGTCACCCGAGCAATTAATTCTATGCACAATTGGAAAGTACCTGGAAAAGATAAAATAGCAAATTTTTGGCTAAAGAAGTTCACCTCAACACATTTACATCTAACTAAATTATTTAACAGTTACACTGCAGTCCCATACACATTCCCTGATACACTTACACATGGTTTTCCAATTTTTCAATACTATGTTTAGGAACTGTATCAATTTAGGATCTACTTCGTTTATTTCCAATATTTGTAGTAACCATGAGTGGGGCACACTATCGAAAGCTTTTTGGTAATCAATGTATGCGTAATGTAGCGACCTTTGTTTAGTTTTAGCTTGATATGTCACCTCTGCATCTATTATCAGTTGCTCTTTATTTGAAACCTAAAGATAAAGCAGACACAGTAAACCCAGCAAAATATCGCCCCATAACATACCTACCAACAATATACAAAATATTAACTGCAGTCACTACACAGAAATTAATGACACATACAACACAGAACAAAATTATAAATGAAGAACAAAAAGGCTGCTGCAAAGAAGCACGAGGATGTAAAGAGCAACTGATAATAGATGCAGAGGTGACATATCAAGCTAAAACTAAACAAAGGTCGCTACATTACACATACATTGCTTTTGATAGCGTACCCCACTCATGGTTACTACAAATATTGGAAATATACAAATTACATCCTAAATTGATACAGTTCCTAAACATAGTAATGAAAAATTGGAAAACCACACTTAATATCCAAGTAAACTCAAATAATATCGCATCACAGCCAATACAGATTAAGTGTGGAATATACCAAGGAGACTCATCAAGTCCTTTCTGGTTCTGCCGTGATCTGAACCCACTATACAACATGCTAAATAATACAAATTATGGATATAATATTAATGGAAGATACCAACACAAAATCACACATTTGCTATACATGGATAATCTAAAACTACTGGCAGCAACAAATCAACAACTCAACCAATTACTAAAGATAACAGAAGTATTCAGAAATGATATAAATATGGCTTTTGGAACAGACAAATGTAAGAAAAATAGCATAGTCAAGGGAAAACACACTAAACAAGAAGATTATTTATTGGATAACCACAGCGACTGCAAAGAAGCGATGGAAGAAACAGATGCCTATAAATATCAAGGATACAGACAAAAAATAGGAATAGATAATACAAATATTAAAGAAGAACTAAAAGAAAAATATAGACAAAGACTAACAAAAATACTGAAAACACAATTGACAGCAAAAAACAAGACAAAACCTATAAATACTTATGCTATACCAATATTGACCTACTCATTTGGAGTAGTGAAATGGAGTAACACAGACCTAGAAGCACTCAATACACTTACACGATCACAATGCCACAAATATAGAATACATCACATACATTCAGCAACAGAAAGATTCACATTAAGCAGAAAGGAAGGAGGAAGGGGATTTATCGACATAAAAAACCTACATTATGGACAGGTAGACAATTTAAGAAAATTCTTTATAGAACGAGCAGAAACTAGCAAAATACACAAAGCACTCATATAAATACATCGGCTAAACCATTGCAATTTCATAACCACTTCTACAACCCTTTAGATCACATAACATCAACATATACGAAAAATGTAAATTGGAAAAAGAAAACACTACATGGCAAGCGCCAGTATCATCTAACACAGCCACACATTGATCAAGACACATCCAACACATGGCTAAGAAAAGGCAATATATACAGTGAGACAGAAGGATTCGTGATTGCAGTACAGTATCAAACAACAAACACCAGATATTACAGCAAGCATATTATTAAAGATCCCAATATTACAACAGCTAAATGGAGACTTTGCAAACAATAAATAGAAACAGTAGATCACATCACAAGCTGATGTACAATACTAGTAAATACAGAATACACAAGAAGACATGACAATGTAGCAAAAATAATAGATCAACAACTTGCCATACAACAAAAACTAATAAAACAACACATTCCCACATACAAGTATGCACCACAAAATGTACTGGAGAATGATGAATACAAATTATACTGGAACAGAACCACAATAACAGATAAAACAACACCACATAACAAACCTGACATCATACACACCAATAAAAAGAAGAAATTAACACAACTAATCGAAATATCCATACCCAATACAACACATATACAGAAGAAAACAGGAGAAAAAATTGAAAAATACATCCAACTGGCTGAGGAAGTCAAGGACTTGTGGCATGAGGATAAAGTTGACATTATACCAATTGTACTATCAACTACAGGAGTCATACCACGTAATATCCACCAGTACATCAATGCAATACAGCTACATCCAAACGTATATATACAACTACAGAAATCTGTAATTATTGATACATGTTCAATTACCCTAAAGTTCCTAAATGCAATGTAACATATACCGTACAGTTAAAATGCAGTCACGCTTGATCAAGGTCCGCGTCACTTTCCATATTTAACCAGACATAACGTCTAAGAAAGGAAAAGTAATAATAATAATAATAATAATAATAATAATAATAATAATTCTTTCTTCGTTTGGGTCATCTAAGGACCACACACCAATTTCAATGTTTCCTTCTTTGTTGTTCTTTCTTTTTCCTCCAGTATTCTTTCATCTTTTCACTATGTATCCTTTTTCCCCTCCTCGGACCATTTTGACCGTCTTCTTCTCCCTCCTGCCTTGAAATCCTTCCATTTTTAACACTTTCGTCTTGAAACTCTCACTTTCTGTTGCATCTTTTTCACGTATGTTGTTTCTTTCCAAATCTTTCCTAACTTCTTGAATCCAGGCTATTGATAAGGCAAAAATCATGCTGAAGTCGAAGCTCTTCTGTCCGTGTTTGCTTATAAATAGATTTGTTTTTGAAGAGGGTCCGCCTAGAGCAAAACACAAGTTCTATTTTCCTTTTTGTTTCCCACACATTATTCGCTGAAGTTTCAGCATCAACAGTGGGTATTTTATTATCTTCTATAAAACAAGAAAAATGCTCTTTACACAAAGAAAAATGAGCTTTTAAGACGTGTTTACATATTGAGAAATAGACAAAATTTTACGAGACCTTGTTACCACATGCAGTGTGTTTCATGGATTTTATGGTATTTAATACAGTTATTTTGCTTCACAATTTGTCATCTGCAAACATTGAGAACTTATTGTACAACAGTTATTTACTTCGAAAATTTACGACTGGGAATGTTGTAGTTACACCTACCATTATGTGATACTATGCAGAAGATGTGTGTGTGTGTGTGTGTGTGTGTGTGTGTGTGTGTGTGTGTGTGTTTGGAAGGGGGGTTTGGGTTGTTTATGGGGTTGGTGTTGTCTGGTCTTCTGGTGAAAAAAATAAATAAATAAAAATTGTGTTTTACTCAAGGCGGATCATCTCAAAAACCAAATCAGAAGCAACGAACTTGTTTTTACATATTTAACCAGAAAACACACGTTTGTTACTGCTTACAGTACATCAAAATTCAAGAGCCCAAACTACACTCGAATGTTGGGAGACTCAGTCCAGTGGAGCGCCTCATCGGATGCTACGTGTTGATTCCTGGTACTGCCAGAGAAACGTCTTCAAGCCGTCGGCACACGGGGCGTGTATTCGAGCGTTAGCGTGCCGAATTTCTGACGTCGCAGCGTGGGAGAAGCACGCTGGGGAGTCTTTCCGAACGTGCAGGGTATTTTCTAGCATGTCAGATATTCTAAACGTGCGTTTGAACGTAGACCAGTGAGATACAGAAGAACGCCACGGACACCAGATGACAGCATCTCTCTTCACTACACAGTCGCGAGAGGCAATTTTGCTTTCGATTGAAGCTATGTATATAAGCCGCTCCTATGCACCAGCAACTTGCTGATCTCACCAAACCCTGTGGTTAATTGTACTATTTGTTGTAATAGAATGATGAGAAACGTCATATTGGTGATTAAACAGTTATGGTTCGAGTAACATTCGTATTATGGAAATGTGCCGTTTCATGGCAACATAATATTGAGGATCCATCAAAAAAGTTCTTGGTACAGCTTGTTATAATTAAATGTCAGTTAATAACGTATCTAAGATCAAAGTTTTCAGGAATAGGTAATATGCAAAATATGGTCATAATTTAGTTACAGCTGCTGTAGTGCTATGAGTAACGACGCAGTTTAATACTATACATCACAATATGTTGTTGATTCGCGTCCCGCAGGATCCAAATACTTCTTTGCTAACTTTCGCGTTTTCTATTGGGCTCTGATACTTTCTTATTAGATTAACAAAAAAAATTCAAATGGCTCTGAGCACTATGGGACTTAATTTCTGAGATCATCAGTCGCCTAGAACTTAGAAATACTTAAACCTAACTAACCTAAGGACATCACACACATTTATGCCCGAGGGAGGATTCGAACCTGCGACCGTAGCGGTCGCGCGGTTCCAGACTGTAGCGCCTAGAACCGCTCGGCCGCCCCGGGCGGCAATTAGATTAACAGAAGAACAGTCTATTAATACTCGGTGTTATGTAAATATAACGGCGATCTGCCCCAGGAGAGAGATCATTCGATTAGCTTTATCGTCAAAACAGTTTGCGCTTCTAGCAGAAAGATATTTCGCAGTTTTTTATTTCAAGTTGTGTAATTCCCTTGTTGTAAACATTCTGTTACTGAACAGGAACAGTGATAAAGTAAGAACGACGTTACGGTCTTACTGAAAATGAGAATGATGAATTAATTTATATCTTATGTGGAGAACTACTGTAAATTTGCGTTGCATTATTTGTAACAGAACTTTTTTAAGCCGCTGTCTTTGTTGACTGGACATGTTACTTTCCTTTTGGTCTTGTACCATGTTCATGGCTATTGAAATTTTTATTTATGTATGGTACAAACAGAACAATCAAATTGATAGTACTCACCTTGACCAACACTGTATCAAAAGTAAAGTTCAGGGGGGAACTCTCTGAACCATTCATCATAAAAACAGGTTTAAGACAAGGAGATTGCTTGGCACCCCTGATATTCAACTGTTGCTTTAGAATACATAATGAGGGAATGGTACAAGACTAGCCCAAATTGGAAGACTCAAAGACAACATAAGTTTAAATTGTCTAGGGTTTGCTGATGACCTTGCTCTCTTGTCCAACAGTATTCAGGAAACCAAACAGCAAGTTATCTCACTACAGGAAATAACACAGATAATTGGTCTTGGAATATCCTTTGAAAAAACAGTCATGTTAACTGACACACCACTCATAAAAAAAATTGCCATAGGATGCCAAGAAATCAAAATTGTATATAAATTTAAATATCTGGGAGAAATCATAACATATAACCTCAATGAAAAGCCAACATGACATACAGAATAAACAAATTGACTAGAGCTCAATATATCACCAAGAACACCTACAACAAAAAGAGCTTGTCAATAGCAACAAAATTAAAACGCTAGAAAACAGCCACTCAACCAGAAATAACATACGCAAGTGAAACCATCTTCAAAACAACTAACACTGCACAAATAGACAAAATATTCAAAATAGAGAGAAGAATCATCAGAACGTGAATCATCAAATCGTACCAGAAAGATGGACACTGGAGAGTAGCTACAAATGAAACAGCCTACAAGCAAATAGAACCAGTAATGAGTACAATCAGGAAGAAACGCATTTCATTATTCGGACATCTAATCAGAACACCAGAATCAGGATCATCAGGAGAATAATAGAAAAATTGTGGAATAGTAAGTGCAACAGTAAGTGGATTACAGAAATCAAGGACGATATGGATGAGCTACAGATCACGTTGGAAGACCTAAGAAACAAAACTGACAAAATCAGGAAACCCACAGACCAACAAACCAGACTGCAAAAGATAATCAGCAAACAGGCAATAGGAAGGGTGATTTCCAATGAAGAAAGAAGGATGAGATCCGAGAAAATGAAGAAGTACTGGGCTGACAGGAAACTGAAAAATTCTTTGTATAAAGTTGGCCAGAGTGTTCCAATGAAGGCCATAAAATGTAAATAATAATAATACAGACAGAACAACGCGAGTAGCATATGGGCAAGGGAGGAAACGTGCGTTTTAATAGAGCTAACGTAGTGATTTTACTCCCGTACATTTCGTAAACAGTGTGTTTTGCGAGCCAGTTGCAGCCGAAAACTGCCTCTGGGGCGCACTGCGACAGGGCATACGACGTTCAGGCACACGTACCGTATACACAAGTCGCATCGTTTCTGAGCGTTCCGCAGCACGTTGAACTCGGCACGTTCAACGTTGACGTTCGAAAGCACGGTCCGTGTGCCGATGCCTTTAGGTCACTCTTTTACAAGCAAGCGAGAGACCTTACTCAGAAGCGTACCATTGTACGAGTATAGGATTTTCCTCGCAAATTTTCCGCGCTGGACAACAAAAGACTAAAATATGGTTGGTCGGCTTCAGCCACAAGGACGCAGTTTTAATGACGTTTCCAGGCGGGTGTAAAATGAATGTGCGCAACGGAAAATAATGAACGCTAAAATGAAGATTTTGCCCTGTCTGACTACCCCCTGAAGCAGATGTTAGGATCTCTTAATTCCATAAATTACAATCTAAACATGAATGAATGATGGAGGGAACTAATACTACTAAATGATAAACGTTGTTTCTTATTATACGTTTATTGCAGTTTAAAAATAAAACACCCTTTCTGACAATTGTCTGTATTTCCTAAGTAAAATTATTAATCAATTGCCTAACTCTGTCGCCTTTTATGGCCACGCTATCTAACACAAATAACGCGGAATGACTGACATTATCTACGTATCAGACACTAGAAGACAGTACTTTCAAATATGGTGTGCAGTGGTGTGGAACCTCAGCGGAAACAAACTAACGTGATCACAGCTGTTTAGCTTTATAGCCCTAATAAGCCGAAGCAATTTGCGATATCACCGTACGTACTGCGTCTGGTGCGTAGGCGTGCTGGTTCTCGTACACGTCTGCATCGATGGAAGGACTCAAGCCACAAAATAAAACTCTTTCAACCACTAGGACGGCAGAAGGCGGTCTTCTGACTGATACACTCTAATGCTGTCTTCTCCTCTCTGTGTTCTACAGATGAGAAACGCGAACTCTCAGCCACAAGGAAGGAGTTATAATGACGTCTCAACGTAAGTATAGGCAGAAGAAGTGCTCTCAATCACTGAACTCTGCGTAGTCAACGACGACTTCCAACCCGGAGGTGAAGTCCGGAATCGTATAGGTTCGCAACAGTACAGTGCCTAACTGTTCTAACTACAGCGTACCACACGGGCGCTCACAACGGAAGACAACGTCTCTCCAGCACTGCCTTCCCAGCAAGGCTTGGCTCCCCACCATCGTAATTTCAAAAACGAATCATATTTCCGAAACCACGGAATATTTTCCCGCCCTACAGATTCTTCTGAACGCCGACCAACCATATTTTAGTCTTTTGTTGTCCAGCACGGAAAGTTTGCGAGGAAAAATCTATACTCGTACAATGGTACGCTTCTGAGTGAAAATCCTTGGAAATAGCCCAGCCTGCGTGGTTTCTGAGGTTCCGCTTCTTCGTTCCTCTCACCTGCGTCCAAGATTTTCAGCGTTTCCGAACTACAATCCTTCCGGATCGGCTACACAAACCAGCTGGTCGCGACTCTATTGTGCTCCAGCACTTAGGTGCTATGACGTCCGTCTTGCTATTTCCTGTGTTTAAGCAGGACTAACACACTTGTGAGGACCTTCCACCCAGGGCTGTAGTTCCGCCAGCCATTTCATTTCCACTGGCGTTCCAATCTCTACTAGTATAATCAGTCATTCATTACACCGTTTTTGTAATAAAGGCACTATGTCACCTTTCATGCAATAAGCATTAATAATTATTTAAAAGATGTACGTGACAATGTCATTCTCCTTTGTATATTCATATATACGATGTACAACCTATCACATGATACCAAATTGTGTTTGTAGATCATGACAAGGTATATGGATGAGAGTAGAGGGGCTACAGGGGTGCTGGCACAGTTTGTTAGTGTGGGTTGCCTAGGTCAGGGGCAGGTATGCACTCAGGTGCAAACCTTTTGTTCTGTTAAGTGCTTTTCCATGTCAGCCTATTGTTGTGTTAAGTGTTTTTCCATGTCAACCTATTGTTTTCCTTTGATGGACTGGTACTTTAACCTATTGTTCTGCTAAGTGCTTTTCCATGTTGTTGCACTTAACCTATTGTCCCCATCCCCTCCCACTCCCCTCCCCCCTCAGAAACCGGATGCTAGTGCATTTTGTTAGTGTGGATTGCCTACATCAGGGGCAGGTATGCATTCAGAGGTAAACCTATTGTTCTCCTTTGCTTGACAGGTACTAAACATATTGTTCTGTTAAGTGCTTTTCCATGTCACCCCATTTCGTTTTGATTGACAGGCACTTAACATATTGTTCCCCCTGCCCCCTCCCCCTCACCCCCCCCCCCCCCAAACCCTCCACGCTTGCTGCTACAGGTACACTTTCAGGTCTGAGTTATTGGAATAGGCCCCCCTCTCACGCTTGTCAATTTCATTGACTACTTAATTAAATTAATCAATTAGTTAACCTCCCTGGTGGGAAAGTGCCATGCCCCCCTGCCACACCTCCCAAGTGGGAAAGTCAAATTTTGTCAGATTTTTGCGAGTGCAACGCCCACCTAGACTTGGAATCAATTTTCACCAGTGCCATGCCACTTGGACATGGAAGGAAATAGCCTTCACCAAGATCCTCAACTAACTGCCACGTCCCTGTACCAACCCATGTTGGTGGGCTAATGTGTAGTAATGTGTGGCTTTTGGCAGGAGGCCGCCCGAAGTGGCCGTGCGGTTAAAGGCGCTGCAGTCTGGAACCGCAAGACCGCTACGGTCGCAGGTTCGAATCCTGCCTCGGGCATGGATGTTTGTGATGTCCTTAGGTTAGTTAGGTTTAACTAGTTCTAAGTTCTAGGGGACTAATGACCTCAGCAGTTGAGTCCCATAGTGCTCAGAGCCAATTTTTTGGCAGGAAAGTGCCACACCTCCCACCCCCAGAAAAATGGTGCAAAGTTCAAATTCCAACAGGGCAATGCAACCTCTACTAACCTAAGAAAATGGCGGGACGATAGGTCACTTTGACTATTTAATTAAATTGATCAATTAATTAACCTCTCTGGTGGGAAAGCGCCATGCCCCTCTGCCACACATCCCTGGCAGGAAGTTCAAATTCCGTCAAGACAATGCAACCTCCACTAACCTAAGAAAATGGCGGGAAAGAAAGAGCATCTCCACTGACCTAAGTCATCCGACCGCCACCTCTTCCTAGGAATTGGTAGGAAAAAGACTCAGTTGATCAATCATTTGGAGGGTACTCAATTGCCCTGTATTGAATATGGATTAAACAATTTAGACAATGTATGGGATATATTGAAAGCGTATATTGTTTAAAAAATTCAGTTTGTGGGGGTTGGATTTCTCTTGCTTATCACTCTCTCCTGTTTGGAAGCATCTAGGTCTTGCAAGAAACAATTACATGGGGCAAACATGTTGCATAACCTAATGTTTGGCACTGTACTCCAGTTGTCTTAACCTAATGTTTGGCCCTTTGTCAGCACTTAGCCTATTGTTCTATTAAGTGGTTTTCCATGTCACCCCCACCCCCTTAAACTATTGTACTGCGTTTTACCTGCTGTTCTGCTCCATTCACCCACTCACACACAGCCGCTCCTTAAATATTGTATCGCTAATACCACATTGATATAAAAAATTTATGCAAATTAATTAAATAGATATTCTTCACATGTATTTTTTTTAATTCACGGCTTCCTATTGATCTTAGAGTATTTTTCGTCTTTATGGGGGCCCTTACCAGTTGGGGCTGATTCAAGATATTGAGAAGGTTCAGAGAAGGATGGAAAGATTCACGATTGGTACGTTTAACCATCGCGAGAGCGTTACCAATCTCATTGAAAGTCTGAAGTGGGACTCACTTGCAGATAGGCGACGCGTTAAATAGAAGGGGCTGTTCACTAAATTGCAAATCCTGTCTTCGCCGAGGATGTAGAGCATATACTATTACCACAAACTACCATACCGGGAAATGATCACCATTCAAAGATAAGGGAAATTGGAACTTGCACTGAGGCATTCAGACAGTCGTTTTTCCCGCGAGTGGAACTGAAGGGGGGAAATATAACTTTGGTGCGAATAGTGCCCTCCACCACACACCGCTTGGTGGCTAGCAGAGCATATATCTACATGGAATATAGTTTAAATAAAAGATCGCTACTAATAAAAAACACATTCCGTTTCTCGACACTTGACGCCGACACCGGAGTCCGGGTGCACTGGCACTCCCAGCGAAACTACGACACGACAGTTCGGGCTCTGCAAGGATGAGGTGCTGACATCTCTTTCATACTTTACACGTGAGAAATTCCTATCGAAATACGTGTTCACTAAAGTGCCGTTGCTGGTGCGATGACGCATAGCTGCGGTTTGGTCCACCGCCTAGATATGTTGCAATGCTTCCCAGGGCACATTCCTAACAGGACAACCTGTCCGTCAGTGAATTTACGCGTCAAACTGCCGGTCTGGGAGCACCATCCGCCATTGTTTTCTGCAGAAAAGGCTTTCAGAGGCAAAATTATTTTGCACAGATCGCTACATTGCAGTGACAGTTAAACCCCACAAAAGTTGCCTACAGATCATCAAATTCATACAGGACTCACAACAATATTTAACAGTCTAACTACAATTAAATATTACGATTGCTGCTGCAGTGTGACACCGATCGATGTACATGTAATGTTTCCCGTGGAACGAATCTCAGCGCACATAATTTTCCACGTAAAAGATCTCTCGCTGTTATCGATGTCCTTAATCTTTACGTCCCTCACTGTAGGACACACACTAATTTTCTCTGGTCATGCTACAACATAAGCCGTGGTAACATTACACTGCAATATATACACATTTTGCACAAACAATGCAGTTATCTTTTATATCTGTACAGCACCCGAAAAAATTACGGTATGCCTACACTTACACCGGCGATATGTCTCGATTCTCCTCAGTAATAGGAAATTACCTGACAAAGTCGTCGAATCAGTGCTTCTGGAAGGTCCTGCATCCTGCCGAGATTCTGTCAAAAAAGCGTTGTGAAGGACAGGCGTCTGGCACTGTGTGATAATGAATACCGCACCCGCGGACGTAGTGCTTGGAAAGGCCTCACCGACGCGGGTTTGGTGTACTGTATTCAACATCACTACCGATAGAACAACAAAGAAAATGTTAGTGTGCACTTACGGGAGGCCGATGAGGTGACGTATTGTTACAGCCGTATTGCCCGTCCTGTTTGTACACTATAGCAGGTCCAGTTGAACACTTGCATTGCTATATTGTGCAGCTGTTTATGAAATGAATCTATCATCACGTAAGTTCGGATATACTTATCAGTGCGTTGAAATCACAATTCACCATGTCCAATCCATCATTCCGTTACGACTAGACATACGCAATCTTTTTGTTTTTACGTGAATAGTAGTCTGATTACTTCCCACAAACGTATATCCGAACATAAGCCACGGTACTTTCAAGTTCAAGCAGCAGCATAACATTTCTGACTCTCAATTATAGGTGTATAAAAAAAATTATGATACGTCCACACTTGCACCAGCTGGGTGTCGTTTTCGCACTGCAAAAAAGTCTCCCGCCATTATGTTTTTGTCGATGAAAAATGGGCACCCATTGCAGATATCTGCTGAAACACCAGAAAAAATGCGCCTGACGACTCTTAGGAGAGACACACTGTGTACACCGAAGGGCGAAAGATACTGGTATGTGCGGGGTAGCCGCACGGTCTACGGCACCTCGCCACGATTCGCGCAGCTCCCCCTGTCGGAGGCTCGAGTCCTCCCTCGGGCATGGGTGTGTGTGTTGTCCTTAGCATAAGTTAGTTTCAGTTAGATTAAGAAGTATGTAAGCCTAGGGACCGATGTCCTCAACAGTTTGGTCCCATAGGAACTTGCCACCACCAAATTGCTGTAGGCACGCGTATTCAAATGCAGAGATATGTAAACAGGCAGAATACGACCCTGCTGACGGCAACGCCTGTAGAAGACAACAAGTGTCTGGCGTAGCTCTTAGATCGGTTACCGCTGCTACAATGGCAGGTTATCAAGATTTAAGTGAAAATGAACGTGGTGTTATAGTCGGCGCACGAGCGATGGGACACAGCATCTTCGAGGTAGCGATAAAGTGGGGATTTTCCCGTACGACTATTTAACGAATATACGGAGAATATCAGGAATCCATTCCGGCAAAACATGAAATCTCCGACATTGCTGCAGCCGATAAAAGATCCTGCAGGAACGGGACCAACGACGACTGAAGAGAATTGTTCAGCGTGACAGAAGTGCAACCATTCCGAAAATTGCTGCAGATTTTAATCCTGGGCGATCAACAAGTGTCAGTGTGCGAACCATTCAACGAAACATCATCGGTGCCGGCCGCGGTGGTCTTGCGGTTCTAGGCGCTGCAGTCCGGAACCGCGGGACTGCTACGGTCGCAGGTTCGAATCCTGCCTCGGGCATGGCTGTGTGTGATGTCCTTAGGTTAGTTAGGTTTAAGTAGTTCTAAGTTCTAGGGGACTGATGACCTCAGATGTTAAGTCCCATAGTGCTCAGAGAGAAAAAAAAAAAAAAAAAGAAACATCATCGGTATTGGCTTCCGGAGTCGAAAGTCCGCTCGTGTATCCTTGATGACAGCACGACAGAAAGCTTTACGGCTCGCCTGGGCGCGTCGACACCGACATTGGGCTGTTGATGACTGGAAACATGTGGCCTGGACGGACAAGGCTCGTTTCAAATGGTATCGAGTGGTGGGACGTGTACGGGTATGAAGACAGCCTCATGAATCCATGGACACTGCATATCGGCAAGGGACTGTTCAAGCTGATAAAGACTCTGTAATGGTGTGGGACGTATCCAGATGGAGTGGTATGGGACCTCTGATTCGTCTAGATACGACTCTGACAGGTGACACATACATAAGCGTCCCGTCTGACAGCTGCATCCAGTCATATCCACTGCGCATTCCGACGGACTTGAGAAATTCCAGCAGGATAATGCGACACTCCACACTTCCCAAACTGCTACAGAGTGGTTCAAAGAACACTCATCTGTGTTTAAACACTTTCGCTGGCCGCCGAACTCCATTAACATTATTGAGCATATCAGGGATGCCTTGCAACGTGCTATTCAGAAGAGTTCTGGAACACCTTGCACTCTTGCTGTTTTATGGGTAGTTCTGCAGGATTCATGGTGTCAGTTCCTTCCAGCACTACTTCAAAGATTAGTCGAGTTATGTTGCGGCACTTCTGCGTGCTCGGGAGTGGGGACCCTACACGATATTGGGCAGTTGTACCAGTTTCTTTGGCTCTTCGGTGTATAAAGATAAGAGGCACATTCTGGAACAATGTAATGCTTGGTCTTCCGTCTGATACAATAACAGCCATGCAGGTAACATAATAACTTGCTGCGCTCCAGCAGAGCTCAGCATATCGCTGCAAGCGCTGAACAGAACAATATGCTGCCCTATACTGAACTCCACTGTAGAGCAGAAACTTGTGTTTCCTTCATGTATTCATTCAGAACAAGACCAGTGATATACGATACCGATTATTTTTTTTACTTCGAATGATAGTTCGTGCCATACTCCAGACTACGACTTTGTCATAGCGTCCATGAACCATGGACCTTGCCATTGGTGGGGAGGCTTGCGTGCCTCAGCGATACAGATGGCCGTACCGTAGGTGCAACCACAACGGAGGGGTATCTGTTGAGAGGGCAGACAAACGTGTGGTTCCTGAAGAGTGGCAGCAGCCTTTGCAGTAGTTGCAGGGGCAACAGTCTGGATGATTGACTGATCTGGCCTTGTAACACTAACCAAAACGGCCTTGCTGTGTTGGTACTGCGAAAGCCGAAAGCAAGGGGAAACTACAGCCGTAGTTTTTCCCGAGGGCATGCAGCTTTACTGTATGAAAGAAAAATTCGGAGTAGGTATTAAAATCCATGGAGAAGAAATAAACACTTTGAAGTTCGCTGATGACATTGTATTCTGTCAGAGACGGCAAAGGACTTGGAAGACCAGTTGAACGGAGTGGACAGTGTCTTGAAAGGAGGATATAAGATGAGCATCAACAAAAGCAAAACGTGGATAATGGAATCTAGTCAAATTATGCCGGATGATGCTGAGGGAATTAGATTAGTCAATGAGACACTTAAACTAGTAAAGGAGTTTTGCTATTTGGGGAGCAAAATAACTGATGATGGTCGAAGTAGAGAGGATATAAAATGTAGACTGGCAATGGCAAGGAAAGCCTTTCTGAAGAAGAGAAATTTGTTAACATCGAATATAGATTTAAGTGTCAGGAAGACGTTTCTGAAAGTATTTGTATGGAGTGTAGTCATGTATGGAAGTGAAACATGGACGATAAATAGTTTGGACAAGAAGAGAATAGAAGCTTTCGAAATGTGGTGCTACAGAAGAATTCTGAAGATTAGATGGGTAGATCACATAACTAATGAGGAGGTATTGAACAGAATTGGGGAGAAGAGGAGTTTGTGGCGCAGCTTGACAAGAAGAAGGGACCGGTTGGTAGGACATGTTCTGAGTCATCAAGTGATCGCAAATTTAGCATTGGAGGGTAGCGTTGAGGGTAAAAATCGTAGAGGGAGACCAAGAGATGAATACACTAAGCAGATTCAGAAGGATGTAGGTTGCAGTAAGTACTGGGAGATGAAGAAGCCTGCACAGGATAGAGTGGCATGGAGGGCTGCATCGAACCTGTCTCAGGACTGAAGACCACAACAACAACAACAACATATCGTCCAAGACAACTGAATCAGTGTAGACTTTGCCGAATGGCAAATGACCCTTGAATCATCCTGTGTATCTACTAGGCAAGTCTGATTCGTGACATTGGCATATCTCTGCGGCTTTATGAGAATTAGTTACGAAGGCTGCTGGTGAACTTTCGGTGTCGCTTGAAGTTATTCATCTAGAACGAAACCTGTTGTGACGTAATAAACGCATCTGAATTATATATGTGGTAGATTTTATTAACATGTCCATTACAATGAGGGGACAAAAGTCACGAGATACCTCCTACTATCGTGTCGGACTTCCTTTTGCCCAGCGCAGTGCAGTAGTTCGTCATGGCAGGGACTCCACAAGTCGCTGGAAACCCCTTGCAGAAATACGTCCAATGCTGCCTTTTTTGGCTGTCCACAATTGCGAAAGTGTTGCCAGTACAGGATACTATGCAGGAACTGACCTCTCGATTATGTCCCATAAATGTTCGATGGGATTCATGTCAGGCAGTCCGGGTGGCCACACCATTCACCCCTTCTTCGAATGAGTAGCGAACAGTTGTGGCCAGTGACATGGCACATTGTCATCCACAAAAATTCCTTTGTTGTTTGGGAACATGAAGTCCACGAATGGCTGAAAATGAAGTAGATGAACATCCAGAGGGCCCAGTTCATTCCATGCAAACGTTGCCCACCCCATTACAGAGCCTCCACCAGCTTGGACAGTGCCTTGTTGACAGCTTGGATCCATGGCTTCGTGGGGTCAGCGCCACATTCGAACCCTATCATGAGCTCTTTCCAACTGCAATCGGGACTCATCTCACCAGGCCAAGGTTTTTCAGTCGTCAGGAGTCCAATCGATACTGTCACGAGCCCAGGGGAGATGCTGCAGGCGATGTGCTGTTAGCAAAGGCACTGGCGTCATTCGTCTGCTGCCATAGCCCGTTAATGCCAAATTTTGCCGCACTGTCCTAACGGATACGTTTGTCGTATGTCACACACTCGTTTCTGCGGTTAGTTCACGCAGTGTTGCTTGTCTGTCAGCACTGACAGCTCTACGCAATCCCTCCGCTCTCGATAATAAAGTGAAGGCCGTCGACCACAGGGTTGTCTGGGGTGATAGGTAGCGCCGTAAATTTGGTATTCTCAGCAACTCTTTCTCACTGTGGATGTCGGAATATTGATTCCCCTAACGATTTCCGTAATGGATTTTCCTATGCGTCTAGCTCCAACTACCATTCCGTGTTCAAAGTTTGTTGATTCCCGTTAAGCGGGCATAATCTCGTCGGAAACCTTTTCAAATGAATCACCTGTGTACAATGGCAGCTCTGACAACGCACTGCCCTTTTGTACCTCGCGCACGCGATAATTCCACCATCTGTACACTACTGCCTACTAAAATTGCTACACCAAGAAGAAATGCAGATGATAAACGGGTATTCATTGGACAAATATATTATACTAGAACTGACATGTGATTACATTTTCACGTAATTTGGGGGCATAGATCCTGAGAAATCAGTATCCAAAACAACCACCTCTGGCCGTAATAACGGCCTTGATACGCCTGGGCATTGAGTCAAACAGAGCTTGGATGCCTTGTACAGGTACAGCTGTCCATGCAGCTTCAACACGATACCACAGTTCATCAAGAGTAGAGACTGGCGTATTGTCACGATCCAGTTGCTCGGCCACCATTGACCAGACGTTTACAATTGGTGAGAGATCTGGAGAATGTGCTGGCCAGGGCAGCAGTTGAACATTTTCTGTATCCAGAAAGGCCCGTACAGGACTCGCAACATGCGGTCGTGCATTATCCTGCTGAAATGTAGGATTTCGAAGGGATCGAATGAAGGGTAGAGCCACGGGTCGTAACACATCTGAAATGTAACGTCTACTGTTCAAAGTGCCGTCAATGCGAACAACAGGTGGCCGAGACGTGTAACCAATGGCACCCCATACCATCACGCCGGGTGATACGCCAGTATGTCGATGACGAATACACGCTTCCAATGTGCGTTCACCGCGATGTCGCCAAACACGGATGCGACCATCATGGTGCTGTAAACAGAACCTGGATTCATCCGAAAAAATGACGTTTCGCCATTCGTGCACCCAGGTTCGTCGTCGAGTACACCATCGCAGGCGCCCCTGTCTGAGATGCAGCGTCAAGGGTAACCGCAGCCACGGTCTCCTAGTTGATAGCCCATACTGCTGCAAACGTCGTCGAACTGTTCGTGCAGATGGTTGTTGTCTTGCAAACGTCCGCATCTGTTGACTCAGGGATCGAGACGTGGCTGCACGATCCGTTACAGCCATGCGGATAAGATGCCTGTCATCTCGACTGCTAGTGATACGAGGCCATTGGGATCCAGCACGGCGTTCCGTATTACCCTCCTGAACCCACCGATTCCATATTCTGCTAACAGTCATTGGATGTCGACAACGCGAGCAGCAATGTCGCGATACGATAAACCCTAATCGCGAGAGCTTACAACCCGACCTTTATAAAAGTCGGAAACGTGATGGTACGCATTTCTCCTCCTTACACGAGGCATCACAACAACGTTTCACCAGAGAACCCCGGTCAACTGCTGTTTGTGTATGAGAAATCGGTTGGAAACTTTCCTCATGTCAGCACGTTGTAGGTGTCGCCACCGGCGCCAAGCTTGTGTGAATGCTCTGAAAAGCTAATTATTTGCGTATCACAGCATCTTCTTCCTGTCGGTTAAATTTCGCGTCTGTAGCACGTCATCATCGTGGTGTAGCAATTTTAATGGCCAGTAGTGTATATGTGTATATCGCCGTCCCACGACTTCTGTCACCTCAACCTATTTGACTGCGTAACAC